>NC_140649.1:4989752-7389752 GCF_978046115.1 Saccoglossus kowalevskii | reverse complement strand
CAATAATGCTAAGATAAGTACAGTCTTGCTCTTTTTGTGTACAACATTTTGCCGTAGTGGATCTAGGGTGTGGATGCGAACCCCCTATTCAAAAGTGCTGGCTACGGGCCTGGGTTGTCGCATCAGATTCATGATAGGTAGACCCAAGTTCAAATCCAACCCTAGGTTGAACATCAAAGGGTCGACCCCTACCCTGGGTGAGTGTGCCACAGACTCAATGGGAAAGCCAATTCCATTGGTCGAGATTCATTCACTAATGAATGCGACTTTGGGGGAACCTTGGTTAAGGTCCGCAGGTGCTTGTGTCCGACCGGGCCTGGTTGACGCCAGGATAGCGCATTACAAATTGCCATTTGACAGATAGATAGCCACACAGCCCTGTCATGTAGTCCCAAACATGAATATGACTTCTGTGGCAAAATACACTATGTGTCGTCACTAGCACTTGCAAATTGCACATACAAAAACAAGTCAGGAGAGACAACAGTGATATCCAATGTCCGGAATTGTCGCCTGGCACAAAAAAAATAGAAAAGGTTCGCCCCCCCGACAAATGCTAAGAACAATTGAACACATATATACATATTTACATGAAATATTGTTCACTTATGCGGATCTGTTTTACGACCGTATGCCCTTACTGACGTCAACCAAACTTGTTATATGAGAAGTTGGCACCCAAGGCTGACAGGTACTACACCTTGTCCAAGGGTGACCAGGACGTAGTTGGAGCAAAAGGTAACCTCATTCTCCAAAGTCCAAAAACTCCACAACTAGATGCAGTTTTGACGTCATACCTAGGACATATTTCGTGCACATAAACTCAGCTACATTTACCAAATGAATTGTAGTAATCCATTGTCCAATGAACAAAGAGCGCCACCACAAGGTAATGTCAGTTCAAACTGTTGTAATTGGCCAATAAGTTTATAATATATAATATGTCTCGCCAGACAGTGTCCAACTTGTATGGATAGTGATTTATTTGGAGAACCATTAACAAATATTTATATATTGCACTTTTTTTCAATTGTATACAGTGGTAAGTTTAAATCATCTAACTCGTGCAACTGAAAGCATAGATGTGTTGGAGTTGGCTCATTAACATCAAGATCTATTTCCAACAATGTAATAAGTCTGAATAAAATGGTGGAGGGGTGGGGTGAAGAAGTGATATATTGAGGGATGCATTAAATTTGTATTGGCGGCATTAAAAAGTAGTCTGTAAAGTTGAAGCTTGAGTGGTCGTAATCCCTGAGTCGTAATCTGAATAAAGATATCTTTGAATGTATTCAATACGTGTAGGGAGGTTAATAACATTCTGTCAACCGCTTTCTAGATGTCAATATGACGTTTCAGCTGGGATCCAATGACGCCCTTGCCACAAAAAGTAAAAAAATGATTTTTGGAGGCAAGTAATGATGTCAGGTGGGGATAAGCTGTGCAGTCTGTGAAGAGCGCTCTCTGTAGGACATGCTGGGTGCAAAATAAGATCAAAACCATTTTGCTTTTGACATTTTGTACCAACTTTATCCAGTTCTCGTTAGTGGAAAGCTTGATACCCTAGTACACCCGAACATGTTCAAACCAGTTCTGTTCCATTTAATGCCCTGTGGCGAGATGGTGGTATTTCGCCAGGAGCCAAACCATAACCCTTCTGATTTTACGTAGTTGATTTTAGCATTTGAGGCACACTCATATATACAAAGCCATTTTCCTAATTTCTCAAAATCCCGGTGGCGAGTGACGAAAAATTCGAAGTCGTCTGCATTCTGCATTCATAAGTCAGTAAATGTGTTTATGTATTCATCATCACCAAGTACATCGGTATTCATGCACCAGACAGGATTGTTATTTCTGGTGTTACCATAGGAAATTTTTATGAAAAGTAAAGAGTGGTCAAAATTGTAGGAGAGTTATTGGTGATTTTAATTGCATTGATTTTACTGCGCATGTGCTTGCTGACATTAAACCTGTCAAGACGTACCCGTATATTTGCGCACCTCCATGTATAATTAGTGACGTTACTATGATGAAATTGTTTTCGCGTATCTGTTAATCGACTTAATTAGCTGATTATTAGCGAATGGCTGTGTTATGTCTGTCATCGTTTAGGCAGGCGAGGTCCTGGACGGAACTCGACTCAGTGATTTGGAACTAATTACGAGATAACCGTCGCTATTCGGACTACTATTTCTGACAGTTAGTATTCGTAGTTATTAATGTAGTGAACGATTAATCAAAAGATATGACGTGTTCAGTACTTAGTGTGATTGGCTTTAGAGTCGTTTTACTGCTTTGTAATTGGTTAAGATTTTGAAAGTGAATAAAGAGAGTTTGAGTTGGTCTTGGCGAGTACACCACGATAGACGCAGTCGAGTCCAGTCTTGGAGAGTCTTGGGGAGTCTTGACGCAGTCTTGGGCTAGTCTTGGGCCAGCCTTACGATAGTCTTGGGGACTTTTCCCCAGGGCGCTGTGTCTTATAGAGTGCACGACTGACCGACTAAGACGAGAGTTTTAGTCGTATTTCATTCTGTGTGTCTTATTTGACTGTAAAGCTTAAGTGACTTAAGTGACTTTCCCCTCAAGGAGACGAGATATAGAGACGAGACGAGATTTCCCCCCCCCCCTGATACGTGTGGAGAACCCCAGAGAAAAGAATTACCCCCTGATATTACCATGATAGTGACGCATGCATCAATTAGCTTAAATCGCTTTATGACATTATTGAGCGAGCGGGGCGTGTGCATGTCTAGTCTGGTCCATTGCCGCCATTGTGATCAAGTTCAGGTGAAAGAGTGCAGTTAAAATCACCCCTTATTGTTTAGATGATTTTTAAGTTTTTTGAAAACATTCAATGCGCTTATTTCTATTAGCTGGCACGTAAACATTTAAAAGATGGACCGGACTATTGTTAATTTTTTTAATCTGTTTAGCGTCCAGTGGTGAAAATCTTGGTGATTCATCGATCATCGATGTAAGTTGGTGGGGACGGAGGCAAATGTTGCGCTGTAACAATAGGAGATGTAACAATAGAAGGTGCAGTGACAAGAGTGGGGGGGGGCTTACCAGTTGCAACCTCAGTAAAGGTAGGTTCGCTGGAAATGGCCACCGCTGCACATGCATACACATAAGGAGGTGGTAAAAGGGGGGTAGAGGGAGGGGTGTGTACCTTTTCTTCAACTGAAGCAACAACATTTTCATTATTAATATTCATTATTAACAGTTCAGGATATCAGAAAAACATGCTATAAATTAATTAGCATGCAGATTAGCTAATTAATATGCACAGACTTGTCTTAAAATGTGATCAGGTCTGAAGTTCATCACAAAGTTGATACAAATTTCATTCCAATTCACCCAGAGGTGAATCTCTACAGTCATGTATGCTAGTATTCATACCTTCAAGTACGAAATGTCTCAATATTCTTGCCTAATAAAGATTTCTCCTACATAACTACAACAATTTATCATTTCTTCTGTTGAACGCTTCTTGACAGGGCTGAATTTTGTCGCATATAAATACGCCTCTCCTATCCTGCCATACCAAGCACCCCTACCAATTTGCTGCCAGTATGCCAGAACAATATTGCTGCCCCGCAATAAGACAATATCTACATGTCAACTTGTACACCCATAACATATGCAATTGTCAAAATTAGACATCTTATACTTGAATTGCATTTGGTGAAATTCTCTAATATGTGTCTACACTCTGCTCATCAGTCAGGCAAGCCTTATCTTTCAATATTTTCACGAAATATTCACAAATATCTGTTATCAGTTCGATGGATCTACAAGCAAAGAGAATATATTGTTATATAACACATAGGTGTATGTTCAATCACCATGACAATGTAAACACAAATGTAGCATTGTTGACACCCACCTACAGTAGATAATACCTTTCTTGGCATCATTGTCTTTAATATTTTGAGTATACCATACGTTATTAGCAGGATAATGTTTGGTCTATGTTTTTGCTATTGTTTTGTGTTAGTGAAAGACATCACACCACACACATTTTTTTGTAAACATACATGTACTTGCATACAATGTATACATCACATAGGGTCGGCACAAGTTATGAATTGTCCCCCAGGCATACATCTGTTCGTATCCACCCATAACGCACACATGCTTGGGTCGATCAGATTAAAAGTCAACACATCATACTTTATATTGGACATATGTAATTGCGTATATTGCGTATATGATACAAACAAGAACATTGATAATGACTTGTTTTAATTAATTCGGTTATGGAGCTTTATTTCGGACGATGTCTGACCAATCATGCTCAAACTTTAGATATGCAATATGTAACATACGTATTCATTTGAAAATCAGTATAGTCTGTTTTTTACAGATTGGATTCAAAATAGTTGACTGGCTGTCATTTTGTTTCAAAGAATGTTATATATCGAAGCTAAATCGATGTCAAACTCTATTTGTACATTATACATCATGTTGCGCATATGCGTATTTTTTTGGGGGGGACGATTAATTCAAAATGGTCACATTGCACTTGTTTCAATATTAAATAATCGTCAAAATCAAATATATTTTGCAATTCTGTATCTGAATTTCGGTCGGGCTGAGACAGATTTACTTCAAACATTGTATGCACGTTGGATTTTATGGCACCTTAATGCGAGTCATTTTTAGCTCATGTCATTTTAAATGACAGAGCAGAGCTGGTTATATAGGTGATTGTTAAAAGTCAAAATTTTCATCTTCTTTTTGAAATTTACCAGCTCAATTTCTTTGATACTTGGTATGTAAGTACCTGACTTCTGTCAGATTTGTTCGATATCTTTAATTCTTCTTTTTTTATTGAATGTTTTTAAAAAATGATATCTTTGTCTTCTTTTTGAAAACTACTAAATTCCTAGCGAACACAGACGCACCGATTGCATTGATATTGGGAAGTATAAGTGTTGTGTATAATTTGCTTGATGTTACGTTTTCAACAGCCAAACTAGTTTGTGGTTTAACTGCGTTTTGTCCTATGGGTTGTCAAATTAGACTCAAAACTGTCGTCCAGTGGCTAGTATGTTTTAATGAATCCATTTCTTGAGCTATATTTCTGATTGTTCATGTTTATAACTTTATATATTTCTCAAACCTGAGAACTGAGAAGATCATTGAAATGCATTTACTTATTTTGTGTTTGCTCAAAATAAGGTTGTGTGATATGCATTTTTTGTGTCCAGAAAATTGCTAATGCTAGAGAGATAATCCATGAAGGGTATGTCACAATTGAGACGCCCCTGCTGTACTCCAAGCATAAATCACAATTTAAGAATTGGTAACAGAATTCTGAGAATGAGTCTGAGAGATTTGAATTCACTAGCAAGATTCGCCAGCAAGTATTGCAGACAATGTCAGTGCAAGGTATTACAAATTAGGATACGGTGCTAGGCCTAGGCTAGCATAGTCAGCGAGAGGATGTCAGTGAATTGGGCGTGTCCAAGGGTTCTCGATAGTACACCGGAAGGGTAGCGTGATCAGATTTTGCTTTAGTTGCTGCAAGCAACAGCAAATTTAGCACAAGATATTTAGTAATGTACATATAGTAATATTTGAAACTCAAATTTTAAATATACCCTGGTGAGAAATAATAATGTTGAGGGAGCTTAAGGCAGTGTGCTGCATCGAACTTTGACAGACCACCTGGACTTCCATTTTGATAAGAGTTGTGGAGGTGAAGAGTCAAGCGGTTGCACGCAAAAATTAGACGACTCGAATAAGGAGTGGGTTCCACCATTGCATTAGATACAGATCTAGGCTAAAGCATAAATTATTCCGGTGTTATTGCAGCGGCTGTGCGTGAAAATCAAGCTGTAGAACGTACCATCATTCCAATGCCGACAGCTGCCGAGTCAATTTTGTGGCAGAAATCGGACGATATGGAACAGCGTCACAGGTTATTTACCCGGTCACTGACAATTGATAAGGCTGCAGAAATACATAGACATTGATGCATTTTGGCAAATAGATTCCACATCCAATCGGTTTCCCAAGAGGGTTACTACCAAACCTGACTTTCATGACTTTCCTAGCACATTTACCTTTCTATAACATATTTTCTACTTCCCATCCAACTTTCACGACTTTCTAACCAGCTTTTTCGGCTTTCTAACATGTACGAATTTCCATCCAACATTCACTCCTTTAAAACCATTCAAAAATTCCAGCCTTCTTTTACGACTGTCCTGCTAATTTTCACGAATTATCGACCATCGTTTATGACTTTTCAAAAATTGTTGCAGTCAAACATTTTTTTGTTTATTTTAGCATTTTTCATTACTTATTTTTTTTACATTTTACAACCGTTATATTTTATATTTATTCAAACTGCTCGACCTTCCAACTTCATTAAACAAACTTTCAAACATCTTTCACGACTTTCAAACCACACTGCTTCATTTTATAACCAATTTTTTTGCATTTTCACCCAAGATTCCCGATCTTCTAGTCATCTTTCACGACTTTCAAACAAATCGTTTTTGATTTTCAATAAACTTTCACGACGTTCTATATTCTTAAAATTCAAATCAACTTACTCGATTCTCATTTAAAATTTCCGGATTATTAACCAACTTTCACGACGCTCTAGCCACTTTTCACAATTTTGCTAGCCAACTTTTATTTTATCTTTCTGCCCATTCAACTTTAGAGACAAGACTTTCCATGCACCTTTGACGTGCACGACTTTCTTACCACCTTTTACGACGTTTTTCGATTTTTTACTCTTTTTTTAGACTTTCAAACAATCATCCACGACTTTCAAGTTCATGCCCATGACTTTACAGCTAAGCCTTTCGGCATTCCGACCAGTCTAAGCGCTCACTACCATTTTTGATTTTCAACCCAGCACTTCTTCTCAACGCCTTTCATGGATATCCAACGTGTTTGACTCTCTAAAAAAATTAAATTCAACTTTCTTCACCTTTTGATATTACTACGGGAGATTTGCCTGAAGTTAGTTAAATACCATTTTTTATCGAGATGGAAAAAATTATCACGTTTATTTGCTTTAAAAGTATGACATAAATATTCATTTCGACACAAGTTATTGAATTTTGTTTTTACTATTTATGAATTATTTTGGTGGAAGGACTATCCGAAAACAGGCGAAAAAGTCGCATTGGATACTATTTGGATATTTTAGTTTTGGATAGGGACATTTTTTCTGGAATTTGTCTTCGTTTATGAAGTTTATCAATTACTTTTTGACTGTTTTACTGCCATGTGCTCATACTCTTTAGTCCGAGGACAGGAACGTGTATTCTATCTTTTATACGTTTATGCATATGTGCATGTATCTCCATTGTGTCTGTACTGATTACATTCCACTTTATACATTAATCATGAATCTTGTAGTGAGTTGTAAGTATATTTCTCATTAAGCCTTTGGTTAATTAGGTGAAACTTAAAATGTTATTTCATGGGAACAAAATGACGACTTTCTATTCACGCGTATGTGTAATGATTTTGCATAGTGGCATTTTTGGATAAATATAACATCTGAAATTCACATTGTCGTGATAACCTGAAAATACATATTCACCACATTTGTCTCAAATTTTGTTTATGGTTCTATGTCAATTTCAGAATATCATATCTTTCTTCGATTGAATAATTGATATTAATGCATCTTGGTGCTCAAATCTATCTTATCTGGCTATAATTTGATAAACAGACAATCATATTTAATATAATCATTTATTTAGTTGATAACGTAGAAATTAAAAACAAACTCATCTCGCCTAGTGGTGGTTACTGAGCAACTACAGTCTAAGGGCTATAGCTTATAGAAGATTATTTCTTTATTGTCACTGATTGTTTGTGTTATCTGTTACGGTCAATTCATGATATCTTTTTAAGCTAAAAATGTATGCAAAATTAGTCTTCTGCTATTGTCCAGAATTTTGTGGGTGACAATTTTACAGTTTTCACTTGAGTTTGCCTAGTTGAATTGCGGCAACATGCAGCGATTTTTGTTTATCAGTTTCCGATAACCTGCATTTATTGTGATATGATTTCTTTGGTGTATTTTTATTTGATCTAATTAAAATATTTGATACAATTTGTTGTTGTTGGGAGTTTGTTAAAAAACGACATTGCGAGTGCCCCCGACTTAATGTATTTCGCATAGTGTTGGCTAGTATTGTTGGGATTACTAAAATTATAAAATGGTGTTATCTTCAATATCAAAGTTGGAAATAAATTTAAAAGAGGGCATATTCCGTTGCTATATTTCAAACAATGCATTCTGTCAATCTCAATACTGGTCACTCCTAAAAATTCAATATTGCAAAACATATCATAAGATTTGTCAGGAGAGGTCAAAGGTTACGACATGTAAACGCTCCGTGGGCGCTGGGTATTTTAGCAGTAAAATAGCGAAGGTTCCGAACATTTGAACGTGAACTCGGTAAGCTGAAATTATCGTGGCAAACTTGGGCAAGTTGCATGAATAATTAAGTCTCCGAAAACGTCATGATGATGATGATGATGATGATGATAACCGAAAGGTTTGAAATAATGGAGAAAAAACAGGAAGATTTTGAACGTTCGCTAAACGAAACTTCAATTGAGGTGTCCGAACTGAAAAACAACCACATGGCCTTTGATGGTCGATTGGAGCAAGCCGACAAATTGAGGAACTGGAATCTAAACTGAAAGAAAGCGTAGAGGAAGCACTGTGGATAACACGATATTCATGGTTTTTCAACCTAAGATTTGGTGGTATTGAGACGCGCACAGGAGGGAACTGCATTGAAACACTCGTCAATCTGCTGAAAGACAAGTTTGGTTTTGAAGACCCCGCCGCCATGATAGAAAACGCGCACCGAATCTTTACAGGAAACCAACCTGCATCTAGCGTGTTCAAAACTCCTCCTCATATTATTGTTAAGTTTCCGAGACGACCAGAAAGGATCGCGGTATTGCATAAGGCTAAAACTATACTGAAGAATGAGGGAGGCTTTGTGACGGAAGACTACACCCGAGCAGACTACAAGCGAATGTGTGCTCTCTGACCACTGTGCTATATATCTAAGTATTAAATATGATGAATGTAGTCGGGGCTCTTCATATTGGAAACTAAACACAAGTTTACTGCTAGATGAAGATCACTTAAAATTAATTGAGGATAAATTTCCAAAGTGGATTGAGGAAGGGGAGGTCATTCAGGACCATTGAATTGTATGGGATTGGTTAAAGTGTTGTATAAAGAGGTCAACCATAACTTATAGTAAAGGAAAAAGTAAAAAACAAAGAGAGAAAATCCTTAAAATGGAAAAGAAATTAGCGGAATTCGAAGACGAGATGAGATACAGTCCAACAAATGATTGTATAAATAACTATGAATTAACAAAACAATCCCTTCAGAAATATGTGAGGGACTTATTACCTTAAAGAAAGCCAAATGTATTACTAAAACCCTGCCTGTGAATAAAACGCCAGGAAATGATGGTTTGCCAGCATAGTGTCTAAATATGTAGTTAATTCCCTAAACACCGCCTATAAAGAGGGTCAATTATCCCCATCTCAGCGACAGGCAGTCATCACATTATTGGGAAAAAAAGGTAGGGATAGTAGGTTTCTTAAAAATTGGCGCCCCATCTCGCTCCTCAACACTGACTATAAAATTAGAACAAAGTGTTTGGCCAATAGGCTAGAAAAAAATCTCCCAGATATAATTCATAATACTCAATCGGCCTTTGTGAAAATGGACAAATAGAAGATATGGTCATTCTTGTAGAAAATGTTTTGACTATATGGATGAGGAAACTAAGCCAGGGATATTGTTAACAATGGATCTAAAAAAGTCTTTTGATACGGTAGATTGGTTCCTTTTATTCAAAACTCTTGAAACATTTCGGACCCAGCTTTATTAGGTGGACTCTTTACTCAAACATTGTTAGCTGTGTTATGAATAGGTGTACTAGTATTGGATATTTCGCTCTAGGACGAAGGGTCAGACAGGGAGATCCAATATCTCCAATGTTGTTCATTCTCACTATAGAAATAAGTTTATGCTCAATACAATCAGATCAAGAAATTAAGGGAATCCCAGTACCGGGTTTTGGAACCATTGAAAGTTCTTCTTTTGCACACGTCCTCACATGTTTCTTGACTGACTCCTGTAGGAAACTTTTCTAAATATTGAAAGATTTTGAAAATAATTCGGGTCTTACAGTTAACAAAGACAAGTGTGAAGCGATGTGGCTGGGAAGCATGAACAAATGTAAAGACAAACTCTGACAGTGAAATGACCGAATATTATTAAAATATAGTAATTTATTTCTCCCTTAATAAAAATTAGCCACTGAAAGAAACTTTGCTGAGCCCATGGAGAAACTCGGAATGTCATTGCAATTTTGGAAACTCGGAAAACTAACTGCTTGGAAAGGTACAGGTTATTAGATCTATGGGAATTTCTAGGCTCCAATATGTACTAAATCTTACAGCCTGTCCTAGAAGAATCCTGAAAGAAGTTAACAAATTGTTATTTCAATTTCTGTGGAATGGGAAGGATCGGGTTGCTCGGAAAACCGTAGTTGAGGATATTTAAGAACGTGGGCTGGGCATGCCCGACATTTTTGCTATAGTTAAGACCCAAGGTATAAAGTGGCTGAGGCGTTACCACGACAACAATACCTATCCATGGAAATGTTTTTTTTTTAAATAGGAAATTGAACACTATTGGTGGAGTCAAATCACTGTTAAGACACCAATTTTAAAATAAAACTTTTACCTGTTGTACTTAAGGGGCTAAATATTAGAATGATGCAGCCTGGATTTCTGTGGTTGGGGAAAGCAAAGATGAGGAGCATTTCCTCAACCAAGCTATCTGGAATAATTATAATATTCTTCAAGGGGGTAAAAGTATTTTTAACAACTATTTTTTTGAAGCTGCATTTCAGTATGTTGGACATCTTTTCAATGGGGGGGGGGGGTTGTCAAGAGGGGTGCCCGTCACTGCTATCTGAAATGGTATGGGATAATTGCAGCGATACCAGCTGGCTGGAAACAAAATGTTGATATGTCAAAATTTACAAGGACCTATGATGAGAATACTGAGATAGGTATAACACTTATTGGAGTGCAATATCATCTGAGTCAGTGCAAAATTAAACCAGTTACCCGGGGTAATGTAAAACATTACTTCATTTCCCCACGATCGGAAATGTTCTTTATAAAAGCATTTAATTCATTTATAAATGAATAGGAAAGTATTTACTGCTCACCATTTAAACTTACCATTGTTTCAAAATTAAGAGAATTTCAGTGGGAAAATTTCTCACAATATCCTGGTTACAAACACAATACTCTATAAGATGTCCCCTCAAGAATTGAATCATGTTCATGCACATTTTGTAAAGGACCAGATGAAACTCTTGTTCACCTGTTCTACCACTGTGTTCACGTCAATGCATTCTGGACAAAATTCATTGAAGAATGGGAAAAACATGTTGGAGCTTCAGGGTCATTAGACCCTGAATTCATTATATTAGGTGATTGCCTTCGTCCTATGTTACTAAATTGTCTGATTCAAGAAATGTATCTATGTATGTAGGTGTCAATAAAAAAGACCAAATTTTGTCAACTTTAAGACATTTTTTAAAGGGATTGAAATGATTGAATGTTACACTACAAAAAGGAAAAAAATGAGTAAACACAATAAAAAGTGGGAGAAATTGCAACTTATGGATACCGACCAAACCACTGAGACTAAATATTGTAATCTGGTATTCAAACCATTGTAACGTTTACAGTACCAATTTTCATGTATTTTTACTTGTAAGCCTCATAAGATGACTCAACAAAATGTGTTTTTTTTAAAAAAAAGCTTTGTCAGGATAGCGAATTTTAGACGTTTATTTAACTGAATAGTTAATACCCAGTTTCGCTGTGAAATATCGGATAGCATCATTCACCCCAAAAATGTCACATGTAGAGCATTTTCCGATGCCTAAATATAATGACACACTAAAAACTGGATGCGTTTCAAATTTGCATAAAGCTGAAACCCCGAGATCGAGGCACCGTATGTGTATTACATTCAAATTTGATTACTCTTTAACAAGTGTATTGTAATACTACCACCTATAACCATTGTCGTCGATGCATTTCAATATTAAATATATTTGGTACACGTAAATTAACAAAGGAACGTCAAGCATAATATTTTACACGACTATAATTTACCGCATGTGTAAAGCACTGTTATACAATGAAATTTATTGAAGTCAATGTAAATTTATATCGTAGATCAAGTACTGATATGAACCGTTTAGGAGGAACAAATTGTTCACAAGCAACATGCATACTTGGTTCTAGGAAGTTTATCGCTAGTAGTTGGTTATTTTGTCTTAGTTTCCGGCACGATTTATATTCATCAGAGGTCAGCAGTTTATTCGAAGAGCTTATTTTAGCTTACTCTATAATCGCCTTAAATAAAATAATACGACTGGCAAACTGCGGGTACACATATTATGTTTTCAGACTAGATCAACATTGACGTACATACATGAGATGACGTTCTGTTAGAAACCACTAGCAGAAACTAATGTATTATTTTGTTTTAGTTAATTTTCCTTTACAATTTATATTTATCACAGCTCAGCGGTTTATTCGAACACCGCATTTCAGCTTATGTTATAATCACCTGAAATATGATGGTCTTCGATCAATCAGACAAACTATAAATGTAATTTATTGTCAATTCTGCCACATTTTATTCATCAAGCCTTGCCGCTGTACCAGGTTTAGTTTCAAATATTAAAGGCGAACAAATGGGAACAATGCTGAAGTGATACAAGTCAATAAAATTATCTACTTCGCAATACGGACGATAATGAGAACCAGCAAATCAAATCATTATTTCAGAAAATTAGTTAAATCTACATTTTTACGACAATACAATGATATAGGTAAACGTTGGTCACAATTATAAAGAGTTATAATGACATTAAAAAATGCATATTATTAATGCATGTACATTTGATCCAATAGTAGCTACAGTAAAATGTATCACTGTTACCGTTACGTTTATACCCCGAAAATTGTATTTGTTAAAGATCACCAGGTCATACAGCGAGTTTCAATATCTGCTTTAACCCGCTAAAACGTGGTGGTCTGCGATCCTGTCTAATAAGTCTATAAATATTTTATACACATCTTGTTTAATCTTGTTTTTTAACACAGTGAATTACCAATATCACAGTCAATCGTTATTTGGAGTGGAGGGTCATTTTTCATATTAAAAGTTCACAACCCATATATCTTGGTATTCACAGGTTTTTATATTTATCAGTTTGCGCTGTTTGCAGTATGGAACATGACCAGCGGAATATACTTTGAAACTGTAGTATTCAATGAACGGTCACTGTGTCATTATTTGTTTCGTCTTGAGTGAAAAGTATGTTTTGATATATGACTATTATGACCTCTGACAGTCACTCATCCTGCTAACTTCGTTCGTTTAACAATCAAAAATTAATTTACGTTATTGAGAATTCTGCACATTTTTCTGCTCAGAACAAAAAGACACATTCATTTTTGTGATGTTTTCATACCAATAAAAATAATTTAAGGGGTCATGAGAAGGTCGTATGGGTTTATGCCCAATGATATGAATACGTTTAGACTCGTCCCAAGTATTTTCATGACAAGCACATCAGTTCATACAATAATTTCATTAGACATTTTTGATTTTTAGGACTACGACATACTTTAACTTTAAGTATTTACATGCCAAGCCATGGTGTGATAGTGAGGTATATCTATGACTACTCTAGTAATTATAAAACGATTAAGCACGAACAATGATACTGTGACGTAGCTAATGACGTAGTCGTGTGATACTGTAGCATGACACGAAAATAATGCATAAAGCTGGAACCCCGAGATCGAGGCACCGAATGTTTATTACATTTAAATGTTGTTACCCATTAACAAGTGTATTACATTACTACTACTTATAACCATGGTCTTCGATGCATTTCAATTTTAACTATATTTGGTACACGTTGTAAATTTACAAAGGAAAGTCAACGCACAATAATTTACCGCATGAGTGAAGCACTGTTATACAATCAAATGTACCGAAGTCAATGTAAGTTTATAGCGTAGATCAAGTACTGATATGAACCGTTTAGGAGGAACAAATTGTTCACAAGCAACATGCACACTTCTCTGAAGTTGATCGCTAGTAGTTGGTTTCATTTTGTCTTAAATTATTTTCCAGCACGATTTACATTCATCACAGGTCAGCAGTTTATTCGAAAAGCTTATTTCAGCTTACTCTATAATCGCCTTAAATAAAATAATACGACTGGCAAACTGGCGGGTACACATTTTATGTTTTCAGATTAGACCAACATTGACGTACATACGTGAGATGACGTTCTGTTAGAAACCACTAGCAGAAACTAATGTATTATTTTTTTTTTAGTTAATTTACCTTTACGATTTATATTAATCACAGCTCAGCGGTTTATTCGAACACCGCATTTCAGCTTATGTAATAAGCGCCTGAAATATGATGGTCTTCGATCAATCAGACAAACTCTATGAATATAATGTATTGTCGGTTCTGCCATATTTTACTCATCATGCCTTGCCGCTGTACCAGGTTAGAATTAGTCTCAAATAATAAAAGCGAACAAATGGGAACAATGCTGCGCCACTATGTGTGTTTATTGTATTTACAATCATGTTAACGCCCTCTTGTGTTCGCTTTACATTTTGCTACGCATGCTCTGTTCTCTCGTTGTGTTTACCCCGCCATGTTGGTTCTGTTTTCCCGTTGAGAAATAAACGGAGTTACTCGCTCGTTAGCGCTCCAACTGAAGTGTCTGGTTGTAGTCCAAGCTCTGTATACAACAGGTCTGTGTCCATACTGGCGTGGTGGCAGCGTCCTTCGGATCTCACGTCATTGAAAGGTAATACGGACATCGTTAACTCACAAGCCTGCTATACACGTACGGACTTTACACACGCATATTGTGTACAGTCAGTCAGTCAATATATCGACTGGATAATACCGACGTTGATTTTGTTAAGCAATACTAATCATTATGGCCAACCAACAACGGGCGCCCAAGCAGTGGTGTCTGTCAAAATCAGAAACAATTACTTCGTTTGAAAGCTGGCGTCAGAACCTGGTCTACACACTCTCATTAGACTCAAATTTTGCACAGTTCCTCGGTGAGGGCGTACAGTGGACAAAGCGAACCAAGGCTACACCGCTGAGAGGTTTCACAGATGATGGAGAAGACATCCAGGCCGGCAGACGACAAACTGCCCAGCAGAAAGTCAGTGCCCTAGAACTAATGTTGGGGCAAATAGCCAACTTCTGTCCAATCATATCTCGCAACATGATAGTCAAAAATTCGACATCCATGAGCAATATTTGGCAGGTAATCCGTCTCCATTTTGGGTTCCAGTCCACTGGTGCACACCTGCTAGATTTTTGTAATATACACCTTGAACCAGATGAACGCCCAGAAGATCTCTTCCAACGCTTAACAGCATTTGTTGATGATAACCTGTTACGCAGTGACAATAGTATTTCACACCACGGTGAAACAATAACTGACGATGAGGAAATTTCCCCTTCACTTGAGAACTACATTGTACTCACTTGGTTACAACTAATTCATAGTGACCTCCCCAAACTGGTTAAACAGCGGTATGGGACTGAGCTGCGGACACGAACTCTAGCTTCTATAAAGCCCGAGATCTCGCAAGCATTGAGCTCACTTTTAGATGAAATCCACATGACTAAGGACGCCACTGTCATGCTCTCTGCTTCTTCAAGGCCTCAGAGGGGACGCATCACACCAAAACCAGTGAGATATCAAAAGGCTCGGCCCAGGGAAAGCAAAAGCCGCTCATGCCCATTATGTAAGCAGGCCAGCCGTCCAGACAACCATTTCCTCAGCGAGTGTGACTTCCTGCCGGACCAAGATCGTAAATTCATGACCAAGGCCAGACAGATTGTTAATATACTCGATGACGTTCCCCAGGACACTCAACATGGCGATGATGATCTCAGTGACTCTGACACTGCGGACGTCCCTACTGCCCATAGAATACAGGTTCATCAGTCACCATATATTGATACATTTTATGGCCACCAGGTTACACATCTTACCATCGACAGTGGTGCCACTGGCAATATGATTCTACTGGCCACCGCAAAACGTCTTGGCGTTCCAATAAAGTCTAGTTCTCAATCAGCACGTCAAGCAGATGGTTCATCTCCCCTAAAAGTTGTGGGTGAGACCAAATTCGCAGTGAGTCGCAATGATACGAATTTCAAGTTTGAAGGCCTTGTTGTCGAGAATCTCGATGTTGAAATACTCACAGGTACCCCTTTTATGGAGGCCAATGATATAAGTGTTCGTCCAGCCAAGCACCAAGTCACTGTGGGAGACAACACTACATATACATATGGTTCATCGCCAAAGGGCAGTCATCGCATTCGCCGGACACTCATACTACGCGCACCACCAAAGTCAACAACAATTTGGCCCGGTGATTTCATTGAACTTGACTTGCCTACAGAAATCAAAGACTCAAGCTCTCAGTCATATCATCTGACAAGCCATGGCCTGCTCCAAACATTTATTCAACCATATCGGGTAAAATTCGGATTCCGAACCAGACTAACACACCCCAAAATTTGAAACGCAATGAACATTTTTGCCAAATATGTCCTGTCTTCGTACCACCGACAAACAAAGACAGCATAGACACTACACTTCATGTAACATCACCACACAAATCAGTTCTTCCAGAAAAGAGCTACTCAGATTCGGTTAAAATTGACCCCGACCAACTCCTCTCTCCGTCTCACCGAGCAAAGTTCGCAACATTACACCATGAATATAATGATGTCTTCAACACTGCAATCAAGGGTTATAACGGTGCTTCTGGCCCATTTCAAGCAGTCGTCAACATGGGTCCTGTTCAACCACCGCAGCGCAAGGGCCGTGTTCCTCAATACTCCCGTGACAAGTTGGCTGAGTTACAACAAAAGTTTGACGAACTTGAAGAGCTCGGTGTTTTTGCTCGCCCGGAGAACGTACATGTCAATGTAGAATATGTGAACCCCTCATTCTTAGTCAAAAAACCAAACGGTGAATTCCGTCTTGTCACCGCTTTTGCAGACGTTGGCCGCTACAGTAAGCCACAACCCGCCCTCATGCCAGACATCGACAGCACACTACGCCAAATTGCACAATGGAAGTATATCATCACCACCGATCTCACTAAGGCCTTCTACCAGATTCCCCTGTCACACGAGTCACAAAAATACTGTGGCGTTGTAACCCCATTCAAAGGTGTCCGCGTATATGTGCGTTCAGCCATGGGAATGCCAGGTTCTGAGACAGCGTAGGAGGAGTTAATGTGTTGCGTACTTGGTGACATGCTTGAGGATGGTAGCATTGCCAAACTCGCAGATGATCTGTACTGCGGTGCAAATACAATCGAGGACCTTCTTGTAAACTGGAGACGTCTCCTGTGTAAGTTGGCAGCCAATGACTTAAGACTGTCACCATCGAAAACTGTCTACTGCCCGGCAACAGTCACAATTCTCGGCTGGGTATGGAATGAGGGAACCATCCGCGCAAGCCAACACCGTATCTCTACGTTGTCGTCATGTTCTCCACCGGAAAAGATACGCAACCTACGATCATTTATAGGCACATATAAGGTCCTAGCTAGAGTGCTACCAGGCTGTGCTTCTCTTGTTGCTCCACTAGAAGATGCGACTATTGGACAACAATCCCAAGATAAAATTCAATGGTCGGATGAGCTTCGCGATTCCTTTCGTGTTGCTCAGGCAGCATTATCATCAAATCACACGATCACACTCCCCAGACGCCCAGATCAGATATGGATCGTCACTGATGCAGCCATTAAAAAACACAGTGTTGGGTCCACCATGTATGTCTCGCGTGGTGACAAGCTCCACCTCGCAGATTTCTTCAGTGCCAAGCTTCGAGGCCGTCAGGCAACATGGCTTCCATGTGAAATTGAGGCCCTTTCTATTGCCATCGCAACAAGGCACTTTGGGCCATACATCATTCAGTCCCACCATAAACCGTGTATTCTTACCGACAGTAAGCCATGTGTGAAAGCGTACGAAAAACTTTGTCGGGGTGAGTTCTCAGCAAGCCCACGCATAACAACATTCCTCTCTTCTGTTAGTCGTTACCAGGCCAACGTGCGCCACCTGGCGGGCAAGGACAATATTCCATCAGACTTTGCCTGTCAGATATGTTCATTTGTAGAACGTGTGGAAGACTCGGTTGTCATGAACACATCCGTTGAAGACATATCATCAGGAAATAAACGCCTACCATTCACCAATAGGGCAGTGTGGCAAACTATCCAGTTGGAATGCGCTGATTTAAGACGCACACATTCTCATCTCACCCAGGGGACTCGTCCATCTAAAAAGCTAACTAACATCAAAGACGTCAAATGCTACCTCAACATCGTCACTATTGCCAAAGATGGTCTACTTGTAGTCAAGCGTACTGATCCATTCGCTCCACCTCGCGAGTGCATTGTTGTACCTCGACAGGTGTTAGATGGCCTCCTGACAGCAATTCATATTCGTCTCAGTCACCCGTCTTGTTACCAAATGAAGCAGGTCCTCCATCGTTATTTTTTCGCACTGGACATGGACAAGGCAATCCAACCCGTATCCACCTCTTGTCACCAGTGTCCCTCACTTAACAAAGTACCTCACACAATTGTTAAGCAATCAACTTCAGATCCACCAGAATCTGTGGGCAGTTTATATGCAGCAGATGTAATTAAACGTGAAAGACAATTAGTCCTAGTCGTCAGAGAATGCGTCACGTCATACACCACAGCGTGCCTCATAGAAGACGAACGCAGTGAAACATTGCGCAACGCCTTACTGCGACTTTGCATTGACCTGAGCCCCCTTGATGGTCCACCCGCAGTTATACGAACAGACCCAGCTCCAGGTTTTGTAGCCCTATCAAAAGACAGCCTTCTTCGAAAATACCGTCTGAATATTGAGGTCGGCCGCATCAAGAATCGCAACAAAAACCCTGTCGCAGATAGAGCAATACAGGAAGTTGAGGATGAGATTCTCCGCCAGGATCCACTGTGCGCAACTATTACGCCACTCTCCCTCTCCATAGCAATCGCTCATGTTAACTCTCGCATACGTTCAAGTGGCTTATCGGCACGTGAAATGTGGACCCAAAGAGACCAATTTACCAATTACCAGCTTCCTATTAGCAACTTATTTCAGACCAACACACGAAACGTTTCGCTAACCATAAAGCTAGCGAGAAGTCAAAAGCTCCTACAGTAAAAACCACCAGTGCACCCAAACTTGAAGTTGGGGACCTCGTCTATCTGCACTGTGACCGCAATAAGTCTAGTGCCCGTGATCGCTACTTAGTGACTGGTATCGATGGTCAATGGCGCAACATCCGCAAGTTCCGCGGTAGTCAACTCAGGCAAACGTCATACCGTGTCAAAGAGTCGGAATGTTATATCGTACCTTCTCCAAAAGACACCGATCAAAACCCAATGTCATATCATCTGGACGAAGACAACACTCCACTATCTCCAACACATCCACCAATACCACCAAGTATACCTTCCGATCTAACACCGGCAACAGGTTGCACTGACACTCCCTTAGAAACTGAGTCGCAAAGTATTGGCTCAATAAACCCAATATTGTTGACTCCTGGAGACCAGACACCAACATCCCTGGCTGATGATAATCCAAAAGTCATGCAGCCCGTTCAACATAGACGATCAAGCCGTAACCGCCGGCTTCCGGAACATCTAAAAGACTATGTCATGGACTTTTAAGTCTGTATTCAGTTTAGATTATTTTTTGTGTCTTTCCAACAACAATTTTGAATTATCATGTTGCCTGTCATTTTTCCTCATGCGTTTTCTTTAGTCTTTTCGAAAATGATGTAAGTTAAAGACAATAAGTGGTTACGCCACTATGTGTGTTTATTGTATTTACAATCATGTTAACGGCCTCTTGTGTTCGCTTTACATTTTTCTACGCATGCTCTGTTCTCTCGTTGTGTTTTCCCCGCCATGTTGGTTCTGTTTTCCCGTTGAGAAATAAACGGAGTTACTCGCTCGTTAGCGCTCCAACTGAAGTGTCTGGTTGTAGTCCAAGCTCTGTATACAACAGGTCTGTGTCCATACTGGCGCTGAAGTGAGACACGTCAATAAAATTATCTACTTCGCAATACGGGCGATATTGAGAACCAGCAAATCAAATCATTAATTCAGAAAATTAATTAAATCTACATTTTACGACAATAAAATGATATAGGTAAACGTTTATCACAATTATAAGAGTTATAATGAAGTGGAAAAAATGCATATTATTAATGCATGTACATTTGATCCAATAGTAGCTAGAGTAAAATGTATCACTGTTACCGTTACGTTTATACCCCGAAAATGATATTTGTTAAAGATCACCAGGTCATACAGCGAGTTTCAATATCTGCTTTAACCCGCTTAAAATGTGGTGGTCTACTAACTCTATAAATAGTTTATACACATCTTGTTTCACCTTTTTTAACAATGTGACTTACCAATATCACATCCAACCGTTATTTGGAGTGGAGGGTCACTTTTCATATTAAAAGTTCACAACCCATATATCTTGGTATTCACAGGTTGTTATATTTATCAGTTTGCACTATTTGCAGTATGGAACATGACAGGCGTAATATAATTTGAAACTGTAGTATTCAATGAACGGTCACTGTGTCATTATTTGTTTCGTCTTGAGTGAAAAGTATGTTTTGATATATGACTATTATGACCTCTGACAGTCACTCATTCTGCTAACTTCGTTCGTTTAACAATCAAAAATTAATTTACGTTATTGAGAATTCTGCACATTTTTCTGCTCAGAACAAAAAGACACATTCATTTTTGTGATGCTTTCATACCAACAAAAATAATTTTTAGGGGGTCATGAGAAGGGCGTAGGAGTTTATGATATGAATACGTTTAGACTCGTCCTAAGTTTTGTCATGACAAACACATCAGTTCATACAATAATTGCAATAGCCAACTTTGTTTTTCAGGATTACATCATACTTTGACCAAGTATATACCTGTCATGCCTTTGGTTGATAGTGAAATATCTTGATGACTAGTTTAGTAATTATAAAACGAATAGGCACGAACAAGGGTGCTATGACGTAGCTGATGAAGTATTCGTGTGATATTATAACATGACACGAAATTCTGAAGATAGTCTATTGGTTTGCCACGTTATTCATAAAACCGGTAAGTATTTGTTTTCTCTCGCAATCATCGTTGTGATTTGTACAACGTGGTCGTCGAAATTATTAAAAGTGCATTTTGCCTAGATAGCCTAGAATGTGTTACAGCAAAATCTTTTTGTAGGGGACCCCTTCAGTGTACATTCTCACATTTAAGAATAATTTAATTTGCAGGCCAAGGTAAAATTACGGTGTTTCAAACCACTCTCCACACATAAAATTCCAATCTTTTTGAATCCTATTCCATGAAATTACTGATACCGTATAGCCATGAATTGAGTTATCAACCTTTATATGGCACACAACAGACGAACATTAACAATTTCTTTGCGCACTCACTCATTTGCATTAGTTTTTTTGTTTTTTTTGAAAGGTATATTTGTCCTTCGATTTAAAGATCATCTCGCAATTCGCATCAATCTTATTCACGTTTCCATCGCAAATCACTTGATTACATATCCCAAGTTCCTGATAATATGATTTTTATTTAATCTCACAGACGTTAACTGTTGGATACCATGGCAACGACACAGGCATTATATGTGTGTTTACTGTTGTTGGTTGTTATTTACAGCATCAATGCGGTATGTGTTTATTTAATTGACGTGTGACAATTTTTCATATCATTATCAGTAATATGGTATTCTAAACTTTGTAATATTCACGTTAAACGTTATAATCGTATACATGTTAGAACGACGAGATAAAAACGTTTTCATCACTCTAATTTATGAATTCCAATTATTTGAATCGTGCAATGATTCAAACTCGTAATAATATCCATGAGTGTACTCAAATGTTATGCCATATTAGCATGAATCAGCATATGAAACATGAGCGTAGTTATAGAAATTTATACTTTTTAATGTTTTTTGACTTTCGGTGTTTGTCATGCAATAGAAAGACTATTATATGATATCACTTATTCATACAGCTTACTGCTATCTGTCCCGTCATGGGTTGTATTACCAACTCATCTTTGGGTCATAGATAATACTAGTTATAATGTCCCTCATATCAACCAGCTTCACGAACGAGTGATCTTTACACAATCTTCATAAGAGATAAACCATTTTCATCAGTTCAAGATAACACAGAAACACAATATACATTAAATATCTTATTCATAAACCATATAGCGAAATTATACAATACATAGTTTCAACAACAATAGCCTGGTGTATAGAAATGTGTTAAAACGCCACACAAGGTATATCGATTGAGTCATAATTTGGACGTTACATTTAAGTTAAAAATAAATCTATTTAGCATAAAAGTATAAACATCAAGTAGTGAACGTGAAACGTTTTTTTTTTTCAAATAGAAGCTGCAGCCTGAACCACCGGAAGAAGCTGAGTCACCTGGTTCATTTGAGTCCGATATTATTTTGACAGAGAAACAACGAACATCAATTGAACAGCAAATAGACGAATTCAACAATGAAGGGGGCTTTAGAAAAGCACATGCTGACTTGGCCAGGCGGTGGCCAAACGGTGTTGTGCCATATGTGATATCTGCTCAAAGTAGGAAAAATACTTTTTTTTTTAATTTTAAAGCAATTTTTGTGTAATGTTTTCCTGTGTGACTATCTGAATCAAATTCAAATTTGTTTTTCTAAACATAAGTTATTCCTTGTTGTAATTCCATTTCTAGTGTGTTTTTTTCCAATGACACTGTCCGCTGTGAATTTCTTATATTAAATGTAGTTACCTTGCACAACGAATAATATCATGGTTGTCTTTTGAAACATACACCTACAATTGAATTGTTTGTGCTGTACCAGGTGAAGTTGTGTAGCAAGTCGGGTCTAGTCTGAAATCTATTTCTCCAATCAGATGTATTTCATTTTCTTTCCTGAATATTTAAGCCTGAGCTTTCAAGCAGTCTATAAATGGGAAGCGGGTATACTGCCTGGAACGGCTATGTACACTATTACAATTTTAATAATGTAATATTGTCTTCATTAATAAAAAACGACCCACATTTATTTTTCCTAGGTGAAGGTGACAGGGCCGTGATAGAAAGCGCGTTGAAGTACTGGGAACGTATATCCTGTCTGACATTCCCAGTATACAGTGCTGCAGCAGGACACACATCAAGAATAAATTTTATAAGAGATAGCAATTAGTATGTAGTCGTATTTACATTACCCTATACAACATTGTGCTATTAATATCCTCTAACATTAAACATTATAGCAAGTGAATAGAAATACACTCCTATTAGTGATAAAATGTTGAATTTATATACTCTGGAATTTGTATTCTCGTTACTAGGAAGTATGTTTTCCCCATTTTAGGAGAAACTGATTCGCAATTGTTTATTTCTCATATTGTATCAAAATGTACCAATTTTAATTGTTCCATTTAGGCAGTTTGTGATCTCAGATTTTTCTCCATTATTATACTGCTCACATAACTAATGATATTGTTCGATATTGTTCACTTCAAGCTGTTACTCATACGTTGGTGTTGCTAATCATGGAGGCCCCCAAGACGTTTCAATAGGCTTAGGCTGTGCGCATGCACGTATTGGGAGGTGATATGCATTCATTCACCCATCCATCCAGCAATCTATCTATCTATCAATTCATTCATTCATCCACCAACCCGTTATCAATTCTTCTATATCTCACTCAATCCAGTCATTATCCATCTATCGATTCATTCATTCAACCATAAATCCAGTCATCGACACACCCATCAACACATCCATCCATCCAGTCGTTCGTTCGTTCATTCATACATTCATTCATTCATTCATTCATTACCCATCCTTGCATCCATGTGTCTAGACAAAAATTTTTTGTAAATTTTATGACTTGGTTTTCTGATGCAATATGACAACATTAAAATGAAGCATAGAATTAAATGCTCTATTATCACATGTATTATATTTTTGCTGCCATCTTTTCATCAGATAGGAACTATTGCACATGAAATTGGCCGCGCGATTGGTTTCTGGCATGAGCAAAGTCGACCAGATAGAGACAACTTTGTTGTTATACATTTGGAGAATATCAAAAATGGCAAAGAACACAATTTTAACAGATACACACCTGCCACTATCAACTCGTACAATGTGCCATATATGATTTAGGATCACTGATGCATTATGGGACTCACGTATGTACATGTTATGTTAATATTCCACTTTTGCAATTTGCTTTACATCGTAAACTCAGTTTAAATGTTTAAATTCCATTTCTACAACTATAATTATCACGAAATATGCAACACATCAATTCAATCAAATATGATATTTGTACTACAATACTTGGCTATAGTTTTTTTTTATCTTATATTTGTACACAAGTATTTTAGTAAAAATTGTCAGCCTACAATAACTGCAGTTAACCCTGATGACAATGATCTTATGGGTCAACGAGACAGTCTGAGCACTGCAGACATTCAACTAGCTAATATCATCTACAGTTGCTATACTAACAGTGAGTACAACATTCTTACCAAAAAAACGTCTTCCTTAACGGGGATAACATTGAATTGCTTAAATTTTATACAAATCAACTTTTTAACAGCAAATGGATAACACATACATATTTTAATTTATTTGAAAGTGAGAATGTTCTTATATTCATTAGATTACGTGCGGATTGGTTGCTTTAAAGATGTGACCACAGACAGGGCAATAACAACCCTCGAAGGCACAGATGCACGACTTGATGGTTCATACCATACACGAGAAAATCCCTTACAAAAATGTGCTGACGTAGCTGGTGACCTTGGCTATAAAATATTTGCTTTGCAAAACGGAGGATGGTGTGCATCTGCTGAATCTGCTGTGGAAACATTTGCTAAATATGGTGTTTCACAAGATTGCAATGCTGATGGTGAAGGTGGACCAGGAGCGAATGATGTTTACATATTCACCAATCGTAGAGGTGAGTATAGTAGCCGATTATTTTTTCACGAATTTGTTCCCACTCACATGAGGTAGCGTCATGATCACAATTCGATCCTTAAACAACATATATAATATATTGAATTGCTGGGGAGCGAAAATATATTATAACCAGCTTTCAGCGAATAAAATCACACTTCTTTTTTAACATATTGACGAAACCTATTAGCTGTCATTAAATTGTGTTCATTTCGCCCAGAATAGATAAATACGCATAAGGAAAAAAACATGCACATTTTGCAGAACAGACTAAACTGGCAAAATGTTGGCATTCAAATGATTATAAAATGCCTATTAGACATTCCATGAACACACTTTCACCAATGTCATTAATATCACACAAATTATTACAGTAATTGCAAATGATAGACATATATTGCTTATAAATGCAGGTTAGTAAATTCTTGTACTTCACTCAAAGTAATTACACATTCGCATTTCATATTATTTGTATTTAGTTTATACTAGACTTGTTTTAGTGACACAGCAGTTAGAGCAATACCAACGCTTGAAGGCACTGACAGCCGTTTGGACGGACCCCATGCATCACGTAAAGACGCAATTGAGAAGTGTTCACAAGTTGCTCATGATCGTGGTTACAAGGTATTTGCTGTCCAGAATGGTGGTTGGTGTGCATCCAGTGCCGCTGCCATTGATACGTATAATATGTACGGGACATCCAGAAATTGCTTATCAGAGGGCGAAGGCGGAGCTTACGCCAACGATGTCTACGTCTTCCTAGATACCCCAAGTAAATATATGCGTATTTATACATAATTGAATTTTACACAGTATTTACTGTGCAGTTCAGGGAATAGTTAAATGAATGATAACAAGTGTATATTGTAAACTCAAAACACATGATGTTTGGAAAATAAACCCTGGTCAACCCTGTAACATTAATATCATCCAGCGAAACACGTTATGTGTATGTGATATTAAGTTGTATTTTTTTGTTCTCCAGGACACGTAAACATTGGATGCTTTGCTGATAAAACTACAGACAGGGCTATACCATATCTCGAGGGAACAGACTCACGACTTGATGGTTCATATCACACTCGAACAAATCCATTACAAAAATGTGCCGATGTAAACAGTGATAACAGTTTTAAAATATTTGCTCTGCAAAATGGAGGTTGGTGTACATCGAGCAGTGATGCTGCATCAACATTTGCCAAATATGGCGTTTCTCAAGCTTGCAATGCCGATGGGGAAGGTGGACCAGGTGCCAATGATGTATATATATATATTCACTAATGATTTAGGTAAGCGCAACATATCGTGAACTGTAGATTTAATTGGTAATTCGTGATATTTATAATCAGTTTAACAATTGAATAATTAGTCATTTCGATATTGAATCTAATTCATGTTGCTAAGAATTTTTTAATATAAATATGCTGGTTTGGTATAGAGAATTGTTCTTTTGTCTATGCAAAATGTATTATCATTGTTTCAAATATATACAAAGGTTCTTCGTCTGGATTTATGTGAATAAAATAAAAATGAAAATACCGATATCATTTTTCGCCGATTGGCCCAATGTTATGGCCGTTTATTTTTGTAACACGTTTTTTATCTTTCTTCTAATTGTAAACCAGCCACACTTCATATGCTTTAATCAATCGAGTGGGCATATTCATACTTAATATAATCAAATTAATTTGATTGACATTTTCAAGTATATACTAGTATTGGCTGCTATGGCGATGCAACAGTTAGAGCAATACCAACTCTTGAAGGGACTGACACCCGTTTGAACGGAGCCTATGCATCACGCGAAGACCCAATCGAGAAGTGTTCACAGGTAGCTCGTGATCTTGGTTACAAGGTGTTTGCGGTCCAGAATGGTGGTTGGTGTGCATCCAGTGCCACTGCCATTGACACTTATGATATGTACGGAACATCTACAAAATGTAACAAAGATGGGGAAGGTGGAGCATATGCGAACGAAGTGTACATATTCATTGACTAGGTAAGCAAGTAATCAACCATGTGATTATCAGTTTTAATGATCACTACAATGGAGTCTATATTGCGAATATGTTACGAATATTGATGTTAAGATGCCAACATACTAACCGTAACCCGTTTCTTTTTCAGAACATGTTATGGTGTATTGACGGCCATAGTTCATAATAAATAATTCTACATTCACAAAGATTTGTTAAGCAGCTGATAATAATTACAATTTCTCACGAATGCTTTCATTGTGAAACATCGCATTAGTATACAAGGATGGTATTCTAAATACGTAACATAACACCTTAACACATCTCGGGTTGTCGTGATTTCATAGGTGCATGCTAGTGTTGTTTAATTTATTGGTACAATAAAATATGGTGAAGCACAAGTAACAGAGTCCAAGTTATTTAAGTTGACCTGCATCACAATATGAAATATCATTTATAATATGAGGTAGTTTGTTACATGTTGCCGTTATTTTTTATAGTAATACCCAGTTGAAATATGTGTTCATAATACATGTTAAAAGTTACTAGTTGTTAAATGTTTTTGAAAGCCCAGCATACACGCCCTGGAACCGCAAATGAGTGTTATATCAAATATGATTTGGATAAGGGACGACGTCAAAAGATCGATGTCGGATGGTTGTCGGGTGGGTGTAAAAAGAGTTTACAAATGCACCTCATTTGACGCACAGATTTACACTCGAACCAAACCATTTTTCTGTTTGTTTTTTTCCTTTTTGGTTATTTCTGTCCATGATTGGATAGAACTACAAATACTCCAAGATTTTTTTGACTTCATTAAAAAATAAAATCGTTTTTGTAGGATGGAAACTTTTTGAGGTCAAAACCCCCCACCCCCAAACTAAAGGAAATAAGTTTTTTATCCGACATCGATCTTTTGACGTCGTCCCTAAGGGAATATTGTCTTATAATTTGAAAATTGATAGGAAGAGAAAAGTCTCGTAAAGATCCATGGACACAGCTGATTATGACGATTATGTGTTTTGATTGATAAGGCAATGAATGAATGTGAAATTGCAGAATCAGCTACGACCGTAATATAAAGTTTGATTGAAATCACACTGTTCATCTCTTGAAGGTCCACAATTATCTCCAGTTAGCAATATTTAATCAACAAGTAATGCAAATGGACATGTATATCCAATTTGTTGTACACGGTTGACATGGTATGTTTGAATGTTATCAGTCTAAGTCATTCTGAGGAATGGCACACATGGACACACAGACGATAATCGTACTTTCATCTATTACAATATAGTGTCATGAATCATAAACTCATCTATGAAAGAATAATATAATTAGTTTAAGAATGAGAAATTGCCAACTACTGTATTCAAAATAAACTAATTAACTCTCACATACATACATACATGATAAAATCAAAGAATTTCTCCCGATGAACAACAATTTACATTACACGTGAAACAAAGAATTCTGTGAGTGAAAACAAACGAGTTTTATCCATTGATGCAAATTCCGAAATATTGAATTTAGTGATGAAAATTGCTGTTCTGGTTTAAGATAGTCAAACGCGTAGTCTCCAGAAAACACTTCAGTTAGATAAAGTTGTGTTGACGGCGCAGTTATGGTGTATATTATGCACTTAAATAAAACTATGACACATATGATAATTTAAATTAAAACTATGAGAGGTTAAATTTAAAAAATGAGAAATTGAATTTAAAATATGGGAAATTAAATTTTAAATATTAGGCTTTAACGTTGTATGGTGGCGCTCTACAAAATAGAAACCTTGGACCAAAGAAATAGCCAAACTTTGTTATGTGTTATTCTGTGTAGCACTTTATTATACAAGAAATACAAACGATCTTTCGTATAACATCCATAGCACCTATTTTCGACTTAAAGTATCAAGCATATATGCACTATAGTGAAGGAAAGTATATCAAAGCGTGAATTGAAGGTGTCACACCGGGCAAGATGCCACGTCCGTGCTGGAGTGTATATGCGTCCGCGTTATATGTACGTAAAACCCAAACAACGCTCTTCAGACCTCTAGTAAAGTGAGCCCTGAGTTGGTGAGGTGAATTTGCGAGCAAAATCCAGACAACGATTTGTGAGCTCGTCTAAAGGATAACAGTTCTGTTTTATTTTGTTGTGCTGGTGTGCTTAATCACTGTATTTTTATTACAGTATTCCATATTATAGTAGTGTGATCAAGTTATCCGACAAAGTTAATTTAGCACGGACGTGGAATCCTGCACGACGTGACACCTTCAATCCACGCTTTGATATATTTTTCTTCACTATAGTGCATAAATTCCTGATACTTTAAGTCGAAAATTGGTGCAGGCTACGAATGTTACACGAAGGATCGTTTGTATTTATTGTATATTATATTATAGCATTGTCAATACCAGCGAATTGTAGGACGTCATTGTCACAGAATATTCGCGATAGAATGTTGAGTTCGGAAAACAAATAAAGAGACTGCCATTTAATAATAAGGGAAATTATGGGGTGAAAACGATTTAAAATCAAAACTGAAAATGAATAACTGAGCTATATTAAAAATAATTATTTGTTTTTAATTTACATGAAAAATGTCGTTCCCGCCATAAAGTCAAACACAAATTGTCGTCTGGCCAATCCCAACTTCGTGAGAAACACCGTGCCGACGTCCGACGCGTAAATAAACGTAGCTCACCAAAGGCAACACGATGGTCCGTTTTATCGATGTCGACGAATCCCAGTTAAATGTGCTCGAAAATGCAATAAATGAAACAATACTTCACGGCAGACTAAATGGGGCGTACATGTTTTCTTCCTAGAATGGCTTGCATACAAAGGGCATGCGCCACCAATTGTTTGTCGTTCCAAGGCCGTAGCTCGTGCGGGCAGGGGGGAAGCTGCCCCCTGAGTTTGGAAGTTGTTGTTTTGTTTTTAATTAAAATAGAAAAGTTTCGAGTAGCCTCTTATTTAGTTTGTATATGATATAAAACATGGTAAGCCAGTTGATTGTACTTTGTTTATATTTATTACTGACGGCGTTGACACTTTGACGCGTACAGGTGAGACGCATGTACCCAACACAACAGGTCAAACGTTACCTTCAAGTATTTCAGATTGACACGTCAGCCATGTCAGCTCCGAAGAAACGTTGTACACAACTGTCAATGTTGAATTTTGTTTACATCATTCCTTCCCCAGAAGAGATATGTTCGAGGAAAGCTAACTGGAGATAAATTAATATGCAATCGCCAAAGTTGTAAACATAAACTGTGTATTGTACAACCATCAATTGTATTAACCAGTCCTGTACATTAATGTTGCTTATATATGAAGATAGAACAAAAGTGTTTCAGGTATTAAAGTCCATACTGTAATATCCCGTGTAGATAGATATACCCCCCCCCCATAGCCATTAACTTATAACGCAACTGCACACCTCTACGCCTTTATACATTTATACGCAACTTAAAAAAAATACATTTGCTGCCCCCTAGTGAAAAAGCTAGCTACGGCCCTGCTTTCAGTTCGCCGATTTACTGCGGGAATTTTACGCTTCAGCTTGCAAGCAAGATGGGGTGCAGTACAGCAAGCCGTCGCTGTTTGTCTGATCATCGCAAAATTAACATCATGTAGGATAGGGAGTTTCAAATTTGCCTATTTTTTGTACACCTGTTATATTGAAATGACCGCTGCACATTGTATCGTGCTTGTGTGTGTGAATGGGAGTCGCTGCGTGAACGCGTTGACGTAATATACACTATACAGATTACAAGGCTAATATAAAGTAGACGCGATTCTGTTTTCGGTCGTTTCTTTGAAATTATCTTAGTTTTAATGTGTGAAAATTCACTAGCATTGCCAATGCAACAAAATAATAACAATAATGTACGCCACGCACATTATGTCGTGCAAATTGTGCTTTCGTTCATTTAATTTCCCATATTTTAAATTAAATTTATCATGTTTTAATTTAAATTTCTCATGTTTTAAATTAAATTTCCCATATTTTAAATTAAATTTCTCATGTTTTAAATTTAACGTCTCATAATTTTAATTATCATATTTTAATGTGTCATAGTTTTATTTAGTGTATAATATACACCATAACTGCGCCGTCAACACAACTTTATCTAACTGAAGTGTTTTTAGACACTATACGTTTGACTATCTTAAACCAGAACAGCAATTTTCATCACTAAATTCAATATTTCGGAATTAGCATCAATGGATAAAACTCGTTTGTTTTCACTCACAGAATTCTTTGTTTCACGTGTAATGTAAATTGTTGTTCATGGGGAGAAATTTCTTGATTTTATCATGGATATACTGTGAGAGTTAATTAGTTTATTTTGAATACAGTAGTTGGCAATTGTTATCGAATTTCGGTAGGGGTTTAATTTCTCATTCTTAATCGCAGAAAGTTCAGAGGTCGGGAGGTCAACTCGTGATTAGGAGATATTATGCAATGACAAATGACCGCGCACTTGTTTTGCGAATAGATATTTAAACCCATTGGAGTTGGCATATTTTAGGACAAAGCTTATTTAAGAATATGGCGATTTAAAAGCGTGGGTAAATGCAGATGAAGAATAAAGCGGGTTTTCTGAAAACAGATTTTCTGAGTGGATGTTTGACGAATCTCCAAGACCCAAGCGAAGCCACACGTTTGGAAAAGTAACAGGGTTCGGACTCCTCACAGCGTACAAACTATACCTTGAAATGTGTTTTTTTATAAAAAAAAAAAAAAAAAAGCAACCGTTCACAATTTTATAGGGTTTAATGGTCTACTGAGCCATGTTGAAGAATCGATTCTTTAATGATTTCTGTTGTATATTTACTTAACATAAAACCCTCTTTTTTATTTTTATCGTTGTATTTGATTCCTATCTGACTTTTTAGAAGGTAGGCGCCCTCTAATTATATTGTTCATTAATGGACGAGTTTATGATTTATGCCACTGTATTGTAATAGATGTAAGTACGATCGCCGTCTGTGTGTCCGTGTATGTCATTCCTCAGGAAGACTTAGGCCGATGACAATCAAACATACCATGTCAACTGTGTATAATGACTTGAATATGCATGTCAATTTGCATTATTTGTTGATTAAATATTGCTAACTGGCGATAATTGTGGCCCTTCCAGAGATGAACAGTGTGATTTCAATCAAAATTTGTATCACGGTCGTGCATATTAGTTTACAGGTGCACGTCTTATTTTTGCAGGTTTAAACAAAAATGGCCGACTTTGGTAGAAAATTGCTGAGCACCTCCAGGCATACTGCATTAACTTAACATACAGATGGTGCATTGAATCCTTTGGTAGACATTCACATCTACATATGAGTTGTTCTCTCAACTTCGTGAAAATACAGGGCTTGTAAACTTGCTCGATTCTTATTTTTTCAAGAAGGCAAATTGATGGTTTTCACCCTATTGTCGATCACAAGACGAACCAAGCTGTGGGTACTGCCCTAGATTAGTTTATTGGCGATGTGACGGGCCTGGCTGGTGATCATTCGAGGGGCTCGTCACCAAATAATTCTCCGACAATATGCTTCAAATATGTGAATGCTTCTCAAATTTAATATATGACGTTCTCGACAATTTTAAAAGTATAAATGTGTCTTCAAATAAATAAATTGATAGATCCCGCAATAAATGGTATGTTCCCTGAACTATGTCTCTGCAATGAAATGATTGTTGACCGACAACATTGTGTAAAAAGTATGCGTGTCCGTGTTTTGTAACGTATGAGTCGCACATATATTCGTGTATATTTGGCGTCGTTCCCGGCAGGCTAGGTATGCACACACAGCCGTACCACAAAGTTTGTGTGTTTTTTTTGCTTTGTTTTTCAATTTGTTGGAGCCTTTTTTTCACGTTGCATAACCTCATTATTACCTGGCCGACAAGACACGATATAGCACACGTTGTATTATGGGATACTATACATTGTGTATGCCATTCAAATAAACCACAATTTTTGTTACAAGCACGGAACTAAATAAAGATGCAAGTAAGAAAACTGCTTCAAAAAGATTGCGAGGGACCCGTGAGCGTTGGACGCGATTCAATAAGTTCTTTCAAATCGGATAACAGCGTAATGCATGCCGTTAGCTTACGGAATTAACACCTGCGGTTGAAGTGATAACAGCTGTGTACCGAATAAACAACTGGGCGGACCATTCAAATTACATTTCCCATGACGCACAGGTGTAATCCTGGGATTGCGGAGCCGCGCTTTAAGGTGCTACTCAAAAGTTGGTCTTGACACTCCAGGACTTCCCCAAGATGTTTAAATAGGCACAGGCTGTGAGAAGGTACGTATATTATGCATGGATGTGTTGCGCCCTGATATTCATCCATTCATATATCAATTCTTCCAACACATATATGTCATGCATATGTCTTCTCCGATGAAATATAATAATTATTGAAATGAACTCAATTATCACCTGTAATATATCATGCATGTTTGCTTCTCTGCATCAGATAGGAACTATTGCACATGAAATTTTCCACAACTTTATTGCTATACATCGATGGAAAATTGAACCCGGTAAAGAAGATAATTTTGACAGATTTACAGCTGCTATGATCAACACGTACAATGTGCCATATGATTTAGAATCACTGATGCATTATGGGACTCGCGTATGCATATATTTTGATTATATCTCACTTTTATACTTTGCTTTACTCAGTTTATTTATTCTAATTTCATTTTAACAAATGTGATATTCACGATACATGCAAAAAGTAACCACGTGCAAATATAGTTGATGTACTAGAGTACTTGGCTATAGAACCTTGGTAGGTGGATATATCGTTCTTTACATATTTTTAATCTTATATCTTATTGATGGGGGTGGTGGATTGACGAACATTTCACCGACTGAGGGCAGTATTGCATTAGCTAACTAAATACGTAACAGATGTAACATTCCGTGTTAAAACATTTTTCAGGTGTGATCCCGATAGAAGTAAGCACGGAAACAATAATGGAATACAAAACTGAGTACGAAGACTCTGTTCATATTGTTATCATCATCTGTCAAATATACCAACAAGACGAGTATGAATTTTACAAAAGCCTTATTCAAGTAAAAAAATCACAATGACATTACCATAAGTAAATATATACATATTTATACATAATCGAATTGTACATATGATTTAACATGATCAGTACAGTTAATGTAATACTTAACTTACTGACAAAATGTGTATATTGTAAGCTCAAACACACATGATCCACTTATAGTGCTGCAGCAAGGGCCCAAAAAGGTCATTATTTTGGGAGTTGCTGGCACCCAAAGTGCTACATTTGTCCTCATGCATAAATTTGAAGGACAATATGTCTATAGTATGAAACAGCCTGAGAACATCTTGGGAAATGCTGGCGAGCTGAGAAATTGAGGTTTGAATTTGGTAACATAGAACTGCCAAAACAGACCCTAGCGGTATTATAAAATGGGGTGGGGGAAACATAAACCCCCATATATTTTCTTCTAGTTACCCTATTTTAAAAACCTAGACACCGTTTTAACGCTATTGCAATGGTCTTTTAGGTCCTGTAAGATATATGTTCATAGGTCAAAGGCAAAGGTCACTGGAGGTCAAAAGGTCACATGACAAATGTATCAAATACTGTAAGGGGTTAATTATTCACTGGGTTTTAATTTTGCTTATTTCGCTGACTGGAAAATGTATGCCTGAAATAGTAAATCAGCGAAATTTAAACCCAGTGAAAATTAGTCATTTTACAGTACAATTCAGGAACATACTGTTGGTTGTGCACTGATAATTGGGTTTTATTGTCGCTAGGCATATCATGGTTCAGAATATAGTAATACGTTATGCTTAGATGATTGCAGTGGTAGTGATAATCACCAGAAATATGTTTATAAATAATTAATATCATTTGAAAAGGTCATAATTTGCTATATATTATAGTATACCTTTGACTATCATTATGAATCGGTCATGTGTATATGTACACATTCTTCAATGATATGGTTTTTCTATGTTTCCCAGTATATATACATACATGCATACCTACATACATACATACATATATTAAATTAATCCAAAAGTTTAGCTTCAACAGACATTTTCTTGAAGAATGTATAAACGAAACAGAAATCATATTCAGTGCAGAGATCAATGTAATGTGTAAGATATGTGCTACATCAAAGAATTTAATTTGATATCATTTTAAACATGTTTTCTTATCATGGTTACAGCAGTATTGCAACTTTTTGGTTGATGATGCCCCGCAGCAGAAAGTAATCTAATAGACTGAGAAACTACTAATATTTTACAATATGGTATTGACTGTTAGAGTAACTTATGGTCATCTCTTGATTGTATAATACCAGGTATTAAATCATTTGTGTGAGAGGAGTGTCTTTGGATACAGACATATATATCATAATATATAAGGTTAAGGGAATAAGGCAATTATCAAAATATGCTCTGTGTGTAATTAATCATCTTCATCAGTATCTGTGTCACTGTCATTGATATATAATGCTGCTATTGTTAGAGGATTTGCGCATTCACCATCGTTGCCCTCTGAACGAAGTTGGGCTTCGCAGGAACATGCCGCTGTACATGGCTGGTTGTTGTCGATACATGTACAGTTTGTGTGGCAAGAATTGTCTTTGCATGTACACAACAAATCATTCATGAGTCCCGGTGCTGTTGGTTCCTGATCCATCATGCATGGCTGTAAGGAATTGTCAGCTTCCCTAAAGTATCCATACTCTGTTGGTTCTGGGATATCAGGGATGGTGACATCTGCTTGCCTCCATATCATCAATTGATATGCAGTGCGTAGAATATGCTGTTGGAAGCTGTTTTCGGTCAGGGGAAGTTTTTTAGGTGCAATCTGCTTTGCTGCTTTTTTACATCGCAAAGTATCAAGCGAGACACATCCGTCCTGGCCATACAAAGCACCTACGAATGCAGTGCAAGCAGCCCTCTTCTGTCTGGATATCTGCAATTCTTCCCCAAGATTGGTAAGTGGCTGGAACAGATTTGCTTTCTGCATCATAATTCTGAAGGCTGTGCGTTTTCCGTGTCCATGGAATGCACTAACCGTGTCACACCCAGTAAGGCAGTATGCAGCAAGGAGAATATTGCTCTGCTCTTGGCTAAGCTGTTCAAATAGGGTATGCACAGGAATATATCTAGTTAGTGTTATGTGTTTGCCTTCACAACCAGTGAGGAAGAATATTGTTCTGGCATGAATAGCTGGCCAATGATGCACAAGCAGAACAAGAACATCTGTGTCTCGGCTGTGGACAACAATGTGCTCTGCACCTTCATTGGCTGCGAGTACAGCATGAAGCACAATCCGTGTGTCTGCTTCTTCCTGTGGTGATGCCATTGATGGACATGACAGGGATTGCTACCTATCTATTCTCAGAGCCCCATCGATCTGACCTCTACTTATATACAGTACCTGGTTCTCCCCAAGAAAATAACCTGTGTGATCAGTCATGTAGTCAGTATAACACCTGGCAAGCTGAGCTTTGTTTTGTCCTCTGTTGAGAAATGCACGCCATACTTTCGGTATCTGCAAGTCCAAACATATATTCATGACATTGGGTTGATGCCATTCTTTTGTCTCTAGTCTGGTTTTTGATGCTGTCCTTATCATATCTGTCAAATGCAATGTGAATGGAAGTACTTCCATGTTTGTTGCTCCTCTGAATAATGTATTGCATGAAGTTAGCTGCAATATCCCTGAAGGTAACATTTGGCGGAGTAGCAGATGGAGGAAGCATCTGAATGATGGCATGTCCATCGAAGATAATGGCATCACAATGACCCACAGTTCTCTCATCACCGGGCAGGAGGTCTTCAAGTTTGTGCAAGAAATCAGACTTTGCACAGGACAAAGGTGTACCATCATCTGAGAATAAACTCAATGGAACTAAGGCGTTCTCGAAAACCATCACTCTCTAGAGAGATATTTGTTTTACAGCATTCACTGTCAGTAGCCGTAGGTACATCACTTTCCCCGCAATTGACACATTCTTTGAACGAACCCTGACAGACTTGTTCATGTCAGACATAGTCTTAATGTTTGATCTGGGTAATGCATCGTAGACGCTTGATTGAAGTGCATCCTGGCCTTCTGCATGTACCAATCTCTCGCTTATGAATCGGGATGCAAAGGCCACTTCTTTTTGAAGTGCTGTTGTCAAACATTGTTTTACCTGTGCAGACGCAACACAGCCAGTTGCAAAATTTATGAGGTTAGGAGGTGGCTCTTTCAGATTGAATGGGTCTGAAAAGGTTCCATCAAACGTGCTCTTCATCTGTGTGACATCTGTGTTTCAGCATCGGATCTCTGCATTGATTGTACGACCTCCTTGTGCAGACTCTCGTTTATGACTGATCATATGGGTGAAACGACAGGAATATATTCCAGTTGTGGGTCTGGCAAAAAACCATCGGGCTAGTGCTGGGCCTTTCAGGGTCAGGCCAATGATCCCCCTGTGCCCTTTAGAGCTTTGTTTTCTGTCACTTCAAGGGTGTATTCCAGCCAAACCCTGTTGAACTTTCCATCGCAGTTATCTCCCACACCGATGACCATTGTCTTTGGGCAACACTTGGGGTTGAACGAATGAGCCATACTATGCTTTCTGTGTTACGCTGACCTGAAGCACTGCTGATGTAAGGAAGCAATGCAGTTCTGAATAGGATACTGAGTAGCCCAATGAGAAGATGTGTTCCACAAGCTTCCTGCTCCCAAATTTATGATGAAGGTGGACGGCCAACCCGAATTCTTTGGTGATATTTGTGAAGTGGCCAAAGTAGTTATATCACATACACTGGATCTGGTCATTATCAGCAATATCCGCTGCCTGGGAAAACAGGTCTTTGTTTGTTAGGCACTCTATAGCCTTGTAGAGGAGAGGGTCTACAAAGTCTTTCAATGAGGCCATTGTCATTTCATCAAGAGAGAAGTAATTCTGTGGTGGAGCTGTTGATTTTTCTCAAGCGCTGGCGTAGGATACCGACAGCTTTATGTACAATTACAGCTTTATCAGTTTCCTCCTCAGGTAACTTTGTATCATCTAGCTGCTCCATCTCTTCAGATGTGCCCTTTAGTGTTTTCACCAATTCACTTAATTTACACAGAGCATCACCCACTGAAATTTCACTTGAGCATACAAGGTCTAACATGCCATGTTGGGGAACAAATGCAATGTCATGGCATTCTTGCATTAGTTGCCGTTTCAAACGAAAAGGCCTGTACTTCTCAGGGTTCTCAACACCAGCTTCAGTTGCAAGCTCTTGAAAGCGAGATCACAGTGTTGAAAGGATGAAGACTTGTTTTTTCGTTTATGATGGCTGGTCGGAATTCATCAATAAAGGCCTTCAGTGCAGTTTAGTACACAGGCACATTGTCCATAGAAGCCTCTACCATAGACTAGCTGTATCTGTGTTTTGGATTGCAATTTCCCCCAGATAAAGTGTGTGTTAGGGAGAAAAAGAAAAATTGTGTGCAAACCTATTGCAGATGTATATAAAGTACAAACACTTTTCGAGAAGGATACACAATAAAATGTTGCTATCAACATGACTCCTATGGTCAAACACAAACTGTAATTATTTAAATAAAATGGTATTTTACTAAGCATAGTTTGATCAATATCATCCAAGTGAACCATGAACATGCTATACGTTGAAAATATGTGTGATACCATTGGTCATGTGATCATTTGACCTCTGGTGACCTTTGCCTATGACCTATGAACATATAACTTACAGAGTATGAAAGGCTATCAATATAGCTTTACAATGGTATATAGGTTTGTAAGATAAAGTAATTAAATGGAATTATATGAAGATTTATGTCCCCCCCCCCCCATTTTATATTACTGATAGCGTCTGTTTTGCCGGTTCTACATTACCAAATTCAAACCTCAATTTCTCAGCTCGCCAGCATTTCCAAAGATGTCCTCAGGATGTTTCATACTCTAGGCATATTGTCCGTCAAATTTATGCATGAGGACAAATGTGGCACTTTGGGTGCCACTACCCCCTCTCAGAGGTGGCCTCTGCTGCAGCACTATTAACTGAGATTTAATTCAGACGAAACGAATGGCAAATAGTGTAGCTGGATATCTTGTAACAAACAAAATGTCGTCCAGTAAAACATTTTGATATATGTATGAAGTATAAAGTAATATTTTGTGGTTCTGTAGGATTCGCAAACATTGGATGCTTCGCTGACGTAAATACAGACAGAGCCATACCTGCCCTCGAAGGCAAAGACACACGACTTGATGGTTCATACCTCACTCGAACAAATCCAATAGAAAAATGTTCTTCTGTAGCCAGTAATAAAGGCTATAAAATATTTGCTTTGCAAAATGGTGGTTGGTGTGCATCGAGCAGTGATGCGGCATCAACATTTGCAAAATATGGTGTTTCTCAAGCTTGCAAAGGAAAGGTGGACCAGCTGCCAATGATGTATATACATTCACTTATGATTCGGTTAAGCACAACGTACCATGAATTGTAGATTTAGTTGGAAAGGGATGAATATTTACATGTTTGAACATAAGAACAATGAATAACTAATTTTCAGTATGACTTGTGCAAAACTAAATATTGTACATCTACACAAACGTTTGTTCACCGTGATCTATGAACATAATACAAACAAAGAAAATAACAATACCTTTACTACTTTTGGCCATGTGGCCCATTGTTTTGTCCTTTGGATATTTTTGTGAAAGAACATGTTTCTCTGTCTTTTAATTGCAAATAAGACACATTAGTAAAACCGCACTATTCTTTGTTATATGCAGAGTGTAATTTATACAGTTGATCTTATATCAACGCGAAATTGTTACAGATAATTGGGGCATGTTTTGTAAATCATAAAGCAGACCCCACCTTGGCTACGACTGAACAGCTTTAGTAAAGGTATAACGTCTATAGTTGATGCGCCTCTAAAAACTAATCTATTGGATTTTCAGTAGAGATTTTGGGTGAGAAAAATGAACCAATATTATGTATGTTATGTATTGAATTGTACATGACAAAATAACAAATCATAAATGAAGATCTCTAGCCTAGCGGGACAACACTAGAACTATTTTATTGGTGCATTGGGATATTGTGTGACCGATTTGAGTGTTCTTGGTCACATAATTGGTCAGGTGATTACATAAATTGAATTCCGTGCGATGCATATCAATTAACCTCTGATGAATATGGATTTGGTAGTGATTACGTTGGTGAATTTATTAATGGGTGTATGGAAAATGAATTTAAATTGATTACACATGTGACATGTCTTGCAGTATCCGACTAGAGAACTGTAATACTTTGCCTTGTTGTCAAGTGGCTGGATTAAGACATGGTGATTGTGATGCTTGGTCTTGTAACTGAAAGTAGCATGATCTTTATTTTTTGGTGATAAAGTGTTTTTTTCTCTATTTTTGCGAATCGTTTCTATAGTTGTCTGGTGTTGGGCAAATACATTTGCGATGTATTGGTTTACAGAGATAGGGGGAATGTGATATGTGGGTGTCATGCGTGCTGTATAGTTACACGTGTTCGTTGGTGGGTGGTTAGAATCATCGCTGTGTCTAGAAACGATTATGTAATATGCATAATCAATGCAATAACAGATCATGTTCACGGGAATACCTATAATTTTTCTATATGTACCTATATATTGTAAATTACTGATAAATATCTGAGATGCATGTATCATCAACGACAATGATATATTGCAAATAAATGCAGGTTAGTAGTTTGCATTTGCATTTTATATTCTTTGTATTCAGTATATACTAGACTTGGTTGTTTTGGGACACGGCAGTTAGAGTAATACCAACTTTTGAAGGCACTGACAGCCGCTTGGACGGGCCCTATGCATCACGTGAAGACGCAATTTAGAAATGTTCACATTTAGTTCGTGATCTTGGTTGCAAGGTGTTTGCTGTCCAGAATGGTGGTTGGTGTGCATCCAGTGCCACTGCCATTGATATGTATAATATGTACGAGACATCCAGCAAGTGCTCAACAGATGGGAAAGGCGGACCCAGGACCAACGATGTATACGTCTTCATTGAGTAGTTAAGCGAGTAACAATTAATCAAGAAAGTCATGATGTGTTTTATTGATCATTACAAAAAGGTCAATATGTATATTTTAGAAATGTTGATGTTTTATATCCTAACCCCAATTTGTGTCTTTTCCAGAAGACGTTATGGTGTGTTAATGGCAATAGTTCATATTAACTAATCCTACATTTACATAGACTTGTTAAGAAACTGAAAATAATTCCAATTTGTATTCATGAATACATGACATTGTTTCATGATTTGTGTTATGTCTTCATTTCACTGCTGTAGAATTGGCTGCAAGTGTTAGCATGATGTATTTTGAATCATGGGGCTGGTATACAAACATTAAAAGGGAAGTATGTAACAAAATATCCTAACACATCTCGGGTTCTCATGATTTCATTGTTGAATATACTTTGTTAATTTCTTTGTTAATATCTGGATACAATAGAATGTGATAAAGCACAAGGGATAGAGATCAAGTTATTATTCACAACATAGAATATCACATACAAGAATGTCTGTTATTTGCAACTCGTAACAAAGGAATATCTAAACCCTGTGAGTTGCAATATGTGTTCTTAATACCTTGTTGAAAGTCGGCAAGTCGTAAAAACGTTTAAGTGACAGTTTTTGGACACCCAGAAAACGTTTAACACACTCTGGCTTATAAGATTGAAATTATCCCAAATGACCTTTAGTGGAGAAGATAAACAAGTAGTTAAGTCCATACTATAGGGGAGGGCGCTGTTCAACATGACGTCATAATGGATTTGTTTATATATGGTGACGTCACAATGGGATCAGTACATGCATTAGCATAAATGATCATACATGACATTGAAGGGGTAATTTAGATGATGATGACGTCAAAATAGATAATGTGAATACATTTACATAAATGAAGTATGTTTTAATTCGAGGGAGTAACGAGGTCGTCGTGAATAAATTAGCATAAATTACCATGTATTTTTTTAATTATTTATTATTATTATTCTTAAATTGGACGAGCAATGACGTCACATTTCGAAGGAGTGTTTTGAATGTATCGTAGAGGGCGCTCATATACACGTACACACACATAAACATTCACCTGCTTACGTTAATAAATACACGGAGTTTATTATACAAAATATTATACTCAATAAAAATTGAGTAAAATAAAAATATTAATACATAAAAGTATACATTTTTCTAACGTGGTTAAGTATTCGATTATGAAACTGACAAACGTAGGGTAAAACTAGATGAAATCAGTTACATGGAATATAATTTGTTTGTTTGTGTAAATAGGTAAAAATGGATTAAAAGCTGAGTAACATAAAAATAGTAATACATAGAATATACATTTATTCTCCAAGGAAAACAAATTCTGGGAGAAATGATAATGCACCAGTAAAGATAAAACCTGACCCCTCCACCTCGGGTGTTATAGGGAAAATATTGGGCTATTCACGAGACATTGGTACTCAGAGTATCAATACGATCGAGCACATCGGGCAAAGTCGGGACAGGGCCTCGATTCACGCTATTTTTCAGGAACAAGAAGGAAGATAGAAAGAACAAGAGCACAATAGAAACAGAGGGTCATGGTAGTAAGTGATTTTTTGGGGGGTTTACACCAGGAGGTGCACCACCCCCTTAAAGTGCCTGTGAAATGGCTGCTATTTTCACGTCTAAAATTATCAATTGATACATAAATATTATTAATTTTTATGTTTCTAAGCATAAATTATTTTTTTTAAGTGAAAAAATGTGTTTTAAACTCAGTCTACAGCAACTTTATTTTTTGTATTTTAAAACGAGGCTCCTCATTAGCTATTCATTGCCATACAGAAATTCCCCTTGTGACGTCAGAAAGGGAAGTTGCTGGGCAGCTCGCATTGCCGATACGTGTAAATAAGGCAAATTTCTTGTGCAGTTTTCTCGTCTTTGACTAAATTGTCACTTATGTACTTTTTCGTCGAGGAAGAACGGGCCATAATGAACACTTGGATATCAAATTTGTTGCATGGGGTTGAGTTAGATGCGAGATATGTCCGTTCTGGTGTAGCCCTGAGTACAGTCCTGTAGGTTGGCCTCCTTCCGTTGATCATTCGGGGGCCGAATCATCAACGGAAGGAGGCCAACCTACAGGACTGTACTCAGGGCTAGTTCTGGTGTGGCTGGTCGCAGTGATGTCACCGTCCCCGGCGCACGTTTGTAAACTATCGCTGAACCTCGGCACTGGACAACTTTCGAGTCGGTAAGAAGTTCTAGTTTTTTTTGTTCTAGTTGAGCTTACTACTCTTTATAAAATATCTTATCGATAATTTCAAAGAGGTATGTGTGAACTCTTTATTATGCTCGATAAACTTAGATCGCGAATTTCCTCAGAAATATTGCCTGCTTCGTTCAAACGTGCATTGGCATCCATATATTGGATTTTCGTTCATGGTCGAAGGCGTGAGTGTCTCGTGTGGCCCGAATGTCATCGGCGTTTTACTTTATCACGTTTGATTTTTTTTGTTGCACAAATGAAACTCTTATTTTTTTTCCACCATCAACAATTTCTGATATGGTTGTTGGGATTGACCGACGTCTCTGTGGGCTGCTCTACACACGTAAAATGCCCAATGTTTTGACCTGGCTTCCCTTCACACGAAGCGCGGGTGTGCATTACATCCGCAAGTTTCAAAATTTTAAACGTAAATTTGAAAAATGTTTGGTGAAATAAAATTGACATATTATTATGAAAAGAAAATGAAGAAAAACAAATTAATTATTTTTTGAATAATCGTTTGAGAGCATTGGGTGGCAATTGCTTATACTTATGTACTAATTGTAAATGTGTTCAATATTTTTTTCATCCATAATTCAAACACATATATAACATAATAATAGTTGCCTTTATTATAGTAAAAAAAGATGCATCATAAAACGAATGAATTACGTATAAACAAATGCCAAATAAAGATTGTGACCTTATTTATTTTCTAAACCTCCACAGGTTAACGAGGGGATACTTGAAGTTCCTTGAAAAAGACTACAGTATTACCAGAGTGAGCAGTAACAGATTTATCAATATTTATGTCAGAGAATTATTTATGACTTAAATTACCAAATCTTGGTTTTTCATAGATTCCAAAATCTGAAGATGTGTTTCCTTTTTTTCATTGTCACACAGTGTCACTCAATTAAAACCATATACTATAGTAATAGTAATCCATGTACAAATTATATTTTATTCACATTATTTTCCTCACATACATGTACAGACAATCCAATGTTTACATTGTCATATTTCTTTGTTCATCACAAGTCCAAATAAAATATGTGAACTGTGTAACGTAGCCTGTTTTTTATTAGCATAATTGTTGCAGCATCTGGAAATGTATTTACACTGTTATGTGAATCTTGTAGTGTGGCAATGAACTGCCGAGATTTTGTCAGGGTGGTCATACTGGCTGTTGAGTGGCAGGGGTGCATCATCAAGTGTATGTAATACACAATCTCCTCCAACATACAAGTCTAGTGTATTGAAGAGCTCTTCTACGTAATCTGTAAATTATAATGAGAGCATTTTGATTCAACAATAGTAGATAGAAAACCATAAAGAATCATATCACACATGCTCTATTGAAGTACATTTCCAGTAGAAGCATCAAAATTAAAATAAAAGAAAACATATTGTGACATTCTAGACGTTAAACTATAGTGATCAATAAAATAGGGAAATAGCTAAAAAAAACGACAAATCACAGTTACTAAATAAATGACCGCCGCGTGGAAATAGATTCAGTTGAAATGGGTGAACGCGTCGGGTCACGACGAGGACAAGTGCGTGACTGGTGGCGTTTAATTGGATAACAAAAATAATTGAGAGCAACACACATACAGACAAATTCAGAGTGGACTCGAGTTAGCGTGATTGTCATACTTATTTTCTTGGTGATAACGCATTGACAGCCAAAGCCCGGATTCTTATTCCATAAATGATTTCTAGACATCTCGACCCAAGACATTTCGACCCAAATTGAACATCTCGACCCACCGCATCGACGCGACCCTGTCTCAATGTGGCGACGCGAACCTCTATCTAGTTCAACGTTGATCGACATCTTTTGATTCGAAACATCGTGTACTATCTACTAGTATTTCCAACGCGTGTGGTCGGCGCCTTTGATTGCGTTAATTCTGTTTTTTATTCGCGAAATCTATCACTGGCAGCGTTTGTTTTGTCATGTCTCATAACTGAAAGTCCAAGCTGACTTTGTTTTGGCTGTAGGTATGAAAAACGGGTCGGGATTTTTTGGGGTCGAGATGTCCAGTACCCCCATAAAATTATTTCGCAGATCAAGCTAGAAGGAAAGTAACAGAGGTGTGAATTCGACATTCAACACCAATCACCGAACAATTCAGAAACTTTTAGCCTGCGAAAATGAAAACAATTAGCAGTGTGTAAGGACTGCGTAATTTCCTGTTTGTCCGATGCGTCGTTTTCGTGTTACTATCAAAAATTATTGATACCTTTACATAACGCAAACTTAATTGTCTCTATAAAGCGATAATCAGGATGGCAAAACAAGTCAAATGATTTGAAACACTTACCCGACGTCTCTCTCTCTTCTGAAATCCGCCTCGGTGATCATGGGCTGGTTCGGAATCTATTTCTTTCAAAATTGTTGGTATTGCGCCAGGTTTAAGTTGTCGGCGCTTCTCTTTAAAACCTAGTTGTTTTTTCACGGCCGAAGACAGTTTTTCGAAAAAAAGAATCTGAGGTGAAGTGGACACTACATATGACGCTGTAAGGAGAAGGTCCACCCCAACCTTTTCTCGTTGTTTTCACGGCTTTCGTTTACTGACGTCGCACCTTCGGATCATTTGGAAAAGTGTGAATACTTACACTATGACTATACGTATTACTGCAACCGCCCACAACACAACGTTTAACCATCACAAACGTTTGTTCTGAAAACAACTTCTAAAAACTCTCTATCTCATAAAAAAAAAAAAAATGACAAAAAAAAGAAATACCGACCGAAAAATGTATATCGTTTAAAAGTATGTTGAATCACGCAGTGTTATATAAGTACAGCTCAGGAGTATGGCTTCCTCTCATATTTTGGCATTTGGTGGCGCACTTTCGGCGAGAGTCGGAAATCCGGAAACAGTCGACCGTTTCAGGATAGGTGGGCGTGGCTACAGCACGAGATATATCTTAAATTTACTTGGATAGGAGTAACCATTTTGACAAAAAAAAATCAATAACTGCCCACTTCAGTAGGACACGGATCTAAAATAGTTAACGTGAGAGTGGGCATTGCACAGGCACTTTAACTAAATCAATTTTTCTTGTCTCCACATATCCCGAGGGTGGTCGGGATTTACATGACTGACGCATTAGGAACTACTGTTACAGTCATTTTCCCTGACCCCACATATCCCGAGGGTGGACGGGGTTTACATTGACTGGCGCAATAAAGGTGAACAGTTAAATGAAAATCGAATGTGGTCAGATAAATATGTGTGCGCCACACTCGGTCATAAAGACTGAACCTATCTGAACGCAACTGGGCGTAGATTGTGTGCATACTGAGATGGGATGCATTTGGAGCATGCATCTTTGCCAGCCAACATTCATATATGAATATAATCGGTCGTCTCCATCATGGACGGTCATGAGTGTAGAATTAAATGTATGAAACGATGAGACGATCAGGTTAACAGTAATGCAATTATACCACGGCTAAGTTTGCGATGGAGTTTATTATCCAGATGTCTCATTAAATTCTGTAACAATAAAATATAATTTATGCATTAAATGAACTAGAAAATCATGGCATGCTAACAGCAATGAATAAAACATTGTTTGCTAAATGTTTGACTGAACGCTTACAAGTTGTTACAGTTGATTCCATCTCAAACGATCTGTCGTTAAGTTGATTAACTGTCTCGTAGGCGAGCATGTAACCATATTCTGCCTAAAACGGTCACCCGAGAGTCTAATAATGTGTCAGGGATGTTGAAAAGCCCCTCGTCATTTGCCTACCAGGTGCGGGAGTTTGGTGTGTGCACAGTCCCTCTATAGTCCTTATCTCTGTAGTTCACTAGAGAGACTGTGATGTGTGCGAATATCTTTCGCTCGCTGTACAAAAGCGTGCTTAACACACACGAAGATGTTTCGATGAAGTAAAGGTATTTCAACACCACATTGCTCAAGGAAAGATTTCGCCATTGATCTATATAAAAGAAGGGAAATTCAAGTTCAAAATCAAGACTTGTGGAGCATGTCTCGTTTCTATAGTTATCCAGTCGCCACCCTACCCTGCCTTCCTATGAATGTAAACTTAAAGAAGGAAACATATCATCATAACAACTTGGATGACGCGTATAAAATGTGCAATAAATTCCCCAACTGGGGTGTAGGTTTGTGAAAATGTTAAGGTAGTTCATATATTTATTGATTTCAACGACAATACATAAATCACCGTGACCAACGCCCCATAGATTCTTTTGGATTGGGCGTGGTCCTTAGGTGGCGCCAGCAGTATTGGTAAACTACTGACATAAGCTGTAACCTGCAGTATATTTTTCTCAAAACACGCCAGCCTATTCTAGGGTTGAGGTTGTCATCCTCGAGTAAACATGTACTTTCACCTGCATCTTATATTTTTGAAGTTCTCGCGGCGAGGAAATATATACCACGTAACACATACTAGTATGTTGATTTAAAAATGTCTTGCAATTATTTTAATTATTAGTTTGTGCGAGTGTCTTGTGTGAAACTCGTTCGGTGACCATGACACTGTGGCCTGTGAACAGCATAAAATACTGCCTTGAAAGTTATATTTATACAATATAATAATCTATGCTTAAGTTTGATAACACCTCAGCGCCGTGTGACATCGTGTGAGCAAGACTCAGTGAACATCACACGACAAACTGATGTTATCTACAACTTAGTAGAGCTAAATAATGGGTGATTTTCCGTTCAACTGCGAGATCTCGCGAGTTGCGTGAAAGACGTGCGCCGGACGCCTGCTGCAAAAATCGACCGATTTGATTTTCAACTCGAATTTCTTTGTTTCGTAGCTCACATCAAAAGGTCGAGCTCTGACAGGGGAATATTGCGTTTGAATACCCTTACTTCATCGAAAATGACCATCATCATTGAGAAAGTGAGCGAGTAACAATTGATCAAGAAAGTCATGATGTGTTTTATTGGTCATTACAAAAAGCCAATATGTTAATTTTAGAAATTTTGATGTTATATATCCTAACCTCAACTTATGTCTTTTTCAGAAGATGTCATGGTGTATTGATGGCAGTAGTTCATATTAACTAATCCTATATTTGCATAGACTTGCTAAGAAACTGAAAATAATTCCAATTTGTATTCATGGATACATGACACTGTTTAATGATTTGTGTTATGTCTTAATTTCACTGCTGTAGAATTGGCTGCAAGTGTTAGCATGATGTATTTTGAATTATGGGGCTGGTATACAAACATTTAAAGTATGTAACAAAATACCTTAACACATTGTTGAATATACTTTGTTAATTTATTTGTTAATTTCTGGATACAATAAAATGCAGTAAAGCACAAGTGATAGAGATTAAGTTATTATTCACAACATAGAATACCACATACAATAATATATGTTGTTATTTGCAACTCATAACAAAAGAATATCTGAATCCTGCGAGTTGAAATATGTGTTCATAATGCCTTGTTGGGAGTCGGCAAGACGTAAAAGCGTTTAAGTGACAGTTTTTGGACACGTTTAACACACTCTGGCTTATAAGATTGAAATTATCCCCAATGACCTTTAGTTGAGAAGAGAAATGAGTAGTTAAGGTAGAGATGCAGGTTTGTGGGCACTTGGGAGTGAATTTTTTTTTTGCTTTTTCTTATCCAAACAGTCTTGGCTATAGACTGTTAAAATTTTGTAGAATTGTGAATAGTGGAACATACTCAAAAAACGATTTTAAAATATAGATAACAGGTGCAAACATTCTCTCATTTGAATGCTTAGCAAGATATAGCAAGGCTGTACATAAATAATAAAAAAGAAACATGGTGAAAAAAGAAATGACGGGACCTCCATATTATGCACTATATTTAACTTTTAACCAAACGATAATACATTTAAATTTGGAACTGTTACAGCCATTTTAATTATGAGCATTAGCAAACTTCTTACTGAGTGAATTGTTATGCAAATTAGCAATTATCTCAGCTTCTTTTTAGTGCACATCCCAGAACTTTAAAAAAAATAGCTCCTAGACGCTTTGACCTTTTGTTTTGAAATTTTCACAAATGATTGGCAATGTGTTTATCGTCAAAACGCCGTCGGGCATTGTTTTTGGTTGAACAGTGTTACAACAATCGTACAGACAAATAGCCTGGGTGTTAATTTAAGCATAAACTTGAAGTAGTGAAATTTGGGCTGCTGTCCTGCAAAATTGACAACTGGTAGACAGTTTTCAAGACGACACTTTCTTCATAGTAAACAGATGTACCCACAAATCAATTTTGACATAAAACAGAAGCATGGTTTAGGAGCTATTTTTTTTAAATCACTTTTGACCAAAAAAAGCACATTTTTGTGCATATTTCAAACTACAGTGTCCATAAAAAAAATACTAACAAAATTTTAAAATTCATACAATAAGCTTTCCGAAAATATATAGTTTTGTGGACAAGGGAGGTCATCTTGGTTTCCTAATTAACTAATTAAAATACCTGTCAGGTAAACTGCATCTCTACCTTACAGCCGTTCTGGGAATTATTTGGACAGTCAGTTAGCAATATATGTTGGAACTTTGCAAAACACTTGGGTCTTTTCCAATCTAGACTTGATGGCGCCGTTGTATCGGCACGCCCAAAATTGGAATCATTCCATTATCTTGCAAGATGCGGGTAAAACGCTGTTTTCAAAACGACACACGTTGGTTACCATAATTAACAGGTTATATATTGTATATGCATTCAAAGTGTTATTTTAAATTGTTATAACCATCTGAGTCCACCTGACATAGCGTAATTTACAAAACAACTCCCGAGTGTTGAGTAATCCCAGGTATTAATGAACTCGTCGTTGGAGGGAAGGCTCAAAGTAAAGTTTCTTAGCGGGACGCGCTGCAGTTTCGCGACAGTTTTGGGTGAAACTAAAAGTTGTTTTTACATTACTGGTGCATTATGTATCAAATTCAGATTTTATACCGAGGTGGGAGAGTACGTCAGAAATACAGACGGAAAATTCTATTATAACGGTTTGATGGATTTTGTCAAATCAAAAGTGCCTTCCTTGATCGAATCACTTTTTCAACTGCAGTTTGAAAATGACGGGGTATAACGACTGTTATTATGTCCAGTCCATTTTTGTAACAGGTACAACTGACTAAAATGAGCGAGGGGTTGACATTTTTCGACAGATTTAAGCAACACCCAACTTGTGATTTTCAAAATTACTGAAAATAATTACAATATAATTATAAAAAAATAAAGAATGGTTGCTGTGGACGCACGCTAGATAATACTTACAATTCACCAAGCCGACAACCCCTATGAAATAGTAATCCCAAACCACGCGCCCGTCACTCAAGTGGCGCCGAAAGTCTAGATTGGGCAAAGACCAAAGTGTTTTGCAAAGTTGTAAGTCATTTTGCGAACTGACTGTCCGATCAATTCTCAGAACGGCTGTAAGTCCACACTATAGGTACAATTGGGAGGGCGCATTCATTAGCATAAATGATTATACATGGCCGTGAAGGGGTAATTTGGATGATGATAACGTCAGAATAGGATAATGTGAATAAATTTGCATAACTGAAGTACGCTTTAATTCGAGGGAGTGACGAGGTCGTCGTGAATAAATTAGCATAAATTACCATATTTTTTTTATTATTTATTGTAATCATTTTTAAATTGGACGAGCAATGACGCCACACTCCGAAGGAGTGTTTTGAATGTATCGTAGACAGCGCTCACAAACACGTACACACACAATCACTCAGTGACACCTGCTTACGTTGATAAATACACGGCATTTTGCAAACTAACGGAGTTTATTACACAAAAGAGGTGTAAAACTAGATGAAATCAGTTACATAGAATATATTTTTTTTAGTAAATAAGCAAAATGGAATAAAAACTGAGTAACATAAGAAAAATAATACATAAAAGTATACATTTTTCTAACGTGGTTAAGTATTCGATTATGAAACTGACAAACGTAGGGTAAAACTAGATGAACTCAGTTACATGGAATATAATTTGTTTGTTTGTGTAAATAGGTAAAAATGGATTAAAAGCTGAGTAACATAAGAATAGTAATACATAGAATATACATTTATTCTCCAAGGAAAACAAATTCTGGGAGAAATGATAATGCACCAGTAAAGATGAAACCTGACCCCTCCACCTCGGGTGTTATAGGGAAAGCATGGGGCTATTCATGGGACATTGATACTCTGAGTAGCCCCAGACGCTTGGGATAATTCGGGTTGAAAAAAATATCGAAAATATCAGTAGGATTGGGCACATCGGGCAAAGTCGGGACAGGGCCTCGATTCACGCTATTTTCTCAGGAACAAGAAGGAAGATAGAAAGAACAAGAACACAATAGAAATATAGGATCATGGTATTAAGTGATTTTTTTGTTTGTTTTTTTTACACCAGGGGGTTGGGCCCTACCCCCTTAACAACAGCATTGTTTCTTGTCTCCACATATCCCGAGAGTGGTCGGGGTTTATCACAGGGAGCCCAGAAACTATAATCAACTGTAGTACGCAGTCTCTATGAGCGGCGGGGGCGGGTATCGGCTGGTATCTAGTGTAAGAAATAGACAAGGGATGAAGGCTCCAGCCAGCTCACATTTTTTAAACTCAAAAAAACAGACGAAAAGAATGAGAAATAAAATCTAAAAAAAAATACCAGGTTGAAGAATATTAGTTGCTCCTTCAAATTTCGCCTAAGCCTTACCTACATTTTACCTATATCTGCAGAATAAATCAAGAAAACTACACAAATTGACTCCATTTAGGAATTCCTAACGGTTTGCCCGAACGCACGGCACAGTTTGAGGCGTGGCCTGTTCAGCATTTGTCAACAACAGGTCACGCCTCCAATAATTTTTTCAAAATACGCCAGCCTATTCTAGGGTTGAGGTTGTCATCTTCAAGTAAACATGTACTTTCACCTGCATCTTATATTTTGGAAGTTCTCGTGGCGAGGAAATATATACCACGTAACACATACTAGTACGTTGTTTTAAAAATGTCTTGCAATTATTTGATAAATAGAGCTTGAATGATTAGAAAATGCGGGATTTTTTGTTCGTTATTATGTTACGCCGACTGCGTTAAAAATGTGCGTTATATTGCTTACTCTAGTGGCGCGCATGTGCACAATTAGCCAATAGCAGTTTTCGGGTCACGGATACAATAAGCTATCGATACCGAAGTTGGTTTCAGTACGTCTGTGTGACACTGGCGCTTCGACTGACTGCCCGCCTTATGTCAGGTACGTTCGAGTCGCTACATGACTTAGACATATTCATAAGTTTGATGTGGAAAAGGTTGGGTAGAGAGAGAGAAAAAAAACGAGACTACCACGCGCGTTTGATTCTGCACGTAGGGAATGAATGAAAGACCGGGTCTTTAGTATATTTCTGCCAGACAGTCTGACAGTTTCGTTATTTTACTGTACAAATTGGTTTGACGCGGCGCATCGTGTTTATTGTACTTATTCTTGATACCACTTATATTGACAGGAATTGGACTGACGCTGAGAAACCTGCGACTGAAACCGTGGACTGCTCAGCGTCGTTTTCTCGGCAAAGTGGGGTCAAGTGCAGATTTTCCGTAGTACAAGTACAAGGTGAATAGTAAATAATAGTAAATAGGTAAGGGTATGAGGCGATCGTCGGCTTTTTATTTATATAAAACACGAGGTTTTTACATGTAGATGGCTTAAACCATAGCTCCATGCTCAAACCATGGATCTGAAAATAAGAGTTCCATGCTTATAATCAACCTATACCGCCAAGCCCTCTGCCGTGCCTTAATCAAGCACCAATCGCGGCAACACAAATGCCGCGCCCCTTCGTATCCCACCCCATCCATCATTCTTGTATTTATTATTTCACCTCGTCGGTACGCTCATGTTTGCAGTACTTGCAACACGACTGGTCGGCCTTGCGACAGCCTCACATATTCTATCTTTCCTTAATATTTCCATTAAGGCACGGTAATTGTGACTATAAAGACCACAACAAAAAGTATGTTGCTTAATTGTACCATTAGACTTTGAAAATGGGGTGAATCAGATTCAACTTGTTGCCCAGAAAAAAAAAAACAATTTTGTATTTTCATCCCCCCCCCTTCCAGAAAATGTCCCTGACATTGTATTTGTCGAGCAGATGGAATTAAGATATTATCGTTATGACTTGTTGATTAAAGTCTATCTGATACTTTGATTGGTGTCACCTTTACCTTATATCTGTTAAAGTAACTTTTTGCTCTGTATTCAAATAAAGACCTTCTTTTCTGTTTTGCAATTTACAGCAGTTTGTAGCATTTTATCTTAGTACTATAAGGTGCACAGGCATGTGTTTGTAATTCTGTAGTGTTGTGACCACATGAACTCGTGACCACATGAACCCATTGTATCATTGCTCTGCAAGTCAGCACAAATGTGGTCTTAGGCTGATTAATGCATACTCAGCATGGATCACTTGGTCGAAGTCCATAAATTATCTGTGCTGCCTGATAGCCTTATGTGCATGTCTGGCACAATTCTACCCAGTATGCAGAATTCAAAGGTAGATCCAGGCATACACCTGTATCGTAGTCAGAATTGCCAGAAAGTATAAAAATACAGTAAAAAATTCACCGTAAAGTACTAAAAACTCAGTCGAGAGAAATACTCATGAACATGACATGATTTTACAAAACCTATAGGTCTTATTGAATATTTAAAAAACATTTGAATTAAATATTGTGAATAATGATAGATTTTGACGTCGATGCTGAAAGGGTTAAAAAGGTGACTTTTTAGGTGGCGGGGTTGAAGGGGAGGGGTATGTTCAATGAAGGGATGAAGTTTGCCACATATGTTTTAATTGCAACCATCCCGTAGATACGAAATTGTTATTTCTATTACATACATACATACATACATACATAGTTATGCATATTGTCAATGCATTAATTATTCACTGTGTTTTCATTTTGCTTATCGTTGATAAGTAAAATCCGCTAAATTAAATCCATGTGTACAGGCAAAATAACAATAAAACTCATTGTTTTCTTGATAAATTTGTGAAATTAAAACAAAGTGAATATTCTCATAATAGTGAAATTAAATGTTAGTGAAAATAAATGGTTTTACAGCATATTATACACCTTGCATTCCCATAAGTCTACAGAGATGGAGAAAGAGAGAGAATGTTCACAATTTCACCGCGCTATCAAGTCCCGAAATCTATCAAGTGTGTATTGCTTGTCACGTATTTATGAGTACGTACATGTATCTGATGTTACATCCTTGTTTCAAATATAATCTAATCCTGAAGGACATTTACCTTTATCCATTTTTGAACGCTATTATGGTAGTATAATTTATATTTGTATACAATTAATTATAATTAATACTATTTTTATATTTCATTAAAATTTCCCAGCTATTAGGCTAATTGGATTTTTATCGCTTCAATTTGCAAATTGGAATTATCACGTCTTGGTTGAAGTAACAAACATTAATTCTCTTCATTAATTCGCATCATTTTGCGTATTTTTGTGTTTTTTTTATGTTAAAATTTGAATCAAAATGAGTAAAATTTCCTGTTCATGACAGATCTTGATTAAAGTTTATTTAAATAGATAAAAGTTCTCCTTTGACAACAGTTAAACTTAAACTTGACAAAAATTAATTGACTTTAAAATTCAAAAGGTTATAATTATAAAACATGTATATTTTGTTTATGAATTGAAGATAGTTTAAAATACCAGCACCAGTATATGTATAGTATTTTGCACTGGTCTTGTTATCAAACCACAAAAACTGTTGCATCAATATGGTGTGTCAAATTATTGCTAGCGTGCTAATATTTTCGCATTTCATGACAAAAATTGCTGCTACGCTATACTTGTCCTCAGGCCGCTGGTTAAATAAGCCGAAATATTTTGCCCTTCCATTATAAGGACCTGCCACCCCTAGTGAGGAGTGTATTAGTCCTTTAATGTCATGACCTCAACTGTGAAGAGAAAAAAAAATGCTTAGTCATTGAACGTAGCATGACTTGCAGATTATATTGTCGATACCCACTTTCAAGGGAAAATTTATTATCCACATTAAATATCTGTTTTTATTTCTGGTTGCTATGACAATGATACAATCAATGCACTGTACATTTCGTAATTACACAGTTCACAAGTTTTTTCGTTCATTGCTGCACAGCGGGGCAGTGAAAACAAGCAAGGTACATTGAAGGTAAATTCTGTTCTATGTTCCATAACCATCATAACCATCAAAATCTTTCCTCTGTCTTCAATACTAGTATACTTTGGACTATTGGCACATGGAAAACTGTTGAGAGAGACATCACTGAATAACCCCCCCCCCCCTCCCCCTATCCTCCATCTTTTTAAACAATAATCTTTAAAAACATAATTATGGCTGTGATATTTTTACAATTGAAGCAAATCTAAATTTGGATGTAATGCATTAGTCTTGGTATATTTTTTATTAATCCATGGGCTACTTGTGCTTTTCATGCCCACCTTGAAAACACAAATGAGCTTTTTTTGGGGTCTGCTGTCGACTTTATGACTGATTGTCCGTCGTTGTCCTTATCAACTTTTTACTTTTTTGACTTCTTCTTGAAAACTACAAGCCTGAATGCTTTGATACTTGGTGTATATGTACCTTGGGTAGACCTCTCTTAGATTTGTTCATTTCATGATGATATCTTCAATTCTCTAATTTTGGTGAATATTTTTGTCATTTTTGGTAAAAAGTGATATTTTCGAATTCTTGTTAAAAACTGCAAGTCTGATTGTTTTGATATTATATATACATGTATAGGTACTACAGATGGTCTTCTCTCAGATTTGTTCATTTTGTGATGATATCTTTGATTCTCTAATTTTGATGAATATTGTCATTTTTGGTAAAAAGTGATATTTTTGACTTTTTGTTAAAAACGTCTAATCTGATTGATTTGATATTATATATATAGGTATAACATGTGGACCTCTCTTGGATTTGTTCATTTCATGATGATATCTTCAATTCTCCAATTTTGATGATTATTTTTGTCATTTTTGGTAAAAAGTGATTTTTTGGACTTCTTGCTGTAAATCGCAAGTCTGATTGTTTTAATACTATACATATTGTTCATTTTCTAATGATATATCTTCTTTTCTTTAAATAAAATGTGCATTGCGAACAGTGGAGCTATCTCAGCCGAAAGGCTATCATGCTACATAAATTTAAGATCTGCAGCCACGAAGTAAAACTTTTGTTATTTAAGGTAGAGATGCAGTTTACCGGACAGGTATTTTAATTAGTTAGTTAAACTATATATTTTCGGAAAGCTTATTGTATGAATTTTGAAATTTTGTTAGTACACTGTAGTTTGAAATATGCACAAAAATGTGCTTTTTTGGTCAAAAGTGATTAAAAAAAATAGCTCCCAAGCCATGCTTCTGTTTCCTGACAAAATTGGTTTATGGGTACATCTGTTTACTATGAAGAAAGTGCCGTCTTGAAAACTGTCTACCAGTTGTCAATTTTGCAGGGCAGCAGCTCAAATTTCACTACTTCAAGTTTATGCAGAAATTAACACCCAGTCTAGTTGTCTGTATGATTGCTGTAACACTGTTCAACCAAAAACAATGCCCGACGACGGCGTTTTGAAGATAAACACATTGTCAATCATTTGTGAAAATTTCAATACAAAAGGTCAAAGCGTCTAGGAGCTATGTTTTTTAAAGAACTGGGATGTGCACTAAAAAGAAGCTAAGATAATTAATAATTTGCATAACCATTCACTCAGGAAGAAGTTTGCTAATGCTCATAATTATAATGGCTGTAACAGTTCCAAATTTAAATGTATTATAGTTTTGTTAAAAGTTAAATATAGTGCATAATATGGAGGTCCCGTCATTTCTTTTTTTCACAATGTTTCTTTTTGATTATTTATGTACAGCCTTGCTAAATCTTGCTCAGCATTCAAAAGAGATAATGTTTGCACCTGTTATCTATATTTTAAAATCGTTTTTTTTGAGTATGTTCCACTATTCACAATTCTACAAAATTTTAACAGTCTATAGCCAAGACTGTTTGGATAATAAAAAGCAAAAAAAAAATTTCACTCCCAAGTGCCCATGAACCTGCATCTCTACCTTAACATTCTGTTCTAGTTTGTATTGCTGCCAGTTATGGTGTATGTATAGAAAATTAACTGTCAATGCTTTTCATATACTGTTGGGGTATGCCCGTGACTGTAGCGCAAGAACTATGTTCGTTGAAAACTGTACAAATACATTTACCGGTTTATATAGAAAGCTAACTTATGCTTTTATGGATCAACTATGAACATCAAGCAATACGCTTGTGTGTATCTTGCTCAATAGTGATGTGAGATGGAAGTCTGCGTTAGTGCAGCATTGTAGTCTGCTAAGTCTAGTATAGTTTTCAAATCTCTATGGTCTGTAATTTTATCTTAGTCCATGTATAAAGAAAAAGATACCAACAAATATGTAATATGTCTGAAATAAAACCATATGAAACAACCTCAAAATGAGTCAAACAACCCAGAAACAAACTATTAAAATGACCCAAAGTGCTATTAAATTAAAACTACCAAAAACCAGTTACATGCTCCTTACAAAATTAATTATTTCTCAGATATGTAGCAAATGAAGTAGTGAAAAGCCAGTACATCGCGACCAAATAAGGGCACTGTTTACTCATTAACATGTAATTTGCTAGCGTTCAAAGCGTGCTAGTTTGTAAGCTGATTATAATGTCGTAAGCAGTGGTTGCATAAATTACCCATTTCATATGATATGTAGAAAACCTCTGTCTTGTGCGAGCATAGACAAATATTTGGATTTTCAATGGATTGCTATATCTTATTCAACATATTTACATTTTGGAATAATAATTAATAACAGATAAATTATGTCTTTGGTAGTGTATATTTTGATGGTAGTAACTGATGGCCAAACGTCAAGGATGTTAGCATCAGTGTGATCACCTGCATTGTGCATGTGCATATATAAGTATATTTATTATAGAGAAACTTGTCTTTGTATTTTGTGACTCGACAAAAGCACTGTACCTAATCAACATATTCATTATATGTTATGAAAATTTGTCCCACATTTTTAACACAATGTTCAGAGTTGATATAAAGGCCAGTCATTTTGAGATTTCATCATATATATCATGCAAAAAATATGCAATATTTTCTATATATCGCACATTTCATCATGTTTAATTGGTCTTTGTATGTAATTTGAGACCGTGACAGCAATGACGCCAAAACATGGCTCTATTGCCTACTACAAAATATATTTTGGTAATGACGATTTGAAATATGATGAATTTGAATGTTTCTCTTCAATATTCCGATGATTTCAAACAGTTTTTTAATGTCAAATTTGTTAACATAGTCATTTCTAATTCTCCCAACCCTTTTTCTTGCAACGCACAGGATTCTTTCTCTGTTCGCTGATTTCTCGTGAAATGTATTAGAATTATTGCAAAATTACATGAGATTGCAAATGTCTTGCTGTAATCGCGCATACATGTATAATTTGTAATCGCAGGCGATAAGCGTATGGTAAAACTGTGTGGCATTTTGTAAGATTAGGACTACATGTATGTCATCCCTGTTTGTATTATAGGCACGAAATATTGTAGAACTGCAATTAGACTGTCAGTCAGCCATTTTGGATTTGGTGATGTGACAAAAATGCGTGTGCATTAAATTGTCCGGTATGATGCCTGATATATGCGTGCCATTCGATATGATACTCTACTATTGGCAAAACAAACCCATTGCCTATAAATATTTTTAAATTTCACTCAAACTGGAATTGGAAGATCAAGGTCTCTATTGGCCAATAGAAAAACATTGGACCATTTTCAAATTAGCGCCATTACACACTGAGTGCATTTATTGGCTGGTGGGATTCAACTGCAGTTGAAATTTATTTTTACCAAACTGAATTGATAACAGATGTTCTTGATTCATCATTTTTCACGGCTCAAATACGTCAAAATAAGCCATGAACTTTTAATGATTCATGTATCACATATTATAATATTCAATAAATATGTATGTTTATCTAAACATTTAACTTCCATACATTGTTCTGTATCAGCGAATCAAATTTTTTGTATTCCTATTTTTGTGGAGCTCAATTATTTTATCCAAATTTAATATAGAAATTCTCTTTATTTTTTGTGCATATTTAAAGCTTCATAATGGAAGAACTCTTACTGACTGGGAAGTACAACTTGAAGTCGATGAAACCAGTGGATCTGACCAACCCAACTAAAGAGTAAGTCGAAAGGAACTTAATTGAACAGTGGAGATAATATTCTGCAGATTTTGCTTTGTAAAATTATCTTTCTAAATTTCTGCTTAAAAAATACAGTTTTTAACTATTTTTTTTAGAAGTAGCTCCAAAAGCCGGATACCAACATGATTTTAGCTGAAGTTGGTTTCAAAAATGATTTATGTTTTTTTGAAATTTATTTTTCTGTTAAAAGGTTTAACCCATATCTGGTTAAGTCAATGTAAAAGTACTTGGGGCTGGCAGGATAAGGGTTAAATCCTAAAGATTTATTGACAACAATATTTTAATATGGACAACCATGCAGTTGTCACCCCCTTCTTTATTTACACATTCATTGATACGTTCACCATAAGCAATGAATCAAAATATCACCATTCATGGCAAAGCATCTTAATTATACAAGTACCAATTTTACATGTTTTGAATAACTATACAGCACCATCATCATTAATTCGTGTGTTCAAATTGTAATACGTGTACTGTAATAAATGCAGCCATGATGGTATTCACTGTACCAGAAGTTACTTGCAAATAGCTAGGACATCGAACAGTGGATCGGTTGTGTGTTCAGCATCTTAACGTGTCACCAAGTCGCTGAATAGCATGAGAGACTCTCTGTTCAATGATCAAAGATGAAATATATAATATATTCGATGTGTAGTATTTTTCATTAAAATTAATCACAACACCCTTGAGTTGCTTCCTGTATAGCCATTTTATAAGTCCCTGTTACCACTGTGTTTTCATGAATTTAGACCATTGAATGACATTCTGTTACCACTGTGTTTTCATGAATTTCGACCATTGAATGACATTCTGTTACCACTGTGTTTTCATGAATTTCGACCATTGAATGACATTGTGTTACCACTGTGTTTTCATGAATTTCAACCATTGAATGACATTCTGTTACCACTGTGTTTTCATGAATTTCAACCATTGAATGACATTCTTTTTAGGGAGGAGTCACCTGCGCATGCATCAGATGGCCATTGCATGTCTTTGTTTACAAACAAGCGTCTACCCATGAGCCGTTTTTACATGTGGTGTTATCATCGTTTGGGACTCGATTCCCGAGAGTGCGCAGGTGACGACCCTCTCGCTTTAATGTGTTTTGCTAATGGTAGTAGACTATGTCTCAGTTTTCACACTGTATTTCGTTGCTTCACATGGTTTATGGTTTATGGTGTGATATTGGGGTATTTAAGATCCATCGTGAAACCTTGCATATGAACGCTTTGTTTATATATTCCATGTTAAGAATCCAAACCGGGTCTGTACAACAGATCAGTTTTAACCCGTACATAGCGTTACTTAACCCAAGCTAAACGTTTGCTTCCTTAGCATGAGGCCAAGGTTTTTGACAACTTTGTTAGGTTCAATTATCTTGCATGAGCTTCTCGTAAAAACATTTTTTCAGCAAAAAAAATAAATCTTATTTCAAATAAGATAAGATCCCATGTTGACAAATCTTCTTGAACATTGCCTGCTAAAACAAGTTAAATACTACATACAACACAACTAATGTTTCATTAGTGAACTGTATATATAACAGGGGCTATGTCATTGATAATGTTTTACTTGTTTTTCAGAGTGATTCAGGCATACTTTGAGAATGCTTTTGAAATCAACGAGAGCCTCTTCACTGGATTGAAAGGTATATACAGAGCACATTTTTTAGCTTCATGTCATCAAAGGGGAAAATACTATTTTCAACTTCTTATGTAATCCGCCAATCCAAGTGCTTTTATACTTGGTATAAATGCATCTTGGTTGGACCTCTCTTAGATTTTCTGACGATATCTTTAATTTTATGATTTTAGCAAATATTGTTGTTATTTTAGGTCAAAAAATGCTATTCAACTATTCTTGATGATTGTATTGAATTGATGCTTGGTATAGATATTCATGTACCTTGAGTACATTAGATTACGATAGTTCATCTTGTGACATTCGGGAAACATTCTACTGATTCAAAAAAACTATCCAATAACTTGGGTTGATGAATCCAAAACTATAGTGCTATTTATTAGTGATAAGTTCCAAACACAGAAGCCAAGTTATTTGTTTGTCTACTATGATGTTTATATGGGCATGACCATGGGCATGACCATGACTAACATACGTTAGACATTATGGAATCTTGATGCACATCATTTTATTTTTCAGATCCAATTAAAAATGACAGACTGGCGGCCATTTTGTTTTAATGAATGCAGTTCTATGGCCATATCTCTGCCATGCTTTGACCGATCATAATCAAATTTTATACATTCATTATACATCATGACATAGATATATTGGTTTGACTATCTGATTCAAAATGGCCAAATAGCAGCTATTTTTGTGCTAAAAAATCATCAAAAATCAAGCATTTCTGGCATTCCAGAACTAGATCTTGGTGGATTTTGTTCAAACATATGTTGGACATTATGGGACCTTCATGCACATCATTTTATTTTTCAGATCCACTTTAAAATGGCTGACTGGTGGCCATTTTGTTTTAATGTTAATTAATGTTTGACAATCAGATACAAGATGTCAATCATTTTAATGTTATAAAATCATCATAATCAAGCATCATCTTCTGGATCCATATTTCTGACATGTTTATATTCCAACTATATTACTATAAACATAACAATATATCTTAATTTTGATAACTAACAGGGACTGTACTATGCATTGCTTGTTATTTTTAGTTCGCTTATCAAAACTAATTGCCGTACTTGTAGCCCATTCGCTGATTGATGTAATTGATATAGATGTGTTAATGCTCAAAATAAGTTATATTACAATAATTCATTGTAATATAACTTTATCAAGATAAATACATTTTTTTGGTTAACGGGTGCTTGTGGTAAGTATTTAACTGAAAACAAAGAGTTGACATTTGCTACACGCAGTGTGGATAATCTCTCAGGTATTTGATATGCAGATTGTAGGAGATAAAAAGTTAAAAATAATGCTGTTCTGGGTGATATTAAAATAATGTCGCTGTGTCTGGATAGAATATTATTTTCTGGATAGAATATTATATTCTACTTTTTATAGAAAACTGCAAGTCCTATAGTACGGATACTTCAATGATATACATGTATCTTGAGTGGACCTTTATGAGATTTGCTTGTTTTGTGACAATATTTCCATTTCTAGCAAATATTTAAGTCATTTTTAGTAAAAAATAAATATTTTCAACTTTTTCTTAAAAACTGTAACTGCTTTGATGCAAATTGTACGCCCAATAGTATATTAATTGTATATTAATTGTATACATCTTCTGTACAAAAAGTATACTTTTTAGCTCCGCTGTCGACTTTGTCGAGCGGAGCTTATCATATGAGTGATTGTCCGTCGTCGTCGTCCGTGTCAATGTTTTACTTTTTCGACTTCTTCTTGAAAACTACAAGCCTAAATGCTTTGATACTTGGTGTATATGTACCTTGGGTAGACCTCTCTTAGGTTTGTTCATTTCATGTTGATATCTTTAATTCTCTAATTTTGGTGAATATTTTTGTCATTTTTGGTAAAAACTGATATTTTCGACTTCTTGTTAAAAACCGCAAGTGCAATTGCTTTGATATTACATATATAGGTACTACATGTGGACCTCTCTCAGATTTGTTCATTTCGTGATGATATCTTCAATTCTCTAATTTTGGTGAATATTTTTGTCATTTTTGGTAAAAACTGATATTTTCAACTTCTTGTTAAAAACCGCAAGTGCAATTGCTTTGACATTACATATATAGGTACTACATGTGGACCTCTCTCAGATTTGTTCATTTTGTAATGATATCTTTAATTCTCTAATTTTGGTGAATATTTTTGTCATTTTTGGTAAAAACTGATATTTTCGACTTCTTGTTAAAAACCACAAGTGCAATTGCTTTGATATTACATATATAGGTACTACATGTGGACCTCTCTCAGATTTGTTCATTTTGTAATGATATCTTTAATTCTCTAATTTTGGTGAATATTTTTGTCATTTTTGGTAAAAACTGATATTTTCGACTTCTTGTAAAAAACCGCAAGTGCAAATGCTTTGATATTACATATATAGGTACTACATGTGGACCTCTCTCAGATTTGTTCATTTTGTAATGATATCTTTAATTCTCTATTTTTGGTGAATATTTTTTGTCAATTTTTGGTGAAAAGTGATATTTTCGACTTCTTGTTAAAAACCGCAAGTCCAATTGCTTTGATACTACATATATAGGTACTACATGTGGACCTCTCTCAGATTTGTTTATTTCGTGATGATATCTTCAATTCTCTAATTTTGGTGAATATTTTTGTCATTTTTGGTAAAAAGTGATATTTTCGACTTCTTGTTGAAAACTGTAAGTCCGATTGCTTTGATACTATTCATATTGTTCATTTTCTAATGATGTCTTCAGTTCTTTAATTGAAATGTGCATTGCTAACAGCGGAGCTATCTCAGCCGATAGGCTGCTTGTTTGAAATTGTGTACATTATTTGTATACAAAATTCATACATACAAGAAAACAGCAGTACATTATTTGTATACACACTTTATACAAATTCATTAATGTATATTTGTTGTTTACTAGAAATGTACAGATTTTTTGCATAGGATTCAATGCCTAAATATTGTATAATTTACATATACATAAAATGTACAATATCATGACTAAGAAATAAAGTGTAACCAAAACAATTTATGTAAGAATCATGTCGTCAGAATGAAGTATAATTTACATGTATGTACACATTAATTGTGCAAATTATTGACTTGGCATCTTGACAAATATTAGTACTATTTATGTATATATAGAATGTACACAAATTGGACTTAGAGCCCAATATTACAATGTATGTATACATAAACTGTACACAAATATGGAATTTAATATTCAATTAAATTCATAAGAGAGTATAAAAACATTTTTAATAGATTAATTACAGGAATACTAAACTATATTTTTGAATATCAGTAAAATTATATTTTTACTACAGTTTACTGAAAGAATTGATTCATTACCGGGTATAAGAAGAGTGTACTATAACAGAGTCGTTTAGAGTTTATCCTGTTTTGGATCCTAACATGACTTATTGCCAATTTTTATGAACTTTTTAGTCCTCGTTCGGACGCAGTCCGAAAACGGACTTATGTTTTGACCTCCGTGTGTGTGTGTGTGTGCGTGCATGCATGTGTGTACTTGGATTGCTATATGTTGCGAGGACAAAAATACAGATATATAGCAACTTCCGAGGACATACACACCTTCCGAGGACCTTTTTCATAGTCCTCGGAAAACATAATTTATATTAATAATTAATTTGATTATTAATACGTTTTGCGTAGCTTAGGTTTAGTATCGGGGGAAGGTATGGTTCACGTTATATTAATATTAATATAATTGTACCATACCTTACCCCGATACTAAACCTAAGCTTCGCAAACATTTCTATGTTCAGTCACGGGATATTCAACTCTTGTTTAATTAAACTTAATTAAAATGCAATTCTCCATTGTATTGCATTGTAATTGAGTTTAATTAAACTCCAATTAAAACGCAACCCTATATAGGAACACGTTTTAATCGAGTTCATATTGCAACTATATTAAAAGTTAATTCAACTATATTAAAAGTAAATCCAATGAAGTCCTCGGAACATATAGCAATACAAGTATGCGGCCATTTTGTTTTAATGTATGTGGTTCTCATGCCATATGTCTGACTTGCTTTCACTGATTATGTTCACATTTTAAATATTCATTATAGATCATGTCATAGATAAACAGATATATTGGTTTGACAATCCTATTCAAAATGGCCGAATAATGGCCATTTTTGTGCTAAAAAATCATCAAATAGCAAGCGTTTCTGGCATTTATGGATGGATTTCATTCAAACTTGGTATATATATTAGACATTATGAGTTCTTGATGCACGTCATTCTATTTTTCAGATCAGTAAATATGTACTCTGAGTGGACATCTCATAGATTTGTTAATTCCGTAATAATTTCTTCAATTCTCCATTATTAGCTAATATTTTTGGTAAAAAGTAATATTTTGGACATATTTTTGATTGACTAGATACTTAGTAAATATGTAAAAAGCAATTTTGTGGAGTCTGCTCTCCATACCAATACAGACATAGAGCTAAAAAGATGAATTTGAATAGAGAACAATTGAACCAGAAATGTGCGTGATCAAAAATACACTTATAAAAAGGATAATGAAGGGTTTTTTGTCACAAGGTACACATACTGTGTTTTCAACTGTTGAATTCTTTGCTTTTTATGTTGCATGTCATATGTTCGGATTAATATACAGATTCGTCATTATAACATACAGATTCGTCAGTTATAAAGGTCTGACTCACGATAATGGCTGCAGCAAAAGTCATTTTGTCTCTGTCACTCTTGATTAATTTATATCCCGGAAGCAGCAGCATTATTACAGTAACAGGGTGTTTTATCTGATTCTAAATCTGTCGTTCCAAACAATTATCGGGTCGAATCGGTTTTTGTGTTGTTGTGCTAGACCCATGATCACACGACAAGTTCCAATCCCATTTTGGGGTTACACACCTACATGTATAAAGAACTGGCTTACAGAACGGATCAACAGACTTTGTAGAGTGCATTGCATTTATGAGGTATATTTTATGACAACTGGTCACTACACCCAAGGATTTAATGGTCTCCTGAGTAGGAAAACACTATCAATCACATTATACAAATGTTCACTACAACGGAGGTGAACATACAGTTTTAGCGACCCAAAGAGTTGTATGTCCACTGCTGTTGGGGGTGAACATTTGTATTATTATACCGAATAAATCTTAAAACAGTAATTGTGGCACTCAATCATGACAATCTTCCAGGTCACGCTCATATAGCTGAATGCATGTACGCTTATGAACAAAGATATACAAGTTGAAAGAGTTCAAAGCAGTGATTAAATTCTACTGCCTTTTTATGTTCATGGTTGTATTGATAAACTTAGATTCTGCAGCTTCAGCCTGACGAAGAATTAATTTTTACAAACACACAGCGTCATCCTGTGTGCAGCTGTATGCTGCGCTGCGTTCCAGTTCGCAATAGAACACTAAAATGCTTGAGTATATTTTTATGTCAACACCATTCACTTTCAACAAATACACTGTACATGATATGTTATATACAGTCAAAACGTGCAAAATCAAACAAAACTGTGCCGTCACAAGGCAAAGCCCACGACTATTTAGGTAGACAAACTACACAATCGCAGATCGAATGTCTCAAAGCATGGTGCTGAGGCCTTTGGCGAAACGCACGGCAAGCTTGACTAAAAATCATGTGAAAATGCTACAAAATCCAAGTTTTTTTTTTTCAATAAGATACTCAAATAGTAAACGTAAACCTGGAAAACCAATCAGTTCACGAATATTGACACGTATTGTGTTCCCCTGACAAGTGATTGGCGCAAATCAGGTAAATTGAGGAGGAAGGTACCCGGATGGAGGTATAGTCATACGAATATGGCAGCAGGTTGACACATGAATATGTCTACCTGTAATGTGCGAATCTAATTGCTGTTATGGTCATAAGGTATAATAATACTGAATTTCCGTCAGCGTCGGCACCCGTATCAACTTTTTACTTTTTTGGCTTCTTCTTGAAAACTGCAAGTTCGATTGCTTTGATACTCAGTGTTTATGTACCTTGGGTAGACCCTTTTTTTTCTTCTTTTTTTGATGAATATTTTTGTAATTTTTGGTAAAAAGTGATATTTTTGACTTTTTGTTGAAAACTCCAAGTCTGATTGTTTTTTTATTATACATATAGGTACCTCAGGTAGACCTCTCTCAGATTTGTTCATTTGGTGATGATATCTTCAGTTCTCACTTGATTCAGTAATTTTGTAAAAGAATTATCATTAATTTTCAAAAAATTTTAATCAAGATCAAAAGAAAAATTATATCCATTTACCGGTAGTTCGAAATACAGAAAATCAAAGAAAAACAATTTGTTTTTCAAGCCATAAAAAAACTCCTATTCCTAGAATTTATATCGACCTGGTATATATACCAATAGTTTGTTTATCTATGCTTCTACAAAAAAGATAACTATTTGATTAATTGAAATTAGGTGTACAGCCTCCATTTTACTGTAAATTGAATTGTTCAGGTGTCCCACAACACAAAGTGTTAGTGGCTTTTGCATAATAATGTCTTCACAAGAGCCATGAAATGATGGATATTCCAAGCTGTGAAAATTAAATGGTTTACAGTATTGCAATTTTAGATGTTAATGATCATGAAAGTCATCGTGATACTGTGTCTTTACAACTCCTGCTTAATTTACACTACTACAAAACTTCATCTGACCAATAAAAGTCGTACAAAATTTTAACAATAGTTTGTTTCATTATTTTCAGATACGTCTGTGTTCTACAAGTGTCCGGACCGATTACGTCTGCCGTTGATATTTTACTACGCACATACTGCAACTGTGTATGTGAATAAATTACTGATTGCCGGTTTGATCAAGGTGCGTTGATAATGCAGTGTAATAGAGCAGTATCTTAGGTGTGTTCCCTTGTTGCTATGTTACTGAGGGTGCTCACAAAGGAGGGGGTGTATTTATATCCATCATTCGTGGTCCTGTTTGCCTTTGTTTTTTGAGTAAATAGATATAATTGTATGATGTTTCCCAGAATTAATACTTACAATCATGGTTCATTAAAATACCAAATTATCGTCATTGTGTATATATAATGAAAACCTGTTTTCTACATTTTAATAACATTTCATGAACATGGATGTCTATATAACAAAATCAAGATGATTGGAACAAAACTTAAAGCTGGCATGGTATTAAAAATCTGAGTATTGCTGTTGACGTGTATTGACTTCGTGAATAGTAACTAAGCAACCAGGGAACTCTAAACTAATCTGGTCAACACTATAATATCATTTTGTTCATATGTATGTTTTTAGCTGGAGACTTTTGCTAAAGATGACAATCAAATGAATCTATTTATTTCATCTGTCCATCTTTCTGTTGCGTTTATAGATGTTTCAACTCAAAAATATTTTTTTTATACCATTTTTATTTCATAATTACTATATCACTGATTTTCTATTTTTAATATTTTGGATCAAAACTGATATTTTCCACTTCTTCTCTATGACTGTTAGCCAAACTGCGTTTTCATATACTGTGGAATACTTTATTTTCGCTGGAATTAATTTTCGCTGAAAAGGCTTTTTGGGCGTTTTGTATGGAATTTATTTTCATTGATTTTTGATGAGTTTAATGTTATATATAGGAAAAAAAGTATATTCGCTGGATTTTATTTTCATCCCTTCAGCGAAAATAGCTAAAATAAATCCCAAGCGAAAATAAAGTATTCTACAGTATTTGTATATCTTTTTCACCACCAGACTTTTTCGCTAAAATTGTTCTGCACTTTTTTCTTATATTCTTTCATATGAAATGAGTCTAATTTTGGAGCCAACAGACAAAATTTGAGTAAATTTTCAGTATTTACCCAAAACGTTTCGCTGTTATTGTACCAGTCTTCTGAAAGAAAGTGCAGACTATAAACATGACTATTTTGTGATGAAAAGAGGGAACTGGTGGTGAAAAGGATGTGATATAGAGATTTCACAACTCGATGAATAAAAAAAAAATCAATATCGATAAAAGTACAACACAAATAAGATAAGTACACAATCCTAATAAAATGAATGATAGATGTGAATTTAATGACCAGTTAGGTGAAAACTAATACTCTGCAATCATACATTCCTATTACATATTCAGCATGGCATACAAATCATAAAGGTATCATATTGTTTTGGTAAAATTCATGAAGCAAATTTTTTGAAACAATAGAAGTTAACAAAAATGGTTTATTTAAAAAAATGCATAAATTTTGTATTTCCATTTTTTGCAATACTGAAACCATCACCCTATTTTAGTATATCATCCCCCTTCCACTTCCAATAATTTGATGATTTAAGAGCCATCAATACAATGTGAAAGTTATGGGGGGGGGCACATTTTGTTCAAAGCAATTGCTAAATATAATGTAAGCTACCACTACTACTTAAAACATTTGATGATGTGTTAACAACTCAAACTCAGTACACCATGGTTATTCATATTGCAGGGCCACACAAACTCAAATATTTTTTTTTTCCTTCAGGAGCGTGTGAATTTTGAGTTTGAAACCTTGTTTGAAACTGGTGTGGATGAAATGTCATGGGATGATACAGTAAGTAAAGACACCAAAGTATTTTTTTTCCCCACAAAAAACGAATAAATAAATGTCTGTTGTGTAATGTTTGTACGAAATAATTCACAACTTAAGCAGAGAGAAATAATTAACTTAAAGTTAAATTTACAATTTCATGTTTTGAATCTCAGTTATCTTTTATTTTTGAACATGTTTACTTGTAAACTGTTCTATTATCAGTCAATTTTGCAAAATTTTGTTATTTTCATTGATTCTTTCAAGTAAAATGATATACTGTATATGTTGTTGCAGGGTTGTATGTAGAGGACGGTGGTTATACAATAAAGCTAGCTGGGTTAAATTTGTTTTCAAAAAAATGAATGTTTTTTTTTAATTCTGTCTTGGGGGAAAAAAAAATGTCATTGCCAATTTGAATCTGGTACTAAAATGTCACCTGTTAGGACATTTTAATTTTCAGGAAAATTTCTTTTGCAAATGGGAAGAAGATATTATGGAAAATCATTTAAAAAATGTCAGATACACATGGAGAATTGAAGTGTGTAAACATACACCTAAGTTTCTGTAATTTGATATTTTTCAAATGTGTTTGTGAAGTTGAAGTTTCATGAAAGTCCTTATGAATTCATGTCTTTTTTTCACTTTTGTCAAAAATTTCACTTGGGGGAAGGGAAGTTCATAAAAATAAGTAGTATAGCATTAGTAGTAGCATAGTAGTATATTTCTTTACCAGTGACAAACACAACTTCATGGTCAGCTAATATTTACTCGTACTTCAGGTAAAATTATTCATGAATATCAAAAACAACTTGTAGACTAGTCAAACATTTCCTTGACCTTCAATTATTTCAAAAAAACTTTCGCTACCAATCAATGTAAAGAATGAATTGGTGGTATTATGGTTTACGTGACTGTTTGAACTTTCTTCTATAAAAATAGGTACTATTCATCAAAAATAACAATACTCGCTAGACAAGCAATGTTGGTAACTGAAAATACAATTCAGGACATGTTTTCAATCAGTTAGGACTGTACCATTGTTAATTTGGGTGGGATACTGTCATTTTGAAAGAGGGGAAGATTGTTTAATTGTGTTATCACTGATTGGCTGTCGCCATGACCTCAATAGCCCAATTTTCATAGATTTTTCATGATAACAGACTGCATTTTGTCATTGAAACATTGAATGCAATACATGTTATTTCTTGTGAAACTCATAAATGCCATATAATCATTGTTTATGCAAATTTAGGCTGTCATATTTAATTAGTTTATTTACATAATTATTATTGTTCAATTTTAACATGTATACCACAAGTATTCTAATATAGCCTTCCTTCTAATTACCATGGACAGTGTGTCAGTGTGCACGCCATTCTGTTTTATGCCATCGATGGTGAATACAGGTCTATAGTGTGAATTTTGCAAGAATTTACAGAGTTTTATATATTTTCTTAAACAAAACAAAGAAAATAATTCAAATGGCTTTCAGTTATAAAATAACAATGACTCCCAGAAGTACTGGGGCAGCCAATTTGCAAACTCACTAGTGAATTGGCTAACTGCTTTGGTTGTGAGTGAATAGTTGCCTTGGTGATGACTTGTGGCCATGTCCACTCTGGGCAAGTCTATATTGCTTGTAGGAAACATAGAATGTTTTTATGTAGCCTGGGATTCTCCATTTAAAGGTGATTTGCCGTACTACTAATGTTTACAATTATTTAATTACAAGTAGTTTACAAAAAAAAATCATACCAAATAATCTGGTGTTTTGTCATAATCATGCATTTCCCTGGTCAGAACCACAGTTATCTGGGTTACAAGTGATATGAAATGAATAAAATTAATTCACTGATATTTACTATATGGTATGAAAATAAAGAGACAAATTGAAAAACATGTTTTTCAGTTTTTTACAAATCAGGGGGAAAATAACAAACTTTCACAGCCACACATTCCGTTGCGGTAACATTTAGCCAACTGCTAATAAAATTTGACCACGTTAGTCATTTTCACATGAAAAATCCCTTGCATATGAACATCTCATTACACGAAAAACAAAGAACACTTTTTCTATCACATAGCTCCTGAATGTGTTTCAACTGCTCCTTGGCCGTTTTCATAATGGAGCTGTAAGATGGTGGTTTCCAGCAAAACTTGTAATTTAGTTGTTTTTTGGTGTAACCCTGTCAAGATTTGGATTTGATTGGTACATTACAATTCACCTGTTAGTAAACAATCTACTGAATTGCAATACGCTTGTTCAAGGTTTGACCATATACAGATTGGGGTGGAGAAAATATTACCGGTGTATTGTTTTAAAATGCAGTTTGGTGACCACATTTTCTTTCAATCTTAAATATAATCAAATAATTTGAAAAAAAACATAGACGAGATAGTACACAATTGTTTATTTATATTCCACTACACAAGATTATGTCCCTTAATAATATCAATAATAATATCTACCATCATTAATACTGTAACCTTATTTCAGGAGAATTATCGAATGGGTGGGACCTTCAAGTGGCCATCGATTGAGGAGGTAACTGTCTATCGACGTACTGTGCGAAACCTTATTTTGAAAGTGATCGCGGATACTCCACTGGTACTGCCAATCAATCAGGAAAGCCCCTGGGTAAGTGGAAATTCTACAACATTATTGAATTTGTTTCTCTTTGAGGCCATTATAATTTTTCTGTTTATAACTCTCTCAAGTTCAAATGCAGTAGGAAAAAAAAGAATATTATTCTCTATTCCCTGAGAGTCGAGGGTTTTATCAATTCATGTATCTTAAACGAACATGGCTTGACTGATCAATGTTCAAACTTCACACACACATCATACAGTTGACGATGCATCGATACACATCTATTTGTTTTAAGATCCAATTCCATGATGTCTGAATATAACAACCATCTAAGTACTAAGAATCCATCAAAATCCAGTATTTTATTGTCAACCCAGAACCAGATTCAAGTTATACATTGAACATCATGGGATATTAATGCATGTCATTATTTTGTTTTACAAATCAGATTCAAAATGTCTGACACTATTTTGTTTTCAAAAATGTTGTTCTTGAGCCAGATCTTAAACATGTATTGACTAATTGCAATCAACTTTACGTGTACATATCACTTATGTCACATGTCATTTATTATACACCAATCACAACTTTCAATTATCCTTCGATGTATAAACATTATTATATTTCAGTGGGCATTATTGATGGGAATAGAGCATGAACGAATTCATATTGAAACTTCGTCTGTATTGATAAGACAACTACCAGTGGAGTTTGTACAGATTCCACGAGATTGGAAATACGCTCCATACTCCGCAGGTAAGTGAATTGGCTTTATTTATGATCAAGAGTAAGAGGCAGTAGGAGTAAATTCAGAATTAGCTTGTAAGTTGGGATTCATGTTTCAGTTATTGTTTGTCTACATGTATAAGCCACTTTTTAAAGGTTGGTTTGTATATTTTGATTCAAGAGTTTCAAAGCACAATTATACAAAACTTGAATTATTAATTGTTACACACTATGTGGTTAAGTACAATAGCAGAGTTATCAAATTGATCTCAGATGGCATTAATGTCACTTCTCTGATGTAGACCTCAGGTTTTGTACAGAAATCATTTGATGTGACTTGTGGTGTAAGGTAAGTTTGGAGCAGAATATGTATGTGCACTCTTTTCAAAACACCTGGCATTATTTCATGTATACCACAGGATCTCTACCGTACTTGTTACAGTTAGTACCCATGCTTGACTAAGTACCTACATTTGTGTTTTTGGGGTCGCATTTCGCCATACCCCCCAAAATGCTCCAAATCCAAGTCTTAAACCTGTTCTTTGATGATTTTTGACTTTTCCCAAATATTGATCATCAAATTTATATAAGAAAACGTGAATATTCAGTTTACCTTAAATTGCTACGGTATTTATCAGTTTTTAAAAAATATCATGTTTTTTTTTTTTTTTTGGCTAAAATCATTTCGAACAAATCATACTTTGATAATCCACTTTTACATTGCATTGCATTCCTAGAATGCCTTCAGGAATTACCAGAGAATTGCATCGATGCAACAATGTTAGCACAGCATTCTGATTGTTTTAATAACAGACATTACTTCATTATTTCAAAATTATAGCAACAAAAAATTAGCGAGAATGTATAATTAAATATTTGTTTTGCTATACGATTTTCTATATATTTCAACTTAGGTGAAGTCGTAACAAAGAATCCCATGATTCATGTGGGTGGGTGTGAGCTTACAATGGGAAAACCAATGGATTTTCCATCTTATGGCTGGGACAACGAATACCCGGAATTCAAAACTAAGTAAGGATACATATATCTTTGAGGAGAGGGTCTCTGAGTGACTTTTATTGTTAACTAGACTTCTATTTAGGTGTTGCAGTATAATTAGAGATTCATTTATCTAACGATTGACAGTCGTGATTGCGCACAATGCCCACCAAACAGTTGACAATCACTGCAATGAAAGATGCAATGCCCACCAAACAGTTGACAATCACTGCAATGAAAGATACAATGCCCACCAAACAGTTGACAATCACTGCAATGAAAGATACAATGCCCACCAAACAGTTGACAATCACTGAAATGAAAGATACAATGCCCACCAAACAGTTGACAATCACTGCAATGAAAGATACAATGCCCACCAAACAGTTGACAATCACTGAAATGAAAGATACAATGCCCACCAAACAGTTGACAATCACTGAAATGAAAGATACAATGCCCACCAAACAGTTGACAATCACTGCAATGAAAGATACAATGCCCACCAAACAGTTGACAATCAATGCAATGAAAGATGCAATGCCCACCAAACAGTTGACAATCACTGCAATGAAAAGTACAATGCCCACCAAACAGTTGACAATCACTGCAATGAAAGATACAATGCCCACCAAACAGTTGACAATCACTGCAATGAAAGATACAATGCCCACCAAACAGTTGACAATCACTGCAATGAAAGATACAATGCCCACCAAACAGTTGACAATCACTGCAATGAAAGATACAATGCCCACCAAACAGTTGACAATCACTGCAATGAAAAGTACAATGCCCACCAAACAGTTGACAATCACTGCAATGAAAGATACAATGCCCACCAAACAGTTGACAATCACTGCAATGAAAGATACAATGCCCACCAAACAGTTGACAATCACTGCAATGAAAAGTACAATGCCCACCAAACAGTTGACTATCACTGCAATGAAAAGTACAATGCCCACCAAACAGTTGACAATCACTGCAATGAAAGATGCTATGCCCACCAAACAGTTGACAATCACTGCAATGAAAGATACAATGCCCACCAAACAGTTGACTATCACTGCAATGAAAAGTACAATGCCCACCAAACAGTTGACAATCACTGCAATGAAAAGTACAATGCCCACCAAACAGTTGACTATCACTGCAATGAAAAGTACAATGCCCACCAAACAGTTGACAATCACTGCAATGAAAGATGCTATGCCCACCAAACAGTTGACAATCACTGCAATGAAAGATACAATGCCCACCAAACAGTTGACAATCACTGCAATGAAAAGTACAATGCCCACCAAACAGTTGACAATCACTCCAATGAAAGATACAATGCCCACCGAACAGTTGACAATCACTGAAATGAAAGATACAATGCCCACCAAACAGTTGACAATCACTCCAATGAAAGATACAATGCCCACCGAACAGTTGACTATCACTGCAATGAAAGATACAATGCCCACCGAACAGTTGACAATCACTGAAATGAAAGATACAATGCCCACCAAACAGTTGACAATCACTCCAATGAAAGATACAATGCCCACCAAACAGTTGACAATCACTGCAATAAAAGATCCAATGCCCACCAAACAGTTGACAATCACTGCAATGAAAGATATAATGCCCACCAAACAGTTGACAATCACTGAAATGAAAGATACAATGCCCACCGAACAGTTGACAATCACTGCAATAAAAGATACATTAATTGCTTACCAAATATCACTTGAACATCACTGAAATGAAGTGGACACTAATTTGGTTGACTATGCTACAATCTGGCAGTTTGATGCTGGTGATTTTTAGCCCCCGCCGGATCTGCGATCCGGGCGGGGGGTATTAATTTGGGTCGTGTCTGTGCAATGTGTGTGCACATTTTCATGTTACCAGCTTTTTCTCACACATGTGTGATCCAATTCAGTTCAGAGTTGGTACAGAGACAGAAATTGATGGTGCTATTGTGCACATCAAGTTATTTTTTCGATTCTTCAAAGTTTCACTGTGTTTTTCCTTGATTTTTAACATTTTTCCTTCAAAATCCGACTTTTCCCGAAATTACCCGAGTTTAATCCGAGTTTTGATGACGCTTACGCAGTTCTCGTCTCGGTGGAAATCAGTCAATTTTGTGAGGATATTGTATCCCGGAATTGTATCTTTATTTGCGCAACGCTTCTATGGACAAAATTGTGTCTCGTCAATTTCAAAGGTAAGAAACTGTGCTTGTTATGGTATTTATACACTTTGCATTATCGTTTGTGTCTCGGGTTTGGTGATCGTGAGAAACTATTGCTAACCTGGCGAGAGTTTCGCCAGAAAAACTGCCTTTTTATTATGGTTGTAGGAACTGATTATGTATTGTGTAAATTGAAAGTTTACCTCGTGACTTAAGAGGTTTGCAGTGCTCTCACCGGGATTCAAACGTCGTGGTGGTGTCGGCGCAATGCTGCTCTGAGACGCTTGTCAGACTCTGCCTCGCTCAAAATCATTATCGCCATGCTTGATTTCCGCAACATTTACATTTGTTTATGATTTCCACAGCTATTGTTCTATGAGATGCGTCCTCGCTGTTCATAAACAGCCATAAACAAGTTTAGTTGGGTCGGCATGTACTCATTGAAAGTGTTGGTTTATTTACGTAATCCACTGATCACGCAATAGGCGAAGTTAAAAATATGTCGCTACTCAGGAGAGCTTGCCCACAACGCTAAATGTCCCAATATAAACGTACCGGTACGTTTATTTTTTCCACAGAAAAATTCCAGCCGGCACATTTTTATTTGGGACGGTACGTTTATTTATTTTTCTAAATCCGATTAAAAAAATCATGCCTTTTTCCCCCCATGAGAAACTAAGCCAAAAGATCGCACTAAAACATCGGTAAATCTGGTCTTTCGTGTTGCTTTCACCATGAGGTCGCTGAACTGTCATATTTAAATGCTTTATGGTAATTTGAGCACATGGGCACCATCCAGCATTTGATTGGTTGATTAGCGACTTGACCTATCTGGTCAATAAACACGCGTCGTGGGCATGGATAACATGGCGGATATTGTCTCATCGAGCGTTAACATGTAACCGAAAACATTTGCTTACGATAAAACTAAGTTGAATTTTACTTGCATTTCATAACAATTCAACGATTTTTTGTACGTTAATATAATCACTACTGAGTACTAATCAACAATTACAACACTTCGAAAACAAGTAAGCTACCGTACCGTGATCATTTGCCACCAACAAAAAAATAATGCATAATAAATATAGTGAATATTTTTTGTTGTCATGTGAACAGTTTTTTTGATTGACTGTAATTTTCCAACATTTCATGACGTCTATTGTAGCACCAAATTATTGGCTTTCACTCCTCCTTGACGTCTATTTAAACGATTATACGGCATCTTGTCGCCAGCCACGAATGTCACACTAGACGAACTTGATCGATACTGCCGACCATTCCATGCATTTTTTATCGACGCACGACGACACGCAAATCGAGAAAAGTATTGTCCTTGCAACAATTTTGCACAATACGTCACCACTATACAGTGACTGATTTAATTTTTATTCAACATTAAAACAAACTACAGTGAGTTGTTCTATGTCGTATAAAAATAAAATAAACTACATTAAGATACAGTAAAGTTAACCAACTAAACAGAATGCTAAATAAAGCTAAATAATATTACAAACACATATAGAATCACAATAAACTTGTACGATACAGTACAATACAATACTCTAACTACTATTGCTAAGGAGTGGAAAATCACATTCACATTAGAGTCATAACTATGGAAAGAATATTTTTATATTTGGTGGAGCTGCTCATATATCATCTGCATACATTTTTGTATGTATTGTGCAGTTTCCCAGCCAGTCCGACTCGAGTAGTGATTGGTTTGCTACTTCATTACATCTTGCAGCCTTTCAAACAGTATATTGCTAGACATGCATCAATTGTTGTCCATGTATATTCCTAATTGCTCAGTGAAAACTTGCAATTTCTTTCTGGCTGGTATAAATATATTAAGTAATATGTTTTCGTACTGAAAAGACAGTACACAAATATCTTTTTTAATTAAATTTAACAGCTAATGGGAGCATATATGCTACAACCTCTGCTTACTTTTGACTAAATGTTTTTTTGTTTTTTTTCAGGTGCAGAGCCAGAATTTTTTTCTCGGAAAGCAAAGCGACTGAAACTGCATATATTACAAAAGCATACTATTCGCTGCATGTCTGACAATTGTATAAAGTTTTGCAGGTCGTCTTTTTTTTTTTTTGAGAAGTGCTGTCAACCAAAGCATAAATATGTGTTTCTCTGTACATAAAAGTTCAATTTCACACGATTTGTTAATATTAATGTATGATAATAAAAACTTGATACTATTTTTCTGGATTCTTGCACTTTATTTGTATCATTGTCATATGAGAATTACTCTTGTCCTTATTTAGAGATATTGAAACTAATTCAGGGCCACAAACTACATGTAGATCTGTACATGAAGTACATGGGAAGTAAAGTTGTTGACACAGGTAATGTACATCAAGGATCATTGCAGTTTCTCAGTTCTTCATCTGGTGCTAGTACTTGTATGACAAACGGTATCTTTGCCCTGTTACTGTTTGAAATATCAGAAGTTTTTCGCTGGAACAGTTCTGTGATTGACAGTGTTCTTGTATTAGGAATACAGTTGTACAGGGAAGTTTATCCAAACAGACACAACACTGACTCTTCAACATATTTGCAGATCTGATTTGCATACTTGCATGTCATTTTATCTGTTGTACTTGTTTGTTGCTCTCTGGTGTTCTTGCTGAGAATGCCATAGAAATCATGTTTGCCAATTTACATCCATGCCAAAAACTGGACAAATTATATGTTGCAACTTTCAGTGTCATTCATGACCTGTTTGATTGGATAAAGTTTTACGACTTGGAGGCCATTTTTTCCCTCAAAAATCTAAAAAAAACAAGCTTTTTCTAGCTGTTAACAGCTTTTTCTCAGATATGTGTCATCCAGTTTTGTTCATAGTTGGTACAGGGACAGGTAATAATTGTTTACAAGTGCACATCGCATTATATGTTTAACAAGTTATAAATTGTCTCAGAAAAGCCAAATGAATAAATTTTTACCTCACCCCCTAAAATTGTAACACATCAATTCTGAACATTTAATAACAGAATTTTAAGGTCTGCGCATGCGTCACAATCACTAGCTTCGAATCGGACGGCTCCAGGAAAAAAGAAAGGAAACTAGCCTAAAAACAACGTATTTTAACGAAATAATGCCTCAAAAGAAAAAAACAACAATCACAGGAAAAAATGAGACCGATACGACAGAGAGGAAGGTCGACGAGATGCTAACGACGAACAAAAAACTCGTGGAGTCCCAGGACCGTATTATCCAAGATGGCGACCTAGAAAAAGCAATGGAACTCGCGGAAGATCAGCGATCAGCGGTAGTCCTCAGACTGTTCTCAATTAGGAACGAAGTCTCGAAAATCGACCCACTGAAGGAGCAACTTACAGAAACAACCAAGAAAGTATCGGACATTGAGGTATATTTAAACCAGATGAGTGATCGCATCGACGAAGTAGAGAAAAGTCTAGAACACGTGACCAAAGCAGCCGACGTAGAAGAACTGGCGGACAAAATAAAGGAGCTAGAAAACAGAATGAAGATAACAGAAATAAAGAATGAAGACTTAGAAAACAGAGGGAGAAGAATAAACCTGAACTTCTTCAACTTTGAAGAAGGGGTAGAAAGAGAAGAAAAATTCTGTGCCCAGTTCATAGTGAAATTCATCATATCCCACATGGAAGTGAGGGGCGTTGGAGATCGCGTGGCCATCCAACGCGCACATAGAGTGCCAGCGCAGCCACTTCGTTCAGGGAAACCACGGCCTATAAAGGTGGGATTCGTGGACGCCAGTATTGCCAGAAATATTTTGTTCGCTGCTCCTAAATGTCTTCGGAACAACCCGTATGCTGGAAAGGAAATATTCGTGACCGACGATGTGAGCAGGAGTGTACTAAACGAAAGAAAAAGACTGGCTCTCTACCGAAAGAAATTTCAAAGGGAAAACCCAAAGAAAAAGTGTTACATAGCGTGGCGTGTACCGGCGACCTGCATGATCGAAGACGACAGAGGAAAAATGAAGGCTGTGATGGTAAAGGACTTGCCAACTATCAGTTAAGACTTTTATTATATGAAGCCCTCATGGCATTTATTAAGTTTATCTCTGACTTCACACTACAGAACTTGTAATTAGGGTCACAAGGAAACATTTACAATTAGATAGGAAATATAAGTATGAAACAATTGTAAACATATTCATATTGAGTACCTGGGAGCCGTCCTATGCTGCAGTACTATACTGTTTCTTCCAGTTACCGTGTGTCCGTTGGCTTTTGCCAATGTCCTTAATGTTTACTGTTTTTGTTTGTGTTACTTTAAAAAATTGGGCTTATTCAACTTTGAAATTTCCTGTAAAACCAAGTACAAACATGTGCATTCATAGAAGAGCAGTTATCTATTGTGACCCTCAATGTTAGAGGCCTCAGGGACTACAACAAGAGAAAGAAAATTTCTAATTGGCTGAAAGAAAAACACTTTGATATAGCATATTTGCAAGAAACACATAGCACCTCGGCAGATGAGATTTTCTGGTCTTCTCAATTTAAGGGGAAATGTAGTTATTCACATGGAACTACCACCAGCAGAGGAGTGATGACTATAATTAGAAATACTGATAAAGTTAATAAACTAACACAGGATACGGATGGGAGAATCTTAATGATTCAAACTGAAATTGATAACTCTCAATGTATTCTACTAAACACGTATGCACCCAATAGAAAATCACAACATGCTGAATTCTTAACTGATTTAAAAATTAGGTTAACTAATATGATCCCAGATCCAAACAGTACGATAATCTGGGGGGGTGATCTGAATTTTACAGTGGATAACTTGATGGACAGATCAGGAGGGAACCCCCAAGCCTGGACTAAATCGGTAGACATTTTTGAGGATATCACTGAACAATTTAGCTTAGTTGACATTTGGCGAATAAGAAATGAGAACAAAAAACAGTTTACTTGGCGTAGAAAACGCCCTACTATTCAACAAAGCAGACTGGACTATCTAATAATTTCAGATGTTTTGCAAAATATTGTTAAAAAAGTTGAAATTATACCAGGTTTAGCTTCGAATCACTCCGCTGTTTGGCTACATTTAAAAAATTCTTGTCAGAAACATGGTCCTGCTCACTGGAGATTCAACTCCACTCTAACCAAAGATAAAGAGTATGGAAACTTAATAAAGGAAAAGATTGAAAACTGGCAGGAAGAATTTAAAGATATAGATAGAAGTCAGTTATGGGACTTAATTAAATACCAGATTAAAAAATTTACAATTGATTACACTAAAGAAAAAGCAAGAAACCGTAAACAGGAAATTGAGGACTTGGAAAAACAGCTTAAAGATACTCAACAGATGTGTAGTGACAGCCCAAAAAGAGGAAAATTATAGCAATATGGAAGAAATGAAAAGGAAATTAGAAGACCATTATAATTATAAGGTAGAAGGTGCTATAATAAGATCACGGGCTAGGTGGTATGAAAAAGGGGAAAAAAACAACAGATATTTTCTGAATTTGGAAAAAAATAACAGAAAGAAATCCTGCATCAAACAATTAAAAGTAGAAGGGGATAAAACTATAGAACAACCAAATGAAATTTTAACAGAAATAAAAACCTTTTACTCTAGGCTGTACTCAAATAAGGATTCGATAGAGGCCACTAAATTTCTTAATAATACTGCAATTCCAGTGCTGGCAGAAAGTTCACAGGCAAAATGTGAGGGACTTCTAACTTCAAGGGAAATTTTTGATACATTAACTTCAATGAAAGAAAATAAAAGCCCAGGAAACGATGGCTTAACGGTTGAGTTTTATAAGGCATATTGGCCACTGGTAAGAAATCTGGTAGTGAACTCATTAAACTTGGCCTTTGAGCAGGGAGAATTTTCGACCTCTCAGAAACAAAGTATCATTACACTAATAGAAAAACCTGGACGAGATAAACGTTTATTGAAAAACTGGAGGCCAATTTCATTAATGAACGTGGATGCAAAATTGGCATCCAAATGTCTTGCTAAGCGATTGGAATCTGTTCTCCCTGAATTAATTGGCGAAACCCAGGCAGCTTTTGTTAAAGGCCGCAATATTAGTGATTATGCAAGATTAATTAGTGAGGTGTATCACTACATAGAACAAACTGGTAAGGAGGCTCTGCTAATAGCAGTAGATTTTGAAAAGGCCTTTGATACGGTCAGTTGGGAGTATCTTGATAGGGCATTAGAGAAATTTCAATTCGGTCCTCAATTTCAAAGGTGGGTGAAATCATTGTATACAAATATTGTATGTTGCGTGATGAATAACTGATATAGTACGGGATACTTTGAGTTGCAAAGGGGGGTAAGACAAGGAGACCCTCTGTCTCCGATGCTCTTCATTTTAGTTTTAGAAACTCTGCTGGTGGCTATTAGATCAAAACAAGAAATCAAAGGCATTATCATATCGGGAAAAGAAATTAAAGAAGCAGCATTTGCGGACGACATGTCATGCTTCATTTCAAACGAAAAATCTGCTGAGGTGCTATTTAACTTATTGGGGGATTTTGAGAAATGCTCAGGGCTGAGAATTAACATGGACAAAACTGAAGCTGTCTGGCTCGGTAAATGGAAATATAGGCAAGATAAACTGTTCGGGGTTAGATGGCCCACATCTCCTATCAAAATTGTAGGAATTTACTTTTCTCACAATCAAAAGGAAAATAGGAAAATAAATGTTAAAAAAGCTATGGACAATATGAAAATTATTTTGAACTCTTGGAAGAGCAGGAAACTTTCTCTTTTTGGCAAAGTCCAAATTATTAAAACTTATGGTATATCCCAGTTCACATATATTATGAGTACAACTGCAGTTGGGAATGAATTTATTCAGGAGGCTCAAAAGACTGTGTATAATTTTATATGGGAAGGAAAAGACAGAATTGCTCATAGAACTATGATAGGAGGTGTGGGCCAGGGCGGTTTGGGTGTCCCAGACATGCATATTCTAAAAAGCAGCAGAGGCTACTGTGGATTAAAAGATATGTGGATCCAAATAATGAACATCCATATAAACTATTTATTGATGAGCAGCTTAAGAGTATAGGAGGTAATATCATCTTCCAATGTAATTATAAAACAAAAGTTTTACCAATTCGCTGTACTGACTTCCTGCGAGAATGTCTTGAAATTTGGGAAGCTGAAACTAAAATGAGTTACAGAAACACAAACCAAGTAATTTGGAATAACGAAAATATAAAAATAGCCGGAAAACCTATTTTTATAGAGAATTGGCTGAAAACGGAATTAAAAGAGTTTCAGACCTGTTTAACGAGAATGGTCTTATACCATGGGAAACAATAATCCAAAATGAATGGACTCTACTACATAAACTAAAATAGATTGGCCTTGTTACTGCCATCCCCGAAAATCTAAAATACAAAATCACTGACATAGACGAGATAAGCTTATCGGTGTCTGGAATTCCAACACCGCTTGATGCAATCTCAAAACCCTATATAAAAAAAGAATTAATAGACAGGCAATTCATCCCTCCAGTGAGTCAAAAGAAACTTGAAGAGATGTTGAAACTTGGCCTAATAGAATGGAGTAAAATGTACAAATTAATGATAAAAATGAGTATCGACAGCAAAACACGTGAATTTCAGTTTAAACTTTTACATAACATTCTATATACAAATGACAAACTTCATAAAATAAACCCAGAAAAGTTTCCTACACAGATGTGCACATTTTGTCAGGAGAATCCAGAAACTCTGGAACATATCTTCTATGAATGTGAATATGTTGTTGCACTTTGGAGAGACCTACTTTTTAGTTGGGGAAAGATATTAAAACAAAATTCACCACCAAGCAGAATGTGCTTAATAATATCAGATCCAGGCGAATCGTTGACAATAAATTTTATTAGCCTGTTAGTTAGGAAACATATTTACCACTGTAAAATGAATGATATAAAACCCAACTTCAAGGGTATTCTAACATACATGAAAAGAGTCTACCAGTGTGAAAATTGGATAGCAAATCATAACAATAAAATGATACAGCACTTAAAAAAGTGGTCCCCTTTAATACCATATATGGAATAAAGGGGCAAATGGTATGAACTAGAACTGAATGAGATAGACAAGTAGCAATCTAATGAAAAAAAAAAAAAAATCTAATGAATATAGTGATCTTAGGGAAAAAATCCGTCCATGTGAACCAAAAGCAAACATAAAGGTTCTGGGTTTGAGCAATAAACTATTCCTCTTCTGAAGCTTTGAGAAATGTCACTTTGAGTTATACAGGAATGTAACTACTTTACTCACAGATATGTAAATTTTTATGAGTACCCAATAAAAAAAAAAAAAAAACACAGAATTTTAATACAGCTCATAATGAATTAATTCACTCTGACACAAATTAAGTTCAATATAAGTTTTTAAATTTTTTTCTGAGCGGGGGCTATGACATGTCATGTCTTATTTACTATAATATAAATAATATATATAATATAATAATCATCTCATATAAGGATTTGTTCAAATATGTCCTGTCATTAGCATATATATATAGATACCTCATGTTCATTTCGTGATGATATCTTAATTTTTTTAATTAAAAACTGCATTGCTAACAGCAGAGCTATCTTAGCTGGGAGGCTGGTTGTTATGTATTTGGCTTTCGACTGCAGTATAAATCTTAGTACAGTCTGCCCATGTAGTATTAGGGGAGACTGGTTTGTACTCATGCACTTGCAATTTGAACTCCTAAAAAAAGCCAGTAGTGACTTCAATGTCCAGCCAATGAGTGGTACTATTGATTCACTAATAAGTAAAATAAATAAATAAATGTTTGTGTGTGGATCTTGACTTGATAATTATTAGTTTCCATTTGGATGCACCCTGCGTGTCCCCACGTACATTTCACATATACATCTTGCATCTTGGGATACATATGCACGTCAATTCTGTTCATGATCTGATTAAAAACTTTTGTACTAAAAATACATCAAAATCAAGCATTTCTGCTATTCCAGAACTGGAATCGTTGGATTTCATTCAAACTTTTTTTTTCTATTCAAACTTGATACATACATTATTATTACACCAAATATTATGTCACACATTATGTACAAGTTTGAAATCAAATTTAAGATAGATAGATGAATGGCAACCATTTAATATTAAAAGTGCCTCAAAATCAAGCATTTCTGCAATTCCGTAACCGGATCTCAGTCGTGCATATACAGATTGAAACTTGAAACATACATTGTTGCAGGCATTTTGTTTTTCAAATCAAATTCATAATGGCTGACTGGTGGCCATTTTGTTTTGACAAATGCTGTTTTAGAGCCATGGCTCCAATATGTCTTGTGACGGACTTTACATCTACATTATACATCATATCGGGAATAGTTGCATGCATTTGTTTCAAATTTTGATTCAAAATGGCTGACTCTATTGAACAACAGGAACACAAAAATGTCTTTATTTTCACATCATACATGTTGATGCTTTTCAATCCTTATTTAGGGTACAGTGATGAACAATTCCTAATTCTCAAAACAAAAAGAGTCAACTTCTGTCTTCTTTTCATATTTGATGGGTTAAAATGTTTTCATAATTTCATCCAATATTGCAAATTGACCTTCACCTTCCATTAGGACACACAGTAGTCTTGTACTGTTTCATGTTCGATATGGGTTCCATTCAACGTGTACATCGTAAATTGTTCGCATGATATTTGATGATAATGTTATAAAAAAAATCATTCACAAAAAATTGACGCTCCTAATTTCTTTATCGTTGCAGAGTGCCTTCCTTTGAAGCGTCTAAGTATTTGATCACAAACGATGAGTTCTACAAGTTTGTCCTAGATGGCGGTTATAACAAAAAGGAATACTGGACGACAGAAGGTTGGAAATGGAAGGAGTTCAGACAAGCCAATCATCCAACGTTCTGGGTGTGTACAAAAGGTATTATAATACATTTCAATTTTTACTGTAAACTTCTTTGAAATTCAATCCTCACAAAAACTTGTAGTGCTGCCCTTGAAATTTAGTAGAGTTCTTTTTCTGGTGTACAACTTTCAACCATTCACTGTCCGCACCCTTAGGTTGCAAAGGTGGCTGCGGTGGACTAATTTGCGATTACTCGCATTGCCGACCGGAAGTGTTTTATGGTTCTACTGCAAATGAAACCATTGTTAATGGGAGCAACGGAGTCAGCAACGGAGTCAGCAACGGAGTCAGCAACGGAGTCAGCAACGGAGTCAGCAACGGAGTCAGCAACGGAGTCGGCAACGGGGTCGGCAACGGGGTCGGCAACGGGGTCGGCAACGGGGTCGGCAACGGGGTCGGCAACAGGGTCGGCAACGGGGTCAGCAGGGATAATTACAAGTAAGTAAATACAATATCTCAAGAACCACTTGGTTACTTGTGGTGCATATGATTCACTACTGCTTTATGATGAACTCCAGGCCTGATACGATTTTGGTACAAATTGCATAACAATACTTTGTTTTTATTGGTTATAATTGGTTAAACATGTATAATGTTTGTGTAATTACACCACTGGAGAACTTTTTAATATCTGAAGTATCATTATTAGTCCTGTTCCTTGCATGCTAATAGCTCACACATGTGAATTCCTATTGTGTTAACATTAATGTATAGCAGCTGTGTCACATGTCGTACATCAATATCAAAGTCATCTTTAAATTTCTCAGATACCGCGCTATATTCAGTGTCATAGACATGCCGTGGGAATGGCCAGTGGATGTGAACTACCACGAGGCAAGAGCGTACTGCGCATGGAAAGGCCCCGAATACAGAGTACCAACTGAGGCTGAACACCACGCAATGAGAGGAAACCAGGTAACCAGTTACAATGATTTTGTATTTGGCTGATAATGTAAAAAGATGGAAGCATAAAATATTATAATAACATTATAATATACCAGAAGATTTTGCACAATTCATGACATATGCACATGAGTGTGTGTATATGGAGTGGATTGAGCAAAATCTGTAGTATATACCCGATTTTAGTGGTGGTGTATTGCCATTATACCAACTGTGGTATATACCCAAATTTAGTGGTTGTGTCTTGCCATTATATTATACCAACTTCATTTTAAATATAATTCAGAGAGATGAAAATAATTGAGAGCGTCAAAAATCATTTACAAATATGATACTGCTCTCGAAACATTCTACTTGCAACTGTGGTAATATAACAAATTGGCCTTGAAACTAGCAGGATTATAGATACACCGAGAAACAGAGCAAATTCACACCCATATTATGGTCGTTGCCAGGTTTATTCAAGTAGTTTCTGGTTTAATAGCGACAGCATTGATGTTATGTAAAATTGCTTCAATCAACAATTTTAAAAAAAAATACAAACTTTTTGCCACTGCGGATGGCAATCATTTTCTGGTGTTAGCATAACTCTGAAAAAAATGTGAGCCCGAAATACCTAGAATTGCAATGTACTTCATTGTCCATATCGGAAATTATTTCAGTCGACAGCAGGATTCCCCCCTAATGTGTGTTCATGTTCACGGCCCTACCCTACTTCTATACATATGGCACACGGTGTGTATTTTACAACGGCTCGCATAATTAAAAACATGCTCACGTCCAACGATGTATTCGGGCAATTACATTGCTGTTGTAACATAATATTATATTGTATATTTTACAAGTTACTTATCTTCATATGAACCCTTTTCAAATGCAGTGTGATATGGCAGTGTGGATACAGATAGCAAAATTGACATGTAATCTTGCAACTTTGTCTAGATTACTGCAATAGATAAAGTTCTAACAGTTCCATCAACTTCAAAGTCCACTTAAAAAGACAACGATCGTATTCCAAAATCTATATGTCAAATATGTAGCTTCACTGATTCCTGGCCTCCCTTGGGAATGGCAAGTAGGACGAAGGTAACTAGTAATCGCCATGTTGTTCCACTGGGCCGTGATTTCGGCTTAAAGTCGCGTGACTAAATGACGCAATTTGAAAACATTCCAATTTCCGTGAACAAGTCTGTATTACTGATATAATGCCATGTCCATCCAGTCTGCCTGCTTAGACTTCATATTTGAGATAGTTCTGGCATTTCTCGCTATTTGTGTAACAAAAAAAACAGTTTTATATTCACGCAACTTTTGAGAACAAAAGGAGTACCCTGCTTCATATATAGAACAACACCGAGTGTAATCGCTGATGTCGGGTAACCAAGGGAAATAGAACAAAGAATGAGAACGTGATGGACCAATCAGAATGCAGATTCCATTACTAGATACCAACCTCTTGTGGCTTGGTGCGCCATGACAGTTGAGGCAGGAACCAGCCAAATATAGCATGTGCATCCTGCGATCTGATTGGTAGAAAAAGCCCAGGCATGTTCACAGCTAACATGATATGCCAAATTAATTATGTCATCATGTTTTCCCTATTATCTTTTTTTTCATATCCAGTTGCCATCTGGTGTTGGTGTACAAGGTGACGTTGTCTTCAATGATGACAATAAGTCTAACACAAACCTGGTATATGGATCATCTTCAGTAAGTTTAACAATTTACTCCATGACCTCTAGAGGGCGCTGTGTAACTATCGGTACATGGCAATGTTGTTTTTTATTCAGTTTTTATTGCGTCGTGTGTTAAATTGAAAGAACAGTTATCAGTAAGTACAAAACCAGTAACATATTTTGTATTCTTTGTCTAGTCAAATTTAGAAACAATTAAGCTTAATTTAATTTGAATACCAAGGAAAACTCTTTGTTTTAACAAGTCAATCTTTATCAGTTTCTATGGCAAAATATGTGTTCTAAAAGCCATTATTACTATTTTACAGTTATGATTAAAAGCATAATACGTACACTATGTGAAATATGTTTATTATCCTGAAAACTGTTTGCTCAACTGGGTAAAAAACTTGATACATGCATATAGTTTGTGTAGTTTGACGTCTAATACTACGGTACTTAATAATTAATCTATATATATATTGATTACTGACCTTGCATACTAATCAACTACTAGTACTGTCAGCTACTTTGCAATTAATCTGCATATGTTAATTATATAAAGTAAAATGTTTTATGGTTGTATGTTGTTCAGTAAATCAAAGAATAGTGAATTTACTTGACATGGGAGCACTTCCTAGCATCTCTACTCCCAAATGGATCAGCGATCAAGAGATAGACTCAGTAGAGCTGAAGCCGTACATTGCCCCATGCACATCATGAATTTTGTATTAACTTTTCCATGATTTTTTTTTTTTCATTCCTCAGCCTGTCAACATGTATCCACCAACTGAAAAAGGTTTTCATGACGTATTCGGTAACGTGTGGGAATGGGTCGCAGATGACTTTAATGGGTTTCCTGGCAACAAGACGCACTTTCTATATGACGATTTCTCGTCACCTTGTTTCGACGGCAACCACACAATGATGCAGGTAATGTTTCACTATTTGCGAGATGATCACTAATTAATTCACAAGACATTACCTACATTTCTAGAATTGTGAAAGAAATTATCATCTCAGATCGTTTTGATAGTCTTTGCTTATTTGGAAAGCATGTTATAGGTGTGTTTTGCATTTTCAAATGCATCGATAAGCTCACTCATTTCTGTTTTTTACGCATACGAACCTTTCTAAGCGTCTACTGCATTCTGTAAATATTTTTTATAAATACGTTGATGCACACTGAATTCGGATAATTCTTGTGTATTTGAGAAGTGCAAGAGTTCACTTCTCATGAGATATTCATCCAATATAGCTGAACATGGTTACGAGAATTGCATAGCCTCATCTTCTAATTCTTTTGTAGTACATACCATATTTACTAGGTGCCTAAACATATAAAATCGAGGAAAGTAAAGGGTGGACATGCCTCAGAAAGACGACCTCTGAAAATTTCCACTATGATGTTTTTATGCCAGATTTGATCTGGAAGAACATCCTCTGACCTAACAGATCAAGTCTGTCATTAATCAATCAAAATGCTAGGCCCTAATGGCAGAAATTTCTTAATATAGACGATTGCATGTTTTTCAACACACTGCAGAAGTGCATTACCGACTGAAATTCCATGGTAATTGCTTGTATCTCTCTGGCTTCTTTTTAATCGCATTATTCAGAAATTTTGTATGTAGCATGTATGTAACAAGTGCAATAAAGTTTGAAAACAATACTGGGTTTAGGGAAACCTGCAAGTAGTCTATTTTTCATACTTCTAGGGGTCTGAACAAGGTGAATTTTTTTATAGCATCTCCATATACTGTAGAACACTTTATTTTTGCTTGGAATTTATTTTCGCTGAAGGAATGATTCCGTGAAAGTAAAATCCAGCGAATATACTTTTTTTCCTATATTTCACATTAAACTCATTAAAAATCAGTGAAAATAAATTCCATACAAAACGCCCAAAAAGCCTTTTTAGCGAAAATTAATTCTAGCGAAATTAAAGTATTCCACAGTATATGTTCCACCGATTTTGCTAATTCAAGATGTCGCTAAGTTAGAATTAAGTATATTCTCACAGAGAGTTTGATGAGTCTTGGGATTCTGTTAAATTAATTCATGCATTTGTCACTAAAATCAATCTCCAATCATTCTTTGAAAATATGGTTTTGTGTGTTAATGAATAAATGGATCCATACAAGGTTTTTTATTTATTTATTTCATCGCATTTAACTAGAATCCTATACAATTTTTTCTATAGGGAGGATCCTGGGTTTCTACAGGGGGTGCGACCTCCAGGTATGCCAGATTCTCATTTCGAAGGCACTTCTACCAACATCTTGGATTCCGTTTAGCCAAGTCTGTTAATGTAGACGACCCATTGCCACTGCGTCTCATCAATACACCTGTATTTGTACTCGGACAGGGAGTAGCTGGTGAGTACAGACGGCCATATTACTTTGCTGTCTTTGAAGCCAATCCATTTTGTGCTAAAATTTATCAAAATTAAGCATTTCTGTCATTCAGGAACCAGATCTTTGTTGGTGTTTATATGGGTAAATTGTATTCAACTTTGATACATACCTTGGAGATAGATTATAGGGCTTTTGTGCATGTCTATCACATTGTTTTGCAGCTTGGATTCACAATGGCTGCCTGGTGGCCATTTTTTTTAAATGAATTTTTCTAGAACCTTATCTTTGACATGTCTGCATTGATTAGGTTGAAAATTCACACATAATTGAAGATGGTTAACAGCATCTATTTTGAAGCTAAAATCAAAAAAACAATTAACACATAGTTTCTGATTTAAAATGGCCGACTGGTTCCAATTTTGTTAGTCCCTGTTGGACGTGGTCCGAAGCGGGAACTTGTGTTTTGGGTTCCGTTCGTGTGTCCGTCAACATTTCTCCTGACACCTTGACAGATTTACTTCAAAGCTTGTGCAAAGACAAGTCATAATGGGAGACATGTGCACATTGACTTGTATTTGATTTGGTTGATCTTTGACCGACAGGCGGCCATTTTTGTTCCAAAAAACATTTGGACAAGTCATCAATAGTTTCTCGAACATGTCTTGACTGGTTTCATTCAAACTTGGCATTGACATCAGTCATAGTGGGTTACTGATGCACTTCATTATTTTGCATGATTCAATTCAAAATAGCCGACTGGTGGCCATTTTGTTTTTGTTATTCGTATTCTGCCCATCTGAGATGATTTTACAGAATGGGTTAAATTTTGTTTTTAACTATTTTTTGGATTTCAATGAAATTGTGATATTCACATCCATTTGTTTTGAGTAGCCTTTGGCCAAGTTTTAAGCAATTTTGACTTCCAAACAGTTGCTGTTTGTCTGTATCATTTCTCGTGCACGTCTACTAAGCATATGAACATTATTGCAGACTTTTGACGGTCAATTTTTGTGCATGCATGGACCGATTAATTATTTTTTTTGAAGTTTGTATATTACAAGTTATGATACATGTGAATATCGCTTTGTTTTATTTTGTTGACATTCAACTGACAGCCATTAATTGTCCCAAAAGTCAACATTTGGACATGTCATTAACAGTTTCTGCATGCCTTGACCCATTAGTTTTTATACCTGTTTCATGCACATTTGTAGTTAATATGCTAAATACTATCACAATATTTAAACATTACTATGCTTTTCATTGTTTGACAAAGTCACTAAAAACACAACGGGAACTATGTCATTCACAATGACTTATTATTAGAATAGAATAGAATAGAATTATTTATTAATACCGTAAAGATAATGTGACATTTCTTTTTGGGTTAACGAGTTAATAAAGTTTTTACATAGTTGAGCGGACATAAAACTATCCGTTATTCACTATCCTTTTTATTCACTACAAAAACTGTTTCATGACTTACTTACCTCTGCAGAACGCACTCCATCCGTGCACAGCCAAAACATTGAGAAGTGTTACCATCCTACATCCAATGCACAATATTACGAAGACGATGAAACTTGTTTGAGCGACATCATGGAGTTGCAGTTTGGTATCAAAGACGGCAATTATTTGACCCAGCTGTATGACATCTGTAAGACTATTGTGTGGAAATACAACATCAACAATAAAAGTGTAGTTCATTTCGGAAGCGGCCCCGGCAGACTGGCATTTGAACTGACCAAGATGTTTGACCAAGTATGTGTGTTTACATTCTCTTTTCGCCGAGTGTTGCAATATTCATTAAAAATATTTATGTGCAAATATTTAAAATTATATTTATAAATGACATGTTTATATTCGTAAAACGACTATGTATATTCATATACTGTATACAGTAACCTCCATTTGTATTCGTGAAATCTTCATTTCCATTTCCAGTTGTAATAAGAATCTCCATTTGTACTTATTTGTATATATTTGTATTCTTACAACCACTTGCTTGTGAGATTTGTGAGCATGGAGGGAGCTGCTCTCGCCTGTATTAAAGATGGCAGAAGATCATGAGACATTGACTGTACACACTAGATATACAGATAATGTTCCCCTGATGTATTGTTCCCCATACAGTATTTAATCATTTTCTAAACATTTTGACGTAGGTCCTGGCAGTCGATTTTGGGGCTAGATACATTGACGCTGGAAAGAAGTTACAAAAGTCTGGTTCATTGACCTACAAGGTCCTACCAACCGGAAGTCATGAAAGTAATAAGTGTAAAACTGTTGAAAACCGAAATATCAAAATACCTGATGATATCGAGAGACAGAAAATCACATTTAAACAGGTATTGTACGTTTTTCTCTTCGTACAGTTGCCTATCCAACCATCCGACCCATCTGACTTGCATAGCCTGGCTGTAGAATTGCATTTAGCAAAGAAGACTTTGAAAACAGAAAATTCAAAGTTAATTATATTGATTATATTCTTATATATGATAATGCACAGACCTGATTAGTTTTGGGTTGAAATCGATGAATATTAATTATTTAATTAACATAATAGTTATCTAATTTTTAGCCTTTTCAAAAATATCTCAAGAGCCATTCAACAGATTCCAGTGAAACTAGGTGTATAGGTACTCCAGACCTGATTAGTTTAGGGTTGAAATCATGCATATTAATTATCTAATTTAATAACTGTTTGGTTCATATATGTGCTAGGATAGACTGCAAACCATATATTTACAATTAAATTTAAATTCCACTCCAACCATATATCTATTTGACTTGATTTAAAGTGACCTTTCTGTCAACATTCCACTGTATGCATGTAACCACTTCCTCTTGTGTGAATAATCATATTTCAATTTCAGATGACTTGGATTCCCAATGAATTGCATGGATTTGATCTCACCATCCAAGACATGATAGACAGGGTATCTAACGTAAAAGGTGAGTACTGCCCCCCCCCCCTTGTTTTTTTGAGTGTTTGAAATATCCATTTTTGGCTCATTCTGGAGTGGCGATGATTGTATGATCAAGTTAACAAATTTTTCTGATATTATTTATTTATTATTTATAATTGTTCATATTTTAAGAGTCAGGTAATACAAATAGATTTATTCAATGAAAAACTCAGAATATTAATGTATATATAGTGTGTATAGAAAATTTCTAATTTCTGAGAAAACATGAGAAATTTGAAACTTTTGCATAAACCAATAAATTTAAGTTCCCAACTCATCAAGAAATATTTATAAATTATACCAGTAGCCAATGCCAATGCCAATTCTTAAGTGTCATATCAATCTTCATGCCCAGTATGTTGATATATATATGTAATATATATAATTCAGATTTTATTACTCTTTTCATCATGCTTCCCTTAATTAATTAACAAAATTGTTTTTTGATTTGTGTGCATAATCTCTCAAATACATTTTGCGGTTCTATGAAGTTGCCACTCCAGTTCAGCCTTGTGAACAGTGCCCTCTTGTGTCATCACTCAGTGTCGAAATTGCTGGTAGACAAATAAATTTGAAAACTAATTTATGAAGATTACTTGTGTTAACTTATGCGAAAAGAATAACAAAATTCTATTATAAATTTCTTTCGTTCTGTTATTTGTCTAACAACATCAGTCTCAGCAAATGACACTTATTATTTCTGTGTCACTCTCTTATATCACGGTGTTTGTAAAAACTGTTCACTCAGATTTTCCAGTTTGACAGAAAGTTTAAAGTCAGTGATATCAAAGTTATTTTTTGTTGTCTTTCTGATCGTATATTTTAACTAACTGACCATGTGCAGCAGTTTAATGTAAGATTTATGAAAACTATTCTACTACCAGGAAAATCCAGGTGTTTTTTTTTTTTTTTCTCAAATAATGGGCTGCGGGAATGGGCTGAGTTTGCAGTTTTTACAATCACATTTGTGTTTTATCACGTAACTCGGGTAATCATTACATTCTTACTTCTTCTGATTTACCTCCACAGAGACTTAAATAACGTACGTACACTCGTTCGTTCATTTCTTCCCTGCAAGTCTAAACCTTAATAAATTAGTTAGCTTTAAACACAGACTATGAATATTTTGACAGTAAGCATAAAAACAGTGCGACTGTTTAGTAGAATAATTTACACACATTGAACTTCACTTTGGAGAAAGATTACATTTGGAACCTGATCAGGACACTCTCAATTCTGAATGATATAAAAGATCAATCACAGCCATTGTTCGTATATAATCACAAACAATGGTTGCCTGCATGTTTTTAAGCTTACTTGAAAATTTAAAAAAAACCCAGTACAAAAATCATGTACATGTACATTTAAAGCGTTTTTACTTAGAAATATTTATTTATTTAGTATATTTGAATTATTTCTATTATGTCTCAATACTATTCACATTAAAATTGCACTTCTCAGTATAGGGTCTGCACAACAACAAATTTGGTGTTCTCTAGCAGAAATGCAGGGAAAATAATAATTGGATATTATATTGTACAAAGTTTTTCTCTGAAAATTTTCTAAAGTTGCATTTTTTCATACATGAGATACTGACAAATGTGGTTTTTACATACCATAGTTGTCTGAGTATAAGCGCCCTACAAATTTACAGCATTTTACAACAAGTCATTTATCCGATTATAAGCGATTTGAAAAGAAAATCATGACACTTTCCCATCAAAACCCAAGCCAAAAGATCATACTACAACTCTGGAAAATCTCTTCTGTGTTGCGTTCAATAACATTAACATATTTAAATGAGCTACACGTTGGCATCAAGCGTTTATATGCAATTGGAATCATTTGCTTACGATTTAACAATTTAACGAATTTATTTTTTGTACGTTATTATATTCACTACAGAGTAATAATCAACAATTGTAAAACGCAGCATGAACGGATTGCGCAACTGTGATCATTTGCTGCTACGTAATGGAGTTGTGTTAGTTTTTATTAGCTCCGCTGTCGACTTTGTCGAGCGGAGCTTATCATGTGAGTGATTGTCCATCGCCGTCTGTGTCAATGTTTTACTTTTTCGACTTCTTCTTGAAAACTACAAGCCTGAATGCTTTGATACTTGGCGTATATGTACCTTGGGTAGACCTCTCTTAGATTTGTTCATTTCATGATGATATCTTCAATTCTCTAATTTTGATGAATATTTTTGTAATTTTTGGTAAAAAGTGATATTTTCCACTTCTTGTGAAAACCGCAAGTCTGATTGTTTTGATACTATACATATTGTTCATTTTCTAATGATATCTTCTGTTCTTTAATTGAAATGTGCATTGCTAACAGCGGAGCTATCTCACCCGAGAGGCTGCTTGTTTGAAACTTCGTTTAGATTATACTTTCATTACCTCGAAACATGCAGACCAATATTCACGTGAAACCCAGGGTTGAATACTGTTCCACCCAAGAGTGATTGGTGACCCCCGGGGCATAACGGCCAATCCTCAAGTTAATTTGGTTAATGAAGAAACACACGACAATTTGTTTATGATTAAATTAGCATAAATTATCACTCTGGAGAAGTTTCAACTTTTATCCGTTTATAAGCCCCCCCCCCCCATTTTTTGCAATTGGCCGTTTTCCCTGGGGGGGGGGATTATACTCAGACAACTACGGTAAATTAATATCTTGATTTGGTTGGACGAATTCAAAATGATATAAATGGATGACAATTAATGAATATCTTCTTTCAAAAATGCCATGTGGTAGTGGATGTGTTCCATTTCCACAGGGAGCACTCGTTTATGAAACTCACTATTATGTATTTTAACAACAATTTGGCATACAAATTCTTTTCATTTTAAATAAATAGTTTATTAGGTCAATTACTAAATTAATTGCAAACATTAATACATCACATTATTATACATCTGTCATCGTAACACAAGGAAGTTTGCTGATTCTGTTCTAAACTTTTTGGATTTCGGCATTCCCATGGGTTATCCTTGGAAGGAAGATATATAATAATAAGGTTATTATGAGAATACCTCAAAGTATGCACTCCGACAGTACGCCATGCATCGACGTCGGTCGATACTCCAGCTGTACTCGTGCATACTTTGAGGAATTCTCTTAATAATCTCATATTATGCATTTATTTAGTTTATTTACGCATGTTCCCCTTCCTCCGCTCAGATGATACGGTTCAAACCATTTGTTCAAAGCGTACGTGCCAAAACTTTTGCAAATCAATTAGCTAGTTTGCTAATTAGGTAGTTCCATATGTGCCTGTGCCCCATCAATAAAATTACCCATCTTCCAACTTCAAGCTGTATCCATCAATTTTCTGTTTTCTAATTTCTTTCTTTTCTTTTTTGAGTCACTGAACATATGCTAACGAATTTCCTTTCATTTATTCATACCTTAAGCATTGAACAAGCGTTCCACTAATCTCATATTAGCAAATACAGCAATTGTCTTTCTATTCACAGCAATCATACAATAAGCACTCCACAAACCTTCTGCAAAGAATTTAAAATAAGTGAGCCACAGCACTGAAACATTATGATTGTAGAGAGTTTGAGCATCGTATTAAAATTGATTTTCTTATGTGGTGTACATGTATGTTTCCTTTGTACTGGTAATAGAATATATACTTCTGTTTACAAAACATCATGCATTCCACTTCGCAAGTTTAAAAATAGATTGATTATATTTACCCAAATCACCACAAAGTGCAACCAACTGTTGCAGATCTGTTCTTGGTATAATATGCAGGAAACAAATATGCAAATTAGTTAATTAACTATGCAAAACGTTTGCATAAATCCCCATTAGTATTTGACCGACTTCTATTAAATAATTGCTGCAAAAATGAGCTACAGCTTAACCTGTTTTGTAGTTTTGCATTTTATTTGTTTTCTTGTGAACACTTTTTATACAATTTCTGGCTTTTGAAATTTCACTCATCAGAGGATGGGTGAACCAAGTGGAGTTGCAGGGTGGTGATGTCAACATGGGGTGTGTATTCAATCACTTTCTACATTGAGTCAGGAAGACAGACTGATCATTGCACAGAAGAAGTCCAATCTTTCTTCCCTGCAAGTCTAAAACGCCATTTTAAAATGAAGTTAGCAAGGCAGTGAGGCACCCATAAATTTAGCATTAAAGAGAGTAGGGAAATGCAACATTCCAGAATAGGTAGCAATCACAACCCTTGCTATGAAATGGTTGACCCTATGTCTGTATCTGGGTTTCTACCATTCATAAATATGGGTTTGAGTTTCATTATTATCTGAAATATGAAAAAAAAAAAAAAACAGAAAAAATGTGGGAAAGACAACAAAAGTTACAAACTCGAAAACAAGAACAGATTGCATGTTTGGATTGAGTCTTCTTCAACAAAAAGCCATATGACACTGTTTCCCCATTTTCATCATTTTTCTGGTTTATTTTTATTCATATTTCATTATTGTAACATTTTTTTGTTATACTACTATGATCTCTGTTCTTTATTTTAGTATTCAATGTGTTAGAAACTTTTTTTATTACAATTGCACTTTACAAAATTAAATATTAAATTATATTCTGACTTCTTTTTCACCATTTGTAATTATACATGTCAGGCAGTCAGGACTGAATAGAATTAAACATGTCTAAACTCTAGATTTAACAATTCCTCTAATAATTAACTAACGCTTGATGTAGTAACAAATAACGGTAGGTAATTTTCAGGAATTATTTTAATCATATATGCATGTGCTTTATCGATTGAATCCTATAACCAGCTGGTGTATTATGTCACATACTTGAATATGTTTTGGTTGTTGTTATGACAACTGCCACTCGTTACTGCATCCTGAGGAGTATCTCAAATGAAATGTTCACCAGGTTTGAATACACCAAAATTCAATGTGAAGATTGTGCTTGATTGGTTAACTACACCTAACCGCGTCAGACCAATCAGAGAGCTTCTTGTTTGTTGACCTTGACCCAACTCCCAAATTGAGTTTTGAGTTGCAATTACGATAATTTTGATCTGTCTGTGGGAGAGGGACAGGGTCAAGTGTCACTGAGATAAATTCCTAGGGAGTCATGGTAATTTAAGCAGTCAAGTGATACTGGAATAATTTCAACCAGTCTAAGTAGTCAAGTGATACTGGGATAAATTCAACCAGTCTAAGCAGTCAAGTCATACTGGAATGATTCTAATCAGACTAGGGAGTCAATTGAAGCTTAATAAACATGTATAAATTGGCTACTTTAAGTCAGGGTGTACCAGTTTCTTTAATTCAGAGGTGCATCATGGTCAACGTCAAATTATCTCTTCCTGGTGGAAATATCAGCATGACATTGTCAAATTGTTGCGCAGTAAACTTGTAGCAATTTGTATTATGGCCTAGTGCTTGTCATATTTTGTTACAATTGAAATGGGCATAATAATGGGCTAATATGGTAGAAAACGCATATATACAATTAGTTAACAATTAGAAGATTCTAATGACTCTGCTAAACATGTAACTATTGCAACATAGGTATTTTCAGGATATTTGGATGTATGAAAAAAAGATGGCACATAGTGTGTGCACTCAATTAAATTATGCATTTAGATACTGAAAGATGATAAAAACACATATCAGAGGCAGTGCCATGTGTTGTCTTACTACAATACTGAAAATGTCACTCTTCTTGCATTTATGAGTTGGCTTCAACCTTAAATACCAGTAATGCTAGTTGCATACATGCATTACAGCTTAATTTGGAGCAACAAAATAATGTCTGAAACAGAAAACTAACAATTCCCCATTCTATATGTAGGGCACTTCACGGGTATGCAGAATTGCAAAAGAAAAAAAGTAGTTTTCCAACTGATGCAAAGTAAAGATGAGCAAAACCTCTTGTTTTGTCAATAACTCAGTGGGAAAAATCATTTTTTATTATTCACATCATCTATAACTTCAGTTCCCAAAACTGTATACATTGCTATGGTTACATGTCCTGTAAATTAAAATTACAAATTAATTATACGCTTGGGCCTTTTCCACTATTGCTAACTAAAATATTGATTCTAGGCACAATATTCACTTATTGATTATGTTTTTAGCCTGGCTGGTACGTTTATGGGAAATCACCTTGCCTACTGGTGTGGTTGCCATAGTTTCCAGTACTGGCTGGAACAAGGACAAAGTGCAGTCTATCATTGGTCACAGGTATGTGGTACTTTTACATCAGAACATGCATAATAATTTCTTTACACTTTTTTTGTATTTTTCTAGAATTTATTTGTTACTTTTGGGTCAAATGGACATTTGATAGTTTCTCATTGGCTACACATCTGGAAAACAATATGTAGGTCTAATTTATGAATGGTAGAGAAGTTTAAGGGAAACCCCATGGACATGAAATTCATTTTCACTGATTTTTGACAAATAAAATTTAGCAAATATACCTTTTTTCCTATATTTTACATTCAACTCATCAAAAATCAGTTCGACCATGATTTTCGTATCGATATTCAGTAAATCTAACCGCCTACTCTATGAGGGATTTGGTTGGGATAGATTTTCAGAGTATAAGTTGTTAATCTCGCCTCGTAGCTATGCTGTTTCTAAATCAAGATGCTGACCATAAGCGTGACTGTTAAACTTGAAACAACTCAGCTACTCATGCGATTAATTATAATCAGCACACTTCTAATTGAACAATTCTTTAGGTGAATGAATGCTGAAATGAACAATAAAATTTTAAAATTTTTCTCAATATTCTTGTAGTAATTTTTTGAACCCTTGACTAGGGTAATAATGTATAGAGCAATCTATGGTAAGCACATGTCGCTATGTGAAATCTGTTGAAATGGTGGGTTGAACGTTGTACCAATGATATTCTTTACTTGGCTACAGACATAGAAAAAGAAATAGACTGAGGGCGCTATACTTAATAATTGTTTGTTGTTTCATTGTAGGCTTGGGTACCTGGAGAGTGTAGATTTTTCCTACACTGCAGCAAACGGCAATAGAAAGGATGCCGTGGTTACCTTGTGGAAGAGAAAATGAACCACTGACAAGCTCATGATTTTGATATAGTTGCTATATATGGAGTACTGCTATGAAATTTTTTATATATTACAGTAGTTGACTCAACTACTAGTTTAGTGTTCATATTATTGTACGCTGTATTTCTTTCATTACTAAAATTCAATATCTTGATTCTGTAAATGTAACCGTTGTTACTTTGTGCAATGTTCCTCATTTTAAAAGTATATTTTGTCAGCTTTGAAGTTGCATGTTGCTGTCTGTCTGTCTGCCAAATGCAATGTGTACATTGTTTTGTTTTTTGGCATATTAAGAAAAAATACTTAATTCAGGTTTTACTGAATGCTTGTGTAGATGCTTCTTGTTGTAATTGTTTATACTATGCAGTGTTTATACCAAACACCTACATACAATGGTAATATAAATTTCAATACGCTATTACAGCCAAAACAAGGTCAGCTTGGACGTTCAGTTGTGAGACATAACAAAAAAAAAAAACGCAGGCAGTGATACATTTCGAAAATAAAAATACAAAATAAACGCAATCAGAGGCGCTGACCGTTGGAAGTAAATAGAACGCGTTGTGACACTGTCTTACCAGCGTCTTTCACTCGCGCAATATAATTATGCTATTTCCCAACGCACTTATATTTAATACATTGACGAAAAACACCACAAGAAAAATGTAAATCAGGCTTGTAATTACTAGTAACTCAACTCGAACGCAATATTCATCACTGTAAAAGTGGATAAATTCGAACCAGCTAGCTCATGACCGGAGACGTCCGGTCGTCTTCGTTGATAACTCGCCAATTCATCACAATCGCGGTGGTAAACTGTTTAGCTGAATTTTCAAAAGATGGATAGTCAATTCATATTCATTCCAACTTATTTGAATATTCTTTCTGAAATTTGAGACATTGTTAAAAAAAATCCTGTACAGGGATATGTCTGATATCAACTAATAATACGCAATTATCCAGACAATACTAGAAATTATTGCTGATACTAATCATGTTTTGTATTGGGAAGTTGGATACTTGAACGTGTAGTTCCCGGGCGTGTAGTAGACGAGCATAATCGTACTGTCACATGTTTTTCGTCTTAGCCTTGTCTTTTCGTCTTAACCGTCGCAGTCTGCTTCATTGAATGTTTAGTTTAATAATTGATAAACATATATTCAGTTGCTTTAAAGTTGTGTTAATACAGAGATGATTTAAACTTGTCCTTCCGTTGCAAACGTATTCAATATACGGGAATAGCATGTGTGTGCGTTTGCGTGAGTGAAAGATGCAGGCGAGATTTATCTCGTCGCAACGCGTTCTATTTATTTCCAACGCGCGTGGTCGGCGCCTTTTATTGCGTTTATTTTGTTCTTTCATTCGCGAAATCTATCGATGACACCGTTTATTTTGTCATGTCTCACAACTGAATGTCCAAGCTGACTTTGTTTTGGCTGTAACCATAAATTTGATTGATTCAAAAAGAGTGTCAACCTGACTATCATTAATCACCTGCTGAGTATTTATGTATGAGGAATCTACAACCAGCGTGCAAACTGACAATGAACGAAAAGTATTTTTACTAATTTCAGATTGATCTATACTTTTTGGCTCAAAGTTCAATTCCAATCAATCTCCGTGCTATCATCCCGGCTAATCTGTTAATTCGGTTTCTCACATTACAATTATGTAGATGCTGAACTCATTTCGCTATGTTTCATTGTGAGTTGCAAGTAAGGTTAGAGCACAGTCAGCTGGCGCACACGTGATAATAAAATAAATACGATATTTACTATATGGGTGCCGCCATCTTGAATGACGCATAAACTATAAATAAGAGACAAGTTGTGAAACGCGTTTTTCAGATTCCTACAAATCAGGACAAAAATACCAATCTTTCACAAAAATACGGTCCGTTGGGCTTATATTAAGCCAACCGATAACAAAACTCGGCCTAATTCGTCGTTTTTGTGTGGAAAAATCCTTTGCATACGAACACCTAATTACGCGAAGAACGTAGAACACTAAGCCGGGGTATTTGAAACCGAAATTGTCATCTGAGCGTTAGGCCGTCGCTGATTGGCTGCTGAGCTGGAATGCCAATTTTTAGTTTTTAAGTCAGGGTAGCATTATTGTACCAATACACAAAAGGGATCAAGATCAGACCCAGACAATTTCAGGGGAGTGGCTTTGTCAGTTGCTTGGGTAAGCTATTCACTGCCACACTAAATAATGATTAATAAAATATTTAGAGAAAAATAATTTATACTCTCCTTATCAATTCGGTTTCCGTAGAAATAGACGGACGACAGATTGTTTATTTATTCTAAAATCTATTGTAGATGAGTATATTCACTCAGAATATTCAAAAAGTAAAAAATTGTATGCATGCTTCGTAGACTATAAGAAGGCATTCGATAGCATGTGGCGTGATGGATTATATTGGAAATTGCAAAAATATGGTATCACCGGAAATATTTACAACCTCATAAAAAATATGTATAGTGGGGTATCCTACAAGGTAAAAACTAGTAAAGGGCTCACAAATGAATTTGATTCATTTATGGGGGTAAAACAAGGCTGTAATATAAGTCCAACTTTATTTAATTTATTCATTAATGACTTGCCGGAAAAAATAAAATCTGCAAATGGCACCTCCCCTGAACTAAACAGCCAAAAACTAAACTGCATTTTATTTGCTGATGACGTCCTAATATTATCACAGACCCAGAAAGGTATGTAGTGCAGCATAGATGCACTGGCAAAATACAGCAATTCTTGGAAACTATCAGTAAGCCTCAATAAAACTAAATTAATGGTATTCAATAAAAGAAATCATACATTAAATAAGAAGTCAGTGTTTTATGAGGGAAATGAAATTACCTGGGTATAGTTTTCACGCCGAATGGAAAATTCAAAACTGCGTCCAATACTTTAAAAGAGAAAGCTATGAAAGCCATGTTTCCACTAAAGCAGTCTTTATTAACATTATCACATTATAAAATTAGCACAGCATTGAATTTATTTGATAAATTAATTGTACCAATCATTAATTATGGGTGTGAAGTATGGGGAGAAGAATCAGCAAAACATAGTAACATTATAGAAAGTGTACAGTTTGCATTCTGTAGATTTCTCTTAGGTGTCAGCAAAAATTCAACAAAAATTGCCATTCTTGGAGAGCTGGGTAGATATCCATTGAACATCAAAATTGAAACACAAATGTTAAAATATTGGTTGAGACTAAAAGCCCCAGTAATTCCAAACATTGTAGCAACTGCCTTTATGGAAATAAACACTTGGAAAACAGGATGGGTAGAAAGAATAGAAGAGATAACTAAAAACAACGATCTTTCAGAATTATCGAAACAACATGAAAAAAGATAGGGGAGGTACTCGGAGAAAATTATGTAAAAACATGGAGAAGGGAATTATTTAATGACAGCAGAATGAATGGAGCAACAAACAAACTAACTTCATACAGAAAATTTAAAACTACTTTCAATATGGAGAATTATTTAAATGATATAAAAAATTTAAAATTAAGACGATTATTTTGCAAATTTAGAATTTCTGATCATAAACTACTCATTGAGACTGGCAGACAAAAGAAAATTCCTAGAAACAAAAGAATATGTAAACTCTGCACATATGACAAAATTGAAGACGAGTACCATTTCTTAATAGGATGCAGTAAATATGACATACCCCGTAATAAATTATTTAAATATATACAGGGCAAAAAATCTGACTTCTTGAAAATGAATGAAGACGAATAATTCCGATTAATTATGACAAGCTTTGCAGGAATAGAAACTACACAATTCATACATACAAGTATGAACTTAAGAGATGAAACATAGCAACTCCATCAAATTAGTCTGCAAGTAGTTTTAATGCAATGGCATATTTAGTAGCTTAGTAGTTTTATTGTTATACTAATTTTCATGTATTTTTTCCTCCATTCTTAGTTACATGTATTCAATGTTTTATTCGTGATTCTGGTGGATTGAACTGTACTTCCGTCTTGCTTTGTACTAAACAATAACATTAGCTTATGTTTAATGTGCTATTTGTGATATTAGTTGTGTGAAGTATTATTTCTGTTTTTGTTTTACAACCATAAAATTACTCTCTGTAGTAGATTTTCGTGTTGAATAAAATTAGTATTATTATTATATAGTAAATATCGTATTTATTTTATTATCACGTGTGCGCCAGCTGACTGTGGGTTAGAGCACAGGGAGCCCAGGAACTATAATCAATACTAATACGCAGTCTCTATGAGCGCGGGGGGGGGGGTCGGCTGGTATCTTGTGTAAGAAATAGACAAGGGATGAAGGCTCCAGCCAGCTCACATTGTTTAAACTCGAAAAAACAGACGAAAAAAATAAAATCTAAAAAAAATACCAGGTTGAAGAATATTAGTTGCTCCTTCGAATTTCGCCAAAGCCTTACCTACATTTTACCGATATCTGCAGAATAAATCAAGAAAACTACACAAATTGACTCCATTTAATTAGGAATTCCTAACGGTTAGTCCGAACGCATGACACCGTTGGAGGCGTGGCCTGTTCAGCATTTGTCAACAACCAATCACAAGACTGGTTACGAACCAGTTGAGCAAGGCTAACCGAGTCGTGACCTCGATGTGGTTCGTAACCAGTCTTTTGATTGGTTGTTGTTGCAGATATCGGTAAAATGTAGGTAGGGCTCTGGCGAAATTTGAAGAAGCAACTAATATTCTTCAACCTGGTATTTTTTTTATATTTTATTTTTCATTCTTTTCGTCTGTTTTTTCGAGTTTAAAAAATGTGAGCTGACTGGAGCCTTCATCCCTTGTCTATTTCTTACACTAGATACCAGCCGATACCCCCCCCCCCCGCTCATAGAGACTGCGTATTACAGTTGATTATAGTTCCTGGGCTCCCTGTGGTTAGAGAGTGTATTTTCATTGAAATTTAGTCTGTCAATGTTTGAAATGATGACATTAGATAATAATATGATGTACTAATTTATGAGTTTATTGATTTTGTCTCCAATCACTGGAATCTATCTGTTAAACAGGTAACTGTGTACTGTGTTGCGTTACTTAGAACGTGTCAGTATTAATTCCAGAGATTGATAAGCAGTCATTTGTAGGATGGTGTTAGGGTTGTGCTGGTGTATAAATGTGTTATGCGTTGTCATCAAATGACATAGTTTCTTGTATTTTATGATCATGTAACTCGGCAACTAAAGACATCAAAAATCGTCTGTCAACTATAAACATTAATGTGCTCTAAAATATATTAATATTTATTAGTATGTGTGAGTGCTTCTATATATTGTTAAGCTAATAAATAATTACTCATATAATGAATATATAGTTGTTTTCTATGAATTTCTTTTCTGGGGTCATGCACACATTTCATGATTTTGCTCATTGTGTTCTGTAGGGGGCCCATACAACGCGTGTGAAATACAAAACTTGCATGTTCTCTGCATGACAACCACCACCCCTCTAACAACTGCCCTCCTACCTTGAAGTGGTTTAAAAATATTTTAATATTACATTTAAACAGCAATGTATCCAATTTATAGTTTGTTTAAAATTCATTACCCCCCCCCCCAGCATATTCCAGTAATCTATCACATCGCCTGTTGGGTGAGTTCTGAATTTGAACTTTTTTTGTGTTTTTTTTTTAAGCAAGCAAAATTTGAATATGTAAATTTATATCAAGTCAAAAGAGGCGTTCTATACCTTTATGATGGTAACCACTAAAATAGCCTTCAGTATCTTGGCCATATCATGCCACTTTGAAGAACTTTTTTAGAATTGTACGGTATTTTGGCTGGTTAACAAAAAGATTCTGCTTGTTACAAAATCTGGGTAAAATTATGTTATATAAAAATGATCAATTGTTTGGTTAGTCAGTTGTGTATATTTGTTATCCTCAAGTAAACTCGCATTAAACTTCCAATAACCCCTAGCCCACTGGAACCAAACATTAATCTGAATAAGGCTGTGATGACTTAATGGAATGCTTTGTCACACTTAATAACATTGTAATTCAAATTGAGTTGCGTCTCAATTAACACGCCAAACATCAAATCAAACTCATCAATTAATTCATTAATTTAGATGCCTCAATGTTTAACCTGGTGATCAGTGAATGAACGGTCATAATAAAATATTCTTGCTCGGCAGGTTTGTCTGATATCGGAGCATATGTTAATGAGAGATTGAATAATGGTGAACTGTTATTTCTGAATATAAATAGCGACCATTGTTATCAGGTTCCCACCTAACTACATTGTTGACTTCTTAAAAACTTGTACTCCAATTTATTTGATACTTGGTGGACCTCTAATAGATGAATTTTTTTTAAATGTTTTTGTGCTAGGCAACAGTTCCAGACATTGAATGTCATTGTTTTCTCCAGACTTTTTTTGTAATATAATTAACAGAAAACAAACTAACAGACTAAATATGACATTGCCTATGATAAAACATCATCAACATTTTATTTTGAACAGAGCAGACTATACATGAAACTATTTTGTGGATGGTGACTGAAGCAAATCGCTTTTTAAGTTTAGAACATCTATGTAATTATTGTGTTTAAAAAAGAGGGAACGGCAGGCACGTTGTAATGCTAATTTAATGTTGAACAGCGCCACCAGTGTTTAGAATACTAACAGCTTTTGTTTTCATCATGTTATAAGTACATGTAAATGGTTTGTCAAAACAGTTACATAGACCTTTTCTAAGGTCTATGGTTAAACGTTTTTGTAACCCAACAAGCACCTTACTAGATACAGAAGATTCCCAGAATGTCCATGGCAAATTTAATTTTTTTCTTTTTTAGGTTTTTGTCAAAAAAAATTGAATTACAATAAATGCACTATTTTAATGGCATTTTAAAAATAATAAATCTGCATGCAATGTCAACATTTTTGTTTGTGCTTTGCCTCTGATTACACAAAACACATGAGTAGTAACTTCAAATGAAATGAAATATAATCTATTTGTAAACTATGACCTCATTCGAAGCAAAACACAGAATACTGTGTATGGTATAGAGGGTTTCAGGTCAACTCAATAGACCCTTTGGTATTGCATGTTGTAAATCTCTCCCACCAGTTTTCATGGCTTTATACTCAATTGACAGATTTGGTTGCAAAAATTTTTAGCAGGTGCCATCTTGAGGTTGGTGCTAAAAAAAATTGTACTTTTTTGTTGGCCTACTAATAGTTTGATGTTTCTCATCTTACTTTAGGAATAAACCATTTGAATTCGAGCGAGCTATAGGATTTTTGAAAACAAATGTGTTATGGACTGAAATCAAAGAAAACAAATTCCACAGGCTTAATAGTAAGAAAAAAAAATTGGTCTCTCAACAGAAGTTTAAAACAAGCAGCCGGTCGGCTGAGATAGCTCCGCTGTTAGCAATGCACATTTCAATTAAAGAACAGAAGATATCATTAGAAAATGAACAATATGTATAGTATCAAAGCAATGAGACTTGCTGTTTTCAACAAGGAGTCAAAAATATCACTTTTCACCAAAAATGACAAAAATATTCACCAAATTTAAAGAATTAAAGATATCATTACAAATTGAACAAATCTGAAAGAGGTCCACATGTAGTACCTATAAATGTAATATAAAAGCAATCAGACTTGCGGTTTTTAACAAGAAGTCGAAAATATCACTTTTTACCAAAAATGACAAAAATATTCACAAAAATTAGAAATTAAAGATATCATTACGAAATGAACAATCTGAGTGAAGTCCACATGTAGTACCTATATATGTAATATTAAAGCAATTGAACTTGCGGTTTTTAACAAGAAGTCGAAAATGTCACTTTTTACCAAAAATATTCACCAAAATTAGAGAATTGAAGATACCAACATAAAATGAACAAACCTAAGAGAGGTCTACCCAAGGTACATATACACCAAGTATCAAAGCATTCAGGCTAGTAGTTTTCAAGAAGTCGAAAAAGTAAAACATTGACACGGACGACAACTCATAACTGCTCGACAAAGTCGACAGCGGAGCTAAAAAATTGCATCATGTGTATATATATAACATATGATTTTGAGAATGCACCCCCCCCATTGCAAATGGATCAACCCTTACAAGTTGTGTGCTATCGCAGATGGCGCCATGCTTCTAACAGTGGGAACAGCCAGGATAAGACACTTGTTTCATAGAGGTGCTGTGGCAATGTTCTAGGTTTACACGTTTTGTCTTCCTCGGACATGTTAATTTATACAGTGGAGAAAGGTTATTCTATCACTCACTTTTTAATATCTTTTTTAAAATCGGCAAGTAACCCCATCGACTGACACAATAACCCAGAGTTTGTTGATCTGAATTCTAAAGAATACGTTCAGAAACATGCACCCATAAAACCATGTTGTACGTTAGTTCAACATTATTTTATTGTGCTAGCGTAAAGCATATACAAAAGGCGGCCATTCTTGGCAAACAGCCAAACTGAAAAGTATAATAATTAGCATAAATACCATAAGGATCTGGCACTGTGCCAACCGGCTAAGTCTCTGCCCTGACGACGAACTGTTTGTAAATATGCTTCCAAACACAATTTATTCACATTTGTTAAACTAGTTTTGACATCTCCTTTATTTGTCTTACAATGATTTCGACAAAACACTCTTTAGTTTGTTAAAAAATTTCAATAGCTTTACTTTTGTTAAACAGTAATTTTAACTTGACAAAATACATACATTGCCTATCTAATTTATAATCCATATTTTAGAAAAATTATTAAAAATATTGGAGCAATAAAATCAGTATGCCTCCCTCCAAATATAATCAAAGGTGCCACTCATCAAAACTGCAGACAGGACCTTTCTTAAAGGTCACCATATCTTGATGGCAGGAAGTGTACAAAAGATCAGTGACCAGACATGTCAGTTCAAAATGAGTTCATCTTTTTTTCCACTTGAAGAGGGGGGGGGGATATGTATTCCATGAATGTGTATGGAAATGTACTATTGTCGAACTCGCACAGGAATCTATTTGTTAAATTGGAATGGCACGTAAGTCAACCTTACCCTTTTACTTTTTGAGCAAATGTACATCAGGTCATTTGGTAGACTTAGGCACCCCATGGTTCATGCAAGGTCTACTGAAGAGTGAAGGGGCGTCTATGAAACCTATCACATTTAGAATTCAGCATAAATCTAGCATGCAAATAAATGAGGCAGAAAGTATACTCGTACACCTCAAAGGAGCACTTTGTTCTCAAACCAACTAAACATAACCCATACATCCTTACCACACATACCACATTTTCTAATCAAGTCTTGATACACAAGGAATATCTTAGACACAAATAAATTTTATTAAATATTTAACTCAGAGTACCATACATACAGCTTAGTTTCATCACAAGTTTGGACAGGTGCCCAAATTCCATTTGGTATACAAAGAGTACAGACAGTTACTTGGGTTTCTAATTTTTTATATTGAGAAAACCAGAATCATGCAATATGGTACGCATAATTTCTGAGCAATACCTGTGATGTCCAACCTTCCGCATTTCCTATCATATTTTTAATTTATAGGCAAATAGGTTCAGAACCAAGGTTTGCTTTCATGAATTCGTTTGACACGATAAAAAATAGAAAATGTAATAAAGATGGGGTACCCCTTTATGTATTTCCCAAAAACAAGGGGTCCACAATCACACTTAGCGTGCAGGAAAGCAGAATTTAGGACCGAGCACAGCACTCATGAAATTGAGTCTATCCTTAATCACAAATTGTGTCTATTGCATTTCCATTTGCAACTCAACACATTAAATAAAGCTGCTTTTTTATACAAATAAACCCTTCAAAAAAACTCGAAAGGAAAACAAAATCAATTGGTGTAACATGTTGACAGAAAGTATTTTTTACAACACTTATTCTTATAGTATAAATCTGTGCAGCTGCAGTAAATCATGAAACATATAAATTCCCTCCCATTGCCCCTCCCTCCCTCCAAAATGTACTGCACCTAATAATACCCATGATAGCAAAATTGCCCCGGAAATTCAGAAAAGTCTGGAAACTGGGGCACAACTGGCATTGCTACAATTATTAAAAAGATGCTCACAGTAATATTTCCCTCCCTAAAGTTTAAGTTATTTGTAACAAAAATATTTTTTCTGCAATGCACAGCATTTTGAAACAATATATTATGTAAGGACATCAAAAATTAACATTGAGATGGCTGAATTGTAGGCGACAAAAAAGACAAAAATGACTATGTATACTTTATACATTAAAAGAAACAAAGTAAAGTTTTCTATACAAAATCCAAAGTTTTGAAAAGCCCACAGAACTGACAGTTTTTACCTGGCGCAACTACTTGCTTCCAGGAAGACCAGAAAGCTATAAAAAAAATTGTTTCAATTTCTATAGAATTCATTTGAATACTCATTATTTAAGCATATTCCATGTGACAGATGAACCTTCAAAATCTCACAAGATTTAATACAACTTTAATATTTTGCTGTACAACATATAGAGGATTTCATATCAGTTATTCTGTCGCATGGAAAATGCCTTATAAAGTAAAGCTTTCTGGAAAAATACACCAAAAGTACAAAGAAAGAAAAACACCGAAATACATTTTTTTTGTTTTTTTTGTTTGTTTTTAAAAAAAATAACTAAATTAGAACAGAAAAATTACACTTCATCACATAACTTGTAACAAATTTTAACATTGTGCATTTTTCCATTCATGTTGTGCATTTAAACAACACTATAAACCTCTCATGCTTCCCCCATTAGCAGAATTTTTGTGAGTGTAGCTACCAATGTGATTGCCCGAGAACACCTCAGTAGTTCGTACAGCATATCTATTTTATAGAAACATTTTTTTGGGTAGTGTCTTCACACTTATTTTCAAACTTTTTTTTTGGATTTTTTTTCTGTAACTAAAATTGAACTAAATGTTACAATATTTTAATATCCAAGTTCAATGCTATATATATATATATATATATATATATATATATATATATATATATATATATATATATATATATATATATATATATATATATATATATATATGCATAGCAAAGCAAATATTTATGGCAATATGAGAATGAAAAGGGGATATATATATTTACAATGGGGCGGAAATTACAAGACTGTTATGCTCCCGGGCAGTCTCAGTGATGAACGTACCTTTTGTTTGTTTTTTGTAATAAACGTAAAGGCTATTTACAGTGTCGTGTTTGTGAGCTAAGGCAGCAAGCAAAAAGATTCCTTAGGTCTCATTGTCTCTACATTACTATGCCATCCAATGGCAATTAATGAAACCCATACCCCCCACCCGACGCAGAGATTTCTTTACAAAATCCCCTTTTTCATACAATTTCCAAGCAATGCACCAACCTATTACTGGCACACTATACTAAATGTTGGCACACTGTTTGGACTTTGTAAACATTTATAAATATGTTTTGAAGCAGAGAAGTGCGAGTATTACTCCTCAAAAAAAAAAGTCAATTCTTCAAGCAAATCAAAAAAATACTGTGGGCGTTGGGATGCCAATTTGGCACAAAAATTCTTAGTCCAACTGTAACTATGACTGGTGTTTTACAACCTATAAATATACATCATAACAATTTTCATTACTAACTAGGGCAATGTACTCGTAGGAGAAAACCAAGTGGAGCACATGGTGGGTAAAATTCTAACTCAAAGTCAGAGATAAAGAACAAGGATCTAATAGAATAATTCAATTATTTATAATTAACATTAAGTAAATAAGATAAAGTAGTATATATACATAGAGTGCCAAACTGCCATCCCACGGCGACATCTTTTGTTAAAATTCTAAACATCTTCTGTGCTTACAACTGTGAGCTATAAGGTAAAATAAAAACAACAAAAAATCGTTAGTTTCTGTTATAGGACCAAGTCAACTACACAGCATCTGGTTGAGTCAGTGTGAAAGTAACATCAGACAAGCCAAAATAAAAAGTCAAACTACATCAACAGCTTTGACAATTCATTAAGTTTTCAAAAAGTAGTTCCCTTTAACCTTCGTTGGACTTTCCATATTTGTGGAATAACTCTTGGAAACTAAAACACATGCGAATGTGTGGTCAGCCTTGCAACTCAACATTTGTCTATTACTTGTATTATTTTTGATCCATTAACTTGCCATGGAATGCAATATCATTTGTAGTATTAGTGTAATGAATCCACATAAACCTCTAACTCAGATGTCGGACAAACTAGATCTGTGCATGCTTGTGATGTTTTTCGGACTACTTTATTTCATGCATTAACAAACATTTGTTTTTAACAGTGTTATTTGTCACCTGATCACCCCAGTGTATTGATCTGTAAAAGGTAGGGCATTTGGTGTAGTTCAAAATGGCGGAATAAACGATATATGTCAACTGTGAAAGCTCTATGGTTTGACATTTTCTGTGTTCCTGAGTCAACCAATCACAATGTACAAGTTCTAGATCAAGCAGGTAATTGATAGTTCCCCTTTCACTCTCACTTTTTCAACACTGATATGCGTAACAGTGCACTTACCGGTGGGTACGTCCTGCCTGGATTGTGCTGATATTTGTCAATCACAAACTGATCTTCAGTTGTTTTCCTATAAACTGGATTGTCAAAATTCATCGAACTTTTTCGTCTATTGAGGTAGTTCCTAATTTTGGGAAAAAGTCATAAATAAATTACTTAATAAAATGCAATTAATTCACAACAAAATATCAACAGAATTTGAGGATAGGGAATAGCAATGCTGTATTTGTTCTTGAAAACACATAAATCAAACATTTATTTTAAGCTGGATCCTAAATATGTGATCAACTTGCATTGATCAGAGATGTATATCTGTCATTTACGAAAATGCAACTTTACATTCTGCCTACATGAATGCCATAAATTTAGCAAATTGTAAAAATTAAGCAGTTACAAAAGACTGTAATTAGAAACATTTTCTTACCTCCAAAGCACAAATATTATTGCACCGACAATAACGCCAAGTAGTAGAACCACTCCAATTACAATAGCAACTACAGTGCCAGTTGCAATTGCTGCCTCATGAGGCGAGACAATACCAGCATGGTTGTACGTAGTGGGTCTATTGTCGTGGCTAGAGGGTGTTGTTAAGGTATCGTTTAGTCCTGGATGTGGGGTGACATCAGGCATATCGCACGTATGATGATCATCTCGAAGTTTAATTCCCACTGGACATAAACACGTGATTTTTGCAGAGCTTGATCTGATTTGTGGTGCAGCCACACACAGGTGAGAGCACTTGCCGTTATTTACGCCGCAGTGATTAATACCTGATGAGATAAAACAAAGACAGTACACCATCAGGGTATGACTCATTTCATTACTGTTTTTTAACAAAATGCAAACCATTTTATCAGAACATTACCTAACCTGTTCCAATCTGTAGAGAAGTATAGAGAAATAGAAATGCACATACAGCAAAACTTTAAAGATGGTACTCACCAGCTGGTTGTCTCAAAGAATGGTATACATGGATAGACATCGGTGAATAAAGTTTCTCTGTAATCGTTGTTGGATCGCTACCAGTGAACTTGTTAGCTTTGTGGATAGATTCTGTTTCCCAGTCGGTCCAGTACATCAAATCTCCAAACACAGTGATGGAGAAAGGGTGGGATAAAATGGTCTCTGATCTGATAATGTTCACTCTTTCACCTCCATTCAGGTTTGTGCTGGCAATCATGTTAAGTTTGGCATCAGCCCAGAAAATATGGCGAGTAACATAATCAATTGCTAATCCATTAGGCCACTGTATGTCTTCATCAACGAGGACTTGTCGTTGTTGTCCATTCATACCAGCTCTCTCAATTTTTGGTGGTTCGCCCCAGTCAGTCCAGTACATCCAGCTGGAGAGGCAAGACAAAAAGACATTAACATTGAACTCAATCAGTCCCTTTAATATAACAATACTAATATCTACACCAATTTAATCACAAATTGCAAAAATACCACACTTACCCTTCAATTGGATCAAGTACAATGGCTCTTGGTTCATCAAGGTTCTCATCAATAAGTACTGTTCGCTGAATTTCTTCATGACGTTTTTCAAGATGAGCTACCTCAATGGTGTTGGTACCAGTATCAGTCCAATAGATGTTTTGATAAATCCAGTCTACAGCCACTCCATCTGGAGTGTTCACATTCTTGTCGATAATCACTTCTCCTTTCCCTTCACCACCATCAATTGTAGTTCTGTTAAAATAAAGAACAATGGCATGTTATTTCCATAGAAAGAAAACTGAACTAACTGAACTGAACCAAGATTATACACAGAATGAAAACATTTCAAAGTTTGAAAAAGATTAACAAAAATTACTTGAGTTAACCTGACCAAAAGAAAGTACTGACACTGTTTATCCATATAGATATAAAATAGCTGCAAAAACACTCAACCATACAAGAGAAAGAAAACATAATTAAATTTATTACCCACCTTACAATCTGTTCAGTAGCAACATCAGTCCAGTATAAATATCCCTTTGCATAATCATAATCAAGTGCGACTGCACTGCGAAGATTATCAATAATTAGTCGGTATTCTTTTGTAAAAAGATTAATTTCTCTAATGTCTTTCCTGTCAGCAATCAATAAACGTGGTTCATCTCCTAGTGCTTTGCATGTTCTGTGGTCATCATCCAATTCATAGCCTTCTATACAGGTACATTTAAATCCACCTTTTACGTTCTCACAATTTTGACTACATTGGCCGGGAATGTCACACTCATTAATGTCATTGCAGGTTTTTCCATCAACATCAAGGACGTATCCAGGATTGCAGGAACAATAATGGGAAATGGGCAAATCATGACATATGTGGTAGCAGTCACCATTGTTAGTGTCACACTCATTTATATCTACAAACACAAGAACAATTATAATAATATAAATTTCCAAAGAAATCATTTGATTTGAAAGATAACACATACATGGAAGACAGAAACATAACACAGGAGTGAAAGTTTATGATGTTCTCATTCAACATCAGTGTTCTTCCAAGGCAACACGGAAATTACGAAAGTACTGGTAGTACACTTAATGAAAGCTTGTAACTGGAATGCTATGCACATATATTAAGTATTCCATCTTATTTGATGCCCTCTTTCTAACAAAATCCTGTCTAGAACACAGGACATGATCCCATGCTTTTCACCCTAATACTACACGATTGGTAGTTTACTCAAGTTGCTGAGTAAGCAGACATGCAATTGGATGTAACCCACGACAACTTCTACACAACTAAATACAGAGAACAAATTTTATTAGAGTAAACAAAAATGCACACTTACTGCATTGATTATTGGTGGGTTCATCTGACCAATCACGACAGTCATCTTTTTGGTCGCACACTAAAGATATGTCAATGCACGCACCATTATCACATCGAAAATGGGTTTTAGGGTCACAGGGTGCAGGTGTAGTCACACATCCCAATTCATCCGAGCCGTCCCTGCAGTCAATTTTTCCATCGCATTCTAGAATGCCCATGATACAATCTCCAATGTTACAAGTGAATTGATCTTCTTCACACTTAGGGTCAACTTCTGTAAAACAAGAGTTATAGAAACAAACTATTACATGATATAAACTAGATAAATAATTTAGAATAGCACCAACAAGGGTATTTTACAGTCCAGTGAAGTGTATGTGCACAGCATTTGCACAGATTTGTACTACACAGAAAATGTTTGTCCAAGATGGCGACATTCCAAAGTTCATCAAGATTTGCTAACTGTGGATGTATGATTGTTGTGGATACTACCCAAATATGGGCACTTGCGCAAGGAATACAACATCAAGCAAATGAACTCATATTTGGTCCACAATATACAACATTAAAATTAACCCAACATCCCAACATCTATTTTTCACAGAAACAGTTTCAACCAAAGTCCCCGAAAAGACAAAAAAAAACAAGAATTTAAATGCTACTTACCACAATTAAATTCATCTGAACCATCATGACAATCTTCGTCACCATCACATTTCCATGAGTAATGGATACATTCTTGATTTGAGCAAGTAAATTCTCTTTCAGAGCATGGTGAAGGTGGTGATTCAGAACCGCACAACTCCTCAGATTCATCAGAATGGTCTAAACAGTCGTAATCGCCATCACAAAGCCACCTGTTCGGCATGCAGTAGGAACCATTGCACATGAATTCAGCAGCATCACAAGTGGGAGCTGGACATCCTTCCTCATCCGAGTTATCGCCACAGTCGTCATCTTGATCACAAATCCACCTAGCAGTAATGCACCTGCCATTGCTGCATGAGAATTCATCCGAGGCACACGTTACGCCTCCTAGATAATGCAACGAGAGAGAAACAAGAATTTTATGATAATCCCAAATTCAACAAATACCAACAAGATGCGACACCATTAGACAACCTCACAATTTGTAACAACCAACTGAAACACTCACCACAATCTCTCTCATCTGCACCATTATTACAGTCAGCTTCCCTGTCGCATCGCCATGCAAGGGGTATACAAGTTCCTCCTATTTCACAACTGAAATGGTCAGAACTGCAAGTTCTAGCCTCTGAAAATTAAACAGCAACATTTTAAGAGATCAGTTACATAATCACAGCAAACTACACTGCAGTATTAATTAAATCTCATGGAATCAAGTTGATGAAAAAGTACAGCTGGAAAAGGAAATTTAACATGATGTACACATTCCAACACTTTCTGATGGGGGGTAAAACACTAGTGACTATAGGGCACATGCCTTGGATTAAATACTTTACAATCTTTGACACTGGAAGGCAGCAACTAAACTGAAAGAGCGCTGTCATCTGACATTCATAGACCGTGAGATTCATTCCACTCAACTTGGCAAACTATTTTGCATAGGTATTTCAGCGGACAAAGGCTCCCTGTTGATATTGAGACCAAGACTTGTGTTCTTTACACACAAAAAGCAGCAAACTGAAATTTAAGTAGTCCACGCCTGCAAGGAATACCAATGCTACCCTTTGACAGAATCGTAGTCCCAGCTCATATAAAAGCAGTTTCTCTTTAGAAAAGTGATTATTCTAATTGTGAAATAGAGTAAGAATCAACTCCCCAGTCATGGATTTAAATTCAAACAATAATATATTTTGTGAAATAAAATAAAAAAAATCATACTATTGCAGACTAATTAGAAAATAATTCCAAAGCTAGTCAAAATACCAGATTTTACTGGTTCGTGAGTTTCCCAGACAGCTAAAACTGAAAAACATGCAGGCAGGAAATTGGGAAGCAGCTGGTTTAGAAATTTATATTTTATCAACAAGTAAATTTGCTAATGATTGAAATTGATCAAATAATAAACCATGCACCTAATAATGACCAATGCAAAATACTAATAAGACATTAAAATGACATTTAATATCACAGTACTGGCAAAAAAAAAATATTTTTAATAACAAAATCACTGTCACTTTAGTAATCCAGCCTAGTCATTAAATTAGATAGTTTGCTCAATTGTCCTATGAACCATAATGTAAACAATGACCACTTAAAGCAAATGTCACCATGAAACATGGATTATGTGAATTTATGTGCACGGCAGGGCAGGGGATGTAGCAAAGACTGTCAGGAATTTGAGGCAACAGCTTGTTGAGAGGTACACCACAACATCGAGGTAACAATCCTTACAATTTTTTGCGACAACATGGCTACAACGATAATGCAGCCTGATTATAGTTGTATATTCATTAATAATACCATTTTCTTTGTCACATCCCAAAAAACTATGATATGTACATGCAAGTGGTATGAGCAGCACATGTTCTTACAGTGGTTGGGTATTTTCCATGATTCAAGGACAAATACATAATTTGCATAAACCTATTTAAGAACCACCGCCCTCAGAAGCAGTTTCTTTAAGATGAAAGACAGGGGCTGTCCTCACTTAACCTCACTGAGGAGTCAATGTATTACCATTTGTTTTTGTGTTTTTTTACTGAATGATTTACAGGACTCCAACATGAACTGACTTCATTTTTCATTTTACTTTGAGCAATCTAGCTAGTTCGAAATCAGTGACTGTGTTAAAATCTTTCTCTACAAGGCATCATACAATTGTTAAAGTATATATTACAAGCATATCCAGACAGTAGACCAAACATTTGGCTTCTACAGCTAACACAGACAGACTGTCCTCAAGTTTATGTTGACCTTTGAAATAGTGTTCTCTTTTTAAACATTATTAGGAAGTTGGCATATCTAGTGATGCTGCAGTGTAGGTACTGTAAATTACTGTACAATTTTCACTTCAACAATTTGCTTTTTGTAAAATTATGTAAATACAAAAAATATGCTGTCACACCACCAGGCTGTACAAGTATTCTGACTGTCTGTGAAATAGGGCACTACATAAAACAGCTTAATTTTAACAGGTAGTCTGTACTATATTAATATTTTAGGTGGATACAATATTTTTTAATATATAATATGCAACGTCACTTATTTCTTTGATAGTCGTGAAAAATTGAAAAGTGACATTGAACTGTATATACAAAGAGGACCGAGTTATAAACCAAAAACAAGTTGAAGAATTTTTCACAAGGAATGGATATAAATAGTGTTTTTTAAGAAGACACTTACGACAAATTGATTCTTCTTCATCCGATCCATCTTCACAGTCATCGTCGTTGTCACATTGCCAACTGCCTGGTATACACTTATCATTTCGACATTTGAAATCTGTTTGACTGCACGTTCTTACAGCTGTAATAAAACAGACAAATCATGCTCATTTAGTTGTAGCCTCATGTATTCAGAAACTTCATATGAGAATTCAATTATTAAACAGCATTTTAATAAGAATCTCATGAACAGTTGGCTATGAATTCCACAAAGACGAAATACTGCTCAATGACCAAATACAGAACAGGTCAGCTTGTCCTTAACGGTATCTGTCACTTGTACAGTTTACAATTAAACAGCACAATGTAAAACGACAAGGTAGGTGCAATATACACCGAGTACAAGTTCAAATCATAATATGTACATAGCATAGTCATGCCAGTGAAAGTTCACACTTTTGGATGGCTGCCAAGATAAAAACACCTCATACACACATCTAAGAATAGTTACGAGCACAATAGCACTGGTACTAGTACTATGGTTGTAATATGTTCCCACATCAAAATATGCATCAATATCTCCAACCCATCTAGGTCATTGGACACACAGACTACAAGAATATTAAAGCAGAAAGGCTACAGTTATCCAATCAGAACAGCTAAAATTGAGGGAGATATAAATTTGTATAATAAATACAAGTCAGAATTCCTGAAATTAATATTTTAAGTTCCAGTGGGTTCAACACAGATCATGGGAGATGCTGAGCATGTATTAATACCGTAAAATCTGTATTAGAAGTCACACCCATTCTTTTTGAATAATTGAGAACCAAAAATTCATTAACTCTCATATGTGTAGATGCTGTAATAGAAGCCGCATCCTCTCTGTTGCATTGTACCATTTTAATAAAAGCTGCAGCTTCTAATACAGATTTTACAGTAGTATCTACTTTCAGAAGAAAACATTGCAATGAATGACATAAAAGAAGCCTTTCTTTCAATACTGAAACTATGACATATTTGCCATTCGCATCAATGCAGGACATACATCATATAAACAGCACAAAATGACATGTGTCTTCTTGCCAGAAAACTTCATACCTCAGCTGTTTTTCTTAAGTTTCTATTGAATTCAAAGTTTCAGAATAACTGATTTTTTTCCCCTCTTAGACAACATTACTGGCGGACCAGATACATGTTTTCCCATAATGAATATTGATTTTACACAGGAACAGAGACTTTCAAATCTGACAGTTATAATCGATACACCTGCTTACAGAATAGTACAGCGAACAAGATGTATTCTATTTATACATGAACCACACATTTTCACCAAAGAAAAGTACACAAATTCATTGTTATTAATTTTAATATTCTAGCAATCCTCAGAGTCAGAACCTGATCTATATTTCCATCCAAGAACAACAGCATCACATGGTTCTTTTCTCAGCCTACTCAGGAAGTGAATTTAATACTAGCATGCCCAGAGAAATACACCAACAGTAGTCAGCTGAAAGCTCGGCCAAGTGTTTGTATGGAATATTTGTAGACGAGCAGTCTGCAACAAAATTAACTGAAACCTAGTGTGATCTACTTCGTAACTACTTGATTCAAATGAAGTTGTATGTTTACAACTCATAACGTTTCACATCGTAGAATGATCAACTGCTTGTACTATACCCAGATATTTTTTTTTAACCAGTAGAGGGACAATTTCCTTACAATGTAATGTAATGGACAACACAACATTCTGTAGTGGTTTTTTTCCCACGCCCAAACTTAAACTAGTTTAGAAAGGGTCGATTTCATTTAGCCAGTAATGTTCTCTTCAAATGGTAGAATTTCACATGCTGTGAGCTAACCAAATCCAAACAGGAGGTATCGTAACAATGGAATGCAACTTATAACAAGTTCAAGAATTTATAACTGCACTACTTCCTGGTGCTGTACTACTTGAACATTTGACTCCTTATAAGAATACTTTAAAGACATTAATTTACCGCAGAATCTTACAATGCAGGCATATACTTTCAACAAAAATAAAACTACTTGCTGTCACAGTAATCCTGTCAGTGGGGCAATGCTGATAAACAAAGGTCGAGGACCAAAGTGCAACCTGTTTTGGCCTTGACCCTTTGGTAAAAACACAAATGAAATTGGAGTTGTAGGATTTAGGAAACACTTTTTACTAATTTAGGTTGCTAACTATTTTCATATAGTGTACAGAGATTATGATACTACTAATGCAGTGCATTGTACTGTAGTTGGAAGCAGAACATATTGACGCTTGCAAATTCAAATGAACATGCATTTTATGACAGGGTCACTTACAATGGGTCGCCGGATGACTCGGAGAGATGAATTGAAGAGAGAGCCATATACACACAAAACACAGCAGTCGCATTCTACCAGAGAAACAATTTTGTGTGACCGTAATGCAAGACAAGGACATTCTCTGTCCAAATTCACACCTCAAAAGGTCTCACTTTGACAAACAAGTATACCAAAATGGCTTCCAGAAAGACCACATTGTCCAAGACAGCTAGCAATATGGCTGCATGTAGGCTGAGGGGAATGGGACCCAACAATGTCCTGCACTTGTGAAACTAAACTAAGATGACTGTATATTCTGTATAATCACCAAATGTACTAATTAAAAAATAAAATTCTAAGTTCTAGCTACTCAATTTTAAAACAGCAACAAAATAAAATTGACAACTGCTAGGTGGTCCATCATGTCTTTGAATAACTTTTAATATATAATTCAGTCACTAGTGCTATTTATTTAACTTAGAGCTTAAAGATCTGATGTGAACAGTAGATAAATCGCTTAGAAAAACAAAAATCATCAGTCCTTCAATAAGAAATGCATAATGCCACAAAGGCCACACCCACAGAAACCCAAGAATATATTTGTATAATAAATTATACGCCAAGATTGGAACAAAAAAAATTCTAAAAAAATTGGTGAAGTATAGTATAAACAAAATTACAATGGTTTGTCTTTTCTGGACATTACATGATTTTATTATTCTCATCACAAAATGAAATGTCCAAGACTAGAGCAACCTAGAAAGATGAATAAATTAATAATGAAAATTCTTGAACAATTTCCAATAAAACACTGATGCTGCTGTAGTTTACATAGACAAAAATATATTTTATAAACATATAGACTTTAGTACCATTTCTTTTAATTTTTTGCATTTTAATCAACTTTTCTGCTGTCAACTGTGTCCTAATAACATCCGTTACAGTATTGCAACAACACTGCATTTTATTTGTTCTTTAATTTAGTAATATAATCACATGACACATATGTACAACATTTTGTTTAAAAACACAATGAGCAATTGAAAATGTAACAGCTTGGAAAAGCAATTTTGTTCCTAAAAAAATTCTGATCAGTCTATATCGTGTTGAAATTGTCAAGAAAAGGTTTTAAATAATAATAACACAGGTCAAGTGATCAAGAATTGTTTATAAACAAAGGTCACATGCTGTTTCTCAATAACATTGCTAAGAACTACTAGTATAATCAATATAATAATATTTCTGGTGATCATAATATTCAACAAGATTTAAAAATAAATTGTCTTAGATTGTGCAACTGAAATTCCTTTAATTATTATTTTAAATTAATAATGAAATCTGGAGTAATGAATTTCTCTGTTTAATTATATTAATTTTTGTCAAAATCAATTCCACAAGTGTATTGTTGGTGCATAATTTGCCTTTGCTTGTTATTAGAGACCCCAAAAGGATAAAATTAATTTCAAATTACTTTGGTATGAACCAGACATTTTTCTCTTACTCATCATATTGGCAAGTTGCCAAAATTGCAAGCATCACTAATTTAACATAGGATTTTTTTTTTCAAACATAAAAATAAAATGGAACAGCTATAATCAGTAATGCCTACATTAACAAATATATTTTACTATGAAAAAATGATTTTCAAATGTATATTTAAAACTGAACTAAACCAAAGTGAGAGTTCCAGTACAACAACCAACGTTTGTTTTCATAATGAAGGTGGGCGTCACCCTAACCACGCGATCACTTGTGAATCACTCCAAAACAAGTCATAACATCATTGGCTAAAAATAGTCATGTGAGATCTGGTGTGTTTGAAACTGGCGAATAGCATACGAGGATATGAAAAGCGTGATGTAGCAAGTTATCAATCAACTGATGACGTAGATGAGAAAAAGGGTGTGTGGAGTCTCGTGATGCCTTACGACCAATAAAATCTGCGAATAAGCATGACGTCAATACCGACTGTCAATCATTAGACCGGTCGCAACCAAAACATTGGCGATATTTTGCCGCGTCGCACTTAGGAACACGAGGTGAATTTTTACTACAACCAGTTTTTGCAAAAAATTGCCAGAAATTCAATAATCTTTTAATGACACAATAAATAGCAGAAACTCATAGTTAAGATATTCGGCCTCCTCGTGGTACATGTTTAAAAAATCTTCCGAGATAAATTGGACAACATTTTACAACATACATGTACTTCTTCATTTTCGATTCAAATTCACGTTGTTAGTTTCCCCCAAGCCCAAACAAAAGACGATTTGTATTGATATTCTGGGCAAAATGACAACACCTTCTTAAAATTAAACGTTACAAATATTGAATTAAATGCGGGCAAACCTAAGAAACAATTCTGGGAAGTTCACGTACATTTTCTGTTAAATTGTAACTACGTAACACGAATCTTGCGCCAGTCAAATTTCATGATCGCCGGCTTCATGCCAGTATGACGCCCTTGTATATCTCAAAGTCCGACAGTAATCCACGAAATATCTGTGATGTTTATCAAAACGAAACTATATAAAGTGAGAATTATGTTAATAGACACTGCTATGAGGAACTATTACCACATAAGGAACACGCCCGGAAAACATCCGACGTGAGACAATCGGCAGCCGGCATGTCGACTATCCGGTGAAAATATGGCGTGAATTCCAAAGGCGGAAAATAAAAGTACAACCGCACTTCACGTCATATTTGAAAGTTCGGTGTTTTGTTTTTCATCTTAAAAACAAATAAATAAACTTACGACAAAGCTGCTCGTCTGAATTGTCTTGACAGTCGTCATCTTCGTCGCATTTCCAAGCAATTGGGATACATCGTCCATTCGCACACGTAAATTGGTCCTCTGCACACTCGCCTATTTTTGGTCAAGAGAAATACCATAACATTAAATAAAACAATACAAATGATAGCATGAAATTAGAGGAGTCATGTTCCAAAGACTTGTTGAAACATGGGATATCAAAAACTGCCTGCCTAAACAAGGTGCAGACTCGAATGCCGGCATCATTAATGTATACAAACAGATTTCAATTTACTACATAACCAGACAGTTGCAGACAGTGGCTTGTCTTCTCCAATATAAACTCGTTTACCATGACAGAAATCAGTGAAATTACATCTACGTTGTAGAAACAACACAATTTCAGCAACGTCAACAGTTGTTCTATAACAAAACGATCAGAATTTCGATCTTAAAGCTGAACATACTTTTTAAAATGTACACACGCCATCATGGATCACATGCTTTTGCGATGAACACAAACTAAAAGGGACAAACCCAATGTACTTCCACTCACCTTGTGTTCGAAGTATCCTCAGAAATATGAAAAACACACAGAAAAGTGTTATTTGTAGTAACCTCTGAGCCATATATGACTTATTCCTGTGTCAAAAAATGAAAATATTATCCAAAGAATGCTGGTTTATACGCCGGTTCGCAAAAGTAATGTCACGCTTACTCGGTACGTGGATCTCCTATGACGTTCTTCTGTTGTTATGCCTGTATATTGGTTGGCGCGAAACACGCCGACAAGGGGCGTCTTGAAACCGTTCTGGTAAACAGCCACACACAAACCCACCGGAATTGAATTGTTGTACACAGCATTGAATTTAATTAATTTTTCTCCAGGTCTCATTACTAACATAAATGAATTTCCAAAATCATATTCATTCGTAAAAACTAGATAAAATATTATTGTTTTTAATATATTTTCACTGAATATCTGAACTAATTTTGGATCTTAGTAAAACTGGGGGTGACGTAAAAGAGTTGGAACTGCAGTAAACAAACCTATCGTGTAACACTCTCAGTGAAAACGCTACCATTATAAAGGCAACATATAAAAAAAGCATTCTGTAACGTAATCATATCTACATGTTCAGTCAGCATGGGAACTGTGAATTTAAAAAAAAAAACATTTAAAATACATATCGCACGAGAATTTATTTTTACTTCAATATTTCCATATATTTCCAATCAAAAGGGTTTGTAGTATGGCGGATGGATATCAAGCGCGTGACTAAAGATAGGTCCCGCCCACGCCATCACGCCTAGTATAATATCATGAGATATGTTATATCCGTCGCAATTCCCAGAACATATTCTAAAAAATGTTGCTTAGCTTCTGCTCATCGGACTATAGTTTTAATGATACATATTCATTGTAAATGTGATACATCATACTGTCAGGGGAAAACCTTTGTATTTAAAATGAAAAAGAAATCTAGAGAGCGGAATGATACATCTTCGTACGTTGCCCTTCGCATAGTACACGTGATTAGCCACAAAAAGAATACAACCAATAAATATAATGTAGTACCCATGAAATGGCGGGAAATAATTGGTGGAATCCTTATTAAAACCAAGTGAGCTCTTCACTGCAAGTGGACATTTTATTATAAATTATTTACTAGTAATTTCACGACAAACCGTGTCGTGTCAGGACATTCAAGTCAGTCCATGCAGTGTGGACGTGGACAGACATATTTGAACGCAGCTTGGGGTCATAGTTCACGGGTAGTTCGACCCAGTCTTTTCAAATCTCCGACCCGGTTGAGTGCGTGATCCAATGCACCTGGAAACGTATGCTAGTACGAACTCGACACCGCCGTCAACGTTGCCCCAATTTTAAAATATACTTAAAATTAAGATGAGATGAGATAATTTGGTCTTAGTGTGGCTGATTTTTTTTCTAATGTGACGACTAATTTGAAATGAAAGTACTAGTAATATCGCGGAAAGACTTGCATGGGAGGCAACATGCGTCGCTAAAGTTCGTTCACCTATATCATGTCCCTGGGTCTTTGGCCAGCGTGGTTTGTTATTGTTTTGATGCACATTTAGCTGTATTTCTTAGTTTAAATCTGGCTACACCACTGATGACACTAACCACACCAATAATGACAACACAGCACAGCATTGCATTCAGCTTGGTGCCGCTTTTCTTCCTCGTATTCTGTTTGTTTTGTTTAAGACATTAACACTTGGCTGATGCAATATCAGTCGCGGCGTTGAACCACGTACTCGGCATAGAAACAAATGTAGCAAACGAGAGAGGAAATAAATCAGGCATGCGATTCTGGTCTGAGTGCCCATTTGCAACTAGAACAAAAGAAGTAATTAGCGTAGCTATAGTCGCGTCGCCAAATATTGGACGCCTTCCAAAAACACCATTGGAAAATAGGATTTGTAGACATTGTTCATTGCATGACATAGAAGATACTAAACACACCAAAAAAGAAACTCTTTCCAATATTATATTCCTAAAAGAAACCATCACTTATTTGCAGAAATTCATTCTGTGACAAAAATACAACTAAGCTGTTAGGTGATTTTATTCACAATTCTTTCATTTTAAGAAATGAGAATTCTCTTGATTTGTAATACTGACTTTCTCTTTTATTATTACGTTCATTTTAAATACATATTACTATTAACCGATAGAAAATGTTATTTCTAAGGTTGCAATAAAGATATATAGTTATGAAACAATGTTAGGTTTACGAACCCAGACAAACACTGCTTAAACGCTAATCTCTTTCCACGCGATAGTACGAATTGATAACATTGGCTATGTTTTAATTTGTTTTTGTCAAAATTAAGAAATCAAATTTATTCTAGATGTAGTCGAGTTTGTTTTGGCACGTGTCAATCAAAATAAACTTGTTATACTTTCTATAATCCATAAGTACTAGTAAATCTTATTATTCTTATTTTCAGAGCTTAGTCATAAATGGAAAATAAAAACAGTGGTCAAATTAACTATCTGCATTGTTGTGATTAATTGAATTTGCATATTTACATGTATTTTAAATAATTAATAAATCACACAGTCAAGTATGAAGTAATTTAAGAACATCTTTGGGTGTTTACTAGCCGTTTACTGGACGTTAATCACAGAAGATTTCATGAACATTTAAATAAGCAATGCAGCAATTCCACTATTCATCTATCAATATGCAAATTAGTGTATAACGTTGTTTTAATTCTGACATCAAAATGATCAATCAAATGAGTACAACTCACCGGGCACTCATAAAATTTCTTCTCTTTTTTTAGATATCGTAGATGTAATATATTATAAACATAACAGTCATAGCGATTTTAGTTAAATTTATGCATTCTAAAGATTTCACTATGTGAATGTAAAAACGAACAAAATGCAAAAATAGACATCGCCGTGACTGTTTCATTTCTTATGTTTTCGATTCTACATTTTTCAAAGAATAAATTCTAGTATCAATTTAATAAAGGATTTATTCCCATAACCATCACGTGACATCAATTTTTAATTAGTGCGAGTTATGATCTGTCATAGTTTTATGATCTGTCATAGTTTTATATGGTTTGAAGTATTCTATGAAAATAATTTTTGTGAATTTTACTTTCTGAAAACATCTACTACATCCTTCCTTATATAAGTACGTTTGTTGTCGCATGTGGGGTGGGGTGGGTCAATACTACCTGTCCGAACTTTACGGGGACAAGTTGAGTGCGTCCATTTGGATCGCATTGTTTAAAAACAGTTCAGTGAACGACACCTACGGATGTGTGAATATACACACATCAAACCACCAACCATTCATTATAGTGAAATTCTTGGTTTTAACCAATCAAAGAACACATAGTAAATATTCCCAATTTGTACCACTGGTATTCATCAGCACCACTGTGACAACCTTTCAACAAAACCACGTGTTACCACGACAGGCTAAAAACGTCTTGTCCTACCATTCGAATATCATTTCTTTTCCCATGACCGGCAATTATACACAACATTCATACCACACATGATGCTATATGTATAACGATATAATTCAACTTTCGAGGAAATGGGCTTCGTTTTCACAGTTTCATCGTCATTTGCAATTACACATTTAGTACTGTACGCCAACGAGTCATAGTCTTGAACTTGAAGATTGAATGAATTTGTTAGAGTTTGGTCACAATTGTAGTATTATTCTATGTGATTTTAGAATCGTCGTACTTCACTTCATTTCCGAAAGTATCCGCTATGTCTTTATGTATCCCAATAACCCCATGCATTACTAAGTACTACAACCGGCTGAGATCCGAAACCATATAGTCTACACCAGTAAACTATAGTTCCGTCAACGCCGGATGTTTTCACCAGTTTATTTTCCAGATGCTGTTTTCGGTTTATCTGGGACTGATTTTCCATGAAAGATAATCCGAAACTTGAGCTGAGAGAATGTGTAGTTTTATATATCCGGGGATAAAGGATATATAATTGTCGACACAGTAAACATAAGCTGAACGGGGTAAGGCGTGCAATTGAATGACATTGTCTCCAGGCTTAGCGATTTTTGTTATTATAAGGGTGGGCCGTTAGTAATACGGCCGATGGTAAAATTTGAAAAAAAAAATGAACAGGAACAATAACAGAAAACAAATATGCACTTATGAAAATATTTGATTTCACACAACAAAATCATTATGGAAAAAAAACACAAAACTAAGGAAAATATTTTGCAAAGTTTGCCTGCCATTTTTCAATTTAAAAATGCACCAACAAAAATTATTGTGAATTTAGTATACATATATCCTCAAACAAACCCATCTAATTAAACATTCATGCTTGGGTACGGCATGAAGTGAATAAATTACAAAGTTCCTGGAAATTGCAACAGCTGTATCGCCGCAGTAGTTTGGGTTTGTGCGTATATGACTATACTAGGATAATGTGATAAGAATGTTAATTTGCAATATAATATCAAACTCTCAAGTAAACACCACTTTAATTAAAATACCCTTTTTAACTAGAATTTCCGCTGGACATTTTGGTTGTTTTGTATAAAATCTACACTATCACAGATGGGAATATACCTCGCTATAAAAATGCAAATCAACGTACTACTGGATGGTTCAACAGAGAACCGGCAGAAGGTTGTAATAATTTTGGAGCACTCGAGCCCAACATGTCGCTGAGCGCATATGCTTTGAATTTGGGAAACACTAATTGCACTGACAAATCTCAAAAATAAATTAAAATTTTTAAAACAATCTGTAATGTAATTTTCTTTATTTTTACATAAGTGACATTTCATGCAACAAATAAAAAATGAAATATAAATACGGAGTTACCGTACTCGGTTCTTAGAAAATCGATGTATAAAAAAGAGTAAAAGTAGCATGTTTTATCAATTTTAAGACATTTTACGATTATTTCCTATGAAAAGAATTATAGCAATTTCAATATCTAAAAATGTTGGTCCGGGACATATGATGAACAAAATGGTACAGAGAAATAAGCAATTTACCTGACTGTGTAGTCCTTGGTAGAAAGCAGGAGTATTACTGGAAGCTGAACTGGTACCGCTGGACATATATATATATAGTGTGTACATTGACCCGGGGCATGCATGCTTGTTGGGTCGATGACAGTTCAATTAAATGGTCAGTTTTATTTATCAAAACTGGACAAACAACATCTGCATGGTGTACCGACACACCTTGTTAAATCCAGCCAGCCAATCAACGGATGCCGTACTCAATGAAGTAACTTGAAAGTATTATAATGCTATTCCATCAGCCAATAGAAACCTTTCGTCTCAGTTTGAATTGTAAATTTATAAATATTTATAAAAATGAAGAAAAAAATGTTATGTCGATATTCATATGGAGCAATAACACGAAACAACTACGTGTGTTTCTAGTCGGTTTCGATGGAAACAGACATAACATTTCAGATAACGTATATTTAGTCTGAGGACTGGATGTCGACTGAAACGCTTGTTCAGAACAAAACATTTTCCTTAGATGGTGTCAGCTTCACGTTAAAAAATGCATTATCCCACCACCAAAAAAGAATCAGAATCTCTGTACAATGAAATAAAAAATCCCCGAATAAGCCATGAACCTCAAATCATTTGAATACATGTAACACGGACCACATGACGACGCAAATTGCAATACTAGAAAAAGTGCATATATCTATAGAGTGTATAGCTGTCGACCACCAAATCCAACAGATTGAATTTGTCGCACGCCTCGCACAGTCTACTCACAGTCAGGGTGGAGTAAATGGTGAGTAAAATGCTGGTGAGCAAATCATATCAGAATCGCTGTCGTAAATGGTGAGCAAAATTTCTCCCTTTAAACAGAAACGAGCCCACACTTTAAACTACACGATGATGGATGGGCAAAAAAGTCAGGTACTCTTTAATATATAGTCCTTTAAAACGTGGCATTGAAAACCCACCTTTCATGTTAAATGGCAAACCCTTAGCCTGTTTCAGGGAACATTTTGCCCACCGTTTACGAAAGCGATTCCTTATCTGATCCTAATCAGATCTTATCTGCATTTTTCTCACAAAATTTTGCTCACCACTTATTCCAACCTGAGGCCCCAACAACAAGGGAGATACTATTATTTCTGAGTGGTCGCAATAACATCGATAGTAATAGGAGTTATGTAGTGATTTTTAAAATGTTGGTAATTTTGGTCAATTTTTTGCATGTTCTACTGGTGAAGTAAATTATTCATGGTCATAATAATTCCACGTTGCTAGAAAGTACTGTCCCGCGTGTTTGCATGAGAAGGGGGAGATACTACAGTGTGGATATTCATACTCGGTATTTCGAATTCTCTTCCTTGCACACAACATTAGCCCTAATTTTGGAGTTGATTTGTTCTCATTCATCTCAACTAATAATGAAATCTGAACTAATGGTTTATCCATAATATGGTCTGACGTATACTATCAGCCAGGGGCACATGCTGGCGCAAGGTTTGACCGTGAAAGGGCGTGTCAATATATATGCGCTTGCGCAATTGTATTTGTTGAAGCCCACTCATTTCCCTCCACGTGCTTTGAATAATAGGATAATCGTTTTATGCTTGATGGCGTAACCTTGGAATAAATGCGAAGACAACTGATGATAATGGTGACTTGTTCCCACATGTGTGTTTCTATTTTCACAAAAAACAATGATCACGCTCGCTAATATAATTAATATTTTTTTTACAAAGCCCTTGTTTTTCAAAAGCCGTGGATGATCTGCTTTACAGCCCACACTGCCACTCAAAATCTTGCATCAAAAGTGCATATATTATCATTTCAATGCGCTGCGAATTCCCCCATGTCCATATATACCAGTTAAGGTTTGTTAATTTCCGAGGTCGGTGCATTTGGGCAATAAGCCGAATGCCTCATACACTAGTCATGTAGTATATTATATTTTATTTGACACGAAATAATATATTTAGGTACATTATCTGTGGTCAAAAGACATTAAATATAATAAAACACAAGTACACACACAGAACAAAATAAAATACATAAAATACATACATGTATGCATATTCAACGTACATACCATTAACGTCGTTAAAATATGCGGTTATAAGTTGTTACATAAGTATTACTATTTGAAATTTGTTGTCAGTCAGCGCGAAATTTATCCCCCAAAAAGCAAAAAAAACGTCAATTTGGAAGGAGAGCATCATCATCATAAGATAAACCACGTTGTAAAAGTCAAGAAAATCTGACAGTATTTTTCAGTTTACATATGGCACCGCCATTTTGAATGACTAAATTACTTCCTATATCAATCACAGAATTTGTATTATCCACTAAAAGTCGGGTGTTATCCGTGAACAAATTTATCACTAGCATACTGGGACATACTGAACAAGGCCCTTGAAAAGCCAAGGACACGCACTGAAGGCCACGGTCTGGCACTCCTGAAACTCCTAATACACAATGCATTGGGGGTCACGGGAACAGCAGGCTGTCAAAATACACGCTTCAATGATAATCAACCGTAGCTATTTCCTTTCTCTTAAAAATTTAACAAAAATATTTAATTTATAAACAATTATTTGACAATAAATCCCATACATGTAGTTGCAATATATTTAATATGAATACTGAATTATAACATCTTATTATATGATATGAAGAAAGTAATTAAGGAATATATGTTTAAGAAAAAAAATACTCAAACACAGACATAAAAAACACAACCGCAGTCAGTATAACATGTTTATTGATTTACATTTGAGCCAAGTTATACTTGATTTAATTTCGCATAGATGACTTTGGGGATGCAGAGAGCGGGAAACGGGTACATGGACAACACAACTTACCGGGCGCACAATTCATGCATCTTAGATAGCTAATGTCACGCACGTGGTCATGTTTACAATCAATTTACCGTGACTGTTTACAAAGTTGGTTTGATTCTAATCATGAATGGAAATTTGCAATTTTTGTGTTGATGCGTGTAACAATAACCTTACGTAATGGGTGTTGTGTTTATTGTATATCACTACGTGTTATGGGTCGTTAAGATTAGATTCTCAGGGAAAATCCCATGCAATAGAAACAATGAAGACATCTCATGCAATGCAAACAATTACATCATCCCATGCAATAAATTCAATGACGTCACTTCCGCTGAATCCTGCCGACCACCTCCACTCCACCACAGTCCCTCAACCGGTGTTGAGGAACTGTGACTCCACTGTGGACTCGGAGGCAACTCGCTAGAACATTGTACTTTGTCATTTCAAGATGTTGCGGAGGAGAAGCGTTCGGCCGGGATGACCATTAGGTCATCATCACCCAAAAATGGCCGGTTCAAATCAAAATTGACAAACAATGTGAAATAATCACATAATCTGACGTGTTCTGATGAGTCTGACGATCACGTGTGGATTTGAAATGCCAAGCGTGCACTGGCACGTGTTTACATTACACACCCTGATCAGACGTCAAACGAGGCGTTGTCAGCCAATTCATTGCTAATTTACGGATACTAGTAGTTTATTTTGAAGTTATTTAGCCCAAGTATAGTCACAAACTCTCATTATTATTATGTTATGTACGATTTTTGAACTTTTTTCGGTGTAATTCTATCGAAAAAATATTACGACACGGAACAAATAATAAATAAGAGAGAATAAATATGTACTCTTGATTGTACAAGTTCGGTTTCAGTTTTGAAGAAAAACAGCGGCAATCGGGTTCTCATCGGGTCTAACACGGCGACCATGCGTTAGTGAGTCTGGTCAAAAAACAAATTGCAAAATAATTTGTATCATAGACACACAACTAGGTAACCCCGTCTTTCACTTGGATTGCTCTGTAGCTTATTTTTAGTTTTTCACTTCCACAACTAACTAACTGAACTTGCGCATCGCGAACTCATCGTGAGGAAAACATAACGTACTAAAATAAGTGATGTAATTATGCTTATTAACTCAAATTATGAAGTTTACAAACACCCATTCTGTAAGTAGTAGTTAGCGTTGGATCTTCACACATGCGGGCCGTTTTTTTTACCATTTTAAGTGGTCAGACCACGGTTGGGGCACCGTCACAGAATAAGCCCGGGTGTCGCGTGTGGCGCGAAGATGCTGTAGCCCTTTCCCAAAAAATGCCGGCAACAAAAGTTTACCGACACCCAGTCGACCAACGTGTGGTTAGCCGGCCCAGCAGCGTACTTGGGTGGAGGTATTCAACTTTGTTGAAGTATTTCAGGAATCTTAGAAGATAAATTCTCACTTAAATGTTGAAGGGCATTACTCTGTCGGATAAGGATGTTAACGATTATTCAAACACCCATTAGCGTTGATGAAGTAGATCACTGATATTGAACGCGTGAATTCCCGTGATTAACACAATCCTTATTTTTTCTTAATTTCAATAAATGCCCTTCTAGAAGCACTTCTAATAGAAGTAAACTATATCCTATATTATACATGGACTGAGATGGCTGAACTGGGAATCGCACTGAACATTAACAAAAGTTACGCTTTTGGATTAATTATTGTTCATAATCCGCATTTATTTAAAAAAAATTACATTCGAAAGAATATTTATATATTTAATTAATTAATTAATTAATTAATTAATTAATTAATTAATTAATTTATTTATTTATTTTGCGGCACTCGTTATCATGGTCGCAAATTTCAAACAAATAAAAAACACGGGTTATATATACAAATACACATACAAGTCTAAAAATTGGTAAGATAAGTCTAAAAATGTTCTACTGTTTGTCTTCAAATGATATCTGCGGGGGTATCTGCTTCTTGAAATGCCTTCCGACCAGGGTGGTCGATACAGATTGAACATGACGTCATATCGATCATATCCGACAGCACATTACTGCAATATTTTCACGGCACAGTGTTTATAAATAAACCAATCGAGGCATTTCATCCTAATCAAAATTCTGAAGCCTTCCTTACCCATGGCCCTCATCCAAACCGCCGCCACCGCCGCCTGTAGTCCGAACCGGGGCAAACCGCCTGACATTCAGGATGAACGGTTTCTAAACACCTACATGAGTCCACTGGAAGCGAGGCAGTGTGATCGGGTCACAAGACAAACACGTGATGACGAGGTTTCTTGTTTTATTCCCAGACACCGGTGACGCAATAGACTCGTATTCTCGGCACTAAGCCAACTTAATAATGCCCAGAAGCAAGCAACTTGCAGTCAAGCTATATATCATGTCATTATATAACACATTATATCCGACCACATCAAATCATCATATTACAATAAAATCACACCAAATCATCATATCACACTACAGTACATCTTTTCACGTCGAATCACTTCATCAGTATCACATTGTATGCGATCAATCATTTTAAATCATATCAATATCACATCATCATAACATACCTAGTATCCTATCCTATTCTATTCTATTCTATTCTATTCTATTCTATCCTATCCTATCCTATCCTATCCTATCCTATCCTATCCTATCCTATTCTGTCCTATCCTATTCTATTCTATCCTATCCTATCCCATCCTATCCTATATTATCATATCATATCATATAAAATACTATATCATGTCATGTCATGTCATGTCATGTCATGTCATGTCATGTCATGTCATGTCATGTCATGTCATATCATGTCATGTCATATCATATCATATCATATCATATCATATCATATCATATCATATCATATCATATCATAGCATAGCATAGCATAGCATAGCATAGCATAGCATATCATATCATACAGGAGTTCATTCACCAGCAACCTAAATGACCGCCAAATACGACCGAAGAACACGGCATATTATCTATTGACGTCAGAATGTCTGTATTTCATGCAACAGTTGTGTGTTTCAATAAACTCTATGTATCCATGGCCATACCGCCACAGCTGACGAAGTACCAGTCGGTGTGTCTGACGTCAGAAACGGATATGCCTAATCGCCATAGATCGGGCTGTTAACTTATAGTAAAATAGACGGCGGAAGCGACTCTGTATCGCAACGTGTGTCATAGAAACACGTTTTGTTGGAAATATTTATAAAGATTATTGTATCATTCAAGACACAATTTCACGTGTCTTAACAAATTAACACTTACAAACAGTTAGAGTTATTGAAAACACCAACATTGCATTTAATTGGGTCGTTTTATTAATATAGCGTGGATCTATTTCGGTATTAGTTCCCACACATTCTATTAAAATATGTGTTATTTATATTGCACTAGACGAGATGCCTGGAATGAAGAAAATGAGTATAACATATATTATTAAACTCTGGGCCATATACGTCAATGTCATAGGAGGTTTCATTCAACGTTAGCCAAAGAAATATAAATATATAAAATTATCACAAATAACAAATACGACCTTCACCAACATCAGCGCCAGCCGGGAAAATTGTAAGTTTAAAAGACTATAAAAGCTACGAAATAGCAGTTTGACAATATTAACAGTTTGAATGTGCCACCCACTAATGTCGATTTTGTATTGTAAAACAAATTATCATATTATTATTATTATTTTGCGTTGGCGTGCATGTCACAGTTACTGGCACGTAATAACGCGCGTTGTCACGACTCACAACCAGCCGTTATAAGCGACCCCTGACTTCGGATCAAAGCTCTCAAGAGACTAGATACAAATGTGCGTTCTGTTTAATATTTATTAAACCACCATCTCCTGGAATATATATGTGATAAGAACACTAGGCAATAGAAGATGATGCATTGAGGATCTAAAATGAAATGCATGTTTAAAATACATAATATGTTGAAAAAGGTTTTATTTCCATAATGCAAAACAATGTTCTCCTGAACAGAGTGATGTTCATTCCCAACTCTTGGACAAAAAGAGCATAAACGAAAAGACACTGGTGAAATATTTTTTCCAGCGCAGATTCAAAATTGTGTTCACATTTCTGTATACTGGGATGCTGATTGAAAATAAATAAACTCCGACCTGATCTAGAAATATTGATATTGGAATCGTTGAATGATAAGAGTTTAACTCATAGTTTGACCCATATCATACAAAATAGAATTTTGACTTTTGAATCATGATATCAGCCGGCAAATTTGTGTATAGTAAATGTTTGATATTATGAACCCATGTTTTAACAACGCGGAATCAGAAAGTTTTGTTGTTTCAACATTGTGTAAAACTGATGGATGATTTGAAACCAACATTTAATAACATTAATAAGTGCAGTAATTACATACCACTGAGAAACATACCATCCTTACCCCAGCTGCTTGATTATGTGATTATGCAGTTTCTTGTAATATTTTTTTCAACATATTTCAAGTTGAAATTTCCCAACCTTCAGATGAATACATATTAACTGATGGATTCATGTTAAAGTAAACTTTCAGGAAGAAATAATATTCATTTAATACTTTTCTCTAGAAATTTTTTTCACTGAGTAATGAAGAATTGTTTTGTGTTTTTGTTTTTTTTGTTTGAAAAAAAAATCCAAGATACGGTTATGAATCAACAATTCCAATTGGACAATATTAAGGTGTTCGTTTATGTTAACGCTTTTCTTGTTTTAATGACACATTTTTGGTTTATGGCAAACTGCAAACGTTTATAAAAGGTTTAACTGACATTGTACATTAGCTGGGTCTAAGGCAAAAATGATGCGATATAGTAACGTAATGTGCTTTCCATAAAGAGCAGCAAAAAGTAGTTGAGGCATTTCATCCAGAGCATCTACCCAATCAGTAATATAAAGTGTTCATGGATATTATTATATTTTATTATACAGTTCAGCGCAGGGCAATAATAGTGTGAACAGTAAAGAGCATCACAAAGCTGCACTTTGCAAAAGTAGTGGCACTGCAAAACAATAAAGTGCATTACCGGGAAATAGAAAGGGCCTTGCGGCCAATACCGTTTACTCAAGCAATCGGTCATAATGGTTATATGTCATGCAAATCCAGCCAAAAACTGGTACATAATGGTTATATGTCTTGCAAATCCAGCCAAAAACTGGTACATAATGGTTATATGTCATGCAAATCCAGTCAAACGCTGGTCCATAATGGTTGTATGCCATGCAAATCCAGTCAAACACTGGTCCATAATGGTTGTATGTCATGCAAATCCAGCCAAACACTGGTCCATAATGGTTGTATGTCTTGCAAATCCAGCCAAAAACTGGTACATAATGGTTATATGTCATGCAAATCCAGTCAAACACTGGTCCATAATGGTTGTATGCCATGCAAATCCAGTCAAACACTGGTCCATAATGGTTGTATGTCATGCAAATCCAGCCAAACACTGGTCCATAATGGTTGTATGTCATGCAAATCCAATCAAACACTGGTCCATAATGGTTGTATGTCATGCGAATCCAGCCAAACACTGGTCCATAATGGTTGTATGCCATGCAAATCCAGTCAAACATTGGTCCATAATGGTTATATGCCATGCAAATCCAGCCAAACACTGGTACATAATGGTTATATGTCATGCAAATCCAGTCAAACACTGGTCCATAATGGTTGTATGTCTTGCAAATCCAGCCAAAAACTGGTACATAATGGTTATATGTCATGCAAATCCAGTCAAACACTGGTACATTATGGTTATATGCCATGCAAATCCAGCCAAACACTGGTCCATAATGGTTGTCAAGCAAATCCAGTCAAACACTGGTGCATAATGGTTATATGCAAATCCAGACAAACACTGGCCCATAATGGTTGTCATGCAAATCCAGTCAAACACTGGTCCATAATGGTTGTATAACATGCAAATCCAGTCAAACACTGGTCCATAATGGTTATATGCCATGCAAATCCAGACAAACACTGGTCCATAATGGTTGTATGTCATGCAAGTCCAGTCAAACACTGGTGCATAATGGTTATATGCAAATCCAGTCAAACACTGGTTCATAATGGTTGTATAACATGCAAATCCAGTCAAACACTTGTCCATAATGGTTATATGCCATGCAAATCCAGACAAACACTGGTCCATAATGGTTGTATGTCATGCAAATCCAGACAAACACTGGTCCATAATGGTTGTATGTCATGCAAGTCCAGTCAAATACTGGTCCATAATGGTTGTATGCCATAGAAATCCAGTCAAACACTGGTCCATAATGGTTGTATGTCTTGCAAATCCAGTCAAACACTGGTCCATAATGGTTATATGCCATGCAAATCCAGTCAAACACTGGTCCATAATGGTTGTATGCCATGCAAATCCAATCAAACACTGGTCCATGATGGTTGTGTGCCATGAAAAACTAGTCAAACACTGGTCCATAATGGTTGTCATGCAAATCAAGTCAAACACTGGTACATAATGGTTATATGCCATGCAAATCCAATCAAACACTGGTCCATAATGGTTGTATGCCATGCAAATCCAATCAAACACTGGTCCATAATGGTCATATGCCATACAAATCCATTCAAACACTGGCCCATAATGGTTGTATGCCATGCAAATCCAATCAAACACTGGTCCATAATGGTTGTATGCCATGCAAATCCAATCAAACACTGATCCATAATGGTTGTATGTCTTGCAAATCTAATCAAACACTGGTCCATAATGGTCATATGCCATAGAAATCCAGTCAAACACTGGTACATTATGGTTATATGCCATGCAAATCCAGCCAAACACTGGTCCATAATGGTTGTCATGCAAATCCAGTCAAACACTGGTGCATAATGGTTATATGCAAATCCAGTCAAACACTGGCCCATAATGGTTGTCATGCAAATCCAGTCAAACACTGGTCCATAATGGTTGTATAACATGCAAATCCAGTCAAACACTGGTCCATAATGGTTATATGCCATGCAAATCCAGACAAAGACTGGTCCATAATGGTTGTATGTCATGCAAGTCCAGTCAAACACTGGTGCATAATGGTTATATGCAAATCCAGTCAAACACTGGTTCATAATGGTTGTATAACATGCAAATCCAGTCAAACACTTGTCCATAATGGTTATATGCCATGCAAATCCAGACAAACACTGGTCCATAATGGTTGTATGCCATGCAAATCCAATCAAACACTGGTCCATAATGGTCATATGCCATACAAATCCATTCAAACACTGGCCCATAATGGTTGTATGCCATGCAAATCCAATCAAACACTGGTCCATAATGGTTGTATGCCATGCAAATCCAATCAAACACTGATCCATAATGGTTGTATGTCTTGCAAATCCAGCCAAACACTGGTACATAATGGTTATATGCCATGCAAATCCAATCAAATACTGGTCCATAATGGTTATATGCCATGCAAATCCAATCAAACACTGATCCATAATGGTTGTATGTCTTGCAAATCCAGTCAAACACTGGTCCATAATGGTTATATGCCATGCAAATCTAGTCAAACACTGGTCCATAATGGTTGTATGCCATGCAAATCCAATCAAACACTGGTCCATGATGGTTGTATGCCATGCAAATCTAATCAAACACTGGTCCATGATGGTTGTATGTCATGCAAGTCCAGTCAAACACTGGTCCATAATGGTTGTCATGCAAATCCAGTCAAACACTGGTGCATAATGGTTATATGCAAATCCAGTCAAACACTGGCCCATAATGGTTGTCATGCAAATCCAGTCAAACACTGGTCCATAATGGTTGTATAACATGCAAATCCAGTCAAACACTGGTCCATAATGGTTATATGCAAATCCAGTCAAACACTGGCCCATAATGGTTGTCATGCAAATCCAGTCAAACACTGGTCCATAATGGTTGTATAACATGCAAATCCAGTCAAACACTGGTCCATAATGGTTATATGCCATGCAAATCCAGACAAACACTGGTGCATAATGGTTATATGCAAATCCAGTCAAACACTGGCCCATAATGGTTGTCATGCAAATCCAGTCAAACACTGGTCCATAATGGTTGTATAACATGCAAATCCAGTCAAACACTGGTCCATAATGGTTATATGCCATGCAAATCCAGACAAACACTGGTCCATAATGGTTGTATGTCATGCAAGTCCAGTCAAATACTGGTCCATAATGGTTGTATGTCATGCAAGTCCACTCAAACACTGGTGCATAATGGTTATATGCAAATCCAGTCAAACACTGGCCCATAATGGTTGTCATGCAAATCCAGTCAAACACTGGTTCATAATGGTTGTATAACATGCAAATCCAGTCAAACACTTGTCCATAATGGTTATATGCCATGCAAATCCAGACAAACACTGGTCCATAATGGTTGTATGCCATGCAAATCCAATCAAACACTGGTCCATAATGGTCATATGCCATACAAATCCATTCAAACACTGGCCCATAATGGTTGTATGCCATGCAAATCCAATCAAACACTGGTCCATAATGGTTGTATGCCATGCAAATCCAATCAAACACTGATCCATAATGGTTGTATGTCTTGCAAATCCAGCCAAACACTGGTACATAATGGTTATATGCCATGCAAATCCAATCAAATACTGGTCCATAATGGTTATATGCCATGCAAATCCAATCAAACACTGATCCATAATGGTTGTATGTCTTGCAAATCCAGTCAAACACTGGTCCATAATGGTTATATGCCATGCAAATCTAGTCAAACACTGGTCCATAATGGTTGTATGCCATGCAAATCCAATCAAACACTGGTCCATGTTGGTTGTATGCCATGCAAATCTAATCAAACACTGGTCCATGATGGTTGTATGTCATGCAAGTCCAGTCAAACACTGGTCCATAATGGTTGTCATGCAAATCCAGTCAAACACTGGTCCATAATGGTTATATGCAAATCCAGTCAAACACTGGCCCATAATGGTTGTCATGCAAATCCAGTCAAACACTGGTCCATAATGGTTGTATAACATGCAAATCCAGTCAAACACTGGTCCATAATGGTTATATGCCATGCAAATCCAGACAAACACTGGTGCATAATGGTTATATGCAAATCCAGTCAAACACTGGCCCATAATGGTTGTCATGCAAATCCAGTCAAACACTGGTCCATAATGGTTGTATAACATGCAAATCCAGTCAAACACTGGTCCATAATGGTTATATGCCATGCAAATCCAGACAAACACTGGTGCATAATGGTTATATGCAAATCCAGTCAAACACTGGCCCATAATGGTTGTCATGCAAATCCAGTCAAACACTGGTCCATAATGGTTGTATAACATGCAAATCCAGTCAAACACTGGTCCATAATGGTTATATGCCATGCAAATCCAGACAAACACTGGTCCATAATGGTTGTATGTCATGCAAGTCCAGTCAAATACTGGTCCATAATGGTTGTATGTCATGCAAGTCCACTCAAACACTGGTGCATAATGGTTATATGCAAATCCAGTCAAACACTGGCCCATAATGGTTGTCATGCAAATCCAGTCAAACACTGGTCCATAATGGTTGTATAACATGCAAATCCAGTCAAACACTGGTCCATAATGGTTATATGCCATGCAAATCCAGACAAACACTGGTGCATAATGGTTATATGCAAATCCAGTCAAACACTGGCCCATAATGGTTGTCATGCAAATCCAGTCAAACACTGGTCCATAATGGTTGTATAACATGCAAATCCAGTCAAACACTGGTCCATAATGGTTATATGCCATGCAAATCCAGACAAACACTGGTCCATAATGGTTGTATGTCATGCAAGTCCAGTCAAATACTGGTCCATAATGGTTGTATGTCATGCAAATCCAGTCAAACACTGGTCCATAATGGTTGTCATGCAAATCCAGTCAAACACTGGTCCATAATGGTCATATGCCATGCAAATCCAGACAAACACTGGTCCATAATGATTGTATGTCATGCAAGTCCAGTCAAATACTGGTCCATAATGGTTGTATGTCATGCAAGTCCACTCAAATACTGGTCCATAATGGTTGTATGCCATAGAAATCCAGTCAAACACTGAGTAACCGAGTAAAGTGACAGGGAGAGGCAAGGAAATCTCATTACATGTCAACTTATGCTTTTGTAAGTATCAGACCATCATTAGCGGGCATATATGTGACAACGTGCTATACACATTGACAATATGTTGATTCAGAGCAATTTACAGACAAAACGGGTATTTAGTGTCACAGTGACATAATTCACATGTAGGTTTACTAAACGTTGTGCCCTTTTAATCATAATATAATAGAGCGCGTGTTATTTAATATCAGAGATTGTCGCTCTGCAGTGTTGTTTTATTTCCGCCGACAACCGACGTGTGTGGTTTTGAAGTTTGTTGGGAAATCAGAACCTTTGGATCCAATGTTCTCTGTGTGTGAATACCGGTACGCTCATCTGATTACTGGCACCAGATGATGCCGTTATATTTATATAATTTGTGTCTCACCAGCCAGAATATACATTGTACTTTGCTTGAACATGGAAATAGCATTTCATTAAATGATGAACACCTGCTCCAAGGGCAGCGCATGTGTACGTTTCCCACAAGAGAGCACGAGACGCCAATGTGATCCGATAACAAATGTTTCTTTAAACCGGAAGCCTCCTTTAAACTGATATCAACATAATACACACGTTTTGGGGTTTAACATTTGCCATTGAACATTGCCGCCTACCGGATGAACCCTTGCGGTCACACGGGATACTAGACATTACAGCTTCTGTATTATTATTTCATTTAGATATTGTAATAGTTTTTAGTAAAAATAATACAAAATATAATGTGAGTAATAAAAAATAATCACAAATTACAAAATGATATAGAAGATATACTAGTAGTTAAAATGAACTACATGAAATAATACACGACGTTTATAATTGTACAGAGAAACTGCGTTTTCTTGCATTAAATGTTGGCAATTCTTACTCGTCCCTGTATGTCTCTGTACCTGGCAAACAAGACTGGAAAAGTCGGAACTTATTTTTTGTTTTACATTAAATTAAATGTTTTACATTCAATTAAATGTTCTTTTAGAACTTTTAGTGTGATCGTGAAAACTAATCTGACCGCTAATTTCTTTCGCAGTCACGCTAGTTTTCTTGATCACGTTAAAAAAGGCTAAATTGAGAATTAATTATATTTTTGTTTGTAAAACAAAAAAAGAAGTATCGACTTTGCCAGTAAACTGGCAAACCTCCATGTAAACTACGCAGCAAGGAAACCACACGCATGCGCACGACGCACGACACAGGTAATTTAATTCAAACCGGCGACAGAATGTATAAGCGAATTTTGAATAGTAAACACAGATTCAACGAAATCTAACTCCAAAGTCATTCATGTCAATATGATTGCATAGTTTAATATTCCTACGTAAACAGAGAGATGACGTTACCAAATATAGTAGTAACACTACTATGACGCCTACTCACAGTGCGCACAACGTCGCTGTCTGGAATGAACCAGTTTGTTTACAAACATTAAAGTTGAATCCATGGATCGATCTCGTTCCCTTGAAGGTTCTGTCATTGCTGTCTTGTCAGACAACATTAATAACACCGGATTTCCGTTTTTAATAGATCTAGCGAACGTACTACCAATATAAACGGACGTCGCGATGCAATAAAGCTGTGATAGACTTAAGAACAAAGCTTGATGTACTGGATTTACTTCCGATTCACAAGACTGTTTTAAGACGTTTTCGTTCTAATTGTGTATACAAATATAAAAAAAAGAGGACAAACTTGTTAATTGTGGTTCTTTATTTGCTTTTCGTTATCGTAGGAAAAAACCCACAATCGATGATGGACAACCGCCCAAATATTACAACACAGCAGTATACAAATACCGAAAAGGTGTGTATAGAAAGGAGTAAATGAAATGGTCTGGCACAAAATAAAGCTCGCCGTTACGAAGCGGTGTATCATATTATTAAGACACTACCTTTGTTATTGCAAACGTTCATTGACCCCAACGAGATCGTTTTGGCAGCCAACCCCATGCGAAGACAAAGCGATAGTGGTTTATTATTTTTTTGGCAATGGCATAGAACCGGCTTCATCGAGTCACTGTTGAGTGTATACTAAAACGCACGTACTATAACCGGCGTCATGATGTCAGCTGAACGTCAATCATCGATGACGTCACAGGATGTCTGAAGAGCGTGATCATGACGTAGCGATTCGTGTGATACCGTGTAAATCGTCACATAATTGTATTTAAGCATTTCCTTTTTTTGTCCATTGCCGAGTGGGTGTGATTTTATAACAAAAAATATCGAAGAACTGAACACAACACGCACCATGATTAGTTCTCAGAGCTGATCTGATTGGCGTAAATTTCACAATCATTTCTAATAGTTGTCATGTGATATCAACCTGTGTAGCCACGAGAGCCAGGCTGTGTATGGTCTGATATAATATGCATGTACTATTTCAGAATAGTATGTTATGTTTCACAGTTATTGATATATACATTATACAAAGATATTATTTCAGTCATAACAAATGTTTTTGTTTTATTATAATTATTTTGTGTGGCGTTCTAAGTGATTCAAGTTCTATTTGACCATTTCGCAAATATACACGTACTCAATTGCATTTATCCCTTCTTATCATTCCGCTCCCAAATGACCTTCGAAGTTGTCGGGAAAATATTGTGGCGATGTTTCCAGCCACGTGTCGAGTTTTAACAGCGTTACTCCCGGGGAATAACTATTAGTATGTCCTATGATATTGTTGACGTGTTTGAACAACATAGAGTATAGCACATATATGGTTTAATTTTTTTGACTTTTTTTGTCTCAGGTAAATTTAAATTTACATGTTAAGCAAACGAAATTGCATCACGTGATGTCGGCGAGTAGTAGATGACATATTGGATGTTAGCCATGAATGATTACTCGACACGAGCGATCACGCGCATGAGACGATTAAACTTCACCCCAGATACTCGGCCCGGCGGTCTATCAGAGTTTATGAGTTTTCATCACGACTTCATCTCCAAGGCACGTCGTCTACAACCTCTCTGACTGATATTCGTTTTATCTTTACTTTTGACAAATAAATTCTGAAAGGTAATATCATTTCCTCCAGTGATGGAACCCTAACATCTCCCTGAACCCTCTATAGAAAACGTTTGATGTCGGAAATGTCAAATCAACCACAATGCTACGGCGTTAAATTTTAACGTTGACTTTGTAACAGCTGCTATTTATATACAACATACATGTACATCAATATTTAAAAAAAAAGAATCAGAATTACACTTTAAATATTTCGACGTCTTTGCGAAGCATTCATGCACAAAATTATATAACTTTATTTCGATGGATGTTAAATTTTCAAATTTAATAAAAAGCATATGCAAAATTTAATGTCGTTAAACACGGGCCAATACTATGGAACAACCGCCAACGCATGAATGAAACGGGAATGAGGTTGGCACAGTGCCAATACATATTTAAAATGTATTTTAATTATACGCGATGTGCGTGTCCGTCACGTGATGCCCTGTGCTTCAGTTGCGCGACACCCCATACTGAGTGAACCTATTCATATCCCGTCAATGAACGTAAAAGCGCAAAATCGTGCCATTCGGAGTGTCGGTAATTTATTGGTATGTTTTTTAAATGAAAGATTTGTTTCCCGTTTTAAATTATTTAATTTCATTTTTTGTTTCGATGGAAACAGAAAAGAATGCGTTATCCGATAGCTATGCTGGAATCGCTAGAACTAGGGGGCCCACTACGGAATTGGGTTAAGGTTTTTTATATTCACTAATTTCACCCGTAAAACCAAAAACGCTGATCAATGATATTTATCCACATTTAAAATTATTATATTATCCTTTTTTTCTTAACCGTTTATGAAATCAATATTCAAATATCATTGATGAGTTTTAATCGTATGCTTCGATAAGCCAAATCAGCCGTCTGAGTGCGGATGTGACACTGAACCCCCATCTGCGCATGCTCACATCAACCACGCATATTAATGAGAAGAGAAACCGAACATGAATACAAATGAGAAGGAATGTATGAGGCGAGGCACCAGAGGGGGTAGATATACATTTGAGGAAAGAAATCATCTTCCCTTATTTTACCCTGTCGGCTTCCCATTTATGCTTAAGACCAAACCTATTCTTAAATTTACCAAACCATGACCCGAAGTTCAATTTTGTCCACAAATACTTATGTTTTAATTTAATTTAATTTATGTTTTTTTTTTAAATGCATGGAATTAAACAAACAGGCATTAGTGTTTCATTTATTTATTTTGACACAGACAAATGTCTTCACGCCCCTCAGGTATTTGAATTATTTACAAGATTCGAAGTTCGATTTATTAAGTTCAGACATCAGTATTATACTACATCTCAACTAGGCAGACGTATTTTGCATCATATCCGGCCGGTTACTGCGCCGGTTCAGTCGCATAACACACAACTGGCGGAGTGATACTATCGTGTGGATGTCTTTAGATCACTATCGAAATATGAGTCAAATTTGTAATTAAATGTAGTTTCAATTTTGTTTTATCATGTAATAATTGTGTGCGACTAAGCTGATTTCCTGCACGTGGAAAAAAAGCCACGTGTTATATAATGGTGCAATCAATCTGTAGTTTCATCGCAGTTCGATACGATAGACCTTGTATTGCAGTTCGTGTCATTGTCCCACTCCAGCCTCCACGCCTGAACAAAGGGCCCGGTTAAACATGAAATTTGATTATAGGACACCGATGACGTACCTCTTCGCGTTATTTTGGATAGATCTGCCCTTACCAGGACGAAGACTCTGGTTTGGGACGTTGCTCATCGAAAAGTTGTCACAGTGTGTTATCTTTACTGAGTTTATATTCCGCTGAATCAGTGAGATCATCGTGCTATCTAATTTGCCATGACAACTGTGAATTACCCAATGAGTTGACATGGAGACGGATTAAACTGGTAACACTTGTATGGGCAATCGAGTATATGTCGTCTAGCCAACTTCAAAAATGCGATGTACGTGCCGCGACATTGTTAGTACAATTATTAATAGACCTAATTAACACATGTCCTTTTAAACACCCTCCGAATATAATCAACATATATATGTGATAGATGAAACGAAGAAAGACCAGTTTTTCCGCGTTTATGCCGCGTTTACCGCCATGATGTGCGCCAACGTGGGACTTTACATTCGAAGTGGCGAGCTTGGTGTGAAATTGAAAATCGAAATTTAAAATTCTGGTACAGAACTTTTGAAAGAGTACTTCCTCCTGTTTGATTTTTTTTAGAAAAATCGAAATTTTACAAAAGCAGAGATAATACTTTATGTATTCCGGAATTTGAAAAAGCTGAATAGAAGACCTGTTCGCCTTTGAACTTTCACGTGTTATTTTTTTAATCAGCTGAGATCACGCTTAATATCTGGATGCTCGTTATGTGACATGGTGTCAATTATAGTACACGTTTTGTAGTATATTCAGTCATTAAAAAACAAATTGGCGAGTTGGTACTGGTGTAGAGTTTTGTGCAGTCAAGTTCACAGTGAAGCAATGAGTGACATTGATACATAAGAATCACTGTAAGCAAAAAAGGTAATGTAGGGAAAAGGGGAGAAAAGAGTCTTTAATAACTGGAATGATAGCAAAAATTATACTATATGAATTGTCTAATAAGATATAAACGGAGTATATATAAAACAATGAACGAGGGAAATGGAGGCAGATAAAACGGTGTCAGGGCTACGGAATAAAATGTGCACATATAATTGTCAAATAGAATTAAAAATAGAAAACTGACAACAATATTGTAAAGTACAAGGAATGTAGGAATTACTTTGCAAACTAAGTATAAGATTGGGTTTGAGGACAACAACAAAGCAACGAAACAAAAAATGCAACACGTTATCACCGAAGAACGGTGGTCGCCGCGTCGCACGTGTGCGACATTTGTGTTGATAAATGAAAATCACGAGTAGAAGTTTTGACATGCACTAAATACCGCCGTTGACTACTTCGATACCTTCCAATCACTATAGAAACTACCCAGTTAAAGCTTGGTAGCGTATCAGTTTGTACTCGTTGGTCCGCGCAACAGTCAATGTCGCTTTCTTTGTTCATGTGAGTCCCATATCTCGCGCATGCATGGCGCGACGACCACCGCCCCTTAACATGACAATGATTGAAGTGTATTTTTTTGTGTTATGACGGCAAGAATCAAGAAAGTGCTAAAACGTGTGACCCTTTGGGCAATTTCACTGACTGTCTTCGCGTAATGTTTCATCGATAATCAAAAACGTGCCGTTTTCACGTGAACGCAAATTCATGCAACAAAAATTGATACTATGTGTTCATTATGGTCCATTCTTCCTCGACGAACAAGTACATAAGTGACAATATAGTCAAAGACGAGAAAACTGCACAAGAAATTTGCCTTATTTACACGTATCGGCAATGCAAGCTGCCATGCGACTTCCCCTTCTGACGTCACAAGGGGAATTTCTGTATGCAAATGAGAAGCTAATGAGGAGCCTCGTTTTAAAATATACAAATATAAAGTTGCCGTAGACTGGGTTTAAAACACATTTTTTCACTTAAAAAAAATAATTCATGCTTAGAAACATAAAAATTAATAATATTTATGTATCAATTGATAATTTTAGGCGTGAAAATAGCAGCCATTTCACAGGCACTTTAATGATGCCTCAATTGGGAAAGGGTGTTTTTTTATGTTGTGTTCACATCTTAATGACAGTGTCGACATTTACAGAGTAACCGTATGATGCGCGATGACGCATCCAACTTCCGGTCTGTTATTCAAGTTCTATTCACGCGCAAACATTGAACTTCAAGTTGAGAGTCATTGAACTACACACTGACTGCGATCAAAACCGGCGCCGATAGCAAAATCAGCATCTCGAATGAATCACAAAAAATAAAACATTCACCTCATATCTGACTCAGAGTGTATGTGTATGTGCACTCGGTATATGTAAAATTGATGATACCTAATAATTATTATATACACAAGTTACTTGATTTTCTCGAAGTGGTTACCGTAATTCAATATAGCTGTAAGATAATTCGACATCATGAAACATTTACTTGAGTTATCAGTTACGAGATTTGTTAACAAAATTAAATTTAAGTTAGTAAATATTATAAATAATGCCCAAAACATGATGGCGATTTACGTATGATTTTAATATTTATGTAAATGAGATAAGTGGTCGCCATCTTAGAACTTAATTAAATGCTGCGTAAGGTCTGTGGCGCTGCGTGACGTCGGTGGCGCTCCGTAACGTCCGTGGCGCTGCTTGACGTTTGTGGCGCCGCGTAACGTCTGTTGTGCTGGGTAACTTCCGTGGCGCTGCGATGACGACTGTGACGTTGCTTGACGCATGTGGCGCTGCGTGACGTCTGTGGCGCTGCGATGACGACTGTGACGTTGTGTGACTTATGTGGCACTGCGCAGGGACTGTAGTCCTGCGTCACGACTGTAAAACTGCGCTTTAACAATAATAAATGGCATCGATTTTTTACTAATGTTATATAAAAATTAGTATAATCACACTCATGCATTTTTTACATGAGCACATGAGTATTTTTTTTTTCATTCTGATAAAATTAAATATCACATAATATTATGCAATAAAATGTCACAATTTTTATTTTGAAGTAACGTTCTAACTTAACACAAGACATATTTACCGGGCTCGTTTCCATAAAGACGGTCCTGCTGATCCCAGTTATTTTACTGTTTAAAATTTGACGGATTACCTACATTGCGAAATAGAGCACCGACTAACCGTTATTACAAGGTTGAAACGTGATATTTGAAATCCAATATTTGACATTTTGCTCTGCAGTCGTATAGTCTATAACCGAGCTTTTTCAGAAGGGTCACTTCACCCACGCACGCACGCTCTGCGCATTTAATTCCACGGAGCCATAACCGGTACGTGAAAGCTATATAAAATCGATTATACATGTAATACTTTCTTTGAAGCGACCCACTTTCAATACTTGACCTACATTATTTTCCTGAAAATAATAGTTACTTGTACGTTATAGTTACTATAATCGTATTCATTAATCAAATTAACCACCCGTTTCGGGGAATGATCGTTTCATCAGCAGTATCTAACCGAAACGTCTGCTTATGTACATTCCTTACAAATAACTACGAATAACACCTATCGCTAGATATCGTTACATTAATTTTATATATGTACTTGACAATGAGACTGGCTAAGAGCACAATCAGGTGCTTCCACATCAGATACGGAATACTCATAGTAAACAGTAAGCAACATTTTCCATTATAACAGATTAAAGGTTCACTACTTGAAATCAATCTCGTCATGCACACAGGTGTTCATTCTTGTCGGCATATTCTTTTAATATATAATCGGTATGTATTTTTAGACACTTTAAAGAACTCGATTTTAAATATATATATTAAATAAAAGCTAAACTCTTCTACCCACCCTACTTACTTTAAAATGTGAACAATTATTGGATTTAAGGAGAAATATTGCCCACCGTTTTTGACAGAGATAACTTACCCAATTTAGTGAGCGAAATTCTGCTGATAAAATTAGGCTAATCATTCACCCATCCCCTTGAGAAGAGCGTCATTTTATGGACACCGTATAAGTTATTACATTAATATATTCATTCGAAAGAGATATAGGTAGAAAATTCGAAAATTAGTTATGCGAAATTTCCGCAACAACTCACTCAATGTATCTCTCTGGAATGTGGGGGCAATGAAATTTTATCAGGGTTAACTCAAAATCGCAAGCAGCGCAGAGGAAGGGGCTGCAAACATTACCATGTACACAAAGACTATCCTATATATTTTTAATTGGTATGTAATATGTAATCTATCAACATATCAAAAATAGTCAAGAGGAGAGTTATTGTATGTTTCATAACACTCTACCAGCCGTGTTATTTCCCAACGTTAATATGAACTTATAATTTCAATGGAATACAAAAGACACATCCAATGTTCAACTTAGTGCATCACAGGCAATATTAATTTGATACTATTAATCGGTGACCTGGGACGTTTGTTGATTTGTTGTCAGTAGATATTAAGTAAAACGGAACACGAAGATCATTGCAAGACGCATGTTCACTGATTTGGCTTAGTTAGGCATTGAAATATTTTGAATATAGGTGTTTTGACATTACATGCATACCTCTCACATAGTCATGTAGGCATCGCAGGAAGCTGGTGAAATGGATTTTGAAGAATTAATTTGTAATATACTATGTCGTATACTTCCATACATTTGGAAATCAAAAACAAAAAATAAAGATATGTAAATATTATTGTATAAGATGACTAACAAATAAAATTGTGCTGCCGTAAAAATATGAAACTCGAATTGCATTCGACGATATCTTGCTTTTCAATGTCGGGTAAATCTCAGGAGTCTTTAAAACCCAGTGTGGCGCGAACTACGCACATTCCACAAATGCGCATGCTCACCACACCAAATGCGTGGCAGACGAATTAAAAAATATACGACTTATTGAAAATAAATATAGAAACAAACACAGGAATAGAAGAGTACGAAGAATGGTCAATCGGGCGTCAAAGAGCCGCGCCATTACAACTGAGCAATTCAGAACAAAAACACCCAAGACGAGCTCAGTCACTAAGACGATAGGAAAGTACACGTTTCTGTTCATAGGATACCGCCAACTTGGTAGCTGTCGGGCGCAACCGAAGTATCATCTGACATACAACAGAATCCCGCATACCACGAAGTCTGACATTGGTTTGCGTATACTATTACTACAACGCAGACGACATTAGTGTGATTATAGGTTTGCGCTTATTGCATTCCCTAAAATAAGCTCAACATTGTCATGTTCTACTGAATAATATGGTGGCTGTTAATATGGTGCTTGTAACCAAGGGCTATCGATCAATGTCTAATGCATGTAACAAGATGGCGGTAAACAAAAATGAGAAAACTTGGCATGTAATAATTGTTGTACTACGTATATAATAAATTACACTGAACTGGTTATCTGTCTATTTTAGTATCGCTGTGAAAGGAACATATTACCGGTCTGTCTTACTAATTTAGATTTCTCGATCATTCCACGATTTTTTTTTAAATATTTGTTGTTCAGTAGCGGGTCGCTGTGATTAATTGTTGTAACATACATAACTTGCTCATAAAACCAATGTACGGACATTTTGACGCAGTGATGACGTAGACTGACTCATTAGCATGAACGTGACGTCAGAACATCGAACGACAATCACTATTTGATGAGAAATGATGTATAACTTATTCCGGGAAAAAAACGACATTAAAATATATATATATTATGAATCCAACACAATCGCTATACGTCACGGCATGGCAATAGCAATATTGTTTACACTTCAGATATCGACGTATTCAAACGTAAATAAAAACAAGCGGCACCCGATCAAACTCCTGAAATAGACTACAATCGCCGTGACGTCAGTGGAATTTATTTCACACGCGTTAATGTTTTGATTTGTATTCGTTAAATGAACAACTCCGGATGTCTGTGACTATATTTAGATCCTCATCAATTATTCAAAAATGTCATGTTTATAACGTAAGCGGCGTGATTTACATATATTATGCAAATAACGGTTCAATGCGTCACTTTTGATTCATTAAACCAATTTGTTTGATGCCACCAGGTGGCGCTCTATCCTCTTCCCTGCATGATTGTTCGGATTTCACATGGAATGACTTTTGTTATTTGTCGTACTAGTTTCCGATTCAACGGATACGTATGTTCAGAAATACTAACTTACCCGCCTTTTTAGTATATAGGTTCGACATTTCGAGCCGATACGATACGATAGTACACTTACAATGTCATTATCTACTATTGGATGGTGGGCGCAATATAACGCGCATTTTAGCATTAATTGTTTCTTTTAGTAATAGCTGAATATTTAGAAGATTTCATCTATTTTCAGAATGTCGGTAGATTACTTAAAACAGCAACATGGCTGTGAACAATTCCGAACAATCGCTCGAGCATATGATTCGTCGGCTTTATTTGCTCATTTACAGATTGTTCACCAACACGTACGGCAAATGGTCATTAACCAATTTAAGACTGAATGTCGCAAAGCTGACCTATTTCGGTAATCGTCATGACACGGAGCGAAAATAGACTCGTTACATGTATAATTAAATTATGAATATTGTATTGTCACGTGACCACTAACAATGCAAGTATACGGTCCCTGGAAATAACACAAAGGTAATATACATATCAAGGGTTAAATTGCGAGCATAAGACAATTGCAGCCACTCACTGCACTTCGGACTCAGTACCCCGACCTAATTTGCAATTTTAAGTTGTCGGCAGCCTAAATTAAAGTGAGAAAATATATCCCGAATTCGACGTGTCGATGCAAATGCACGCAGAAAGCGGTGCGTCTCCTGGAGGTCTTTACCCGGTGACTTCGGGTTCACGAGCCGACATATAGTTGGCACGACAACGGTGGTTGAATGGCCACACTGACATACTTTGGTTAAATATGATAATTGTATATAATATCCGGATGGCCCGAAAGCCACGTTTCACATGGCTTTCTCCAATTAAAAAAGGCAAACAAACTGCAATTAAGTTTTATTACACATCTACGGTAATGAAAAATCTAATTTGACAGTTCAGATTTCATGATGTGATCTCCGCATCGCGAACGTAATACTATCAATAATTTTCAGGGCGGGAGGGGGGATGCGCACTTTTCAACGCAGTAACTAAAGCTTACATTTAATTGATTTGTTAATTGGGAGACTGACATCCCTCTAACACACTGCGAATCGGCGTTGTATCGGTAGTGATATACAGAATTGCGTTGCCAGTGTTCTTAATTTATTGAAGTCGGCATTCACAATATGCCCGTACATGTGAAAGTTCTTTGCAAAGTTGAACGGAAGGACGATGAACCCAAAGTGAACTTAGCCAACCTATTATTTCGAGTCACTGAACTTCATTACACAGTTGCCCTCTGAATGTACTAAAACTTGACCTTGGTCTCGTTGGTCATTGCACTTTATTCATTTCAAACATGTACACTGAGGCGGTGTATGTGTCTGGTAGGTCACAGTTTAACATTTATTGGAATGTTTGATGATAAATATACAAGTATTACGTAACTCACATTTTGGACTGATATTAAATACTACTATAGGAATGGGTGCAATTATTATTATTATGGAATAGAGGTGTGGGAGTGAAATGAGAATTAGAATTGAAAGGTTATTTATTTTTCCTGATTCTCAGTTTTTTTCGCTCACATAATTGCATGATTGTATCCGTTCACGTTTTTGTATAGATGTGTTCACTCCTAATGTATAAAACCAGCTATTTATTTGTTTATGTATGTTTAATTTTGTAATCACATTTTTTCAAAATGAAATTGTTAACAATAATTTTACTTATTGAGAATATGAAATTCAAAGCTTCCATCAAAAGCATCATAATATTTTTTCCCAAGTTACTGTAATATAATCACAATTTCTCGTGAGGGGTGCCATATTGAAAAAACGTAATTTCTTATCTCCAAGGTAACTAAACAGCCACTTTATACACGAGGATTTTGCAGCCTCCCCAACGTCAAATGTTATCCGAATTCTGTAGTAGTATGACAACACCTGAGTTACATGACTTTCACACAATGTCATGTAGAATTGCTGTATATTTATTAAAAGGTAATTCGTCTGCGAGTTTTGATATATTAAATAAAAAAACAATAAATTTTTTCAGCTGGGCAGGAAAAAATAAGACCTTGTGCCGTAAAAGCAACGCCATGTGCGTGACATGAATGTTACCAAGAAGGCCACAAAGATTTGTTTCTCTGTTTGAGCGCACGTCGATGATAATATGATTTTTTATACTATTTGTTATACAGTAAGTTCATTTCTACTAAGAATTCCCACTTGTGTGCTTGATTGAGTAACTGACACCTTTTTCGGCATATCTGATTTATTTGGAAATTCCAAATTAATTTTCTGACGCACTGTTTCAAATTTAGCTACTTTTGAAATTATTTGAACTTCATGTGCAGACCAATGGCAATTGTCATTAATTGTTTTTCCTAATATTTTGGATTGAAATCTTGTAGTGACGATAATACAGTGGATATTAAACCAATCATCTCAATTCTCGTGATGCACATGGTATCAAAGTCATTGATTGTCTGATTGCTCGGCGTCATGGCGAAGCCGACATAAGCACTGTACCCCGATTTGGGAATTGAATATTCTTGCACGTAAACTAGTGCGCAACATAAATGGAGTCGATTGGCGGTCGACATAAAGACATCGCAGACAATCACACATTACTATATCAGCCACATAATCACGTGTGCACATATTACCCAATCATTTACAGGCATTTGCGATACCTCCTGGTTGCGGCCGCTTTTCATTGGGTGAATTCTTTTTTTGTTAACAAGACATTGTGGGAGAAACCCGATAAAAAAATTTCATGACATTTCGAATTCGAAAAAAATGTGTCAAATGACCTCATTTTTTTCGTTTTCCGCTTCCCTGTAACATGAATAATAACGTAGAAAGTTCAAAATAAATGTCATATAATTATTAATTCCGTCGAAACATTCTCAAATCAATCAATTGCAATTGTTCTCACAATGAACGATATTTTTATAAATGTTTGAAAGTATGCGCACGCGCAGTACAACGATCCTTGCAATGTTGTGACTATTTTAAAATTTTCGCTAAAGCAATAATGGAGGTGAAAAGTGATGCGTGAGATTCAATAAGACACCCAATTATTCCGTAGTGTGGATTACGTTCTATATTTAACACAGTCCGCATCCAATTTCCGACTCGTGATAATTCCAAATTATTCCGCCTGTCTGAATATTTACATGACCTCGTGATCACCCGAAACACACATACACATATTAATCGTGCGAGTGGATAGCTTGGGAATAGAATATTTATCTTTGGAAATTTAGATATAATGACAAAACGGAATAAAGTTAAAGCGGAGGAGTCATCACCTGCGCATGCGTCAGATGGCCATAGTGTGTCATTGTTTACAAACAAGCGTCTGTCCATGAGCCTTTGCGTTTAGCGTGTGTTGTTATCGTCGCTTGGGACTCAATTCCCGCGCGTGCGCAGGTGACGATCCTCCCACTTTAACATTTACAAAAAAAACACAGACTTCATTCTGTCTTTCCCTGCTTTTTATTAATCCACATCTTCTCGAATTTCGACAACCTGTTGAATATTAAGTGACGTGACCCACTGAAGTTCACTATCAATGTGGCAACAGTTTCTGTATGATAATATTTTATTTTCAATAATTTATATAGCCATTGAATGTCCTTGTTCAGAAAATTCAGGCATCCATTAGCAAAATCAGTCACGAACTACCCTGAACCTGTATATTTATGTATTTATTTATTACATAGAATTGAATATGCATTACAGTATGTCATTTTCATAACGTGACATGAATGATAGGTGGCGGTCAAAAGCGACTCTTTCAGACAGATAGAACGACTTACTTATTATGAGAACAGATCACAGCTCATTGTATTGTAAATATCACGAGACACCAGTTAGGTTGTACATTTCGCCCACTTGTTAGAATTATTCGCCATATTAAAAAACGCATAGTACCAGAAATATTGAATAGCGTAATTCCAAATTATTTTAAATTTCGTTTTTATTTTCTCTAAATAAGTGTGCTTCAAGCACACACACTGCAATAATAGTGCCACTAATGAACCCCTCTCAGCTTATTATGGAGATAAATTAACGGTGCGATCGTTTTGGGTGCGAAGGAGGAGGGGGTACATTTCCAAGCAACGTGCGCGTGCTAGCAATACAGAGACACGCGTGCTTACGTGTATAACACACACACCGTTAACTATATTCAAAAAATGAAAGTCTGAGGGCACTAACTACTTATGCGAATATAATGAAACATCGGTAATACGCGTAAATTTATTATTATTATTATTATTATTATTATTATTATTATTATTATTATTATTATTATTATTATTATTATTATTATTATTATTATAAATTTATAACATTAACATGTCCGTCATATTCAGTAGATATATAAATAAGCGATGCCACACGGGACACGATAGTAATTTCATCATGTCTTGCTGTGTTATCAATCCTAGTATAGCCTACACCTGTTGAATATACCTGCAGATCAAGTTACATTTTGAAACACGCATATTTACGGGAACAGGAAACTCGTAAATGTCACATAGATCAATGCTCTTATTCACACCGGTGACCTAACACCCCCCCCCCCCCCAATAAACCATGATTGCCAGTTATCATTGGTTGTTATGGAACTCAGACTCAACATCCAGGCGCGTGTCGTCACCATGGCAGCGAGCAGAATTTTTTATCATTTCTGTATAGTTCGCATTAAATGTATGAGTAACGGTAGGTAGCACATTTATATGTGAAGCATGGCGTCTCTTAGAACACTATCGAGAACGAGCATGTCACACGCCCACATCTGTTCAATTGATGTATATTGCTATATGCAAATTGGTAGCTGGATGTATAAGTTTTTAACCAGGACTTAGTTAGACACTCTCAAAAGTGATAGCTAAACACCCCCTCCCCCTGTCAGTGTGCAAGCTAGTTACCCTCCTGGAAAGCACTGAACATCGTTGACTTGGGTTACGTTTCTATCGGGTATTTTGTCACAGTCAGTCACATACGCACCACGTCTGACGCGGTGTTCAACTGTGCAAAGCAGCGAGGCTCTTTCACGCCCGCACGATGGAATTACTGATGTTCGTGGGCCGGTTGCATTAAATTATGTATTAAAAACAATGATCCATGATCCAACCAAAACGGCAATGCCGGGTAGTATAATTTCAAATACAAACAAACTGAACATTTTATCGCATGTATTTTGTTTTGTCAGTATATATGTTCGTATTTTATTGGTATATAAATATATATACAGTAATTGATGGCAAGTACAAATTATCGCGATCGCAAGATCTATATATTATATAATCTGTCCACTCAAAATGGGAGTTAGTGACGCTTAAATCATAGACCTTCTTTAGAGGGTTAGAGGGTCTATGCATAAACATAATACAACAGTAAAACACATTTTTATTACTAAGTACGAGCAGATCGATGTACCCACTCCTGCACTTGTTCATTTTATGACGCCAGGCCCGTAGTTTTTTTTTTGGGGGGGGGGGGGGGTCGGTCGAACCCCCTAAATTTTGGAAGTGAATAGTTTTATGATCGTAGATTAGAACATAATAAAACAAACAGTATTAATTAAAATTAATATCATCGTTTAAATCACTTGACTCAGTGAAGTAACTATCAGACTCAGCCGACATTGCATAGTAATGAGCATTTTGGTGGCAACGAGCTTTAAACGTCAATCGTGAAGTTATGCCGTCTCCACAACAGCCAATAAAAAATAGTTGTTATAAATGGGAAAGCTTTTATATGGCGATTCCGCGATGGTGTAATGAAGATCGCGTTCAAGCAGCTGTTATTAAATATTAAAACAACGTTGAAACAATAATGTAATGGTAGTAACTCTCTGAAGGATGTGGTGGATCTGAATACTTAGGTTCGTTTGTCTTGTGACAGTGTTCGCTCAGTTTGTAAAGTGTGGGGATCGAACGAGATTGATACGACAACACGAAACTGTACTTTCCTAGTTTGGTTCATTAATTTTGTATTCTTCAAGTTAATGATGACATAATAGTATATACTGTTTTGTTCCAAGTGTATCAGCCAACTTATTGTATTTGTACGTGTAGCCTTTGATATTGGACAATAGTGTAAAGCTACGGGTCGAACAGATCATTAAAAAAAATTCCGATATTTAGGTGAAGGTTGAATAAATATATGGAGAAAGAGAGATTGACATCTTTAGCTTTACTTTGGGTCACATTCATCGAGAAATCGATACTGATCGTGTTGTGGGTACGTTCGCAAAGTTACATCCAATGAGGATAACTTATGTAATGTATTGTGTGATATGTCTAAGTCTGTGTCATCAAAGCAGTGTGCTACACAAACTATTGTCAGTTTCATTTTTACATAAATCATATATCATGTAAGAAAATGAAAAAAAAATGTTTGCCTGTTTTAGGGCATATTACTGATTATTTCATATGGCAAGCATATATGCCAATATCACACAATTCCAGATAACATATGGTGAAAAAGACATATATATATAGTGCCTGACACGTTTTTCTTTGATGTCTTAGAAAATTGACTATATTTTTAGTGGGTTCATAAAAGAAGATGTAGTTATTGAAGTCTACTAAGACCGCTGCTAAACTGCCACTATATGCATATTATTTTACCGCCCTCCAAAACAGATTTACAGTGAACCACAAAATTTACATACTGTAAGAAACTTGCTGATGTGCCATTGGTTGGTGCATTTAATTTGTTTGATGCAATCATTGTGCCAGCTATTTCTTATGGTAGCGATATAGGGGTACGAAAATTCGGAAATTGAGAGGGTACAGACAACATTTTGCAGATATCTACTTAATAGTTGTTCAAACAATGTAGCGATGTTCTACCAATGTTTAAGGCTGCCATTATACTGTGGTTATTTCAAGCGTTGTATCTCATATTGGTTAAAATTAATTGAAGTGAAAAATAGCTGGAACCCCAAAATATGTTATATCAGGCTTAAACGATAGGACAAGACTCATCTGGCAGACTTACTTGGGTAACCCACATAAAATTCTCCTGTTCAAATATGGTTTCGGCATTGTCTGGTTTGAAAAACAAGTTAGAGATACTGCAAATTTCTAAGAGATATTTACTCAAAAAAATAAAAAAAATATCAGCAAGAATGGCCGGCCTCAATTTCACAATAATTTATCAACTAGCTCTGTATCTTATAAAAGTTTTCAAGCGAAGAGATGTATATGAATCCAACTTAACTTAACCATATGTTTTCATGGATGTTGTATTGTTTTTAAAATGTGTTATGCACTTTTCTACCCATTACATTTTGTACGATGGGCTGAGGTCCTTTACAGAAATTAAATTACATAATACAAAATTGAATAATTCTAAAATGAATAATTCTAGACAGATTTAGACATGAAATCGTGTCACTTGTATGTGCGCTAACATCTGCGAAGAGCAAAAAAACTCGTGAGACAATAATGCTGAGATATGTACAGTCTTGTCTTTTTTGTGTACAACATTTTGCCGTAGTGGATCAAGGGTGTGGGTGTGTTTGTCTGTCTCAGGACCCCTTCTCTAAAATGGTAAAATAGTTCAAAGATGTTATGTGAAATAACACAAAGTAAACCAATTGAATTTAAAACCGTGAATATAAAAAAATGTCTGTAACAGAGCTCAAAGACACTTTTTCAAATATTATAAAATTCACACGTTTCACGTTAAATATAGTATTGTTGTTTTCGAACCCCCTATTCAAAAGTGCTGGCTACGGGCCTGGACGCAATCGCCAATTACATGATAATGAGTACATTGCTTTCCGACGACGGTGCCAGGCCGTTTTTTTACAGTTTCTCGGTCGCCATTCATTGATAGCTTTGTCGAGGGGCCATGCGCTCGAATGATGAAAAAAAAGTAGTTCGGTATTAAACTTTAAACGCTTTGCTGGACTCGTTGTAGCGGACCACGTGACTAACAGACAAGAAAATGTCAACACTCGACATGATTGCATATTATTAGCTCTTATTTCGCAGTGACAACATAATGAAGAGATTATCGTGATGGATGAGTTGGGGCGGGACTATGTCTGGTTGTGTAGGAGCAATAACCTCTATAATGGGTTCAACAGAAGGGTGTCCCGTGAATGCGGGAGTGCCAACATGAGATACGGGAAAAAAGACAGCGCCAAATCTTTGCAAGATTAAATTTTTAAATTTTTACTATAGTTTAATCAAATAAACAGACCGTCGTCATGGTAATTTGCTCCAATATATTGAAATTATTCCACAGTAAATTAGTTTCTCCAATTACGTTGCATTTCTGATAAAATATTTGACGGAACCACAATAGGCCGCGGCTGAACAAAAACACTAAACGAAAAAAATAAAACATTTTTATAGTGCATACTAAATAAGCCAACAGTCGAGTTGCATCTTCGAAAATCTAAACCTACACGTGCACAGGCCCTGGTGGGCATGCCCTTGAAATCAGACGATGCTTAATGACAAGTTATCCCGGTGGTGTGATAGCACAACACCCTCGGTATCGCATTTACCTGTCATGAACACTATTAATAACGCAGACAAACAAATCACTGGCTATCCTTCATAAAACAGGCCACTCCGATAACGTTGTCATAGTGATTAGGCATATGAACCATTGAAGTTAATAGAAACATGTACACACATTGACACCAGTCTACTGTTCCCACACATTGGTAACGTACCATTTCTCAATATGAGATTTTGTTTCAACTACGTCATTGAAACCGAGATTTTCTCATCCTAGTCAGTAGTTAGTTGTGCTCTCTTAATGACTGCTAAAACTGTCTCTAAATTCCCGTCTATCTGAATTTAAAATATCCCGGTACCCTGAAAGACAAATTTGAAGTCACTTGGGGGGGGGGGGGTAGGCGCGTGTCGTAAACCATATCGTTCGGTGACGTAATAAAAGAACACGAAACCCACCGAAAATGATTTCTTAATATTCTATTATTTTTAGAACTGAAACTAACAATTTACACATTTCAGCGAGTTTGTGTGATACAGGATGTAGCAGCCTAAAAAGCCCCAAAACTACTCTATAGTAATCTCTATCGTGCACCCTTCACACACGCAGAACTGACCATTTATCAACACAATGAGCACAGATGAAATATGTTGGGACGTTCGTTATTCTTTATTTTCTTAATTTTTTTTTCAAATTCCAGTTAAAACGGTCAAAGTAACCGTTGTCTGACCATGCGCTTTTTGCACGTAATTACGAATGCACATGTACTAAGTAGCACGTAGTGGCAGTATGTGAACAGGAATTTATGTTATGTTTACATCTGATATCGGGTGAGTATTTATAGCCCGAAAACCCCCATAAGCTCACGAGTGACATTGTCTTGTCGCTAAGTGTAATATTGATTGAATGATTATTTATTTATTTATTTATTTATTTATTTATTTCTTTCTTTCTTTCTTTCTTTCTTTCTTTCTTTCTTTCTTTCTTTCTTTCTTTCTTTCTTTCTTTCTTTATTTATTGCAACAATTGTATAACTTGAGTCAGCGGTCTAGAATATATTATTTACACAATACCTTATTTACGAATCAAATATGAATACTAACAATATGTTCACAGTTAATGATGAATGTCACATTTATATCAGAGGTATATATCATCATGTAGGAATTTACGCTACTTTTACTTAAAACTCAAGAGTGTGGTGCAATTCCTAATGCTGAGGAAAATATCATTCCTGAACGATATGATAGTGTTATATGACCGATGTTACATTAAAACTTGGGGATGTGTAAATTCAATGCGGTGGTGATCCACATGTGGACGACCTAATAAATACAATTTATTCCGATTTTTTTGATAAAATACAGACCCTTGGAAAAAAATCAAAATTATTTTAGACAAACATATCACGTCGAACATCTTCGTGCATTTGACGTTTTTGTTTCAGGCCCAACTTCCAAAACAACAAGAAACCAAACCATTTTCTCGCCCTGTTTGACCTATTAGTACCCCTTTATCCTTTTCGTGGTCATGCGAAATCTATATTCATTTCTCCGCGAAATATAGAACGCACATGTAAATCTCCGCTGGGTTCTTCTTGCCTATTTACCACTACCTTGCAGCAGTCATGGCAGCTGAAATGTGTAGTGGCGTTGTTTTCACCTATGCACTACGTGCGCGAAACTTCTTGGTTATAGAAATTATACACCGACAACCGGCATATTCAATAGATACAAATTGATATTGACTATCTTCATAGGGTGTTGATTTATACGTGTACAGGTTCATATATATTATAATTATCCAGACCAAAACGCAAAACGTTCGTTTTGCCACAGAAAAACGACATGAAGTTGGTAAGGTCTATCACTATTTCAGAACCTGGTTGTGATTAACGTTGCTGTGCGTAAACACGCGTAATGGCATACAAAAAAGAGTAGAATCGGATTATCGATATCATGTGTCAGGGGTGAATATACATGGGAAATTAGCTGAGATATAATCGACTCAAGGCAATTATTCGGAGAGTACATCGTAACCAAGGCACAATCAGTAGTGCTGGTTGGCGGAATAACCCGAAGAGTCTCACAAAATAGCATAATTATAATTATGGTTGGGCATGTTATTTTTTACTATATAAGTGAAGTCCTTGTAGCTGCTTGAAAAAAGGTTGACTCTGATGGATCGAGTCAAAATGCAGATCAGACATTTGAATCGTACTATTGATAACTTGTTATGTTGGAACTACAGGTACCCACGCTTGATAATAAAAATAGGCTAATAACTCATCGCCCATCGAATGCTATTGGGTTCAACAGTTCAGTCCAGTAGCGTTAGTTAGAAGTAAACATTTAACATCTATGTGCGGGATTATAACTTGCACAAAACTATACCATCTGAAGTCAAGTGTTTGAAACTGCAAATTCTTGGGAATCGCGCATGAACTTCATCTACTATCAACTGTAATCAAGAAATGTTAATAAAAAGCTGTCAACCTCATTGAAGACAAAATATTCTATGTGATAGACCATTTCATTTCAGGGTATCGAACCTTATAAACGAACTTGAATTGAGGTGTATTTATGAAATCAAAACATATAATAGAAAATATCGGATAATATATTAGAGAAGTCTAATTGCGATCGGTACATTTACAAAATGTCAGCTTTTGCCATCAGTCGCCTACTATGCCTTGGTAGCCTTAGTTGCTCTATTAATGGGTCATATGTGGTAATTTATATTTTCATGTATTTTGGTGAGGCCGTTTTTTGCAGTTATGAGCGACTTTCACTGGTGACCCCTGGATGATCCACACCTGCTCGTGACTTGTCATGATCAGGTTCATTCGTATGTTAGGGAATTAGTGATTGGAACAATTGGCTGATATAATGGTCGACTATGGAAGTTCGTTAAGTCAACGAGGCATCGATAAGTATGAGAGTTATGTCCTGACATCCGGGGCAATTAATCTGACATTATGGCCTGTTGAGTGCTTTGCGTGATTGACTATATGTGTGAAGACCACGCCTTAGAGTCTTTAAACTTCTCTGTGATTGGTTAACAGTTGAAATGTGATTAAAACCGATCTCAGTTAGTTGCGGCAAGCTCTCGACGAGGGCAGTCTCGAAGGAGTCTTGAAGCGGCCGTGAGAGAGTAACAACGTGGCTGAGACCAATGTGAAACGATTCGATTCTCTGTGTGTCTTTGTTCGATAGAAAGGTGGAGAATTTCCCGTATTTTACACTGCATTGCGTAGGTCGCTATGAGTACCAGGTCGAACAGGACGCGGCCCGCCGACCACCGTCCGCGCATGACAGCTATCATGATGCATGCTGGGTTTGATGTAAAGATATATAATATTGGTTCATAGGATAATTTAGTTTGAGACAAACTTGCTATTAAATGGTTACTCTAGAACAAAAATTGAGACAGATTTAGAACAGAGACAAACCGAATAAGTCTGAAAAACGCCATTATTTATTTAGTTAGTGTTTATGAAGCAACCCATTACCGACTCGTATATACATGTACAATCATTTTTTGTCAAAAAAACAAAAAAAAACAAAAAACATTTAAAGACTCGGAAATGATGATAGAAATATTAGTAGTTCACGAGCCTGGGCAGAATTCCACTGAGTGTGCTGCCGACCATGGGACGCGCTAACGATTATGCCACACCTCAAGCCAATTTGTTTCCCCCCTAATATTTAATGTAGTACTGTAGATAAATTGAAACTACCTCAAACACGGGCATCATACATGTTTTGGTCACACCATGTGTTTCGATAAAAAACATATACAGTAAGATTGTCAGAATTGTGCGGGAAAAATTGACGTCATGTAGGGTATATACCATATGTGTTATTAAAATACGTTTTTATTACTTTAAGAAAATTATGTTTGAAAAAAGGTCGACAATAATCATCCTTCAACAACTTCCAGCATGGTGACCCCGTTTATTCATTGAAAACTTACTGAGCCCAATTGTATTTACATTACCAGTGTTGATATAAGCTTCTTGTTAACTTTTAACTTTATAAAGTAGTCCGGCCATTCATTCATTGATCTTAATATAGATAAACGAACGATGACCTGTCACGGGGACCAATGAGACGGGATATGCAAATTTATATACACAAACGGTTTCGGCTCTTCCACCAACTATTTCTATTTACTGAAAAATACCCGGGACCCGGTCGTACGACAGTGGTGCGACATTTTAATTGAATACTTGTTAATGGTGTGACTCGTATACGCCCCTATTTTTTTTTATTTACGTGACAACTACGCATGACGCGTGGTCCAACTACCTTACAAAACGTACCACCTCATTACTAAAAGCAATAACGTAAATTTAAAATAAATTAACGTATGCTATAGTTATATATTTATAGAATCATAATAAATGGCGATATTTATAGAATCATAATAAAAGACGATATGTTTTGTATATAACAATATATATTCTTAAATCCCCACATCGGCACCATATACACCAATAAGGCATTACCGGATTTCTACGTATACTAACAAAACCAACGAATATGTGATCAGGGTTGGGTTCGTTTGCTCCGGGAAATGACGTCAGCATGGGTGTATCTGTCCTACATATCGCATACGCGTTTGTGTTGAGATTGGTATGGTTCACCAATCACACATTCTTGTGTTTCCCCGTATCCATCTCTGTTGACGACGGGACACAAACATAGCATACCGCAAGTCAAATTTTTCGTTTTCATTTTTGACACAAAGCTTTCATTGAAACATACATAGTCTAGTCTTCGGGCTATTGGTGTATAATAGACACGGGTTATGTCGAAGGAATGGTGTTGGGGAGAGGTCACACCAAGAATTATCTGGGCTACCAATACAGTGTTATTTCGATATTTCTTTTTCGCGAGCATGTCTTTTTAGCGAATTTAGCGAGAGAACTGGTTCGCTAATTCAAGATGTCGCTAATGGCTTTATTATAAATTCAATATGGCCAAGGTTTGGGGATTTGTAAACAGTAATCCGGAACAAAAAAATCTGGGGTGCTTCCTACACTTGGCAGTTTTCTTTGTTTTTATGGAGGTGATAACTGTGCATTTGTTTTGGCAGGCGAAAGACAACCATAGTGAAAACAAGAAATCAACAATGACAAGAGAGGTCCGCTAAATCAACATTTCGCTATTACGTCATTTTACCACAATTCGCTAAAATTGCATGTCGCTTTATCAACATGTTTTACAGTATATGCTGAATGCTGTATTAAAGTCGGACACCACTCACTCCAAATATGTTTGCTTTTGACTGTCCAGGGTTCACCGCACCGTCTGCTCAAGGACGGCATCTCTGATTTGAAGGCGGGGACGGTTTTAAGCCCCTGGCGCTTAACACCAATAAATTGTGTCTTACGATGTATTGGTGTGTCACATTTCATTGTGTCTTTAAGTATCAGGCGACATAAGAAAGAATTCGTCCACCGATAAATCAGTGGAGAGGTTACTGTTTCTGTACTTCAGTGTAGATTGATTAAACACTGTGTCATGGTACGACGTCGGTACGACCGGGTGAAACCCTCTCACAGACCCCTCTCCCGAGCTCCATCACAAATCAACCGATGAACCGCGAAATTTGGAAGTTTGCAGGAAAATTAAAAAATAAATAAATAACGCATATATCCCCACTCAAGATGACGAAAAGGCCCCACCCGCTGAAGACATAGATTATACGAGAAACAGGTATGTTCACCTAGACCCCTATAAAATTAACGATCTAACCCTTCTTTAAGCTCCAACAATCTGGTACGGTATTCATACTACCGTCACTGATAAGTCAACAAGATCTCCTTTTTGGGAAGAGGCACTGTTATTCTCGCGTAATTAAGTAGTTATATCATGGCAGCTCAGTGTGACAAAGCAGTGTAATAATTCAGCAATAACCAAGCACGGCATTGTATGATACCACAAGATTTTGCTGAAATAAGAATGGTCCCTTGCACCAGCATTACCTCGAGTGGTGGCTACAATTGAAAGCTCTCGTAGCTCTCGTATTTGTGTACATTATCTACATATTGCCAAAATGATCACTATCACATTCAATCTATTTTTAGGGTCTATGCTATTTTTTAAGAAGCAAAAATGTCTACGCCCCGTTTTACATTGCACGGGCACGATGAACTTGTTTTCGTTGTGATTCTTAGTCGTTCAACCAAAACTCGATTAACTTGCGTCGTTTGGGTTACCCTGAAACTTGGCATTCCATTGCATTCCCAGTATTATACAGATATAATAGCCGCAATTTGATTTCGCATTCTTACATTAAATATATTCAAATCGACTATTAATCTCGAATATTACTCGTTTAGAAATAATATTTGCTGGTCATTGTTCGGGTTTGAATAAAAAATACCATTATATTTATGGTATATCGCACAGTGTTCACTGATTACATGGAGCTGTTTGGTTGGCCAACCACAGCTACTTATTTCACGTGTTGTTATACTAGTATAATATAATTATTGATATATCCATACTATGCCATACCAATAAAGGCAATATTCCAATATATTGGTGGTTTTACACTATGAATTAATGGGCATGTGATAAACTGATGATACATGTGTCCATGTTCCCACAGAAGAGGTATATCTGAAATGAAGGTCCTCTTTTTCAGAAGCCTTCCCATAATTATTGAGAAAGTTGGTCATAAATCCCATGACAATGTTTATTGGTGTAGGTTTCAGCATGGAAGGTGCTAGCGGATTTCAGGAGGTCCTACAGGAAGCTTTTGTTTCTCTTGGCCCACAATCAATGCAAATATTCAATTTATAATGAAAATTAGTAGAAAATTAACGACAGACGCATAGTTCTGGGTTAGAATGCGTGGCTTGTGTCTAAACAGTCCAAGTTTAGAATTTGCCACTTTTGGTTAGTTGTATATTTGCTAACATAAATCAAAATTTGATTTTACAAGTCATCATTGCAATGTTTGAAACGTCATAGTTAAAACGGGGGAGTCGTCACCTGCGCATGCGTCAAATGGCCATAGAGTGTTTACAAACATTTGCTTGGGACTCAATTCCCGCGTGTGCGTAAGTGACGACACCCCCGCTTTAATGTCGGTCACCGATAAGAACCATATATACACAGTATCAAGATTATAGTCAAGTTCGTACTTGTATACAGATACAGTACTGCATCGTTAATGTTTGTTCCCCGGTCAAGTTCATCTTGATACGCATATAACCTTATAGCTGATTAATATTTTACTCGTGTGTAAAACTGAACACCTTTCATTTGTTTATTATTTTTGTAATTGAAAAAATTACCTCTGCTTCAGAGCTATCCCATGTTTTGCTCACATTTGCGGTGTGTCTACACATAGTCAGATTAACCGTCAGAATCCATCTTGCAACCACTAAAGCTTTTACAATTCTGCTTCAATTTGACCGTACTAGGAAGTATGACTGAAAAGTCTGGGTGTAACCGTATGAGTTCTTTTGGCGTTGTGCGACGAAAAAACTTTGGCTAGTTTTTACTTTTACTAGATCTTGGCTGGAGAATTTTTTTGATATCTTATGTATATTTCGTATGGTGTATTTATTTATATTTATCTGTGCCGGTACTCAAATATAATATTACTATTATTAATTATATTATACTTTTCAAGGGAAAATTGCTGGAAGTTAGTGAGTTGTCGGTTAATTATCATAAAAACTCAATATCGCTTAACTTTTTTTAATACACTAAAAATATTCTTCAAATAACTCACTCGAAAAATATAACATTAACTCACTATGATAGGTTTATAACATTTATCAAAATCAACAAAATTACGCGACCTTCTACGAACAATTCGTCTCTTTACGAGTAATTCGCGTTTAAGTGAAAGTGGATCCTAGTTCAAATGGTAGGTATACAATAGTTGAATTCATAATAAGAAAGAATATCTGGAAACGGGCCAGCACTCAGTACAGTGATGTCTTTGATAAGGAACATGGTTGTAAAATTCCAGCCATAATAACGCACATTGACCTGAAATGACCGATGGTGCGACGGTTTCAAAGTTATCCCAAATGACATGTATGTAAAATACAAACACACGCACACGTATACACACAACATACAACCAGGGGTTACAGTGCGGAATGTATACGCCCCAACTTTAACGATAGTTTTAATTCGAGAAAATTCTTTCAAAAGTGTTACGTGTCTGTACTCGATGATCATTGCGTCAACTTTGCCCCGAAAGAGACAGCATTCCCCAGATGGCGTACGACCAAAACACGTGGAACTAGATTCTGCAACCTCCCGGGTTTAAAATAAATTTAAAAAAAAGGCAATATATTACCCGGCAGTAACAAAACCCAATTCCAAAAAGAAACTAAGGCATACAAACTACATCAGTTGATCGACATGAGACACAATTAAACCAGTTTGGTTAAAAAAGGCGATGAACTACAGCAACATGTTAAATAAATTAGTGTACGGGTCGATAACAGACGTAAAAGTTCGTTCACACCATGAATGCTGGAGCACTGTGTTTTCCAACAAAGGGATTCCTTCGTTGAAGTATACTGCTGCCACGGGTTGGGTCACGTGAACAAGTGTTTAACGGAAATTCTTTGAATCAGATATCCTATCACGTTCGATAACTTTGTGACAACTATCCTTGACTGAGATTATTTACACACAAAAGACAGGATGAAGACAACTGATGTCTCTTTGTTTTTCGATAAAAGGGCCACGTGTGTGTGTGACATGTGGGAGGTTGGGTAACAGGTTGTATCGGTCTGACCTTGGCCCCAAATCGGTCTGACCTTGGCCTGATTGGTGTAGCCAGTCATCGTGATCTAGTCACGGATTATAGTTGGCGATCACAAATATGTCGATATCGTAAAATAACAGTTACCATAGCAATAATACTATACTCGTTGAGGGCGTATGACTACGAAAGTACGACTTGCACCGTTTTACAGGTCTCACACTACTAATTAACTTCTAACATGTGACGATGTAAACACATGTTATGTTCCCAGTATTTAATAAGCTGAAACTGATGGTTTCTAAACTCTTAATGGCGAAATAATAAACAGTGTTATGAATGGCCCGCCAAAAAAGCCGAATCCAGCACACTAATTATGGCAACATTAGAAAAGTCGAACGTGTATTCACTGTATAGTCTGCCATTTAAAGAACTTTTAATTTTCACTAAATTCCCACTTACCAATCCATTTATTCTGAAATCATATTCATTACAACAATTTGATATAATCATCGTGCAAAAAAATAAAACGTACGGAAAATACGAATAAATATTCTCCTGTAGATGGCGCCATTGCGAATTGCCACACACTGTACCGCGTTCTATCCTCGGGGCTAGCTACGCCACAAGACGTTCCACGTTGCTAAGAAACGTCGAGCGAAGAGCCGGTGAACATTTGAGAAAACAACAGGAACTCAACTTTGAAGTTATCCTGAACAATCAAATTAATATGAGTTACACACGCATATACACTGTTACACTGGAGTCTCAACAACCAACCCAAATTACCGTTTTCTGAGAGTTTTCGGCCTTTGTTTTCACCGTGATGGTTGCCATGCTGTGAAAATGCCCGGATGTCCGCCCGAGAGTAAGCTTTATCGTGATAATTTTGTACCGGAAAATAGAATAGAACAGAAATACAAAAACAACGATTAATGATTTTATTGATTTATGCGTCATGCAGCTTTTAGTGGATGGCTGTTTAGCAAATTAAATTAACTATTAACTGTTTTTCATCTTTCTATTGAAAACTTCCACTTGTGTGTCCTTTCCGTTTTCGTCTGACTTTCTCGTCTCTGAAGTGTCACTCAACGTATATATTTGCGCTAGCCTGAGTAGTCCAGCAAAAATTTACATGAAATTGGGCACCCCCAGGAATTTTGTATATAACCATTTTTTGTTTTAAACTCATTATACAAGTCTCTTCAAAGCTATGATTTTCCAAACATAAAAAAAAACCACAACATTGAAAATAGTTATCAGTGGCGGATTTAGAGGTGCGCCGAGGGGGCCCTATTTTTAACAACCAATAAAACAAATCAGCAATTTTCAATTCAGTGAAACGCCAAAATTAACTCCAAGGTACTGTTACAATTACACTACAATGTCTAGCGTTTTGTATGCGAAAGTGCTCGTGACTAACTTGCTTGGGAGAAAAAAAAAGTCCAGAAATTCGCAGCGTCGCAATCCGATCATCACGCCCGACCGTGCGTGGCTGCCATGCCAACCTAACACGTGACTCACAACAAGACGCGTACAGCCATGGCAGATACACGCAAACCACAGCAGCTCACGCTCTTCGATATTTTTCCACGAAAGAAAGGTTTGTTTCCATTTTTTATGTTCGAATTTATAATTTTAAGTTAGAGAAAAAAGGGGGTTGTTCTCCTTGTAGGTCCAGAAACGTTAGCCATACAGTAACGATAGCTTTAATTTTGATCCTGTTTGATATAGGCCCCCCTGCTCTCCATGCGTTTCTGACAAGATATTTTCTTGGTAACCTTCTTCAGATTTTTTGTAAACGTACGGCTACTTTCATATTTTTTCTGCAAGTGCCTCGTCCTCTGAAATATTTCTTGATGTTTTCATGATGAGTACACAATATTTCAAGACTAATCAAATATCAAAACAAGATTTTGAAATCAGACGAAAGTGCTGCTAGGAAGCTAAAACAAAAGAAACCAATGAAACTTCATTTAAATTTTGAAATGACAGCGGCATGCCTTTCACTTGCGATTATTCAAATCGATTTATAAAGTTTTGATGTATTCGTAATTTCCCCTGCCATGTCTCAAGCGATTATATTATGTGGAAAATGTTTACCAAACGATCCGAATAAAAGGTGTGATTTCACAGGCCCGCTATTTTCAAACAATAGTATTTTCACTTCAGCCCTTGATGAAGATAACGAAGTCAACCCCCCTGATAAAGATAACGACCAACCCTCTTCGTCAGACCTTTCTGACGGAGAATCAGGTCAACCATGGGTGAAGACGCGTTCAATGCTCTGGTTCTTCTCTTTGTGCATAAGGACATTCCTCTTGACTACGGAAAAGTCATTGATATGTATGCTCGGAAACATCCAAGACGGATGCTCTTTGCTAATCCATTATCAAATTGATCAGATAAATTACCATTTGACAATGATGACAGGTGTTTTTCAGTGTTTCATGAACTATTTCAGAATGAGTGGTAATGTAAATACCGGTATATCGAATGTTAAAAAAAAAACTGTGGTATGTAACTGGGATTATAAATGATGATTAATTTCTGATTATTTTCGGAATTATTCAATAATACCCTGCATTGCATCATTACGGTGTGGAGTCAATACTAATAATGAGAGAAAACATTTAACTAAGTAGCCCTTGTCGTCCACCAATAGTCAGGCACTTTCGGTAGAAAAGCTCTGCATTTGCCGTCTTTATGCAATAACAAAATTTGTTCACCTTCGGGATGATAATTTAACTACACTGACCTGGCAGCATTTTATTTGGTTGAGGAGTTCTTATAATGAATGTAGGTTTCTTTTCAGCACCTTTCAGATGTGGATATTGTTACCCTAAAAATGGAGTGATTATATTAGGAAATTATGCTCCCAAGTGCTTGGAAATCGCATCTGAGCGCATCTAGAATTTAAATTTGTTCTGTGGAAGTACCCCATACCCCTCACAAGGGCTTCGCGCCACCGGCGCTCGCGAACTTGGCCTTCGGTCAACTTATCGGCCCCCTATTCCAGAACCCTAGATCCGCCCCTGGTTATATTACCATGGAAACTAGTATGATTTTAGTTTGTTTTTTAAAACTTCAAGCATTTTACTTTAATCAGATTTTTTTAAATGTGTAATTAAGTTATCAATTGTCTTAATCACAATCAGTTATTAATAACATTAAATATGAGAAAATATACAATATATATATATATTTATACGTTGTCAACACACCTTTACACGATGTGAACATACCTTTACACGATGTGAACATACCTTTACACGATGCGAACATAGCTTTTTACGTAGTAAACACACTTTTATACGCTGTAAACACACCTTTACACAATGTGACCATACCTTACATATGAGTAAGTTCTTATGTTCGAACATTCAACTGAATCGAGCGATATTAGTGAGGACATGGACATTTCATTAACATGAAACAAAAAACAAAATGGCCACAGTCAGCCACTTTTGTCCATATCTCAATAAAAAGTCGACACACACTTGTAACGCAATATGCATGATCGAGTTACAGAGTTTGAAGTGTGTTTTTCTGTAACGTTTACAAGCTGAGAATTCCAGATCTTAGACAAATATCAATTCGACAAATTTTGTCGAATCACAAAATACCACGAGTATAGTACTTGTGTGCTAAATTTTAACAGAATCAGGTCTTATATTAGTGAGAAATTTGCATGGACAGAAATGAACACAAAATGGAAATTTTCGGCCAAATTCGGCCATTTTTGTTTTAAACCTCAACAAATATGACGTGTACCGTACACCTGATACAAAATTATCATCAGTTAGCAATATTTGATCATCGAGTAACACAAATGGACATGCATATGCAAATCATTATACATGGTAAGCATACAACAGATATTAATGTTTACACATGGAGGCTACTGTTGCTTTCATTCATGACGCCACGTATTGTTGTTAAACATTTCATACACACATGACAACTTAAAGGAAAAGTCAAGGCAAACGACATATTGCTCCCAGATTGAAGAGTGGAGGAAAATGTAGGAGAATGCAATTTACAGTTTTTTATATCACTTATTATTCTCTAGATAATCAAATATTTTTATCAGTATTATGTATTCCACCATCTCGATTTTCCAGCAAAGGATTGTGGGCAAAGTGTAACATCATATCTTCTTACATTTGCCGAGCTCTTTCATGTGGGAATATAATGTTGTTAGCCTTGCCCTTTCCTTTAATTCAATATACAGGGCATTAACATATGCTGATGTATGCAAAGTGGGGCTTTTCGCCCTGGCTCTGCCGTTTGACATTACCTAAAGACTCATATTCAAGGTGGTGGGTTTCAAATAAAGTCCATTTGATCAGCATCAGGCTTACAATTGTAAATGGTTGCTTCCATAAAAAAAAACCGATTCAAATTATAGTTTGTATGCTGCGAGAAGTCCAAACCCCGTTACTTTTCAAAAGGATGTGGCATCTTTTGGGTCTTGAAGATTCGTCAAATATCCACTCAAAAAATCTGTTCTCAAAAACTCGAAAGATTGTAGTTTAGGCTTTATTTGTTTACTTTATTTTATTTACAGTCCTATAATGACGACATAATTTATGCACCGATTCTATTGTGACGTCATAATTATTCAATCTACCCGATAATGTACTCTTAACTACTCATATTTTAAATTATTTATTTAAAGGAAAGCTGCAAGGGTCCGTTGGCTAATGATGGCCAAGTGAATTTTTCACATTTTCTAGAATCTAACACCCGAGGTGGCAATGTCGCCCTTTAAAAAATATGATTTGGAAATGAATAACAAATTCAATATCTTATTTTTCAATTTGAGACTGTTCACTGAGACAGCACTTGTCAAAGTCCATAGTGACATCTTAAATTATCTAGACCCTGGCCATTATGTCATTTTAATACTGTTGGACTTATCTGCGGCCTTTGATACTATCGACTATCGTATATTGCTGACAAGACTAGCCAACCTGGGCATACAAGATCTAGCCTGGAAATGGCTCTCATCATACATAACGGACAAGCATCAATCTATTGTCATTAACAACCACTCATCACATCAAATTAAGCTTCATTATGGGGTTCCCCATTTCACCAATTGGTCAAATTATTCGTCGTCATCAACTAAACTTCCACCAATATGCCGATGACAATCAACTATACCTATCATTCACCAGAACCAAAACCTCATCATCTAATTTCACAACTGAGAATTGTCTCCTAGACATCAAAGATTGGATGACCAACAACAAACTACAGCTGAACGATGAAAAAACGGAAGTTATGCTAATCCGTTCCAAATATGACCTGTCCCCAATCTACTTAAATGTCTTCAACTTGGATCTACACCTATCAAATCAGTACAAGCCGCTCGTAACATTGGAGTAATATTTGATGACACCCTTCAGTACAGAAAACATATCACCACTACGTGTCAAAGTATTTACATGTACATACGACGTATTAGACATATCCGACAGTATCTATCCGCTGAAACCTGTTCTAAATTAGTATGTTCCATTCTAGTTGCTAATCGGGACTATTGCAATGCCTTACTATATGGATTACCTGACACACAAATACATCTACTTCAAAGGACACAGAATTGTGCTGCTCGTCTCATCACACGTTCAAAGAAGTTCAACCCTATTACCCCTGTTCTACATCAATTACATTGGCTCCCAGTTATTTACAGAATTCAATTCAAGATCCTACTACTCACATACAAGCCACTTAATGGATTAACACCAACCTACATATCAGACCTGTTTCAACTCTGTCAACCTGGTAGAACTCTTCGTTCAAGTAATGCATCTACACATACAGTGCCCAGAACCAGACTCAAGACATATAGCGATCGCTCATTCTCACATGCTTCTCCGTCATTATGGAATCAGTTACCAACAGACATTCCGTTCTGCAGCCAGTTTAAACATTTTCAAATCTCAACTTAAAACTTATATGTTTCAGAGAACATTTCTGTGAACTGACAGCGTCATTGGGCATCATCATGATGAATATTAGGCGCTATACACACTTTTAATTATTATATTATTTTATTGACGCGCTAGGGGATACTTTATTTGCACATCGAGTCGATGGCCGTGGGCCCAACGACAATAATTATAGATCAAAAGCAAGTAAGATCAACAAAGTTTTCAGTCAGTCAGACAGTTATCTTCCACGCTTCGTCTACTATATGGTCACGTGGGTGACCTGCAATGTACACTATAGAACATTTTTCATTGTCAGCAACAAAATTTAGTTGTCTATTTAGAAAATAAGAGTCACAATAAGGCTGGAGGACTTCTGAGTTATTTTCTGGTACGTTATCACCCTTTTCAAAATCACACTTCAGTGCTTGAAAGTGATGAGTGATATAATATTTTGGGGTTGGCATCGGATCGTGCATAGTTTTAGTCCATGAATTTTGTCCCATTTACAATGCGATCCATTTGAAATTTATTAGAGGATGTATACCACGATGATTTCAGAATCATCGAACGCTTCTTTCAGATATTGAGCGGCCGACCAACAGTTGCTCTCGCCATGAGAAGTCCCCTGTTTGACAGGAACACTGATATACTGATATATAAAATATTATAGTATGTTCTATATAGTATGTTATGGCAGGATTAAATCTGGTTTCTTTAATATTGGCACAAGGCTTGAAGTTAAACTGTCGCCTCTATTATTTGCTATTTATCTCAATCACTTTGAATATTTCATCAGGAAAGCAATACAATTGGCGTTTTTAGCCAGTGAAATTAAACTTATTTGAACGTTGAGGATATAGAAATATTTCTTACTTTATTCACTTTATTGTATGCTGACGATACTATTATAATCTCATAGTCAGAAAATGAGCTGCAATTAGCGACCAATGCTATATTTCAGTAATGTAAGAATTGGCATTTAAGAATTGGCATAACACATATTAATGACCCCATTGTTCATAAGAAGTGGGAAAACCATCATGACAGCAAAAATAAAAAGAATTGTGATAATGGCACTGTCTGAAAATGAAAGATTGTTAGCATAGTATTTCCCAGTTTTGCATACGTCTAGTAATATTTTGTGCCTCGCATATTTATTTTTTTCGGGACTGACGAAAGTGGAGGCATTAGAAGTGGAAATAATACTGGACCTTGCATAACACTTTATTTGACCATGAACACTACAGATTTATGAGACAGGGGTATGCAAATCAGATATCTGTGCTCAGTAGCATGTTTATAAAGTTTTATTGCATTATAATTGTGATCATAGATAACAATTTATTTCGGATTCCATGCATCGATTATTGCTGGCATAGTCCTGCCCATCACTATCATCATTGCACTGCATGGAACCGTTGCAGATATTTGATTCACAACTGCACACAGCTGTACACTGCCCTGGAGTTGATGATCCTCCTAACACAGCGCTCTTGCTTGTCCATGTCCTCGGGCACTGTAAATTAAACAAAATAGTGTCATCTTCAAAACCAGGCAATATACTGTTAAGCATCATCACTTTCACCATACGTATCGCAGTTATTTTAATCTTTCCTCAATTATTTCTAAAACTGCCATGAAAATAATACCAAACTATAGACCATTGAACGCAAGTCATTAAAAGGCAATTCCAAAAACAAGTTCAAGAACACAAAAAAATGACTGTAAAAAAATTACATGTACTTTACACAACATAGTCCAAATAGAAATATAATAATATATGGATTCCATGGTATACGTGAAGTGATGTTACTCATGTGTTTCAAAAAAGTAAAACATTCTACTCAACATGATAATTATGCATAGTGACGGATTTTACTTGTTGCATGTTTTCATCACCTTCACGCCACGTTCAGCACTGCTTTCACATAGTTCATGTGTTGTGGTGTATGTGTAATATTGACCAGTGTGCATTCATGTCTCTATTTACATATACATATAATTGTATTGTACTATATTGACCCCCTTCTGTGTAAATTATCTCCGTGTTACACGAATTGGGTAATTTTAAACTGGCTACGAATCCGCACATGATTATTGGGTGTTTTGGGTAATATTTGACCTGACCCCATGACTGCGTGGCAGTCTTAAACAATATATGCATTACGTATTACAAAATGAAATGCCTGAAAAGTATTTTTTTTCTCAGTCACTTCAGTAGTGCATATTTTTCTCCATAAAATATATTCTGACATCTTCTCAGTAAAATAAAACTTACACGGCCCGCTAGCCGCTTCTTCCAATTCGTTTGATTCCTTCTGAGCACTGATTATGACTGTACAGAGCAGCATCTGAATATAGAAAGGTATAATACAATTAACGTTTGTTTATGATTATACTAGTAGCAGTGATTTCAATGTTGCAACAACCCTGTAGCTCTGCCCTGATAACGTGTTAATCGATTATGTTTTCACTGTTTGTTTTGAATTCTGAATTTGACATGATAGAACATTTCCAACACAACAAATAGTTATTATTATTCTCGTCTATCAACTTCCAGTTACTATTCTGTACTGCAGTGTAGACAAAACATTAACTATAAAGAAGATATTTTGTCAACAAAATAAAGAAAGCATTGTGTACATCTGAAACAGACATTGTTGTGCAGTGTTGAAACAAGCTCAGTGACACATGTGAGGCATTTCAGACCTTTTAACAAGTTTTAAGTGATTGCCAATACTTGATCTTGCCAAAATCAGAAAAAATACATTAAACCAAACTTGATATTCAGTCAGGAAAATAATAGTATATGCCCAACAAGCTCGCTAAATGTCTGTACTGAAAAAACAAACTTACCAATGCCAAAGCCATATACATAATGTTTTTTGTCATTGTGCGAGTTCGTGGTACCAAATTGACTCAGAATCGTTGAAAACACTGAAAATAATAATAAAATTGCCATTACAGTAACTCAATGTTTAGAATAACTTGTAATGATAGAACTTATGCCAAAGTTTGGCTATTTGGTTTTCTTTATCTACACCTCCAGAAAATACAGAATGTGCTTCACACGTCGATAAGTGCCTTATTTATTTGTAATGTTACTGTCACACTTTTGGTATTTAATTTACATTCGTGATTGGGTACACATATCGTAGTGGTACATTATACGTGATTGGGCAATTAATTAACGTGCACATGCGTGGAGTCGGGCACTTTTGCCAGAGATTGTTGGAGAGAGTACATGCTTGCTGTACGATCGTTGCCGTCAGTTTGGGTCGGCCGTGGTAATGTTCACTGTGAGTCGAGTCACAGTTGAAACTGGTTCAAAGTCATTGGCAAACAACCATGTGGTGTGGAGCACGCTTTGGAAACTCTGTACCGTGGTGTCAACAAAGACTACTGGGACACCGGGTAGAAGCTGACGTGTACATTGTGTTACTAGTCTGGTCTGCGTCCTAGTGAACTACTACGTAACTGGTGGTGTAACGGGAGCACACTCGTAATGGAATGAGGAGTCTATGTTCGAATCCTAGCAAAGCTGACGTGGAAGAAGTCACAAAGGAACCGGTATACACGCCGCAACGCCGTCGCTCTATAAATTGTTGTGTAGGACAATTATTTGTTATGTTGTGAGCTTATTGAAGCCAGTACTTGTCATTTGTTTGTACGCTAGCGATATTGTTAATTTAATGTAACCTTGGTCTGTTGAGTTGTGTTAATTTCTCCCTGTTTTAGTCAGGGGTACGCTGTTTAGGACATTGAATGTTTTACTTCCTGAGTTATATTGATATGGGGAAACGTGTTTGTAGTAGTTTCGTGTGTATTAAAATAGTATTGTGAATATTAAAATACGGTAGTTTCATTGCATTTAATTGTATGCTAGTGCACGATTATGGATGGAGTAGCAGGACGAAGGTATTTCTGATCGAGCTTGGTGAGTTACCATCATCAGTTGTCTACCAATAACGTCTATACTGCAATGCTCTTCTAATGAGTATTCATTTTAAGTCCCAGAAGTGTAGCACATATACAGACTTTTTAAAGACATATGACTTTCTTTCGTCTAAACTATTATGAATGACAACAATTAGTCAGATATTTTTGTGTTGACATGATTAATCTTAATTAACCTCAGATGACAGTGATGTCATTTGTATTATATAAACTCAAAGAAATGTTGAACATTTTATGCATACCAAGTTGTTTATTTTTTTTACTGAGTTGATTATGTAGTGCGGTGAACCTGTCTGGGTTTTGTTTATGTGTACTTTTTGTCGTGTGTAATCAATAATTTGTTTAAATATATCTATGTATTTTTGTTTTGTTATTTATTTTTGGAAATTAACTACTTCCGTGACAATTATTTATATCATTGTTACATTGTGCTGGTCAGTTTTAAAATACCGACGCATGATGGATTAGGCAAATCACAAATGTTTCTAAACAGTCACTTGACATGACTCGACTGCGTAAGTAAAATTAGCCGAATTACTGCAAGTTGAAATTTCAGATATAAATCTGGTTTTAAAGATCAAGTCCGAAAAAACTAGTCGTGATTTTAATTCAAGTTGACAGATTTACAGCTGATGACACTAATTGATGTAATGATTCACAACTCACTCTCGCGCAATACAATATGTAATAATTTGCAAAAAAATTACAATGCAAGTGCTTTATTTGCGTTAGGTAATATAACCTAAATTACGAGCAACACGACTAATCGGCATAGTCAATGACGGTTACAGTGAGTGTAGACAAATAATATTATGAATGTTTCGCCGATGCTCTGTGCTATTCTTACACTAGTGCAACAATGTTTGCATTTTCATTTAGAAAACTGACTAATGTATATGTGCTTGTGTAATGGTCAGTTGTCAATACATTATTTATCATATTAAATATTCTATTACTATACTGTGGAATTTTTGTACTTGGCAGAATGAGGTTACCCTTTACCACCTCCAGGTCACCCACGGGCAATGTGTAGTGCCTGTCAGCCTTAGGTGCCAACTTCCCACATAATAAGTTGATTGACGTCAGTAAGGGCATACGGTCATAAAACCTTGCACCTGATAAAGGCAACGTTTACGTTTATTCAAATATGTATATATTTGTCCTGGGTAAGATTTTAAACTACATCCGGTTGTGGAGTCTATGGACTTTGGAGAATGAGGTTACCCTTTGCCACAACTACCTCCAGGTCACTCTTGGGCAAGTTGTAGTACCTGTTAGTCTTGGGTGCCAACTTCCCACATAAAAAGTTTGGTTGACGTCAGTAAAGGCATACGGTCGTAAAACTCCTGCACAAACAGATCCGCATAGGTGGACAATATTTCATGTTAATATGTATATATATGTTTCAGTTTTCCTTAGTATTTGGCAGAGGGGATCGTAACCTCTTGTAGTGAGAACCAGTGTGACTGGCCTGCCCACGGGATTCTAAGGTTTTCATAGTAAAATTTATCAGTCACATCCGTTAATATAATTTTGACTCACTTGTCCGTAAATCAAAAATCACTATACTATATTATATGTTTTTGTGTAAATGTTTTTTCAAGGTGTTGGGTTATCTTTAAAACTTGTTTCGGGAGGGGGGGGGAATCTGGTCTCCCATCAAACGTTAGTGCCTCGCATACCCGTATATCATCAATACAACAATAACTAATATCGTTCTCTAAGAGAAAAACACGTTCTGCACTGACAAGGCGTGCCAGATGAATATTCTCTTCCAAGCTGATTTCCACGATTGGGATTTGTTGTGCACTGAAGTTCTTCATGAAATTACGAATGTGGTAATGTGGCGCCAATAACCGTTGATTTAGAACATTAGTTTGTCATATAAACAGAAACATTGTTGCACTAATAATATCGCCAAGTGCTTATCGAGAAAACAATCCTAATATTATTACTTTACTTTACTTTACTTTACTTCATTACTTGCCGGTAATAGATTGCATAGCAGCTCACATCCATCTTCATAGTATTGTTTGGACTCAATTCCCGCGCGTGCGCAGGTGACGACCCTGTCGCTTTAATTTATAGATTTATCGACTGCATGAGATTTAGTCGTGTATTACTGTGAACAGTTTTGTCCCATGATGCAACGGTTTTGTCAGATGATGAAACGGCTATTTTTCATTGTTTGAAAAGATGAAAGCATTACAACGTGAATGATTTCATCGTCACTGCATTTTGCATAGTGTTATTCATTGTCGGTGTATTATTGATTATATGGACTTGTAAAAGGACCGATGTGTACGCATTGTAATGGAAGAATTACTTATGTTTTTGTGATTGTTATCTGTTAATGACCTTGAATGATGGCGAACACTGGACAGTTGCATGTAGAGAAATCTTTAGTGGTGTACATATAGTTTTATACGTCACTTGTTTTTTGTATGTTCTTTGTTTATTGCTTACGATTTTGGTATATCAGGTCGAACAAAATGCGGGGGGGGGGTCGCCCTCCAAAATCTAAAATCAAACGTAGGTCAGTAAGTTTATCCTGGGGATGTTATTAAACTAAGCTACGTATGTTAGCAAAAAAATTCCCCTCAAAATGCAAGAAATAGCATTTCAGATTTCAATTTTTTCCGGGAGCTTGTCCCGAGCTCTCTAGTTAGGTCGCTCTTCGGCGCAACGACTGGTTAGCAGATCTCGCCCAATGCTAAATTTGGTGCCACCGCCGCCTCTGTATATGTAAGATTGTAGACGGTATCAAAGAGATATACCTCATCAAAACTTCTACAAGCTGTGCAAACTACCGTCCCATATAATACAATTGACCGTCACCAAAAACTGAATTTTACAGGAAAAGTGGTTTCAAACATCAATGTTTTATTTCTCAGATGTGAGAGTGTATAGTGAAGGGGTCTTCACCAAAAAATGATTTGCTTCAAAGCGCCTCCAAATTTGAAATCTCGTGGCCAAAATGATACAAATTGTCCTTGGCAAAAAGTAACGCGCGAGCTTTCGACGCATTAAATCGTCGTTGCTTCTCACAACACAACACAAAACAAAGTAATTGAAAAGTACGTAAAGAGAAACAACAAGCACAATTCTCGACTCAGAATTTATCCATTCACAAATGCCCGTAGATGTTTCGACAGTATTTTAACCACAATTTAGTTCATTATTGGCAGGCTACAACATTGAAAAAGACAATAGCACCAAGACTGTTTCACGTAATGTTATTCTGCAAAGTGCACTATTAACAATTCTGACGACCACGTTGTACAAATCACAAGCTGACATTCAGTGTCAAATAATTAGAAAATAATATTAGAAAAAAAACAATTACTTACCGGTTATACGAACAATGTGAGAGACCAATGGACTATCTGCCGATAGTGTCATTTTATAGTATCGCCCGAGTACGTCATCAGCTACGTCATAGTATCCTTGTTCCCTTGTTCGTACCTAATCGTATTATAATTACTAAAGCAGTCATCGAGTTATCTCGCTCTCACACCATGACTTGACATACTTAAAGTAAAAGTATGACGTAATCCTTAAAATTAAAGTTGTTTATTGAAATTATTGTATGCACTTATGTGCTTGTCATGACATAACTTGGGACGAGTCTAAACTTAGTCATGTCATCGGGCATAAACCAGTACGCCCTTATCATGACACCTAAAAGTATTGTTGTTGATATGAAAGCATCACTAACAAATGGTGTATTATGTTTCGTTTAGTTCTGAGCAGAAAAATATTACTGAATTAGGAGTAAATTGTGCTGAAATATCAATAACATAAATTCAGTTTTGATTTTCATACCAACGAAAGTACCAGGATGATGTACCTCTAGGGGTCATGAAAGTGGCCTATCAAAATAAACTTTACACTCATGACGAAACAAATAGATAATTACTGAATACACAGTGACCGTTTCATTGAATATTAAAGCTGCCAATTAAATTACGTCGGTCATGTTCCATTCTGCAAACAGCGCAAACTGATAAATATAACAACTTGTGAATACCGAGATGTATGTGTAGTGAACCATCTATGTAAACAAATAAATACAAATCGACTGTGATATTGGTGAGTCACTATGTTAAAAAAGAAATAAACAGTAAGTTGCCGTGTAAAAAACAAGAAGGACACATTAAGTCAAAATGTACAAAATATATTATTAATTAACATGCTGGATCGCAGACCACCACATTTCAGCGGATTAATGCTTTTGTTGAAACACGCCCTGTGGCCAGTTGACCATTAATAAATATGATGGGCGGGAAAAATAGCAACCGCAGTAGTGCTGCATTTTATCATATTTTCTAGAGGACAAACTGTAAACGCATTAATAATATGCATATACTAGTAGTTTGATTATAAATCCGTATAATTTTGATCAATGTTTGACTGCACATAGTTTTGTAATAAATTGAACGTCTGATTAGATTTCTGAATTAATTAATTAATTAATTGATTTGCTAGTACTCGTTAACGCGCGTATTGCGAAGAAGATGGCTTTAATATATTTGTCTCACTTCACCATTGTTTCCATTTGTTTATCGTTTTGATTTGAGTCTAATTGAAACTCGATACAATGACAGCACATGATGGGAAAATATATCAGAACCGATAATAAATGTTATTTTTAGAGTTTTTCATATTTAAGGCGATTATAGCGTAAGTGTCTGACCTATGATAAATATAAATCGTACAGGAAAATAAACTAAGACAAAGTGATATCCAAGTGTGCATGCAACTTCTAAACCCTTAGTTTGGAACACCATCTAATGAATGTACGTCAATGTAGGTCCAGTCTGAAAACATAACATCTGTACCCGCCAGTTTGCCAGTCGTATATTTGAATTAAGGCGATTATATGGTCAGCACACACATCAGTCATACTTATTTATATAGGAAAAAATAATAATTTGCCTTAAAATAAAGTAAAACGTCAATCACTCCTCCCAATAAACGTACCCTAGTGTTTCCCATAGTAATAACTGTTAACATGGTAATAACTGTTAACATGGTAACAGAATCACTTGTTATTTTTTCATACTTGCGCCTCAGTGTAAAAAAGAGTTGAAGTATTGACAAAATGAAATAAAATGGCACACAAAACTCGCATTATAAATGAAACGGTTCATCAGTTTCGCGGTTTTCAGGACATAAATAGCCGTGAGTCAGTTAAATTGCATTGAAACCCCCAAACATTATATATTTTTGTTGCATCAAGTGTAAAAAAAAAAATGGTGAAACAATTTGCAAAACAATGTTACATGCACGAGTAACTACCACCCCACCCATTGGTGATGTACTTTGAGTTCTGTCCATGTGACTATGTCATCAAATTGATTCCTAAATATCTTCAGGGCAACTTCTAACTTTCTAAAGACGGTATTTTATGAGTAAGTTTAAAGCGAGGAATAAACCATTAACATACAAGGATAAACATCTTTTTTTTTCTTTTTCAAGATATTCTGATGTCCAACTTCTTTGATATTGCTCATATTATCCATAATTTTTTACTTTGTTTTCTTTTCATCTTTATGTTTTTATGGATCATAATTGACACCAATCTAAAATGAACAACATAGTGTCGTGCACATTTATTATTCACCATGTTATTAAAGTTGGTAGTGCAGTAAGTAGCCAGTATTTATTTACGAGGTGGTACCACAAACAAAACTCTTCAGGTTTTTCAAACTAATTCTGTGATTACAATAATAACAGTCTCCAATAGTATTTTGAATATAACTCCCCAATCTGCATACTTTCTAATTTGCATACTATTTTGCACACAACTCCCAAATCTGCATCCTATTTTGAATATAACTCCCTAGACTACATATTATTTTGAATAAAACTCCCTGTCCCGCATACTATTTCAATCATAACTAACCCGGCCTGCATACTATTTGAAGGTATCTTCCTAACCTGTATGCAATTTCGAATATAACTCCTTAGCCTGCTTACAATTTTAAATATACCTTCCTAACCTGCATACTGCTTTGAACTGAACTCCCTAGCCTGCATGCTATTTTGAATATAACTCCGTGTTATATGGTTCCTCTAACAGAGAGGCTGAAATGTGCATTTTACATAAGCATATTGATGCATGTTTATGACCAGCTTCAGGGGAACGATGTGTAGATGAATGATCGGATTCCGAAATGCACAAGAGATCCACGTGGCTGACTTGAAGAGATGGAAGGAGAATAAGATAGCGGATAGACCTGGTAAAAGTATTTATAGTGATGGTGATTGGGACATCAATGGTATTATAATTAATATAATGAACTACATTTGTTGTCCTCATTCGTTTCCATATTAGGAATTTCCTAATAAAGTAGAATACATTAGGAGCAGATTAAAAAAATCCTAGTCATGTAACCTTTACAATGGCGACTTGTCGCAATGAATTATCGGAAATGTAATCTGAGAAACGAAATTTTAGGGAATGCGTTTGGTTAACTTAAATGAATTGATCTGAATAAAACTATACACACAAGCACTTCAATAATTTTCAAACCAATTATTAATTAATTAAGCTAAGTTGCACAATAATTAACATGTTTTCAGAACTTTTACTTAAATTTGTTGACAGAGTCCGGAACGTACAGATTCTGCTGGAAACTACCGGAATTCCGGGAAATACGTTGAAAGACTGTTAGGAAACATGCATCCGCTTCTTTGAACCCTTAGTTGAAAAACTGTCGTTTAGTGTGTCATTAGGACCATAATTTAAAATCATAACACTCTGAAATATAAAATTCAAAATAAGAGCATTTTAATTTAAAATAAGTTAAATATGAAATATACCATTCAGTTTATTCTTTTGTTCAAAAGTTTGAACATAGTAGATTTTAACATAACGAATTTGAACATAGCACTTAGGTGGCGCTCTTCTGAACATAATTTGCATGTGCTAGTTGATTCACTGTGTTGGTCGATTGCACAGCGCATAATATGCTATCGAAGGGACAGTCAATTCAGCCCGATACACATTTATCTGACGGTATATTTTTCCCACATCGAATGATTTGGCGGTTTTTAATAGTGAGTCACGTCCAGTTGTATTATTTTAAATGACGGTTGACAATGCGTTGACACAATGGAGTATTGGGGACACGATTCGAGGGACACTGTGGCCGAAATTTCTTTGCAGCACGACTGAAATTACTGCTTCCTGTATGCCCGAGGCAAATAATTTTCCATTCGAGCTGGTAAAAATAAAAATCTACTTACCCGCTGATCCGGTAACATTTTGGTCATGGCATGCTTTAATTAATGGAACTCTGTATTAATGCTGCAGTAATAACTGCTGATTGTTGGATATTCACTCACTTGCAATAGACGACCAAAAAGACCATACATAATTCAGACATCGTCCTGGTCTCGTTCTATTCATTATTTTAGGTTTGGTGTACATGGAATGGTATTTTAAACTAAAGTGTATTAACTTTCTATTAGGGCTGAGAAAATTATATAGTTACATTCCCTGGAGTTGAGTACACAATTTTGATCAATTTCAAAAGCTGCAGTTCATGTCATAATGCTTGTGTTCATGATTAGTCTCACGTTGGACGAATTGAATGGCGATTTATAAAAATGATATTGCATCTATCAGTCGTCTTATACCAAGCTTTACCACCAGGTTTTTAAAAACATTGAGAAAACCTGAAATTCGTAAAATACCATCTGAGATTGGTGTTAGACAGTAACAATGCAGTTGAATACTACCTCGGTCTAGTATTAATATAACTACTGTAAAACAGTATTTCTATCAGATTTTGAACATGAGGGTTTAGGTAAAGTGAAACGACAAGGACCACTTTGCATACATCAACATATGTTAATGAGCTTTACATTGAATTAAGTTGTCATGTGTATGAATGCTGGTCAACGAAAATAATAACAACAATACGTGACGTCATGAATGAAGGTAACATCAGCCTCAATGTATAAACAATAATATCTGTTGTAAATTTACTTAAAATAACGCCCTCTTGTGTTTGTTTACTCTTCGAATAACTTATCGTTGTAAATGATTCATATCTGAGTATTAGCGCCTTGCATTTTAGAATGTTCAAGTTATTTTGTTTAGGATTCATGCCATTGTATTGTTATACATAAAGGTACGATTGGCGTCCACATGTCCGTATATGCGTCAGTAGCCATTTCTCAGAAATGCTTGAACCTATCACATTCCAACATAACATGGGCTATGTATTAACTACGTTGCATATGCATATTTCAATATCATTACTAAGTATAATACTTTTTATGGCCGGGGCCAATGCTAATGAGAGCCGATACCTCCATTTAAATCAATGGGGCAGTGTTCGTGGTGCTGATTAATCAGTATACAACGAACAGTATCACATCACACGGCGCAGATACACACACATACAGACCAGCTGCTGACAATGCTCGAACAGTATCAAACTCAATTACTGTAGTGTCTCTTTGCTCGTCAGTTGCATCTGGATCTCGGAAGTGAGTAAATATCCAAAACATCAGCAGCATACTGCAGCATTAATGCAGAGTTCCGTTAATTAATTTAAAAGCACACCATGAACAACATGTTACTGGGCAACCAGGTATGTATGTTTTTATTATTACCAGTTCGAATGAAAAATTATTCGTCTCGGGAATGCCGGGAGCAGTAATTGCAGTCATGCTGCGAGGAAATTTTGGCCGCCAGGTTTCACTCGAATCGTGCCCCCCCCATACTCCATTGTGTCAACGCATTTTCACTCGACATTTAAAATAATACACCTGGCTGTGACTCACTGAATCGCTGAATCATTCGATGTGGGAAAAATAAACCGCCAGAGAAATGTGTATCGGGCTTTTTCAAATCCAAGAATGATATGTCTAAACTTCATATATATTTTTAAATATTTTACTATGTTACAACAAAAAATAAAATGTTTACAATTGTCTTCTTCACCACAGTAAACACATGTTGCTGTACTAGAGATTTCCCACTTTCACAGGTTATGGGAATGTGGAATCTTGTTGTACAGCAACATGTAATTACAGTGTGCAATTGTCTTGCATGTCATCTGTTTTACTTTAAGATTCCAAGTTCTTGTACTAAATGTCCTATGTTTTTTTCCAGATTACAGAAGCATAGGATTTCTCTCACAAAACGCCAATAAAAATCATTACTATATAATTTGTGTTTTTTTTAATTTGTTGTTACTTGCATATTTATTTGTTTTCATAATGTCACATAATTCATAATTGCATGGGAGTTGCCCTTTTTAATTCACTGTATTATTTAATACATTCCCTTTTATTTGCAAGTTTATTTAATAGGAAATCCACTTATAAAGTCACCATCTTGAAATACTTCATAAATACAAATGAGTCCAGAACTGATCCACTCTTTATAAAATAACGATTTGCCCCTACGTTTTATGTATTTATTACCCCACAATATTTGTTTGCTAATCGTTTCAAACCTTTGCTCTAAATGTTAATTTTTCTAATTTAATTCAGACCAACTATTCAACATTTCCCAAACTGGTAGAGTTTTCGTTATGTAATTCATACCCGCCCTGTATCAATCGTATTTTAAAACCAGATTACAGGCCCCAAAGTCATGGAAATAACACTCAACGATAGTTACCTACGTTTCGTTTCTTCATTTACTAAACATATCTATCCAGGAGCAATGCAGTGCCTTTACCTCTGCCTCAGCATCCACCATCTGTAGTCCCCCGTTTTCAAAATTGTTGATTACTATTTGTCTTTTTTTATTTTTCCTCTTTTTCCACCCCACATGAATTGATAACATAAATGTTAAACTTTGTTTGAAATGTGACATGGTGCGATATCCGGATGACTATTTTAGTAACTATAACACGACTAGGTACGAACAAGGATAATATGACGTAGCTGTTGACGCAACAGCATGTCAGGTAAATGACAGGTAAGTTTTCCTTGCCTGAATATCAAGTTTCTTTAATGTAATTTCTCTGATTTTGGCAAGATTATACCGGTGATTGGCAATCACTTAAAAACATGTTAAAATGTCTGAAATGTGTCAATGCACAATGCACTAAAATTATCCGTTTCAGATGTACACAATGCTCCAGGCCCTCTCTTTATTTTGGTGACGAAATATCTTCTTTATGGATAATGTTTTGTTTACAAAATAACCTCGAATGTCACAAATAGAAAACAAATATACCCTAGTTATTGGTATGCATCACACCGCAGTACAGAATAGTAAATGCAAGTTGATATACGAGAATCATAATAACTATTTGTTGTGTTGGAAATGTTCTATCATGTCAAATTCGGAAGTCAGAAGAAACAGTAAGAACATCATCAATTTACACGTTATCAGGGCAGAGCTAGATGCTTTTTGCAACATTCAAATCATTGAATTAAGCCTGCTATAATCATAAACATACGTTAATTATATTTATACCTTTCTATATTCAGATGCTCCTCTGTACGTTTATAGTCAGTGCTCAGAAGGAAAAAGCGGCTCGCGGGCCATGTAAGGTTAATCCTACTGAGAAGATATAAGAATATAATTTAATGCGGACAACATGCACTACTAAAAAGTGACTAAAAAACCCCAACATACTTTTCAGGCATGCACATGTTTTTCATTTAGAGATTATATAAGGGTATGAACATGTAATACTAATTACACATATTGTTTGAGACTGCCACAATGTCATAGGGTCAGGTCAAATATTACCCTAAACACCCAATAATCATGTGCGGGTTCATAGCCAGTTTAAAATTATACTATTCGTGTAACACTAAATATTTATATACAATTATATGCATATGTAAATAGAGACATTAATGCACAATTGTCAATATGACATATACACCACAACACATGAACTATGTGAAACCATAGTTTATTATGCACAAAAATATAGTTCAATGCAAAACTAACATCTTTCATTTTCAGACAGTACCAATATTGCATTGTTTTTATTTTTAACCCACTTCTTATGAGCAATAGAGTTACAAAAATGTGCAATCCACGATGTTTTTGCATTTTTTACGTTAGAGGTCAATGGTGCACAGAGACAAAATGTATTCGAGCTGAGTGCTAACAATGACTCAGACACAAAATCATACAGTTAGCAATCCTAACCTGTACGTATATTCATAAACATTACTTCTATTATGGATTAATAGTTTTACCATAAATACGATGCTCAATAACCACAATGCAATTGAAAATTTCGACATGACCATAGACAATAACTAAATTATACAAAATGTAAACACTTGAGGTAGCTAATGTGTCAAGCAATGTATCAAGCCATATTGTTCGGCGTTGAGAGCGACATTGCCTTCTCAACAATTTAACATTATAGTTTTGCACATCAACAAAAGAACACATGTCTATCTGTCACATTGGTTTTGTGTCATTTATAAATTAACTTTGATTGTGTATAGTATAATTACCTGTGACTTACATTCTTGCTTATTCAAAGAATGAACGTTGCCTTCGTTTTGAATTATAGGATATAAAGTATCTGTAATGTTGTCACGTTAGGGTACTTATTTTGCAATGATAAAGACTAATGATGCAGCAACTACATCCATTGTAACCTTACAATCAATAAATTGAAATTCATCCATTATATATTTCTTGTTGCTTCTTTAGCATAATTTAGTATGGGTTTAACTGATAATGTACTGCCGATTTCATTTTCAGAGCAGAATGACTTCCTATAAATTGGCTTTGTAAATGTATTTGAAAATATATTGTATTTTTCATGAATGTATAATAAAATTTATTTTATTTTGAAATCGGAAATTAGCGATTTATACAAACTTGGATCGTGATTTAACTTCGGTTCTTGTGGTAATCAAGGTAAAGAAAAACGTTCTCGAAAATACGGCGTTGACGCACGGGGTTGCGAACTATGATTTAAAACCAGGGAACTTGTGTTGTTTGATACTAAGCATATCAACAGGAGCATTCGTGATTGCAGATTGCAATTCTATTTTGCCACAGATGGACCGTTTGAATGAATGCTTGACGAATGTCATCACATTTGTGATGGAGCCACACTCTTTAAACAGCAACGTAATGTGAGCTTGTAGATTCTACCAATATTAATTTAGTTTCTGTTTGAAAGTAACCATTTCAAAATCCAGGCAATTTATAAAGGTCAATTATTCGACCCCTTATGGGCATTTCTCAGGCAACTATGAAGTATCCGAATGTTAAATATCTTTTTGAAATATTGCATGACTATTTGACACTGTCATCTTCTCCATATGCTATAACTACGTCAACATATTTAATGAGTTGATCATTGAATAACATTACGTCAACATATTTAATGAGTTATTCATTGAATAACATTACGTCAACATATTTAATGAGTAGATCATTGAATAACATTACGTCAACATATTTAATGAGTTGATCATTGAATAACATTACGTCAACATATTTAATGAGTTGATCATTGAATAACATTACGTCAACATATTTAATGAGTTGATCATTGAAAAACATTACGTCAACATATTTAATGAGTTGATCATTGAATAACATTACGTTAACATATTTAATGAGTTTAACACCGCAAAAAATTATGTCAACAAGAACGCGTTACGCTTCAATGGCGTGTAAACACTGCATCGAAATATATATTGCAGTTTATGGTTACTTCTGATGGTCTAAGTATAATTATGCCTTGTCGTCCTGTTCTCAGTATAAGGCACACCCGGTCCCATACCCGTCATAGAAAACGAGCTACATTCACTTCAAAACAGCTACAAATAGATTTAAAGTGGATAGAAAATGTATGTCACGCGGCTAGAACAGAGGATTCAATCCTGGTAATCGTAGCGGGAAACCCCTACAGAGGACTACACGTAAAAGACAATAAAATAAATTGTTATTGTCCATGGTTCATGTCGAAATTTACATTTGCATTATTGGTATTGAACATCGTATTTAGGGTAAAGGATTGATCGATAATAGAAGTAATGATTATGAATATACGTACAGGTTAGGATTGCAACTGTATGATTTTGAGTTATTGATAGCACTCAGCTCGAACACGTTATGTTTTTGTCCACCACCAGTAACTCTATTGTTCATAAGTGGGTAATACTTTCATGACAGTGAAATCATTTTTATTATATTGTTACTGTCTGAAAATGAAAGATGTCAGTTGTTGGGATAGTATTTCCCAATTTCCCAGTGTTGCATACGTCTAGTAATATTTTGTGGCTCGCATATTTGTATTTTTGGGACTGAGAAGAGGGGAGGCAATAAAAGTGAAAATAATATTGGACCGCACGTAAAACTGTTTCGACCATGTACACCAAAGATTTATGAGACAAGTCAGATATATGTATGTTTATCATGTTTATTGATTACGACAATGATCATAGATAACAATTTATTTCAGATTCTATGCATTGCTTATTTTTTGGGACAGTCCACCTCATCGCTGCCATCGTTGCACTGATTGGAACCGTTGCAGATATCTGATCCGGTGATACAGTTACTATCATTAGCACAGCTGTAATATCCCCTATCCTTTCTATAACAACGCTTTGGGTTGTAGTAAGCCTTGGGCACTGTAAATTGAACAAAATAGTGTCATCGTCAAAACCGGGCATTATACTATTAAGTATGATCAATGTCACATATTGGAGTTGTTTTAATCTTTCCTGAATTATTTCCTACATTTTCCAAAAATGAAACCAAATTTTGAAATGAAAATAATACCCAACTACAGAACACAAGTCATTAAGGGGCAAGTCCATGGTATACGTAAAATGATGTCACTCATACAAGTTAAACATCCTGCTCAAGATGATAATTATGCATGGTGACGGATTGTCCCTGTCGCTATCCTCAATTAATTCAAATAGTTGGTTTTGAAAAGGTAGGGTTAAAATACGGCACAGCATGAATTCCATGTACTAAATATTCCAGGTACTAAATACACTCACACTAGTTAGGCCTGGGCTTTCAGTAATCAATGCCGACTTCGCTGTGGTGTGTGTATTGCATGTTGTCATCGCATTCATCAATTACTGACAGGGTTTCCACATATGTTGGTGCGCGATGGAGGCCACGTTTAGCACTTAATTATTTGTTTGTACATAATAAAGTATGGTTTCACATAGTTCATGTGTTGCGTTGAGTATGACCAGATTGACCAGTGTGCAATCGTGTCACTATTTATGTATTCACATATTTGTATTGTACTAAATTGATGCCCATCTGTCCAAACACACATTCACAAATTTATGCGTATTAAGTATTACATGTGTATTAAGTATTACAAAAGAATTAAGGAAATGTGCATGCCTGAAAAGTAAATTAAGTATTTTTAATTTTTAGTCATTTTTTCAGAAGTGCATGTTTTCCCCATTATAATATATTCTGACATATTCGCAGTAGGATTATACTTACATGGCGCACGGACAGCTTCTTCCGCATTGATTATAACCACACTGAGCAGCATCTGAATATATAAATATAAAGGAATGATTATAATTAACGTATTTTCAGATTATAGCAGGCTTAATTGAATGTTGCATCAACCTTTCTGCCCTGATAACGTGTAAATCGATTATCCTTTCACTGTTTCCCTTGAATTCCGAATTTGACATGATAGAACATTTCCAACACAACAAATAGTTATTATGATTCTCGTATATCAACTTGCATTTACTATTCTGTACTGTGGTGTGATGCTGGATAAATGCCACAACATTAATGGGTATTTGTGTCACTCGATGTTATTTTGTAAACAAAGCATTAACTATATAAACAGTTATTTTTTCAACGCAATGATTGGGGCATTGTGTATATCAGCAACTGACATTAAACAGGCGGTGTTAAAACATTGTCAATGGCACATGTGAGGCATTTCGGACTTTTAACACATGTTTTTAATTCATTGCCAATCACCGGAATTAGATCTTCCCAACATCATAAAAACAGACTTGATATTTTCCCAAGAAAATGATCAGTATATAAGCCACAAGCTCGCTAAATGTCTGTACTGAAAACTTACCAATGCCAAAGCCATATACATAATGTTATTTGCCATTGTACAACCCTGTTGATACCAATTTGACTTATGATCGTTGAAAATACTGAAAATAACGATAACATTGCTATTACAGTAATTCAGATAATACAGTAGTTTTAGAATAACTAGTAATGATAGAAAGCTATCAATTTAACTACTAGTACAACAATTCTAACAATCTAGCACATGTCAAAAAACTTACACGTGCTCATCAATTTATTTCAAATTGATGATTCCGCGGACACATACCATGTTTACAGTCTCACATTACACAGTAACTTTACCATTCATGAAGTGAGTACCTAAATCATATGGTAACTGATTGGGAGCACCTATCACCTAAGTGCATATACTTTTCAATAATTGTCAAACAAAACACTTTAATTGTATATAATAAAAGATAGCTCATTACTTATTTCTGTAAAATTTTGCTTCTAATATATTTTCCCAGGACGCGCTGTCTCAGCATAGACGGAGGGCATGCGGCGCCATCAGGTAAGTTTAGATTTCAAATTCCAAATACTCACTTTAAATTCGTGGAACACGTGCGTTTTATCCCCGGTGTCGTTTCACATAAAGGCGAATATATTTTGCCATAAGATTCACATAAATTATATTGTTTTTGCGGATAATTACAAATTGTATTGCGCGAGAGAGAGTTGAGAACCATTACATCAATTTGATACATCAGATGTAAATCTATCAAGTTGAATGTTGGGCTTGTTTACAGGTTTGTATTATTGAAATTATAATTTGCCTCCAATATTTACCGGTGATTTTACTCTCACAGTGGAGTCAGTATGTCATATGACTATTTGGTATTTTAAAACTGACTAGCACAATGTAACAATGATATAAATATTTATCACAGATAAAGAAGAATATAAGAAGATTAGGTCAGATATCAACTCCACTGAGCGCGTCACGCAAATTTTAGCCTCAAAAAACGTGAAATACAGAAGTTATTTTTTTCTCAACAACAACCGTTAATGGTAATATGTCCGAGCCTATAGGAAAATTGTGTGTAAATAAAATGTTTGGCAAAATAATAAGTATATAATGCATTATATACATATAATACAAGTGTGCATGACAATTATATGTATATGATAACATACATCCAATAACAAACTCATCTACTAGCACACAATTTAATTGAATACGAAATACAAATTAACAGATAAATAAATAAATAAATAAATAAATAAATAATAAAAAATAATAAAATAGCGTTAACCAGCCAAAAAATGTTGCTTTTCGGTTAATGTGAAATGATAGGATTTGTCCAGAAATTAGTTTAGCTGAAAAAGAACTATTCCAAGTTTTGTTGTTGTTGTGAATATGGAATATTTCTGTCGGTTTTCATAGAGTGTAATATATAATAAAGACATATTACATTATGAAAGGCGGGATTCAAACAGCCATCACCCCGCCACAACAGACAGACGCACTGCTTACCGCATTTGTTTTACCACAAATGATCACTAAAACATTTTTACCAAAAGTATGTAGAAAAATAAAACACACATCTCAATATAATATCAAAGATTAATATTTGCACAAAAGAATCAATTCTGGTAAAAAAAAACTATATTTGCGAGCTAACAATAAAATCAATCCCACTTGAATAAACATTGGGCTGCAGGAAAAGTCACTAATATGAATGCTTTTGGTGGGATAACAGGGGAGCTGAGCTAACAAAATGGGAAATTGGAACTAGGTTCAGTCAATGGTTGAGCAAATCTCCTTTTCGCGCTAAATTGTTTATTACACTAAAGAGCATAACGCTATTGATAGATAGTGCGATGTAACACACACACACACACACACACACACACACACACACACAGAAACGGTGCAACTACCAGCCCTTATACGAATCGTTAGTTTTGTGGACTGGGCAAGGAATGGGTTACCATCGCCAAAATATTAATTGGGGGGGGGGTGATTTGGGAGAGTGGTTTCAAACATCGATGTTTTTATCCGGCTTACAAGTTGAGATTATTCTCAGATGTGAGAGTGTATAATAAAATAATCTCATGGCCAAAATGCAGTAAATTGTCCTCGACAAAACATAACGGGCGATCCTTCAACGCATTAAATTTTCTGAACAAGTCAGGGATGGTCGGTAGTTTTTTGTTTCTATATATTGGGATAAAGTTTCAGTAAAATTTTACGATTGTTATTTTAAGGCTTCAAAAACTGTACGAACATTATCACCAGTACGAGTATCAACAAATCGTTCCAAAACGATGTAACTGTCTGAAAAATCCCACTACACAAAACAAAGTACCTGAAAAGAAACAGCAAGCAAGATTTTCTATTCATAATTGCTCCATATAATTAAAAAATGTTATTAGCAGGCTACTATATTGAAAACAACAATTACACCGATATTTACAACATCCTAGACTATTTCATGTTATGTTATCCTGCAAAATGCATGATTAACAATTTTGACGACAAATCACAAGCTAACATTCAGGGAAAATAATCAGGAAAGAAAACAATTACTTACCGGTTACACGAATATGTGAGAAACCAATGGTCTATCAGAAGAATTTCGTGCTATTTTATAGTATCACCCGAGTACGTCATTAGCTACGTCATAGTATCCTTGTTCGTACCTAGTCGTGTTATAATTACTAAAGTATTCATCAAGATATCTCACTCTCACACTATGGCTTGGCATACTTAAATACTTAAAGTTAAAGTATGACGTAATCCTAAAAATTAAAGTTGTCTATTCAAATTATTGTATGAACTGATTTTGTTGTCATGACAATACTTGGAACGAGTCTGAACTTATTCATGTCATTGGGCATTAACTAGTACGCCCTTCTTATGATCCCTACAAGTATTTTTGTTAGTATGAAAGCATCACAAACATGAATAATTTACTGTGAAACAAATGGAAAAAAGGTGAAGTGAGACAAATCTATAAAAAAACACCTTCCTCGCAATGTGCACGTTAATGGGTACTTACAAATCAATTCATTAATTCAAAAAAATATTTAGACGTACATTTTATGACAAAAATATGATATAGGTAAACGTTGATCAAAACTATTTTTTATATCACTTTGTTTCAAATTCACCGATATCACAGTTCATCTTTGTTTTCTCGGCGGGGGGCGGGGGCACTTTAATTGTTTAACACTGTCTATATAATTCATAACATATACATCTTGGTATTCGGGAGTTGTTATATTTATCAGTTTGCGTTGTTTACAGTAGGGCCGACGTAATATAATTAGCATTTTTTGTATTCAATGAAATGTGGTCTCTGTGTATTCAGTAAATTCATCACAAATTTCAAGTAAATTATTTGCATACTCTTCTTGGGGATGACTACTACTCATACGAGGAAGACGATACAAAGCCTGAATTTTATGTTGAAGATCTAGTTGAAGGTGTGCTCTAGCATTGACTGTCAAATGTTGATGGAAATGAAATATTTCATTTTCGCCATGCGGCATTTGTCTATCTTTATATTTTTTCACAAAACAGACCATTTTTTGTCTTGACGAAGGGTCATCGTGACAAATAAAAAAATAAGCAGAAATGTGTGCTCTGTTCTGTTTCCTACACCCTGCTAATATGAAAATCTAAATTTGGAATAACTGGTTAGGAGGCTATCACTAGGGAGAAAATGGAGAATACTGTGAATACTGCCAGTATTGTTTAGTTATATATGGTGATTATGATTTACACTGCAAAGATTTAATTAACTCGACCACTTTAAACAATTAGTTTAGAATAAAAATTACGTTAAGACTTTGAACTGATCGAATTTTATTAGATTCCATGTTGTCAGAAAAGCAAAATTTCCATCATAACACAATAATTTGCGGTGTTATTTAGCCAAGCATTTTGTTTACATTTGATGCAAAAGCAAAATATAATGGTTTGTACATTCTCGTAACTTTGCTTACAGCCATTTATGTCCTGAAAACCACGAATGTTAAAATGTGTTGATCCATTTCACCAATTTACCAGTTAGGATGCTGATACACATTGCGTTGTTTATAATGCCAGTCAGCCATATTATTTTATTTTTTCATTAGTTCTACTCGTTTCTCTGACACACTTGACCAATTGTATTTAAACTTGTACAAATGCAAGATATAATAATTTTCATATTTATGCCCAATTCTTTTGATGACATCTTGTCATTCATGTTTTCAAATGTAAATATGAATACAAACAGCGAGCATAACGTTATAGCCAATATTTTTTTAGTTATATATGGATTTAATACTTTATAGTTTATTTTCAAATGGAAACATGTAAAATTTCACACTAGCACAAGTATGAAAAAAAGTAACCAGAAATATTTTACCACGAAAAAAATTGTGCATTTGTAACTATTGAATCAATATAAAGCGTGCAGGTTTATCGAGAGGGATGATAGAAGTATGTGTGCGCTGACCATATAATCGCTTAAAATAAAATTTACGACTGGCAAACTGGCTGGTACAAATTTTATGTTTGAGACTGGTTCTACCCTGACATGAAATGATGTTTCGAGCTGTTTAATCCAAGTTTATTTTCAAATGGAAACATGTAAAATTTCACACAAACACAAATGTGAAAAAAAGTAACCAGAAATATTTTACCACGGAAAAAAATGTGCATTTGTAACTATTGAATCAATATAAAGCGTGCAGGTTTATCGAGAGGGATGATAGAAGTATGTGTGCGCTGACCATATAATCGCTTAAATTAAAATTTACGACTGGCAAACTGGCGGGTACAAATTTTATGTTTTGAGACTGGTTCTACCCTGACATGAGATGATGTTTCAAACCGTTTAATCCAAGTTTATTTTTCTGTACGATTCATATTTATCAGAGGTCAGTAGCTTACGTTATATTCGCCTGAAATATGACAAACTCTAGAAATAACTATATAAATAAATTTATTGTCGGTGCTGCCAGATTTCCCCATTGCCATATTATACCCATCATGCACTTTCGCTTTACTAAGTTTGAATTAGACTCAAATGCAAAGAGAAACAAATGAAACAAATAATGAAGTGAGACAAATCTATAAAAACATGTTCTTCGCAATATTCTCATTAATGGGTATTTGCAAATCAATTCATTAATTCAGAAAATTCATTAGACGCACATTTTACTCCAAAAATATGATACAGGTCAAAACTATTTTTTTAGATCTCTTAATTTCATATTTGTTAACAAAATGACTCACCAATATCACGGTTAATCGGTACTTTCTCGAGGGGGCACTTTTATTTGTTTACACTATCTAAATAATTCATAAAATATACAACTTGTTATTCGGGAGTTGTTATATTTATCAGTTTGCGTTGTTTACAGTAGAGCCCCTGCCCGACGTAATTTAATTAGCAATTTTTGTTTCATTGAAATGGTCACTGTGTATTCAGTGAATTCATCGAAAATTTTAAGTAAAATTATTCGCATAAACTTCTTGAGGATGACTACTACTCAGACCAGGAAGACGTTACAAAGCCTGAATTTTATGTTGAAGATCTAGTTGAAGGTGTGCTCTAGCATTGACTGTCAAATGTTGATGGAAATGAAATATTTCATTTTCGCCATGCGGCATTTGTCTATCTTTATATTTTTTCACAAAACAGACCATTTTTTGTCTTGACGAAGGGTCATCGTGACAAATAAAAAAATAAGCAGAAATGTGTGCTCTGTTCTGTTTCCTACACCCTGCTAATATGAAAATCTAAATTTGGAATAACTGGTTAGGAGGCTATCACTAGGGAGAAAATGGAGAATACTGTGAATACTGCCAGTATTGTTTAGTTATATATGGTGATTATGATTTACACTGCAAAGATTTAATTAACTCGACCACTTTAAACAATTAGTTTAGAATAAAAATTACGTTAAGACTTTGAACTGATCGAATTTTATTAGATTCCATGTTGTCAGAAAAGCAAAATTTCCATCATAACACAATAATTTGCGGTGTTATTTAGCCAAGCATTTTGTTTACATTTGATGCAAAAGCAAAATATAATGGTTTGTACATTCTCGTAACTTTGCTTACAGCCATTTATGTCCTGAAAACCACGAATGTTAAAATGTGTTGATCCATTTCACCAATTTACCAGTTAGGATGCTGATACACATTGCGTTGTTTATAATGCCAGTCAGCCATATTATTTTATTTTTTCATTAGTTCTACTCGTTTCTCTGACACACTTGACCAATTGTATTTAAACTTGTACAAATGCAAGATATAATAATTTTCATATTTATGCCCAATTCTTTTGATGACATCTTGTCATTCATGTTTTCAAATGTAAATATGAATACAAACAGCGAGCATAACGTTATAGCCAATATTTTTTTAGTTATATATGGATTTAATACTTTATAGTTTATTTTCAAATGGAAACATGTAAAATTTCACACTAGCACAAGTATGAAAAAAAGTAACCAGAAATATTTTACCACGAAAAAAAATGTGCATTTGTAACTATTGAATCAATATAAAGCGTGCAGGTTTATCGAGAGGGATGATAGAAGTATGTGTGCGCTGACCATATAATCGCTTAAAATAAAATTTACGACTGGCAAACTGGCTGGTACAAATTTTATGTTTGAGACTGGTTCTACCCTGACATGAAATGATGTTTCGAGCTGTTTAATCCAAGTTTATTTTCAAATGGAAACATGTAAAATTTCACACAAACACAAATGTGAAAAAAAGTAACCAGAAATATTTTACCACGGAAAAAAATGTGCATTTGTAACTATTGAATCAATATAAAGCGTGCAGGTTTATCGAGAGGGATGATAGAAGTATGTGTGCGCTGACCATATAATCGCTTAAATTAAAATTTACGACTGGCAAACTGGCGGGTACAAATTTTATGTTTTGAGACTGGTTCTACCCTGACATGAGATGATGTTTCAAACCGTTTAATCCAAGTTTATTTTTCTGTACGATTCATATTTATCAGAGGTCAGTAGCTTACGTTATATTCGCCTGAAATATGACAAACTCTAGAAATAACTATATAAATAAATTTATTGTCGGTGCTGCCAGATTTCCCCATTGCCATATTATACCCATCATGCACTTTCGCTTTACTAAGTTTGAATTAGACTCAAATGCAAAGAGAAACAAATGAAACAAATAATGAAGTGAGACAAATCTATAAAAACATGTTCTTCGCAATATTCTCATTAATGGGTATTTGCAAATCAATTCATTAATTCAGAAAATTCATTAGACGCACATTTTACTCCAAAAATATGATACAGGTCAAAACTATTTTTTTAGATCTCTTAATTTCATATTTGTTAACAAAATGACTCACCAATATCACGGTTAATCGGTACTTTCTCGAGGGGGCACTTTTATTTGTTTACACTATCTAAATAATTCATAAAATATACAACTTGTTATTCGGGAGTTGTTATATTTATCAGTTTGCGTTGTTTACAGTAGAGCCCCTGCCCGACGTAATTTAATTAGCAATTTTTGTTTCATTGAAATGGTCACTGTGTATTCAGTGAATTCATCGAAAATTTTAAGTAAAATTATTCGCATAAACTTCTTGAGGATGACTACTACTCAGACCAGGAAGACGTTACAAAGCCTGAATTTTATGTTGAAGATCAAGTTAAAAGTGTGCTGTTGGGGTCTCCAGCATCAATTGTCAAATTTTGATTGAAATGAAATGTTTCATCGTCGTCATGTTCCTATTGATGCACTGCGACATTTGTCTATTTTTTTCACAAAACAGGATTTTTTTGTCTTGATGAAGGGTCATCTGACATATAAAAATAAAAAAATTGGCAAAAGTTTTGGCGGGAAAAAATTAAGGCCAAAGGATGACGAATGGAAAGATGTAAAATTTGACACAAGAATAAATATGAAAATAATCCCCCTTAATCTTGTTACCATGGTAACAATTGTATATTTTTAATTTTGAAACAATAGAAAGCGTGCACGTTTATCGAAAGAGATGATTGACGTTTTGTTTCATTTCGTTCATTATGAAGTTAATATTCTTCATTTATTCAATCCAACGTGGCTAAATGTGATCATTCTATTTTGATAACTACTCAATTTTTAGGCATGTCTCTCTTACTTGTTATTATTAAATTACTGAGCACATCAAAGAAATGTGTATAATTGACTCCAGTTTTAAAGAAGTATACAAATAAAAAAAGGGAGTGTAAACTGTACAAATATTTATTTTTTCTCTCTGATCAGACAGAACCCAAACTTAACAAAGAAATTAACAAGGAAGTTATAGAAAAATTTACAAATGTTTTGGCGGGAAAAATTTGAGGCCAAAGGATGACGAATGGAAAGATGTAAAATTTTACACAAGAATAAATATGAAAAAATCCACCTTAATCTTGTTACCATGGCAACGATTGTACATTTTGAAACAATACCTTGATATGAGATAATGGTCCGAACCGTTTAGCAGAAACTGAGGGTTTAGAAGTTACACACACACTTGGGTATCAGTTTGTCTAAGTTTATTTTCCTGTACGATTCATATTCATCAGAGGTCAGTAGCTTACGTTATACCCGCATTAAATGCGACAAACTCAATAAATTACTCTACAAATAAATTTACTATCGGTGTTGCCATAGTTTCCCCCACTGCCATACTTTTCCCATCATGCGCTTTTGCTGTACCGAGTTTGAATTAGACTCAAATGCAAAGAGGAACAAATGGAAAAAAATGGTGAAGCGACATAAATCTATAACAAAGATCTTCCTCCCCATATGAACAGTAATAAGTACTTGCAAATCAATTCATTAATTCAGAAAATTATTCAGATGTACATTTCACGACAAAAATATGATAAACGTTGTTCAAAACTATTTTTATATCACTTTGTTTAATTTTTTTAACAAAACGGCTCAACAATCTCACAGTCCATCGTTATTTTTCGTTGGGGGCACTTTAATTTGTTTAAACTATCTAAATATTTCATAACATATACATCTTGGTATTCGGGAGTTGTTATATTTATCAGTTTGAGTTGGTTACAGTAGGGCCCCTGGCCGTCGTATTTTAATTAGAAATTTTTGTTTTCAATGAAATGGACACTGTGTATTCAGTAAATTCATAGCAAATTTAAAGCAAAATATTCGCATAATCTTCTTGGGGATGACTACTACTCAGACGAGGAAGACGATACAAAGCCTTACGATCTAGTTGAAGGTGTGCTGTTGGAGTCTCAAGCATTAATTGTCAAATTTTGGTTGAAATGAAGTGTTTCATTGTCGTCATGTTCCTATTGATGTACCACGGTATTTGTCTATTTTTATATATTTTGTCACAAAACAGACCATTTTTTGTCTTGATGAAGGGTCATCGTGATAAATAAAAAAATAAATAAGCAAAAATGTGTGCTCAGTTCTGTTTCATATACTCGCTAATATGAAAATCTAAATTAAATATAATTGGTAAGAAGGCTATCACTAGGGAGAAAATGGGGAATACCGTGATAAATAAGGATACTTATGGTGATTATGATTTACACTGCAACGATTTAAATTATTAGTTGAGAATAAAAATTACGTTGAAACTTTGAACTGATAATTTTTTTTTAGATGCCATGTTGTCACAAAAGCAACATTTCCGTCGGCCAATTGTGCAATTGTGTTATAATTTGGTACAAATGCAAGACATATTAGTTTAAATATTTATGCCCATTTTTGATGATATTTTCTTGTCATCCATGTTTTCAAATGTGAATAGGAATGCAAACAGCGAGCATAATGTTATAGCCAGTATTTGTTAGTTATATACGGATTTAATACTCGTTGCGGAAAGTAAAGAGTTAAATATGTGGTTTCCATGGAAATAAACCTTCTAGTACAGGTGAAAAAATCGATACACCATTATATGCAGTCAGTTTATTCACATAGAGTTTTAGAACGACTGACACAAGACAACCCTGCCTCACTGCACAATAGCATTTCGTCAATCACAATTTAAAAACAGTTTACATTCTTCATTTATTCAATCTAGCATGGCTAAATGTGACCATTCTATTTTGATGATTACTCATTTTTAGGCATGTCTCTCTTACTTGTTATTATTAAACTACTGAGCACATAAAAAAGGTGTATAATTGACTCCAGTTTTGAAGAAGTAAAGAAATAAAAAGGTAGTGTAAACTGTAAAAGACAAAACTCAAACATAACAAAGAAATTAACAATAAAATTATAGAAAAATATACAAAAGTTTTGGTTGGCAAAATTGTAGACCAGAGGATGAAAAATTGAAAGTGGTAAAATTTCACACAAGCACAAGTATGAAAAATAAAAAATAACCAGAAATATTTTATCACGGAAAAAAATGAGCATTTGTAACTATGGAACCAATATAAAGCGTGCAGGTTTATCGAGAGGGATGAAAGACGTATTTGTGTGCTGACCATATAATCGATTTATTATTAAATTTACGACTGGCAAACTGGCGGGTACAAATTTCATGTTTTGAGACTGGATCTACCTTGACATGAGATAATGGTCCGAACCGTTTAGCAGAAACTAAAGGTTTAGAAGTTACATGGACACTTGTGTATCAGTTTGTCGAAGTTTATTTTCCTGTACGATTCATATTCATCAGAGGTCAGTAACTTACGTTATATCTGCCTTAAATTCGACAAACTCAATAAATTACTCTATAAATAAATGTATTACCGGTGCTGCCATGTCTCCCCCATTGCCATACTTTTCCCATTATGCGCTTTCGCTGTACCGAGATTGAATTAGACTCAAATGCAAAGAGGAACAAATGGAAAAAATGGTGAAGTGAGATAAATCTTTAACAAACATCTTCCTCCCAATATGAACATTAATAAGTACTTTCGAATCAATTCATTAATCCAGAAAATTATTCAAACCTACATTTTACGACAAAAATAAGATAAACGTTGATCAAAACTATTTTTATATCACTTTGTTTATTTTTTTTAACAATACGGCTCAACAATCTCACAGTCCATCTTTATTTTCCGTTGGGGGCACTTTTATTTGTTTGCACTATTCGGGAGTTGTTATATTTATCTGTTTGCGTTGTTTACAGTAGGATCCCTGGCCGTCGTATTTTAATTAGCAATTTTTGTTTTCACTGAAATGGTCACTGTGTATTCAGTAAATTCATGGCTATTTAAAGTAAATTAAACAGCGAGCATAACGTTATAGCCAGTACTTTTAGTTATATACGGATTTAATACTTTTTGCAGAATGTAAAGAGTTAAATATGTGGTTTCCATGGAAATAAACCTTTCAGTACAGGTGAGAAAATCGATACAGCATTACATGCAGTCAGTTTATTCACATAGAGTTTTAGAACGACTGACACAAGACAACCCTGCCTCACTGCAAAATAGCATTTCGTCAATCACTATATAAAACCAGTTTACATTCTTCATTTATTCAATCTAGCATGGCTAAATGTGACCATTCTATTTCGATTATTACTCATTTTTAGGCATGTCTCTCTTACTTGTTATTATTAAACTACTGAGCACATCAAAGAAAAATGTATAATTGACTCCAGTTTTGAAGAAGTAAAGAAATAAAAAGGTAGTGTAAACTGTAAAAATATTAAGTGTTCTTCTTGATCAGACAAAACCCAAACATAACAAAGTAATTAACGATGAAATTATAGAAAAAAACACAAAAAATTTGATAGGCAAAATTGTAGACCAGAGGATGACAAATTTCACACAAGCACAAGTATGAAAAATAAAAAATAACCAGAATTATTTCACCACGGAAGAAAATGTACATTTGTAACTATGGAACCAATATAAAGCCTGCAGGTTTATCGAAAGGGATGAATGACGTATGTGTGTGCTGACCATATAATCGCTTTATTTAAAATTTACGACTGGCAAACTGGCGGGTACAAATTTTATGTTTTGAGACTGGTTCTACCTTGACATGAGATAATGGTCTGAACCGTACAGCAGAAACTAAGGGTTTAGTTACACGCACACTTGGGTATCAGTTTATCGAAGTTTATTTTCCTGTACGATTCATATTGATCAGAGATCAGTAACTTACGTTATATTCGCCCTAAATATGACAAACTCTATTCATGTTCCTATTGATGTACTGCGACGTTTGTCTATCTTTATATTTATTCACAAAACAGACAATTTTTTGTCTTGATTAATGGTCATCGTGACCAATAAAAAAATAAGCAGAAATGTGTGCTTTGTTAAGTTTCCTATACCCTGTTAATATGAGAATCTAAATTTGGTTTAACTGGTTATGAGGCTATCACTTGGAAGAAAATGGGGAATGCTATGATGAATATGGATACTTACGGTGATTATGATTTACACTGCAAAGATTTAATTAACTCGACCACTTTAAATAATTAGTTTAGAATAAAATTACGTTGAAACTTTGAACTGATCAAATTTTATTAGATGTCATGCTGTAAGAAAAGCAATATTTCGTCATAACACAATAATTTGTGGTGTTTCATATCTAACAATTTTGTTTTCATTAGTTCTACTCGTTTCTCTGACACATTTGACCAATTGCATTTACATTTTGTACAAATGCAAGATATAATAATTTTCATATAATAATTAACGGACTGCATCTAATGCTGTATCGATTTGTTCACCTGTACTGAAAGGTTTATTTCCATGGAAACCACATATTTACCTACTTACATTCCGCAACAAGTATTAAATCCGTATATAACTAAAAAGTACTGGCTATAACGTTATGCTCGCTATTTGTATTCTTATTCACATTTGAAAACATGGATGGCAAGAAGATGTCATCAAAAATGGGCATAGATATTTAAACTAATATATCTTGCATTTGTACAAAATTATAACACAATTGGTCAGGTGTGTCAGTGAAAAAATTTGGACTATTGACAAAATAAAATATAATAAAATGGCTGAATACCATTATAAATTGTAACAATGTGTATCAGCATCCTAACTGGTATATTGGTGAAACGGATAAACACCTGTTAACATTCGTGGTTTTCAGGACATAAATGGCTGTAAGTCAATTTACGAGAATCTACAAACCATTACATTTTGCCTTTGCATCAAATGTAAACAAAATGCTTGGCTAAATAACACCACAAATTATTGTGTTTTGACGGAAATATTGCTCTTAATGCTAGATTAACAATTAATGCTAGATCTTCAACATAAAATTCAGGCTTTGTATCGTCTTTCTCATCTGAGTAGTAGTCATGCCAAGGAAGATTATGCAAATAATTTACTTGAAATTTGTGATGAATTTACTGAATACACAGTGACCATTTCATTGAAAACAAAAATTGCTAATTAAAATACGACGGCCAGGGGCCCTACTGTAAATAACGCAAACTGATAAATATAACAACTCCCGAATACCAAGATGTATATGTTATGAAATATTTAGATAATGTAAAGTAAACAAATTAAATTTCATTGAATACAACAAATGCTAATTAAATTACGTCGGCCCTACTGTAAACAACGCAAACTGATAAATAAAATAACTAGGATGTTGTAATATCGGTGCAATTGTGTGTTGTTTTCAATATAGTAGCCTGTTAATAATAATTTTTAATTATATGGGACAATTGTAAATCGAAAGTCTTGCTTGCTGTTTCTTTGTTTTGTGTAGTGGTGTTTTCTAACAGTTCCATTGTGTTTTGAAACGATTTGTTGATACTCATACTGGTGAAAATATTCGTACAATTTTTGAAGCCTTAAAATAAAAATCGTAAAATTTTACTGAAACTTATATATGGAAACACAAAACTACCGACTATCCCTGACTGAATTTAATGCGTTGAACGATCTCCCGTTATGTTTTGTCGAGGACAATTTTGGCCATGAGATTCCAAATTTGGAAGCGCTTTGCAGCAAAACCTTTTTGACGGAGAGCCATTTAATATACACTCTCACATCTGAGAATAATCTGAACTTGTAAGCCGGATAAAAACATCGATGTTTGAAACCACTCTCCCAAATCATCCCCCCCAATTAATATTTTGGCGATGGTAACCTATTCCTAGCCCAGTCCACAAAACTAACGATTCGTATAAGGGATTGTAGTTGCACCGTTTCTCTCTCCCATTTTGTTTGCTCAGCTCCCCTGTTATCCCATGTAACCCACCAAAAGTATTCATATTAGTGACTTTTCCTGCAGCCCAACATTTATTCAAGTGGGATTGATTTTATTGTTGCCTCGCAGATGTAGTTTTTTTCTCAGAATTGATTCTTTTGCGCAAATATTAATCTTTGATATTAAATTGAGATGTGTTTTATTTTTCGACATACTTTTGGTAAAAATGTATTTAGTGATCATTTGTGGTAAAACAAATGCGGTAAGCAGTGCGTCTGTCTGTTGTGGTGAGGTGATAGCTGTTTGAATCCCGCCTTTCATATTGTAATATGTCTTTATTATATATTACACTTCATGAAAACCGACAGAAATATTCCATATTCACAACAACAACAAAGCTTGGAATAGTTCTTTTTCAGCTAAACCAATTTCTGGACAAATCCTATCATTTCACATTACCCAAAAAGCAACATTTTTTTGGCTGGTTAACGCTATTTTATTATTTATTTATTTATCTGTTAATTTGTATTTCGTATTTAATTAAATTGTGTGCTAGTAGATGAGTTTGTTATTGGATGTATATTATTATATACATATAATATACATATAATTTTCATGCACACTTGTATTATATGTATATAATGCATTATATACATATTATTTTGCCAAACATTTTATTTACAAAGCATTTTTCTTACTGGCTCGGACATATCACCAGTAACGGTTGTTGTTGAGAATTAACTGCTGTGTTTCACGTTATTTGAGCTAAGAATTTGCATGACGCGCTCAGTGGAGTTGATATCTGACCTATAATCTTCTTGTATGGTTTACCACTGCGAGAGTAAAATCACCGATAAAATAATTTCAATAATACAAACCCAACAAGCCCAACCCTTGATAGTTTTACAGCTAATGTATCTAATTGATGTAATGGTTTTCAATTCTTTCTTACGCAATACAATTTGTAATATTCTGCAAAAAACAATATTTTAGTCAGCTTGCAACCAATAAAATCTACCTTAAGATTGCAACTGTCTCACTAGGTTTTATTTCCTATTTCAGATGGCTGGTCATACATAGCGTGCTAATCTTTGTAGGTGTATCTGTATAACATTGTGGCTGTTGTGTGATGAACATTGTTTTGCTGTGCCGTATTTTAACCCTAACTTTTCAAAACCAACTATTCGAATAAATTGTGGATAGCGACAGGGACAATCCGTCACCATGCATAATTATCATCTTGAGCAGGTTGTTTAACTTGTATTTGAAACAAATGCGTGACATCACTTAGGTGATAGATGCTCCTAATCAGTTACCATATGATTCAGGTACTCACTTCATGAATAGTAAAGTTACTGTGTAATGTGAGACTGTAAACACATACAGTCTTACATATATGACCCCAGTATGTGTCCGCGGAATCATCAATTTCATATAAATTGATGAGCACATGTAAGTTTTTTGACATTTGCTAGATTGTTAGAAAGCTATCAATTTAACTACTAATACAAAAATTCTATCATTACGAGTTATTCTAAAACTTGAATTACTGTAATAGCAATCAACGATCATAAGTCAATTTGGTATCAACAGGGTTGTACAATGGCGAATAACATTATGTATATGGCTTTGGCATTGGTAAGTTTTCAGTACAGACATTGTGCGAGCTTGTGGGTTATATACTGATTCTTTCCTTGGGTAAATATCAAGTCAGTTTTTATGCAATTTCTCTGATTTTGGCAAGATATAATTCCGGTGATTGGCAGTGAATTAAGAACATGTGTTAAAAAGTCCGGAATGCCTCACATGTGCCATTGACATTGTTTTAACACTGCCCTGTTTAATGTCAGTTGCTGATATACACAATGCTCCAATCATTGCGTTGAAAAAATAACTTTTTATATAGTTATTAATGCTTTGTTTACAAAATAACATCGAGTGACACGAATATCCATTAATGTTCGGAATTTATCCAGCATCACACCGCAGTACAGAATAGTAAATGCAAGTTGATATACGAGAATCATAATAACTATTTGTTGTGTTGGAAATGTTCTATCATGTCAAATGTCAAATGTCAAATTCGGAATTCAAGGAAAACAGTGAAAGGATAATCGATTTACACGTTATCAGGGCAGAAAGGTTGTTGCAACATTCAATTAAGCCTGCTATAATCTGAAAATACGTTAATTATACCTTTATATATTCAGATGCTGCTCAGTGTGGTTATAATCAGTGCGGAAGAAGCTGTCCGTGCGCCATGTAAGTATAATCCCACTGAGAAAATGTCAGAATATATTATAACATGCACTAATAAAAAATGACTAAAAATTAAAAATACTTAATTTACTTTTCAGGCATGCACATTTCCTTATTTTTTTTTGTAACACTTAATACGCATGTAATACGCATAATTGTGTGAATGTGCGTTTGGAGACAAATACAAACATGTGTATACAAATACAAATATGTAGTGACACGATTGCACACTGGTCAATCTGGTCATACTCAACGCAACACATGAACTATGTGAAACCATACTTTATTATGTACAAACAAATAATTAAGTGCTAAACGTGGCCTCCATCGCGCACCAACATATGTGCAAACCCTGTCAGTAATTGGTGAAGGCGATGAAAACATGCAATACACACACCACAGCGAAGTCGGCATTGATTACTGAAAGCCCAGGCCTAACTAGTGTGAGTGTATTTAGTACCTGGAATTCCTGCTGTGCCGTATTTTAACCCTAACTTTTCAAAACCAGCTATTCGAATAAATTGAGGATAGCGACAGGGACAATCCGTCACCATGCATAATTATCATCTTGAGCAGGATGTTTAACTTGTATTTGAAACACATGAGTGACATCATTTCACGTATACCATGGACTTGCCTCTTAATGACTTGTGTTCTATAGTTGGGTATTATTTTCATTACAAACTTTGGTTTCATTTTTGAAAAATGTAGGAAATAATTCAGGAAAGATTAAAAAAACTCCAATATGTATGGTGACATTGATGATGCTTAATAGTATAATGCCTGGTTTTGACGATGACACTATTTTGTTCAATTTACAGTGCCCATTGCTTACTACAACCAAGAGCGGTGTTATAAAAAAGGAGTACAGGGGAGTATACAGCTGTGTTGATGATAGTAACTGTATCGCCGGATCAGATATCTGCAACGGTTCCCGACAGTGCAACGATGGCAGCGATGAGGTGGACTGTCCCAAAAAATAAGCAATGCATACAATCTGAAATAAATTGTTATCTATGATCATAGTCCTAATCAATAAACATGATAAACATACATATATCTGACTTAGTGTACATGGTCGAAAAAGTTTTACGTGAGGTTCAATATTGTTTTCACTTTTATTGCCTCCCCTTTCCTCAGTCCATGAAAACAAATATGCGAGCCACAAAATATTACTAGACGTATGCAACACTGGGTAATTGGGAAATACTATGCCAACAACTGACATCTTTCATTTTCAGACAGTAACAATATAAAAAAAAATATTTCACTGTTATGAAACTATTACCCACTTATGAACAATAGAGTTACTGGTGGTGGACAAAAACATACCGTGTTCGAGCTGAGTGCTATCAATAACTCAAAATCATACAGTTGCAATCCTAACCTGTACGCATATTCATAATCATTACTTCTATTATCATTCAATCCTTTACCCTAAATACGATGTTCAATACCATTAATGCAAATGTGTAAATTTCGACATGAACTATAGACAATAACAAAATCTTACAAAAAGTCAACATTTGAAATAGCTAATGGCCAGCAATGTATATTGTTCAGCGTGGAGGGCGACATTGCATTCACAACAATTTAACATTATAGTTTTGTACATCAACTACACAATATGGCAATATGTTTATCTGTCACATTGTTTGTGACATTTATAAAGTATTTTTTGATTGTTTGCAGTATAATTAATTGTGACTCTCATTCTTGTTTATCCAACGAATGCGCGTTTCCTTTGATTTTTGGATTATAGAATATCTGTAGTTTATAATTTATTTTATTGTCTTTTACGCGTAGTCTTCTGTAGGGGTTTCCCGCTACGATTACCAGGATTGAATACTCTGTTCTAGCCGCGTGACATACATTTTCTATCCACTTTAAATCTATTTGTAGCTGTTTTGAAGTGAATGTAGCTCGTTTTCTATGACGGGTATGGGACCGAGTGTGCCTTATACTGAGAACAGGAAGATAAAGAATAATTATACTTAGACCATCAGAAGTAACCATGAACTGCAATATATATTTCGATCCAGCGTTTAAACGCAATTGAAGCGCAACGCGTTCTTGTTGACATAATGTTTTACGTTTTTCAACCCATTAAATATGTTGACGTAATGTTATTCAATGATCAACTCATTAAATATGTTGACGTAATGTTATTCAATGATCAACTCATTGAATATGTTGACGTAATGTTATTCAATGATCAACTCATTAAATATATTGACGTAATGTTATTCAATGATCAACTCATTAAATATGTTGACTTAATGTTATTTAATGATCAACTCATTTAATATGTTGACGTAATGTATAGAGGGACATGGAGGGTCGATCTGTGCTAGTTATAGCATATGGAGAAGATGACAGTGTCAAATAGTCATGCAATATTTCAAAAAGATATTTAACATTCGGATACTTCATAGTTTCTTGAGAAATGCCCATAAGGGGTCAAATAATTGACCGTTATAAATTGCCTGGATTTTGAAATGGTTACTTTCAAACAGAAACTAAATTAATATTGGTATAATCTACAAGCTCACATTACGTTACTGTTTAAAGAGTGTGGCTCTATCACAAATGTGATGACATTCGTCAAGCATTCATTCAAACGGTCCATCTGTGACAAAATAGAATTCCGATCAGCAACCACGAATGCTCCTGTTGATATGCTTCGTATCAAACAACACAAGTTCCCTGGTTTTAAATCATAGTTCGCAACCATGTGCATCAACGTCGTATTTTCGAGAAAGTTTTTCTTTACCTTGACTACCACAAGAACCGAAGTTAAATCACGATCCAAATTTGTACAACTCGCTAATTTCCGTATTCAAAATAAAATGTTAATATACATGAAAAAATACAATATATTTTCAAATACATTTACAAAGCCAATTTATGGGAAGTCATTCTGCTCTGAAAATGAAATCGGCAGTACATTATCGGTTAAACCCATACTAATTTATGCTAAAGAAGCAACAACAAATATATAATGGATGAATTTCAATTATTGATGATAAGGTTATAATGGATGTAGTTGCTACAGGGCTAGACTTTATCATTGTAAAATAAGCGCCCTAACGTGACAACATTACAGATACTTTATATTCTATAATTAAAATCAAAGGAAACATTCTTTGAATAAGCAAGAATGTAAGTCACAGGTAATTATACTATACACAAACAAAGTTAATTTATAAATGACACAGAAACAATGTGACAGATAGACATGTGTTCTGTTGTTGATGTGCACAACTATAATGTTAAATTGTTGAAAAGGCAATGTCGCCCTCAACGCCGAACAATATGACTTGATACATTGCTGGCCATTAGCTACCTAAAGTGTTTACATTTTGTATAATTTTAGTTATTGTCTATAGGTCATGTCGAAATTTTCAATTGCATTGTGGTTATTGAGCATCGTATTTATGGTAAACTATTAATCCATAATAGAAGTAATGATTATGAATATACGTACAGGTTAGGATTGCAAACTGTATGATTTTGTGTCCGAGTCATTGTTAGCACTCAGCTCGAATACATTTTGTCTCTGTGCACCATTGACCTTTAACGTAATAAAACCGCGTGGATTGCACACTTAGTAACCCTGTTGCTCACAGTGTGCAATATTGTCTCTATTTATATATGCATATAATTGTATTGTACTTATTGTACTATATTGGCCCCCTTCTGTGTGGATTATCCTTATGTTACGTGAATTGTATAATTTTAAACTGGCTACGAACCCGCATATGATTATTGGGTGTTTAGGGTAATATTTGACGCGACCCCATGACATTGTGGCAGTCTCAAACAATATGTGTAATTAGTATTACATGTTCATACCCTTATATAATCTCTAAAATGAAAAACATGTGCATGCCTGAAAAGTAAAGTATTTTGTTATTTCTTTAGTTACAATGCGTTTGCTACTTGTTACTGTGTAAGGCCTGCTTATTTCTAATGAGAGGGCACCCACATAACTCACACTGGACAGGGGGTTCTTTCACTGCTAGTATGGGGTAGACAAGACAATAGTACTGGAAAAGAAATGCAACACAACGACTAAGAAATAAAGGAGTCTTGCTTGTTGAGGAACGCTGGTATTCTGGAGGGCACCGCTGAAAGCAGGAGATTGCAGAGCGGTTTATACAAGTCTCGCAGAACGATGATTGAAGCCTGTATCAATTTTCTCACAATATTGTGGCAGGAATACCCAGGGTACATGGTAGAAATGATGGATCCAAACTGTCTGTCCAATTTATAGGCATAAATGGCCCAGATTCAGAGACACCACCTGGATTTCAACATGAGCCAATCAGAATCAGAATCTTCCTTTGCTAAAGTATATATATATATATATTAATCGCCCATATCATACTTTGATTCAAGATATCAGGATGGCTTGTCTCTAAGACTGCTTGTAAAAATTATTGGGGTCAGTATGGAATATATCATTTCAGTGTCGCTTTACAATACTGTCCGGGCAGCCTATCTTGTGATGAAACATCCATACCTGGATATACCATTTCCCAAACTCTTGTATGTTCTAATTGTTTTGTTGGTCACTCAAAATATCTTGTTTTGTTTTTGCATCCTAAGTATCTGCGATTGCATTGTAGTTTGTACAATCAATTTATCAACGATTATGCTTACCTGGAAGTTATATGCACATTGTTGTAATTTGTCACAGTATAATATTGTCATCATTCCTATTAAACAACCCTAATTTATTTTTTTCTATGCGAAGGTGATAGAAAAAGCGTACTGGGGACGTGTATCCTGCCTGAACTTCCCAGCTTACAGTGCGGCTGCAGGTCATACATCAAGAATAAATTTCACAAAAAATTACGGACGGTTAGTATATTTTTATTACTTTATACAGCACATGGGTCCCATTTATTCCCATTATTAATGAGAATGATAGAGTTAGTAGATGTACATACTTATGTCTCAGAGTCGTATAAATGTTGGGTCTCAATATAAATGATCCAATCTTAATGTTGTATCTCCTGTCGCTATGAAGTATGTTTCCTATTTTTTGAGAGAAAACAATTAAAAATTGATTATTTGTCATAAGGTATCAAAATATACTAATTTAAATACTAATCTTTAGTCGCATAAATAATTACATGGATCATTAAATTTTTCACATATACTATTCATGCATGCATTGGGAGATGATATCCATCCATCCACGCATTCATATTTATATTTATAAATCCATACACACATCCACACATCATCAATACTTCCATCTCTTCCTCCCTCCTTCCATGATTTTCGCAGGAATCCCTTACAAAATATATGACCTTGGTTGCTGTGCATCTGCTGCATCTGCTGCATCTGCTGTGGAGACATTTGCTAGACATGACGTTTCTCAATATTGCAATCCTGGTGGCGAAGGTGGACCGGGAGCGAATGATGTCTACATCTTTGTTGATACTTACATTAAATATATGATGATTTATACATTTAAATTGCATGCAATATTTAACATGAACCGCACAATGCAGGTAACAGTTAAATGACAGGTAAAATGTGTATATTGTTAGCTTAAAACACATTATTCAATTTAATTCTTATGTTATTTAAATATGTAGGCAAAAACCTCTCGATATTTAACAACAATCTCATCCAATGAAACACTCATTTATGCATATGATATATTAGGTTGCAATTGGTGGTTCTATAAAATGTTGGCTGATGTAAATACCGACATATGTCATGAACTTGTAGACGCTGGAAGGTAGCGTGTATGTATGATATGTTTAAACACAGAAACATTGAATAATTAGTTATTTTATAATGACTGTACTTCATGTTTGCTAAGATCCTAATATATATATGCTGATTTGGTAACGAGATCAGTTTCTTTGTATATGCAACTTATTCTTCTTCTGGTTTTATGTACACAAATTAAAAATTAAAATAACGATATTTATACTATCTTGGCCATGTGGTCCTTTTTCTGGCTGTTGGTTTATTTTTGTAAATCCCCACGTCTCGTTGTCTTTCTTCTAATTGTAAACCAGCCACACATTCATATGCAGAAGTGCTAATCTCCCGATTTGTAATATTGAAGAAGTTAGATATGTAAACCAACGACAGAAACAAAAGTCATTTATTGTCAGCACTGACAGCCGTTTTGACGGGCGTATTTGCTCACAGGTACCTTGTGATCGTATTCATAACTGTTTGCTGTCCAGAATGGTGATTGATGTGCATCTAATGCTACTGCCATTGTTATGTATGGTATGTACGGGACATGTACAAAATGTTACAAAGGCGGAGTAAATGCGAACGACGTGTACATATTCAGTTACTGGATATAAGCAAATGACAAGTGATCAAGCAAGTACTGATAGGTTTTATTAATCACTACAAGAAGCCAATATTTATATGCTACGAATATTGATGTTATAGTAGAATGCCAGCACCCTAACACCAACTCGTTTCTTTTTCAGGACTGCATGTTAAGTTCTAATGTGATCGGTTAAAGAATTTCTGAAAAATGGCTAGCACGTACGAACACGTGGACGTTAATTGTACCTTTATGCATAATAATACAATGGGATGCATCATAAACGAAATAACTCGAAAATTCAAAAAAAAATATGAAGGCGTCAAAGCTCATCTTGCCTTCTAAATATCGGACATGATCATCCTCAACGATAGATTTGCCGAAAGGTAAAGAGACATAAAAGGACTGTGTAAGTTAAAATATACAAGAGATAATATTTGTTTACATTGAGTCTGCTGTTGCCATCATTCGTTACGTTACGTATTGGTTTAACAATGTTCGTTGACTCATAGACATATGATATATTCAGTTTATTAACATATGATATGCTTTCTTTATTGCCAAAGTACATTATTAATTTAAAAATACAAAACAAAATTAAAAATACAACGAAAATAAATACATTTTTATACACTTCAATATGAAAGAAGATTGTTAATACAACGAAAAAGATGTCTACTGCCCAATATAGAAATTAAAAACATACAGTTAAATGTAGTAGTGCATTTAACAATTATATGATTAATAATTTAATAAATAAACAAATAAGACAGCAGATAATAATTACCCTCAACTAATCAATCAATTAGTCGGTCAATAAGTTAATCAATCATTTGTTTTATTAACTACATAATAAAGTTATCAATAACGAGCAGATGCAATACTAATTTGATGTCATTATATGTTGCTTCAGTTTCATTTTATGTGCATTGTAAGCTCATTCCACATTTTGGTACCTTCAATTCCAGAGAAAATTTACCGAAATGGGTTCTCCTAAGGTGATACGATAAATTTGATTTAGTAGAAAATCTAGTGTTGTGCGCATGCTCGGATAAGTCATTTAGCTTACAAGGAAGTCTATTAAAATGAAGATCATGTATGACGATGCATAATTGGTATTTGAATAGGTCATAAATGTGTAAAATTGCAAGTGAAATAAAGAGTGGTCGGCTATGAGTAAATTTATTATTGAAACTCATAATACGCAAAATATTTTGGTAGGTTGTAAATCGGGACGTTGTTATGGTGATTACCTGTGTTAGTGCAGTGAATATGTGATATTGATCTATTGAGCCACATCAAAATGCTTATTGTAAGTACAGCTATTTGATCGTAGTACTGTTGATTGTAAACTTTTAATTGAGTGAGCAAAGCATGTTTTCATGCATGCTGATTGTGCAATAGAGCCATTTCTTTAGCATTCAATTAGCATTCTATTAAAGTAATTGAGTTTGATACTGTTCGAGCATTGTCAGCAGCTGGCCTGTATGTGTGTGTATCTGCACCTTGTGATGCGTTACTGTTCGTTGTATACTGATTAATCAGCACCATGAACACTGCCCCCATTGATTTAAATAGAAGTATCGGCTATCATTGGCATATGCCCCGGTCATAAAAAGTATTATACTTAGTAATGATATTGAAATGGAAAATATGCATATGCAACATAGTTAATACGTAGCCCACATGTTATGTTGGAATGTGATAGGTCCAAACATTTCTGAGAAATGCCAACTGACGTACGTTCGAACACGTGGGCGTCAATCGTATCTTTATGTATAACAATACAATGGCATGAATCCTAAACAAAATAACTTGAACATCCTATAATATAAGGCGCTAATACTCATCTATGAATAAGCAATATACTTCAGAGGGCGCCTACCTTTTAAAAATCAGATATGAATCATTTACAACGATAAGTTATTCGAAGAGGAAACAAACACAAGAGGGCGTTATTTTAAGTAAATTCAGATATTATTGTTTTTACATTGAGGCTGCTGTTACCTTCATTCATGACGTCACGTATTGTTGTTATTATTTTCGTTGACCAACATTCATACACATGACAACTTAATTCAATGTGAAGCTCATTAACATATGTTGATGTATGCAAAGTGGTCCGTTTCGTTTCACTTTACCTAAATCTTCATGTTCAAAATCTGATACAAATACTGCTTTATAGTAGTTATATTAATACTAGACCGATGTAGTATTCAAATGCATTGCTGTTATCGACAGTATCGTTTGAACTCGTCTAACTCCAATCTCATAGGGTATTTTATGCATTTCAGAAAAGTTTTCTCAATGTTGTTAAAAACCTGTTGGTAAGCTTGGTATAAGACGACTGATAGATGCAATATCATTTTTATAAATCGCCATTCAATTCGCCCAACGCGGGACTAATCATGATTCACAAGCATTATGAAATGAACTGCAGCTTTTGAAATTGATCAAAATTGTGTACTCAACACCAGGGCAGGTAACTATATAATTTTCTCAGCCCTAATAGGAAGTTAATAGCACTTCGTTATAGATTAGTTTAAAATACCATTCCATGTACACCAAATCAAAAATAATGAATAGGACGAGACAAGAACGACGGTCTGAATTATGTATGGTCTCTTTGGTCGTCAATTGCAAATGAGTGAATATTCAAAACATCAGCAGTTATTACTGTAGCATTAATACAGAGTTCCATTAATTAAAGCATGTCATGAACAAAATGTTACCGGACCAGCGGGTATGTAGGTTTTTATTTTTACCAGCTCGAATGGACAATTATCTGCCTCGGGCATACAGGGAGAAGTAATTTCGGCCACCAGTGTCCCTAGAATCGTGTCCCCAATACTACATTGTGTCAACGCATTGTCACCTGTCATTTAAAATAATATAATTGGCTGTGACTCGCTATTCAAAACCGCCGAATCATTCGATGTGGGAAAAATAGACCGTCACATAAATGTGTATCGGGCTGAATTGACTGCCTCTTCGATATCCTATTATGCACTTTGCAATCGACCAACACAGTGATTCATGTAGCACATGATGAAATTATGTTCAGAAGGGCGCCACCTAAGTGCTGTGTTCAAATTCGTTATAATAAAATCTACTATGCTCAAACTTTTGAACAAATGAATAAACTGAATGGTATATTTTATAATTAACTTATTTTAAATTAAAATGCTCATATTTTGAATTTTATATTTCAAAGTGTTATGATTTTAAATTATGGTCCTAATGGTACACCAAACGACAGTTATTCATACCGGAATTTCGGTAGTTTCCAGCAGAATCTGTACCTTCCGGACTCTGGAATTTCGTTGTTTTCTACTCGAAAACAACGCCAAACAAGTTAAATATATTAAAGTAAAAGTTTTGAAAACATGTAAATTATTATGCAAATTAGCTTAATTAAGATTTAATAATTGGTTTAAAATTTAGTTTTATTGAAATCAATCCATTTAAGTTCAAGATAACCCAACGCATTCCCTAAAATTTTACATTTCCGATAATTTATTGCGACAAGTCGCCATTGTAAAGGTGACATGACCAGGATTTTTCAATCTTCTCTTAACGTATCCTACTTTATTAGGAAATTCAAATTCCTAATATGGAAACGAATGAGGACAACAAAGACATGTCCGATTTCTTATTCTCCTTCCTTCCTTCTCTTCAAGTCAGCCACGTGAATCTCTTGTGCATTTCAGAATCCGATAATTCATCTACACATCGTATGTATGACTGGTGTGTGTGCTGACCATATAATCGCCTTAATTCAAATATACAACTGGAAAACCGGAGGGTACACATTTTATGTTTTTTTTAGACTGGACCAACATTGACGTACATACATTAGATGCTGTTCTAAACTAAGGGTTTAGTTGCAGGCACACTTGGTTATCACTTTGTCTTTGTTTATTTTCCTGTACGATTTATATTTATCATAGGTCAGACGCTTACGCTATAATCGCCTTAAATATGACAAACACTATAAATAACATTTATTGTCGGTTCTAATATATGTTCCCATCATGTGCTGTCATTGTACCGAGTTTCAATTAGACTCAAATCAAAACGATAAACAAATAGAAAAAAAATGGTGAATTGAGACACCTATTAAATCAATTAATTAATTAATTTCATAAATGTAATCAGACGTTCATTTATGACAAATATATGGTATAGGTAAACATTGATCAAAATTATACGGATTTATAAGAAAACCACAAGTATATGCATATTATTAATGCGTTTACAGTTTGTCCTATAACAATATGATAAAATGCAGCACTACTGCCGTTGCGATTTCCCCGTCCATCATATATATTAATGGTCAACTGGCCATAGGGCGTGTTTTACCAAAAGCATTCATCCGCTGATGGTCTGAATTAGGTTATTGATATCTCAGCACAATTTCCTCCTAATTCAGTAATATATTTCTGAAAGAAACATTAAACTATTTGTTAGTGACGCTTTCATATAAACAAAAATACTTTTAGGTGTCATGAGAAGAGCGCACTGGTTTATGATCGATGACATGAAGTTTAGATTCGTTCCAAGTTTTGTCATGACAAGCACAATAGTGCTTACAATAATTTCAATAGACAAGTTTAATTTTAGGATTACGTCATACTTTATCTCTACTTAAGTATATCAAGACGTGGTATGAGAGTGAGATATCTCGATGACTACTTTAATAATTATAACATAATTATGTACGAACAAGGATACTATGACGTATCTAATGATGTACTCGGCTGATACTATAAAAAGACTATCTGCAGATAGTCCCATTGGTTTCTCACGTTATTCGTTTAACCGGTAAGTAATTGTTCTTTTCTAATTATTTGCCACTGAATGATAGCATGTGATTTGTACATCGTGGTCGTCAGAATTGTTAATAGTGCACTTTGCAGAATAACATAACGAAATCATCATAATCTACTGAGTCCATGGATCTTTACGAGACTTATCTCTTCCCATCGATTTTCAAATTGTGAGCAATATTCCTTTATCCAAATCATATTGGATATAACACTCATTTGCGGTGCCAGGTCGTGTATGCTAGGCTTTCAAAAACATTTTTACAACATTTTTGTAACTTTTAACAGGTATTATAAACACATATTTCAACTAGGTATTACTATTAAAAAATAACAGCTACGAGTTTCAAACTACCTCATATTATAAATGATATCTCATAAATAACTTGGACTCTATTATTTGTGATTCACACAATTTTATTATACCAAGAAATTAAACAAGACTAGCATGCACATATGAAATAACGAAAACCCGAGATGTGTTAAGGTGTTATGTTACGTTACATCTTTGTATACTAATGCGATGTTTCACAATGAAAGCATTCGTGAGAAAGTGTAATTATTATCAGCTGCTTAACAAGTCTTTGTGAATGTAGAATTATTTATTATGAACTATGGCGGTCAATACACCATAACATGTTCTGAAAATGAAACGAGTTGCGATTAGTATGTTGGCATCCTAACATCAATATTCATAACATATTAGTATAGATTTCATTGTAGTAATGATTAAAACTTATAATCACATGGTTGATCACTTGCTTACCTAGTAAATGAATATGTACACTTCGTTCGCATATACTCCACCTTCCCCATCTTTGTTACATTTCATAGATGTTCCGTACATATGATACGTAAAATGGCAGTGGCACCCGATGCACATGAACCACCGACCTGGATAGCAAACACGTTGTAACCAAGACTAATAGCTACCTGTGAACACTTCTCGATTGGGTCTTCGAGTGATGCATAGGCTCCGTCCAAACGGCTGTCAGTCCCTTCAAGAGTTGGTATTGCTCTAACTGTTGCATCGCCAAAGCAGCCAATACTAGTATAAACTGGAAAATGTAAATGAAATTAATTTGATTATATTCAGTATTAATATGCCCACCCGATTGGTTAAAGCTAATTTTAGCACTAGCACTAACACTAATACTAAATGTCTGCAACTAAACACATTGCTTTGCATAACTAATTTATTACGAAATTTACACAAGTGAGCGCTTCCATACATAGTGTTAGATAACATTATCTGAATAAAACACGGAATCCCCTTCTATTAGATGTTAACAATTGTTACCTTATTTAGTGATTTTCTTGAAAAAGCATTTTGGATGCATGGAAATATACGGTTAGCAATGTGTAGTCGTTTGCTGCGTATTTTATATGCAAATATTTTACGGTGAAATTATGCTCGGTAACTTGGTCACGGATATAAATCTCTTTTGGAAAAAATTTAATTGGCAGGAGATACATTTTTTTATTTATATCTCAGTACTGAATAATTATGCACATGCATAATAACTGTTTCTAGACGCGGTGGTGATTCTAAACACTAATGAAACATGTACTATCATCTACAACAAACTCAACAACAAACACACATATTTATGAACCACACATTGCACCCACACCACACTTCATTTCATCTCCGCCAATCAATATGTTACAGACGTATTACAGTGGGCATCTACAGAAATGAATCGCAAACACTGAAAAAACACTACATCGACAGAACTCATTGTTGCATCAACAAGATCAATCATCTTAATCGCCATGCATACTTAATGCAGGCACATGACACAAACGACAATTTCAAACAATATCGGTAATTCCTCCATTACCGAACACATCCGCTATATTTAAAAAAGAAATATTGGCACATTCTACAAAGAAGTTAAACTACGATATAAGGTTCTGGTAAATCACTACTTGCCAGCTACTGCTAACCACGAAATCTACAGAAACTTCTCGTAAACACCAACAAGCCCAAACATACAAAGAAAAAACGACACAATTTACAAAATCCAGTAATCGGTTGGATTACCACTACAGGACACTGAACGTATGTTAATTTATACAAATACAAAATATGTATTGTACGCCTTGTCATTTGCTCATGACTTCTTCAATGCAAAACACTCGACATTGACATGATCTTTCTAATACAGGTGTCTTTTCCAGAAACCTCCATCGGTAATCCAATAGTTTTTATAGGCTCTTCCTACTGTGGTTGATGTCGTGGATTACAACTATTTCCTATGCCAATTTTACTATAATTGAGAAATAAATCTCCTCATCATATGGGCTTCAGAAGTTATTACGATAACAATCGGCCATTTACGACATATTTATCTACTTTTTCAAACTTTTGACAATGGCTCTCGATAATATGACAACGTAGGTCCCATTTCAACATAAATTTGAGAACTTTACAATCACTTTTTACAACTTTGTGCACAGTTTGTTTATCATTTTACGTTTTGACAAAGGTATAAACTGCTAATATAAGAATCAGTTCTAACACATTTACTAATGTTTTTCTATATTTTCAACTGCGAAGTCGATATAATAATGACATAGGTCAAATATTTTAGCAAACCCATAATTTTTTTCAAATGCATTTAGTATCATTTTATGATTTTTGGAACATCTTACGGCCGACTCATATGAGACACTCGTAATATACGCATATTATTCACTTTTTTACTTTGTAACTTCGCAGTTAGATATGAGAACATCTTAGTTCAAATATACACGCAAATCTAACAACTTAGCACTCACTTTGCAAACTTTGCACGCCGTTTTAATAGTTCAGATTCATTATGTGCCGACATACGTAATAAAAAGCAGTCTGTAATGGTAAATAACTCTACCCTAGACAGGGCGACGGGTACAGGTTTCCAGCCGGTTTTTTTCTGGGTGGTATGAGTCCAAAAATTGGATTTGTTATTTGAGTATGATATTTGTAAGCTTCGTAGAATATCCCGTGTTTGTTTTTAAAGTGATTTTATCGTTACTACTTTAAAATGTAAATTTTAGTTTTGGCGGTTTTAAACTGCTTGGATGTTTTGGATTATAGTTTGTGCAAATGAATAAATAAATGGTGGACGAACTGTCCTAATGGCTTCATTTTGCAAACCAACCATATACCTATTGCGTATGAGCTTTTGCGTGGTTGTGAAGTTTGCTGGAAACCAAGGGGTAAACTCATTCTCTCTACGTTATTTTCTGTGGGGCACTAAATGTATTGACTTTGAACAAAAATCCAATCTATGCCTATGATCCATGTCTCGCACGGTTTCATCAACCTTTTCAAAAAGAGAGAAAATGTTTCATGATTTCAGCGCCGGGATGTGACTAAAATTGTAGGAATACATAAAGCATAGCTTGTGCTGACTTTCAGTGATATTACGTTTTTATAGGGCATAGCCAATTATTAGCCAATCAGGGCCTTGACCATAAACCGATGAATTGAAAAGCCTGTGTGATGTAATCAGGGAAACAAAATTTTACACAGGCACCGAACATTTTTTACACCAATTATTGAATGTGAATTGACCTAATTTTCATATTAATTACATATTTTCAGTACTTTTACGTAAATCTTAAAAAATTGATTTGAAAAGTTTTGACTTAATTATGCTTGTTTGGCGATTTTTTCCTGCTCGGCAACAAAGGAAGTCCAGCATCCGGAAAGTACAGACTCTACCGGTATTCTGGGAAATACTTTGAAAAACAGTATCGACACATACATCTACTTTCTTGAACATCGATGTTTGAACAACTGTCACATGGTGTTTTATCAGGCCAATATCGTTTAAAATCGTAACACTTTCAAAGTATGAGCTTTTTATTTTAAAATAAGTTAAATATAATATATGTGAAATGAAATATTTATGTATTTATTTAGTTTATTCTTATTTCAAAACGGCAAGGTTGAATTTAGTAAATTTAAACACATTGAATTTAAACATAGCAGATTTAAACATAGTGAATTTGAACACAGCAGATTTAAATAAAGTGAATTTGAACATCGCAGATTTAAACATTGTGAATTTGAACATAGCATATTTAAACATAGTGAATTTGAACATAGCAGATTTAAGAATAGTCAATTTAAACATACCAGATTTAAACATAGTAAATTTAAACATAGCAGATTTAAACATAGTGAATTTGAACATATCGCTTAGATGGCTAGTTGGCAATTGCTCATGATTATACAAATTCGGACCTTCCAATTAATTATTTGCGATTTTGTGGGCTTGAAATGGGGTAATTAAAAACTAATCTAAAATGCAGTGCTGGGGAAATTGTATGGATATCAATACAATTTGGAAAAATTGTCAGAGCTTATGTCATAATGCTTGTGATCCTTGATCAGTTTGGATGAATTAAATGGCGATTTCTTTTATTTTTTCAATAAATTGTGATCCCTTTTTATGGTGATGTGTGAAATAACTTTACCTTGAAATAATTGGTCTACATGTACATTTAATAAGGGGTGCGTCATTACATCTGGAAAGGGTATTGTCAGAAAAATTATTATTGCACACATTATTTTTTCCTTCATTAATTTTGTTATATTTTTTATTGCCCTAATGTTTTGTTTTTCAAATGGTTTATCTTCTGTATACATTGTTTGTCCATGTGTTTTCCTCTCATCGCTAAACTAACTTTGTCTGATCACACTAGTATAACATCATTGAATACGGTAATAAAAATATAGTGATTTAGCACACTGGCATAACAAAATAAAACAGAAAAAGGCCATCCCATTTCTTGTAAATCTATTTATGACAGTGTGAAATAACAGTATACCAATCCAACTAAGCATAATATCTACTATTTCAGTGGTGTTTTTCAATTATATTCTTGCTGTTGTTGCTGAAAAACCAATTGTATTAATTCCACATTCCTGCAGTAGCCTATGTTTTTCACCGTGAAAGAATGTACATCTTAAAATGAAATGTACGCCAGTATCAAATTTTCTGCAAAGTCGGTTTTCAAGTTTAAGACTTCTCTTTCTAAGTTAGGATCACTTAAACAAAATGTTGACATAATATACTTAGATTGAAATCTTCAAAATCTTAATAAATTATTCTCCAAATGTTTGAACAATTGCTTCGTTGCCTTCTGTCCCATCATAACGACAGTTATTTATCCACTCATTCCATGTCTGGATATATTCATGTTTTTGAGATTTGTGCTGTACTATTTTATAGCTTGGGTCTATATTGCTAAAGTAATTCTGGCCCAGGTTTTTTAAAATATTTTGAATTCATTTAAAATTATTTCCCATCGATGCCGCTAGTGCGCATGTTATACTGTTATCGTGTAGGTTACTTAATCTGTACCGGTATTTAATTTGCATAATTGTTACTTATGTTTACACCAAATTCTTCCAAAATACCTAGTGTTTTTGTTTCTTTACCTACACCAAGTACAGAACGATATAATTTATTACATACTTGTTCTATACTGTTATCATTTAACCTTACTGGAGGTTTGAAGAGCGTTGTTTGGGTTTTACGTACGTATAAAGCGGACGCATATACACTCCAGCACTTTCCATCGCTATAGTGCATACATGCCTGACATATTAATACATTTTATATGTTATGGATGGTACACGAAGTATCAATTGTATTTCTTGTATAATAAATTGCTACACAGAATAACAAATAATATGAGATCCAAAGTTTCTATTTTCTGATATGTGAAGTAGAGCGCGACAAGCTTGCTATGTTCAAATTCGTTATGTTCAAATTTGCTGTATGAATTTTCTATGTTCATACAACGTTAAAGCCTCATATTTTAAATTTAATTTCCCATATTTTAAGTTAAATTTCTCATGTTTCAAATTGAACGTATCATAATTTTAATTTAAATTATCATTTTTTAATGTGTCAAAGTTTTAATTATGTGCTTGATTCGACTGCATAATTGCGCCATCAACACAAATTCATCTAACTGAAGTGTTTTTTGGAGACTATACGTTTGACTATCTTAAACCAGAACAGAAATTTTCAAATTTCGGTAGTGAATAAACATCGTTTCACTCACGTAATTGTTTGTTTCACGTGTCATGTAAATTGTTGTTCATGGGGAGAAATCCATTCATTTTATCATGGATGTACTGTGAGAGTTAATTCGTTTATTTTGAAAACAGTATTTGACAATTGTTATTCAATTTCGGTAGAAATTTAATTTCTGGTTTTTAAACGCAGACAGTTCAGAAGTTAGGAGGTCAAATCGTGATTAGGCGATATGATACAATGACAAATGACCGTGAGCTTGTTTTGCGAATAAATACTTAATTAAACCCATTGATGTTTTGAAAAGTAACAGTTTTTGGACTCCTCACAGCGTACAAACTATAACTTGAAATGTTTTTTTTTTATAAAAGCAACGGTTCACAATTTTATAAGGTTTACTAAGCCAGATGTTGAAGAATCGATTCTTTAATGATTTCGCATGTTTTGTATATTTACTTAACATAACGCCCTCTTGTGTTTAATTGTATCGTTGTATATGTTTCATATCTGACTTTTTAGAAGATAGACGCCCTCTAACCATATTGTTCAGTCATAGATGAATTTATAATTCATGCCAATGTATTGTAATAGATGAAAATACGATTGTCGCCTGTGTGTCAGTGTGTGCCAATCCTCAGAAAAACTTAGACCGATGACATTCAAACATACCATGCCAACCATGTACAATGACATGCATATGCATTTGCATTACTTCTTGATAAATATTGTTAACTGGCGATAATTGTGGTCCTTCCAGAGTTGAACAGTGTGATTTCAATCAAAATTTGTATCACGGTGGTGCGTATTAGTTTACAGGTGCACGTCTTATTTTTTGATTTCAGTTGACCATAAAACAACAATAAAACAGAAGTTGATTCTACAATTTCATATTCAAAAATTAAAAAGACGTGACAATTGATTATCCTCAAAAACACAAAATCGTTATAATCGTTATAATCTGCTGTGTTCATCTTTACCAGACTTTTCTCTTCCCTTCGATTTTCAAATTGTGAGCAATATTCCTTTGTCCAAATCCTATTTGATAAAACACAACATTTTCGTAACTTTTATCAGGTATTACTTTTAAAAAAATCACAGCTACGAGTTTCAAATAACGTCATACTATTTCGTATTGTCAGCAGGTCAAAAAATAAATAAATTGCACTCTATTACATTTGCTTCACCATATTTATTGTACCAAGAAATTAAACAAGACTAGCATGCACCTATGAAATAACGACAAGCCAAGATGCGTTATTATTAAGATATTATGTTACGTATTTAGAATCCAATCCTTGTATACTAATGCGATGTTTCACAATGAAAGCATTCGTGAGTTAAAATTTTAATTATTATCAGCTGCTTAACAAGTCTTTGTGGATGTAGAATTATTTACTCTGAACTACGGCCTCCAATACACCATAACATGTCCTGAAACAAGAACGTGTTGGGGTTAGTATGCTGGCATCCTAACATAACATAACATCAATATTCATAATATAATAATATTTGCCTATTTGTTGTGATCATCAAAACGTATAATTACCTAGTCGAAGAATATGTACACTTCGTTCGCGTATGCTCCACCTTTCCCATCTTTATTACATTTCGTAGATGTCCCGTACATATTATACGTATCAATGGCAGTGGCACTGGATGCACACCAACCACCATTCTGGACTGCAAATACCTTGTAACCAAGATCACTAGCTACCTGTGAACACTTCTCGATTGGGTTTTCACGTGATGCATAGGCTCCGTCCAAACGGCTGTCAGTCCCTTCAAGAGTTGGTATTGCTCGAACTGCTGCATCTCCATAGCAGCCAATACTAGTATATACTGACAAATGTCAATGAAATTAATTTTATTATATTCAGTGCCCATTGTTTGGTTAAAGCTGATTTCAACAATAACACTGAATGTCTGCAACTAAGCACATTGCTTTGCATATCAAATTTATTACGAATTATTCCAAAAATGAGCGCTTCCATACATAGTGTTATATAAAATTATCTGAATAAAACACGGAATTCCCTTCTATTAGATGTTAACAATTGTTACCTTATTTAGTGATTTCCGAATTATTAGAGAAAGCATTTTGGATACTTGAAAATATACAGATAGCAATGAATAGTCGTTTGATGCGTATTTTATATGCAAATATCTTACCATGAAATTATGCGGTAACTTGGTCACGGACCTCTTTTGAAAAAAATAGCATAATTGGCAGGAGATATATTTTTTATTTTATTGTGTTTTCTAGAAGCCATATAAATATGAATGCAACTGTAGAAATTACACTTTACATATTAATACAAGTGTGACTGGTTTACAATTAGAAGAAAGATAAAAGACGTTACAAAAATAAACGGCCATAACATTCGGCCAATCGACGAAAAATTTTATAAATATCTGTATTTTAATTTTTATTTTATTTACATAAATCCAGATGAGAAACCTTTATATAGATTTGAAACGTTGATAATACATTTTGCATAGACAAAGTATCCATTTTCTTTACGAAACCAGCATACCTATATTAAGAAATTCTTAGCAACATGAATTACAGTCATTATCGAAATGACCAATTATTCAATTGTTAAACTGTTTATAAATATCACCAATTACCAGCTAAGTTTACAGTTCATGATACGTTGTGCTTACCTAAATCATTAGTGAATATATATACATCATTGGCACCTGGTCCACCTTCCCCATCGGCATTGCAAGCTTGAGAAACGCCATATTTAGCAAATGTTGATGTCGCATCACTGCTCGATGCACACCAACCTCCATTTTGCAGAGCAAATATTTTAAAATCTTTATCACTGCTTACATCGGCACATTTTTGTAATGGATTTGTTCGAGTGTGATATGAACCATCAAGTCGTGAGTCTGTTCCCTCAAGAGTTGGTATGGCCCTGTCTGTAGTTACATCAGCAAAGCATCCAACTTTTGCGTATCCTGGAGAACCAAAAAATGCAACTTAATATTACATACACATACACGTTTCGCTGAATGATATCATTGTTACATATTAACCAGGGATTTATTTTCCAAACAAGATTGTAATTCATATCATGTGTTTTGAGTTTACAATATACACTTGTTATCAGTCATTTAACTATTACCTGAACTGTACGGTAAATAATGTGTACAATTCGATTAAGTATGAATACGCATATATTTACTTGGTGTATCTAGGAAAATGTAGACATCGTTGGCATAAGCTCCGCCTTCCCCATCTGCTAAGCAATTTCTTGATGTCCCGTACATATTATACGTATCAATGGCACTGGCACTGGATGCACACCAACCACCATTCTGGACCGCAAACACCTTGTGACCAAGATCACGAGCTACCTGTGAACACTTCTCGATTGCGTCTTCACGCGACGCATATGCACCATCCAAACGGCTGTCTGTGCCTTCAAGAGTGGATATTGCTCTAACTGCCGTGTCACCAAAACAACCAAGTCTAGCATATACTGAATACAAATAATATGAAATGCGAATGTGTAATTACTTTGAGTGAAGTTGAAGAATTTACTAACCTGCATTTATTAGCAATATAATTTGCCATTACTGCAATAATTTGTGTGATATTAATGAGTTCGTGTATTTGAACGATCACGGATACACTTATTCAAACTTTATACTACATGACTCTATGATGCAGTAGCTGATAGCATAGAAATTGATTTCCTTTTCCTATTCTATTGGTATATTTGACAGATGTTGATTGAAACATAAATGGAAATTAACGTAATTCAATATTTGCCCTCAAACACTACATAAATACATCGGTAAATGTTTGTTCATGAAATGTCAAATACATCACCGATTTTACTCTAGAATTTCATAATCTTTTGAATGCCAACATATTGCCCGTCAAATTTGTTCTGCAAAATGTGTAAGTTATTTTTTTGTCTAAAACGTGTTTAATTATTCTTGGCAAAATGAGCATAATTTAATGACAGCTAAAAGGTTTGGTTAACATGTTTAAACAGAATTGTAATTGTATTTTATAAAAGCTGATAACATTTGGCCTTGCATCTGTATACACACATCTACTAGTCATAATACCCTCCCGCTCCTCAACAATTCCAGATATGATGTATGTTGTTTTATATGTTCTATTGTGAAGGATCGATTTATGATGATGATACTACCTCATACAAGTGGCGACAAATTCGTGAAAAAAAGAAGAAGAATCGGCTACTATACTCACCTCTACGATTGGTAAACATGTAAACATCATTGGCTCCGGGCCCACCTTCGCCATCAGCATTGCAATCTTGTGAAACACCATATTTAGCAAATGTTTCCACAGCAGATGCAGCAGATGCACACCATCCCCCGTTTTGCAAAGCAAATATTTTATAGCCAAGGTCACCAGCTACGTCAGCACATTTTTGTAAGGGATTTTCTCGAGTGTGGTATGAACCATCAAGTCGTGCATCTGTGCCTTCGAGGGTTGTTATTGCCCTGTCTGTGGTCACATCTTTGAAGCAACCAATCCGCACGTAATCTAATAAATATAAAAACATTCTCACTTTCAAATGTATATATGAATAAGAATATGTATGTGTTATGCATTTTTTGTTAACAAGTTGATTTGTATAAGATTTCAGCAATTCAACATCATCCCTGTTATTGAATAAGTTTTATTTTTTGGTAAGAATGTTGTACTCACTGTTAGTATAACAACTGTAGATGACATTGGCTAGTTGGATGTCTGCAGGGCTCAGACTGTTTCGTTGACCAATAAGATCATTGTCATCAGGGTTAACTGCAGTTATTGTAGGCTGGCCATTTTTACTAAAATACTGGTGTACAAATGTAAGATAAAAAACATGTAAAAAACAATTTATACATCCATCAGGTTTATATAGCCAAGTATTGTAGTATAACAACTATATTTGACTGCATGAGGTTATGTGTTTCAAAATAATTAAACTGAGTATACGATGTAAAGCAAATTGTAAAAGTAGAATATTAACAAAATATGAACATACGTGAGTCCCATAATGCATCAGTGATCCTAAATCATATGGCACATTGTACGAGTTAATAGTATCAGCTGTGTATCTGTTAAAATTGTGTTCTTTACCATCTTTAATATTCTCCAAATGTATAACAACAAAGTTGTCTCTGTCTGTTCGACTTTGCTCATGCCAGAAACCAATCGCGTGGCCAATTTCATGAGCAATAGTTCCTATCTGATGAAAAGAAAGCAGCAATAGTATAATACAATAAAGCGATTTAATTCTATGCTTCATTTTAATATTGTATCAACCAATGAAAATCAAGACGTAAAATTAACGAAAGACGTAAAGTAACGAAACAATGAATGAATGAATGAATGAATGAATGAATGAATGAATGAATGAATGAATGAATACTAATGAGCTACACACGCTGCTTCATCGCAATTTTCACTTTTAACAACACAGTGAGTCTTGCTGCTTGTCTGTATTCTTTCTAAGGTTTCAGTGACTTATTGTTCTGTTTTCCGCCGCTGTTTTGGTTGGTTTTGTATCTCTGCCCACACGAAAAGTCAACATGATAATCCTTTTGCTGGATTGACTTGTAAACATGTTGGGAAATGCGAATCAGTTGATAGCGCCACTATTGAAAGCTACGTTCAAGCTATTTCTGAAATTGTTGGACCACAAAATGTCGTGGCAGCTTCTTGGGCTAATGGTTAGGTCATTGTTTTTCTTGATTCGGTTGAACAAGTTTGTGAGCCCGGTATTAGAACTAATGGCAATAGTTTCATCTATTTCGAGCCGCCAATCAAACCAGCCACTAAAGTGATATCATCAAGAGGTCATCCATTCATTCCAAATGAATTACTTGAAAAGGAATTGACCAGATATGATAGAATTGTTAGTACTCTGAGGATTATACCACTGGGATGCAAGAAACATGAATTGCGTCACGTAAAATCTTTTCGCATACAGGTTTATATGCTATGAGAACAAGATAAAATTGATGTAGTATTTATTGTCAAGTATGAAGAACGTCCTTATAGAATAATGATACATCTACACCGACCACTAAAAACACGCATTCTTCTGCTCAAAACGATTATCAAACAGACACGCAAACTGATTCACACGTTGTCTCTCAAATCGCCGAAACCGACATGAAAACATATATTATGAAACCGGATAATTTAATACAACCCGATACAGCCGAGCAATCCCCCAAACGTACTGAGGAATGCTCTGCAAAAAATAATAACTTGTCTTTAAATATAACTAAATATATCGAAACTGAAAACGCTAACCAAAACTCAAAAACGAATAAAACCAATCAAAACGCCAACGTCACAGACATCTGTGATGACAATGAAGGCGCTAAAAATATTATCAAACAAGCAAACGATTTCTGCCTGAATCTACATCTGTTCGTCCGATCCTTTCACTATACATGGAAGAATACTGATATGCCTGCAAGATAAAAAAAATCGTGTTTAACGATTGCCTGCAAAACTCGCCAAGCATTATATTAAAATGCTGAAAAATAAAGAAATAGGGGATTCATCAAGCGACAAACCTATTAATGAGATATGGAATATTGGACGCGGAGCGGAGCAGAACGTGTGGGTTTTTTCAAAGTTGCTAAAGTTACACATACTCTTCTGGTGTGACTGTTCTTGTCAGCCCAATAAAAAAGGTCAATGTCCTTAGTGTAAACAATGTCGTTGACGGTCGACTACTTCATGTTAATGTCGAGGTCAATCATTCTTGATTGCATTTGGTAAATGTCTATGCTCCCACGAGCGGGGAAGAACGTTTGGATTTCTTCAAAGCTGTTAAAAACCTGATAAATGGCTTAAACTTTGACACATTAATTATGGGTGGCGACTACAATTGCACGCTGAATTCTGATATTGGTTGCTAGTCGTGAGTCACACCACCATCATCATTGTTTTTGTAACACATTATGAAGCCATTCAATGGCATGGCGACATGTCAATCCAAACACGAAACAATACACCTGGAATCAAAATAACGACTTGACACGTTTTACAGAACGAAGTCTATTGCAACAAGGAAAACACGTGTTTGTATTCAGCATCATTGTAATTATTCAGATCATTGTCTGGTCACACTCACCTTCATTCTATTAGTAGCCGTAATCCTGTATGAACCTTCAATTCTAGTCTTCTACATGACGAAGACTAATGTACTATTTGACACGAGTACTGGTTGCTGTGGAGAAAGTCACGAAGTCAGAAGTCACGGTTTAATTCCATCCATTGGTAAAATTAAAATAAAAGAGCTAACTAAGTAATATACTGCGAAACTGAGTAACAACTATGGTACTTTGAAACACAAAATTATCAATGAAATTGCAGATGTGACAGTCAGTTCCATACTCCGAAAAAATTCAATCAGAAAAGGACATTACTTGAGAATATTACCAAAACGGAGACTAAAGGCGCAGCCATTAGATCTCATCACTAAATTCTTAACGAGAATGTCGCTCGCACCTCCTGTTTTGTCTAAGTTGAAAAACAATATACCAGATTATTGTGTCAAAGTTGCTCCATGGATGTATCTGTCTATGCCCTTGTCGATTTAATTGGTCAGAACGTTTTTTGAAGTTTTTTTGGCGCGGACGTCATTGGGTCCGTAAAAAAAATTGTTTACTTACCAGTGGCTGAAGGCGGCCAAGGTCTCTTGGATCTGCCAACTCGTATTCATTGTTTCCGTATCCAATACATACAACGATATCTATCTATTTTAAATCTAATACAGCGCACACATTTCCAAAAAGCTGATATAATCAAATCGGTCAGCTAATCAACAACAATAATTGGCTCGACATCAATAGCGTACACGAGCTTTTCTATTCAAAAAGGGTATTAAATATTGCACTAGATGTAATTAAAAAAAAATCCCTACGGAATGGAAGATACTTATTTAAAATGGCTGCAACCCGAACTTAACTAATCAACTTCACACAAACTATTACATCGAAATGAAAGAGACATACTCCTGAACTACCCTATATACAAAACAGAAAAAGGGGCACTCTATAAAATCATGACGTCAATAAATTACCTCACTAAACAAAAGACCGAGTACAACACCATATGGAGAGACTTACTTTCAATATCTCCAGAACACAAACCGAACTATCGCAATTGTTACATCTCGCTTCTACTTAAAACAGGCGGAGATCTACAATGGAAGCTGCTACACGGCGCATATCCTACAGGAGGTTTTCTCTACAATTGTTGCATGTCGCAATCAGACAAGTGTCCGTTCTGCAATGAAATCGACAATATTATGCATGTATTCCTGAACCATCTATTTGACACAATTAGAATAATGATACAAGATCTACTAAACGACGACAGGTTACCGCCCCCTGAGGAAAAAACACGCCAACAACCACCAAAGTGGAAATCCATGTTACACGCTACAATAAAGTAAAAGAGCTTGATCTTACTGATGCACTGCTTTTCAAACTACGAGTCATCAACGAATTCAAGTACCACCTACATAACTACTCCATCTAGACATTCATCGAACAGTACTGCATCAACTACACAATCGCCAAAGTCAATGGACAAAATCTTCAATTATCGGACAGTATTACGTGAACATAAAACATTTTCTTCATACCGTTATTGACATTCACTCTGTATACAATCACTTGCCTTTCATGACTTCATGACTCGGCTAATTACTTTGTATTTGATACCACTTTCTCGATTCGATCTTTTTTACTATTGCCCTTTTTAAACTTGTAAATCAGTAATATATTTTTTTAAATGAGCAATAAAAACAGAAATGAATGAATGAATGAATGAATGAATGAATGAATGAATGAATGAATGAATGAATGAATGAATGATGGATGGATGGATGGATGGATGGATGGAACAATGGATGGATGGAACAATGGATGGATGAACGGACAGACGTACGGACGGATGGATGGATGGATGTAAGATTGGATAGATGGATGGATAATGAATGATGGATGAGTAGGTGGGTGTGTTGATGACTGGATTGATGGGTGAATGGATTCATATCACCTCCCAATACGTGCATACATAATATACGTGCCTGCGCACAGCCAGTGCCTATTGAAACGTCCTGGGAGCCTCCTGGATTGGCAACACCAACGCTTGAGTAGCAGCTTGAAGTTAACATATTACAAAACGAACCATATCAATAGTTATGTGAGCAGTAGAAAAATCAAAAAAATTGTACATTTTGATACGATATGAGGCATAAACAATTACGAATCGGTTTCTCCCGAAATAAGAAAAACATAGCTATAATGTTTATTGTTAGAGGATATTAATAGCACCAATGTTGTATAGGGTAATGTAAATACGAGTACATACTAATTATTATTTTTCATGAAATTTATTCTTGATGTGTGTCCTGCTGCAGCACTGTATGCTGGGAATGTCAGACAGGATACACGTTCCCAATACTTTAACGCCTTTTCTATCACGGCTCTGTCACCTTCACCTACGAAAAATAAATGTGGGTCGTTTTTTTTATTAATGAAGACAATATTATTAAAATTACTATAGTGTACATAACCGTTCCAAGCAGTATACCCACTTTTCATTTTCAGGCTGCTTGAAAGCTCAGGCTTAAATATTCAGGAAAGAAAACGAAATACATCTGATTGGAGAAATAGATTTCAGACTAGACCCGACTTGCTACACAATTTCACATAAAACAGCACAAACAAAACAATTTACATTTGCTTTAAAATTTTAAAAAAAATATATTTTTCTTACTTTGAGCAGATATCACATAAGGCACAACACCATTTGGCCACCGCCTTGCCAAGTCAGCATGTGCTTTTCTAATGCCTCCACCATTGTTGAATTCTTCTATTTGTTGTTCAATTGATGTTCTTTGTTCCTCTGTCAAAATAATATCGGATTCTAATGCACCAGGTGTCTCAGCTTCTTCTGGTGGTTCAGGCTGCAACTCCTATTTAAAAAAAAACGTTTCACGTTTAGCATTTGATGATTACACTTTTATGCTAAATAGATTTATGTTTATTTTATATCGTCCAATTATGGCTCAATCGATATACCATGAGTGGCGTTTTACACCTTTCAATACACCAGACATTTGTTTTTGATATGTTTTTATTTTGAAAACTATATGTATTGTGTATGCCATATTTTCGCTATATGGTTCATGAGTAAGATATTTAATGTATATTGTGTTTCTGTGTTATCTTAAATTGATGAAAATGGTTTATCTCTTATGAAGATTGTGTAAAGATCACTCGTTCGTGAAGCTGGTTGATATGAGGGACATTATAACTAGTATTATATATGACCCAAAAATGAGTTAGTAATACAACCCATGACGTGAGAGATAGAATTAAGCTATATGAATAAGTGATATCAGATAAAAGTCTTTCTATTGCATGACCAACACCGAGTTCCAAAAAACATACAAAATTATAATTTTATAGAACTGCGCTTATGTGTCATATGCTGATTTATACTAATATGGCATAGCATATGAGTACACTCGTATATATTATTACGAGTTCGAATCATTGCAGGATTTAAATTATTGAAATTGTGAAATTCATAAATTAATAAGATGTAAACATGCTTGTCACGTGTTTTTCCTCGTCGTACAGTTCTAACCTGCATAAAATTATAACGTTTAACGTGAATATTTCGAAGTTCAGCATACCATATTACATATAATGATATGAAAATTTGTCAAGTGATAAACACATACGTTAATTAATTAATCACATACCGCATTGATGTTATAAATACCAGCTACCAACAGTAAACATATATATAATTCTTGTGTCTTTGCCATGGTATCCAAAAGTTAACGTCTGAGAGATTAAATGAAAATCATATATTATCAAGGATTTATAAGATTGTGGTATGTAATCAAGTGATATGCGATGGAAACTTAAATAAAATTGATGCGAATTGCGAGATGCTCTTTAAATCACAGGACAAATATGCATTTCAAAAATACTAATGCAAATGAGTGAGTGGCCGAACAAATTGTTAATGTTCTCAAAGTGTGTAATATATGCGTTTTAGAATACATATACAGTTTTGCTCATTTTTGTTTGCACTATAGAACATTTCTGGGCGCTCAATCCGTTCCGAGGTGCTATTGGTTTGGTTTCTGTTAGATTGACGTCGGAACAGGATAATCTATTATAAGATTTACTCCAACTTTTTACTCGGAACTACCGGTAACACCTGAGCGAAACAACTACTCGTCATCAGCTAGTTGTCATCAATGACGATGAAAGTGAGTAAATATATTACGATTGTTTCTCAGATGCTCTGTTTACAAAGCAGCTCCTCTCCCCGAACCGTTCTTTTTGTATGGTATATAAAGGTTTATAACTCAGTGTATGGCTATACGGTATTTCATGGAATAGAATTCCAAAAGAATGGAATTTCATGGGAGTAATTTTGGAGAGTGGTTTGAAACATCGTAGTTTTACTTTGGCTTGCAAATTAAATTATTCTCGAATTTGAGAATGTACACTGAAGAGGTTTCCTGCAAAAAGGTTTTGTTGTAACACATTCTAGACTATTTCATGTTATGTTATTCTGCAAAATGCACTATTGACAATTTTGACGACAAATCACAAGCTAACATTCAGTGGCAAATAATTAGAAAAGAATAATTAGGAAATAACAATTACTTACCGGTTACACCAATAATGTGGGAAACCAATAGACTATCTGGGGATTTTAGTGTCATGTTATAGTATCACACGACTACGTCATTAGCTACGTCATAGTATCAATTGTTCGCATCTAACGTGTTATAATTAGCAAAATAATCATCGAGATACCTCAATATCACACAATGGCTTGACATACTTAAATACGTAAAGTTAAATTATGACTTAATCCTTAAAAATTAAAGTTGACTATTGAAATTATTGTATGCACTAATGTGTTCGTCGTTATAAAATTTCGAACGAGTCTAATCGTACTACGTCATCGGGCATAAACTCGCTTACAACACAAAACTGCAAGTCATACATGTGTATTTTATAGAGATTAAAGAAATGCTGGTGGATGACCTGTGCGTAAACTCTCATATAGATTGTGAACCTTAGGTGTTGACTAAAATTGAAGATATAATTACAACTAAGAACAAAATATAGGCAGAGCGTGAAAATGTTTTTTTTTTGTGTCCCTCGAAAAAGTCCCACATCGTGATACTTTTGTTGGTATGACAGAATAACAGAATTTGGATTTTAATGGGATTTTTTGTTTTGAACAGAAAAATCTTATTCAAGTAGCTGAAACAAATAGTCAAATTTAAGAAAGTGTGCTGAAATATCAATAAAATAAATACTGAGTTTCACCCCATCGAAAGTAACCCTGTTGGGTCATGAAAGTTACCTTTCACTCATGACAAAACAAATAGTTAATTAGGTGAACACAAAGTGACATCTCCATTGAATATTAGAATTGCTAATTAAAAGACGCTAGTCAGGCCTCCTTCCACTGACAGCGCAGATAAATAAATGCTAAGCTGATAAATATGACAACCCATGAATGCCAAGATGTAGTTTCACCGAAGCATTTAAATATTGTAAAAAAATAAGTGTCTCCACCACACCCAACATCTAAATAACGGTCACTATGTTAAATAAGGTGAAACAAGGTGAAACAAGGTGATTTAATATGTAAAAAACGACATATGTACACAATATTTATAGAGTTATTATACTAGATCAAAGACCAGCACATTTCAGCGGATTAAAGTAGATATTGAAACACGCTGTATGACATGTTTTAGGGAGGTGATCAAAATCAAATCAGCGGTTTCCGGCTCTGGAACTCCGCGCAATATGCAAATTTATGCAAGAATATTCATGAGCTAACAGTTCAGTGCAGCGCCCCCTTTTCGCGAGCGGACTGGTACAAATTGAAAACTCATTGTTTAACTCCAAAACAACATTAGTTGCTGTATAAAAAAAAAGAAAAATCATGAACGCTCGTTCGTTTGTACATTTTAAGGATATCGTTATATGAAGGTTTCTGCTGACCTATTTCTTAACGTCGCGTAAATAGCATTTATCAAAGCGTCAAATTGCTGATCGTAAATATTTGCTGTGTCACGTTGCTTCACCGCAGCCAACACCGGACGACTTACGTTAAAGCTATCACTGTTTTTAACAATTATTTCCAAATATAAAAAAGAACTATAGTGGTTCGCACTGAAATAAAAACGCGTGCTTCGCCGACAAAACGAAACGATGCGTCCATGCAAAATCGGGATCAGAAGTCAAAATACGTGTCACCGATTTTCTGTTAAATTCATGTTATATCATACTGTCTCCATGAAATCATTTGCGTAGATTTCACAACATTACGGGCCGTGAATATTTGCTATGTCACGTGAAATATAGAACATCGGAAGACTTTTATTATAATAATATTTTGCTCTGATTACTATAAAATCCACACTTTGACGAGAAAACAAAACTATGTGTTCCTGCTAAATCAGGTCAGACGTTCTATGACCACATTTGTCGATTTCAAAACATTACCGGATGTGCAAGTTCGTTATACATACAGATATGAAAGAACAGACAACTAGAAACTGTCTGTATATATAAGTTCGTTTATGTGTCCAAAATGAATGCGATGTAGCGATTGATATCATTACAGTCCCTCTATCCCCGGCCTGGAAACACTTGACAGTCTATTGTCCCATGGCTGTTTTTTTCTTACTATAAAAGAGGCCAATCCGCTGACAATGCGTCGACTAGGTTCAGTAAGTCAAAAAACAAAATGGCGCTTGTAAATAAATTCTCATTAGGGCAATAAAAAGTCCTCCGGCTCAATTCCTGGCAGTGCTAAAAATTGATACTGCAGGATGTCATTCTTAGAGACATGATGTCACCAGCATTGGAAACTACATTACAAATATATGCTTGAAAACTAAAAATATTGGCACGAATGGCAATGAATTGGCGAGAGGCCATCTTTATTTTGAACGGAACAGTGAATGCCTAAATATTATACGTATACTGTATATTATATAATAAAACAAGCACAATAAACCGATCCAAAACTAGGTTTAAGCTATCCAATAAATGAAAAAAAACGATCTTTTTTTAAAAACACATGATCAAGACTGTTAGAAATGTTGTACCTCAATTTTAAGTGCAATATTGACGAATAATAACTATGCTTCGCCGAAAACCATACCGAGCACTGGATGGTAATTCACACCATAGACAATAGCCGTTCCCAGACCGGGGATAAAGGGACTGTGATATTAGTAATGCTTCAACAATGATAGCAACTTCAATAATTCTCAATATTTACTGAAATTACTTTCATATTAAACTTAATTTTTACATACATACTTTAGAAGACTATCCAACATTAACTGGAATAATAAATTGTAGATTAACAGTCTTTATTATTCATAACATCGTATGCTAAAACGCTGGATCGGCGATACACAGCTTAAAGTATAAAATATACCATTACGCCCGAATTCTGCAAATATTCACAGCAATACTTATAGTAACAATGGGATTATATAACGCCGTAACTAATAACATCATTACTACCGTCAAACCACCGAGGCATAACTGCGTGAAAACAATTAAGACGCTTTCGTTGACTTGGACGCACCGGTACTAAACAAAATTGAAATTCTCTTACAAGACCAGCATTTCGGCTCCCTGAACTTTGAATCAATTTCTATTAATTTTTCAAACAGACGTATGGCAGTTATATTTTCCAGTTGAACCTGTTCGTATTCGGACAGAAAACATGACGTTCCTTGTCTATTTAAACATTCACATTCACCTTTTATTTTATGAATTCACGGTTAGATATGACAACAGATTAGTTAAAATAAACACGCAGATCTAATTTTAAAACGTTCTAAAAACTTAATATATCAAAATAATCAGCATGACTTTGTACTATAAATGTGTGATATCACAATAATAATAATAATAATAATAATAATAATAATAATAATAATAATAATAATAATAATAATAATAATAATAATAATAATAATAATAATACAAAAATTGGTTTATTGTCTTCTTCAAGTTTGTGACAAAAGCAAAAAATAGTATTTCACAAGCTGCTTTGCATAAGGAGTCTCCAATGCAATTACTAGCCAAGCCACACTGATTTTAACTTTCGTGACAGGTCCATCACCTGACCACTCGGCTATTAGGATCATTTGAATCGTACTCGACTTGGCGGCCATTTAATGTTTGGAAATGTTTTATAATTGCATTTGTTTGCACCTGTGGCTTTCGTAAGTTAACCTATATCTTCTTCGGTCAGTCGGCCATTTACGACATAATTATTCACTTTTTCAAACTGTTAACGATGGATCACGATAATATGGCGACACAGATCACATAATCAGTTTGTTTATCATTTTATGCTTTGACAAAAGTATAAACTGCTAATATAAAAATCTGTTCTAATACATTTACTAATAATAATAATAATAATAACTCTATTTAATTAAGCGCAACAATTCCAACATATGAAGATCAAAGGCGCTGATACAATAAACAATCAGTCAAATATTAAAAGCACATTTAAATAAGTGCGTTTTCAGTCTGGATTTAAAAATGTCTACTGAAGGACTAGAACGAACAGACAGAGGTAATTCATTAAAAAGTTTAGGACCTAAATTTTCAAAAGCACGGTCTTTGTATAACACCTTGGACTTTTTACTACACATCTGACGAGTTTTAATAAGAAACTTCGATTCAGATCTTAAACTACGACTCGGTACATAAAATTCGATTAATTCACATAGATAATTTGGGGCAAAACCATACAAAGATTTATACACTAGTAAAAGTAATTTGAAATTGATTCTTTGTACAACTGGTAACCAATGAAGTTTAATAAAAATGTCTGTAATGTGGTCATATTTTCGAGCACGAGTGACAAGGCGGGCTGCTGCATTTTGTACACGAATAAGAGGTTTTATCTTAGTTACAGGGAGACCAGACAATAATGAATTACAGCTGTCTAAGCGAGAAGATATGAAAGCATGTACCAACTTTTCAGTATCAGATTGGGATAATGATTTACGAATACGATTAATATTTCTTAGATGGGAATATCCAGATCTACAAATAGTAGAAATGTGTGTTTCCATAGATAGCTGCGAATCAAACAAGACACCTAAGTTTCTAGCACTTGACGAAGCACTAACCAATTCTTCACCAATTGCGATACTAGACAAAGGACACGAGTCTTGTGAGAATCTCCGAGACGCCATGCACACAAAAAACTAATGTTTTTCTATACTTTCAATATAACAATTTTATTCACTTTTTTACTTTTTACTTCACGGTTTGATAGGACAACAATTTACTTCAAATATACACGAAAATCTAACAACTTTGCACTCACTTTGCCAACTTTGCACGCCGTTTTAATAGCTTACATTCATTATATGCCGACCACAAAAACCAGTTGTACTTTGAAAATAAGTGCAAATTTCAAAATATTCTAAAAACTTAAAATATCAAAAGAATCAAACATGACTTTCTCCTATAAATGTGTGACATCACAGCAATAAAGAATAGACAAAAAAATGCTTTCTTTTCAAGTTTGTGAAGTTACGTGGTATATATTTCCTCGCCACAAGAACTTCAGAATATTGAATGCTGGTGAAAGTACATGTTACTTGAAGATGACAACCTCAACCCTAAAATAGGCTGACGTGTTTTGAAAAAAAAATACTGCAGGTTACAGCTTATGTCAGTAGTTTACCAACCCTGCTGGCACCACCTAGCGACCACGCCCAATCCAGATGAATCTATTGGGTTGGTCACGCTGATTTATGTATGAACTACCTTAACATTTTCACAAACCTACACCCCAGTTGGGGAATTTATTGCACATTTTATACGCGTCATTCAATTTTATATGATGATATGCTTCCTTCTTTAAGTTTACGTGCTCCACAAGTCTGTGATTACTATAGTGGCATCAATTAAGCAGTGGAAATGACGAGATGGACGGAGATGGACACAAATTCCCTGTACAATAGACGATTTTCCTTTCACTTCGAGTATTGAAGGAAGTAATGGCGCAACAATCGAATGACTTGATTTTGAACTTTAATTTCCTTTCTTATATAGATCAATGTCGAAATCTTTCCGGAACTTTCCGAGAGGAATGTGGTGTACCTTTACTTCATCAAAGCCGAACGTCATCATGTGTGTTTAGCACGCTTTTGTACATGCATTTGCTAGCTCATTTAATGCATAGATTATATTTTATCGTATTTTGTTGTTACAGAATTTAATGAGACATTTGGATAATATACTTCATCTCAAACTTAGCCGTGGTATAAGCCCGGTTGCGTTCAGATAGGTTCAGTCCTTATGACCGAGTGTGGCGCACATATATTCATCTGACCACATTCGATTTTCATTTAACTGCTCACCTTTAATGCGCCAGTCACTGTAAACCCCGACCACCCCCACCTCGCAATATATGGGGACAGGGAAAATGACTGTAACATTAGTTCCTAATGTGCCAGTCAATGTCAACCCCGACCACCCTCGGAATATCACTTACTGCCATGACCCTCTGATTATATTGTGTTCTTGTTCTTCCTATCTTCCTATTTGTTCCTGAACAAATAACGTAAATCGAGGCCGTTCTCAAAGTGTATTTCGAATACAGCCATAGTTTCGCTCATTTCCGTTTGCGCTATAGAACAATTCTGGGCGCTCAATGCGTTCCGAGCTGCTATTGGTTTTGGTTTATGTTAGATTGACGTCACATGGAATAGGATAATCTTTTATCAGACTTTTTATTCGGAACTACCGGTAACACCTGAGCGAAACAACCACTCGTCATCAGCCAGTAGTCATCAATGACGATAAAAGTGAGTGTAATATTACGATTGTTTCCCCGATGCTTTGCTCGATGTTCACAAAGCAAAGCTCCTCTTTCCCCAAACCTTTCTTATACGGTATCAGTAGTTTCATGGAATAGGATTCCAAAATATTGGAATTTTAAGAATGTGATTTGGGGAGTGGTTTGGTCGTAGTTTAATTTGACTGGCAAATTAAATTAACTGGTAGCATAGTGGTTGTGCCATCAGACTCGTGATCGGTAGACCCAAGTTTAAGTTCTACCCTAGGCTGACCATCAAAAGGGTCAACCCCTACCCTGGTGAGTGTGCCACAGACTCAATGGGAAGGCCAAGTCCACTGGCCGAGATTCATTCACTAACGAATGCGACTTTAGAGGAACCTTGGTTAAGGTCCGCAGGTGCTTGTGTTAGCGCATTAAAATTGCCGTTTGATAGGGAGATGACCACACGGCCCTGTCATGTAGTCCCAAACAGGAACTGACTTCTGTGGCAAAATGCACTGTGTCAGCACTAGCACTTGCAATTTGCATTTACAAAATATAAAAAAGTCAGGAGAGACAACAGTGACATTCAATGTCCGGATCTGTCGCCTGGAACAAAAACATTCAAAAGGAAGAAAAAATATTCTCAAATTTGAAAATGTACACTGAAAAAGGTTTTGTTGTAACACATTCTAGACTATTTCATGTTATGTTATTCTGCTAAATGCATGACGACCACGGTGCACAAATCACAAACTAACATTCAGCGGCAAAAAATAAGGAAAGAACAATTACTCACCGGTTACACGAATAACGTTGAGAAACAAATAGAATAGTCTGTGAATTTTGGGGTCATTTTATAGTATCCTCCCGTCTACGTCATTAGCTACGTCATATTATCCTTGTTCGTGCTTAATCGTTTCATAATTACTAAACTAGTCATCAAGATATTTCACTATTACCCAATGGCATGACAGGTATATACTTGGTCAAAGTGTGATGTGATCCTGAAAAACAAAGTTGGCTATTGCAATTATTGTATGAACTAATGTGTTTGTCGTGACAAAACTTGGGACGAGTCTAAACGTATTCATATCATAAACTCCTACGCCCTTCTCATGACCCCTAACAATTATTTTTGTTTATATGAAAGCATCACAAACAAATAGTTTAATGTTTCTTTTTGATCTGAACAGAAAATGAAAATGTTATTAAATTTGGGGGAAATTGTGCTGAAATATCAATAAATTTATTTGTGACTTTTGTACCAACGAAAGTACCAGGATGAGTTACCTCTAGGGGTCATGAAAGCGGCCTATCAAAATAAACTTTACACTCACGACGAAATTAATATATAAATTACTGAATACACAGTGTCCATTTTATTGAATAACACAGTTGCTAATTAAATGACGCTGGTCAGGTTTCATACCACAAACAGCGCAAAATGAATATATAACAACCTGTGAATATCTAAATGTATGTGTAGTGAACCATTTATGTAAAAATGAAGTCACCTCCATTTCAAATAAAGATGGATGGTATCAGTGAGTGACTGTGTTAAAAAAGTATAAACAAAGTAAGTTAGTGCGTAAAAAACAAAGACACAACATATATTAAGAGTTAATATGCTGGATCGCAGGCCAAAACATTTTAGCGGATTATGGCCAGCCGATGATTAATGAATATGATGGACTGGAATAATCGCAACGGCAGTAGTGCTGCATTTTATCATATTTTCTAAAAGACCAAGTGTACACGCAATATTAATACGCATATACTAGTAGTTTAATATTAAATTCTTATAATTTTGATCAATGTTTACCTATAGCATATTTTTTCATAAATCGTACGTCAAATCACATTTCTGAATTAATTAATTATTTTCCAGTACTCATTAACGTGCATATTGCGAGGAAGATGTTTTTATAGATTTGTCTCACTTCACCATTTTTTCCATTTGTTCCTCTTCGCATTTGAGTCTAATTCAAACTCAGTACAGCACAAGCGCATGATGGGGAAACTATGGCAGCACCGGTAATACATTTATTTATAGAGTAATTTATTGAGTTTGGCATATTTAAGGCGAATATAACGTAACCTGCTGAACTATGATAAATATGAATCGTACAGAAAAATAAACTTGGACAAAGTGATACCCAAGTATGCATGTAACTTCTAAAATCATAGTTTTTATGAAACGGTACGGAACATCATCTCATGTCAATGTAGGTTCAGTCTGAAAACATAAAATGTGTACCCGCCAGTTTGCCAGTCGAATATTTAAAACGATTATACGGTCAGTACACACATACGTCAATCATCCCTCGATATCAGTAGTCTAGAAAAAATATACTGACAAAATTAATGGAACATCACAACCCCCCCCCCCCCACAAGGGAGTCATACCAGATGCACGTGAAGTGTAAGCATCTGCTGCTGGCATGCCACACCCGCCGTGATGTTCCAAAGTCATTTCAGGAAAAAATGTCAAATCAAGTTTAATGTAGAAACAACCACACCAAATCACAAGGACAAACACGACAACACACATTAATCAACCCGGTATTTCATTCATAGATAACCCCAAATCATTGTTTGTATTCCTATTTTGATTTGGATACATGGATTGCAAGAAAATATCATCACAACAAATGGGCATATAGTATTGTCGTAAAATGCACGTCTAATTAATTTTCTGAATTAATGAATTGATTACTTATTAATGTGTGTATTGCGATATTTTTGTAGATTTGTCTTAATTCACCATTTCTTCTTTTGATTTGAGTATATGAAACTCGATACAGCAACAGCGCATTATGGGGAAAATATTATTTATAAAGTTTGTCATATTTAAGACGATTATAGCGTAAGCTGTTAACCTAAGATAAATGTAAATTGCACAGAAAAATGAACAAAGATAAAGTAATGTGCATGCAACTTCTAAATCCTCAGTTTCTGCTAAACGGTTTGGAACATCATCGAATATATGTACGTCAATGTCCAGTCTGGAAACGAAAAATGTGTACCCGCCATTCTGTCAGTCGTATTTTTTAAGGCGATTATATGGTCAGCACACACATCAGTCATACTTATTTACAAAGGAACAAATAATAATTTGGTCTTAAAATAAAACAGAACGTCAATCATTCCTCTCAAAAAACGTACACTATGTTTTCCATAGTAATAAATAAACATTTGTTACCTTGGTAACAAGATCACTGGTTATGTTTTTCATACTTACGCTGTCACCTCTTTTCCTTCGGCGACCTATGGCATTTCCCAAATTGGTATACATTTTCCACAATTTCATTGGTAATTTCTTTGTTATATTTTGATTCTGTCTGATCATGAAAGAAAAAAATATTTTTCCAGTTTACACTAACTTACAATTTCTATACTTCCTCAATACTGGAGCCAGTTCTATACTTTTCTTGGATATGCACAGTAGTTTAATGTGACAAGTAACGGGGAGTGACCTCAGAATTGAGTAGTCATCAATACAAAACGGTCACCCATTTTGGATTGAATAGATATAATATTTCTTAAGAATAAGATTGTATATTGCTGTGATGTAGCAAGTACCAAAGCCACCTTGGCGGAATGCTGTTGCGATTGTGCAGTGATACAGAGATGCCTTGTATTAGTCAATCAAAAACCCTATGTGAATTAACTGACTGCGTCTAATGATGTAGCAAACTAAATATTAAGCAGTTACAACTAAAGTTATCTGGGCATTATTCTATTCTGGCTTTAGCTGTTTGTTGTTTTCTCTTGAACTCTTTGGAGCTATCATAACGTCTGAATCATCATATCTTTTTTCAGCTGCTGTCAACAAAAAACGCATAAAAGAGTTAGCTGCTGGCCTATTTGTGAAGAAAACCTGTTATTAATATTCATTGTTTACCATTGGGTCTTGTCCTAAGGACATACCAGATGAATTCAGACTGATTCCTCATTTGTCTTGGCCACAGGGCAACTCTATTAATGATTGCACTACACCTGAGCTAACTACAGTTTATTATTCGTGGGTGGATGATGCAGTTCAGGCAGTCGTACAGTTTGGTCAGAGCTGCTCCTTGATCAAAACAGACATTCGCCCTGTCTTCATTATTATCCCAGTGGCACAAACTGATTTGCTGGGGTTTATGCGGCAAGAACTTTTCTGATATGATTAAGGGCCCAATATTGATAAGGTCAGAGACATATAGTTCAGATTGTCTGGTCCACAAATCAGAATGGCCACAGAATTTCATATGAAAAATTCAAACATAGTGAATTTGAACATAGCAGATTTAAACATAGTGGATTTGAATATAGCAGATTTAAACATAGTGAATTTGAACATAGCAGATTTAAACATACTGAATTTGAACATAGCAGATTTAAACATAGTGAATTTGAACATAGCAGATTTAAACAGTCAATTTGAACATAGCAGATTTAAACATAGTAAATTTGAACATAGCAGATTTAAACATAGCAGATGTAAACATAATGAATTTGAACATAGCAGATTTAAACGTAGTGAATTTGAACATAACAGATGTAAACATAATGAATATTAACATAGCAGATTTAAACATAGTGAATTTGAACATAGCAGATTTAAACATAGTGAATTTGAACATAGCAGATTTAAACATAGTGAATTTGAACATAGCAGATTTAAACATAGTAAATTTGAACATAGCAGATTTAAACATAGTGAATTTGAACATAGCAGATTTAAACATAGTGAATTTGAACATAACAGATGTAAACATAATGAATATTAACATAGCAGATTTAAACATAGTGAATTTGAACATAGCAGATTTAAACATAGTGAATTTGAACATAGCAGATTTAAACATAGTAAATTTGAACATAGCAGATTTAAACACATTGGCTTGTGTTTCTTGATCTGTTTTGCACTGTGCGAATTGAAAAGCTATTTCTTTTATTTTTTCAACTGCGTTTTCTTACTTATGGTGATGTGTGAAATAACCTGGCAAAAATTTACTTTGAAATAATTGGGCTACGTGTTGCCATCATAGCCATGGTTAGCATATTCATTTGATATGAGGTGCGTCATGACATCACAGTGGGAGAGGTAATGACAGAAAAAAATATTATTACACACATTATTTTTTCCTCCATTAGTTTTGTTTTATTTCTGTATTGCCTTGATTTGCCGTAGTTGTTTCAATACACTATCAAGATTATTTGTTTTCTTTGAGAATTAGGCGTATATTTGTTTCTGTTATTGATTCCTAAAGCATTTTTTTCAGTGCAAAATTGTCGTTTCCCAATTTTTACATCGTCCATCTAATTTCTAATGGTTAAATCCATATTAAGCAAAAGAAAGTAAAACCCTGAACAAAAACAGTTGTTACTCGCACTATTGAGAAACATAGCCGTAGCTACACCCTTCAATACACACCTTATCTGTATTGAGCTTGATCATGACAATGTTGTAGTTGTTGCTGAAAAATCAATTGTATTTATTCTACATTCCTGCAGAAGCTTTTGTTTTTCAATGTGAAAGAATGTAGATTTTAAAATGAAATGTACTTCAGTGTCAAATTTTCAGCAAAGTCGGTTTTTAATTTTAAGATTTTTCGTTCTGCCTTGTCCTAGTCTAATTTCTAAGTTGGAATCACTCAAACAAAACGTTGACATAATATACTTAGATTGAAATCTTCAATGTCTTTCAAATTATTCTCCAAATGTTTAAACAATTGGTTTGTTGCCTTCTGTCCCAGCATAACGACAGTTATTTACCTACTTATTCCATGTCTGGATATATTCATAATTTAGTTTTATCTCCATGTTTTTGAGGGTTGTGCTATACTATTTTATAGCTTGAGTCTATATTGCTAAAGTAATTCTGGCCCAGTTTTTTTTAAATATTTGGAACCATCGATGCCGTTAGTGCGCATGTTATACGGTTATTTTGTAGGTTACTTAATCTGTACCGGTATTTAATTTGCATAATTGTTACTTATGTTTTATACCAAATTCTTCCCCAATACCTAGTGTGTTTGTTTCTTTACCTACACCAAGTACAGAACGATATAATTTTTACATACCTGTTCTATACTATTATCCTTTAGACGAGCTCACAAATCGTTGTCTGGATTTTGCTCGCAAATTCGCCTCACCAACTCAGGGCTCACCTTACTAGATGTCTGAAGAGCGTTGTTTGGGTTTTACGTACGTATAACGCGGACGCATATACACTCCAGCACGGACGTGGAATCCTGCCCGGTGTGACACCTTCAATTCACGCTTTGATATACTTTCCTTCACTATAGTGCATAAATGCCCGACACTTTAAGCCGAAAATAGGTGATATGGATGGTACACGAAGGATCAGTTGTATTACTTTTATAATAAATTGCTACACAGAATAAAACATAACAAAGTTCGGCTATTTCTTTGGTATGAGATCCAAGTTTTCTTTTTTTTGATATGTAAAGTAGAGCGCCACCAGCTTGCTATGTTCAAGTTCGTTATGTTCAAATTTGCTGTATGAATTTTCTATGTTCATACAACGTTAAAGCCTCATATTTCAAATTTAATTCAATTTATCATGTTTTGAATTGAACGTCTCATAATTTGAATTTAAATTATCATATTTTAATGTGTCATAGATTTTATTATGTGCCTAATTAGACTTCATAACTGCGCCATCAACACAACATCACTGAAGGGTTTTTTGGAGACTATACGTTTGACTATCTTAAACCAGAACAGCAATTTTTATCGCTAAATTTAATATTTCGGAATTAGAATCAATGAATAAACATAGTTTCACTCACAGAATTCTTTATTTCACGTGTCATGTAAATTGTTGTTCATGGGAAGATATACCTTCATTTTATCATGGATGTACTGTGAGAGTTAATTAGTTTATTTTGAAAACAGTATTTGGCAATTGTTATTCAATTTCGGTAGAGATTTAATTTCTGGTTCTTTAATGCAGACAGTTCAGAGGTTGAGAGGTCAACTCGTGATTAGGCGACAAATAACTGCGCACTTGTTTTGTGAATAAATATTTAAACCCATTGATGTTGGCAGAGTTTAGGACAAAGCTTATTTAAGAATATGGCGATTAAAAGCGTGAGTAAATGCAGTTGAAAAATAAAGCGGGTTTTTGAGAACAGATTTTCTGAGTGGATATTTGACGAATCTCCAAGACCAAAGCGAATCCACACGTTTTGAAAAGCTACAGGGTTTAGACTCCTCGTAGCGTACAAACTATAACTTGAAATGTTTGTTTTTTTATAAAAGCAACCGTTCAAAATTTTATAGGGTTTAATGGTCTCCTAAGCCAGATGTTGATGAATCGATTCGACTCGTATATTTACTTAACATAACGCCCCTTTGTGTTTAATTTTAATCGTTGTATATGTTTCGTGTCTGACTTTTTAGAAGATAGACGCTCTCTAACTATATTGTTCATTGATAGATTAGTTTATGTTTCATGCCAATGTATTGTGATAAATGAAAATACGATTGTCGCCTGGGTGTGTCCGTGTGTGCCATTCCTCAGAAAGACTGGTGACATTCAAACATAACATGTTAACCGTGTACAATGACTTGCATATGCATTTGCATTACTTGTTAATTATAAATATTGCTAACTGACGATAATTGTGGTCCTTCCAGAGATGAACAGTGTGATTTTAATCAAACTTTGTATCATGGTCGTGCATATTAGTTTACAGGTGCACGTCTTATTTTTCCCAGATTAAAAAAAAATTACCGACTTTGGTAAAACACAATTGCTGAGCACCTCCAGGCATACTGCATTAAACTTAACATACAGATGGTGCATTGAATCCTTTGGCAGACACGTATATCTACATATGATTTGTCCTCTTAACATCGTGAAAAAAACAACAACACGGGACTTTTTAATTACAGTTGACCATAAACCAACGATAACACAGAAGCTGATTCTACAATTTCACATTCAAAAATTAAAAAGATGTGACTAATTGATTATAGTTCATTGCCCTATAGCCCAAAACACAAAATCATCATAATCTACTGAGTCCATGGATCTTTACGAGACTTATCTCTTCCCATCGATTTTCAAATTGTGAGCAATATTCCTTTATCCAAATCATATTGGATATAACACTCATTTGCGGTGCCAGGTCGTGTATGCTAGGCTTTCAAAAACATTTTTACAACATTTTTGTAACTGTTAACAGGTATTATAAACACATATTTCAACTAGGTATAACTATTAAAAAATAACAGCTACGAGTTTCAAATTACCTCATATTATAAATGATATCTCATATTGTGATGCAGGTCAACATAAATAACTTGGACTCTATTGTTTGTGATTCACACAATTTTATTATACCAAGAAATTAAACAAGACTAGCATGCACATATGAAATAACGACAACCCGAGATGTGTTAAGGTGTTATGTTACGTTACATCTTTGTATACTAATGCGATGTTTCACAATGAAAGCATTCGTGAGAAAGTGTAATTATTATCAGCTGCTTAACAAGTCTTTGTGAATGTAGAATTATTTATTATGAACTATGGCGGTCAATACACCATAACATGTTCTGAAAATGAAACGAGTTGCGATTAGTATGTTGGCATCCTAACATCAATATTCATAACATATTAGTATAGATTTCATTGTAGTAATGATTAAAACTTATAATCACATGGTTGATCACTTGCTTACCTAGTAAATGAATATGTACACTTCGTTCGCATATACTCCACCTTCGCCATCTTTGTTACATTTCGTAGATGTTCCGTACATATGATACGTATCAATGGCAGTTGCACTCGATGCACATGAACCACCGACCTGGATAGCAAACACGTTGTAACCAAGACTAATAGCTACCTGTGAACACTTCTCGATTGGGTCTTCGAGTGATGCATAGGCTCCGTCCAAACGGCTGACAGTCCCTTCAAGAGTTGGTATTGCTCTAACTGCTGTAACGCCATAGCAGCCAATACTAGTATAAACTGGAAAATGTAAATGAAATTAATTTGATTATATTCAGTATTAATATGCCCACCCGATTGGATAAAGCTAATTTTAGCACTAGCACTAGCACTAATACTAAATGTCTGCAACTAAACACATTGCTTTGCATAACTAATTTATTACGAAATTTACACAAATGAGCGCTTCCATACATAGTGTTAGATAAAATTATCTGAATAAAACACGGAATCCCCTTCTATTAGATGTTAACAATTGTTACCTTATTTAGTGATTTTTTTGAAAAAGCATTTTGGATACATGGAAATATACGGTTAGCAATGTATAGTCGTTTGCTGCGTATTTTATATGCAAATATTTTACGGTGAAATTATGCTCGGTACCTTGGTCACGGATATAAATCTTTTTTGGAAAAATTTTAATTGGCAGGAGATACATTTTTTTATTTATATCTCAGTACTGAATAATTATGCACATGCATAATAACTGTTTCTAGACGCGGTGGTGATTCTAAACACTAATGAAACATGTACTACCATCTACAACAAACTCAACAACAAACACACATATTTATGAACCACACATTGCACCCACACCACACTTCATTTCATCTCCGCCAATCAATATGTTACAGACGTATTACAGTGGGCATCTACAGAAATGAATCGCAAACACTGAAAGAACACTACATCGACAGAACTGATTGTTGCATCAACAAGATCAATCATCTTAATCGCCATGCATACTTAATGCAGGCACATGACACAAACGACAATTTCAAACAATATCGGTATTTCCTCCATTACCGAACACATCCGCTATATTTAAAAAAGAAATATTGGCACATTCTACAAAGAAGTTAAACTACAATATAAGGTTCTGATAAATCACTACTTGCCAGCTACTGCTAACCACGAAATCTACAGAAACGTCTCATAAACACCAACAAGCCCAAACATACAAAGAAAAAAAACGACACAATTTACAAAATCCAGTAATCGGTTGGATTACCACTACAGGACACTGAACGTATGTTAATTTATACAAATACAAAATATGTATTGTACGCCTTGTCATTTGCTCATGACTACTTCAATGCAAAACACTTGAAATTGACATGACCTTTCTAATACAGGTGTCTTTTCCAGAACCCTCCATCGGTAATCCGATAGTTTTTATAGGCTCTACCTACTGTGGTTGTTACAACTGTTTCCTATGCCAACTTTACTATAATTGAGGAAGAATTCTTGGCCAACTTTTCTCTAATTGAGAAATAAATCTCCTCATCATATGGGCTTCAGAAGTTATTACGATAACAATCGGCCATTTACGACATATTTATCTACTTTTTCAAACTTTTGACAATGGCTCTCGATAATATGACAACGTAGGTCCCATTTCAACATAAATTTGAGAACTTTACAATCACTTTTTACAACTTTGTGCACAGTTTGTTTATCATTTTACGTTTTGACAAAGGTATAAACTGCTAATATAAGAATCAGTTCTAACACATTTACTAATGTTTTTCTATATTTGCAACTGCGAAGTCGATATAATAATGACATAGGTCAAATATTTTAGCAAACCCATAAATTTTTTCAAATGCATTTAGTATCATTTTAGGATTTTTGGAACATCTTATGGCCGACTCATATGAGACTCTCGTAATATACGCATATTATTCACTTTTTTACTTTGTAACTTCGCAGTTAGATATGAGAACATCTTAGTTCAAATATACACGCAAATCTAACAACTTTGCAATCACTTTGCAAACTTTGCACGCCGTTTTAATAGTTCAGATTCATTATGTGCCGACATACGTAATAAAAAGCAGTCTGTAATGGTAAATAACTCTACCCTAGACAGGGCGACGGGTACAGGTTTCCAGCCGTTTTTTTCTGGGTGGTATGAGTCCAAAAATTGGATTTGTTATTTGAGTATGATATTTGTAAGCTTCGTAGAATATCCCGTGTTTGTTTTTGAAGTGATTTTATCGTTATGACTTTAAAATGTAAATTTTAGTTTTGGCGATTTTAAACTGCCTGGATGTTTTGGATTATAGTTTGTGCAAATGAATAAATAAATGGTGGACGAACTGTCCTAATGGCTTCATTTTGCAAACCAACCATATACCTATTGCGTATGAGCTTTTGCGTGGTTGTGAAGTTTGCTGGAAACCAAGGGGTAAACTCATTCTCTCTAAGTTATTTTCTGAGGGGCACTAAATGTATTGACTTTGAACAAAAATCCAATCTATGCCTATGATCCATGTCTCGCACGGTTTCATCAACCTTTTCAAAAAGTGAGAAAATGTTTCATAATTTCAGCGCCGGGATGTGACTAAAATTGTAGGAATACATAAAGCATAGCTTGTGCTGACTTTCAGTGATATTACGTTTTTATAGGGCATAGAGACCTATTAGCCAATCAGGGCCTTGACCATAAGCCGATGAATTGAAAAGCCTGTGTGATGTAATCAGGGAAACGAAATTTTACACAGGCACCTGAACATTTTTTACACCAATTATTGAATGTGAATTGACCTAATTTTCATATTAATTACATATTTTCAGTACTTTTACGTAAATCTTAAAAAATTGATTTGAAAAGTTTTGACTTAATTATGCTTGTTTGGTGATTTTTTCCTGCTCGGCAACAAAGGAAGTCCAGCATCCGGAAAGTACAGACTCTACCGGTATTCTGGGAAATACTTTGAAAAACAGTATCGACACATACATCTACTTTCTTGAACATCGATGTTTGAACAACTGTCACATGGTGTTTTATCAGGCCAATATCGTTTAAAATCGTAACACTTTCAAAGTATGAGCTTTTTATTTTAAAATAAGTTAAATATAATATATGTGAAATGAAATATTTATGTATTTATTTAGTTTATTCTTATTTCAAAACGGCAAGGTTGAATTTAGTAAATTTAATCACATTGAATTTAAACATAGCAGATTTAAACATAGTGAATTTAAACATAGTGAATTTGAACACAGCAGATTTAAATGTAGTGAATTTGAACATAGCAGATTTAAACATTGTGAATTTGAACATAGCATATTTAAACATAGTGAATTTGAACATAGCAGATTTAAGAATAGTCAATTTAAACATAGCAGATTTAAACATAGTAAATTTGAACATAGCAGATTTAAACATAGTGAATTTGAACATATCGCTTAGATGGCTAGTTGGCAATTGCTCATGATTATACAAATTCGGACCCTCCAATTAATTATTTTCGATTTGGTGGGCTTGAAATGGGGTAATTAAAAACTAATCTAAAATGCAGTGCTGGGGAAATTGTATAGATATCAATACAATTTTGAAAAATTGTCAAGGCTTATGTCATAATGCTTGTGATCCTTGATCAGTTTGGACGAATTAAATGGCGATTTCTTTTATTTTTTCAATAAATTGTGTTCCTTTTTTATGGTGATGTGTGAAATAACTTTACCTTGAAATAATTGGTCTACATGTAGCCACCATAGCCATGGTTGGCATATTCATTTAATAAGGGGTGCGTCATTACATCTGGAAAGGGTATTGTCAGAAAAATTATTATTGCACACATTATTTTTTCCTTCATTAATTTTGTTATATTTTTTATTGCCCTAATGTTTTGTTTTTCAAATGGTTTATCTTCTGTATACATTGTTTGTCCATGTGTTTTCCTCTCATCGCTAAAATAACTTTGTCTGATCACACTACTATAACATCATTGAATACAGTAGTAAAAATATAGTGATTTAGCACACTAGCAATACAAAATAAAACAGAAAAAGGCCATCCCATGTCTTGTAAATCTATTTATGACAGTGTGCAATAACAATATACCAACATAACTAAGCATAATATCTACTATTTCATTGGTGTTTTTTAATTATATTCTTGCTGTTGTTGCTGAAAAACCAATTGTATTTATTCCACATTCCTGCAGTAGCCTATGTTTTTCACCGTGAAAGAATGTACATCTTAAAATGAAATGTACGGCAGTATCAAATTTTCTGCAAAGTCGGTTTTCAAGTTTAAGATTTCTCTTTCTGCCTAGTCTAATTTCTAAGTTGGGATCACATGAACAAAATGTTGACATAATATACTTAGATTGAAATCTTCAATATCTTTCAAATTATTCTCCAAATGTTTAAACAATTGGTTTGTTGCCTTCTGTCCCATCATAACGACAGTTATTTACCTACTCATTCCATGTCTGGATATATTCATGTTTTTGAGATTTGTGCTGTACTATTTTATAGCTTGGGTCTATATTGCTAAAGTAATTCTGGCCCAGGTTTTTTAAAATATTTTGAATACATTTAAAATTATTTCCCATCGATGCCGTTAGTGCGCATGTTATACTGTTATCGTGTAGGTTACTTAATCTGTACCAGTATTTAATTTGCATAATTGTTACTTATATTTACACCAAATTCTTCCCAAATACCTAGTGTTTTTGTTTCTTTACCTACACCAAGTACAGAACGATATAATTTATCACACACTTGTTCTATACTGTTATCATTTAACCTCACTGAGGTTTGACGAGCGTTGTTTGGGTTTTACGTACGTATAAAGCGGACGCATATACACTCTAGAACTTTCCATCACTATAGTGCATAAATGCCTGACACAATAAGCCGAAAAAAGTGTTATGGATGGTACATGAAGGATCGATTGTATTTCTTGTATAATACAATGTTACACAGAATAACAAAGTTCGGCTATTTCTTTGGTATGAGATCCAAAGTTTCTATTTTCTGATATGTAGACCGCCAACAACTTGCTATGTTCAAATTCGTTATGCTGTATGAATTTTCCATGTTCATACAACGTTAAAGCCTCATATTTTAAATTTAATTTCTCATGTTTTAAATTTAACGTCTCATAATTTTAATTTTAATTGTCATATTTTAATGCGTCATAGTTTTAATTATGTGCCTGATTCGACTGCATAATTGCGCCATCAACACAAATTCATCTAACTGTTTTTTTGGAGACTATACGTTTGATTATCTTAAACCAGAACAGCAATTTTCATCGCTACATTCAATATTTTGGTAGTAGCATCTATGAATAAACATCGTTTCACTCACATAATTGTTTGTTTCACGTGTCATGTAAATTGTTGTTCATGGGGAGAAATCCCTTCATTTTATCATTGATGTACTGTGAGAGTTAATTCGTTTATTTTGAAAACAGTATTTGACAATTGTTATTCAATTTCGGTAGAGATTTTATTTCTGGTTCTTCAACGCAGACAGTTCAGAGGTTAGGAAGTCAACTCGTAATTAGGCGTTATGATGCAATGACAAATGACCGTGAACTTGTTTTGCGAATAAATATTTAATTAAACCCATTGATGTTGGCATAGTTTAGGACGCAGCTTATTTAAGAAAACGGCGATTAAAAGCGTGAGTAAATACAGATGAAGAATAAAGTGGGTTTTTGAGAACAGATTTTCTGAGTGGATATTTGATATATCTCCAACACCCAAGCGAAGCCGCACGTTTTGAAAAGTAACAGCGTTTAGACTCCTCACAGCGTGCAAACTATAACTTGATATGTTTTTTTTTATAAAAGCAACCGTTCACAATGTTATAGGGTTTAATGTTTTACTAAGCCAGATGTTGAAGAATCGATTCTTTAATGATTTCGCATCTGTTGTATATTTATTAACACAACGCCCTCTTATATTTAATTGTATCCTTGTATATGTTTCATATCTGACTTTTTAGAAGATAGACGCCCTCTAACTATATTGTTAGTTTATGATTCATGCCACTGTATTGTAATAGATGAAAATGCGATTGTCGCCTGTGTGTCAGTGTGTGCCATTCCCCAGAAAGACTTAGACCGATGACAATCAAACATACCATGTCAACTGTGTACAGTGACTTGCATATGCATGTCCCTTTGCATTACTTTTTGATAAACATTGCTAACTGATGATAATTGTGGTCCTTCCAGAGATGAACAGTGTGATTTCAATCAAAATTAGTATCACGGTCGTGCATATTAGTTTACAGGTGCACGTCTTATTTTTGCCAGGTTTAAACAAAAATGGCCGACTTTGGTAGAAAATTGCTGAGCACCTCCAGGCATACTGCATTAACTTAACATACAGATGGTGCATTAATCCTTTGGTAAACATTCACATCTACATATGAGTTGTTCTCTAAACATCGTGAAAACAAAAACAACACGTAACTTTTTAATGCTTCTTTACAATTTGATTTCAGTTGACCATAAAACAACAATAAAACAGAAGTTGATTCTACAATTTCATATTCAAAAATTAAAAAGACGTGACAATTGATTATCCTCAAAAACACAAAATCGTTATAATCTGCTGTGTTCATGGATCTTTACCAGACTTTTTCTCTTCCCATCGATTTTCAAATTGTAAGCAATATTTCTTTGTCCAAATCCTATTTGATATAACACTCATTTGCGGTGCCAGGACGTGTATGGTGGGCTTTCAAAAACAATTTACAACATTTTCGTAACTTTTAACAGGTATTACTTTTAAAAAATCACAGCTACGAGTTTAAAATAACGTCATAGTCTAAATGATATTTCATATTGTCAGCAGGTCAAAAAATAAATAACTTGCACTCTATTACTTTTGCTTCACCATATTTTATTGTACCAAGAAATTAAACAAGACTAGCATGTACCTATGAAATCACGACAACCCGAGCTGCGTTAAGGTATTATGTTACGTACTTTGGAATCCCATCCTTGTATACTAATGCGATGTTTCACAATGAAAGCATTCGTGAGTTAAAATTTTAATTATTATCAGCTGCCTAACTAGTCTTTGTGAATGTAGAATTATTTACTATGAACTACGGCCGCCAATACACCACGACATGTCCTGAAACAAGAACAAGTTGGGGTTAGTATGCTGGCATCCTAACATAGCATCAATATTCATAACATAATAATATTGGCCTATTTGTTGTGGTCATCAAAACGTATAATAATTACCTAGTCGAAGAATATGTACACTTCGTTCGCATATACTCCACCTTTCCCATCTTTGTCACATTTCGTAGATGTCCCGTACATATTATACGTATCAATGGCGGTGGCACTGGATGCACACCAACCACCACTCTGGACTGCAAACACCTTGTAACCAAGATCACGAGCTACCTGTGAACACTTCTCTATTGGGTCTTCACGTGATGCATAGGCTCCGTCCAAACGGCTGTCAGTCCCTTCAAGAGTTGGTATTGCTCTAACTGCTGCATCGCCATAGCAGCCAATACTAGTATAAACTGGAAAATGTCAATGAAATTAATTTTGTTATTTTCAGTGACCATCCGTTTGGTTAAAGCTGATTTCAACAATAACACTGAATGTCTGCAACTAAACACACTGCTTTGCATATCTAGAATTATTACAAAAATGTGCGTTTCCATACATAGTGTTAGATAAAATTACGTGAATAAAACACAGAATCCCCTTCTATTAGATGTTAATAATTGTTACCTTATTGGATGATTTCCGAATTTTTAGAGAAAGCATTTTGGATACTTGAAAATATACAGATAGCAATGAATAGTCGTTTGATGTGTATATTATATGCAAATATATGCGGTAACTTGGTCACGGACCTCTTTTGAAAAAATTAGCATAATTGGCAGGAGATATATTTTTTTATTTAAATCGTAGTACTGAATAATTATGCATATGCATAATACATAATAACTGTTTCTAGACGCGGCGGGGAATCTGGAAACCAATGAAACGCGCACTACCATCTACAAAACTTGCATCTGCAGAAAATTCTCAGGTGTGTTTTCTAGAAACCATATGAATATGAATGCAACTGTAGAAATTACACTTTGCATATGTATACAAGTGTGGCTGGTTTACAATTAGAAGAAATATAAAAGACTTGTTTCAAAAATAAACGGCCATAACATTGGGCCAATCGACGAACAGTGGTATAAATATCGGTATCATCTTTATTATATTTACATAAATCCAGATGAGGAACCTTTATATAGATTTGAAACGTTGATAATAAATTTTGCATAGACAAAGAAACCATTCTCTTTACTAAACCAGCATATCTATATTTAGAAATTCTTAGCAACATGAATTACAGTCATTATCGAAATGACTAATTATTCAATGTTTAAACTGTTTATAAATATCACCCCTTTCCAACTAAATTTACAGTTCACGATACGTTGTGCTTACCTAAATCATTAGTGAATATATATACATCATTGGCACCTGGTCCACCTTCCCCATCGGCATTGCAAGCTTGAGAAACGCCATATTTGGCAAATGTTGATGTCGCATCACTGCTCGATGCACACCAACCTCCATTTTGCAGAGCAAATATTTTAAAACCTTTATCACTGCTTACATCGGCACATTTTTGTAATGGATTTGTTCGAGTGAGATATGAACCATCAAGTCGTGAGTCTGTTCCCTCAAGAGTTGGTATGGCCCTGTCTGTAGTTACATCAGCAAAGCATCCAATTTTTGCGTATCCTGTAGAACCAAAAAATGCAACTTAATATTACATACACATACACGTTTCGCTGGATGATATTATTGTTACATATTAACCAGGGTTTATTTTCCAAACATCATGTGTTTTGAGCTTACAATATACACATTTTATCTGTCATTTAACTATAACGTGAACTGTACGGTTCATGTTAAATACTGTGTACAATTCGATTATGTATGAATATGCATATATTTACTTGGGGTATCTAGGAAGACGTAGACATCGTTGGCTAAAGAACCGCCTTCCCCATCTGCTAAGCAATTTCTGGATGTCCCGTACATATTATACGTATCAATGGCAGTGGCACTGGATGCACACCAACCACCATTCTGGACCGCAAACACCTTGTAACCAAGATCACGAGCTACCTGTGAACACTTCTCGATTGCGTCTTCACGCGACGCATAGGCTCCGTCCAAACGGCTGTCAGTGCCTTCAAGAGTGGATATTGCTCTAACTGCTGTGTCCCCAAAACAACCAAGTCTAGCATATACTGAATACAAATAATATGAAATGCGAATGTGTAATTACTTTGAGTGAAGTTCAAGAATTTACTAACCTGCATTTATTAGCAATATAATTTGCCATTACTGCAGTATTTTGTGTGATATTAATGAGTTCGTGCATTTGAACTTATTCAAACTTTATATTACATGACTCTATGATGCAGTAGCTGATGGCATAGAAATTGATTTCCTTTTCCTATTCTATTGGTATATTTGACAGATGTTGATTGAAACATAAATGGAAATTAACGTAATTCAATATTTGCCCTCAAACACTACATAAATACATCGGTAAATGTTTGTTCATGAAATGTCAAATACATCACCGATTTTACTCTAGAATTTCATAATCTTTTGAATGCCAACATATTGCCCGTCAAATCTGTTCTGCAAAATGTGTAAGTTATTTTTTTGTCTAAAACGTGTTTAATTATTCTTGGCAAAATGAGCATAATTTAATGACAGCTAAAAGGTTTGGTTAACATGTTTAAACAGAATTGTAATTGTATTTTATAAAAGCTGATAACATTTGGCCTTGCATCTGTATACACACATCTACTAGTCATAATACCCTCCCGCTCCTCAACAATTCCAGATATGATTTATGTTGTTTTATATGTTCTATTGTGAAGGATCGAATTATGATGATGATACTACCTCATACGAGTGGCGACAAATTCGTGAAAAAAAGAAGAAGATCGGCTACTATACTCACCTCTACGATTGGTAAACATGTAAACATCATTGGCTCCCGGCCCACCTTCGCCATCAGCATTGCAATCTTGTGAAACACCATATTTAGCAAATGTTTCCACAGCAGATGCAGCAGATGCACACCATCCCCCGTTTTGCAAAGCAAATATTTTATAGCCAAGGTCACCAGCTACGTCAGCACATTTTTGTAAGGGATTTTCTCGAGTGTGGTATGAACCATCAAGTCGTGCATCTGTGCCTTCGAGGGTTGTTATTGCCCTGTCTGTGGTCACATCTTTGAAGCAACCAATCCGCACGTAATCTAATAAATATAAAAACATTCTCACTTTCAAATGTATATATGAATAAGAATATGTATGTGTTATTCATTTTCTGTTAACAAGTTGATTTGTATAAGATTTCAGCAATTCAACATCATCCCTGTAATTGAATACGTTTTATTTTTTGGTAAGAATGTTGTACTCACTGTTAGTATAACAACTGTAGATGACATTGGCTAGTTGGATGTCTGCAGGGCTCAGACTGTTTCGTTGACCAATAAGATCATTGTCATCAGGGTTGACTGCAGTTATTGTAGGCTGGCCATTTTTACTAAAATACTGGTGTACAAATGTAAGATAAAAAACATGTAAAAAACAATTTATACATCCATCAGGTTTATATAGCCAAGTATTGTAGTATAACAACTATATTTGACTGCATGTGGTTATGTGTTTCAAAATAATTAAACTGAGTATACGATGTAAAGCAAATTGTAAAAGTAGAATATTAACAAAATATGAACATACGTGAGTCCCATAATGCATCAGTGATCCTAAATCATATGGCACATTGTACGAGTTAATAGTATCAGCTGTGTATCTGTTAAAATTGTGTTCTTTACCATCTTTAATATTCTCCAAATGTATAACAACAAAGTTGTCTCTGTCTGTTCGACTTTGCTCATGCCAGAAACCAATCGCGTGGCCAATTTCATGTGCAATAGTTCCTATCTGATGAAAAAAAAGCAGCAATAGTATAATACAATAAAGCGATTTAATTCTATGCTTCATTTTAATATTGTATCAACCAATGAAAATCAAGACGTAAAATTAACGAAAGACGTAAAGTAACGAAACAATGAATGAATGAATGAATGAATGAATGAATGAATGAATGAATGAATACTAATGAGCTACACACGCTGCTTCATCGCAATTTTCACTTTTAACAACACAGTCTTGCTGCTTGTCAGTATTTTTTTCTAAGGTTTCAGTGACTTATTGTTCTGTTTTCCGCCGTTGTTTTGGTTGGTTTTGTATCTCTGCCCACACGAAAAGTCAACATGATAATCCTTTTGCTGGATTGACTCGTAAACATGTTGGGAAATGCGAATCAGTTGATAGCGCCACTATTGAAAGCTACGTTCAAGCTATTTCTGAAATTGTTGGACCACAAAATGTCGTGGCAGCTTCTTGGGCTAATGGTTAGGCCATTGTTTTTCTTGATTCGGTTGAACAAGTTTGTGAGCCCGGTATTGGAACTAATGGCAATAGTTTCATCTATTTCGAGCCGCCAATCAAACCGGCCACTAAAGTGATATCATCAAGAGGTCATCCATTCATTCCAAATGAATTACTTGAAAAGGAATTGACCAGATATGATAGAATTGTTAGTACTCTGAGGTATATACCACTGGGATGCAAGAAACATGAATTGCGTCACGTAAAATCTTTTCGCATACAGGTTTATATGCTATGAGAACAAGATAAAATTGATGTAGTATTTATTGTCAAGTATGAAGAACGTCCTTATAGAATAATGATACATCTACACCGACCACTAAAAACACGCATTCTTCTGCTCGAAACGATTATCAAACAGACACGCAAACTGATTCACACGTTGTCTCTCAAATCGCCGAAACTGACATGAAAACATATATTATGAAACCTGATAATTTAATACAACCCGATACAGTCGAGCAATCCCCCAAACGTACTGAGGAATGCTCTGCAAAAAATAATAACTTGTCTTTAAATATAACTAAATATATCGAAACTGAAAACGCTAACCAAAACTCAAAAACGAATAAAACCAATCAAAACGCCAACGTCACAGACATCTGTGATGACAATGAAGGCGCTAAAAATAACTCTGCCTTTGACAATGATGCAACCATGGCAACGCTATTAATAACAGGTGTTATGTCTACCACTTCAGAAGAAAACAGTGACCCGCCTTGTACTTATACTTTGGAAAATTTCAGTACAACCAGTGAGGAGAGGGTACAAACCCCTCCCTTTCTGTATGACAGCCACTCCTTCCTTTTCCTTTTCTGGAGAAAATTCGAGGGACTGTGTGGACGTCCTCAGCCACAAAAATACCATGGACGCCGAAAACTTAGACGACAGAGACGATATTGAATATATTGCATCAGACATATCAGACCTATCCCAAGTATTACACGACGACCCTGCTAACGATAAAGAAAAACTACTTGACGATGCAAAATCAAACAATTTCTTGATGAATCCTACAATTTAAAACGTATTATCAAACAAGCAAACGATTTCTGCCTGAATCTACATCTGTTCGTCCGATCCTTTCACTATACATGGAAGAATACTGATATGCCTGCAAGATAAAAAAATCGTGTTTAACGATTGCCTGCAAAACTCGCCAAGCATTATATTATATTAAAATGCTGAAAAATAAAGAAATAGGGGATTCATCAAGCGACTAACCTATTAATGAGATATGGAATATTGGACGCGGAGCGGAGCAGAACGTGTGGGTTTTTTCAAAGTTGCTAAAGTTACACATACTCTTCTGGTGTGACTGTTCTTGTCAGCCCAATAAAAAAAAGGTCAATGTCCTTAGTGTAAACAATGTCGTTGACGGTCGACTACTTCATGTTAATGTCGAGGTCAATCATTCTTGTTTCCATTTGGTAAATGTCTATGCTCCCACGAGCGGAGAAGAACGTTTGGATTTCTTCAAAGCTGTTAAAAACCTGATAAATGGCTTAAACTTTGACACATTAATTATGGGTGGCGACTACAATTGCACGCTGAATTCTGATATTGGTTGCTAGTCGTGAGTCACACCCACCATCATCATTGTTTTTGTAACACATTATGAAGCCATTCAATGGCATGGCGACATGTCAATCCAAACACGAAACAATACACCTGGAATCAAAATAACGACTTGACACGTTTTACAGAACGAAGTCTATTGCAACAAGGAAAACACGTGTTTGTATTCAGCATCATTGTAATTATTCAGATCATTGTCTGGTCACACTCACCTTCATTCTATTAGTAGCCGTAATCCTGTATGAACCTTCAATTCTAGTCTTCTACATGACGAAGACTAATGTACTATTTTACACGATTACTGGTTGCTGTGGAGAAAGTCACGAAGTCAGAAGTCACGGTTTAATTCCATCCATTGGTAAAATTAAAATAAAAGAGCTAACTAAGTAATATACTGCGAAACTGAGTAACAACTATCGTACTTTGAAACACAAAATTATCAATGAAATTGCAGATGTGACAGTCAGTTCCATACTCCGAAAAAATTCAATCAGAAAAGGACATTACTTGAGAATATTACCAAAACGGAGACTAAAGGCGCAGCCATTAGATCTCATCACTAAATTCTTAACGAGAATGTCGATCGCACCTCCTGTTTTGTCTAAGTTGAAAAACAATATACCAGATTATTGTGTCAAAGTTGCTCCATGGATGTATCTGTCTATGTCCTTGTCGATTTAATTGGTCAGAACGTTTTTTGAAGTTTTTTTGGCGCGTTCGTCATTGGGTCCGTAAAAAAATTGTTTACTTACCAGTGGCTGAAGGCGGCCAAGGTCTCTTGGATCTACCAACTTGTATTCCTTGTTTCCGTATCCAATACATACAACGATATCTATCTATTTTAAATCTAATACAGCGCACACATTTCCAAAAAGCTGATATAATCAAATCGGTCAGCTAATCAACAACAATAATTGGCTCGACATCAATAGCGTACACGAGCTTTTCTATTCAAAAAGGGTATTAAATATTGCACTAGATGTAATTAAATAAAAATCCCTACGGAATGGAAGATACTTATTTAAAATGGCTGCAACCCGAACTTAACTAATCAACTTCACACAAACTATTACATCGAAATGAAAGAGACATACTCCTGAACTACCCTATATACAAAACAGAAAAAGGGGCACTCTATAAAATCATGACGTCAATAAATTACCTCACTAAACAAAAGACCGAGTACAACACCATATGGAGAGACTTACTTTCAATATCTCCAGAACACAAACCGAACTATCGCAATTGTTACATCTCGCTTCTACTTAAAACAGGCGGAGATCTACAATGGAAGCTGCTACACGGCGCATATCCTACAGGAGGTTTTCTCTACAATTGTTGCATGTCGCAATCAGACAAGTGTCCGTTCTGCAATGAAATCGACAATATTATGCATGTATTCCTGAACCCTCTATTTGACACAATTAGAATAATGATACAAGATCTACTAAACGACGACAGGTTACCGCCCCCTGAGGAAAAAACACGCCAACAACCACCAAAGTGGAAATCCATGTTACACGCTACAATAAAGTAAAAGAGCTTGATCTTACTGATGCACTGCTTTTCAAACTACGAGTCATCAACGAATTCAAGTACCACCTACATAACTACTCCATCTAGACATTCATCGAACAGTACTGCATCAACTACACAATCGCCAAAGTCAATGGACAAAATCTTCAATTATCGGACAGTATTACGTGAACATAAAACATTTTCTTCATACCGTTATTGACATTCACTCTATATACAATCACTTGCCTTTCATGACTTCATGACTCGGCTAATTACTTTGTATTCGATACCACTTTCTCGATTCGATCTTTTTTACTATTGCCCTTTTTAAACTTGTAAATCAGTAATATATTTTTTTAAATGAGCAATAAAAACAGAAATGAATGAATGAATGAATGAATGAATGAATGAATGAATGAATGAATGAATGAATGAATGAATGATGGATGGATGGATGGATGGATGGATGGATGGATGGATGGATGGATGGATGGATGGATGGATGGATGGATGGATGGATGGATGGATGGATGGATGGATGGATGGATGGATGGATGGATGGAACAATGGATGGAACAATGGATGGATGAACGGACAGACGTACGGACGGATGGATGGATGGATGGATGGATGTAAGATTGGATAGATGGATGGATAACGAATGATGGATGAGTAGGTGGGTGTGTTGATGACTGGATTGATGGGTGAATGGATGCATATCACCTCCCAATACGTGCATACATAATATACGTGCCTGCGCACAACCAGTGCCTATTGAAACGTCTTGGGAGCCTCCTGGATTGGCAACACCAACGCTTGAGTAGCAGCTTGAAGTTAACATATTACAAAACGAACCATATCAATAGTTATGTGAGTAGTAGAAAAATCAAAAAAATTGTACATTTTGATACGATATGAGGCATAAACAATTACGAATCGGTTTCTCCCGAAATAAGAAAACATAGCTATACTGTTTATTGTTAGAGGATATTAATAGCACCAATGTTGTATAGGGTAATGTAAATACGAGTACATACTAATTATTATTTTTCATGAAATGTATTCTTGATGTGTGTCCTGCTGCAGCACTGTATGCTGGGAATGTCAGACAGGATACACGTTCCCAATACTTTAAAGCCCTTTCTATCACGGCTCTGTCACCTTCACCTAGGAAAAATAAATGTGGGTCGTTTTTTTTATTAATGAAGACAATATTATTAAAATTACTATAGTGTACATAACCGTTCCAAGCAGTATACCCGCTTTTCATTTTCAGGCTGCTTGAAAGCTCAGGCTTAAATATTCAGGAAAGAAAGCGAAATACATCTGATTGGAGAAATAGATTTCAGACTAGATCCGACTTGCTACACAATTTCACATAAAACAGTACAAACAAAACAATTTACATTTGCTTTAAAATTTAAAAAAAAAAATATTTTTCTTACTTTGAGCAGATATCACATAAGGCACAACACCATTTGGCCACCGCCTTGCCAAGTCAGCATGTGCTTTTCTAATGCCTCCACCATTGTTGAATTCTTCTATTTGCTGTTCAATTGATGTTCTTTGTTTCTCTGTCAAAATAATATCGGATTCTAATGCACCAGGTGTCTCAGCTTCTTCTGGTGGTTCAGGCTGCAACTCCTATTTATAAAAACGTTTCACGTTTAGCATTTGATGATTACACTTTTATGCTAAATAGATTTATGTTTATTTTGAATATATCGTCCAATTATGGCTCAATCGATATACCATGAGTGGCGTTTTACACCTTTCAATACACCAGACATTTGTTTTTGATATGTTTTTATTTTGAAAACTATATGTATTGTGTATGCCATATTTTCGCTATATGGTTCATGAGTAAGATATTTAATGTATATTGTGTTTCTGTGTTATCTTAAATTGATGAAAATTGTTTATCTCCTATGGAGACTGTGTAAAGATCACTCGTTCGTGAAGCTGGTTGATATGAGGGACATTATAACTAGTATTATATATGACCCAAAGATGAGTTGGTAATACAACCCATGACGTGACAGATAGAATTAAGCTATATGAATAAGTGATATCAGAAAATAGTCTTTCTATTGCATGACCAACACCGAGTTCCAAAAAACATACAAAATTATAATTTTATAGAACTGCGCTTATGTGTCATATGCTGATTTATACTAATATGGCATAGCATGTGAGTACACTCGTATATATTATTACGAGTTCGAATCATTGCAGGATTTAAATTATTGAAATTGTGAAATTCATAAATTGATAAGATGTAAACATGCTTGTCACGTGTTTTTTTTTTCTCGTCGTACAGTTCTAACCTGCATAAAATTATAACGTGAATATTTCGAAGTTCAGCATACCATATTACATATAATGATATGAAAATTTGTCAAGTGATAAACACATACGTTAATTAATTAATCACATACCGCATTGATGTTATAAATACTAGCTACCAACAGTAAACACACATATAATTCCTGTGTCGTTGCCATGGTATCCAAAAGTTAACGTCTGTGAGATTAAATGAAAATCATATATTATCAAGGATTTATAAGATTGTGGTATGTAATCAAGTGATATGCGATGGAAACTTAAATAAAATTGATGCGAATTGCGAGATGCTCTTTAAATCACAGGACAAATATGAATTTCAAAAATACTAATGCAAATGAGTGAGTGGCCGAAAAAAATTGTTAATGTTTTCAAAGTGTGTAATAAATGCGTTTTAAAATACATATACAGTTTTGCTCATTTTTGTTTGCGCTATAGAACATTTCTGGGCGCTCAATCCGTTCCGAGGTGCTATTGGTTTGGTTTCTGTTAGATTGACGTCGGAACAGGATAATCTATTATAAGATTTACTCCGACTTTTTACTCGGAACTACCGGTAACACCTGAGCGAAACAACTACTCGTCATCAGCTAGTAGTCATCAATGACGATGAAAGTGAGTAAATATATTACGATTGTTTCTCAGATGCTCTGTTTACAAAGCAGCTCCTCTCCCCCAACCGTTCTTATTGTATGGTATATAAAGGTTTATAACTCAATGTATTTCATGGAATAGGATTCCAAAAGAATGGAATTTCGTGGGAGTAATTTTGGAGAGTGGTTTGAAACATCGTAGTTTTACTTTGGCTTGCAAATTAAATTATTCTCGAATTTGAGAATGTACACTGAAGAGGTTTCCAGCAAAAAGGTTTTGTTGTAACACATTCTAGACTATTTCATGTTATGTTATTCTGCAAAATGCACTATTAACAATTTTGACGACAAATCACAAGCTAACATTCAGTGGCAAATAATTAGAAAAGAATAATTAAGAAATAACAATTACTTACCGGTTACACCAATAATGTGAGACACCAATAGACTATCTGGGGATTTTAGTGTCATGTTATAGTATCACACGACTACGTCATTAGCTACGTCATAGTATCAATTGTTCGCATCTAACGTGTTATAATTAGCAAAATAATCATCGAGATACCTCAATATCACACAATGGCTTGACATACTTAAATACGTAAAGTTAAATTATGACTTAATCCTTAAAAATTAAAGTTGACTATTGAAATTATTGTATGCACTAATGTGTTCGTCGTTATAACATTTCGAACGAGTCTAATCGTACTACGTCATCGGGCATAAACTCGCTTACAACACAAAACTGCAAATCATACATGTGTATTTTATAGAGATTAAAGAAATGCTGGTGGATGACCTGTGCGTAAACTCTCGTATAGATTGTGAACCTTAGGTGTTGACTAAAATTGAAGATATAATTACTACTAAGAAAAAAATATAGGCAGAGCGTGAAAATGTTCTTTGTGTGTCCCTCAAAAAAGTCCCACATCGTGATACTTTTGTTGGTATGACAGAATAACAGAATTTGGATTTTAATGGGATTTTTTGTTTTGAACAGAAAAATCTTATTCAAGTAGCTGAAACAAATAGTCAAATTTAAGAAAGTGTGCTGAAATATCAATAAAATAAATACTGAGTTTCACCCCATCGAAAGTAACCCTGTTGGGTCATGAAAGTTACCTTTCACTCATGACAAAACAAATAGTTAATTAGGTGAACACAAAGTGACATCTCCATTGAATATTAGAATTGCTAATTAAAAGACGCTAGTCAGGCCTCCTTCCACTGACAGCGCAGATAAATAAATGCTAAGCTGATAAATATGACAACCCATGAATGCCAAGATGTAGTTTCACCGAAGCATTTAAATATTGTAAAAAATAAGTGCCTCCATCACACCCAACATCTAAATAACGGTCACTATGTGAAATAAGGTGAAATAAGGTGAAACAAGGTGAAACAAGGTGATTTAATATGTAAAAAACGACATATGTACACAATATTTATAGAGTTATTATACTAGATCAAAGACCAGCACATTTCAGCGGATTAAAGTAGATATTGAAACACGCTGTATGACATGTTTTAGGGAGGTGATCAAAATCAAACCAGCGGTTTCCGGCTCTGGAACTCCGCGCAATATGCAAATTTATGCAAGAATATTCATGAGCTAACAGTTCAGTGCAGCGCCCCCTTTTCGCGAGCGGACTGGTACAAATTGAAAACTCATTGTTTAACTCCAAAAAAACATTAGTTGCTGTATAAAAAAAAAGAAAAATCATGAACGCTCGTTCGTTTGTACATTTTTAAGGATATCGTTGTATAAAGGTTTCTGCTGACCTATTTCTTAACGTCGCGTAAATAGCATTTATCAAAGCGTCAAATTGCTGATCGTAAATATTTGCTGTGTCACGTTGCTTCACCGCAGTCAACACCGGACGACTTGCGTTAAAGCTATCACTGTTTTTAACAATTATTTCCAAATATAAAAAAGAACTATAGTGGATCGCACTGAAATAAAAACGCGTGCTTCGCCGACAAAACGAAACGATGCGTCCATGCAAAATCGGGATCAGAAGTCAAAATACGTGTCACCGATTTTCTGTTAAATTAATGTTATATCATACTGTCTCCATGAAAGCATTTGCGTAGATTTCACAACATTACGGGCCGTGAATATTTGCTATGTCACGTGAAATATAGAACATCGGAAGACTTTTATTATAATAATATTTTGCTCTGATTTGTATAAAATCCACACTTTGACGAGAAAACAAAACTATGTGTTCCTGCTAAATCAGGTCAGACGTTCTATGACCACATTTGTCGATTTCAAAACATTACCGGATGTGCAAGTTCGTTATACATACAGATATGAAAGAACAGACAACTAGAAACTGTCTGTATATATAAGTTCGTTTATGTGTCCAAAATGAATGCGATGTAGCGATTGATATCAGTACAGTCCCTCTATCCCCGGCCTGGAAACACTTGACAGTCTATTGTCCCATGGCTGGTTGCGGGTAAATTAACCGTTCACACCTTGGACAATTAGCCACGAAGCTGAGGGTACACTAACTTAAGCACTGCAATCACAAACTGCAAACAGAAGAGAACATATTGCCGCGATTTATCAAAAATACGAATATCTGAAAGAAAAAAGACTAACCACATCACCAAAAAGAAAATGTACATAATTTCACATGAAAAACAACTATTATGGTTGAATGTTTTTTTTTTCTTACTATAAAAGATGCCAATCCGCTGACAACGCGTCGACTAGGTTCAGTAAGTCAAAAAAACAAAATGGCGCTTGTAAATAAATTCTCATTAGGGCAATAAAAAGTCCCCCGGCTCAATTCCTGGCAGTGCTAAAAATTGATACTGCAGGATGTCATTCTTAGAGACATGATGTCACCAGCATTGGAAACTACATTACAAATATATGCTTGAAAACTAAAAATATTGGCACGAATAGCAATGAATTGGCGAGAGGCCATCTTTATTTTGAACGGAACAGTGAATGCCTAAATATTATACGTATACTGTATATTATATAATAAAACAAGCACAATAAACCGATCCAAAACTAGGTTTAAGCTATCCAATAAATAAAAAAAAAAGATCTTTTTTTAAAAACACATGATCAAGACTGTTAGAAATGTTGTACCTCAATTTTAAGTGAAATATTGACGAATAATAACTATGCTTCGCCGAAAACCATACCGAGCACTGGATGGTAATTCACACCACAGACAATAGCCGTTCCCAGACCGGGGATAAAGGGACTGTGATATTAGTAATGCTTCAACAATGATAGCAACTTCAATAATTCTCAATATTTACTGAAATTACGTTCATATTAAACTTAATTTTTACATACATACTTTAGAAGACTATCCAACATTAACTGGAATAATAAAATGTAGATTAACAGTCTTTATTATTCATAACATCGTATGCTAAAATGCTGGATCGGCGATACACAGCTTAAAGTATAAAATATACCATTACGCCCGAATTCTGCAAATATTCACAGCTATACTTATAGTAACAATGGGATTATATAACGCCGTAACTAATAACATCATTACTACGAAACTATTTATTTTTCTGAAGATACCGTCAAACCACCGAGGCATAACTGCGTGAAAATAATTAAGATGCTTTCGTTGACTTGGACGCACCGGTACTAAACAAAATTGAAATTCTCTTACAAGACCAGCATTTCGTCTCCCTGAACTTTGAATCAATTTCTATTAATTTTTCAAACAGACGTATGGCAGTTATATTTTCCAGTTGAACCTGTTCGTATTCGGACAGAAAACATGATGTTCCTTTGTCTATTTAAACATAGATCACCATATTTCAGGCGATTATAGCCCAAGCTGAAATACATTGAATAAATTGCTGACACGTGGTAAAAATAAATCGTGCAGGAAATTAAACTAAGACAAAGTGATACCTAGCAACTACAACTACGTACGACTTTTTCCACTCATATGGTACTCTCGTAATATACAGGACTTTCACTTGCATCTTATTCAACTTTTATTTTGTGAAATCACGGTTAGATATGACAACAGATTAGTTGAAATAAACACGCAGATCTAATTTTAAAATGTTCTAAAAACTTAATATATCAAAATAATCAGCATGACTTTGTACTATAAATGTGTGATATCACAATAATAATAATAATAATAATAATAATAATAATAATAATAATAATAATAATAATAATACAAAAATTGGTTTATTGTCTTCTTCAAGTTTGTGACAAAAGCAAAAAATAGTATTTCACAAGCTGCTTTGCATAAGGAGTCTCCAATGCAATTACTAGCCAAGCCACACTGATTTTAACTTTCGTGACAGGTCCATCACCTGACCACTCGGCTATTAGGATCATTTGAATCGTACTCGAATTGGCGGCCATTTAATGTTTGGAAATGTTTTATAATTGCATTTGTTTGCACCTGTGGCTTTCGTAAGTTAACCTATATCTTCTTCGGGCTTCAGCAGTCAGTCGGCCATTTACGACATTCTTATTCACTTTTTCAAACTGTTAACGATGGATCACGATAATATGGCGACACAGGTCACATAATCAGTTTGTTTATCATTTTATGCTTTGACAAAAGTATAAACTGCTAATATAAGAAGCTTTTCCAACATATTTACTAATTTCTTTCTATACTTTCAATATAACAATTTTATTCACTTTTTTACTTTATAACTTCACGGTTTGATATGACAACAATTTACTTCAAATATACACGAAAATCGAACAACTTTGCACTCACTTTGCATAACTTTGCACGCCGTTTTAATAGCTTACATTCATTATGTATCGACCACAAAAACCAGTTGTACTTTGAAAATACGTGCAAATTTCAAAATATTCTAAAAACTTAAAATATCAAAAGAATCAGCATGACTTTCTACTATAAATGTGTGACATCACAATAATAAAAATACAAAAAAATGCTTTCTTTTCAAGTTTGTGAAGTTACGTGGTATATATTTCCTCGCCACGAGAACTTCAGAATATTGAATGCTGGTGAAAGTACATGTTACTTGAAGATGACAACCTCAACCCTAAAATAGGCTGACGTGTTTTGAAAAAAAAATACTGCAGGTTACAGCTTATGTCAGTAGTTTACCAACCCTGCTGGCACCACCTAGCGACCGCGCCCAATCCAGATGAATATATTGGGCGTTGGTCACGTTGATTTATGTATTGTCGTTGAAATCAATAAATATATGAACTACCTTTACATTTTCACAAACCTACACCCCAGTTGGGGAATTTATTGCACATTTGATACGCGTCATCCAATTTTATATGATGATATGTGTCCTTCTTTAAGTTTACGTGCTCCACAAGTCTGTGATTACTATAGTGGCATCAATTAAGCAGTGGAAATGACGAGATGGGCGGAGATGGACATAAATTCCCTGTACAATAAACGATTTTCCTTTCACTTCGAGTATTGAAAGAAGTAATGGCGCAACAATCGAATGACTTGATTTTGAACTTTAATTTCCTTTCTTATATAGATCAATGTCGAAATCTTTCCGAAATTTTCCGAGAGGAATGTGGTGTACCTTTACTTCATCAAAGCCGAACGTCATCATGTGTGTTTAGCACGCTTTTGTACATGCATTTGCTAGCTCATTTAATGCATAGATTATATTTTATCGTATTTTGTTGTTACAGAATTTAATGAGACATCTCAAACTTAGCCGTGGTATAATTGCCTTATTGCTAACTTGATCGTCTGGTCGTTTCATACATTTTTCTACACTCCGCATCGTCTGATTTCCCTGACCGTCCATGGTGGAGATGACCGATTATATACATATATGAATGTTGGCTGGCGAAGATGCATGCCCCAAATGCATCCATCTCAATATGCACACAATCTACGCCCAGTTGCGTTCAGATAGGTTCAGTCCTTATGACCGAGTGTGGCGCACATATATTCATCTGACCACATTCGATTTTCATTTAACTGCTCACCTTTAATGCGCCAGTCACTGTAAACCCCGACCACCCCCACCTCGCATTATATGGGGACAGGGAAAATGACTGTAACATTAGTTCCTAATGTGCCAGTCAATGTCAACCCCGACCACCCTCGGAATATCACTTACTGCCATGACCCTCTGATTATATTGTGTTCTTGTTCTTCCTATCTTCCTATTTGTTCCTGAACAAATAACGTGAATCGAGGCCATGCCAGGATATGCTGCTTCAAAGCTTGTAGGTAGAAATTTATTTACATAGACTAGATAACTGATAACTACCGTTTACACTTCTGTAAAAAGTGAATACGTTACCTAATACCTCAAGCAACATCAAATATTGACACAGAATGTCAGGGGCGAGCCTGCTTTTCTATTGGGAGGGGTAAGGAATATACTGCTACTTTGTCACAGATGTAAGAATAACATCATTTCAATTAATATCAAACACTGTCAGAATTGTCTATTGCAATAAACAAAATACAAAAATATAATAGAAAATACTGTATTGGGAGGCTATAGAAATAAAGTACAAAAGACAGATTCACACCAGTGTCGCAACCACCGGGAAATAAAACACACAGGAAACTAACAAGGCATTTTATTCGAAATAAATATGTCAGTTTTACCTCCAGAAAACAAGAAAAATGGTTCATAGTAACTATATAGTAACTAAGAATACATGTATGAGTGAAATATTTATCATGGTGTACAATAATAATGAAAAGAAACAGAAAAGAAAATTTATAAACGCTTGCATTTTGTATTATCCGACATGTTACAACTCTATTCTACTGACATTGGCATTTTATTATTATTTTACTAATATAAACATAAGTAAGTGGCACGTTTCGATGTGAATTGTAATTCGTAGCACCCAAAAAATTCACAAGTCAACATCCGGGTAAAGGTGTAAGTTTATCCAACCATACCAGTCGAAAAATTTTAATTTCCTCCCGCCGCAGCATTGCAGTCTTTAGACTGAATTTGATAAGTGACGGCGAATTTTTAAAAATCAAAATTGATTCGTTTCCGTTGATTCGCTCGATGCCGTGGGGCATCCGCCATGTTCTTTATCTTGACCTAATAGGTCAAATCAATAATTAATTAACCAATCAACATTCTGGATGATGCCAACGTGTTCAAATTACCTCAGCTCATTTAAATGTACGTTAATGTTAATGAACGCAATACAGAAAAGATTTGCCGATGTTGTAGTGGCTTTGATTTTAATGGGAACCGGCACGATTTTCTTAAATCAGGAAATTAGTTGTTTTCGAAAACTGAGCAATTGAAGAATAATTTAACATTATTTACTGTGATAACAGCTCATTTGAAACAGAACATTTTCGTGTAGCGGGCGAATATTTTCTCATTTTACAGTATCGGCCTACTAGCTGTCATTCAATCTAGGGTGTGAATTGTCGGGTGTGAAAGCACACAATTTGGTTCTTTGTCACAGTTGTTTTATGAGGAGTGGGATGACTAGTTAAGTACCATGTGTTTATTTAAGTAATATCTCAACTAATCAGTCTGATACAGTTAATCCCTTGACGCGTTTTTTTCCGCGGATGTCAGTGCCAGATGTCAGTACCGCGGATGTCAGTGCCAGATGTCAGTGCCAGATGTCAGTGCCAGATGTCAGTACCGCGGATGTCAGTGCCAGATGTCAGTACCGCGGATGTCAGTGCCAGATGTCAGTACCGCGGATGTCAGTGCCAGATGTCAGTACCGCGGATGTCAGTACCAGATGTCAGTACCGCGGATGTCAGTGCCAGATGTCAGTACCGCGGATGTCAGTGCCAGATGTCAGTACCGCGGATGTCAGTGCCAGATGTCAGTACCGCGGATGTCAGTGCCAGATGTCAGTACCGCGGATGTCAGTGCCAGATGTCAGTACCGCGGATGTCAGTGCCAGATGTCAGTACCGCGGATGTCAGTGCCAGATGTCAGTACCGCGGATGTCAGTGCCAGATGTCAGTACCGCGGATGTCAGTGCCAGATGTCAGTACCGCGGATGTCAGTGCCAGATGTCAGTACCGCGGATGTCAGTGCCAGATGTCAGTACCGCGGATGTCAGTGCCAGATGTCAGTACCGCGGATGTCAGTGCCAGATGTCAGTACCGCGGATGTCAGTGCCAGATGTCAGTACCGCGGATGTCAGTACCAGATGTCAGTACCGCGGATGTCAGTGCCAGATGTCAGTACCGCGGATGTCAGTGCCAGATGTCAGTACCGCGGATGTCAGTGCCAGATGTCAGTACCGCGGATGTCAGTGCCAGATGTCAGTACCGCGGATGTCAGTGCCAGATGTCAGTACCGCGGATGTCAGTGCCAGATGTCAGTACCGCGGATGTCAGTGCCAGATGTCAGTACCGCGGATGTCAGTGCCAGATGTCAGTACCGCGGATGTCAGTGCCAGATGTCAGTACCGCGGATGTCAGTGCCAGATGTCAGTACCGCGGATGTCAGTACCAGATGTCAGTACCGCGGATGTCAGTGCCAGATGTCAGTACCGCGGATGTCAGTGCCAGATGTCAGTACCGCGGATGTCAGTGCCAGATGTCAGTACCGCGGATGTCAGTGCCAGATGTCAGTACCGCGGATGTCAGTGCCAGATGTCAGTACCGCGGATGTCAGTGCCAGATGTCAGTACCGCGGATGTCAGTGCCAGATGTCAGTACCGCGGATGTCAGTGCCAGATGTCAGTACCGCGGATGTCAGTGCCAGATGTCAGTACCGCGGATGTCAGTGCCAGATGTCAGTACCGCGGATGTCAGTGCCAGATGTCAGTACCGCGGATGTCAGTGCCAGATGTCAGTACCGCGGATGTCAGTGCCGTTACCGAGAAGGTTTGAACAGGCATCTCGCCTCATGTTCTCAGAGTGTATTTAGCCTGGTTGACGCCAGGATAGCGCATTAAAATTGCCGTTTGATAGCGAGATGGCCACACGGCCCTGTCATGTAGTCCCAAACAGGAAATGACTTCTGTGGCAAAATGCACTGTGTCAGCACTAACACTTGCAATTTGCACTTACAAAATATAAAAAAGTCAGGAGAGACAACAGTGACATTCAATATCCGGAACTGTCGCCTGGAACAAAAACATTCAAAAAGAAGAAAAAATATACTCAAATTTGAGAATGTACACTGAAGGGATCCTCTACAGAAAGGTTTTGTTGTAACACATTCTAGACTATTTCATGTTATGTTATTCTGCTAAATGCATGACGACCACAGTATACAAATCACAAGCTAACATTCAGTGGCAAAAAATAAGGAAAGAATAATTAGGAAAGAACAAATACTGGCCGGTTACACGAATAACGTGAGAAACAAATAGACTATCTGTGAATTCTGGTGTCATTTTATAGTATCGCCCGTCTACGTCATTAGCTACGTCATATTATCCATGTTCGTGCCTAATCGTTTGATAATTACTAAACTAGTCATCAAGATATTTCACTATCACCCAATGGCTAGACAGGTATATACTTGGTCATTGTATGACGTAATCCTAAAAATTAAAGTTGGCTATTGCAATTATTGTATGAACTGATGTGCTTGTCATGACAAAACTTAGGACGAGTCTAAACGTATTCATATCATCGGGAATAAACTTCTACGCCCTTCTCATGACCCCTAAAAATTATTTTTGTTTATATGAAAGCATCACAAACAAATAGTTTAATGTTTCTTTTTGATCTGAACAGAAAAATGTTATTAAATTAGGAGGGAATTGTGCTGAAATATCAATAAATTAATTTGTGACTTTTGTACCAACGAAAGTACCAGGATGAGTGAGCACTAGGGGTAATGAAAGCGGCCTATCAAAATAAACTTTACACTCACGACGAAATTAATATATAAATTACTGAATACACAGTGTCCGTTTTATTGAATAACACAGTTGCTAATTAAATGACGCTGGTCAGGTTTCATACCACAAACAGCGCAAAATGAATATATAACAACCTGTGAATATCTAAATGTATGTGTAGTGAACCATTTATGTAAAAATGAAGTCACCTCCATTTCAAATAAAGATGGATGGTATCAGTGAGTCACTGTGTTAAAAAAGTATAAACAAAGTAAGTTAGTGCGTAAAAAACAAAGACACAACATATATTAAGAGTTAATATGCTGGATCGCAGGCCAAAACATTTTAGCGGATTATGGCCAGCCGATGATTAATGAATATGATGGACTGGAATAATCGCAACGGCAGTAGTGCTGCATTTTATCATATTTTCTAAAAGACCAAGTGTACACGCAATATTAATACGCATATACTAGTAGTTTAATATTAAATTCTTATAATTTTGATCAATGTTTACATATAGCATATTTTTTCATAAATCGTACGTCAAATCACATTTCTGAATTAATTAATTATTTTCCAGTACTCATTAACGTGCATATTGCGAGGAAGATGTTTTTATAGATTTGTCTCACTTCACCATTTTTTCCATTTGTTCCTCTTCGCATTTGAGTCTAATTCAAACTCAGTACAGCACAAGCGCATGATGGGGAAACTATGGCAGCACCGGTAATACATTTATTTATAGAGTAATTTATTGAGTTTGGCATATTTAAGGCGAATATAACGTAACCTGCTGAACTATGATAAATATGAATCGTACAGAAAAATAAACTTGGACAAAGTGATACCCAAGTATGCATGTAACTTCTAAAATCATAGTTTTTATGAAACGGTACGGAACATCATCTCATGTCAATGTAGATTCAGTCTGAAAACATAAAATGTGTACCCGCCAGTTTGCCAGTCGAATATTTAAAACGATTATACGGTCAGTACACACATACGTCAATCATCCCTCGATATCAGTAGTCTAGAAAAAATATACTGACAAAATTAATGGAACATCACAAACCCCCCCCCCCCACAAGGGAGTCATACCAGATGCACGTGAAGTGTAAGCATCTGCTGCTGGCATGCCACACCCGCCGTGATGTTCCAAAGTCATTTCAGGAAAAAATGTCAAATCAAGTTTAATGTAGAAACAACCACACCAAATCACAAGGACAAACACGACAACACACATTAATCAACCCGGTATTTCATTCATAGATAACCCCAAATCATTGTTTGTATTCCTATTTTGATTTGGATACATGGATTGCAAGAAAATATCATCACAACAAATGGGCATATAGTATTGTCGTAAAATGCACGTCTAATTAATTTTCTGAATTAATGAATTGATTACTTATTAATGTGTGTATTGCGATATTTTTGTAGATTTGTCTTAATTCACCATTTCTTCTTTTGATTTGAGTATATGAAACTCGATACAGCAACAGCGCATTATGGGGAAAATATTATTTATAAAGTTTGTCATATTTAAGACGATTATAGCGTAAGCTGTTAACCTAAGATAAATGTAAATTGCACAGAAAAATGAACAAAGATAAAGTAATGTGCATGCAACTTCTAAATCCTCAGTTTCTGCTAAACGGTTTGGAACATCATCGAATATATGTACGTCAATGTCCAGTCTGGAAACGAAAAATGTGTACCCGCCATTCTGTCAGTCGTATTTTTTAAGGCGATTATATGGTCAGCACACACATCAGTCATACTTATTTACAAAGGAACAAATAATAATTTGGTCTTAAAATAAAACAGAACGTCAATCATTCCTCTCAAAAAACGTACACTATGTTTTCCATAGTAATAAATAAACATTTGTTACCTTGGTAACAAGATCACTGGTTATGTTTTTCATACTTACGCTGTCACCTCTTTTCCTTCGGCGACCTATGGCATTTCCCAAATTGGTATACATTTTCCACAATTTCATTGGTAATTTCTTTGTTATATTTTGATTCTGTCTGATCATGAAAGAAAAAAATATTTTTCCAGTTTACACTAACTTACAATTTCTATACTTCCTCAATACTGGAGCCAGTTCTATACTTTTCTTGGATATGCACAGTAGTTTAATGTGACAAGTAACGGGGAGTGACCTCAGAATTGAGTAGTCATCAATACAAAACGGTCACCCATTTTGGATTGAATAGATATAATATTTCTTAAGAATAAGATTGTATATTGCTGTGATGTAGCAAGTACCAAAGCCACCTTGGCGGAATGCTGTTGCGATTGTGCAGTGATACAGAGATGCCTTGTATTAGTCAATCAAAAACCCTATGTGAATTAACTGACTGCGTCTAATGATGTAGCAAACTAAATATTAAGCAGTTACAACTAAAGTTATCTGGGCATTATTCTATTCTGGCTTTAGCTGTTTGTTGTTTTCTCTTGAACTCTTTGGAGCTATCATAACGTCTGAATCATCATATCTTTTTTCAGCTGCTGTCAACAAAAAACGCATAAAAGAGTTAGCTGCTGGCCTATTTGTGAAGAAAACCTGTTATTAATATTCATTGTTTACCATTGGGTCTTGTCCTAAGGACATACCAGATGAATTCAGACTGATTCCTCATTTGTCTTGGCCACAGGGCAACTCTATTAATGATTGCACTACACCTGAGCTAACTACAGTTTATTATTCGTGGGTGGATGATGCAGTTCAGGCAGTCGTACAGTTTGGTCAGAGCTGCTCCTTGATCAAAACAGACATTCGCCCTGTCTTCATTATTATCCCAGTGGCACAAACTGATTTGCTGGGGTTTATGCGGCAAGAACTTTTCTGATATGATTAAGGGCCCAATATTGATAAGGTCAGAGACATATAGTTCAGATTGTCTGGTCCACAAATCAGAATGGCCACAGAATTTCATATGAAAAATTCAAACATAGTGAATTTGAACATAGCAGATTTAAACATAGTGGATTTGAATATAGCAGATTTAAACATAGTGAATTTGAACATAGCAGATTTAAACATACTGAATTTGAACATAGCAGATTTAAACATAGTGAATTTGAACATAGCAGATTTAAACAGTCAATTTGAACATAGCAGATTTAAACATAGTAAATTTGAACATAGCAGATTTAAACATAGCAGATGTAAACATAATGAATTTGAACATAGCAGATTTAAACATAGTGAATTTGAACATAACAGATGTAAACATAATGAATATTAACATAGCAGATTTAAACATAGTGAATTTGAACATAGCAGATTTAAACATAGTGAATTTGAACATAACAGATGTAAACATAATGAATATTAACATAGCAGATTTAAACATAGTGAATTTGAACATAGCAGATTTAAACATAGTGAATTTGAACATAGCAGATTTAAACATACTGAATTTGAACATAGCAGATTTAAACATAGTGAATTTGAACATAGCAGATTTAAACATAGTGAATTTGAACATAACAGATGTAAACATAATGAATATTAACATAGCAGATTTAAACATAGTGAATTTGAACATAGCAGATTTAAACATAGTGAATTTGAACATAGCAGATTTAAACATAGTGAATTTGAACATAGCAGATTTAAACATAGTGAATTTGAACATAGCAGATTTAAACATAGTGAATTTGAACATAACAGATGTAAACATAATGAATATTAACATAGCAGATTTAAACATAGTGAATTTGAACATAGCAGATTTAAACATAGTGAATTTGAACATAGCAGATTTAAACATAGTGAATTTGAACATAGCAGATTTAAACATAGTGAATTTGAACATAACAGATTTAAACATAGTGAATTTGAACATAACAGATGTAAACATAATGAATTTGAACATAGCAGATTTAAACATAGTGAATTTGAACATAGCAGATGTAAACATAATGAATATTAACATAGCAGATTTAAACAGTGAATTTGAACATAGCAGATTTAAACATAGTGAATTTGAACATAACAGATTTAAACATAGTGAATTTGAACATAACAGATGTAAACATAATGAATTTGAACATAGCAGATTTAAACATAGTGAATTTGAACATAGCAGATGTAAACATAATGAATATTAACATAGCAGATTTAAACATAATGAATATTAACATAGCAGATTTAAACATAGTGAATTTGAACATAACAGATGTAAACATAATGAATATTAACATAGCAGATTTAAACATAGTGAATTTGAACATAGCAGATTTAAACATAGTGAATTTGAACATAGCAGATTTAAACATAGCAGATGTAAACATAATGAATTTGAACATAGCAGATTTAAACGTAGTGAATTTGAACATAACAGATGTAAACATAATGAATATTAACATAGCAGATTTAAACATAGTGAATTTGAACATAGCAGATTTAAACATAGTGAATTTGAACATAGCAGATTTAAACATAGTAAATTTGAACATAGCAGATTTAAACATAGCAGATGTAAACATAATGAATTTGAACATAGCAGATTTAAACGTAGTGAATTTGAACATAACAGATGTAAACATAATGAATATTAACATAGCAGATTTAAACATAGTGAATTTGAACATAGCAGATTTAAACATAGTGAATTTGAACATAGCAGATTTAAACATAGTAAATTTGAACATAGCAGATTTAAACACATTGGCTTGTGTTTCTTGATCTGTTTTGCACTGTGCGAATTGAAAAGCTATTTCTTTTATTTTTTCAACTGCGTTTTCTTACTTATGGTGATGTGTGAAATAACCTGGCAAAAATTTACTTTGAAATAATTGGGCTACGTGTTGCCATCATAGCCATGGTTAGCATATTCATTTGATATGAGGTGCGTCATGACATCACAGTGGGAGAGGTAATGACAGAAAAAAATATTATTACACACATTATTTTTTCCTCCATTAGTTTTGTTTTATTTCTGTATTGCCTTGATTTGCCGTAGTTGTTTCAATACACTATCAAGATTATTTGTTTTCTTTGAGAATTAGGCGTATATTTGTTTCTGTTATTGATTCCTAAAGCATTTTTTTCAGTGCAAAATTGTCGTTTCCCAATTTTTACATCGTCCATCTAATTTCTAATGGTTAAATCCATATTAAGCAAAAGAAAGTAAAACCCTGAACAAAAACAGTTGTTACTCGCACTATTGAGAAACATAGCCGTAGCTACACCCTTCAATACACACCTTATCTGTATTGAGCTTGATCATGACAATGTTGTAGTTGTTGCTGAAAAATCAATTGTATTTATTCTACATTCCTGCAGAAGCTTTTGTTTTTCAATGTGAAAGAATGTAGATTTTAAAATGAAATGTACTTCAGTGTCAAATTTTCAGCAAAGTCGGTTTTTAATTTTAAGATTTTTCGTTCTGCCTTGTCCTAGTCTAATTTCTAAGTTGGAATCACTCAAACAAAACGTTGACATAATATACTTAGATTGAAATCTTCAATGTCTTTCAAATTATTCTCCAAATGTTTAAACAATTGGTTTGTTGCCTTCTGTCCCAGCATAACGACAGTTATTTACCTACTTATTCCATGTCTGGATATATTCATAATTTAGTTTTATCTCCATGTTTTTGAGGGTTGTGCTATACTATTTTATAGCTTGAGTCTATATTGCTAAAGTAATTCTGGCCCAGTTTTTTTTAAATATTTGGAACCATCGATGCCGTTAGTGCGCATGTTATACGGTTATTTTGTAGGTTACTTAATCTGTACCGGTATTTAATTTGCATAATTGTTACTTATGTTTTATACCAAATTCTTCCCCAATACCTAGTGTGTTTGTTTCTTTACCTACACCAAGTACAGAACGATATAATTTTTACATACCTGTTCTATACTATTATCCTTTAGACGAGCTCACAAATCGTTGTCTGGATTTTGCTCGCAAATTCGCCTCACCAACTCAGGGCTCACCTTACTAGATGTCTGAAGAGCGTTGTTTGGGTTTTACGTACGTATAACGCGGACGCATATACACTCCAGCACGGACGTGGAATCCTGCCCGGTGTGACACCTTCAATTCACGCTTTGATATACTTTCCTTCACTATAGTGCATAAATGCCCGACACTTTAAGCCGAAAATAGGTGATATGGATGGTACACGAAGGATCAGTTGTATTACTTTTATAATAAATTGCTACACAGAATAAAACATAACAAAGTTCGGCTATTTCTTTGGTATGAGATCCAAGTTTTCTTTTTTTTGATATGTAAAGTAGAGCGCCACCAGCTTGCTATGTTCAAGTTCGTTATGTTCAAATTTGCTGTATGAATTTTCTATGTTCATACAACGTTAAAGCCTCATATTTCAAATTTAATTCAATTTATCATGTTTTGAATTGAACGTCTCATAATTTGAATTTAAATTATCATATTTTAATGTGTCATAGATTTTATTATGTGCCTAATTAGACTTCATAACTGCGCCATCAACACAACATCACTGAAGGGTTTTTTGGAGACTATACGTTTGACTATCTTAAACCAGAACAGCAATTTTTATCGCTAAATTTAATATTTCGGAATTAGAATCAATGAATAAACATAGTTTCACTCACAGAATTCTTTATTTCACGTGTCATGTAAATTGTTGTTCATGGGAAGATATACCTTCATTTTATCATGGATGTACTGTGAGAGTTAATTAGTTTATTTTGAAAACAGTATTTGGCAATTGTTATTCAATTTCGGTAGAGATTTAATTTCTGGTTCTTTAATGCAGACAGTTCAGAGGTTGAGAGGTCAACTCGTGATTAGGCGACAAATAACTGCGCACTTGTTTTGTGAATAAATATTTAAACCCATTGATGTTGGCAGAGTTTAGGACAAAGCTTATTTAAGAATATGGCGATTAAAAGCGTGAGTAAATGCAGTTGAAAAATAAAGCGGGTTTTTGAGAACAGATTTTCTGAGTGGATATTTGACGAATCTCCAAGACCAAAGCGAATCCACACGTTTTGAAAAGCTACAGGGTTTAGACTCCTCGTAGCGTACAAACTATAACTTGAAATGTTTGTTTTTTTATAAAAGCAACCGTTCAAAATTTTATAGGGTTTAATGGTCTCCTAAGCCAGATGTTGATGAATCGATTCGACTCGTATATTTACTTAACATAACGCCCCTTTGTGTTTAATTTTAATCGTTGTATATGTTTCGTGTCTGACTTTTTAGAAGATAGACGCTCTCTAACTATATTGTTCATTGATAGATTAGTTTATGTTTCATGCCAATGTATTGTGATAAATGAAAATACGATTGTCGCCTGGGTGTGTCCGTGTGTGCCATTCCTCAGAAAGACTGGTGACATTCAAACATAACATGTTAACCGTGTACAATGACTTGCATATGCATTTGCATTACTTGTTAATTATAAATATTGCTAACTGACGATAATTGTGGTCCTTCCAGAGATGAACAGTGTGATTTTAATCAAACTTTGTATCATGGTCGTGCATATTAGTTTACAGGTGCACGTCTTATTTTTCCCAGATTAAAAAAAAATTACCGACTTTGGTAAAACACAATTGCTGAGCACCTCCAGGCATACTGCATTAAACTTAACATACAGATGGTGCATTGAATCCTTTGGCAGACACGTATATCTACATATGATTTGTCCTCTTAACATCGTGAAAAAAACAACAACACGGGACTTTTTAATTACAGTTGACCATAAACCAACGATAACACAGAAGCTGATTCTACAATTTCACATTCAAAAATTAAAAAGATGTGACTAATTGATTATAGTTCATTGCCCTATAGCCCAAAACACAAAATCATCATAATCTACTGAGTCCATGGATCTTTACGAGACTTATCTCTTCCCATCGATTTTCAAATTGTGAGCAATATTCCTTTATCCAAATCATATTGGATATAACACTCATTTGCGGTGCCAGGTCGTGTATGCTAGGCTTTCAAAAACATTTTTACAACATTTTTGTAACTGTTAACAGGTATTATAAACACATATTTCAACTAGGTATAACTATTAAAAAATAACAGCTACGAGTTTCAAATTACCTCATATTATAAATGATATCTCATATTGTGATGCAGGTCAACATAAATAACTTGGACTCTATTGTTTGTGATTCACACAATTTTATTATACCAAGAAATTAAACAAGACTAGCATGCACATATGAAATAACGACAACCCGAGATGTGTTAAGGTGTTATGTTACGTTACATCTTTGTATACTAATGCGATGTTTCACAATGAAAGCATTCGTGAGAAAGTGTAATTATTATCAGCTGCTTAACAAGTCTTTGTGAATGTAGAATTATTTATTATGAACTATGGCGGTCAATACACCATAACATGTTCTGAAAATGAAACGAGTTGCGATTAGTATGTTGGCATCCTAACATCAATATTCATAACATATTAGTATAGATTTCATTGTAGTAATGATTAAAACTTATAATCACATGGTTGATCACTTGCTTACCTAGTAAATGAATATGTACACTTCGTTCGCATATACTCCACCTTCGCCATCTTTGTTACATTTCGTAGATGTTCCGTACATATGATACGTATCAATGGCAGTTGCACTCGATGCACATGAACCACCGACCTGGATAGCAAACACGTTGTAACCAAGACTAATAGCTACCTGTGAACACTTCTCGATTGGGTCTTCGAGTGATGCATAGGCTCCGTCCAAACGGCTGACAGTCCCTTCAAGAGTTGGTATTGCTCTAACTGCTGTAACGCCATAGCAGCCAATACTAGTATAAACTGGAAAATGTAAATGAAATTAATTTGATTATATTCAGTATTAATATGCCCACCCGATTGGATAAAGCTAATTTTAGCACTAGCACTAACACTAATACTAAATGTCTGCAACTAAACACATTGCTTTGCATAACTAATTTATTACGAAATTTACACAAATGAGCGCTTCCATACATAGTGTTAGATAAAATTATCTGAATAAAACACGGAATCCCCTTCTATTAGATGTTAACAATTGTTACCTTATTTAGTGATTTTTTTGAAAAAGCATTTTGGATACATGGAAATATACGGTTAGCAATGTATAGTCGTTTGCTGCGTATTTTATATGCAAATATTTTACGGTGAAATTATGCTCGGTAACTTGGTCACGGATATAAATCTTTTTTGGAAAAATTTTAATTGGCAGGAGATACATTTTTTTATTTATATCTCAGTACTGAATAATTATGCACATGCATAATAACTGTTTCTAGACGCGGTGGTGATTCTAAATACTAATGAAACATGTACTATCATCTACAACAAACTCAACAACAAACACACATATTTATGAACCACACATTGCACCCACACCACACTTCATTTCATCTCCGCCAATCAATATGTTACAGACGTATTACAGTGGGCATCTACAGAAATGAATCGCAAACACTGAAAAAACACTACATCGACAGAACTGATTGTTGCATCAACAAGATCAATCATCTTAATCGCCATGCATACTTAATGCAGGCACTTGACACAAACGACAATTTCAAACAATATCGGTAATTCCTCCATTACCGAACACATCCGCTATATTTAAAAAAGAAATATTGGCACATTCTACAAAGAAGTTAAACTACGATATAAGGTTCTGGTAAATCACTACTTGCCAGCTACTGCTAACCACGAAATCTACAGAAACTTCTCGTAAACACCAACAAGCCCAAACATACAAAGAAAAAACGACACAATTTACAAAATCCAGTAATCGGTTGGATTACCACTACAGGACACTGAACGTATGTTAATTTATACAAATACAAAATATGTATTGTACGCCTTGTCATTTGCTCATGACTTCTTCAATGCAAAACACTCGACATTGACATGATCTTTCTAATACAGGTGTCTTTTCCAGAAACCTCCATCGGTAATCCAATAGTTTTTATAGGCTCTTCCTACTGTGGTTGATGTCGTGGATTACAACTATTTCCTATGCCAATTTTACTATAATTGAGAAATAAATCTCCTCATCATATGGGCTTCAGAAGTTATTACGATAACAATCGGCCATTTACGACATATTTATCTACTTTTTCAAACTTTTGACAATGGCTCTCGATAATATGACAACGTAGGTCCCATTTCAACATAAATTTGAGAACTTTACAATCACTTTTTACAACTTTGTGCACAGTTTGTTTATCATTTTACGTTTTGACAAAGGTATAAACTGCTAATATAAGAATCAGTTCTAACACATTTACTAATGTTTTTCTATATTTTCAACTGCGAAGTCGATATAATAATGACATAGGTCAAATATTTTAGCAAACCCATAATTTTTTTCAAATGCATTTAGTATCATTTTATGATTTTTGGAACATCTTACGGCCGACTCATATGAGACACTCGTAATATACGCATATTATTCACTTTTTTACTTTGTAACTTCGCAGTTAGATATGAGAACATCTTAGTTCAAATATACACGCAAATCTAACAACTTAGCACTCACTTTGCAAACTTTGCACGCCGTTTTAATAGTTCAGATTCATTATGTGCCGACATACGTAATAAAAAGCAGTCTGTAATGGTAAATAACTCTACCCTAGACAGGGCGACGGGTACAGGTTTCCAGCCGGTTTTTTTCTGGGTGGTATGAGTCCAAAAATTGGATTTGTTATTTGAGTATGATATTTGTAAGCTTCGTAGAATATCCCGTGTTTGTTTTTAAAGTGATTTTATCGTTACTACTTTAAAATGTAAATTTTAGTTTTGGCGGTTTTAAACTGCTTGGATGTTTTGGATTATAGTTTGTGCAAATGAATAAATAAATGGTGGACGAACTGTCCTAATGGCTTCATTTTGCAAACCAACCATATACCTATTGCGTATGAGCTTTTGCGTGGTTGTGAAGTTTGCTGGAAACCAAGGGGTAAACTCATTCTCTCTACGTTATTTTCTGTGGGGCACTAAATGTATTGACTTTGAACAAAAATCCAATCTATGCCTATGATCCATGTCTCGCACGGTTTCATCAACCTTTTCAAAAAGAGAGAAAATGTTTCATGATTTCAGCGCCGGGATGTGACTAAAATTGTAGGAATACATAAAGCATAGCTTGTGCTGACTTTCAGTGATATTACGTTTTTATAGGGCATAGCCAATTATTAGCCAATCAGGGCCTTGACCATAAACCGATGAATTGAAAAGCCTGTGTGATGTAATCAGGGAAACAAAATTTTACACAGGCACCGAACATTTTTTACACCAATTATTGAATGTGAATTGACCTAATTTTCATATTAATTACATATTTTCAGTACTTTTACGTAAATCTTAAAAAATTGATTTGAAAAGTTTTGACTTAATTATGCTTGTTTGGCGATTTTTTCCTGCTCGGCAACAAAGGAAGTCCAGCATCCGGAAAGTACAGACTCTACCGGTATTCTGGGAAATACTTTGAAAAACAGTATCGACACATACATCTACTTTCTTGAACATCGATGTTTGAACAACTGTCACATGGTGTTTTATCAGGCCAATATCGTTTAAAATCGTAACACTTTCAAAGTATGAGCTTTTTATTTTAAAATAAGTTAAATATAATATATGTGAAATGAAATATTTATGTATTTATTTAGTTTATTCTTATTTCAAAACGGCAAGGTTGAATTTAGTAAATTTAAACACATTGAATTTAAACATAGCAGATTTAAACATAGTGAATTTGAACACAGCAGATTTAAATAAAGTGAATTTGAACATCGCAGATTTAAACATTGTGAATTTGAACATAGCATATTTAAACATAGTGAATTTGAACATAGCAGATTTAAGAATAGTCAATTTAAACATACCAGATTTAAACATAGTAAATTTAAACATAGCAGATTTAAACATAGTGAATTTGAACATATCGCTTAGATGGCTAGTTGGCAATTGCTCATGATTATACAAATTCGGACCTTCCAATTAATTATTTGCGATTTTGTGGGCTTGAAATGGGGTAATTAAAAACTAATCTAAAATGCAGTGCTGGGGAAATTGTATGGATATCAATACAATTTGGAAAAATTGTCAGAGCTTATGTCATAATGCTTGTGATCCTTGATCAGTTTGGATGAATTAAATGGCGATTTCTTTTATTTTTTCAATAAATTGTGATCCCTTTTTATGGTGATGTGTGAAATAACTTTACCTTGAAATAATTGGTCTACATGTACATTTAATAAGGGGTGCGTCATTACATCTGGAAAGGGTATTGTCAGAAAAATTATTATTGCACACATTATTTTTTCCTTCATTAATTTTGTTATATTTTTTATTGCCCTAATGTTTTGTTTTTCAAATGGTTTATCTTCTGTATACATTGTTTGTCCATGTGTTTTCCTCTCATCGCTAAACTAACTTTGTCTGATCACACTAGTATAACATCATTGAATACGGTAATAAAAATATAGTGATTTAGCACACTGGCATAACAAAATAAAACAGAAAAAGGCCATCCCATTTCTTGTAAATCTATTTATGACAGTGTGAAATAACAGTATACCAATCCAACTAAGCATAATATCTACTATTTCAGTGGTGTTTTTCAATTATATTCTTGCTGTTGTTGCTGAAAAACCAATTGTATTAATTCCACATTCCTGCAGTAGCCTATGTTTTTCACCGTGAAAGAATGTACATCTTAAAATGAAATGTACGCCAGTATCAAATTTTCTGCAAAGTCGGTTTTCAAGTTTAAGACTTCTCTTTCTAAGTTAGGATCACTTAAACAAAATGTTGACATAATATACTTAGATTGAAATCTTCAAAATCTTAATAAATTATTCTCCAAATGTTTGAACAATTGCTTCGTTGCCTTCTGTCCCATCATAACGACAGTTATTTATCCACTCATTCCATGTCTGGATATATTCATGTTTTTGAGATTTGTGCTGTACTATTTTATAGCTTGGGTCTATATTGCTAAAGTAATTCTGGCCCAGGTTTTTTAAAATATTTTGAATTCATTTAAAATTATTTCCCATCGATGCCGCTAGTGCGCATGTTATACTGTTATCGTGTAGGTTACTTAATCTGTACCGGTATTTAATTTGCATAATTGTTACTTATGTTTACACCAAATTCTTCCAAAATACCTAGTGTTTTTGTTTCTTTACCTACACCAAGTACAGAACGATATAATTTATTACATACTTGTTCTATACTGTTATCATTTAACCTTACTGGAGGTTTGAAGAGCGTTGTTTGGGTTTTACGTACGTATAAAGCGGACGCATATACACTCCAGCACTTTCCATCGCTATAGTGCATACATGCCTGACATATTAATACATTTTATATGTTATGGATGGTACACGAAGTATCAATTGTATTTCTTGTATAATAAATTGCTACACAGAATAACAAATAATATGAGATCCAAAGTTTCTATTTTCTGATATGTGAAGTAGAGCGCGACAAGCTTGCTATGTTCAAATTCGTTATGTTCAAATTTGCTGTATGAATTTTCTATGTTCATACAACGTTAAAGCCTCATATTTTAAATTTAATTTCCCATATTTTAAGTTAAATTTCTCATGTTTCAAATTGAACGTATCATAATTTTAATTTAAATTATCATTTTTTAATGTGTCAAAGTTTTAATTATGTGCTTGATTCGACTGCATAATTGCGCCATCAACACAAATTCATCTAACTGAAGTGTTTTTTGGAGACTATACGTTTGACTATCTTAAACCAGAACAGAAATTTTCAAATTTCGGTAGTGAATAAACATCGTTTCACTCACGTAATTGTTTGTTTCACGTGTCATGTAAATTGTTGTTCATGGGGAGAAATCCATTCATTTTATCATGGATGTACTGTGAGAGTTAATTCGTTTATTTTGAAAACAGTATTTGACAATTGTTATTCAATTTCGGTAGAAATTTAATTTCTGGTTTTTAAACGCAGACAGTTCAGAAGTTAGGAGGTCAAATCGTGATTAGGCGATATGATACAATGACAAATGACCGTGAGCTTGTTTTGCGAATAAATACTTAATTAAACCCATTGATGTTTTGAAAAGTAACAGTTTTTGGACTCCTCACAGCGTACAAACTATAACTTGAAATGTTTTTTTTTTATAAAAGCAACGGTTCACAATTTTATAAGGTTTACTAAGCCAGATGTTGAAGAATCGATTCTTTAATGATTTCGCATGTTTTGTATATTTACTTAACATAACGCCCTCTTGTGTTTAATTGTATCGTTGTATATGTTTCATATCTGACTTTTTAGAAGATAGACGCCCTCTAACCATATTGTTCAGTCATAGATGAATTTATAATTCATGCCAATGTATTGTAATAGATGAAAATACGATTGTCGCCTGTGTGTCAGTGTGTGCCAATCCTCAGAAAAACTTAGACCGATGACATTCAAACATACCATGCCAACCATGTACAATGACATGCATATGCATTTGCATTACTTCTTGATAAATATTGTTAACTGGCGATAATTGTGGTCCTTCCAGAGTTGAACAGTGTGATTTCAATCAAAATTTGTATCACGGTGGTGCGTATTAGTTTACAGGTGCACGTCTTATTTTTTGATTTCAGTTGACCATAAAACAACAATAAAACAGAAGTTGATTCTACAATTTCATATTCAAAAATTAAAAAGACGTGACAATTGATTATCCTCAAAAACACAAAATCGTTATAATCGTTATAATCTGCTGTGTTCATCTTTACCAGACTTTTCTCTTCCCTTCGATTTTCAAATTGTGAGCAATATTCCTTTGTCCAAATCCTATTTGATAAAACACAACATTTTCGTAACTTTTATCAGGTATTACTTTTAAAAAAATCACAGCTACGAGTTTCAAATAACGTCATACTATTTCGTATTGTCAGCAGGTCAAAAAATAAATAAATTGCACTCTATTACATTTGCTTCACCATATTTATTGTACCAAGAAATTAAACAAGACTAGCATGCACCTATGAAATAACGACAAGCCAAGATGCGTTATTATTAAGATATTATGTTACGTATTTAGAATCCAATCCTTGTATACTAATGCGATGTTTCACAATGAAAGCATTCGTGAGTTAAAATTTTAATTATTATCAGCTGCTTAACAAGTCTTTGTGGATGTAGAATTATTTACTCTGAACTACGGCCTCCAATACACCATAACATGTCCTGAAACAAGAACGTGTTGGGGTTAGTATGCTGGCATCCTAACATAACATAACATCAATATTCATAATATAATAATATTTGCCTATTTGTTGTGATCATCAAAACGTATAATTACCTAGTCGAAGAATATGTACACTTCGTTCGCGTATGCTCCACCTTTCCCATCTTTATTACATTTCGTAGATGTCCCGTACATATTATACGTATCAATGGCAGTGGCACTGGATGCACACCAACCACCATTCTGGACTGCAAATACCTTGTAACCAAGATCACTAGCTACATGTGAACACTTCTCGATTGGGTTTTCACGTGATGCATAGGCTCCGTCCAAACGGCTGTCAGTCCCTTCAAGAGTTGGTATTGCTCGAACTGCTGCATCTCCATAGCAGCCAATACTAGTATATACTGACAAATGTCAATGAAATTAATTTTATTATATTCAGTGCCCATTGTTTGGTTAAAGCTGATTTCAACAATAACACTGAATGTCTGCAACTAAGCACATTGCTTTGCATATCAAATTTATTACGAATTATTCCAAAAATGAGCGCTTCCATACATAGTGTTATATAAAATTATCTGAATAAAACACGGAATTCCCTTCTATTAGATGTTAACAATTGTTACCTTATTTAGTGATTTCCGAATTATTAGAGAAAGCATTTTGGATACTTGAAAATATACAGATAGCAATGAATAGTCGTTTGATGCGTATTTTATATGCAAATATCTTACCATGAAATTATGCGGTAACTTGGTCACGGACCTCTTTTGAAAAAAATAGCATAATTGGCAGGAGATATATTTTTTATTTTATTGTGTTTTCATAAATATGAATGCAACTGTAGAAATTACACTTTACATATTAATACAAGTGTGACTGGTTTACAATTAGAAGAAAGATAAAAGACGTTACAAAAATAAACGGCCATAACATTCGGCCAATCGACGAAAAATTTTATAAATATCTGTATTTTAATTTTTATTTTATTTACATAAATCCAGATGAGAAACCTTTATATAGATTTGAAACGTTGATAATACATTTTGCATAGACAAAGTATCCATTTTCTTTACGAAACCAGCATACCTATATTAAGAAATTCTTAGCAACATGAATTACAGTCATTATCGAAATGACCAATTATTCAATTGTTAAACTGTTTATAAATATCACCAATTACCAGCTAAATTTACAGTTCATGATACGTTGTGCTTACCTAAATCATTAGTGAATATATATACATCATTGGCACCTGGTCCACCTTCCCCATCGGCATTGCAAGCTTGAGAAACGCCATATTTAGCAAATGTTGATGTCGCATCACTGCTCGATGCACACCAACCTCCATTTTGCAGAGCAAATATTTTAAAATCTTTATCACTGCTTACATCGGCACATTTTTGTAATGGATTTGTTCGAGTGTGATATGAACCATCAAGTCGTGAGTCTGTTCCCTCAAGAGTTGGTATGGCCCTGTCTGTAGTTACATCAGCAAAGCATCCAACTTTTGCGTATCCTGGAGAACCAAAAAATGCAACTTAATATTACATACACATACACGTTTCGCTGAATGATATCATTGTTACATATTAACCAGGGATTTATTTTCCAAACAAGATTGTAATTCATATCATGTGTTTTGAGTTTACAATATACACTTGTTATCAGTCATTTAACTATTACCTGAACTGTACGGTAAATAATGTGTACAATTCGATTAAGTATGAATACGCATATATTTACTTGGTGTATCTAGGAAAATGTAGACATCGTTGGCATAAGCTCCGCCTTCCCCATCTGCTAAGCAATTTCTTGATGTCCCGTACATATTATACGTATCAATGGCACTGGCACTGGATGCACACCAACCACCATTCTGGACCGCAAACACCTTGTGACCAAGATCACGAGCTACCTGTGAACACTTCTCGATTGCGTCTTCACGCGACGCATATGCACCATCCAAACGGCTGTCTGTGCCTTCAAGAGTGGATATTGCTCTAACTGCCGTGTCACCAAAACAACCAAGTCTAGCATATACTGAATACAAATAATATGAAATGCGAATGTGTAATTACTTTGAGTGAAGTTGAAGAATTTACTAACCTGCATTTATTAGCAATATAATTTGCCATTACTGCAATAATTTGTGTGATATTAATGAGTTCGTGTATTTGAACGATCACGGATACACTTATTCAAACTTTATACTACATGACTCTATGATGCAGTAGCTGATAGCATAGAAATTGATTTCCTTTTCCTATTCTATTGGTATATTTGACAGATGTTGATTGAAACATAAATGGAAATTAACGTAATTCAATATTTGCCCTCAAACACTACATAAATACATCGGTAAATGTTTGTTCATGAAATGTCAAATACATCACCGATTTTACTCTAGAATTTCATAATCTTTTGAATGCCAACATATTGCCCGTCAAATTTGTTCTGCAAAATGTGTAAGTTATTTTTTTGTCTAAAACGTGTTTAATTATTCTTGGCAAAATGAGCATAATTTAATGACAGCTAAAAGGTTTGGTTAACATGTTTAAACAGAATTGTAATTGTATTTTATAAAAGCTGATAACATTTGGCCTTGCATCTGTATACACACATCTACTAGTCATAATACCCTCCCGCTCCTCAACAATTCCAGATATGATGTATGTTGTTTTATATGTTCTATTGTGAAGGATCGATTTATGATGATGATACTACCTCATACAAGTGGCGACAAATTCGTGAAAAAAAGAAGAAGAATCGGCTACTATACTCACCTCTACGATTGGTAAACATGTAAACATCATTGGCTCCCGGCCCACCTTCGCCATCAGCATTGCAATCTTGTGAAACACCATATTTAGCAAATGTTTCCACAGCAGATGCAGCAGATGCACACCATCCCCCGTTTTGCAAAGCAAATATTTTATAGCCAAGGTCACCAGCTACGTCAGCACATTTTTGTAAGGGATTTTCTCGAGTGTGGTATGAACCATCAAGTCGTGCATCTGTGCCTTCGAGGGTTGTTATTGCCCTGTCTGTGGTCACATCTTTGAAGCAACCAATCCGCACGTAATCTAATAAATATAAAAACATTCTCACTTTCAAATGTATATATGAATAAGAATATGTATGTGTTATGCATTTTTTGTTAACAAGTTGATTTGTATAAGATTTCAGCAATTCAACATCATCCCTGTTATTGAATAAGTTTTATTTTTTGGTAAGAATGTTGTACTCACTGTTAGTATAACAACTGTAGATGACATTGGCTAGTTGGATGTCTGCAGGGCTCAGACTGTTTCGTTGACCAATAAGATCATTGTCATCAGGGTTAACTGCAGTTATTGTAGGCTGGCCATTTTTACTAAAATACTGGTGTACAAATGTAAGATAAAAAACATGTAAAAAACAATTTATACATCCATCAGGTTTATATAGCCAAGTATTGTAGTATAACAACTATATTTGACTGCATGAGGTTATGTGTTTCAAAATAATTAAACTGAGTATACGATGTAAAGCAAATTGTAAAAGTAGAATATTAACAAAATATGAACATACGTGAGTCCCATAATGCATCAGTGATCCTAAATCATATGGCACATTGTACGAGTTAATAGTATCAGCTGTGTATCTGTTAAAATTGTGTTCTTTACCATCTTTAATATTCTCCAAATGTATAACAACAAAGTTGTCTCTGTCTGTTCGACTTTGCTCATGCCAGAAACCAATCGCGTGGCCAATTTCATGAGCAATAGTTCCTATCTGATGAAAAGAAAGCAGCAATAGTATAATACAATAAAGCGATTTAATTCTATGCTTCATTTTAATATTGTATCAACCAATGAAAATCAAGACGTAAAATTAACGAAAGACGTAAAGTAACGAAACAATGAATGAATGAATGAATGAATGAATGAATGAATGAATACTAATGAGCTACACACGCTGCTTCATCGCAATTTTCACTTTTAACAACACAGTGAGTCTTGCTGCTTGTCTGTATTCTTTCTAAGGTTTCAGTGACTTATTGTTCTGTTTTCCGCCGCTGTTTTGGTTGGTTTTGTATCTCTGCCCACACGAAAAGTCAACATGATAATCCTTTTGCTGGATTGACTTGTAAACATGTTGGGAAATGCGAATCAGTTGATAGCGCCACTATTGAAAGCTACGTTCAAGCTATTTCTGAAATTGTTGGACCACAAAATGTCGTGGCAGCTTCTTGGGCTAATGGTTAGGTCATTGTTTTTCTTGATTCGGTTGAACAAGTTTGTGAGCCCGGTATTAGAACTAATGGCAATAGTTTCATCTATTTCGAGCCGCCAATCAAACCAGCCACTAAAGTGATATCATCAAGAGGTCATCCATTCATTCCAAATGAATTACTTGAAAAGGAATTGACCAGATATGATAGAATTGTTAGTACTCTGAGGATTATACCACTGGGATGCAAGAAACATGAATTGCGTCACGTAAAATCTTTTCGCATACAGGTTTATATGCTATGAGAACAAGATAAAATTGATGTAGTATTTATTGTCAAGTATGAAGAACGTCCTTATAGAATAATGATACATCTACACCGACCACTAAAAACACGCATTCTTCTGCTCAAAACGATTATCAAACAGACACGCAAACTGATTCACACGTTGTCTCTCAAATCGCCGAAACCGACATGAAAACATATATTATGAAACCGGATAATTTAATACAACCCGATACAGCCGAGCAATCCCCCAAACGTACTGAGGAATGCTCTGCAAAAAATAATAACTTGTCTTTAAATATAACTAAATATATCGAAACTGAAAACGCTAACCAAAACTCAAAAACGAATAAAACCAATCAAAACGCCAACGTCACAGACATCTGTGATGACAATGAAGGCGCTAAAAATATTATCAAACAAGCAAACGATTTCTGCCTGAATCTACATCTGTTCGTCCGATCCTTTCACTATACATGGAAGAATACTGATATGCCTGCAAGATAAAAAAAATCGTGTTTAACGATTGCCTGCAAAACTCGCCAAGCATTATATTAAAATGCTGAAAAATAAAGAAATAGGGGATTCATCAAGCGACAAACCTATTAATGAGATATGGAATATTGGACGCGGAGCGGAGCAGAACGTGTGGGTTTTTTCAAAGTTGCTAAAGTTACACATACTCTTCTGGTGTGACTGTTCTTGTCAGCCCAATAAAAAAGGTCAATGTCCTTAGTGTAAACAATGTCGTTGACGGTCGACTACTTCATGTTAATGTCGAGGTCAATCATTCTTGATTGCATTTGGTAAATGTCTATGCTCCCACGAGCGGGGAAGAACGTTTGGATTTCTTCAAAGCTGTTAAAAACCTGATAAATGGCTTAAACTTTGACACATTAATTATGGGTGGCGACTACAATTGCACGCTGAATTCTGATATTGGTTGCTAGTCGTGAGTCACACCACCATCATCATTGTTTTTGTAACACATTATGAAGCCATTCAATGGCATGGCGACATGTCAATCCAAACACGAAACAATACACCTGGAATCAAAATAACGACTTGACACGTTTTACAGAACGAAGTCTATTGCAACAAGGAAAACACGTGTTTGTATTCAGCATCATTGTAATTATTCAGATCATTGTCTGGTCACACTCACCTTCATTCTATTAGTAGCCGTAATCCTGTATGAACCTTCAATTCTAGTCTTCTACATGACGAAGACTAATGTACTATTTGACACGAGTACTGGTTGCTGTGGAGAAAGTCACGAAGTCAGAAGTCACGGTTTAATTCCATCCATTGGTAAAATTAAAATAAAAGAGCTAACTAAGTAATATACTGCGAAACTGAGTAACAACTATGGTACTTTGAAACACAAAATTATCAATGAAATTGCAGATGTGACAGTCAGTTCCATACTCCGAAAAAATTCAATCAGAAAAGGACATTACTTGAGAATATTACCAAAACGGAGACTAAAGGCGCAGCCATTAGATCTCATCACTAAATTCTTAACGAGAATGTCGCTCGCACCTCCTGTTTTGTCTAAGTTGAAAAACAATATACCAGATTATTGTGTCAAAGTTGCTCCATGGATGTATCTGTCTATGCCCTTGTCGATTTAATTGGTCAGAACGTTTTTTGAAGTTTTTTTGGCGCGGACGTCATTGGGTCCGTAAAAAAAATTGTTTACTTACCAGTGGCTGAAGGCGGCCAAGGTCTCTTGGATCTGCCAACTCGTATTCATTGTTTCCGTATCCAATACATACAACGATATCTATCTATTTTAAATCTAATACAGCGCACACATTTCCAAAAAGCTGATATAATCAAATCGGTCAGCTAATCAACAACAATAATTGGCTCGACATCAATAGCGTACACGAGCTTTTCTATTCAAAAAGGGTATTAAATATTGCACTAGATGTAATTAAAAAAAAATCCCTACGGAATGGAAGATACTTATTTAAAATGGCTGCAACCCGAACTTAACTAATCAACTTCACACAAACTATTACATCGAAATGAAAGAGACATACTCCTGAACTACCCTATATACAAAACAGAAAAAGGGGCACTCTATAAAATCATGACGTCAATAAATTACCTCACTAAACAAAAGACCGAGTACAACACCATATGGAGAGACTTACTTTCAATATCTCCAGAACACAAACCGAACTATCGCAATTGTTACATCTCGCTTCTACTTAAAACAGGCGGAGATCTACAATGGAAGCTGCTACACGGCGCATATCCTACAGGAGGTTTTCTCTACAATTGTTGCATGTCGCAATCAGACAAGTGTCCGTTCTGCAATGAAATCGACAATATTATGCATGTATTCCTGAACCATCTATTTGACACAATTAGAATAATGATACAAGATCTACTAAACGACGACAGGTTACCGCCCCCTGAGGAAAAAACACGCCAACAACCACCAAAGTGGAAATCCATGTTACACGCTACAATAAAGTAAAAGAGCTTGATCTTACTGATGCACTGCTTTTCAAACTACGAGTCATCAACGAATTCAAGTACCACCTACATAACTACTCCATCTAGACATTCATCGAACAGTACTGCATCAACTACACAATCGCCAAAGTCAATGGACAAAATCTTCAATTATCGGACAGTATTACGTGAACATAAAACATTTTCTTCATACCGTTATTGACATTCACTCTGTATACAATCACTTGCCTTTCATGACTTCATGACTCGGCTAATTACTTTGTATTTGATACCACTTTCTCGATTCGATCTTTTTTACTATTGCCCTTTTTAAACTTGTAAATCAGTAATATATTTTTTTAAATGAGCAATAAAAACAGAAATGAATGAATGAATGAATGAATGAATGAATGAATGAATGAATGAATGAATGAATGAATGATGGATGGATGGATGGATGGATGGATGGAACAATGGATGGATGGAACAATGGATGGATGAACGGACAGACGTACGGACGGATGGATGGATGGATGTAAGATTGGATAGATGGATGGATAATGAATGATGGATGAGTAGGTGGGTGTGTTGATGACTGGATTGATGGGTGAATGGATTCATATCACCTCCCAATACGTGCATACATAATATACGTGCCTGCGCACAGCCAGTGCCTATTGAAACGTCCTGGGAGCCTCCTGGATTGGCAACACCAACGCTTGAGTAGCAGCTTGAAGTTAACATATTACAAAACGAACCATATCAATAGTTATGTGAGCAGTAGAAAAATCAAAAAAATTGTACATTTTGATACGATATGAGGCATAAACAATTACGAATCGGTTTCTCCCGAAATAAGAAAAACATAGCTATAATGTTTATTGTTAGAGGATATTAATAGCACCAATGTTGTATAGGGTAATGTAAATACGAGTACATACTAATTATTATTTTTCATGAAATTTATTCTTGATGTGTGTCCTGCTGCAGCACTGTATGCTGGGAATGTCAGACAGGATACACGTTCCCAATACTTTAACGCCTTTTCTATCACGGCTCTGTCACCTTCACCTACGAAAAATAAATGTGGGTCGTTTTTTTTATTAATGAAGACAATATTATTAAAATTACTATAGTGTACATAACCGTTCCAAGCAGTATACCCACTTTTCATTTTCAGGCTGCTTGAAAGCTCAGGCTTAAATATTCAGGAAAGAAAACGAAATACATCTGATTGGAGAAATAGATTTCAGACTAGACCCGACTTGCTACACAATTTCACATAAAACAGCACAAACAAAACAATTTACATTTGCTTTAAAATTTAAAAAAAAATATATTTTTCTTACTTTGAGCAGATATCACATAAGGCACAACACCATTTGGCCACCGCCTTGCCAAGTCAGCATGTGCTTTTCTAATGCCTCCACCATTGTTGAATTCTTCTATTTGTTGTTCAATTGATGTTCTTTGTTCCTCTGTCAAAATAATATCGGATTCTAATGCACCAGGTGTCTCAGCTTCTTCTGGTGGTTCAGGCTGCAACTCCTATTTAAAAAAAAACGTTTCACGTTTAGCATTTGATGATTACACTTTTATGCTAAATAGATTTATGTTTATTTTATATCGTCCAATTATGGCTCAATCGATATACCATGAGTGGCGTTTTACACCTTTCAATACACCAGACATTTGTTTTTGATATGTTTTTATTTTGAAAACTATATGTATTGTGTATGCCATATTTTCGCTATATGGTTCATGAGTAAGATATTTAATGTATATTGTGTTTCTGTGTTATCTTAAATTGATGAAAATGGTTTATCTCTTATGAAGATTGTGTAAAGATCACTCGTTCGTGAAGCTGGTTGATATGAGGGACATTATAACTAGTATTATATATGACCCAAAAATGAGTTAGTAATACAACCCATGACGTGAGAGATAGAATTAAGCTATATGAATAAGTGATATCAGATAAAAGTCTTTCTATTGCATGACCAACACCGAGTTCCAAAAAACATACAAAATTATAATTTTATAGAACTGCGCTTATGTGTCATATGCTGATTTATACTAATATGGCATAGCATATGAGTACACTCGTATATATTATTACGAGTTCGAATCATTGCAGGATTTAAATTATTGAAATTGTGAAATTCATAAATTAATAAGATGTAAACATGCTTGTCACGTGTTTTTCCTCGTCGTACAGTTCTAACCTGCATAAAATTATAACGTTTAACGTGAATATTTCGAAGTTCAGCATACCATATTACATATAATGATATGAAAATTTGTCAAGTGATAAACACATACGTTAATTAATTAATCACATACCGCATTGATGTTATAAATACCAGCTACCAACAGTAAACATATATATAATTCTTGTGTCTTTGCCATGGTATCCAAAAGTTAACGTCTGAGAGATTAAATGAAAATCATATATTATCAAGGATTTATAAGATTGTGGTATGTAATCAAGTGATATGCGATGGAAACTTAAATAAAATTGATGCGAATTGCGAGATGCTCTTTAAATCACAGGACAAATATGCATTTCAAAAATACTAATGCAAATGAGTGAGTGGCCGAACAAATTGTTAATGTTCTCAAAGTGTGTAATATATGCGTTTTAGAATACATATACAGTTTTGCTCATTTTTGTTTGCACTATAGAACATTTCTGGGCGCTCAATCCGTTCCGAGGTGCTATTGGTTTGGTTTCTGTTAGATTGACGTCGGAACAGGATAATCTATTATAAGATTTACTCCAACTTTTTACTCGGAACTACCGGTAACACCTGAGCGAAACAACTACTCGTCATCAGCTAGTTGTCATCAATGACGATGAAAGTGAGTAAATATATTACGATTGTTTCTCAGATGCTCTGTTTACAAAGCAGCTCCTCTCCCCGAACCGTTCTTTTTGTATGGTATATAAAGGTTTATAACTCAGTGTATGGCTATACGGTATTTCATGGAATAGAATTCCAAAAGAATGGAATTTCATGGGAGTAATTTTGGAGAGTGGTTTGAAACATCGTAGTTTTACTTTGGCTTGCAAATTAAATTATTCTCGAATTTGAGAATGTACACTGAAGAGGTTTCCTGCAAAAAGGTTTTGTTGTAACACATTCTAGACTATTTCATGTTATGTTATTCTGCAAAATGCACTATTGACAATTTTGACGACAAATCACAAGCTAACATTCAGTGGCAAATAATTAGAAAAGAATAATTAGGAAATAACAATTACTTACCGGTTACACCAATAATGTGGGAAACCAATAGACTATCTGGGGATTTTAGTGTCATGTTATAGTATCACACGACTACGTCATTAGCTACGTCATAGTATCAATTGTTCGCATCTAACGTGTTATAATTAGCAAAATAATCATCGAGATACCTCAATATCACACAATGGCTTGACATACTTAAATACGTAAAGTTAAATTATGACTTAATCCTTAAAAATTAAAGTTGACTATTGAAATTATTGTATGCACTAATGTGTTCGTCGTTATAAAATTTCGAACGAGTCTAATCGTACTACGTCATCGGGCATAAACTCGCTTACAACACAAAACTGCAAGTCATACATGTGTATTTTATAGAGATTAAAGAAATGCTGGTGGATGACCTGTGCGTAAACTCTCATATAGATTGTGAACCTTAGGTGTTGACTAAAATTGAAGATATAATTACAACTAAGAACAAAATATAGGCAGAGCGTGAAAATGTTTTTTTTTTGTGTCCCTCGAAAAAGTCCCACATCGTGATACTTTTGTTGGTATGACAGAATAACAGAATTTGGATTTTAATGGGATTTTTTGTTTTGAACAGAAAAATCTTATTCAAGTAGCTGAAACAAATAGTCAAATTTAAGAAAGTGTGCTGAAATATCAATAAAATAAATACTGAGTTTCACCCCATCGAAAGTAACCCTGTTGGGTCATGAAAGTTACCTTTCACTCATGACAAAACAAATAGTTAATTAGGTGAACACAAAGTGACATCTCCATTGAATATTAGAATTGCTAATTAAAAGACGCTAGTCAGGCCTCCTTCCACTGACAGCGCAGATAAATAAATGCTAAGCTGATAAATATGACAACCCATGAATGCCAAGATGTAGTTTCACCGAAGCATTTAAATATTGTAAAAAAATAAGTGTCTCCACCACACCCAACATCTAAATAACGGTCACTATGTTAAATAAGGTGAAACAAGGTGAAACAAGGTGATTTAATATGTAAAAAACGACATATGTACACAATATTTATAGAGTTATTATACTAGATCAAAGACCAGCACATTTCAGCGGATTAAAGTAGATATTGAAACACGCTGTATGACATGTTTTAGGGAGGTGATCAAAATCAAATCAGCGGTTTCCGGCTCTGGAACTCCGCGCAATATGCAAATTTATGCAAGAATATTCATGAGCTAACAGTTCAGTGCAGCGCCCCCTTTTCGCGAGCGGACTGGTACAAATTGAAAACTCATTGTTTAACTCCAAAACAACATTAGTTGCTGTATAAAAAAAAAGAAAAATCATGAACGCTCGTTCGTTTGTACATTTTAAGGATATCGTTATATGAAGGTTTCTGCTGACCTATTTCTTAACGTCGCGTAAATAGCATTTATCAAAGCGTCAAATTGCTGATCGTAAATATTTGCTGTGTCACGTTGCTTCACCGCAGCCAACACCGGACGACTTACGTTAAAGCTATCACTGTTTTTAACAATTATTTCCAAATATAAAAAAGAACTATAGTGGTTCGCACTGAAATAAAAACGCGTGCTTCGCCGACAAAACGAAACGATGCGTCCATGCAAAATCGGGATCAGAAGTCAAAATACGTGTCACCGATTTTCTGTTAAATTCATGTTATATCATACTGTCTCCATGAAATCATTTGCGTAGATTTCACAACATTACGGGCCGTGAATATTTGCTATGTCACGTGAAATATAGAACATCGGAAGACTTTTATTATAATAATATTTTGCTCTGATTACTATAAAATCCACACTTTGACGAGAAAACAAAACTATGTGTTCCTGCTAAATCAGGTCAGACGTTCTATGACCACATTTGTCGATTTCAAAACATTACCGGATGTGCAAGTTCGTTATACATACAGATATGAAAGAACAGACAACTAGAAACTGTCTGTATATATAAGTTCGTTTATGTGTCCAAAATGAATGCGATGTAGCGATTGATATCATTACAGTCCCTCTATCCCCGGCCTGGAAACACTTGACAGTCTATTGTCCCATGGCTGTTTTTTTCTTACTATAAAAGAGGCCAATCCGCTGACAATGCGTCGACTAGGTTCAGTAAGTCAAAAAACAAAATGGCGCTTGTAAATAAATTCTCATTAGGGCAATAAAAAGTCCTCCGGCTCAATTCCTGGCAGTGCTAAAAATTGATACTGCAGGATGTCATTCTTAGAGACATGATGTCACCAGCATTGGAAACTACATTACAAATATATGCTTGAAAACTAAAAATATTGGCACGAATGGCAATGAATTGGCGAGAGGCCATCTTTATTTTGAACGGAACAGTGAATGCCTAAATATTATACGTATACTGTATATTATATAATAAAACAAGCACAATAAACCGATCCAAAACTAGGTTTAAGCTATCCAATAAATGAAAAAAAACGATCTTTTTTTAAAAACACATGATCAAGACTGTTAGAAATGTTGTACCTCAATTTTAAGTGCAATATTGACGAATAATAACTATGCTTCGCCGAAAACCATACCGAGCACTGGATGGTAATTCACACCATAGACAATAGCCGTTCCCAGACCGGGGATAAAGGGACTGTGATATTAGTAATGCTTCAACAATGATAGCAACTTCAATAATTCTCAATATTTACTGAAATTACTTTCATATTAAACTTAATTTTTACATACATACTTTAGAAGACTATCCAACATTAACTGGAATAATAAATTGTAGATTAACAGTCTTTATTATTCATAACATCGTATGCTAAAACGCTGGATCGGCGATACACAGCTTAAAGTATAAAATATACCATTACGCCCGAATTCTGCAAATATTCACAGCAATACTTATAGTAACAATGGGATTATATAACGCCGTAACTAATAACATCATTACTACCGTCAAACCACCGAGGCATAACTGCGTGAAAACAATTAAGACGCTTTCGTTGACTTGGACGCACCGGTACTAAACAAAATTGAAATTCTCTTACAAGACCAGCATTTCGGCTCCCTGAACTTTGAATCAATTTCTATTAATTTTTCAAACAGACGTATGGCAGTTATATTTTCCAGTTGAACCTGTTCGTATTCGGACAGAAAACATGACGTTCCTTGTCTATTTAAACATTCACATTCACCTTTTATTTTATGAATTCACGGTTAGATATGACAACAGATTAGTTAAAATAAACACGCAGATCTAATTTTAAAACGTTCTAAAAACTTAATATATCAAAATAATCAGCATGACTTTGTACTATAAATGTGTGATATCACAATAATAATAATAATAATAATAATAATAATAATAATAATAATAATAATAATAATAATAATAATAATAATAATACAAAAATTGGTTTATTGTCTTCTTCAAGTTTGTGACAAAAGCAAAAAATAGTATTTCACAAGCTGCTTTGCATAAGGAGTCTCCAATGCAATTACTAGCCAAGCCACACTGATTTTAACTTTCGTGACAGGTCCATCACCTGACCACTCGGCTATTAGGATCATTTGAATCGTACTCGACTTGGCGGCCATTTAATGTTTGGAAATGTTTTATAATTGCATTTGTTTGCACCTGTGGCTTTCGTAAGTTAACCTATATCTTCTTCGGTCAGTCGGCCATTTACGACATAATTATTCACTTTTTCAAACTGTTAACGATGGATCACGATAATATGGCGACACAGATCACATAATCAGTTTGTTTATCATTTTATGCTTTGACAAAAGTATAAACTGCTAATATAAAAATCTGTTCTAATACATTTACTAATAATAATAATAATAATAACTCTATTTAATTAAGCGCAACAATTCCAACATATGAAGATCAAAGGCGCTGATACAATAAACAATCAGTCAAATATTAAAAGCACATTTAAATAAGTGCGTTTTCAGTCTGGATTTTAAAATGTCTACTGAAGGACTAGAACGAACAGACAGAGGTAATTCATTAAAAAGTTTAGGACCTAAATTTTCAAAAGCACGGTCTTTGTATAACACCTTGGACTTTTTACTACACATCTGACGAGTTTTAATAAGAAACTTCGATTCAGATCTTAAACTACGACTCGGTACATAAAATTCGATTAATTCACATAGATAATTTGGGGCAAAACCATACAAAGATTTATACACTAGTAAAAGTAATTTGAAATTGATTCTTTGTACAACTGGTAACCAATGAAGTTTAATAAAAATGTCTGTAATGTGGTCATATTTTCGAGCACGAGTGACAAGGCGGGCTGCTGCATTTTGTACACGAATAAGAGGTTTTATCTTAGTTACAGGGAGACCAGACAATAATGAATTACAGCTGTCTAAGCGAGAAGATATGAAAGCATGTACCAACTTTTCAGTATCAGATTGGGATAATGATTTACGAATACGATTAATATTTCTTAGATGGGAATATCCAGATCTACAAATAGTAGAAATGTGTGTTTCCATAGATAGCTGCGAATCAAACAAGACACCTAAGTTTCTAGCACTTGACGAAGCACTAACCAATTCTTCACCAATTGCGATACTAGACAAAGGACACGAGTCTTGTGAGAATCTCCGAGACGCCATGCACACAAAAAACTAATGTTTTTCTATACTTTCAATATAACAATTTTATTCACTTTTTTACTTTTTACTTCACGGTTTGATAGGACAACAATTTACTTCAAATATACACGAAAATCTAACAACTTTGCACTCACTTTGCCAACTTTGCACGCCGTTTTAATAGCTTACATTCATTATATGCCGACCACAAAAACCAGTTGTACTTTGAAAATAAGTGCAAATTTCAAAATATTCTAAAAACTTAAAATATCAAAAGAATCAAACATGACTTTCTCCTATAAATGTGTGACATCACAGCAATAAAGAATAGACAAAAAAATGCTTTCTTTTCAAGTTTGTGAAGTTACGTGGTATATATTTCCTCGCCACAAGAACTTCAGAATATTGAATGCTGGTGAAAGTACATGTTACTTGAAGATGACAACCTCAACCCTAAAATAGGCTGACGTGTTTTGAAAAAAAAATACTGCAGGTTACAGCTTATGTCAGTAGTTTACCAACCCTGCTGGCACCACCTAGCGACCACGCCCAATCCAGATGAATCTATTGGGTTGGTCACGCTGATTTATGTATGAACTACCTTAACATTTTCACAAACCTACACCCCAGTTGGGGAATTTATTGCACATTTTATACGCGTCATTCAATTTTATATGATGATATGCTTCCTTCTTTAAGTTTACGTGCTCCACAAGTCTGTGATTACTATAGTGGCATCAATTAAGCAGTGGAAATGACGAGATGGACGGAGATGGACACAAATTCCCTGTACAATAGACGATTTTCCTTTCACTTCGAGTATTGAAGGAAGTAATGGCGCAACAATCGAATGACTTGATTTTGAACTTTAATTTCCTTTCTTATATAGATCAATGTCGAAATCTTTCCGGAACTTTCCGAGAGGAATGTGGTGTACCTTTACTTCATCAAAGCCGAACGTCATCATGTGTGTTTAGCACGCTTTTGTACATGCATTTGCTAGCTCATTTAATGCATAGATTATATTTTATCGTATTTTGTTGTTACAGAATTTAATGAGACATTTGGATAATATACTTCATCTCAAACTTAGCCGTGGTATAAGCCCGGTTGCGTTCAGATAGGTTCAGTCCTTATGACCGAGTGTGGCGCACATATATTCATCTGACCACATTCGATTTTCATTTAACTGCTCACCTTTAATGCGCCAGTCACTGTAAACCCCGACCACCCCCACCTCGCAATATATGGGGACAGGGAAAATGACTGTAACATTAGTTCCTAATGTGCCAGTCAATGTCAACCCCGACCACCCTCGGAATATCACTTACTGCCATGACCCTCTGATTATATTGTGTTCTTGTTCTTCCTATCTTCCTATTTGTTCCTGAACAAATAACGTAAATCGAGGCCGTTCTCAAAGTGTATTTCGAATACAGCCATAGTTTCGCTCATTTCCGTTTGCGCTATAGAACAATTCTGGGCGCTCAATGCGTTCCGAGCTGCTATTGGTTTTGGTTTATGTTAGATTGACGTCACATGGAATAGGATAATCTTTTATCAGACTTTTTATTCGGAACTACCGGTAACACCTGAGCGAAACAACCACTCGTCATCAGCCAGTAGTCATCAATGACGATAAAAGTGAGTGTAATATTACGATTGTTTCCCCGATGCTTTGCTCGATGTTCACAAAGCAAAGCTCCTCTTTCCCCAAACCTTTCTTATACGGTATCAGTAGTTTCATGGAATAGGATTCCAAAATATTGGAATTTTAAGAATGTGATTTGGGGAGTGGTTTGGTCGTAGTTTAATTTGACTGGCAAATTAAATTAACTGGTAGCATAGTGGTTGTGCCATCAGACTCGTGATCGGTAGACCCAAGTTTAAGTTCTACCCTAGGCTGACCATCAAAAGGGTCAACCCCTACCCTGGTGAGTGTGCCACAGACTCAATGGGAAGGCCAAGTCCACTGGCCGAGATTCATTCACTAACGAATGCGACTTTAGAGGAACCTTGGTTAAGGTCCGCAGGTGCTTGTGTTAGCGCATTAAAATTGCCGTTTGATAGGGAGATGACCACACGGCCCTGTCATGTAGTCCCAAACAGGAACTGACTTCTGTGGCAAAATGCACTGTGTCAGCACTAGCACTTGCAATTTGCATTTACAAAATATAAAAAAGTCAGGAGAGACAACAGTGACATTCAATGTCCGGATCTGTCGCCTGGAACAAAAACATTCAAAAGGAAGAAAAAATATTCTCAAATTTGAAAATGTACACTGAAAAAGGTTTTGTTGTAACACATTCTAGACTATTTCATGTTATGTTATTCTGCTAAATGCATGACGACCACGGTGCACAAATCACAAACTAACATTCAGCGGCAAAAAATAAGGAAAGAACAATTACTCACCGGTTACACGAATAACGTTGAGAAACAAATAGAATAGTCTGTGAATTTTGGGGTCATTTTATAGTATCCTCCCGTCTACGTCATTAGCTACGTCATATTATCCTTGTTCGTGCTTAATCGTTTCATAATTACTAAACTAGTCATCAAGATATTTCACTATTACCCAATGGCATGACAGGTATATACTTGGTCAAAGTGTGATGTGATCCTGAAAAACAAAGTTGGCTATTGCAATTATTGTATGAACTAATGTGTTTGTCGTGACAAAACTTGGGACGAGTCTAAACGTATTCATATCATAAACTCCTACGCCCTTCTCATGACCCCTAACAATTATTTTTGTTTATATGAAAGCATCACAAACAAATAGTTTAATGTTTCTTTTTGATCTGAACAGAAAATGAAAATGTTATTAAATTTGGGGGAAATTGTGCTGAAATATCAATAAATTTATTTGTGACTTTTGTACCAACGAAAGTACCAGGATGAGTGAGCACTAGGGGTAATGAAAGCGGCCTATCAAAATAAACTTTACACTCACGACGAAATTAATATATAAATTACTGAATACACAGTGTCCGTTTTATTGAATAACACAGTTGCTAATTAAATGACGCTGGTCAGGTTTCATACCACAAACAGCGCAAAATGAATATATAACAACCTGTGAATATCTAAATGTATGTGTAGTGAACCATTTATGTAAAAATGAAGTCACCTCCATTTCAAATAAAGATGGATGGTATCAGTGAGTGACTGTGTTAAAAAAGTATAAACAAAGTAAGTTAGTGCGTAAAAAACAAAGACACAACATATATTAAGAGTTAATATGCTGGATCGCAGGCCAAAACATTTTAGCGGATTATGGCCAGCCGATGATTAATGAATATGATGGACTGGAATAATCGCAACGGCAGTAGTGCTGCATTTTATCATATTTTCTAAAAGACCAAGTGTACACGCAATATTAATACGCATATACTAGTAGTTTAATATTAAATTCTTATAATTTTGATCAATGTTTACATATAGCATATTTTTTCATAAATCGTACGTCAAATCACATTTCTGAATTAATTAATTATTTTCCAGTACTCATTAACGTGCATATTGCGAGGAAGATGTTTTTATAGATTTGTCTCACTTCCCCATTCTTTCCATTCGTTTCTCTTTGCATTTGAGTCTAATTCAAACTCGGTACAGCAAAAGCGCATGATGGGGAAACTATGGCAGCACCGGTAATACATTTTTTATTTATAGAGTAATTTATTGAGTTTGTCATATTTAAGGCGAATATAACGTAACCTGCTGAACTATGATAAATATGAATCGTACAGGAAAATTAACTTGGACAAAGTGATACCCAAGTATGCATGTAACTTCTAAAATCATAGTTTTTATGAAACGGTACGGAACATCATCTCATGTCAATGTAGCTTCAGTCTGAAAACATAAAATGTGTACCCGCCAGTTTGCCAGTCGTATATTTAAAACGATTATACGGTCAGTACACACATACGTCAATCATCCCTCGATATCAGTAGTCTAGAAAAAATATACTGACAAAATTAATGAAACATCACAACCCCCCCCCCCCACAAGGGAGCCGTATCAGATGCACGTGAAGTGTAAGCATCTGCTGCTGGCATGCCACATCCACGTGATGTTCCAAAGTCATGTCAGGAAAAATGTCAAATCAAGTTTAATGTAGAAACAACCACACCAAATCACAAGGACAAACACGACAACACACATTAATCAACCCGGTATTTCATTCATAGATAACCCCCAAATCATTGTTTGTATTCCTATTTTGATTTGGATACATGGATTGCAAGAAAATATCACAACAAATGAGCATATAGTATTGTCGTAAAATGCACGTCTAATTAATTTTCTTAATTGATTACTTATTAATGTGTGTATTGCGATGTTTTTTGTAGATTTGTCTTAATTTCACCATTTCCTCTTTTGATTTGAGTATAATTGAAACTCTGTACAGCGACAGCGCATTATAGGGTCAATATTATTTATAAAGTTTGTCATATTTAAGACTATTATAGCGTAAACTGTTCGAAAAACGCACAGAAAAATGAACAAAGATAATGTGATGTGCATGCTACTTCTAAATCCTTAGTTTCTGCTAAACGGTTTGGAACATCATCGAATATATGTACGTCAATGTAGGTCCAGTCTGGAAAAGTAAAATGTGTACCCGCCGGTTGGCCAGTCGTATTTTTTAAGGCGATTATATGGTCAGCACACACATCAGTCATACTTATTTACAAAAAAACTAATAATAATTTGGCCTTAAAATAAAACAGAACGTCAATCATTCCTCAGTGTAAAATGTCACCTCTTTCCCCTCGTCATTTGGCATTTCCCAAATTGGTATACATTTTTCACAATTTCGTTGACAATTTCTTTGTTATATTTTGGTTCTGTCTGATCATGAAAGAAAACAAACATTTTTCCAGTTTACACTAACTTTCCATTTCTATACTTCCTCAATACTGGAGCCAGTTCTATACTTTTCTTGGATATGCACAGTAGTTTAATGTGACAAGTAACGGGGAGTGACCTCAGAATTGAGTAGTCATCAAAACAAAACGGTCACCCATTTTGGATTGAATAGATTTAATATTTCTCAAGAATAAAAACTGGCTTGTGTATTGCTGTGATGTAGCAAGTATCAAAGCCACCTCGGTGGAATGCTGTTCGATTGTGCAATGATACAGAGATGCCTTCTATTAGTCAATCGAAAACCCTATGTGAATAAACTGACTGCATCTAATGATGCAGCAAACTAAATATTGAGCAGTTACAACAAAAGTTATCTGGGCATTATCCTATTTTGGCTTTAGCTGTGCGTTTTTTTTTCTCTTGAACTTTTTGGAGCTATCATAACGTCTGAATCATCTTATCTTTTTCAGCTGCTGTCGACAAAAACGCATAAAAGAGTTAGCTGCTGGCCTATTTGTGAAGAAAACCTGTTAATAATATTCATTGTTTACCATAGGGTCTACCAGATGAATTCAGACTGATTCTTTGTCTTGGCCACAAGGCAACTCTATTAATGATTGCACTACACTTCATTATTCGTGTGTGGATGATGCAGTTCAGGCAGTCGTCCAGTTTGGTCAGGGCTGCTCCTTGGTCAAAACAGACATTCATTATCCCTGTGGCACAAACTGATTTGCTGGGGTTTAATGTGGCAAGAACTTTTCTGATATGGTTAAGGGCCCAATATTGAGAAGGTAAGAGACATATAGTTCAGCTTGTCTGATCCACAAATCAGAATGGCCACAGAATTTCATATGAAAAATTCAAACAGTGAATTTGAACATAGCAGATTTAAACACATTGGCTTGTGTTTCTTGATCTGTTTGCACTGTGCGAATTGAAAAGCTATTTCTTTTATTTTTTTCAACTGCGTTTCCTTACTTATGGTGATGTGTGAAATAACCTGGCAAAAATTTACTTTGAAATAATTGGGCTACTTGTTGCCATCATTGCCATGGTTAGCATATTTATTTGATATGGGGTGCGGCATGACATCACAGTGGGAGAGGTAATGTCAGAAAAATTATTATTAGACACATTATTTTTTTTTACTCCATTAGTTTTGTTTTATTTCTTTATTAGGCGTATATTTGTTTCTGTTATTGATTCCTAAAGCTTTTTTTTCAGTACAAATTGTCGTTTCTCAATTTTTACATCGTCCACCGAATTTCTAATGGTTAAATCCATATTAAGCAAAAGAAAGTAAAACCCTGAACAAAAACAGTTGTTACTCGCACTATTGAGAAACAGAGCCGTAGCTACACCCTTCAATACACACCTTATCTGCATTGAGCTTGATCATGACAAACTGTTTTTCAACAGCATGAAGTATTGTTTTGTTATCCAAATGGTTTATCGTCCATATACATGCGTTTTCCTCTTATCGCTAAACTAACTTTGTCTGATAACTTTATCACACTGCCATAACATTATGCAATGCAGTAATAAAAATATAGTGATTAAGCACACCAGCATACCAAAGAAAACAGAAAAATGTCATCCCATCTCTGGGCAATCTATATATGACAGTATGCAATAACAGTATACAAATTGTCACAGGGTGCTAGTTGGGTTGAGCTAAGATTTCAAATTGTCCCAAACAAATGACACCCATAACACCCCCTGTGACCTGGGTTCTTTAATAATTCGAAACTTAAGGTAGCGAGAAGGTTTTGTGACGTTTTTAAATAAAACATTCTCTATCTGTTGTCTCGTTCAGAACAGTAATTTAGGTTATATATATCAAAAGACTAAGTATAGAGGTGCAAGTTCGCACAAACTGGGCAGACATTGTTTACATAATTATCACGTGACATCAAAAATGGCGAACCTTGTAAAAATGACTAAGTACGCGATTGTATAATTTATATGCGACATAAACAACAAGTACACGCTACACAAGTAATGTTTAAACAACGTACTTTATTCCACACACCTAAAGGATGGGCAGGAAATGCCTGACCCGTTACAAGGGGTAGTGGGGTACACGTTGTGTTGTTACACAAAAATATAACACTAGAAATATAATTCAGTAATAATATTGTAATATTTCCACACGGGAAAGGGGTGGTCAAGAAAGGCCAAACCCTCTATAAAGGGGTAGTGGATTACGTTATACTATTACGTGGAAATGCCTAAATCGATAATGTAAATAATTGTCTAACATAGAATCTTACATGCATGCATAAAACTAAGACAAACATACATAACAGACAACGGACGCAAATAGTATACTGGCGATCGGACACAGCCCTACCTACATACAGTTTCTTCAAAGTAGATGAAAACGGGTCTTTGCGTGATAACGGTGTATTTTCCAGCGAGTCTCTGCTAACGGTGGCGACGACGGTAATTACAGAACGCAGTCAGAAGCACGGTAGTCGCAGAATACACGCTGCACACTCAGTCGAGCACGATACCAATCAATTACAGAGTTTATCTGTCCAATATACGTAACTTGGAGAAGGAGAGTGGTCTGGGTGGATTCCCTTGGACCGCAGTACACAACCCTAGCCAGCAACATAAATTAGAAGGCACATCCAGTTCAGAACCAAAATCGGGAATGTCATTCACTGGCGAGTTTCCCCACTCGTTAACTGCAGTAGGCCGGAATTGGCCAATAGAATTATCTTTATGATGCACATTCCGTAGATCACAATACATTAATTTGTATGACAATACACAGTGTATTGTTCTAACGTTACTTGCAAACGTGTGATTAGTAGACACGTAAAAATTGGTATACTGCCAGCAACGGCGAAACGACGTCCTCCAGAATTGATCACAAACTCCCATGATGCAATATTATTCAATGGCTTACTGTGGTACCTACAAGATCGGACATCCACATTTGATCACATGAACGTTCAGATCGGGTTCTATCGAAGTCCGCTTCTCGAGTACTGACTAAAAGAAACATCTTGCCACTCTATATTTAACAATTATCTATCGCCAAAAACAACATTGCCTATCTATCGCCGTAAGACAAACACAAAACATCACCATCACGACATACAACATAAACATGATTTAATGTTTGACATTCGTGACACAAATCCAGCTAAGCATAATATTTACTATTCCATTGGTGTGTTTTTTAATTATATCCTTGCTATAGTTTGAAAATGGAATGTTGTAGTTGTTGCTGAAAAATCAATTGTATTTATTCTACATTCCTGCAGAAGCTTTTGTTTTTCAATGTGAAAGAATGTAGATTAAAATAAAATGTACTTCAGTGTCAAATTTTCTGCAAAGTCGGTTTTTAATTTTAAGATTTTTCATTCTGCCTAGTCCTAGTCTAATTTCTAAGTTGGGATTACTCAAACAAAACGTTGACATAATATACTTAGATTGAAATCTTCAATGTCTTTCAAGTTATTCTCCAAATGTTTAAACAATTGGTTTGTTGCCTTCTGTCCCATCATACCGACAGTTATTTACCTACTCATTCCATGTCTGGATATATTCATAATTTAGTTTTATTTTTATGTTTTTTGTGGATTGTGCTATACTATTTTATAGCTTGAGTCTATATTGCTAAAGTGATTCTGGACCAGTTTTCTTTAAATATTTGGAACCATCGATGCCGTTAGTGCGCATGTTATATAATCTGTACCGGTATTTAATTTGCATAATTGTTACTTATGTTTTATACCAAATTCTTCCCCAATACCTAGTGTGTTTGTTTCTTTACCTACACCAAGTACAGAACGATATAATTTATTACATACTTGTTCTATACTATTATCCTTTAGACGAGCTCACAAATCGTTGTCTGGATTTTGCTCGCAAATTCAGCTCACCGACTCAGGGCTCACCTTACTAGAGGTCTGAAGAGCGTTGTTTGGGTTTTACGTACCTATAACGCCGACGCATATACACTCCAGCACTTTGATATACTTTCCTTCACTATAGTGCATAAATGCCCGACACTTTAAGCCGAAAATAGGTGTTATGGATGGTACACGATAGAACAGTTGTATTTCTTGTATAATAAAATGCTACACAGAATAAAACACAACAAAGTTCGTATTTTCTGATATGTAAAGTACAGCGCCACCAGCTTGCTTTGTTCAAATTCGTTATGTTCAAATTTGCTGTATAAATTTTCTATGTTCATACAACTTTAAAGCCCCATATTTCAAATATAATTTCTATATATTCTAATTCAATTTATCATGTTTTAAATTGAACGTCTCATAATGTGAATTTGAATTATCATATTTTAATGCGTCATAGTTTTTATTAGACTCCATAACTGCGCCATCAACACAACTTCATCTAACTGAAGTGTTTTTTGGAGACTATACGTTTGACTATCTTAAACCAGAACAGAAATTTTCAAATTTCGGTAGTGAATAAACATCGTTTCACTCACGTAATTGTTTGTTTCACGTGTCATGTAAATTGTTGTTCATGGGGAGAAATCCAATCATTTTATCATGGATGTACTGTGAGAGTTAATTCGTTTATTTTGAAAACAGTATTTGGCAATTGTTATTTATTTTCGATAGAGATTTAGTTTCTGGTTCTTGAATACAGACAGTTCAGAGGTTGAGAGGTCAACTCATGATTAGGCGACAATTAACTGCGCACTTGTTTTGCGAATAAATATTTAAATCCATTGATGTTGGCATAGTTTAGGACAAAGCTTATTTAAGAATACGGCGATTAAAAGCGTGAGTAAATGCAGTTGAAGAATAAAGCGGGTTTTCTGAAAACAGATTTTCTGAGTGGATATTTGACGAATCTCCAAGACCCAAGCGAAGCCACACGTGTTGAAAAGTTACAGGGTTTAGACTCCTCGCAGCTTACAAACTGTAACTTGAAATGTTTTTTTTTTTTATAAAAGCAACCGTTCAAAATTGTATAGGGTTTAATGGTCTACTAAGCCAGAAGTTGAAGAATCGATTCGAATCGTATATTTACTTAACATAACGCCATCTTGTGTTTAATTTTATCGTTGTATATGTTTCGTATCTGACTTTTTAGAAGTAAGAGGCTCTCCAACTATATTGTTCATTCATAGACGAGTTTATGTTTCATGCCAATGTATTGTGATAAATGAAAATACGATTGTCGCCTGGTTGTGTCCGTGTGTGCCATTCCTCAGAAAGACTGGTGACATTCAAACATAACATGTTAACTGTGTACAATGACTTGCATATGCATTTGCATTACTTGTTAATTATAAATATTGCTAACTGAAGATAATTGTGGTCCTTCCAAAGTTGAACAGTGTGATTGCAATCAAAATTTGTATCATGGTCGTGCATATTAGTTTACAGGTGCAAGTCTTATTTTTCCCAGATTAAAAAAAAATTACCGACTTTGGTAAAACACAATTGCTGAGCACCTCCAGGCATACTGCATTAACTTAACATACAGATGGTGCATTGAATCCTTTGGTAGACACGTATATCTACATATAATTTGTCCTCTTAACATCGTGAAAAAAACAACAACACGGGACTTTTCAATTTCAGTTGACCATAAACCAACGATAAAACAGAAGCTGATTCTGCGATTTCACTTTCAAAAATTAAAATAAAGACTAATTGATTATAGTTCATTGCCCTATAGCCCAAAACACAAAATCGTTATAATCTACTGTGTCCATGGATTTTTACCAGATCTTCCCATCGATTTTCAAATTGTAAGCAATATTCCTTTGTCCGAATCCTATATGATATAACACTCATTTGCGGTGCCAGGTCGTGTATGCTAGGTTTTCAAAATCATTTTTACAACATTTTTGTAACTTTTAACAGGTATTATAACTAACTTTTTTAATCCCCCAACAGTCAGTAAATATTACAAATTAATGGGTAAAAAAAATACAGATCTTCTTCAAAGACTGGGAGCCTTTACTTTTCACGCAATGAAATTGCGAAAAGAGCTACAAGTATTGTCAATTGTTTAAAAATTGTAATTCTATTTTCAAATATAAATAATGTATGTAGATATTATGGGCCGATGGCCTTCTATTATAAATAAAGACCATATATATAAACACATATTTCAACTAAGTATTACTATTAAAAAATAACAGCTACAAGTTTCAAATTACCTCATATTATAAATGATATCTCATATTGTGATGCAGGTCAACATAAATAACTTGGACTCTATTATTTGTGATTCACACAATTTTATTGTACCAAGAAATTAAACAAGACTAGCATTCACATATGAAATAACGACAACCCGAGATGTGTTAAGGTGTTATGTTACGTTACATCTTTGTATACTAATGCGATGTTTCACAATGAAAGCATTCGTGAGAAATTGCAATTATTATCAGCTGCTTAACAAGTCTTTGTAGAATTATTTACTATGAACTATGGCCGTCAATACACCATAACATGTTCTGAAAATGAAACGAGTTGGGATTAGTATGTTGGCATCTTAACATCAATATTCATAACATATTAGTATAGACTTCATTGTAGTGATGATTAAAACTTATAATCACATGGTTGATCACTTGCTTACCTAGTAAATGAATATGTACACTTCGTTCGCATATACTCCACCTTTCCCATCTTTGTTACATATCGTAGATGTTCCGTACATATGATACGTATCAATGGCAGTGGCACTCGATGCACATGAACCACCGTCCTGGATAGCAAACACGTTGTAACCAAGACTAATAGCTACCTGTGAACACTTCTCGATTGTGTCTTCGCGTGATGCATAGGCTCCGTCCAAACGGCTGTCAGTCCCTTCAAGAGTTGGTATTGCTCTAACTGCTGCATCGCCATAGCAGCCAATACTAGTATAAACTGGAAAATGTAAATGAAATTAATTTGATTATATTCAGTATTAATATGCCCACCCGATTGGTTAAAGCTATTTTTAGCACTAACACTAATACTAAATGTCTGCAACTAAACACATTGCTTTGCATAACTAATTTATTACGAAATTTACAAAAATGAGCGCTTCCATACATAGTGTTAGATAAAATTATCTGAATAAAACACGGAATCCCCTTCTATTAGATGTTAACAATTGTTACCTTATTTAGTGAATTTTTTGAAAAAGCATTTTGGATACATGGAAATATACGGTTAGCAATGAATAGTCGTTTGCTGCGTATTTTATATGCAAATATTTTACGTTGAAATTATGCTCGGTAACTTGGTCACGGATATAAATCTCTTTTGGAAAAATTTTAATTGGCAGGAGATATAAGTTTTTTATTTATATCTCAGTACTGAATAATTATGCATATGCATAATAACTGTTTCTAGACGCGGTGGTGATTCTAAACACTAATGAAACATGTACTACCATCTACAACAAACTCAACAACAAACACACATATTTATGAACCACACATTGCACCCACACCACACTTCATTTCATCTCCGCCAATCAATATGTTACAGACGTATTACAGTGGGCATCTACAGAAATGAATCGCAAACACTGAAAAAACACTACGTCGACAGAACTCATTGTTGCATCAACAAGATCAATCATCTTAATCGCAATGCGTACTTAATGCAGGCACTTGACACAAACGACAATTTCAAACAATATCGGTATTTCCTCCGTTACCGAACACATCCGCTATATTTAAAAAAGAAATATTGGCACATTCCACAAGGACGTTAAACTACAATATAAGGTTCTGATAAATCACTACTCGCCAACTACTGCTAACCACGAAATCTACAGAAACTTCTCGTAAGCACCAACAAGCCCAAACATACAAAGAAAAACGACACAATTGACAAAATCCAACAATCGGTTGGATTATCACTACAGGACACTGAACGTATGTTAATTTATACAAATACAAAATATGTATTGTACGCCTTGTCATTTGCTCATGACTTCTTCAATGCAAAACACTCGACATTGACATGACCTTTCTAATACAGGTGTCTTTTCCAGAAACCTCCATCGGTAATCCAATAGTTTTTATAGGCTCTTCCTACTGTGGTTGATGTCGTGGGTTACAACTATTTCAAATTCTTGGCCAATTTTCTCTAATTGAGAAATAAATCTCCTCATCATATGGGCTTCAGAAGTTATTACGATAACAATCGGCCATTTACGACATATTTATCTACTTTTTCAAAATTTTGACGATGGCTCTCGATAATATGACAACGTAGGTCCCATTTGAGAACTTTACAATCACTTTTTACAACTTTGTGCACAGTTTGTTTATCATTTTACGTTTTGACAAAGGTATAAACTGCTAATATAAGAATCTGTTCTAACACATTTACTAATGTTTTTCTATATTTTCAACTGCGGAGTCGATATAATGACATAGGTCAAATATTTTAGCAAACCCATAGACTTTTTCAAATGCATTTGGTATCATTTTAGGATTTTTGGAACATCTTACGGCCGACTCATATGAGACTCTCGTAATATACGCATATTATGCACTTTTTTACTTTGTAACTTCGCAGTTAGATATGAGAACATCTTTTAATAGCTTACATTCATTATGTGCCGACCACAATAACTACTTGTATTTTGAAAATACGTGCAAATTTTAAAGCATTCTAAAAACCTAAAATATTAAAATAATCAACATGACTTTCTACTACAAATGTGCGACATCACAATAATAAAAATACAAAAAATGATTTAATGTCCTTTCCAGGTTTATGACGAAAGCAAAAAAAAAGGATTTCACCAGCAGGGTTTCACAGTGTCCCATGCAAATACTAGCCACGCCTGATCGATCTTAACTTTTGTGGTAGGTCGATCACCTGTCCGCTCAGCTATTGGGATCATTTGAATTTTATTCGAATTGGCGGCAATTTAATGTTTCAAAATGTTCGTGTCTGTGATAGAACCAGCTGGTTTTGTCAAGGGGTCTCCCATGCAAGCATAACTAATTTTACCCGAATTGGTGGCTATTTCATGTTTGTTTTATAATTGATATCTTTTGCACAAGTAACTTCTTGAATTGGCCTTTGACATCTACATGCTTCGTGGTACAGAAAGGTAATTTAACGACACTTTATAAAGTATTTAGTCACATTTTCAAATTTACAACTGCAAGGTTTTATATGTCAACAACTTAGATCGAATATACAAATACATCTATTAGTTTTGCAATCGCTTTGCACAACTTTGCATGGTGTGTTAACCACTTAAAGCCACTATATGCCGAGAGCATCAACAACTTGTTATCTGATCATTAGAATGAATTTGAAAACATTTTCAATATACTGTGTAAAAACATCAAACAGAACAAAGTCAACTCTGAAAAGGTGAGATCAACAGGAACTCTCGCATATTGAGAGCATTCAAATCACGCATTCTTTATTGATTTTTGTTGTGCATACCTGTTTTACAAAACGGCTGTGTCATACCTCTAGGTACATAATTTTGACAACAATCAATCATACATCCAGAAACATTTTGTGATCTTTTAAAAAAACAAGAATTTTGTTTTTCTCAAAAAATTTACCCAACCACAGAGCTGGTAACTTGAGATTTTCACCAGTCCAACATGCCAGGCGTATGGGCGGGCAGTAATTACAAACAAGTTGGTAGTGTAGTGTAAGATGTTAGCATCGAGAATCAACACTGCCAATTAAAATGATTATATTATGCGTTTTTTATATGATGTGTCACAGTGTAAGGCCTGCTTATTGATGTTGAGAGGAACCCAACAGAGTTCACACTGCACTTGGGGTTCTTTCAATACTAGAATGGGACAGACAAGACAATAGTACTGGACATGAAATACACACACGCGCATGGGCGCACACACACACGCGCTTGTACCAAGTAAACAACTCAGCACCCCATCCAAATTACATTGCCCACAATGCACTAGTGTAATCCCAGGGATTGAAGAGCCGGGGTTTAAAATAGTGAGAAGAAAGTTGTTGTCTCTACTAGGAGTCTACAACTGTCCTCTATCAAAAGTTAGCATCACACTTAAAGCAATGAGTACAAGGCAAAGAGTAGTGTAAGTTATCATGCATGCCTGATACTGTGTTTTCTTTTGTATTTTATTGAACATAATCAACAACACCACCATAATTACAAATAAATATTCATTTTTTCCATAAATGACTGTATTCTCCAATGTCAAAACTGTCTTCAAAATCTTCCTCAATAACTGTTTTCTTCTTTGGTTGAAATTGTGTAAGCCTTGCTTTCTTTTCTTCATCAGTCAATGCATTTAGATCAATGGGCAACTGAAAGTCAATGCAAACATGAAACACTTGGCTTAATAATGCAAATCCTGGGTTCCAAGTTCACTTGCAGCTCAGTATCATTTTGATTTTTCATGTATGGCAGGCATACAGTCGCTAGTTTAATACTTGATGTGGGACTTTTTGAGTAGGAGTATAGTTTTCTTGTCAGTGATGCATGTATTTATCTTGGTAAGGAATATACATCTCACATGAAACTGAATTTTTTTTGTAATAATCATATTTACAGAGTTACACAGCAAATACAATTAGTTAAATTAGAGCAAAATGAAGAACCTTATTAAATTTGGCTATTAGAAACACACCAGAAAGCACCAGAGTGAACAGTTATAGAATGTTAATAAATACTGTCTGGTCTGCTTAGCATTTTGACAGTCAAACCTGTCTATAAAGGACAGTCAGTGGACTGAGCCAAAGTGTCCTTTATAGACAGGTGGCCTTCATATGGAGGTAGCCTAATTTATTCATTCAATCATGAATATTGAAAAAGGCGGGGATTTTAAGGGAGATCATAAGCTACACAAAAAAGCAAACCTACACATTGTACAATAAATAGGTGTTTTTTAATGATAGTCACTCATTTTCATCTGGATAATTAGTTTTACTTTTTTATTACAAATTATATCATGTAAATTCATTGGAACCAAGTGATTCTGCCCATGGATTCATTCATTTATTTATTTAATGCATAACGACAATGTAACAATTGTCAACGATTAGACGCAAAAAAAACTTTTCACTTCTTCGCAGTAGTATTGTTAGTGTATTGTATTGTACTGCACTGCACAAGTATATTGTGATTCGTTATGTGTTTGTAACATTATTCAGCTTATTTAGCATTCGGTTAATTTTATTTCAGTTTAGTTTAGTTTATTTTATACGAACATAGAACAACTCACTGTAGTTTGTTTTAGTGTTGAATAAATATTATTATTATTATTATATGGAAATTGTGTTTATATCAAGTTCAAATACCTTTCTTTATTTACAGAAACGCTATCAATGTGTGGTGGAAATAAAATCCTTTCACTACATAGCAAAAAGCGTTCTTCATTACCATTTCAAGTTATTATATCTCACTTAGTTATTACTACAAGCAGGAAAAAGATATATAATAAGTTTATTATGAGAATATCGCAAGTTATGCACTTGGGCATCAACCTCAGTTACATGACGATTAATATATGCCCCTTGTACTAGATGCCTCTGTGCATACTTTGCGGTATTCTTGTAATAACCTCATATTCACGTTATTACCTTCAATATTTTCCTTGGTTCGTGATATTTGATATTTATCGTTGATCCATCAGGATTTACTAGCAGGCATGGGTAAAGACGTGGATAGATTGTACGGTTCAGTTTCGTTACAGTGGCTCTATTGGAGCCATTTCTGACTTGCAACCCATTCACTGTCAGGTCTTGCAGCGATCTACATCTTAAACACAAACTGCTCAACAATTTTGAACTTCTGTTAAAAATATAAGAAAACATGTGTACAAGTGACTTTTTGTGCAAAATTGTGAACCAATGTGTGAATGAGCAGTCGACGACAGAATGTAAATAACGCCAACTACGACAACGCATGGGTAACTGAGACTTCCTCTCCATGACTATAATATTTATCTATCTTAATGCCTGCTGTCAATTTAGTAATGTTATATTAGTTAGTATTATAGAGATCTCGTATTATTTAGTAATTTAGTGATTGTATTTGTTATTTAGTATATTGTGTTTTTTTGTTTTGTTTTTTATATATATTTTTCTCCTTGTACTTTGTGACCATTTTCTTTCCCTCCGGGGATTGTGTAAAAGTCAATAAGTAAATAAATTGCCAACCCCTATACTAAAAGTTAAAGATTTCAATTATCTTGGCTTAACTATGAGTCCAAATGGTAAATTTAAAGATGCAATGAAAAACCTAAAAAGAAAAGGAATAAAAGCCTTATTCTCATTAAAGACCAAAATTGGATCTGGTAATCTGGACATGTCCATACTACTGTCACTATTTGATAAACTTATCAGACCAGTTATTGTGTATGGGAGTGACATTTGGGGAGAAGAAAGCTCTACAAAATCAATTGTAGAGGATGTTCAGCTTACATACTATCGGTACATTCTTGGTATCTCAAAAAATACACCAATCATGGCAATATATAGTGAATTGGGAAAATTACCTCTTGACTCTTTTATTAAGAAACAAATGATAAAATATGCCAATCGTATTGCAAATTCCACAAATACTCTACTTCAAGAAGCATACTATGTCAATAAAATTATTAAAAGTAAATGGTTTAAAAAACTTGATCTGATATTAAATAATATTAACCATTCTTATCTTTTAAATGAAACAAATATTATCTCATTATCAAAATTAAAAACAATTGATGAGAAATTAAAAGAAGAGTTTACAACTGAGTGGAAAAATGAAATAAATAATGACAATAGGAAAAAATCAAATTCTAAAAATAAACTAAGAACCTACAAACTTTTTAAAACCAAAATAGAACAAGAAAACTACTTAACAATTATGAAAAACAGTGAACTTCGCAAATCCTTAACAAAATTTAGACTTGGCAACCACTGTCTGAAAATTGAAACAGGCCGGCATACAGGATTGGATTTTAAAGACAGAGTCTGCAATATGTGCGACAATGACCATGTTGAAGATGAACAACATTTTGTCACAAATTGTCCTCATTACAATGAAATAAGATCAAAACTTTACATTGTAGCTAATAAACGTATACCAAATTTTGACAAATTTAGTAATGAAAATAAATTCATATCATTACTAAGTGACGAGAAAATGTCAATTCCTTTAGCGCAATATTTAAAAAACTGTTTTAATACAAGACAGCAGCACCTACATAAACTAAGCCAGTAATACATTCCTTGTATTCAACTTATTATCTTTTTTTTTTTTTTTATGCCTTTTTGTTCCCTTACTCTTTATGTGGTTATTTTTCTTTTACTAATATCTGATTTGTAACCCTTTTCATCCCCTCCGGGGGATGTTGTGTGTTAATAAATAAATAAATAAATAAACTATGTGAGCAGTTTAAAAATAATCGCCTTGGTGAATGTACACCCTATGAGAAGAAAATATTTTATTTACGTTTCTAAACTCTACATTTAATCGTATTCTCGGGGATCTACTCTCTACACAACAAAAACACGTTACATATTGACTCACCTCCCCAAACTTAACCCCTGAGCGGCCATCTTAAAAATATTGAACTGCCTCTTTCAACAAATTTTTTGAATACAGGTTGATTTTAACAAAACTAATATTGATAAAACCAATTTATATTTTAAAAACTAGTAATTTATTAATTGTAATTCAATTTTATTAATGTGACGTTGATTTTTGCGTAATTTTATTATACAAAAAAGATGTATGTAGTTATTTTGGTTGCACGAGGTTAGCTTACAAAGTCAAACCAACACATGCGCAGTCGCTCTAGCAATCACCTGACTGTCGCATGAGTGTGTCTGCTAGCTGCTCGGTACTTGTTAGTGTTCCGACAGAAATGTCATAGGCACAACGAAAATGGTACATTGGCGTTGGGAATTTTGAAGAAAAGAACTATATGGTACTGAAATGATTTTTCAATTGTTAGTCCTTCTCCAGCTGTGCTTGGTTACGTTTCAAAATGATGTAAACGTGACTGTAAATCCATCAGACGTAACCCTTCAACTTGGCGATTCAGATGTTGTTAACATCACATCTGTAATTGTATTGAAACATCCAGCAGATGTTTACCCGACAAGTAACCTACCATGGGTTGCTAATGTTACGGAGTATGTAAGTATAAACAAGCTGAACATTTCTCATATTATAGAATATCTTTATTTCTCAATATTGTAGAAAAATACAATTTGTTAACTCAATGGTGACCTCGATAAGACCCGGCGGTACCAGTGAAACCAGTGATGATCCGGTGGTACCAATGATGATTCGGTGCTGCCATTAAAATTAGTGGTGACCTGGTGGTACTATTAAATAATACTTTTAATAACGTGTGTGTAGCTGGGGATTGTAATAGTACAGTACTTCTATGTTGGACAACAATGAGTTGGCAAAAAAAAAGAAACTGCACAATCATCCTACACCAGACTCGCTCTTTGTATGTTAAAAACAAAGTCACAATAAATAGCTACCGGGATAATAGGTGATTTATTCACAGTTATTTTATTTTCAGAAATGAAGATTCTCTTGCTTTTCTTGATAATCCTTAAATAATTGTTTGTAGATGAATTTTGTAAAAAAATTTTAGAAGTTCTGTGGCAGATAAGTCCATGTTTTGTCTCATGTCTATTCCACATGCATGATTCACTTGAATAACTATTTATTGAAGTGTATTCTTTGGTTCACATCCCTATGGTAATGTTACAATGTACTGACGATGACATATACAGTAAATTTCAAAATGAATATGACAATTCAAACTAGACATCCTCATTTTTTGTTTGCCTCGCTATGTGTTGGTTATTAACATTCTTGTCATATTGTTAAATTTGAGCTGTTTCAAGTGATACCAAATATGGCTTAATAAGTTGTGCGTATACATTTGCATTCTAATATATTTTGGCTAAAAAAATAATCGCATATTGTATGATGTAAACAAACTAGTTTCTGGTCATGACAGGTCGTTACCACATTGATCAGGGTCAACCTCTGGTCAAATTATGATTCTAGAAAGTTAATATGTATCGCTGCAAACCTTCATGGAATCCACTACTCCTTTGATGTAATTGAAAGTATCGTTCACAATATTTAATCATTGAGTTGAAGATACTAGACTGGTGTCCAATGTAAATCAATACCTCGCTCCTTCCTAATATAGGCAAAACAAAATTATTAAAATAACATTTCAGAGGACCTAAAATGGGAGTATTTGTAATAAGTCCTAGATGGAATATGCCAGCAATGAATGAAGAAAGCTAGCTCTCTATGAAATGTATGCAGGGATCGAAATACCCTGGTACACACTGCACTATGCACATAGATTATTAGCTCGTGCAAGTAAACTCAAAATATAATGTGCACGCTGTGCATGTAGAAATTAACACACCATTTTGTCATTATATTCACTAAGCCTAAATTAAGTTCAACCAACATTGTGAGACAACTAAAAAAAATCTAATTCTTTCATGATTGCATCAATCGAGAACCCGTAAATTTTATTTAAACTTTAAAAATGGTGCATTTCACAACAAGTTAGTGCAGGTAAATTTCAAATTCAACATGCACACTATGCATGCAGGGAAAAAATTATATTTCAATCCCTGTGTATGACTAGTTGTAGATAAACTCAGAGTGGTACCAGGTTTACCAATGCTGATGCTTGTAAGCTTAGTCATGTTAGTGTCATTTAGACAGTTAGCATGGTATTGAGCAGTAGAAGATCACTAAGCTGCTGATTTAAAACTCTGAATGTTGCATGGCTGAAACATCTTGCGATTTATTTTGATTTAGTAGTTACATTGCACGACACCAAGTTTTGAAACAATTTCACAGGGCTTCCAAATTGAGAGGGTGTCGAGACAATCACATTTTACTTGAATCCCATCCTTTTACTGCTGAAAAAAAGCTGTTCGCCTTATCACTTTCTCAGACTACCATGCCCATTCTGCCCCTCTATTTAAACAACTCGGAATTCTGAATGTTTCTAAATTATGCTTGCATTTTCATGTTTGATTTAATCAATGGCAATTTTGCACACAATATTAATAACTATCTTGACCAAATTCCCCACACCTATCCGATGCAATACTCAGTCAACGATAATTTTAGCATCCCACAAATTAACCGCTCGTTATCCAAACATAGTTTTAAGTATGCTGCAACTAAACACTGGAATGCTCTTCCAAATTGTATCAAAACTATTAAAAACAGACACTCTTTCAAGGCTAATTTGAAAAAAAATACTTTCTCAAAAACTAATTATTTTTATTTAGATTTATATAAAATTATCCAAATTTCACCCATTCCTTTGAGGCACCATCTTTGACCTCTTTCCATTTGTTTTGTGGATGCTTCTTTTCACCATTTGTGTTTTATCCACTACATCAATAGAGAAAAAATTAAAAACGATTTCACAGCTTGCTTCATAATCTAATATTCTTATGAATTAATTTATTCATTTACTTCAGTTATTTCTTTTGCATGTTAATTAATTACTCATTAGTATAATGCATTATGATGTGTAAACTATGAAATACAAGTGTTATGTGCTGTTATGCAGGTCAAGCAAATTTATTTATTACGGGATCACAGATTTGATTACCCCCGGTAATACAGGACAACTTCTGTGATCCTCACCAAATTATACTTTAAGAGTTTTTGCTTTTACTTTTTTCATTTTCTGTTTACTATTTGAATTGTTGTACTCATTTGTATTATTTGGTGAAATAAGTGCAGACTAAAATTGATAACATTGCATTGCATCATGGGAATAACATAGGGAATATTGAATGGTACCAAGGTCAATTCATTGGGCACCAAGACAATTGCCTTTAACCTTTTGAGTACCTATTTTTCCCCGCTCAAAAGGGGAGAAATTTGTTGGAATATTTGTTCACATTGACTTTGCCAAGTTCAAGCCCTAATGTCACATTTGAAATGTTTGGATGGAATGTTAAAATCACTGCTGCCCTTTCATTCAACTCAAATGATTTTAATTGACCACTTGTTACTAATAGAGATTTTACAGTCCATCTCTGTTAACTCCTAACTTTGTATTTGTTATTGCAGGTTGTCATACTAGATGCCAATAAAAGTCACTCGTCGGCTACATTACATATAAACACTTACCATGCCGGAGAATGTATCATAGACTTTAATACAACATCAAAAGAACTTGGAGAGTAAGTTGTTGAACGTAAAAAAAAAATCTTTATTAAAGAAGATCTTATGAAGCATAGTCCTATGACAATTCTTAACATTGGTCTAGCAGAAAACAATACAAATTTATTGTGTCAGTAGAAATACAGTTGTCATTGGTTGACAGAAATAAAATATTAGTAATAAAAAATATATAGAAATTAAAATTCATTGCTATTTCTGGTTTCTGGGCTTATTATTACGTTTCCTCCTGAATGCGTAATATATTTAAATAACATCTTTTTTTTATTTTCTACCAGAATATTAGTATTACTAAAAAACTGTTGTCTTCTGTTTGAATGTTTTCCATGAATGCAAAGTTTTCGAGGTTGTTGGTATTCCAATTTTTAACAAGAGTAAAGGTCAAACTGTTTTGTTGAACCTAATTTAATTTGTGACTGCTTAGGTACTGATCTTGTGTGATACGAGTGAGATATAATGATCCAAAGAATGTGCATGGTGGCTATCTTAATCATATACAAAAATACATGTGTCAATTTTTTGCCACCTTTAATTTGTCAGGAAATGTGTCCTTTGACAGGGAACAATTTATGATATGAGCAATGGACTCTATAATGCGATGTCCTTACTTTTTGTAATAAATTCATCAGTTTTTTTGGGGGGAGGGGTATCCGCCATTGCATGTGTGTTTACCGGTGTTCATTATTTTGTGCAATTGAAAAATTTCCCATGAAAATACGACTTTTTGGAAACTTTCAACAGTTTACGAAGAATGTTTTGATACATTATGTAATAATTTTGCATTTTTAAACTGACAGAATGTCGCTTTGTTTTGGAAAATGGCTTGCCATGGTTTTTTAAGTGGTTTGAATGAATTTATATTTTTTATGACATATGTAACGACTAAGTCATTAAACAGTTTATAAAAGGTTTAATAGGCCAGATTTAGGGCCAGCAGTTCATAAATTGGCAGCCATGACATTTGGCCCAAACTGCTTTAAATAAGTTAATGGTTGAATGAGGAAAAAATCAAATTTGTAACTATTTGCCAAGTTAGTGTTTAAATATTCGGCGTAAATTTTTAAAAACAGCATGAATGATCCCTAACGTTCCTATGAAATGCTTAGAATGTGCATTTCAAATGAAAAAGCAAAATTATATTACCCCCACTTTCACCGTGACAGTGTCCCTGGAATTAATATTTTATGAAATGTTGTTTTTGTCTAGTGTATCTGAAGTATTTTTGAAACTAGAAGTAGTTCATGCCGTATGGTTGAATATAGTCATTGATGTGGTAGGATGGCTGTATTTTGTGGCCTGGTCGACGTCATTCTATCCTCAAGTTGTTCTCAACTTCAGAAGAAAATGGTAATTATTATGTTATTTTATTTGCCCTGGTATTCAATGCAGATGTCAAGATATTCCAGTGACCATTCTTCAGTTAACTTTTCAGCAACTCATCATCCAGAACAAATCCCACTCATTGGTAATTTCTGTGGAAGGGTTTGACTTCAGAAACAGAAGTGATCTTAATTTACATATATGCAACATAAGTACATGTTGTCATAAATTTTGCAATATGCGATCAGAATGTAAAATTTAGGTGTATAGCATGACACTATTCATTCTAAGAATGCTGATACCAGTAATCTTTGGGAAATGTAGTTTCCTTCATTGTCCTGTCAGTTTTTTAGTTTATTAGCTATGCAAGGGTGTAAAATGTAATTACTAGTTCTTAATCGTGATCACAACCTGGCAGCTATCATGCTAATTGTTTGTTTTTTTCATTTAATCAATAACACAACCTGATGCTGGTTTCTTGGTTTTCTAATAATTTATCATGGTTGTTAACTAAGTTTGTTTTTTGTTGACAAAACTCGCTACTACTTTAAAAAAAACATCAATTAAAAATCATTCAACAATTTTTTTTTAAAAAAACAGTTCCATTTTAAAAGCATATCCGTAGTTACCTTTGTGGTGGTAATATTTACCTATGTTTTACCAACCAATATCTGAGTACAAAAGAATTATGGGTAATCACATTTGGTGATCCTTTCATTTACTTATTTTGTTTGTTTGTTTTCAGTGTAATTGGTTTAAATTTTGATTTCTTGGCATATAACTTGACTGGCTTTCTTGCGTATGGAATGTATAATATTGGTATGTATTGGATTCCTGAAGTATGGGTAAGTAATCTTTGCCACTCATTTGATGTTCTCTGTAGATTTTGTCAGATACTTCAATTGTTTCAAATACCTTTGTATACCAAATGTTTTTCAATGATTTTATGTAAAGGCAGGACCTGGTGCACACAAGTTTTTGATTTCCCTGGTTCAAAACGCACAATGGCAGTCTTAGCATACTACATGTCAAAATTCTTTACACGAAAATGTCAGTCTAAACATGTACCGGTACATTTTGTTTAACAGTGCACACAAAGATGTCCAAAAGTATCAATTACAAGAATAATTAAAAATTAAAAAACATGATAAACGAGTAATAATAAATTAATACCTGCCTTTTTTTTTTTTTCTATGTTACCAGTAATATTTTTATTTTTCTTCTTTAGGATGAATATAAAGAGGGTCATCCGCGTGGTGTCAACCCAGTGCAGATTAATGATGTGGTCTTCACGTTACATGCCATATTCATCACAGCATTCACAATCATGCAAGCATTCATATATGAAGTAAGTTCTCATATGATACAATGTAATAATAAAATTTATTGCTCTTATAAGGACAGGATAGCTTAAGGTAGCAGGATAGTTTTTTTGCATGAAAAATGTAAACACCTATAATCGGAATAAATTTTACAAGAAACTATACAATCTATATATATTTAGAAAGCTCTTGACTTGTATTTTCCTACTATTAATATTTTGTGAACATTGTGTTTGTTTTAGCGTCACGTGATTCTGAAAATCAGCGGGGCTGATAATTTAACTAACGTGAATAAAATTTTAATTGTCATCTCTACAGTCATTCATGCGATCAAAAACTTTACACTGTTTTGAAACAAAGGTCATGAAGTTTAAATCCGTATTTCTATTTTTTGCATTAAGTTTTTTTTTTCTTTTCGAAAATCACAAATTTCAAGCACGTTTTTTGGTGTTAAAGTTAGAGTATACCGGTGGTTTGCACGAGGTTTGTGAAAAAACGCAATAGAATTTTGCAAATATGCAAATACAGATATGAAGCCAACATATCCAAGAGTAAGAAAAGTTAAACGGCGACATCGTAGCGCTATTCACTGAAACGCCATTTAAAATTAGGTCAACGGTAATTGCCAAAAACCGAACACCGAGAAATCGGCACTTTTATGATTTCAAACTTCAATCAACATTAACTCCCGTTTTAGGAGCAAAATTTACATGGGCTAATTGTAAATGAAATGCTTTGAAAGTTGTTTTCGGGAAAAATCATGAACCGACATTTATATCTGTGAAAAACTTTGTTTTTTGGCCGTTTTCTTTCACGCTATGGAGTTTTGTGACGGTCTGTGCTGATAACGAACGGTGACGTCATTCATTAAAGCTTGGATTATGCAAAGTGGGCGGTTCTGTTTGCGAGTAACAAACAATACAGAGACTACACTTGGCAGTTGAAGTGTTTGCAAATACAGTGTATTTATTTTTGGGCCGTTGTGTTTGTAAACTTATTAGTTCAAGCATGCCATGAGTTTCAAAGTCTCCTGGAGGCAGCTCGTACATACTGGCGAAAGGGCGGACCCGTTACTGGTTGAGGTAACCCCTAATAGCTTGACAGTTTCACCAGAGCGCGCCGTCCCTTTCCAGTCGCTCGCATTCCAATGGCAGCCTTTCTATTTATTTCGAAAACTGACCCCTTCTTTCGGGATGACGGGAAGCTAGGCTGGCTCAGTTGCGATCGAATACAATCTCCTTGCGTGCAAATAAATTCAAACTAACTGCCTAGATCGTGACGCCTGCGCTCCACTATTGAGATATTGCCTACTTTGCAAAATTGACAAATCTTTCTCTAGGGCGCCATTCAACAGTGACATGTCAACGAGTCGAATCTCGCCGTCTTCAAACGATCGACCGTGACATTCACTCTCACTTTCTTCTTCTACGTCGGAAGGTAACAATATTTTCCTGCGAGATACAGACATCTCTCGAACGTTTTGAACAGGACTCTCAGTGTCACGGTAAAACTTTCTTCCCCCACTTCATGGCTGACGCTGGTTTCGACGGGGAAATTCGTTCTGTACGAACCCAGCATCATCTCTTTCAACATCTTTTTTGACAGGAGTGATCATTCTTTTGACGTTTTTCTTCTTTCTTCCTCGCTTTCTTTTTCTTGGAAATTTTCGCGTGCTTACTATCTCGTCCATAATTAGTGAATGACAACTAAACTAAAGAATTACTGACAACCCTCTCCTTCTTTGCATATTTTGCACATTAATGAAGGAAGCTGCCCTGTTTTTTAATTGGTGTGAATAGAATAATTGTAAAATGTGACCCAATGATGCATGCCGGCATGTAGCATTTCCTGTGCTATTAAAAATCAAATCCCGCAAAACAGAGTTTTACTGTCGCAGTAACCTCCGGTCTTATACTTGTAGATGAATCTCTTCAAAATTTAATTGTAACCGGACTCACTGTTATCATCTATAAAAACTACCTAGATTTTAGATGATACTTTTATTTTTTACCGAAGTCGTACGAAAAAGTCAACCCTTGCCTTGCGTGAAACACTGGCCCACTATCCGTCGGCTCGGGGGGGGGGGGGGGGGGCACGCTACTATTTTGTTGCCGTGCATTTTGTTCGCATGAGCACATTAGATAAAACAACCAAGTATTTATCAGACAGATTTATTACATGTAACATAATTTACGAATTTAGAAAAACCTAAGCATGCAAGTATGCCTACTTGGTGAAAACTCCTCTGAAAAATGAATTATATAAACCAGGTCCAAGCATATTCTTATCATTGATCAACCTTTACATGTAGTTTGTGGCCTGTTACCAGAATTTTCATGCAATGCATAGCCACCACAGATGACCGTATTTTATTGTTTGCAACCATATTTTGTAAAAGGGAGCACCCTCCTCCAATGTAACTGCATTACTTCTGGACTAGGAAAGTAACCCCGTGGTCATACACCTTTCAATGACAAAGCCAAGAAAAAATATTACAGAAATTTATTGTAAGTTTTTATTCTGTTAACATATAATTAATTACATTGAAGTGGTACATTCATGTACTTTTTTGTTTATTCAAAATTTGTTGTTCAAAAGCGATTTTGTCTTTGCTGTACTTCCTGTCTAGAAAGGCAGCAGTGCACACATTTTATCAGCTGTGTGTAAACTACAAACAGATATCTTATCAGTTGTTTGTAAATAGCAAATAAAGAAAGTGGCTCAACTTAAAACTATTTACCCTCAGTTCAGTTATGTTTGTAAACCATGCATATTAATGAGATGCACTAGTTGGGTGTACACTGGATAAACAAAAACTTGGCCATTTGTTTGCACACAAGAAAAAAATCAGTTTACTTGTACAAGATATTTTTTTTTCAATAAAATAAAAACACCAATGTATGTAGCATGCCTTAGGGAGCTATTCGTGTGATTTTCAAAAAAACACATGAAAAGTGCTCAAAAAAACTATTCTGCTACCTTAAGAAGATACCAGAAATGTGACCTTCCATGCATAAGTGTGTTTGGTCATCTTGTATACTGGTAAGGATAATGAGAATAAATTTATTGTTTTCTGTTTACAGAGTGGTACACAGAAAGTGTCCAAAATCTGCATTGCTATATTATGTGGTAGCTGGACATTTGCTATTATTACATTGATTATTGCCGCTGCAAGCCATGGAGATATCATATCATGGCTCAACTACCTATTATATTTATCTTATATTAAACTAGGTGTCACTCTTATCAAGTATATACCTCAGGTAACGATTAACTTTTTTTTCATCATGTTTGCTAATGGTATTGTATAGTTTAATGTTATTTTGCATCCATTTTTGCTATCCGTGGTGGCGCTAAGCAGTTGATGTATTGAGAAACTCTCGCATATATACTTACTATGAGTAGAATTATAGGCTTTATACTGGATGTGGTAATATACATGTACGTTGAAGTGCTTAATGGGTCATAAGCGACTCTGTTGTTTCTATGTAATGCTAAGCCTAAAATGACCTCTTTAGTACCAAGTGAAAACCAATGTTAGTGTCCATGCTATAAAAACATTACTGAAAACTGCAAAAATTATAATTTTTCAAACAAAAAATTCTCTGTCGTGCTGTTACATGCTGTGTTCACTTATAGGGTACTACATGGATTGATAAATAAGAAGTAATCGACTTAAAATACAGCACATATCTATTTAATATTTTGCATATTAGTTCTCAAGTCCAAAAGAGAGATTTTTTGTTTTGTTCACCTGCCCAGTGCAATTATTCTGAGAGGTCTGGACAGGTATATCATATAATCATCAAATCAATCTTAATTCCAGTTAAAATAAAGTATTTTACATTATCATTGAATAAAACTGTAATAGATTAGACCAAAATCTATTTGTGGTTCTGTGATTAAAGTTAGATGTGCCCCGTTTTTTTTACCATATGTACTCTGTACAAGATTTTTGTACAATCTTTCCTATGTTCATTAAAAAATTCAAAAAGACTGCCAAGTTGTCTAGGTGTCAGCCATACTGAGTTAGAACAGTCTCTTGTTTGAAATGACATTTGAAATTACATAGACTTTGATGTTTACATCTGTTTCTACTTTGCAGGCCTACATGAATTATCAACGTAAAAGCACAGAGGGATGGAGTATAGGAAACATTCTACTCGATATGACTGGTGGTACTCTAAGTCTAGTACAGATGTTCCTCATTTCTTACAATTACAATGACTGGAAATCTATATTTGGCGATCCAACTAAGTTTGGACTCGGAGTTTTTTCAATCTGTTTTGATATCTTGTTCATTGTACAGCATTACATTCTGTACAGAGGGAATCGCCCAATCAATGGGGAGAAGAATAAATTGATAAATAACAAAGGTAAAAAAATTTATGCCAGTTTGTAGAAGTCTCAGATCATCTCCTTTTTCAAATTATGATTTTCCCCTATACTGTCAGCTTTTTCAAATGTGTATAGACTAATGTGAAATTTTCATCAAAATATAGTTAAACTATTGTCAGCAATACCACATGTGAGCGATTGTTAAGGGTGTTCTCAATTTTAGGCAAATGTCCATCATTTTAATGTTTTTTGGGGGGGGGCAGATATACTTTGACATTGCTTTCACATTAAAAAAAAAACAGTACTGATTAACAATGGAAGTTAGCAAATGCCATGGAACCATAAAACTACATTGTGTTCAATGGTGATATGCAAGTGATAATATAATGCTGAGCTGAAAATTGATAAAGGTGATAGTGCAACTATTGGTGGCAGAGTGATGCCTGTAATTGTATTTTCTGTAATTTGTCTTGCATTTGTACCTTTACTGTATGTATCGCTTTATACGTAGGTGTCATTGTTTTATTACACCTACTTCTAAATCTGAAACATGACAGAGATGCAATTATATAGCACAAAATACAGTAGTTACCATGGTGAATTGTGATGGTATTTTTACTTAATTTCTGTAATTTTCACTTCTCAGTTTATTTTTGAGCAAAAAGACAAGATATGAAATAATTCATGGATTTTGCCTAAATAAAGTCAACGTTTTCAAAACATTGGCAGATATTGTGTAAAATGCATGACCATAATTGGTAGTGAAAAAATTATGGAAATTTAATGCATATTATTCACTTTTACGTGTAAATTTGTTAACAATAATATAACCATATATTCTGAAACTGACTATATTTTTTTGGGCTTAGAGAGGCTTATTTTTGAGGCTTTTATTCACTTGTCTTTTACCTCATACTCTGTTTACATTGTCTTCCTAATAATGACGTCACTGCAATGCATGTGAAAACAGACCATAATTGAACAAGCATGGGGAAGAGAGATTATCTGAAATCATTTTGTACTGGCTTTATTTAAAAACTATTTACACACAACTGTCACTAACACAAATCTTTTCTACTTGAATTCTCAATAAATATTAGCCACAAGCTTGTACATGAAAGAATGACATCTTGCTTGATATGTTTTGATGGGATGAAAGAACTATTATGCCAAAGTATCGCATGAAAATACCATTCCTTTATTAGTCCCAGTTCGGCCAAAGTCCGAAAATGGGGGCTTAATGATTGACCTCTATGTATATGTACGTATGTATATGTGCATGCACAAGTGTGTGCGTGTTAAGTCAGCCAGCCAGCCAGCCAGTCTGTCTGTCTGTCTGTCTGTCTGTCCTTCCAGCTGCATCTCACACGTGCTTGAACAGATCAAGTTACAACTATGCAGATACATCAGACATTCAATCACAATTAGGCACATGCATTTGAATTTTAGAAGCGGATTTAAGATGACAGATCAACATTTTGTGCTAGAAATGCATTATGAATGTCATGGGCAGAATAAAGAAAGGAATCACACAAATAAACTGGCTCCACTTTGTATCATGTCTGCCACATGAGTGTAAAAAAATATACATTCGTGTTGACATTCACTGAAGCTTGACTGGGATTTGTAATTGACAATGTCTTGGTTAAAATATAATTTGGCACATTTGAAGTCTGTCCATGTCAACTATCATAAACCAGTTTAGCAAAAGACTGATATTAATTGCAGTAAAATGTTGTAGCAGAGAAGTAGTTGGGTGCTCTAGACAGGGAATAGGTGTCATCCTATCTGATAACTAACTTTTATAGTTAAAGGTTCTGAAGGTGATTCGGACAGACAGTCAGCAAAGATGGCTTGCAACTTTGCAAAACATTGGTACATTTGTGTGTTCTAGGCTTAGGTAAGTTAGAGGATGCTAATGGTAATTAAAGATGCAATACAGACAAGCACATGCAAATTTTAATATTGTTGTTTGATGGGGTATATTGATGAAAACAATGAACTATGGTTTGCTATCAACTGAAAATGCCCTTGTATCATGTATTAGTTCAATTAAATCCTCTAATATGCATGTGAACCAGTTTTGGTACGTACAACAAGAATCTGCGACATTCGTGTTAGTGTTGTGTCCTGCAAATGCAATATTTCCATTTTGTCATAAATCATATATCACACTTTAGATTACAGTATGGAGCATCAAGCAATATAAAAAAAAAAAAAAATTTCCCTGCGTTGCATCTTCAACAGGTTGTTCTGAAAAACTGCCTTTTCACTAGTACATGTAAATGTGAAGTTTTCAACAAGGAAACAATCCTATTTGCGGGAACAGGTGTTGAGGATAAAGATGCAATTAAACACACTATATTAAAGTCTTGTATTTTATGCAAATAAGCCTTGTAATCACTACACTTTATTCGAAAAAGCTTCATAAATTTCACACCATACAAAAGAACCTTGTAAACATCACATTTGTACAGAGCTTGTGAACACTATACAAAACAGCCATGTAAACATCACATTTGTGCAGAGCTTGTGAACACCACAAAAGAGCCTTGTAAACATCACATTTGTACAGAGCTTGTGAACAATATACAAAACAGCCATGTAAACATCACATTTGTGCAGAGCTTGTGAACACCACAAAAGAGCCTTGTAAACATCACATTTGTACAGAGCTTGTGAACAATATACAAAACAGCCATGTAAACATCACATTTGTGCAGAGCTTGTGAACACTACAAAAGAGCCTTGTAAACATCACATTTGTACAGAGCTTGTGAACACTACAAAAGAGCCTTGTAAACATCACATTTGTACAGAGCTTGTGAACACTATACAAAACAGCCATGTAAACATCACATTTGTACAGAGCTTGTGAACACTATACAAAAGAGCCTTGTAAACATCACATTTTGTACAAAAAGAACCTATTAACACCACACTTCAAAAAAAATACTGCTGTAAACATATTTTGTACAGAGCACTATACAAAACATCCTTGTGAACACACTTTGCACAAGAGCATTGTAATTTCCACACTTTAAACAAGAAACTTGTAAAAGCAACATTTTATATGAAATAGCCCACACAATTTTGTGATTGTAAATGGCACAGTTGTGGCCTATAACTGATACATTTACTCTGCATTTCTATGTCCACAACATACATCGTATGAATTGATGAAATAAAGCATCTGATTATAGCAGTCATAAGGTGGAGTTCATAAATTTCATGTAGAGGGGGTTGTTGATTGTACTACAGGACTTGGCTTGAACTGCATGATGGGAAATGGTTTGAAAAGCATGATGGGTAATGTTAAGAGCTATATGTGTCATCTTACAAAATACAAAATAAATTTTTTTAAATATCACAATTTTTTTTTTTTTAGCAGGATTTGCATTGGCTTTATTCGAAGAAGACTGATGAATTTTATCTTATTTTTTGTGCCTTGAAAGTGGCAGTGTCACAAAAACACTGGTATTAGTAGTAAAATTTTATAATATCTTACGCATAATCATTTCTACTGGAGAGTCAAGCAATATTAAAATTTCAGAAAAAAAAATCTTGTATCTATTTCTGTCTGTGTTGTTATCTGGTATCACTGTACCACTGGCTGGATTTGAACAATATTGGTACACAGCTATAAAATGAACACCACACAAGCAGCTGATTAGATTATGTTACAAATGCTTGCTTGTAAATTAGGGTATTTTTATAATAATTATTAGTTTGTACAAATGCATTTAAAATTGAATTGGTACATGATTGGTGTTTGTGTAAATCAAATATTGCGATAGCAGCTTCCAAGTAATTCAAACTAAGTACAAGCATATTACTTACATAATAATTTCTAATTAACCTGTTCATTTTAATTATCTAATTTACATATTTAACGACTTTCATAATTTTTTAACGGCTTGCTCAAATGGATCATTATTAATCTGTTTATTCTGTTTCATAATGGTTTCAGTTAGCTTGATAATTGGTATATTTCAACATAATTGTTCTTAGTCAATTTGTGCATTTGAAAAGGCTAATTTGCACAATTAATTGTATTTTGCATGTTCTTTGTGTATCCAAATGATTTATAATATTGCAGGCAAATTAATTAATATTCAAAATGACTATGGGTAGATTTATTAAATTCATTTTATTATCATGTCAACTGTCTGTGGGACCAACAAGCCACTTTCAAGATGCCAAAAAATGACATTCTGGTACTTTCATTGATATGATAGCATCAAAAACATGCTCTTAATTTGTAACAGAAACATTTTACTCAAGTAGCTAAAAAACAAATAGTCAAGTCAATGAAACTGAAATATCAATGAAAGTACCAGTATGTGTGAAAAATTACAACCAATTTCATGACATGCAAAACACAAATCCAGCATGCTGGCCATAAAATCCATTGTATGAAACATCCAATGTTTCTTCACTCTACACACGTCACCAAACAGATTCAAATAAATCCACTAGTTCAATATCCGAGCTTGTGCTTTATTACAAAAATATTATTACACAGCTGTAAATATAGTCCCTGATGAATGGTTTCTTGTATCAGTTACAAAATTTTATACAAACAATTTCTGTTTAACAATATTCAAGTACTAGATTGCACTAAACTTTTCCAATTGTAAAGGATATGCGTTTTCATGGGTTTACAAGATGACGGTATGCAAGGGTGTGATATGCGTTTTCATGGGTTTACAAGATGACGGTATGCAAGGGTGTGATATGCGTTTTCATGGGTTTACAAGATGACGGTATGCAAGGGTGTGATATGTGTTTTCATGGGTTTACAAGATGACGGTATGCAAGGGTGTGATATGTGTTTTCATGGGTTTACAAGATGACGGTATGCAAGGGTGTGATATGCGTTTTCATGGGTTTACAAGATGACGGTATGCAAGGGTGTGATATGCGTTTTCATGGGTTTACAAGATGACGGTATGCAAGGGTGTGATATGTGTTTTCATGGGTTTACAAGATGACGGTATGCAAGGGTGTGATATGTGTTTTCATGGGTTTACAAGATGACGGTATGCAAGGGTGTGATATGTGTTTTCATGGGTTTACAAGATGACGGTATGCAAGGGTGTGATATGTGTTTTCATGGGTTTACAAGATGACGGTATGCAAGGGTGTGATATGCGTTTTCATGGGTTTACAAGATGACGGTATGCAAGGGTGTGATATGCGTTTTCATGGGTTTACAAGATGACGGTATGCAAGGGTGTGATATGCGTTTTCATGGGTTTACAAGATGACGGTATGCAAGGGTGTGATATGCGTTTTCATGGGTTTACAAGATGATGGTATGCAAGGGTGTGATATGTGTTTTCATGGGTTTACAAGATGACGGTATGCAAGGGTGTGATATGTGTTTTCATGGGTTTACAAGATGACGGTATGCAAGGGTGTGATATGTGTTTTCATGGGTTTACAAGATGACGGTATGCAAGGGTGTGATATGTGTTTTCATGGGTTTACAAGATGACGGTATGCAAGGGTGTGATATGTGTTTTCATGGGTTTACAAGATGACGGTATGCAAGGGTGTGATATGTGTTTTCATGGGTTTACAAGATGACGGTATGCAAGGGTGTGATATGTGTTTTCATGGGTTTACAAGATGACGGTATGCAAGGGTGTGATATGTGTTTTCATGGGTTTACAAGATGACGGTATGCAAGGGTGTGATATGTGTTTTCATGGGTTTACAAGATGACGGTATGCAAGGGTGTGATATGTGTTTTCATGGGTTTACAAGATGACGGTATGCAAGGGTGTGATATGTGTTTTCATGGGTTTACAAGATGACGGTATGCAAGGGTGTGATATGTGTTTTCATGGGTTTACAAGATGACGGTATGCAAGGGTGTGATATGTGTTTTCATGGGTTTACAAGATGACGGTATGCAAGGGTGTGATATGTGTTTTCATGGGTTTACAAGATGACGGTATGCAAGGGTGTGATATGTGTTTTCATGGGTTTACAAGATGACGGTATGCAAGGGTGTGATATGTGTTTTCATGGGTTTACAAGATGACGGTATGCAAGGGTGTGATATGTGTTTTCATGGGTTTACAAGATGACGGTATGCAAGGGTGTGATATGTGTTTTCATGGGTTTACAAGATGACGGTATGCAAGGGTGTGATATGTGTTTTCATGGGTTTACAAGATGACGGTATGCAAGGGTGTGATATGTGTTTTCATGGGTTTACAAGATGACGGTATGCAAGGGTGTGATATGTGTTTTCATGGGTTTACAAGATGACGGTATGCAAGGGTGTGATATGTGTTTTCATGGGTTTACAAGATGACGGTATGCAAGGGTGTGATATGTGTTTTCATGGGTTTACAAGATGACGGTATGCAAGGGTGTGATATGCGTTTTCATGGGTTTACAAGATGACGGTATGCAAGGGTGTGATATGTGTTTTCATGGGTTTACAAGATGACGGTATGCAAGGGTGTGATATGTGTTTTCATGGGTTTACAAGATGACGGTATGCAAGGGTGTGATATGTGTTTTCATGGGTTTACAAGATGACGGTATGCAAGGGTGTGATATGTGTTTTCATGGGTTTACAAGATGACGGTATGCAAGGGTGTGATATGCGTTTTCATGGGTTTACAAGATGACGGTATGCAAGGGTGTGATATGCGTTTTCATGGGTTTACAAGATGACGGTATGCAAGGGTGTGATATGTGTTTTCATGGGTTTACAAGATGACGGTATGCAAGGGTGTGATATGTGTTTTCATGGGTTTACAAGATGACGGTATGCAAGGGTGTGATATGTGTTTTCATGGGTTTACAAGATGACGGTATGCAAGGGTGTGATATGTGTTTTCATGGGTTTACAAGATGACGGTATGCAAGGGTGTGATATGTGTTTTCATGGGTTTACAAGATGACGGTATGCAAGGGTGTGATATGCGTTTTCATGGGTTTACAAGATGACGGTATGCAAGGGTGTGATATGTGTTTTCATGGGTTTACAAGATGACGGTATGCAAGGGTGTGATATGTGTTTTCATGGGTTTACAAGATGACGGTATGCAAGGGTGTGATATGTGTTTTCATGGGTTTACAAGATGACGGTATGCAAGGGTGTGATATGTGTTTTCATGGGTTTACAAGATGACGGTATGCAAGGGTGTGATATGTGTTTTCATGGGTTTACAAGATGACGGTATGCAAGGGTGTGATATGCGTTTTCATGGGTTTACAAGATGACGGTATGCAAGGGTGTGATATGTGTTTTCATGGGTTTACAAGATGACGGTATGCAAGGGTGTGATATGTGTTTTCATGGGTTTACAAGATGACGGTATGCAAGGGTGTGATATGTGTTTTCATGGGTTTACAAGATGACGGTATGCAAGGGTGTGATATGCGTTTTCATGGGTTTACAAGATGACGGTATGCAAGGGTGTGATATGTGTTTTCATGGGTTTACAAGATGACGGTATGCAAGGGTGTGATATGTGTTTTCATGGGTTTACAAGATGACGGTATGCAAGGGTGTGATATGTGTTTTCATGGGTTTACAAGATGACGGTATGCAAGGGTGTGATATGTGTTTTCATGGGTTTACAAGATGACGGTATGCAAGGGTGTGATATGTGTTTTCATGGGTTTACAAGATGACGGTATGCAAGGGTGTGATATGTGTTTTCATGGGTTTACAAGATGACGGTATGCAAGGGTGTGATATGTGTTTTCATGGGTTTACAAGATGACGGTATGCAAGGGTGTGATATGCGTTTTCATGGGTTTACAAGATGACGGTATGCAAGGGTGTGATATGTGTTTTCATGGGTTTACAAGATGACGGTATGCAAGGGTGTGATATGTGTTTTCATGGGTTTACAAGATGACGGTATGCAAGGGTGTGATATGTGTTTTCATGGGTTTACAAGATGACGGTATGCAAGGGTGTGATATGCGTTTTCATGGGTTTACAAGATGACGGTATGCAAGGGTGTGATATGTGTTTTCATGGGTTTACAAGATGACGGTATGCAAGGGTGTGATATGTGTTTTCATGGGTTTACAAGATGACGGTATGCAAGGGTGTGATATGTGTTTTCATGGGTTTACAAGATGACGGTATGCAAGGGTGTGATATGTGTTTTCATGGGTTTACAAGATGACGGTATGCAAGGGTGTGATATGTGTTTTCATGGGTTTACAAGATGACGGTATGCAAGGGTGTGATATGTGTTTTCATGGGTTTACAAGATGACGGTATGCAAGGGTGTGATATGTGATGAAGGTCTCATGAGAACTGATGATAATCACTGTGACTAAAATCACAGGATGATTTGGGACAATTTTGAAAACAATCCTAATGTAAATTAGTGAGTCTGTGACTGAATTGAAAGTGTGTAATATATATATATGTGCATTTTGTGATTGAATGCATTGATGTTCTTGCTTATTTCTATTTATGCAATCAAACATTTCCACCGTGTTTTGTGGCACTATTGGATTGAACTAAAATCGATTGTCACTAATAAGAATAGGAGTGCTTTCAAGCATTGGCAAATCGTGAGAGTTCACTTCTATTAAGATCTTCATCACACATAACCATATATGGTTATGGAATTTGCACACCCTTATATATATTATAAATCCTTTGTGTTACATACATTACTGATACAGTCCAATAAAAACTGCAACAGAAACCTGGCTAAACTACACCCTGAATTCACCATACCCCGGTAAGTGTTTTCACTGTATATTGTGCATAACATACATGTAAATGGTTATGCAAGTGCATTTGGTTTCTAATATTACTGTCATCTCAAATTGAATTTGCATAAATGTTTCATGATTGGAAACTATAATTTGCATATCTATCATAATTGCTTGAGCCCAGTATAATTTACTTTTCTGGTTATAATTATTGAAATGAGTACACCTATAGACATTGCCATCTACACATGTCTGAGTTTCCACTAATGAAAGAACTAAGGTTTAGCTGTGATGACAAATCTTATTTGCTCTATTAGTTAATTAAAGAGGTGTGTCAATATTTTAATTCTACGTACAACAAATTTTTGGTTTATATGTTCTATTTGAGAAGCACTTCTAATAAAGCAATTACAGTACCATATTTACACATATAAACAGAAAATGGAAATTATTGCATGCAGAATAAATATTAATACAACTCATTTTGACCATAGACACACCTAACGGAGCAAATAATACATTGTTTTTTCAAACTGAGTGAAAATGATTGAAGTATATGCTACTGTTATTGAGGATTTCTAATATTGATTTACTTTTTTTCTTAGTCATTGACATTAGTCATGGCTGAGTGACATCGTTGGTTTAGTGGCAACCCAGTATGTATGTATGGACAGCAATTGCATAGGCAATAATATCATAGTACTGATATATTATCTACTCATTTCATCAAACTCCACACAAGCCTAGACAGTCATCAACCATGCTGATATATTCAACTAGACTGGTCAATAAATATTAAAAGTGCTTGAATATGAAACCTTTGATTAACCAATCATCTCCAATCATTGGTACGTTACCATGAGTCCACATCAGCTTATGTTCTTACACATCCCCATCACATTTAATTTATAGCCAGCAGTTGACCAATTAGAAATTGCCCAAAGTGTAAAAAAAACTCAGCAATGAGCAAAAATACTTGGATAATATGTACTAGCAGAGGTACATTACTTGGGGTTTGCAACTACGGTGACATGATACCAAGATCCCGTTACAATCTCGCGCTCGCATAAGCGATCCGACTCAGAAAAATACGAATGCGCATGCCTGAGGTAACTAGGATACTGGGATGTCCAGGTGGATCAAAACAGCTGCTCACGATATGACGGATTACGATAACTATATTTTCTGTACATTTTCGATGTATTACATTTTTTCACTATGAATGTGGCAATACATGTTTTATTACAAACCGCCTATGTCATGTCAGAAGGTACTAGTAGTAGCATCAGTCTCACTATCCACGAGATGAGACTTGAATGGGATCTTGGCATGATGTCACCATACAGTACTATGTGCGTTGCAAACCCCAAGTAATGTACTTCTGGTACTAGTAATTATAACAAACATCCAATGCCATAGTACATGCTGCTGGCTTTTTTCCAGTGTATGTATCGCAAACTAACTTCAATAAATTGTTCTGTGCTTCAGTTTGGATATCCTCTGTATGTACCTGTAAATGAAAAATAAAAATAACTTTTTCATCTGTACCTACATATTTCGCTAGTGTTTGCATGCTGTTAGGCATGGGGATTCAATTCAATGCATAAAGGGACTTACCCCATTCAGTGTTACCCACGGAGTTATACTATTGTGGGTATAGGTATGAGGTAGAATTAATGCATGATGGGACTTACCCCATTCAGTGTTACCCATGGAGTATACTATTGTGAGTATAGGTATGAGGTAGAGTCAATGCATGATGGGACTTACCTCATTCAGTGTTACCATGGAGTAATAATAATTATCTTTATTGCGTTTGTATCCCTATTAGGATTTTGAGTATACTGTTGTGGGTATAGGTATGAGGTAGAATCAATGCATGATGGGACTTACCCCATTCAGTGTTACCATGGAGTATACTGTTGTGGGTTTAGGTATGAGGTAGAATCAATGCATGATGGGACTTACCCCATTCAGTGTTACCATGGAGTATACTGTTGTGGGTTTAGGTATGAGATAGAATCAATGCATGATGGGACTTACCCCATTCAGTGTTACCATGGAGTATACTGTTGTGGGTTTAGGTATGAGGTAGAATCAATGCATGATGGGACTTACCCCGTTCAGTGTTACCCATGGAGTATAGGTATGAGGTGGATTCAATGCATGATGGGACTTACCCCGTTCAGTGTTACCCATGGAGTATAGGTATGAGGTGGATTCAATGCATGATGGGACTTACCCCATTCAGTGTTACCATGGAGTATACTGTTGTGGGTTTAGGTATGAGGTAGAATCAATGCATGATGGGACTTACCCCGTTCAGTGTTACCCATGGAGTATAGGTATGAGGTGGATTCAATGCATGATGGGACTTACCCCGTTCAGTGTTACCCATGGAGTATAGGTATGAGGTGGATTCAATGCATGATGGGACTTATCCCATTCAGTGTTATCATGGTATAATAATATAATAATAATTTATTTCCCTTTGCTTCCTCCGATAGAGGTATGAGAGAACTAAATAATATACATTACATAATACAAACGAAAAAAGCATGTACATGGAAGCGTCACACGAAATAAATTTATAAATTAGAAGAAATGCATAATAAGGCACCAGCCCAAAATTACAAAAAGCAAGTAAATAAATAAACATACATGGCACTGAATCGGTGGTCAGAAATGACCTGGCTGAATTAAAAACCGCTTCATTATATCTTTACAGAATCTAGAAAGATTTAACAACTCCGATTCATTAGATGTGATAAATAGCCGATACATTTTTAAAGTATTAGGTCTAATTCTATGATATGATTTCAAAAATCTCTCCCGTTCTTTACTCAGGGCCAGACACTCAAAGATATAGTGAAATTCATCACCAAGGTGGTTACCTTGGCATAAGGTACAAATTCTATCATGAACGGCCTTATTTTGATAGCGACCTGTGACAATGGGCAAATTGTGGTTCCCACATCTAAATTTACATAATTGAATACGATGTACTGGATCAAGTATCAGAATGTAATCTGACACAGATAATGACTTTTTGATTATTCTATAAGTAGTACACAACCCATTTTCTAGCAGATCAGCATTCCAGTTTTGTGTATACATGTCCGATAATCTAAGTTTTATCGCTTGCTTAAGCCACGTTCTATTTACATTTGATCCAATCTGCCAAAGATTCGACATACCAGTCGTATCCAGAACACCTTTAATTTTTAACATCCAGGCTGATTTGTATATATCTCTGTCATGTAACACATGGAGTATACTGTTGTGGGTTTAGGTATGAGGTAGAATCAATGCATGATGGGACTTACCCCGTTCAGTGTTACCATGGAGTATACTGTTGTGGGTTTAGGTATGAGGTAGAATCAATGCATGATGGGACTTACCCCTTTCAGTGTTACCATGGAGTATACTGTTGTGGGTTTAGGTATGAGGTAGAATCAATGCATGATGGGACTTACCCCGTTCAGTGTTACCCATGGAGTATAGGTATGAGGTGGATTCAATGCATCTGTCTTCAGAGCCATTTGGTGTTCTAGTTTATTTCCATGAGTACTATTGCTGCATTTCAGTATAGTGGAGTAATCAACACCATATTGACTGGCACACTACAATAACAATGCACAATATTTATTTAGACATTAAAACTTTCTGATGAGTTAACAGTATGTTTGTGCTCAAGAGTGACCAATGACATGATCAGTTAAATAAATACAAATTTTAAAGAAAACTCGTCATACTAATAAACAATGAATCAAATGCCATTAAATTACCAGACACAACACAATGTACTTAGATTTCTCATGCTTAAAGCTAAAAAATGTAAAATATACGGTTCTTTTGATTGCTGTGTGCGAAGCAAACAATGGAAGTCATTCTAGTTAGTGCCTGTGAATGCCTGTGTATGCGTGTGTGGTATCAACGTTGTGACAATTTTCATTTAACTTTACCAAGTGATGACCCTCACTATTTGGTATATAAGTGCCTGGGATTATGCATTAGTTTTGAATTAAAATTCGAGCATACTAATTGTCGAAAGTGCATAATTTTATATCACATTTCATTGAAATTTGGTTCATAGATGCTTTGGGGCAATCCACAGACGTGATTACTTAAATAATGAAAACACACATATTAATTATCTAATTATTATTAGACCATATCTGGTATCTCAAAATATCAGATTTTAATTGAACTTGTGGTAGAGGTGCTCTGGAAGGCTAATTTAGTCTCCAATACTCTTAACTTTCTTATTTATTTTTAATAATTCATTGTCTTGGAGAAAATTTATTTCAATATTAATCATTTGCCCTAAATTGCAACTTGGTTGAAAAACAAAAAATAATAAAAAAATGGAAAATATGTTTTTGCAATGAATTATTAAACAGACATTTTCAAAGCATTAAAGACATGATTGTAATTTGTATTATCAACATATATTACAATTACCTGTTGTCCAACTTGTGCATCATATGGTTTAGCATTAGCCTCCATACATGCAATGACAGGGAAAGCAGTCTTGATTTCATTATAGTATAAAGTACAAGTTTCTATTACATTTCCAATGCATTCGTTGACACCATGTTGACACTCAAACTGCCATTCATCACCAACTTGATGTTCCTTTAGTGAAAACGTGATTAGAATTTTGCGTTAATCACAGCAATTGTTTATAATTACAGATAACAAGGCATTGTTTTATTTTGACAATAGCAGGCAACACCCCTAACAATGTGACAGCATTTTGGTCATGTGAAAGTCACTTGATTGTAGTTTTGTTTACATTTGAAACTATTAGAAATCAATCAAAAATGTGAACAAAGTGAAGTTGACCATAGTGATTACCCTCACTGCACCACATTTTCCATCTAACAAAACACCTTTGTCCAGATTTGGCTACACTTTATTTTTGCTCAGAACCTTACCCGAATTATTTCAATCTGTAAACTCTGAAATCACCAAGGAAAAATAGACTCATTTGTTGGTAGCATCATAGACCTTAGAAAATGTTCATTAAGGGTATGGCAGTATGTCTGTAGTTATTTAGCAATAAAAATAAAGACTGATATAAACAAAGACGTGATCTTTTAGCTTACAATGTTATTCATGTGATTGAACTTGTGTTTTCAATAGTTGGAATACAAAAAAAGTACAATAATGAAATAGACCATCTGGTGATCCTTAAGATAAACATTGATATGGCATATGCATTTGTCTATATCTCAGTCCCTCTATCCCCGGTCTGGAAACGGCTATTGTCTGAGGTGTATATTACCTGCTGTGCTAAGACGGCGCTGTGTATGGCTTTTCGCGAAGCATAGTCTCTTGATAGCAGATGGGACTGTGCCTATATCTAAGCTTTCAGCTGACATATATATTGTTATAGTAACACACTTAATAACATTTATAATCACAGATCAATTACTATTGCGATTTTCCCCTGTTGCTACCTTAATGTGAAACAAAATTGATTACAAAATGAAAACCATAGTGGATTGAGACAGAGTTATGAAATTGAAATCCCTGCATGGAATTGAGTGGCTCCCTTTTAATGCCACAGTTTCTATCCCTCTCTCTAGGGTCTATTGTCAAGCACATGCCAAACAGATGCAGCAGAACCTACACAAATAATGGAATAAAGTATGACAACTTTCATTTTGTCCTCGTAGTTACTATAACTGTGTCAAAATTCACAATACATACATGAGCATTTCCATAAGGCACTAAGGTAACGTTCAATATATCAGAAAGTTGTTGCCATGTGGGATACAACTGTGACTGGATGAAATTTCTACATCCCGGGCAGAGAGATTCATAATACAATGCCACTTGTACTGGTGGAGCAGCGTTTAAGGAATTCTGACTTGATTTATAGAAACGGCATTGTTCTTGAACCTGTATGCAGATGGAAAATATAAAAAAAATGACAATGTTTGACAGTTCTCATATACTGTAAAAAACTTTATTTTAGCTGGAATTAATTGTTACTGAAAAGATTTTTTAGGTGTTTTTTATGGAATTTATTTTCACTGATTCTTGACGAGTTGAATGTAAAAATATAAGAAAAAAAGTACATTCGCTGGATTTTTTTTACTGAATCATTCCTTCAGCGATAATATCGAAAATTAATTCCAAGCGAAAATAAAGTATTTTACAGTATAGAGTTGTTTAGGAACGCCCCCAACAGACTGCTTGGTGACGACAGCCCCTGCGTTCCGAATTCAAAAATACAATAAAAAAGCACTTTAATTAAATGTTCGCAATAGTTGGTCGAACATAAATAGCGGTGGTTTAATCAGAATCCAACGGCAACACATCCGAAAGAAGACAATGTTAGACAGAAAAGTACATGTCATGTAGTATGATGTACGCAGAAACTCAGCTATTTACTCACCCCACAGCTGCGAGCCGTTTCCACAGATGTACACCACAGTCGTGGTGGAATATTGCACTTTTGGCAACAGCATACACAAACCAAACTCAGTAACAACAATGTGGTACGTAACATAGTTAAATTTGGCTGAAATCGTCGTTTTAAACTGATAACTTGTTGCGTTTATGTCTGTGAACCGGCAAATACTTTTTGTTTTCAATCGCTTGGTCACAGTCAGGTGACTTCTCACATGACGAAAAGTTCCTGTGTCTTTGAACCAGCGTGAAGTTGGCACGCAATAAGAGCACGCATTAGAAGCTGGCACGCAATAAGAACACAGTAAACATGCGTTTTATACATTGGCTAAAATAATCAAAATTGGGGTATATGATAGCCGTTTTTTTTTTGGAACGAATTTTCAACGAAAATACAACGAAGCCATACAAGTGCTAAACCCTATCGCACTGTACATGGCTCGCGGTTTCATCAAGTAAAAACTGCCTAGTTTGTTTCCAATTTAAACTGTTCATTCCAGATTTAAAAAAAAAAAATCTATTTTACATATTACATTACGGGAAATAAATATTTCACGTTTTTTGCAGCCACTTCAAACACAAATTTATTTTCGAATGTTATATATCAATTGATCGGGAATTAACAATAGATTAAAAGTGTATGGGTTACTTTCCGGAACAATATGTTCTCACACTGTAGCCACGCCCTGATCATAGCCTATAATTCACGTTTTCGGCACAAAAAATGTGTTATCACATTTATTAAAATCGGCTGAAATCACATCAAACACAAATTTGTGTTCGAGTATTATATATCAATCAAGAGAGGACTAATTGTAGATTAAGGGATGGACCATTAGATCTTGGGAGGGGTGGTCAGACCAAGGAGAATTCTTTTTTTTTTTACTATCCAAATTCCTAATTAATCAATTATTTAACAAACCAAAAATTGCAAACTTTAGTAAAAACAAATAAATTTTGAGTTCTTGTTTGAACCTTGCACAGCTGTTAATGAGTTTCAAATGACTGGGTAGAGCATTCCATAGTTTTGAACCAGTATAATCAATTGAATATAGACCTTTATTTGTTCTCTTTTTTGGGAAGGGAAAAGTCAGAATTGGTTACAGATCGAGTGGTATAGTTGTGGGAATGAAACGATAAATAGTCTAAAAGATTACGAGGGAATTTTTGATGCCGAAGGTCATGAATAAAAGTGCATAGCTGATATTTGAATAAATCATAAATATTAAGAATTCCTAAAGAATAGAACAGAGGTTTGCTGTGAGTATATTGGTTTTTGAATAGAATAATGCGTGTTAATCTCTTCTGTTGTTTATAAATTGGAGTAATTGTTGAGGGAAATGTGTTTCCCCAGACTTCAAGGCCATATAAAAGATGCGGAAGAATAAAGGCATTATACAACATAATGAGCACAAATTTTGTGAGATAGTGACGAAACTTGCTGATTAATCCGATGATAGGGGGGATATTTTGTTAACATGTGGTTTCCAAGTGAGGTATCTATCCAGAACCACACCAAGATACTTTGTTTCATCAACTTTGTTTAGAATGGTATCATTCATATGGATAGGCTGATTGTCATGATTTACTCGTTTATGTGACGGGGAAAAGAACATGTAACTAGTTTTGTTTGAGTTGACAGTTAATTTGTTATCATTACACCATTTGTTAACTTGGTACAGGAATGGAATGTGAAGTTAGTGTCGTCAGCAAATAATATAAATTGGAAGAAAGGGGAGGATTTATTAGGCATATCATTTATATATAAAAGAAAAAGTATAGGGCCTACTAGACAGATCCTTGTGGAACTCGATAATTGATAGGAAGGGACTAGGAATGATAACCATTTACCTGAACATATTGTCTACGGTTAGGTACCCCGGATGCCATAATTAAGTAACTTGGATCGTACTATTTTGTGATTGACGGTATCAAAGGCTTTAGTTAGATCGAGAAATACACCAAAAACTATGATGCCGTCGTCAGTTGTTCTAACAAGGTCAAAGTTTATGTCAATGAGTGAGAGCTTAGTACTATATTTTTTCCCGAATACTGATATTTGTTAATGATTTTATGTTTGTCAAGAAATAAAATGAATTGCTTGTTAATAGTTTTTTTTTCAATAATTTTGTTAATAATTGTCAATATGGAAATTGGTCTATGGTTGCCTACTATTAAAATAGGGAGAAGCTTTCTTGTAAATTGGTGAAACAGTAGCGAGTTTAAGTTGGTCTGGAATGATACCTGCAGTGAGGGAGAGATTGATAATGTGACATAATGGTTGTTTGCATCTTTTAGGAGGCGGAGAGAGAGGAGATCATGGATTTATTTAGGTTCAAACTATTGAACTATTGAGTATTTTAAGTTAATGCATTTTTGTGTAAAACGTGAAATATAGACCAAGTTTAGGGCGTGGTTACAGAGTGGCAACACAATGTGCCGTACAGTAACTAATATATTTTCAATATATTTTTAATACTCCGTCGATTGATATATAACACAACCGATTTGATTAAATGTATTAATGCATTTTTGTAACAAATCGTGAAATATTGTCAGAGCTTAGGGCATGGCTACAGAGTTATAACTTGTTGTGCCGGAAAGTAACTAATATTATTTTAATCTACTATTGGTCCTCTCTCGATTGACATAAAACATTCGAAAATATATTTGTGTTTGATGTGAATGCAGCCGATTTTAATATAAATAACATCGCATTTATTGCGAGGAAAACGTGAAATATGAACCAGGTTTTGGGCATGGTTACAGAGTGACACCTTATTGTGCCGGACAGTGACTAACATACAATCAATCTACTATTAGTTTTCTCTCGATTGATACCCCCGGTATATAATAATCGATAATTAGTTGTGTTTGAAGTGGCTGCAGCCGGTTTGATTAAATGTATTAAGGCGTTTGTTTGTGCCAAAAACGTGAAATATAGGCCATATTCAGGACGTGGTTTCAGAGTGACAACTTTTTGTGCCGGACAGTGAGTATTATACTTTTAATCTACTATTGGTCCTCTCTCGATTGATATATAAGACTCGAAAATAAATTCGTGTTTGATGTGACTACAGCCGATTTGATTACATGAATTGACGCATTTTTTGTACCAAAAACGTGAAATATTGTCACAGTTTAGGGCATGGTTATATTGTGACAACATATTGTGCCGGAAAGAGACTGACATATTTATAATCTACTGTTAATTCTACTGATATATAACATTCGAATATTAAATTTGAGTATGAAGTGACTGCAGCCGATTTAATTATAAATAACATCGCATTTGTGCGATAAACCTGAAATATTATAACTATTTTTTTCGTCTCACAGGTGGTTTATAATGCGTAAAACTATAATTGTCTTTTTTTTAAAAAACGAGGCAGTTATTTATTTGATGAAACTGCCAGCCATATACAGTGCGATAGGGTTTAGCACTTGTATGGCCTTGTTGTATTTTCGTTAAAAGTTTTTGTCAAAAAGAGGGAATTCGGCTATCAAATATCCCAATTTGGATTATTTTAGTCAAATCACCACTGTACACGACAAAAATGCCATTTTTTTAATGCTTGATTTTATTGTGTGCCAGCTTCTATTGTGCGCTATTATTGCGTACCAACTTCACACTGTCCAGCTTTGATTGGTAGCTGGTTTGAGGTAGAAGTTCGTGCTAGTATGGCTGCTCCGAGTGAGGATGTGGATGAACATTTATCCAAAATTTTCACACCTGTTGGTTTTGAATATTACCCATTTAAGGTAACTAATATCAATAATCGCAGGTTGATAGTGAGCCAGAATTATAGCTACACATGGCTTCCAACAATAATTATATTTTGTGTCGACGGCCGTGTTGGTCGCATTCACAAGTCTAGACAGTTGTCATATTATTACCCGGACGCAACACTTCCTTGTAGACACAAATAGCACAGGGCTAATCATAGGTTTATTTGTACACTCGATATATAAGTTTTCAGACGATTTACTGACTGTTTACAAATAAGCTATAATTTGTGTATATCTCATCACAGGGAACCCAGGAACTATAATCAACTGTAATACGCAGTCTCTATGAGCGGGGGAGGAGGGGGGGGGGGGGTATCGGCTAGTATTTAGTCTATTTTTTACACTGGATACCAGCTGATACCCCCCCCCCCCGCGCGCGCTCATAGGGAGTGCATACAGTTGATCATAGTTCCTGGGTAATCCCTGTGATCTCATTAGATAAACAGTCACCTTTCAGCTAAGTCTCTTCAAAGACAAACATTATGCAAAAACATTTGTGTAAAAATAACATCCTAAATAAATTTTTACCTGACGCGTGCAGCTGACATGATAGGGTTTGATCTCAAACAACTGATTGTTTAAAGTTTTCTTCGTTATTGACAGATTAATATAAATTCTTATTTCAGTAAAAAAATGATCCTTCAAATAAATAGTATCTACTTTAAAAGGATTAATTACCCGGTTCTAGTATTCACTGGGTTTTAATTTTGCTTATTTCGCTGACTGGAACGTTGTGTTTTACTAATTGCATACTGTTGTCAATATTGACATTAGCCTTGGCAACTAAATATATAGAGATGTCGGTGGCACTAATATTGATGGCAGGAAGATCTGTTTGTTTGTCTGTCTGTTTTAGCGTAAGTTTGTCTGTGATATCTCATGTATGGATTTCAGTGTGATATCAAGTTGAGTATGATCTTTGTAAATGATGTGACTCAGAGACCCAGCTGTAAGATGAAAATCTAACAGCCCCTAGACAGATACTAAATGTGTAATAGGTAACCATGGTAACACAGAAAATTAGATCACCAATTTATGGTATTAAGACCTAACACACAAAAAACAGCAAAAGTATTTGGTCAAAACCTCCTCAAAATTTTTTTTAAGGAACCTACATTCTTCTCTTTAAAGCGGATGGGTCACGCGCAGGAATTGAGTTCCAATTGACGATTACAACACACGCTAAAAATGCAAAGGCTCATGGGTAGACGCTTGTTTGTAAACATTGACATGCTATGGCCATTTGACATATGCGCAGGTGATGACTCTCTCGCTTTAATGTTTTTGTTGTACCCTGTGATTTACTGAAAAATGTTATTTTTACAGTTAGGAGTTTTCATAATTTTATGACATTCATGACAAATTTTGTGAAAGTCACTGACCCCAGACAAATTAGCTACTACAACTTCCATGATTTTCACTGCGTTGCAAAATTAAGTAAAGAGGTTTACAATATACTGTATTTTGTCCTGGCAACCTGCAGTGATTGTTGAATGTAACATTTTTTTTTTCAGATTGGCTGGTACAATGAAACCGTAGATCCAATATTCAAGCTGGACTATCCCGATGACACCCTGGCTTATATCATTGTCAGCACACCTGGCATGTTTGAAAAAGCGTTTGTGCCATACGTATGTCGACTGAATGCCGAAGATGCCAGGGATCCAGTTGATCAGTGTATTGATTTGTACTACCAGAAGGTCAAAGAGGTCTGTACTTTCTTTTAGTTTGATGAGATCTGTTTTTGATCTGGAGTTTATGGTTAGATTATTTGTATGTGTCTAGAAAAAATACACAAGTGCACTCAATCACTGAAAATATTATTGTCTCAAATTTACTGCTAGTTAATAATCTAATACATTTGTAATAGTGTTAGTTAACACTACTATTAACTTGGTTGTTAATATCATAAATTGTGAGTGCTGCTGATATGTTACTGCTGGTTGATATTTTTATTGATCTGGTACCATTAATGTTAAACCTGATACTGTGATATGTATATTAACCAGATACTACTGTTGGTTGTGATTCGTATTACCAACCACATAATACGGTTAGTTAGTGTTACAAACCTGATACTATTGCTAGTTGGTATTAATAATACTGTTACTTTGTATTACTAACCTTAGTACTGGTAGTTGAAACATGTATTAATAACCTGACACTACTGCTAGTTGGTATTACTCAACTAATACTACTGCTAGTTGTTATTACTAACCTTGATACTACTGCTAGTTTAGTGTGTATGTGAGATAATAATTCAAACTGTTTTTTTGTTCTAGGCATTTCCTGACCATGACATAGAGGTTATACATGACTATGACTTGCATGCCAATAGACGTCCTAAAATACTTGTACAAACAGCAGGACATGTTGCTGGTGCTGCATATTACTATCAAAGAAAAGATGTAAAAAATGATCCTTGGGAGAAAGATCAGGTATAAAATAAATATTACAGTTTGTATTCATTTTCCCATTCATGTATGTATAACAATAACGCTATGGAAAAAGGGGAGGTGCTTGGCATCTTTACTTGAGGGAAATTAGGCACAAAATACCTCACTTAACTCAGTTGTTGATGGTTTACTGACAATTTGGCCAAATTTTTATTTACGTTTTTTTTTTTATTTTCAGAAGATATTTGGTGTGAGCGTACATCCATTGTTTGGAGGTTGGTTTGGTTTCCGTGGAGTCATCATTTTCAAAGATATTCAAAAAATTGAGCTGGAGAAAAAAGAGCCAGTAGACTGTATCCAGGGTGATGAATTAAGAATACAAGTGTTGGAGAAGTTCACCTACCACTGGGCAGACAATTCATTCAGAGATATCATTCCTGTAGTAGAGAAATATTCAGATGAACAGAAAGTTTACTTTAACACACTGCCTGCAGAAAGAAGAAAGTTATTGGAATCACTTGGCATTAAGATAGGTCAACAAGACAGCTGTAAAGAAACATAGACAGAGATGACGATTGCCTCAAGGATATTACCATGGTGATGGTTGCCTTGGGATGTTACCATGGTGATGGTTACCTTGGTTAGATTTTACCATGCTTGTTGTGTGAGAGAAAAAATTATTGTGATGTAATTCAATTATGATAAAATTGTTTTGTATAACACTTTTCTAGTTATTGGTAATCTTTAACTTGAACACTATAGATTTGCAAACCACTATTCCAATTACTGTCTCCCATTCATATTTATTTATTGAAATATTCTGAAAACCAGACACCAGGGTAGATAACTTTATAATTTCACCATTCCTGCCAAAAATGTTCGACCCTACACTAAAGATTATTTTCATATATTTGTTTAGCAGAAGGAGACTACATTGTAAATGATGTCTGTGTCTCTTTAATCTAGATCTGAGAAGTTCTATCTCTATTCGGAGTGACAATCAAAAACAACAGCAGTTTTTACTGCAGCACTAATACACGTACCACACAACTGAGTGTTATCCCTTTTTTGCTCTTTTCCTGAGACATCTAAACATTGTGCCACCGTGTAAAACATGTAATTCTAATTTCCCATTAAAACTATTGTGTTCTTTGTTACATAATTGTTGTATCAGCCATCTAAAGAGAAAGGTCCCTTCAATAGTATTTATTAGAATTGCATTTTCACTGAAGCAGAAACAAAATGTTATAAGACCACAATGCACTGCAAGTTTCATTTTCACCCGCACAACTTGAAAGTCACTCATCTCATCTTTCAAGCACTGTCATTTAAACCTCAAAATTGATGTCGTTTTTATATCACTAATTTATGAACTTGCATTTTGTTATTTTCAACTTCTCTGAAACTGTAATACATTTATTTTGGTAATAAAAGGAAAGTGTCTCATAACGATTTAGGATTGTATGTTAACCCAACTGTATGATTATAAACTAGAGGTCATGTTTTTATTTCCCTTTGGATCCCTTTATCAGGGTCTAATGTTGTTGTGCTGTCTGTGTGTCTGTTGACACGCATTTTGTTTCACAGTCTTAAGAACCTGCTGAAGATGACAATCAGTTACCATGGGAACATGGATCAGGTATAAAAACTTATAGCCTAGAAATACATTATGTCTACTAAAGTCTGGAGGTCTGATGCTCACTGATGAGGCAAACACAAAGAAACAAATGACAGAACTTCGATTTATCTGTAAAAATCTTATTTTTACTTTGAATATGATGCAATTTTGTTGAATTGTTACTATAAAATGACTAATTTTCGCTGGGTTTAAATTTCGCTGATTTACCATTTCGGGTCTATTAAGTAGGTTTAAAATTCACGGTTTTATCATTTAGATAATGTGTTCTATGCTCAATTTTACATATTCACTGGGTTTTAATTTAGCACATTTTTCAGTCGGCGAAATAAGCAAAATTAAAATCCAGTGAATAATTGACCTCTTTACAGTATTGCTGGTGTACGCCACACCCATATCTTGCACATTAACCTCAGTTTGCTATAGCAGAATCCATGGCGATGTTTGAGTGGGCAGCCAACAACCAAATGTAAACAAGGCCTAAATTGACAACGGCATGGATTCATGACTATGGATGATGTAGCTATTTCAGGACATTTCTTACATCATACATTGTAGTCATAATGTGAGAAAGGGATGTCAATGAAATTTCATCGTAATTAAAAAGGGGTAAACACTAAAAAAAAGTGTCTGAGAAATTGACGAGGACAATTAAAAAATAAAATAAAACTTGTGTGATTTTCGTACCAAGTCTGAATGAAATCCAGGAAATTGTAAAAGGAGTTTTTTGGAATGAAAATGGCCGTGAATTGGTTAAAAAAAGATGGCCATGGTGGGTTTATCAATATGTGAAACAAAACATACAAATGCAATAAAGCTGAAACCTAGATTGTTGCATATATTTGATTTATTTTACATGTAGCCACAACACTCCTGTGCATACATCAAAGTACAGTCACTTTGTAGTCACATTATTACAACTATTGTGTTACGTATTAGTCACCAAATTTGTTCCAAAAACTACAATGCTGTAGACACTAAAAGGTAAAACAATGTATTCATAAATTAACAAATCACAGAAATATAGGAAAAGATCAAAATAATTTAACCTTTTCGCCACCAGACTTTGTCCAAATTTTTCTGTAGCTTTTTTTTTTGTATCCATTATTTCTGGAAATGAACTCTATTTTTGGAGACAAAATATTTGGCTATTTTTGTTCTAATCTTCTGAAAAAAAGTGCAAACTATTTGTGATGAAAAGAAGGGAACTGGTGGTGAAAAGTTTAATAAAACAACATAAAAACAACTATTAGAATAATAATGAAATGAAACCAGTTGCCATAGAAATAAGGAATTTATAAATATTTTGATTTAAATACAAGAAAAAAATACACTTATCCACTACCTCCTCTCAACATCCAGACTCGTGTCCACACCTTGACCTTTCCTCAAACAAATGTGAACGCGCAAAATTTTAAAACTTGGATTCAAATGTTAAATTTATGCAAACTAGACAGTGAAATTACATCAAAATTTGACAGGAAAATGAATTAAAACATTTGAGGATGAGAGAGTAATGATGTCACTAATCATGTGACATAGTCGGTACAGTCCACTGCACTAATGTTTTTAATGTTTTATTATCATTTCAAACACCAGACTTTAGAAAACATTATTTGTTGTGCAGTGACTGTCTGGTGGTCAAAGAGTTCATACACTGTGTGACTCAGTATTCCAGTGTTGTGGAAGTAATGTGACTGTGCTACCCAATATGATAGTTGCATACAAAATTATAATAATTTCTAATTTATCGTTTTAAAGGGCGGTAGTCGTAGCGCTACGCACGTGCAACATTTGTGTTGATAAGCATTGATTTTCCCGCAATTCAATGCACTTACACTGATTACAGACTCCTTTGATACCTTCCAATCACCTGAGATGTGGATCCAGAAACAATTCGACCATTTTTAACCTCATCCATAAAGTAAAATGTTGTGCACAATGTTTCCTTACTGTGTCGGTTTAAACAAAATCTGTCCACGTAATATTACTCCAGAATAATAGAAATTTGTGATTTAGATTTCTAGCAAATCAACTATCTTGAATTGGATCATGGAACAAGTGAAAACCAATCTTAAAAATCAAATGATATGCATCAAGGCTCCATTGTGTTAAAACAAAATCTCACATACGGTCATCACGAATAGGACCATCAAATGCATGTGCATATGTTCGATATGATGTCTGATGTACGTGTGAAGTTTGATGCAGGTATGTGCGAGATATAGGTGAATACATATAGACGTAAAAACAGACGCTAGAATGTCAAACCAGAAGTTCCTGTTTCGGATTGCATCAGAATGAGCACTATAAATATGATGCAATATATTTTCACAAACAAAATACACAAATTTACGAATGCTCTGAATTTTATCTCAACTTGATACATCAGATATATTTTGAAAATTGCTTAAACAGCCTACAATTAAATGTAGTGTTCATCACACAAAGTTTTATTCATGAATACACCTGCTCATCAACAATCAAGGACTGCATGGACAAAATAACTTTGCAGTTGATTTGAAGCATAAATATAAAAGGCTGAACTTAATATATATCAAAAAAACTGTTCTTTGATTGGTCTGACTGGTAGGTGTTAGGATTAGGTAGTCAATCAGAAAAAGCTATGCATTGACATTAAACTGTTGGTTGCTAACCAAATTTACATACATTTTTAAATTAGCTCTCATCACAAACTACTGAGATTGTTAGAATGAGTCCTTAACTCACTGATCACATGAAATTTCTCTGCCAGGAATTCTGCATTAGAAACTGTCAGAGATTTGACTGAATATGCCACGTTAAAATAAACGCATTGTAATGACAACATTTTGTTGTTTTGTAAAATAGGTTACATTTCAGTGGTCATTGAATGTCCCCTCTTTGTTAATAATGTCTTCTGACCAATCAGTCGTGTGCTGTGCTGACCATAACAGTGACCAACGAACAAGATTTATATCTCATTTATATAACAGTTTTCTCACTCTCATTTGGCTGACTGACACAAATCACTTGCTAACTTCAATTAAAGCGGAAGAGTAGTCACCTACGCATGCGTCAGATAGCCATAGCGTGCCATTGTTTATAAACAATCGTCTATCCACGAGCCTTTGCGTTTTTTAGCGCGTGTTATCATTGCTTGGGACTCTATTCCCACGTGTCCGCAGGTGACGACTCTCCCACTTTAAGAGAATGTGCTATGATCAAAAGTTCTAACGTGATTATACAGTGAATTATGATTTCTTAATGGTTGCCAGAGAAAGTGTCAGTACTGGTATTTAAACCATGTATGAAAAAAAAATGAAAATTGAGAACACTTGCATTGTGAGTGTTTAAGCAGTTTGGCACCTGCAAAGGTGAATTCAATGGTAACTATAATGTCAATAGATATTCATGACTGGAGCTAACAGAACCAAAGTAACAAATGCAGAGCTAACATAACCTGCTAGACTATTTAATACATACATTATGTTTACACTGAACAGATAATGATTCTAATATGCAAGATATTAAACATACACTGCATGTAATAAGCCTAAATACATCATTTAATGTTTCTATGATATTTCTTCTTTATTCTATGTTTGTTGTGTATTTTGGAAATCAAATATACCTACCATCAGTTCCACAGTGCTGTAACCAACATTTGATTATCATAAATGAACATTTGAGCAAGTGACTCTACCATGTTACAACTACAACTTAATAAGCATGCATTATAACAGAACAGGATGGGACTGCAGAACAATCTTTAAACAACATTGCTAAATTTTATATGAAAACAGTGGGGTGTGTGTAGCTATGTGAAAAGCACAGAACATAACTTAATTTTAATATTCTTATAAATCAAGCAGAAGGTATTCACATTTCAGTGTTTATTATTAATACATGCTTAACAAATTCATCTAGGTCAATCAAACTAAGCCCAAGAATTTCAATCAATATATTACAATCGATTGGGTGTGAAGTACTGTAAGTATGGTATAATGTTTAGTATTTCAGTTTCAACTGCAAGAAAATCAGATTCTATTTGTTTTTATTACATTATCCAATATTGATATCTGTCTATCATGAAAACCACAGAATGCGTTTGGTACATAGAAATTGTGAAAAAAAGACTAGGGTATAAACAATTTTCTAGTACAATTTGTATCTCTTATTTCCTCTTGTGTACAACTATTTTCTTCAAATTTGCACTGCTATTTCTAATAATCTACTCCTTAGTATATGACAGTTTGTATCTTAATAACTTTTAAGTTAAAATAACAGATGTACGTCATCAGTGATGCAGTACAAAATACAAAGCTAATGATAATTTTAAGTAGATAAATATGAATCAATGAATGTATTAGAAATATAGTTTAAAGCGAGGGAGTCGTCCCCTGCGTCTGCATCAGATGGCCATAGCGTGTCAGTGTTTACAAACAAGCGTCTACCCATGAGCCTTCGAGTTTTTAGCACGTGTTATCACTTAGGACTCAATTCCCGCACATGCACAAGTGACTACCCTTCCACTTTAAGTATTCTATATAATAACTGCAAATTCTGCATAACTCCGGTTATGAATTGATTTTAACATTTATAACGCAAAACCACATGCATTACATTCTTGTTTAGTTTACATGCATATCACCACAAGTAGGCGCACTAATATAGTACCGGTTTACATGTATTGAAAACTGCTTTAGTTTTGTGACACAAATTTTTGAAAATTTCAGGAAAATTGTGATATTTTGTAGCAGTGAAAAATAAAGGGTTTACAGTATATATACTATGCAAGAATGATAACTCCAATAAAAGTAGCATTCAGAAATAGAAATCTACTTGAAACACAAAAAAGATGGCAAAATTCCCCATTTCTTCAGTATAATAAAACATTTATAATTAACTCAGTGTTGGTTAATATTATGAGGTTATCACAAGAATACTGCAAAGTATACTCAAAAGCAGTATGGTGAATGTATAGACCAATGTGTAGCACAGATTGATGTGTTGCCATACTGCCTGAGTGCATTCTTTGCGGTATTCTTGTGATAACCTCATTACATCTCTTCCCTGCTTGTAGTAATACTTCAATGGGAGAAAACAGCCTTGAATGGCAACAACAAATATTTCGGGCAAACATTTGCATTCAATGGCGAGATTCTATTCTCATCACATGCTGATAACGATTCTGTGTCTCAGTAAACAAGAATAGTGTTCTAATGTGACGTAAACGAGATGCACAATTTCCAAATAAGTCAGACATTCGCACACATTTAAGTAACATTTTTGAACACATTATACAGTATTTTACGGATGGGTAAGTTATATTGTGTTGGGTGTCAGATATATAATAATCCTTGGTCAATTATCTCCTCTCTAGGTTATTAAAACTGAATATTGGAATCCATTTCAGTAACTATTTCTTTAATGTAATATCTGTTATCACTCACAATATAAATAAGCAAATAATCTAATACACTACAGTGCATAGAAAGTTATATAAAAATCACCTTTAACTATTGGAGTAAATTATAACAGAACAAACACACAGTACTGCAATGATACACTTGTAATGAATGGCATTTGAAGCATGCTATACTTGCACTGTTATGTCATGTTCAATATCTTCTTGTATACACTGATAATCATAGACAATCACTAGGATTTATATCCTACTCTGTCAGATTGTATTACAATTACTTTACTCATTATTGTTTTATGGATAATAAACTTCATTTCACTAAGCTTCAATACACGGAGCTCTACTAGTAAAAATAAAGCGACATATTGTTAGCCATAAAACCAATAATACGTAAAGAACAAGGCGTTCAAACTAACACTGTGAGACTGCATACAACTATTACTATACAACTAAACTCTTCACATCTTGGGACTTTGCTTGGACATGCGTCATGGTAATTTATGTAATTACAGTCGGTTCTTGACGTCCTGTTAACTCTCTTAACTGTGATAAACCTAAAGCTATTTCTACCAAGGGTTTCAAGACCACCTGAAAACAAATATTTAACAATACGTTATTCAAATTATGTGACGCTAAATTGATGTATATACACGACAACTGTGTTTGATTGCGATATCATTTTGAAAGGCTTTTGGGTCGTTATTTTCGTCATAGAAGTGCTTTAACACTAGAGGGCACAATTTACAGGAATGATGCATGTGGCATTGAGAACATGAACATAGTCAGGTGACTTTACCTGTGAATCCATGGAATGGTAAGACTCCTCGCTTTCGTAACTATCAATATACAGCCGCACAGTAGCACCAACACTACCTGTTCCACTGAGACGAAATATAGCACGGGAACCATCTTCAAATATAATTCTTATTCCCTGAAAATAAAATTTGAGGTTATGTCACAAAATCTGTTTTTAAAGTGGGACTGATGCATGAGAAGAATGTGCTCATACTTTTCCCAAAAACTGACTTATTTCTTGTTTATGAAATTGTTTCTAAGGTAGACGACTAATTAGGCACATCTAGTTAAGCCTAATATACAAGATTGAAATTCCAATGGAAGTCTAAATTCTAAATTGGAAAACAAATAATGATCATTTGATGTGATCCTTGGGACTGAGAAACTCCCCAGTATAGGGAAAATGTGTTGTATTTGTAGCATGGAACCCACATCAATATGACATAGTATGATGGGCACCTTCCTTTACAGTTTTTCTGACTTGATCATGTATTTTATTAGTTTGTTAGTTATTTCTACATAACAGCTTCTAAAAAAAAATGTTTCATTGCACCCTAGTTTTATAACAAACCAGAGTTGATCAAAACTTACCTGATTCTTAGATACACTGTTGTCAATGGGATCTGTATAACAGAAATCATCAGCCTTAGCTACTTTGTAAGTTTTACCATGGCAACTATAATCTTTGCCGACATATCCAGGATCAGCGACGAGTGCTCGTAAATTAGCCATCATCTGATTGGCTGGTTCAGCATCCACATTTTCATAGTCATATCTGTGAACAGACACAATTAAAGTATAATTATAAAGTGCACATTTGAGTAAATTAATAATAAATAAAACTCAAACAAATAATGGTCAATTACTGTTTTTTACAAAAAGAAAATCTTTTAATTAAATTGTTTTCAAACATTTAGCAGCAGAACTAGGTGTCCAGGTGTATGCCAATTATTATACACTACATAATGATACTTGTATCACAAAATGTGCTGACCAATCAGAATTGCACATTCAGTCATGTGACGCCATGATATCATTAAACAATGCATACAGTTTCTGTTATCCCAATTCAAGGTAAATACAAATATTACCAATACTTCAAATAAACAAGTACTATAAAATGACTAATTTTCACTGGGTTTAAATTTCACTGATTTACCATTTCAGGCATATTCAGTGGGTTTCAAATTCACGGTTTTATCATTTAGATAGTGTGTTCTATTCTAAATTTTACATATTCACTGGGCATTTTAGCGAAACAAGCAAAATTAAAACCCAGTGAATAATTAACCCTTTTACAGTATTTGTATGCCACAGCCATTATTGACTAAATATCCTCACTACATTATATAGAAAATACTAACCCCTCATACTGTAGAATACTTTATTTTCACTTGGAATTTATTTTCGCTATTTTCGCTGAAGGGATGATTCCGTGAAAATAAAATCCAGGGAATATACTTTTTTTCCTATATTTCACATTAAACTCATCAAAAATCAGTGAAAATAAATTCCATACAAAATGCCCATAAAGCTATTCCAGCGAAAATAAAGTATTCCACAGTATACCAGTAAATTGTCAGACATAATATAAGTACCGGCATGCAGCAAATAATATGGCCCTTCCCATGATGCATTGTACAATAACAAAAATATTCAAACCAAATACAAAATTGAATCTAATCCAAAAACAATGTGCTAAAGTGACCGATACTTAACTATTCTCGGACTATTCTTTTTTTTACCAATAATGGTTGCCAGGCAGTGAAAATGACCAGCGGTCCACCCCCAAAAATATCAGCAAAAGCGAATTACAAATCACTTTTGTTTCATTTAAATTGCAGAATAAAACAACATGTCACAGTGGGCCACCATTGTTAGATTGAAATCAATGTACAATTTATTAAAAAGCTACCCAAGGACCCTGCTCATTCCTCTAACCTGCTTCTTGAATGTGCTCGACAGGGACTAAATAATTCACTAAGCCAATAACCATAGCAACGTCATTACCTTGTAAAGAAATTTCTCCCATATTTCTTCCAGTGAGTTTTAAGTACCTCTTCCACAGATTGTTCTCTAACGGCTAGTATTGACAACCAGGCCAACACCGCCCATAGTCCATCTTTTTCCCTTATATGGTCACTTCCTGTTCCAAAACTCTCCTCCCCACAAATTGACAGTCTGTTGGCATCCATCAAGTTGCCAAAAAACTTCCAGCCCGTTGGAACCTCAAAAAATTCAACTCCTTTTTCCTTGGCGACCCTGTAAAGTTAAAGATTTAATGAGGGGCAAATTTTCGAAAAATCGGTAAGTCAGTAAAAATTGTAAAAATGTTGTCGCTGTGAAAATGTATCTGGGGATTCTATAGAGTGTCGGCGACTTTTGCAAAATGTTGACTGCATGAATGCCATCATGACGTGACAATTCTTAGCAGCACAATCTAAATGTTTGCAGCATCTAATGATTAATTCGTTTCCTGTTTTTCATGATATTCTTAACTGAGGTACATGTCTATTCATAATTTTGGAGACAGTTGTCCATGAAGCACATGACAATCAATGTTTACCATAGTATAAGTAAACAACATTGTACTGTTTGTTAGTAAAGCACCTCCACTATAAGCACATAGATAAGGTATGCAAACAGCTCATAATTTGGATAATTCATATCATATAATAAAGTTATGTTCAAAGGTGATAAGTTAAGCCACAAAACAGAAGTTCAAGTCGAAAAGAGTTGTAGAGTGCAACATATGAAAAGACACGTCTGTCATGTATATAATTTTTTTGTATTTTGTGGTCATAGAATACCTATCCAGAGCTCCACCAGTGGGCATACTACGTGCCAATCCCTTCAATCCAGTCTTCTGTAAATAGGGGATACAATCAGCATTGGCCGCAATGACAGCCACAGAGTCAGACGGTGTTACAAAGAAACCATTCTGACCAAGAATCATATTACGATCCTACAACATATAAAGAGAGACAACAAAGAAATTAATTAAATTCATATTAGTAACCTTGCAATAATTCAAAAAAGAGTTCATGCAAGTCATGATACTTACGCCATCACCGTCAAAGGCTGCACCAAATCCATATACACCAGTTTTCATTGTATTAACCAAATCTGATGCATAGGTCAAGTTAGGGTCAGGATGGTGTCCACCAAAGTCTTCCAAAGGAACACAGTTGATAAGTCCATCCTCAGCAGCACCAAGTTCCTCGCAAAGTATCCGCTTAGCATAAGGCCCTACAACTGTTAAGTATAAAACATCTAGTTATTTAAATGCATACAGTAGTCGTTGATTTTAATGTAAATGTATATTTGAGTGCATGTGTACATATCTGTACATTGTAACTCTTGTTATACAGACATGCTATCTCTTGATATGTATTACAGCAAAGGCAAATCATTTTGTTATACAATAGATTTGAACCAAATCCATCAATGAATACCTGAAATATGACAACACTATAAAGGCTTTATAATGTTGCAGTATTGATCTGATTGACACTTATATGACAAGCATGTTATAGTCAGGTGCAGATATTTTGAGAAAAAGTATACCCGGTATTGAACAAGCAGATTTTGATACACACAAGACTGAAAACTATGTATATTAGCTTACTGATTAGTCCATTTTAATAGACAAGAAGAATATTCTGGGAATCTTTTTGCATTTGGATATCGTTTTAAGGTTATTACGAAGATACCTCAAAGTATGCACTCAGACAATACACCGTTGCATTGACCTCTGTTGCGTGTCGGATGAGACTCCCACTGTACTGTCTTTGTGCATACTTTGAGATATCCTCGTAATAACCTGATATTCATAAGTTATATACAGTTGTTACTTTAATAGTCAATAAGGACCTCAAATAAAATTGAAACAGCGACAAGATAAGCTTACCTCCATGCATGGAGTCAATAACAAATTTCAAATTGGTTGTCAACAGTTTCTTGAGAATCTCAAAATCAAATATTTCCTTCATGGATGCTAAGTAGTCTTCAACGGGGTCAACGACTTCTACTGTAAACTTCCTCTCATCCACATCAAATTCTTGAACTCCAACCTTTTTGAGGTCAATCTTCAGATCAGGGCATGTGAAATATTCATCCAATTTGGTAGTTAATTGGTGAATCTTGTTGGTGACTGCCTCCGGTGCAGCGCCTGAATAAAGAATTCAGTAATATGTATCAACACATGTAACAATAATACTGTATTTAACGCACAGGTCAGTAAATCAGTCTTACTTTAAAAATAAAATTTAAAAAGTGCCCTATTTATGGAAACCATTGAGCAGAGATAAAAACACCTAATGTTATACATTGTACCAACATTTAAGGATCCATCGTTTTCAACATATTCTGAATATAGACAATTACCCATGCATACTCCAGAATTATATATTTATGAAATTCAGTAATATCTTTCCCTGATACAACTATTAAATATTAATACAACATACTGCGTTGTGTGAAATCTGGTATTTAAAAAATAATTGATAGTTATTTAATGTATTGTATTTTATATTTCCACGTAATTTCAAATAAACTGTTGAATGAATTAAAAAAAACACCCAATGATTAGACAACATACTTATGCAAATTTTGTCTAATTGCACACTAATTAAAAAAAATTATGAGGCACATTCCTAATTCAGTATGGCATCTTCATGCGTATGACAAACATTTTTATGTTAATTACCTCCATTTGAAATGTTGAATTTAATTCCAAAATCTCCTTTAGGACCGCCTGGGTTGTGGCTTGCCGTTAGAATGATGCCACCACTAGCTTGACGCTTACGAATAACACAGGAGACAGCTGGTGTAGAGAACAAACCATTCTGTCCAACAATCACTTTGCTGACCTATCAGAACAAAACAAGTTATTAAATTAACATTTAAAAAAATTGAAATTGGTGCGAAGTAATTAAGTTACCGGTACTTAAAAATTAATAAACAATAGTGTTAATTAAAGGCAGCCATATTAGAATAATGTCAAAACCTTTAATGTGGTCTCTGTACATAAAAAAATATCATTTATAATTTATTACCATAGCTACAAAAATAACAAAAATCATACAAAATGTATAAAATATTTTAGTAAGTTACTGGGGAAGTTTAAATTCTTTTCGTGTTTAGATATAGTATATAATGGTATTATATTGAATGTATAAAAGTGACAATCATTTGACTTGATGATTGTAGCTAACAATATGCGGGTATTTGCTGCAGTCTGTTACACGTGTATGATATACTACACACACAGTTGAAATGGTGTCACGGTGATGAATAATTAAGGTAGCAACAGGGGAAAATGATTCGTTGTTGGTAGCACGTCTGTAGATGAAGCTAGCTAGAAAACAAACAAAACCAGATAACAAGAAAACAAAGACGCAATTGTCCATTCTACAGTGCTACAAACATCCTATGCAATGCACAGGTAATTCATGAGAATAAAGACTTCTTCAGAACCATTCAAAATTGATAATTGTTAACAAAAAAAAAGTTCAAATAGCCATCACTACAGCTGATGCATAATTTAAATTGTAAAATATTCAAATTCAAGTCAGAGAAATTATCATGCAAGGTCATAATTTCGGATTTATAATTTGAAAAATAAGTGCAACAATAGAATAACTAAAGAAAGTAAACAGAACAAAAAATATTGAAGCAATAAATGCAGTGTTTTTGTTTTTAATGGAAATAAGATACTGATAATTCTGAGATACAATCTTGGGAATGCATTTAATAGCAGGCCATCGTCCTGTAACAACCAGCCAAAAAATAAATAAATAGGCTCTAGGCAGTGGGGAGACCACAAAGTAGACAACCAATTTGGGCTTATAGCAGCTGCCATATGGCCAGTGGCTGGCTATTAACAAAACCCCTGCTGGCTATGTACAACATACAAATTATTTTATTTACTTATATCTGAACTTTCAGATGATATATAGGTTATAGTAAGCTTTGTAACTTTTATAGAATGTCTGAATCAATTTTTAGCTTGTTTTTTTTTTTTAAGTTGTATTGTCAACTAAAATTGTTGCAAGCCAAAAATCAAATATGAGCATACAGGAGTTACCGTTATCAAAACCTGTTACTTATTGCCTTCACTACCATAAATCCAGTCATGCACTGCTGTTTGAATTTGTACTTTGAGTACTATAATAATAATAATAATAATAATAATAATAATGAATTTATTGCATCCTTAGAAATAATTTCCATTGGTTGACAGCAATAAAATGTTAGTAATAAAGTACAATACATATAAAATTAAAGTAAAAGTAAAATGTCAGTTATTGTTATTTCTGATTTCAAATATTTTGTACAAGTATTCACCAACTTGTCTTATTAGTACATCTTCTCTTGAACTCATAATATATTTAAATATCTGGACATCACTTTGCAATTCTTCTGGAATATTGATATTATTAAATAGCTTTTGTCTTTCTGTTTGGTACCTCAGACATTCCATGAAGAAATGTTCTTCATTTTCAATTTTGATCTGGGAACATTGCTTGCTAAACATAACTAATCTAGGGAGTACATAAAAGCTCAAAGTTCACTCAGATGCAGTGGTAACAAAACATGGGTAAAATATTTGTCCTATAAATTCGAAAAGAAGGGACATAATGGCGATAAAGGAAACAAGAGACTGGTGTGTGTCTTGGACTAATCATAATGGGAAATGCTTAACATGGAATATTGATTTTGTAATATGGTAAATCTTTGATCGACAAACTGAGCATTCTGTGTACGATTCAGTGATCTAGTCCTGAAAATTCAATTACAATCAAAACACAGAACAGCTTGGTGTAGTTCGGATATTGGCGATTAGCATAGCAGTTTCATTTATCACAGTTGTACATTACTTACATGGTCTCTGACAAATACAACTTTAAGTTAGTCAATCACAAAAAAAAAAGGTGAACCAATATCATATAAATCCTTGATATGACGTAACTGTTTTATAGTGATTGCCAAAACTTTCAAAGAAATCAAATAATTTAAACATTTTTCAGTATTAAAAATGAGTTGATTTGTAGATTTGTATTTGCAAGACTGAACAGTAACTGAAAAATCACTAAAAAGAAAAAAGCTATTTTGGTTCAATTTTTAATTTGAATGTGTAATATCATATGTAGATTTGAATTGCTTTAAGTACGTATCAAGTTGCGTACATGCAATACATGATGTGTTATTCATTTCATATATTAAAGTTAATTCTGTGTTGACTTTACACTTGTAAACACAACCTGGTAACAATAAGATGAAAGTGAACTGTAAAACTAATAATTTTGTTTAAATCATGGCATTTATTTATTTAGTTAGTTTCTTTAATTATAATGTTGTATATATTTTTTTAGTTTTTACATTATTTTACAATTTTAGGTATTTTTTGTTTATAGTTTTGTCGCGAACAAGCACTTGATTATAACTAACTTATGAATATTATTAGCGAAATGTAATTATTTAATTAGTAGCACACTTATCCACTATAATAAAAACATATAGACTAATATAGGATACTCGGACAGAAATACGGCCTGGGTGTTCTATATATAATCGGGGCCCTGCGGTAGCGTGTCCATTAACTAATAATAGGATACGAGTTATTTTACTTACTTTGTTTGCAGCGCACATCTGTATTATTATGCGACAAGCTTCTTTCATGTAAAAACGCCCATCCCCACCAACAACGAGGGTACTGCCCTGTAGAGCATCACCCATCGCTGATAGTGTCGCCTGGACAAAATTTTCCGTGTATGGGGCATGCTTAAATACGGTAACCGGTTTTCTCAGGCCACTAGTTCCCGGTTTTTGTCCCTCTATGGGCTTCGTCTGTACGGCAATGCATCGCAACGTCATCGTTATACAAACAATAAATATAAGAAAACAGGCGACAGTGTATAAATGAAATTGAATCAACCCGTTTCCCGAAAACTAGTACAGCTGACCGTGCAGACAGGCAGGAGACACACCGAGATTCCGCAACAGGAGATGGGATATGGGCCAATGACCGGACACTTTGACCTCACAAACGAAACACGTCGACGTGGGAAAATGTATTACTTTGAAGGGAAATTTGTCAAATATGATGGGTATTTCAATCATCTATCTCAATAATAAAGTGGCTTGGCAATTTTATCAGTTTTAATAACTAAATTTTCGATGATATAATGATAAATACCGTATCATTTGCTTTTTTTAGCGATGAATTAACCTTCTAAGTGAAACACTTTTTCCTATAAATAAAATGGTACAACCCAAAGATTCGAGAAGACCACTTAACTTCCTAAAATACCAAACGCAGTTTGTGACAGTTATCTGAGATCGCGGGTTCCAAGACGACAGCAATTTACTATAATGCCAGGTGTAATAGTCACGCTTATTATTTTTACTGAAGTGACAGTATTAACTAAAACTGTTTAAAAAAACGTAAAATTGTGTTATACAAATAATGTTAGTGATTACACAATATACAAACTAATTCTCAAGATAGGGTGCCTTTATTGAGTCACGTGCTGAATAACATGGCGATCGGGGAAAGGTAGTTCCGATCGATGTACGGTGATATTTTCCCTGTCGATTTAGTGTACGTGGTTCCGAGGACATATCAGCGTGGGACAGTATACTGGCTATGTATAGCGGGTCAACGGAAGCAGAAAGGAAGCCATTGCTTTCGATTCAAGTAGATTTGAACGATGTAGCGGACGACTGTTCCCCCAGGAATGACGATGTCGCGAATTCTAATTTATCACCAGCTGGGTACGTAAACAGGTCACAACACTATATATGTGTTTAGAAATACTCTGTGATATTGGTTACACAATGTACATACTCATCCTGAGGTACATTGATTCATGGTGTGATTTCCGTATTTACCTATACTCCTCTGCATTCGTATCGTAAGCAAGCTTGTCTGTGATCGTAATTAAAGCGCGGCTCCGCAATCCCAGGAATTGCACCAGTGCATCATGGGAAATGTAATTTGCATGGTCCGCCCAGTTGTTTACTTGGTATACAGCTGTTATCATTTCAACTGAAGGCGTTAATTCCGTAAGCTAACATCATGCATTACGCTATTATCTGATTTGAAAGGACTTGCTGAATCCCGTTGTTCGACGTTCACTGGGCCTACGCACTCTTTTGAAAGCCGTTTTCTGTGTTTGTTTCGCTCGTGGTCGACTGTAAAGCACAATTTCTGTAAATGGCGTTACGGCATTGTAAGGTTCTCTCTGAATTGAGCTCATGCCTTTGCTTTCTTGCTATTGTACTAATATGTTACAAGTGCGACCTTTTTATACAATGTATTTATTAATTCACAACCCGTACGTTACGAGCGCGATGTATTCATACTACGTACTGTGCTATGTTGCCGTGGGTTTATTTATAAATATAATGAGTACGTAGTTGCAACAAGCCAGTTATTATTAAAAATCTAAATAGACAAAGTTATGAGTAAATCAATATAGATACATCGAACATGCAACGTGCGGATCATGAATAAATAGTTATAAGTAAACTTTTGGCAAAAATCCGTTGCCGAAAAGTCGGGGTGGTAAATGGTGACCGAAACTTCCATTCACCACTTCTAACTTGAACAGATCAAAACAGCATGGTAATTGTTCTTCCGCAAAATGGCTGGCACAATAAAACAATGGACTACTCTGTTATATTAACTGTACATGTATTTTTTTATTTAAAATTATCTTTACATCGTTTATGTTTTACTTGTTTTGTCTAAAACATTTGCTGCATCAATCTGTTCCAAATATTTGCACGCCAAATATACGTCTTCGAAGTCAGGTTTCGTTTACCCGACCTCCTCCTCGGCGCTCTTGCATTCTGTCCCACAGTCACAGACGTAGCAGGGCGGTCAACATTTTCATTCTGTCGAAGAAAATAATTAAATTGTAACTATAAGATTTGTTAGCCAGTGTCAACAGAAAACGCAATAATTTAGAGTTGGTAACGATGCGGACGCAATTACATACCCAGTCAAGGCAGGTGAGATCACTTCGGAATTTGTAGGAATCCCTGAGCTGAAAGTTGATTCTCTTGTCGTGGTAAAGTAACGCAACACTGTTGAATGTCTCAACATAGTGAGTGTCTATACACTGGAAATAATAACAATATGAATCGCTTAGAAAATAAATTGTGGATTTTGTAAATAAATATTGTATTAATTATAATCGTGAAGTAAGCACAACTTACATCCACGTAACTCAACGGGTTTCTATATATAGAAGTCTGTTTTATAAATTTCTGCAATAAATTAATAGCAACAGGGCTTCTCATTATGGTGAATGACGGCTCGTAGTTCGCTTGTGTGCGACACCTCGATGCAGAGTCACAATCAGCATGATTATTCTGTGAAGTAAATGAAAAAAATATATGTAAAAAGTCAACATTTATTTTAGCTTCGACGTTTAAAGCAACGTTGAAAATCTGTAGATAAATTGTTGTACCTGGTAGTGGTTGACAATATTTTCGAGACTGGCTATCAGTGCGGCAGCGGCGGCATCCCTGTCCCTATTGTTGCCTGCAAGTGTTGTCTTAGCTTTTTTCATGGCCCAATAAAAATGCGTCTTTACGGAAGCAGCTTTTTAAAATAAAGAAAAAAGAATTACATATATATATATATATATATATATATATATATATATATATATATATATATATATATATATATATATATATATATACATTGCACATAAGTCACAATGTTCTAACATCGATAACATTATTCAATATTGACGATTCAAAACCACAAATCAAGAGTAAGACATACCTTTATCCGACAATTCTCTGTGCCATGTTTTGTTATGGTTCCTTGCAGCGCCCTTGGTTATGTTTTTTATTTTCTTTCCAATTTCTTTGGTAGCTAGGCAATGAACATATTTATTTGATTTAGTAATACAATATCTTAATATATAGCTAAGTGTTCGAAATTAAATCATGTATACGCAACTGATTGTAATGTAAGTAATATATTTACCATGCCACGTGTCGTTGCTACTGACTGTGTCCGGGCGTTCCTCTCTCAGGAATTTATTTACGGACATGTTTTTGTCGTGGCCATGAACCAATATTGGTACTCCTGTAAAATAGACAGAAATATGAATGACGTGAGTTTCGTTGCAGTCTGGCACAATAGATATGAATCGTGTTTTAAATCAGCATGTAAATATTACTGTACCTTCGTCATCTGCCCACTGGTAAAACCGTCTAACTCCAACCATTTCGTGTCTCTGGCTGCATGTATCGTCATGTTTAGTCACCAACTCTTTGTGGATGCATTTGTGTGTTCTAGATATTTTAATAACAATATATACAAGCAATATATTGTAAATCACACTAAAGTTTGAGGATGTACTTATGTTTTAATAAATACTATTCATAACATATAAAGAATATCACGCGAATACGTATTTCGAGTTGATATGCCAACAAAGGTAAGTGCAACAGTTTCATGTTCACAGCTAGCTGTTCACAGTTATTACTAATCTATCCCTCTTGTTATAAACAATACACAAATCGTCCATGGATTAATACGTACATGTCTCCCAAGAACACTACATCACTGTGTTTTGAATTTTTTCTTGTGCCATGTCTGGCATCCGACACGATGTCAATACCTTGTCTTGTCTCTCGGTCTTCCGAAGCATATTCCTTTAATAACATAAATTGATTTTTGCATAGATGAGAAATGTGGGTCACATCTGAATTACCTTATATTATCGATAACTGAATAATATAACTGTTGCATTATGAGATGGCGGTTTGTTATCAATAGCTGATGTAATAATATTGCACACAACGGGATGTACACATGAATATATAGTGGTCACGTTTTCTCTAATTTCATACCTCATGTAAAGCATCCTGCATGGATTCATTTGCGGCATCAGAAACATGTACTTGGTAATTCTGAAAAACTGTAGACATAAACAAAAAGTATACAGGTCAGTATCAGATAATATAATGTTGTGTGGACGTGTTATAAAATATATCGTTGTACAGGTGTATGCAATATTATAAACACAAATGTTTACGGTCATTATTTTAGAAAGTGGATATTTACATGATTTCCTGTACGATTTCTTTATAACTCCCATATTAGCGGCATCCACTATCACTTTGTACTCTTGCTCTCTCATGCCGGATGCATAGAATCCATGCAGCAGTCTGATTAGTAAATATGAAAGAATAGTTCTTTCGTTATTGTTGTTGCGTGTAAACATGGAAACTAAAAATATCAACCGTGGTGTGTTTGTCAGTCATTGCTGCTTGATGTGAGTTACAAACGCGTACGAATTCTACACTTTTTTACAAATGGGATTCTAGCTGTCCTCGTGTTTATTTACTAATAACTGTACATGTACATTGCAAGCAATGCTCATTTATAAGTGTCAAGTCACGAAACAAATATAACAATACGCAGTGTGAGCAAATCACGAGTTATGAGTAAATATAAATACGCTGTTTCTGCAACGTGATAAAATAATAATTATGACTCAAAAAAATACAATAAAAACACAAAGAACTGAAGTACAAAAGAATAAATAAACGACTGCGAAAAACATGTTAGAGGAAATACTATTAATTGAGAATTCACTCACCTATAGTTTACCAAGAGTCTACCATTTGGCAAGTATGGTGATGAGTTCCAAATAAATGCATGCTTGCAATTGCACTGAAAATGGAGTCTCGCTGCGTGACCAAGCATACAAGTCCTGTCCGTTATCATTAGGTTATCTGAACAGGTACGACTATGATGCTCGATGGTACTCGTCAGATTACGCATGGATGTCACCGTACTCAAAAACATCATTTCATTCGTTTTAGTTTCGTGGCATAGCTGATATACTGGTCCGTCAAAAGTTGCACCATTTTTGCTACCGTCATCAGGGCGGCAATCCTCCGAGCTGACCTTGTGGTTCATGAGAAAGAAGTCGATAACTTCGCTCAGGATCGAGTAATTTGCATTTCTGACGATATCAACTCGAGACCGTAGATTTGACAATTTGTTTAGCAGTAACCTCTTTTCCTCTGCGGAAGGAGCGGAAAATTCTATCTGACCGCGAATAGTTGAGTCACGTTGCCTTCGTTGGTTGCGTGCCTTGATTGCTTCTTTAGTCATAGACGGCCTAACATCCATTTTTTTTTTATAAATGTGCACGTTATAAAATATATAAAATGTGTTTTAAAAAAATCGAAATAACAGTAAATATAAATAAAAAAATTGTTGAAGTGTCAAAACTTTAAAAACTATAATTATATTATAAAAAAACGAAGTAAAAAGGATTAAAAAATGATGTAAGTAAAAAAACTGAATAATTGAAAGAGGTTTACGTATATGACGAGTGAGCAAGTGGCTGTCAGCGTTGAATGTACCAACATAAATCTGTATCGTCAGTTTTATAATTTACATATGAAGTAATATTACCACGGAAATGCTGGAGCTGGCTTTGACAAGGTGATATTGTCTCACACTTCTAACGTCTACTATCATGAAATCGTATTGTCCAAAAAGGGAAACTATTGTTTATACCCATTTGCACTTGTTTCCGGAAGCATAGCAGAACTTCGCGTACTTGAAGTCAAGTGTACGTGTTTGGCGGGACATTTGATTGCACCTTTACCGTGTAACAGCCAACATGCACAGAATAACGATACATGTCTCGGAAGCACAAGAGGCCGCGATACGCGCTCTATTCTCCCACTCTGATTGGGATTTAGTTTACGAGAACCAGGCGGAGGAAGAACTAGATTTAGATGATAGTGGGTTGGAGCCTGATCTGGTTGTTGAGAGAGTCGTCGGGCAAAACGAGTGTCGGTTTTGTCTTAGTCAACCTTGTGTGACAACAAACAGGCAAGATTGGTTGGGAAATGGCCAGGGTCCGTGTGACAACAACGCTGCTATTAGGCGTCGTTTATACAAAAAGTATTGGACGATGCTCGGACGACGAAATGCGTGGACTGACGAAAGATACATCCAGCGCAAGTCACAACTTATGAGGGCTGATGACGTTGTGGTAACACAAAGAGAAGTGATGCCGGAGTGTGTTGTAAGACAGATACGCGGACTGTATCCCAATCTCCCAGGCGTGCCTTATATGGGTCATCTCTGGTACTGAAAAATACGTGTCTTTCATTGATACAAACGAACCAAACGGCCCTTTTCAGGGCCAACAAATATTCCAAAAAGAGAACTACCGTATTGTCAATTACTTGCATCATGAAATAACTGTAGTTTATTTGAATGACCTACACAATGTAGTTGTCCTACAACGTTTGCCATAATGTGTCTTGTCGTCTAGGCAATAATGACGTTATGCAACGTCAAAAAAACAAAAACAAAAAAAAACTTTATTATACGTATACGGCTGTGCGGCACGGGTCCGACGCCAAATATACATGAATATATGTGCGGCTCATACTAGTACGTGACAAAAAGGGCTAAATATTTCACTGCAGGGACATGTTTCAGGGAACATTATAATTTTTTGTGAGACCTTTCAATTTATTTATTTCGAGAACGAAGAGAAATTTGTCGGGGACGTATTTGGGACTCCCTCGACTCTTTTCATCGATATCAGAGTGAAAACCATTTTTTTTTTATTTTCCCAGCCCTGTAACCGCGAATGTCTTTCTTTGCGCACACACACTACAGAAATTATTGGTATGTTTACGCAAAGTCCCTCCCCTCTCGCGCACACCCCAGCTCGTGCGATTCGCACTCGCTCGGATCGGACCGCTTCACGGAGCGCCGACGATGTCCCCTGAGATGAACGGACGGACAAACAGCTCACAGCATATCATTTCTTATTAGCTCCACGATATCACTTACATGATCAACTCCGTAATTACATAAACATACCTAGAGATTGAACAAACAACTCGGGACTAACACCTTACATTTACATAAACCCATGACTGACAGCCAGTTTGAGCAGTCAAAACGACTGTTTGAATCATGCTTTTCCGTCGCTTTTACGCGGAAATCACACTGATATCGCACCGAACTCGTAAATTAACATCGCAGTTGTATCGCGGACATATTCATGTTTGTGTACGACATGAAAATAAAGCACCACAGGCGTTAAGATTGCCGAAAAGAGTGATTTTGCGGAGCACCCCGAAGAGATGTTTCACGCTTGAGTGTCATTTGCATACTGAAAAGTGGCGGCCATCTTTCCTTTTATACACCCAGACCCGCGGTTTAACAAAAATGGAATAATAAGAGACTGAGATTGTTTTGAATAGTCACCCGTATTTCGGTGGTAACAATACAGGTAGTCATTTACAAGTATAACAACACTGTTTTGGAAGGAGTTCCTTCAGGCCCCATCTAATTCTAACCTACACTCTACCCACGGTGGTCAGTCAGTTCGCCCCAATGCACATTCGCCCCAGACCAGTTCGCCCCACAGTCAGTTCGCCCCAAAGTCGGTTCGCCCCAAGTTTACTGGTGTTCGTTTTCGCGGTTATGCGTGCAAGGAAATGTGGTTTTGAAATATTTTAAAAATTATACTTAAGTAAAAACCACATCGAAGGAGGCTGATCGCCGCGATTGTAGCATATCGCCCGAAGAGTCGAACCGGTGTCGTGCCATATGCGTCGTGATAGCGATACTTTGCCTTTTTTTTGCCTTTTTTTTGCCATGCGCTGTGATAGCGATTTTTTGCCCCTTTTTCGATTGACTTATCTCCCCTGGCTTGCCTTACAAACATGAATGAACCAATGTTATGTATTTTATAATCGTTACATTATCGTACACTTAAGAACTTCGATGTTATGTATTCTCGTACTTTCGAACAACCAATAAAGTTAGCAATCCGGTTGTTGCCCCCCCCCCCTCCCCACACACCCAAAAAACAAAACAAAAAAACACCCCACCACACACACAAAACCAAGACACGCAACAACTCAATGATTGATTCTGGTTTACGTGTTACGATATTATTGTACATACACGTCACTTGCAAGAAAGAAAACATAATAAATGAACGTAAAAGCACTGTTTGGTAGGAACATCATGAAGCTTACTGGTTTCAGATATAATATACTAGCCAAGCCGACACAACCCCTATTGCTCAATAGAATAATCCAAGATGGCGATGTTTGAGAAACGGTTCGTTGAAGATCGATTCGACCTTTCGATAAACTATTCAAAGCTCGTCCAGTTTACGGATCTCATCGAAGCCTGAACGGAAAGATTGCTGGCTGCTTTGACCTGTGAACGCCAATTATAAAATCTATCGGGCCGGAGAGTGTCGTACGGACTAATAGGTCAAACGAGTCTGCGATCATAGCACACGGCACAGCACGGGTTCGGGCGATATGCTACAATCATGAATCGCGGCGATCAGCGTCCTTCGATGTGGCTTTACTTTAGTATAATTTTTAAAATATTTCAAAACCACATTTCCTTGCACGCATAACCGCGAAAACGAACACCAGTAAACTTGGGGCGAACCGACTTTGGGGCGAACTGACTGTGTGGCGAACTGGTCTGGGGCGAATGTGCATTGGGGCGAACTGACTGTGAATCCTACCCACAACCCCCCCTCCTTGTTGCAGGCTTATTCAGTAGGTTTAGAATGTACTGCTTTGCTCTGTAATGAAACAACGATTGTTAGCTTTGCGTATGCAATGTGTGCATAGTATCAGTGAAAATAAAACCCAGCAAGTAGTTAATCCCTATTCAGTAATACACTATTGTTAGGTTCCAAAACTAGTAAGGTAAAGTCCCATAAAAATGTAGTACCCACTGACCTGTTTATAGAGGGACTGTGAGTATCCATGGAGGTAAAAAGAGAAGGAGTCACAGCCAAAATAATCCTTCTAAACTTCTTTTGTTTTAGACAAGTTTAATCCTATAATTCCCTTTGTCTTATCGTCCTTTCACCCCAGGATCGTCGCTGACGCGTCATTTACTCTCAAGCGTTGCTGCGTACAGTACACATTCCAAGGTCTTGTTTTACGGTGTCACAGTAAATCTTAAAGGACATAAAGCATGCGCAGATATTTTTTACATAGAGGAATCGTGTTTGTGAGAACGAGAACTTTGGAATTTTGGAAATTAGAGAATTTCTTGTTAAGTTTATGTAATTTTTCGTTTTTCAGAAAATTTTCCATTGTATTATTGAATCCGCAATATGGTAATGTTTCGAAACCTTGCTAGTACTGTTTTTTAGTCCAAAATAAAGCTTGTTTAATGATCTTTGCAATGGTGCATGACATAGACCATGTTGTACCTGAGACTGAATTTTGAGGTTCGAAATGACACTTTTTGAAGTTTATATCCCGTGTATGCCCTACTTCCTATGGCAGTGCATGGAGGTAAAAAATCGCTGCATTTTTTGTTTTCGAGCAATCTTTTTGTTTACAGCATATGCAAAACAATTCTTTGTCTGTAATATGCTCTTTGATTTCGTTTACGTCTTCTGAATTATAGCAGTTTCAGCATCGTAGTCAAACTCGTGCGCGTTATCGATCGTTGCCATATTTGTTTATAAGAATTTGTCTAGAATTGTCACGAAAATCACTGAATGCTGTCGAAGGCGTCCGTAGTATGCTAATGCATCGTAATCCTCACTGCGCTAAGCGGAAACTGTCCTCCTTGGTCCGTTCGGCAAATAAACTCCCTGATCTATGTACAAACAGCGGCAACCATCCTGGTACCTTTGATCTAAGCTTGACTGTGACTCCATGGAGTATCCATACCAAAAATGTACTGAAGAGAAAAGTGTTAATTAGTGTGATTTCAAGGTCATTGTTCTATATACAATGGATTCAGTGACATAAGCCATACATTTCCTTGCATATTTTAATCTGTAATCTGAAAGCATGGTGTTGTGAACTGAAACCAAAGCACCAGGAATGAAGGGCCAGCCCTCAAAGTTAAATTTTTTTCCCAGTTACCCATTGACAACCCAGTTCAAATAGTTGGTGGCTAACTAAGATAATTTATTAGCCAAACTAACATTGTAGATTGAAAGACATTTCATTGTGTCCCTAACCTTAACCCTAATTCTCTAGCTTCTCAATTCAATTGTATATGCCACTCTAGATAACTATAGGTGTCCTCAAGAGAAGCATACACAATTGATTTGGGTTGTTGTTATTGTTGATTTTGGTTAGGAAAATGATAGTAATGGTGTGTGTGTGTGTGTGTGGTGGGGGGGGGTGCAGGGTGGCAACAGGAAATTGACGACAAAGTACCTTGGTAGAGATTTAGACAGTGTTCACCTGCCCGTGTACATAACAATTGCTAAAACACCACTAGTTTATATCACTTTAGAGATCTTGGGACTGAGTCGGCACATGCCAAAACGTGTGTGTGGACGATTGGGATGTCCTGGAAAAAAATTGATCTGGGTCTGCATATTTCTTTCCAACACTTCCATAATGTTTTTTGGTCAAAGATTTTCACAGTCTTCAGGCTCTATCTTGGCATCAGACTGTTTATGTGTTTTTTTCCAGACATTCTGGTAAGATATTTACTATTGGAAGCGTTGGTAGATCTTCACTTTCAAGAGCTGGTAGTTATAATGATGGCCAGCAATCTTCACTTTCAAGAGCTGGTAGTTATAATAATGGCCGGCAATCCAGTTACACAGATGAGAGGAAGTCCTCCAGGTCTTCGTCTCTTGCAACAGATGATTATTCACGTACTAGGTAATAATATAGAAAACATTTCAGTTTACTTGTTGTCATAGCAATATCATTAGGATTTTAGTGGTACAGCAGGTATTGTAAGTTATTGGCCGATTCTGAGACTCATTTAAGTTGAAGTTCAACATTTTTTATATGAACACTACATTTTTTGCTGCCTTACTACTGTATTTTCAATATCAGTGTTTTGTCATATGTCTTTCAAGATTGGTCATTTAAATTATTACAGTAAAAGGGTTTAATTATTTATTGAGTTTTAATTTTGCTAATTTCGTTGACTGGCAAATGCGCTAAATTAAAACCCAGTGTATATGTAAAATAGTGCATAGAACACATTATCTAAATGACGAAACAGTGAATTTAAAACCCACTGAATGTACCTGAAATGCTAAATCAGTGAAATTTAAGCCCAGTGAAAATTAGTTATTTTACAGTACATTCAAAAGCATTAGTTGCATTAACACAGTACTAAGGTTTACTAAGATTTCATATTGTTACTCTAATAAAAGCTAAATGACTTTTTTAAAATGAAATAGTTTATTGACGAAGTACTTTTTTTTGGAAGGAAATTTGTTGTTAATAATTCTGTTTGCAAAAAAACTGCAAACATGCTTTTCATTTTGTTCATGTCAAGTGATAACCCATATCCTGTCAGCCAATGTTCTTTTATATTTACTTGACAAAATAAGGGTATCTAAAATATCTTTTAAGTGCACTGAGGATAGGAACAGTACAAAGAACTGACAGCTTTACTTCTCCATCCGAAAAGATACCATTCTCCAAAATATGTATGTTGCCTAGCAAGCGAGCAGAATGTACTTTTTTCTGTACATGTAAATCTCTTCATTATGTTCTTAGGAAACCATTTCACTACGTTCCGAGCAGTAGTTCAATAAATAGTTCTGAAATTACAACTGAAGAGCATCAGAGAGCATCTGCCACTTATAGTAGATATAAGTATTACAGTAAATTGTCACCACCACAAGATGATACCTTGGTAAGTTTTAACACCCCGGACACCATAAGTTTTCCTGCCATAATTTTGATGAAATATTATGCTTATTTTTGTTGATACTTTTGGACCAACTTCATGCAATTTTTTTTTGGCTACTGGTTCTGATTACAATTTTAGAAACTTAATAATAACGAATGCAAATTACTGTAAATATTCTTATTTATTGTGTTATTTTTGGAATGTTTTCAATCTTTCCTGAGAAAATGAGTCAAATTTTAACTTGCATGTTTTTCATAGTAACTGATGCCTATTCAAGAGTACAATGTTTATGTTGTGACTAGTGTGAATTGTTTAACTTTGCTTTGATAATAGGCTGTTATAGGAAACTCGAAGATATTTTTCACTGAACCACCCAGCATTCTGATTAGTTTATAACTGGCTTGACCTATTCGGTTAAAAGACACAGTTTCAAGTCAACTTGTGCATGAAAATAATACATGGTGGTTTTGTTTCACATTAAATGTTTGCATGTATCCAAAAACATTCATGTACGATGAAACAGAGTTAAATTTATAAAATGTCAACTGTTTGAGATGACAACATTGTCTTAAATATGCGACAACATTGTGTGATATTTGGTTCCCTATGAATCTATGGGACACCCATATGCAAAAAAATCTTCAAATTCAATTTTGTTAATTTGTAGGCAATACCAGATCACATCGTACCACCGTCGTTCTTTTTGCTCTTGCCTGGAAGAGCAGCCAAGGGAAAACAATCAAGTATTGTTACAATGTATGTATATGTTTAAAATATCGGTTTTGTGACTTTCAATATGTTTTTATTGAGGCAATAACATCATGTGAAACAACTATTCTCTCTAATAACTAAATCTGAAAGTGATGGCAATTGTCACTATTCAGACTTACGCATAAATTACATTAAATGATTTTACAGGTAGCATATCAGTAACTGTAATAACTGTTAAGTTACTATTTTACTTGTATTAACATCATCAATACATTAAAAACCATATCACTGTATAGTGAATTGACACTTGTATTTGATAGATAAAAATACCTATCAGTATTCTTGTTTTTGTTTTTTTTGTAATTCCTGCTTCACATCTTGCCTTTCTCTGTGGTTTGTTTTTAGCTTTTCTGTCTGGAACACTATGATGGGAACGTCATTACTCAGTATGCCTTGGGCCATTGGTGAGGCCGGTTTGATATTGGGTATAGTTATACTTATTGTTATGGCTGGTCTTACTTTATACACATGTTATAGAGTTGTGTCTTCAGTTGCTGCTGTAGGTAAGTCATCAACATTATGCATAGCATGGTTCAGAAAAAAAAAAGCTGTTCTGAATGTCAGTGACTAATGATTTGAGCATTGTACCAACCTTGTCTGTTGATTCAATGGTTGATTTTATAGACAGATTTTCAATACTGAATACTTTATTTTCATTTGTAGTAATCTATTTTTAGTCCCTGTTCTCTGATGCAGTTTAAAAAAAAACAGACTTATGGATTGACTTCTATGTGCGCGTGTGTGTGCATCTGGACATGTCAGTGTTCTCCCCAAAGCGTTTTAGCGTAGCGGGGCCGCTACTCCATTATTTATGCCGCTACTCTGAGAGATTGCCCGCTACTCTGTGGCATTTCCTGTTACTCTTTGTTTTAGCTTGTTAATACACGTGCGAATCTGTTAGTCAGCGTCATCAGCGTCCGGTACTGTGAGCCAAATCAGGTGTGAATGGAAACATGTCAGTGATTACGCAAAGACAATGGACTAATACAGCTTCGTACTTCGACAATAAACACTTTCGCCCTATTTAATTGGGGTAATAGCTAGTATTTTCTCAGTAGCATATTTGGCTGGAAGAAGCAACGATGTCAAACAGCAGAAATATTACGTTGTGGTTCCGCGTAGAACGCCCTGCTGGGCCCCTGGTTGCGAGCGATAAACCCACCAGCAACGCGGTCACCGGTACCCCTGTCGGCAGTGGTACTAAACGTGTCCAAGATGATGTTACAACGAAAAGTGCAAAAAAATAAACTCTAGATTTGATGCACAATGGACAACAAAATATACGTGGCTGAGAGAAACATCCGATGGCAAAGGTAAAACAAGTATTTATTTGTAGCGTTTTACTTGGAAGCGAGTTTTGACCTAGTTTAGTAAATTTTTGTATGGCTTCATTTTTTGCCGATCGTCGAAACATTTTTTTGGAAACGACCTTCTTTCTGGAAGTTCAAAAATTGTTGGCTACGATTTATCAAAGTAACTAATACTAGTATTGTGTTTTGAAATAGTTGGGTAAAGTTTATCGTGGCAATTTTTAAGTTTAGCGACTTTTCAAAATGGCGGCAATTTGTTTATTTTCGTGTTGATCGTGACGATATTTTTTAAATACAAGTATTGATTCGCTCCTATTTCTTATCTTTTAGGAATGCTGTGACACATATGTGGAAAATTCAACTTAAAAACATCCAGAAATAGTTCTTTGGTATGGAATTCTATGCCATGTATAACTATTACGAAATATGCTATCGATAAACACGCACACTCGGAGATGCACAAGAAGGCCATGTCATTTAATAGAAGTGGGAAGCAAAGAAAATCACGGCGTTCTCAAAAGCTGCAGATCACTGGGCTTCCATGAAAGTCCGAAAAATCAACATTACATAGAAATCACACAGCAGCAGATTCATTTAATCTTCTACATAAATTTGTTAAAAAATAAAGACACATTTTCATCCATGCAAGCCTGTCATTATTGTTTTCTTTATCTTCAGACAAATGCTAATGATATGTAAATTATATGCAAATTAGCCGCCACTCTGATACATTTTTCTGGGGAGAACACTGCATGTATCTTAGACATGTCTGGACTGATTACATTCAAACTTCCTGCATACATCATACATGATATTATACATGTGCACATCATTTGTTGCACAATCTGATTCAAGATAGCTGAATGACAACCAATTTTTGTGCTGAAAAGTCATCAAAATCAAGCATTTCTGATATTTCGGAACTGGATCTTGGTCATTTATGGATAAATTTTGCTCAAACTTTGTTTCATACATTTTACAATATGCATCCTTGATGCACGTCATTTTGTTTTTAAGATCAGATTCAAAATGGCTGCCTGGCGGTCATTTTGTTTTAATGAATGGCAAAATTTGTGCCCTTAATTAATATCACTTCGTAAGTCCTGACTTTTGTGTTACAGAACAAAAAGGAGAAGTTTTAGAATTTTCTGACGTCTGTCATCATTATCTTGGGAAATGGGGAGAATATTGTAGTGTGTTTTTTTCTCTATCGTCTCTATTGGGTGCCATGATAGTATACTGGGTTCTGCTTTCCAATTTTCTCTACCATAGTGTCAAATTTATTTATGGTAAGTAAAATAATAAACTCTATATTGAAATTTTGTTGGTTGAAAAATAATTATTGAAAGTGTCAATACATGATTGCTTGGTATGTGCTGTATTCTGTGATTCTTTTATTTGTGCAGTCTACTTCAGCGAGTAGAAACAGTTTTATTGCAGTTTGCTCAGGGACAATTTTGAATTCTTTTTCAGATGATGTAAACCATGTAAATATGTCCAGCTCAGGTAATGTCACTGATGGAATCTTGTGTCCTGGTCTTCCTCCGTACGTACCACCAACCCCCTCAACAAATATTACACTTAGTCTGACAACCCAGTCATTACTGTCTTTAGATACCAGTAGTAATGGTAAGTTATTATGTAGCAGCGCTATTAACATTTTTATTACCAATACAGAATTTAATTTGTTTTTTTAATCATATATAATATTTTACCTATTTGGGTTATTATCGTATGTCAGATTTGGTGTTCAGTATTACTTTTACATTAAATGTTTTATTGTCTTGCCCAAAACTGTTAGCCTGATTGTTTTGATATGTACCAGACACCTTTAGTTGTGTTTGTTTCATCACTGCATTATATCACAAAACTACAACACATTCAGGATGGTGTTTTATACATTTATTTAGTTGTGAAATGTGAAGATCAATTTTACTGATTATTACACTACAAAATAAGAATGAAAACTGGTAGATTTTATGATGTACTCGTAACAAAATTACTTTGGTGCTGATTCCCAGGAATAGTCTTTTGTTCAAATTTAGCTGGACCCATCTTACACCTTAGTATAATCAGTAATCATTTTAAACTCTGCCAATGTTTGATTGTCTAATCATGATTTTAATCTTGTTTATACTTTCAGCAGTGGAACACAATTCAGAAGATGTTTTTAATAAAGTTTGGCAGCAGACTTTGACCATACCCTTCTTTCTATGTGTGTTGCTGTTCCCACTTTTAAATTTTAAGTCTCCAACTTTCTTCACGAAGTTCAATGCACTAGGTGAGAATGACATGAATAATTCCTGATTACCGTATTGATTATTGAATGCCTTTCTGATACAGCATACCATGATGTTGGTTGCAATGAAATGTTGCATGGTAGAAGTATATGTAGTATATAGACAGTTTGCACAAAGTTTTATGTACCATATGAACAAAGATTGTATTTACATCTCAACTGTTGCAGCTTCTGTTAAACGATTTTTATCAAAAGTTGTAATTATTTGTTAGTAGACTAAAATATTATATATTAAAATATTATCTATTAAAAGTGAATCTCCAATAGGAAACCATATAAACCAAAAATTCTATTTTTTGTATACCGAGTCATTAAATTTTTCAAGTCTGTGAATAATTAGGTTTATATGAAATTAAATAAATACATATTAATTATTTCAATTTCACCATGCATATGTGCAAGTGTTATGCGTTTATATAATGATTACCGTTCTATCCCATTATAGGTACTGTGTGCGTTATTTACATTTTATCCTTTGTGACGGTGAAGGCAGCACACTGGGGAATTAATGTGAAATTCACATCACCAAACTCAAAATTCTTTGTTCCAAGTAAGTGATTTTATAAGTTAGTTTTAAAAGTTAAAATTCGACACAGCAGAGCTGTTCATATTACTGATTGTCCCTCGTCGTTGTCAACTTTACAATTTCAACTTCTTCTTCAAAACCGCAAGCCAGAATGTTCTCAAATTTGATATGCAAGTACCTTGGATGGTTCTTTCTCAGATTTGTTCATTTCATGTCAAAATTTCAAATTCTCTTTTTTTGGTAAATATTTTTGGTGAAAAGGGATATTTTCAACTTCTTGTTAAAAACCAAAAGACCAATTGCTTTGATATTACATATATACCGGTAGATGCTACATGTGGACTTTTCTCAGATTTGTTCATTTCATGATGATATCTTCAATTCTCTAATTTTGGTAAAAAAAATTTTCATTTTTGGTAACAAGTGATATTTTCGACTTCTTGTTAAAAACCACAAGTCCAATTGCTTTGATACTATACATATTGTTCATTTTCTAATGATATCTTCAGTTCTTTAATTGAAATGTGCATTGCAAAACTATCTCAGCCAACAGGCTGTTTACTCTACATCAGGTTGGGTTGTAGCATAATTGACTATATCTCAGCTGATGGTGGAATCAATTAACATTAATTACTCATACCAGATATTTAAATTCCATATATGGAGTTAATAGAACAATAGAACACCATATTTGGCATTATTGAGGAATATGTATAGCTGTTAGATGCTGATTGCTTGTCTATGTCATAATTCTCTGTTCAGTTGCTCGTCAGTATTTCCCAGCATTCACTGGTACTTTAGCATTGGCTTATTTTATTCATAACGGAATACTGTCAATACTGCGAGGACAGAAACATCCAGAAAACAATGTAAGATGTTGGCATAAATTATAACTGGAATCTACCATGTAACAATTGTGATTATTCATCATTAAGGCACAAATACAGCTGAATTCTGGAAAACATAAAATATAACTCATATTTTGAAAGTATACTCTTTTTTGCCTAATGATGATTTCTGCCTGTTATAACTTGATTTCAATATATAACTGGTATTATAATCCTAATTGTTCATGGTTGGTTTGTTAACATTTAGCAGTATACAGTTAATGGATGGTGTTCTCACTATTGTTATTTGTAACAGTCAGTATCAGATTTGGGATATTGATTAGCATGCATAATATGCTATGTTGCTATCTCTCTCTGTCGCTAATTACTAAGCTGTGTTATTTGTACTACCATATTTGCTTTACAGTAAAACAGCAAGCAAATCAAAATTTATTCTACAGGTCAAATAAAATTTGAAATTCACATTCAATTTGATATTTTAACTGCCAAAGATCACACTGTCCCTGACAACTTCTCAGTGCCTTGAATACTAACGTGTTTTGCACGCATTGAGTCATGGGTGAAGGTAGACACAGTCGACAGTTGCTTCAAATAAATAGTTGATACTAGTATTGAGACATCATGTTTTAGTGATAAAACCATCTTATTAACTGTGTACCTTGCTATGACTCTATAAGGTTTTATAAATATTTCATCTTTTATAAATATTATCATTTTAATGCTTTACCACATCTTCTAATTTCTAGAAGTGCGCGTATTTTTTCCTGCTCTAACTGGAACACTATCCCTGGCATATTTTATACATAATTGCATATTGTCTATAGTAAGAAATCAGAAGAAACCTGAAAATAATGTAAGTTTGAGGACTACTATTACCTGTATAGTACTTCTCACTCAGGTTCCTTCACTGTTACTTGCATGGTCTTTTTTTTATGTCATTGTTATATACAATGTATGGTGTTTGTGTAATATTCATACACTTAAAGTATTGAGTTCAGCACTGTTTAATGCACAAACTAATATTCTTCTATTTCCCCCAGCCATTATAAGTTGTTAAGTTTCCAAACAAATATTGTTGTATAATTATATAACTGATTAATATTTAGTGATATACAAATTACATGACTGGTTCACGCTGACTGTCTCTCAGTTTAATTTTAATTGACACCCAAGTAATGCAATATTTTAAACTCAAATATTTAATTTCATCGGACAGTGTTTTTTTTTTGTCTACAGTAGTTGCCATTTTCTTGGAATAAAGTGCCCTGTTTCACATTTTAGATTTGAGACACTATAATTGGGAGGAAACCTCACGTTTAATTAATCCTGCGAGTTAATTCTGTATACCAGTAATTAATAAGCGCTTACTAAATAAAATAATTAAAGCCAAGAATTAACCATTCAAAGCTCACAAATTTTCCAAAAAACATTTTCTTCTAATTAATATTACTTTATCAACTCAAAGTTTTGTGATTAATTATGATTTTCTTCTGGTTTCCAACTTTCCTGTTGGTGGCTTGCTTAACCCTTACTCCTGTTAATGGTGATAACAATACGTGGTTGTCATGCCAACATGATGGTTCAGATAACTAATATACCCTTGTATATTCGATTATTTCAAAAACTTGTAGACTTGCAAAATGCATTGTCTTTTACTCGGTCTTTCTTGAATTTAAAACAAATGATTCAATTTCAAATTGAAATATAACAGGATAGATTGTTTTAGTGATGAGCAAAAGCTAAAAACATCATTCTGAAATCTGTAAATAGTGCATTATGGGTAAAGCATGACATCCATTTGTATGGTGCATTGTGGGTAAAGTTGAAGCAATCATGTTTATGGTGCATAATTGATAAGAGTTAATGCACTTTTCCCATATGATATTGTATTACAAATAATCCCTGCAGTAGTTCTTCATGTACAAATTGTATCTGTAGGGTCGTGATTTATCAATATCATATATACTGGTGGCTTTGACATATACATGGGTTGGCGTATTATTTTATATTTCATTTCCAAACAAAAAAGAGTGTATTGAAGCGGTAAGTCGCAGTATAATATCTTGAGAAATTACATGAAATATATTATAGTGTTGGGCAGAACTCAAAACCAGAATTCGCCCCTGGCAGTGTGATTGAATGTACTATTTCAACAAAATATTAATTGAATTTTAGTGGATGTGAGAACATTTAACAGTGACAGTGAATTTGCATATATTGTAAAATACACTATGACTGTATTATAAAATAGATAACCAAATTGAATTCATCTATCTTTACCAAATATTATGGAAAATTCCGAATACTAGATGAGAGGAAATAATTTATACCAATTGTGTAAAACCTTTTTTTTTTCTCAATTTCCAGAATCTACTTGATAATTTTCCAAGTAATGACGTGATGGCATTTGTTGCTAGGATATGTCTTCTGATTCAGATGATCACGGTCTTTCCTCTTCTAATTTACATATTCCGGTTACAATTTATGCATACACTGTTTGGTGCAGTGTACCCTGGGTAAGTGCCTGTTAAAATTGTGTAATGCAACTGCGATTTGTATTTTTAAAGATAATTAAACTAAATGGATGCCTTATGTGTGAGATATAATAATTTGGAGAAATCACATACTCATTGTCACCTTGGAAACTCTTTGCATTCAGTATTTGTCATGTAACCTATCTTTGGGCAAATTTTAGCTATGTACTACTGTAAGAGAAAGTGTGAACATATCGTTAAAGTATAGATGCAGATTTGTGGCCACTCTGAGTGAAATTTTTTTCTTCTGCTTTTTCTTACCCACTCTTTTCTAGATAGTGTAAAAATTTCAGATCATCATCAATGCTAAAACATACTCAAAAATCGATTTTAAATGTATTTCATCACTTTTCACAAATTAATGCCCACATAATTTTGTCTATAATATTTAAAATTTTGATCATTAACTGTAGCCAATGAGAAATTTATGTCCATTTGATTCACAATTAACAAAAAAAACTGGAAAAATACCAAAATGATGACAAAAATAATTATGGCGTTCTTTCATTTTAATACTCAAATACCATTGTTCATTTCAGGATTATTCATGTCGGAGTTCTCAACATCTGTGTACTGGCAATTTGTGTCTTATTTGCCATTTTTCTTCCACAAATTGGAACTATTATCAGGTAAAAATTATTTCTAGTAAATTTACTTTGTTATCATGTGATTCTTTCAATATGAGATTATAGTAGTCTGATGCCGATGGTAATATCCCAAATACATGCTTACATAAGTCATTTATGTAAATTTGAAATGAAATCCAGTAATTCTATTCCAAATACAGTAGTGTCACTGTGATGAATGTCCAAATATGGTAGTCAACCTTAATTAGCTCCGCTGTCGACTTTGTCGAGCGGAGCTTATCATATGAGTGATTGTCCGTCGTCGTCATCGTCCGTCGTCGTCTGTCGTCCGTGTCAATGTTTTACTTTTTCGACTTCTTCTTGAAAACTACAAGCCTGAATGCTTTGATACTTGGTGTATATGTACCTTGGGTAGACCTCTCTTAGGTTTGTTCATTTCATGTTGATATCTTCAATTCTCTAATTTTGGTGAATATTTTTGTCATTTTTGGTAAAAAGTGATATTTTCGACTTCTTGTTAAAAACCGCAAGTCCAATTGATTTGATACTACGTATATAGGTACTACATGTGGACCTCTCTCAGATTTGTTCATTTCGTGATGATATCTTCAATTCTCTAATTTTGGTGAATATTTTTGTCATTTTTGGTAAAAAGTGATATTTTCGACTTCTTGTTAAAAACCGCAAGTCCGATTGCTTTGATATTACATATATAGGTACTACATGTGGACCTCTCTCAGATTTGTTCATTTTGTGATGATATTTTCAATTCTCTAATTTTGGTGAATATTTTTGTAATTTTTGGTAAAAAGTGATATTTTCGACTTCTTGTTAAAAACTGGAAGTCCGATTGCTTTGATACTATTCATATTGTTCATTTTTGACTCCCGTGTGCGAAGCACAAAAGGGAGTCTTTGCAGTTACCCTGTCTGTATGTCTGTATGTATGTATGTATGTATGTCACTTTTTTTGTTCCACTGTTATCTCAAGAACCACTAATCAAATTTTGGTGAAACTTGGTACATAGATGCTCTGGGATAATGTGCAGAGTTGATTAGGTTTTGGTAAAAATCTATGAATATTAATTACCTAATTTGCATGATAATTAGCTGATTTTTAGCTGTTCCAAGACTGTTCCACTGATATCTGAAGAACCACTCATTGGATTTTGATGAAATTTGGCACATGGATGCTCTGAACTAGTGCGCAGATTTGATTAGTTTTGGGTAAAAATCTATGAATATTAATTACCTAATTTGCATGATAATTAACTGATTTTAAGCTGTTCTATGACTGTTCCACTGATTTTTGAAGAACCACTCATTGGATTTCAATGAAACTTGGCACATGGATGCTCTGAACTAATGCGCAGATTTGATTAGTTTTATGTAAAAATCTGTTAATATTATTAATTACCTAATTTACATAATGATTAATCAATTTTCGGCTTTTCCACTGATATCTCAAGTACTAATCATAACATTTCAATAAAACTTGGTACATAGGTGTCATATGACACTGCACATACCTGATAGTTTTTAGGGTAATATCAGTATATATTAATTACCTAATTTGCATAATTAATTAATTTTCAGCTTTTGATATTTCGAGTAGTAATGATCACGTTTCAATGAAACTTAGTACATAGTTACTTGAGGACTGTGCAGAGACCTAATTATTTTTTGGGTAAATATTTGTGCATATTAATCACCTTATTAGCATAATTAGTTAATTTTCAGCTTTTCACCTGATACATGTATCTCAAGTACTAATCATCACATTTCAATGAGACTTGCGACATAGATATTCTAGGACTATGCAGAGACCTAATTAATTTTGGGATAAATAATTGTGCCTATTAATTACCTAATTTGCATAATTAGTTAATTTTTTGCTGTTCTATGATGTCTAAAAACCACTCATTGGATTTCAATAAAACTTTTAAAGAGTACCCATCACATTTCAATGAACCTAAGACTATGCACCATATTAGTTTTTGGTAAATATTTATGCTTCTTAATCATCTAATTAACATAATTAATTAATACTGATATCTCAAGTATTGATCATCACATTTGAATAAAACTTGGTACATAAATGCTCTAGGACAATAAACAGTCTGATTAATTTTGGGTTAAAATCTGTTCATATTAATTCTCTAATTAGCATAATAATTAATATTTTTTTGGTTCTAATCACATTTCAATGAAACTTGGTACATTGTGCAGACCTTATTAGTTTTACACTTAAATCTGTTCATATTAGTTACCTTATTTGCATAATTAGTTTTCAGCTATTCCATCAATATCTCAAGTATAAGTAATTTTGAATTAATTTTTAATGTGTCTCCAAAACTCTCTCAGCACACGGGAGTTCTTTCTAAGCTTTCTTTGATCTAATGATGTCTTCAGTTCTTTAATTGAAATGTGCATTGCTAACAGCGGAGCTATCTCAGCCGATAGGCTGCTTGTTTTGAAATAATTATGGTAATTTTATCCCAAATATGTTAATGTGCTGGATTGACATCCAAATATGGTTGTTACAATCCATCTTGAAATATCACCTTGTAATTTCTTTATGGTCGACATCTATTTTTATGTGCATATTTCTTCCATGAATTCTTCAATGTTTTTGACAATTATACTTATGAATATTTAACCAGCTAATCTACATAATTTGAAATGTATTGGAATGTACAAGGTGAATCCTGGTAGATATCAACTTTACCAGTAGAATTTGAATGTCTCTTAATGCAAAGATTTCTTTCTTTTCCAGGTTTTCTGGAGCATTTTGTGGTCTGGCATACATTTTTACACTCCCAAGCTTAGTATACATGTGTATAAAATGGAAAAGGAAAGAATTGACTTCCTCTATTATATCCATTCACAGTGTAATCATCATCCTTGGTATCGCTAATTTCTTTGGCCAGTTTTTAATTCTAAATAGAGAATAAATGTGATTTTCATAGTTTTATTTATGTTCTTAATCTTTTAAAAGTGATTTTATTTTGAACTTTTAATTTCAACAATAGGTTATAAGCTTTTTCAGTTGTTTTTTTTATTTGTTGCACAATTATGACAAGATAGAACGGGCAAAAAATGTGAACAATTTATAAGTGCAACAAACTTTTGATATTTTGCCGAGTGAAAGATTTCATCAAATAAATGATACTGAAGAAATAAAAATTTGAGGAACCTGAATATACCCACAATCCTCTACTTTAAATAGAGGATCATGAGTTAAAAACGAGTTCAGTTACCCAAAGTTTTTTTCTTCATCAGAATTTAAAACTGAAATCACTAAAACACATTACCATCTGAAAGGTTTATTAGACATATTGTCTAGAAATTAAGTGGGTTTGTTACACTATCATATTTGCTGTATGAAACTGGAGAAATTATTTTAACAAGTTGATAATTTGTATTAGCCATTGTGACAACCTACCAAGTTCCACCAGTTTTCAGAGTTTTGATCATATTGTAGAGAAATGTCACTATAAGATAACCTGTAAAACAGGGTTTGAAATTTTAACTATGTGACAATTCATATTTGATGATTGCTTGACTGACTGTATTTATACTACTGAATGAATTCTGGGGGATTCCATTGTTTTATGAAGTAGATAGAAGATATTGTCTAGTGGTTATCATATCCCAAAACTTTATTGTGAAATAAATTTTATGATTTTTGGATACCTATGTTACTGTTTCAGTGTACTGTGTATGTATTTGATGAAATGCAAAGATGTGTACTTCTATTATTCACAGTTGTGACATTTACTATGATATATCATGGTAGATGTCACATTATTCATGTTAAATGCCATTTTATACATGTTCAGCAATGATAAAAAAAAATTTCTGTCATTTTGGCGCTCAAAGTTGGTCATGGGATAAAAAGTTTATATCCGGTTGGTATGATGAGCTGTACTATAAACTTGCCTTTAATAATATTAGTCAATGATGTTACTTGTATCTATCAGATGTATGAACAGTTGGTAACTGGTGATTATACCCACATACTGTCACAAGAAACAAGTCATGCCCTGTATCCACATAGCAAAATCAGCGAGTTGAGTAGATCTTGTGAAATTAGTAAAACAAGCAGCCTATCGGCTGAGATAGCTCCGGTGTTAGCAATGCACATTTCAATTAAAGAACTGAAGACATCATTAGAAAATGAACAATATGAATAGTATCAAAGCAATCGGACTTACAGTTTTTAACAAGAAGTCGAAAATATCACTTTCTACCAAAAATTCCAAAAATATTCATCAAAATAAATTAATTAGAGAATTAAAGATATCATTACAAAATGAACAAATCTGAGAGAGGTCCACACGTAGTACCTATATATGTAGTATCAAAGCAATTGGACTTGCGGTTTTTAACAAGAAGTCGAAAATATCACTTTTTACCAAAAATGACAAAAATATTCACCAAAATTAGAGAACTGAAGATATCATCACAAAATGAACAAATCTGAGAAAGGTCTACATGTAGTATCTATATATGTAATATCAAAGCAATTGAACTATTGGTTTTTAACAAGAAGTCGAAAATATCACTTTTTACCAAAAATTACAAAAATATTCACCAAAATTAGAGAATTGAAGATATCATCACAAAATGAACAAATCTGAGAGAGATCCACATGTAGTACCTATATAAGTCATATCAAAGCAATCGGACTTGCGGTTTTTAACAAGAAGTCGAAAATATCACTTTTTACCAAAAATGACAAAAATATTCACCAAAAATAGAGAATTGAAGATATCATCACGAAATGAACAAATCTGAGAGAGGTCCACATGTAGTACCTATATATGTAGTGTCAAAGCAATTGGACTTGCGGTTTTTAACAAGAAGTCGAAAATATCACTTTTTACCAAAAATGACAAAAATATTCACCAAAATTAGAGAATTAAAGATATCATTACAAAATGAACAAATCTGAGAGAGGTCCAGATGTAGTACCTATATATGTAATATCAAAGCATTTGCACTTGCGGTTTTTAACAAGAAGTTGAAAATATCACTTTTTACCAAAAATGACAAAAATATTCACCAAAATTAGAGAATTGAAGATATCAACATAAAATGAACAAACCTAAGAGAGGTCTACCCAAGGTACATATACACCAAGTATCAAAGCATTCAGGCTTGTAGTTTTCAAGAAGAAGTCGAAAAAGTAAAACATTGACACGGACGACGACGACGGACAATCACTCATATGATAAGCTCCGCTCGACAAAGTCGACAGCGGAGCTAAAAAGTATTCATTCTGGTATGCCAATACAGGAGCTCATAAAAGCTTAGAAGTATTGGAGCAAAGTTTATTCATGGATGTCAGCCTGAACTAACTGGGTCTTTAGAGAATTCTACAACACAATTAGTGATATGGTTAGTGTCTTGAATTACTATGGATTCAGAGTACCAGCATAGAGTATGTTTTGTCACATTCTGTTTGGATGTTAGTAACTGAATACAAGATGACTCTGCCATACATGAGTTTACATTAATCACTAACCTATATATAGACCAACAAATGTTGAGATTGTGGATGGCTGAAGTTGCATTCCCATATGCAATTTCAACTCAAAATAGTATGTGGGTTGATCTTTTTTTCAATTTTAAAATATGATTCATTTAAAATGTAAATTCAGCCTTATGATTTATTATTCTTTCAATTTTAAATTGCAATGGCAGTAGTAAAAGGGCTGATCTCCCTGTCTGTGGAATTATAATATATGATTCATTCAAAATGTAAAAATTTTGCCTCATGATTTAGTACACTTTCAACTTTTTAAATTGGATGAAAAACCCACACATATCAGATGCAGAGTTAACAGCAATAATAAAAACTACAATTGCGTCATTTTTAACGTTTTATTTATAAAATACATAATTTAATAATACTCAGTTAAAATTACAACCTAAAACAATTTTAAACAATTTCAAAATATAAATTAAGTACTTTAAATTCAGTGTATTGCAAATATTGCAAATTGTCCTACAAAATTAGCAACACCGAGAGCAATAATGAATGAATGAAATAAGACGACAGTGTAGGTGAGGCGGCCTTCTTTCCAGAGATATGCAAGATAAACCAAACATGGCAATGTGAAAATATATGCAAGCCCTGAAAAGGCACCGGAAAATCTGTAAAATACAACAGACATTTATATTAAAATGAGTTACATTTGATATTTTATCTTGATAGAAGCATATTAAATATATTTGATGAAATAAGCATGGGTAATTGAAGTGAATTTTCATTAAATACTTGGCTCTGTTTTATACAAACAATTTTACTTTAATCATGCTCAAAAATACGTAGTTATACACATTGTTCTGCAGTTATTAATAAAAATGTATGTGTTTTGGGGAGTGGGTCAGATCAGTGTGTACTTTCTTTACTATACCCGGTATGTTGAGTTAGTACAGATATCTTCTAAGGACACACAACTGTAAAGGTTATAGTAAAGTTGAAACAACATCACACAAATTGTAACATAGAAATGTATGTGAAGCTTAGGAATAGTAAATGGGCAATGTACGGTACCCACTCTACAAACAATAAGCTTCAAAACAATTTCTATATAAAGTTACAATTTGTATAATAATTCGACTTTGCTACATTTTATTTGAACGCAATTCAACTGAACTCCAATTTAATTAAAACAAGTCATTGTCAATGACACATCCCCGTTCCGTTCATATTTGAGTGACATATACATTCAAAGCAGATCATGACCGAAATGCACCTGCATATGTACAACACATTGTGCTAAATCTGAACAAAATCCATCCATGCATGACTGAGATCCGGTTCTGGAATTGTGAAAATATGTGATTTTGATGCATTTTCGGCCTTAAAATGGCCATCATTCCGCTATTGTTAAGCAGATCATGAAACAAATGCACATATCTATTTGTGACATGATATACCATGTGTGTGTGAAGTTTGAACTTGATCAATCCAGACATGTCTTGGATACGGATCCAGAACTGAATTCTTTAACAAAATGGCCGCCAGTCGGCCATTTCGAACTTGATCCGAAAAAAAAAAAGACGTGCATCAAGGTCCTATTATGTTTAATGTATGTACCAAATTTGAACAAAATCCATCCATGCATAACTGAGATACGGGTCCGGAATGGTGAAAATGTGCGATTTCAATGCATTTTCGGCCTTAAAGCGGCCCCCATTTGGCTATCGTTAATGAGATCACGAAACAAATGCACATACATATTTGTGACATGATGTACCTTGTGTGTGTGAAGTTTGAACTTGATCAATCCAGACATGTCTCGGATACGGATCCAGAACTGAATTCTTTAAAACAAAATGGCCGCCAGTCGGCTATTTCGAACTTGATCCGAAAAAAAAAATGACGTGCATCAAGGTCCTATTATGTTTAATGTATGTACCAAATTTGAATGAAATCCGTCCATGCATAACTGAGATCCGGGTCCGGAATGGTGAAAATGTGCGATTTCAATGCATTTTCGGCCTTAAAGCGGCCGCCATTTGGCTATCGTTAATGAGATCATGAAACAAATGCACATACATATTTGTGACATGATGTACCTTGTGTGTGTGAAGTTTGAACTCGATCAATCCAAGCATGTCTCAGATACGGATCCAGAACTGAATTCTTTAAAACAAAATGGCCGCCAGTCGGCCATTTCGAACCCGATCCAAAAAAAAAAATGACGTGCATCAAGGTCCTATTATGTTTAATGTATGTACCAAATTTGAACAAAATCCATCCATGCATAACTGAGATACGGGTCCGGAATGGTGAAAATGTGCGATTTCAATGCATTTTCGGCCTTAAAGCGGCCCCCATTTGGCTATCGTTAATGAGATCACGAAACAAATGCACATACATATTTGTGACATGATGTACCTTGTGTGTGTGAAGTTTGAACTTGATCAATCCAGACATGTCTCGGATACGGATCCAGAACTGAATTCTTTAAAACAAAATGGCCGCCAGTCGGCTATTTCGAACTTGATCCGGAAAAAAAAATGACGTGCATCAAGGTCCTATTATGTTTAATGTATGTACCAAATTTGAATGAAATCCGTCCATGCATAACTGAGATCCGGGTCCGGAATGGTGAAAATGTGCGATTTCAATGCATTTTCGGCCTTAAAGCGGCCGCCATTTGGCTATCGTTAATGAGATCATGAAACAAATGCACATACATATTTGTGACATGATGTACCTTGTGTGTGTGAAGTTTGAACTCGATCAATCCAAGCATGTCTCAGATACGGATCCAGAACTGAATTCTTTAAAACAAAATGGCCGCCAGTCGGCCATTTCGAACCCGATCCAAAAAAAAAAATGACGTGCATCAAGGTCCTATTATGTTTAATGTATGTACCAAATTTGAACAAAATCCGTCCATGCATAACTGAGATCCGGGTCCGGAATGGTGAAAATGTGCGATTTTGATGCATTTTCGGCCTTAAAATGGCCGCTATTCGGCTATCGTTAATCGCATCATGAAAAAAATGCATGTGCATATGTCCCATATAATGTGTGATGTATGAGTGAAGTTTGAACTTAATCGGTCCATGCATGTTCGAGATACAGGTGATCACAGACGCACGGACGCACGGACGGACGCACGCACACAGGGCAAAACATAAGTCCCCGTTTTCGGACTGCGTCCGAACGGGGACTAACAAAATAGAGTCCTTAATATATAGCAATACAAGTACATGTTATATGTGTGAATGGGGGGGGGGGGGGGTCATCTACCGATATATTTCAAACATAATTGCCATAAAGTACTAGTATATCATGTTATGTCATGGTCTTACCTGATTATAGTGCCAATCTCTGGCAGAAATATTGCACATAGAACACACACAGATACAACAGCGATATTTAAAATTAAAATGTATTTCAGGCTGAAAGAAATGAAAAAGTAAAATTACATATTAACAATGACCAAAACAAAATGTTTAAAGGAAAGTATAGTGTTCATTCATTTCATTGCAGTCAGTCGGTCAACATACAAGGCTGATAAGGTGGCTATGGTTACAGGGCTGATATAAAAAACGTGAATATATATATACATGTATATTTAATCCGCCTCATTACTCTGCTGGATCAAAAGACGACATCCTGTTGTCAGAGATCGTCAGAGATTTGCAGCACATCGAAGAAGTCAGTGGCGAAAACCTAGAGGATATTGCCAGAGAGTGGGTAAATATCGACAGTGAATTTCAAGTGAATTCCAGTGATGTTCAAATGACTTGTTCAATGACGGACGAAGAAATCATTTCAGCAGTACGCGATTCACCCAATGATAGGCCATGTGAAAGTGAAATTGACGATTCCCATGACAATCACGAAATTCCTGCGACGATCGATGTTGTTAACGAACTTCAGACAGCACTTGCTTGGTTTGAAGGACAATTAATTGATAGCATTAAAATTTTGCAACTTCGACAATTACTATCGTATGCACGTAAAGAAAATGTTATTTCCAAGCGGAAACAAACCAAGATCACAAGCTTTTTCAACCACTGAGGCGACGAACATTTGGTGATCGGGAATATGCTTAAATTACTCTAACATTTACATTGAATATTTTTAATATATTTGTAATTGAATTGATGGAATACATGTACAAGTTTTGTAACTTATTTTGATTTATTCGTAACGTGTAACAATGGTAGAATAAAAAAAACAATGCAACTACAATGACTTTATTGTTTTGCATATGAATAGGTGTCAATCCCGGGTGTCAATCGAGCAATGAATAGGTTATTCAGTATAACGAACACTTCAATATAACGAGCTAAATGGCTGTCTCCCGACGTGTTCGTTATAACGAGGTTACAGTGTATATTTACTCCGCCTCATTACTCTGCTGGATCAAAACTTAAAGCCTAAATTGCTCTATACATAACCAGAACACTTACCCAGGCCAGGATGTCCCAAAAATAGGGCAAAGCAATTGCACTCGAAGAATATAAAGAATCAGAGGGTAGATGGTCACTAACTGGAACAGCAAGAGAAGTCTGCCAACAAAAGCCATTATGTCAGCACTGGGAAAATTATCTAATAAATTCTGAAATGCAAATTAGATAAATTTATATTTAAACTTCCACAATGATATTGCTCAAACACTACTGTAAAATCTGTATTAGAAGCTGTGGCTTCTATTAAAACCCAGACTGCCTCCCAACCAATCAGAAAGCATGATTGCAAGACTTTATTTACACATACATGTACATGTATGTGATTTGGGTCTGACTACTTTTGTACAATCTTTTTGTTACCTTTCAACTGCCCTAGTTCTTTGATACATATTATACATATGTATCAAGTAACATCAAAGATACACTGACATTGTATGATGATTCCAAGAAGTAATCAAACTCCAAGAATACCCAAGCTTATAAAAGAGACAAAGTAACAATGTTCATCATTTGACTCAATGCAAAGCTACTTTACAAGATTGTGTCTGATTGGCTACTCAACTCTAACACCTGACAATCAGACCAATCAGCTTGTTTGTTAACAGGTTTTTTTTAACATATGCAGATCTTGTGTATTGCCACAACTTCAGTATGCAAATTTTATGAAAACAAGGACTATAGATTCCAATAAGACAACACTCGTATATACATTTATTGCATAATAAACATGGTCCCATTTCCCATTAAAGAATTCATGCACAATCAATATCATTAAAGGTAGAGATACAGTTTACCTGACAGGTATTTTAATTAGGTAATTAGGAAACCAAGATGACCTCCCTTGTCCACAAAACTATATATTTTCGGAAAGCTTATTGTATAAATTTTAAAATGTTGTTAGTATTTTTTTTATGGACACTGTAGTTTGAAATATGCACAAAAATGTACTTTTTTGGTCAAAAGTGATTTAAAAATAATTAGCTCCTAAACCATGCTTCTGTTTCATGTCAAAATTGATTTGTGGGTACATCTGTTTACTATGAAGAAAGTGCCGTCTTGAAAACTGTCTACCAGTTGTCAATTTTGCAGGGCAGCAGCCCAAATTTCACTACTTCAAGTTTTCATAAATTAACACCCAGACTAGTTGTCTGTACGATCGTTGTAACACTGTTCAACCAAAAACAATGCCCCGACGGCGTTTTGAAGATAAACACATTATCAATCATTTGTGAAAATTTCAAAACAAAAGGTCAAAGCGTCTAGGAGCTATTTTTTTTAAAGTTCTGGGATGTGCACTAAAAAGAAGCTGAGATAATTGCTAATTTGCATAACAATTCACTCAGTAAGAAGTTTGCTAATGTTCAAATTAAAATGGCTGTAACAGTTCCAAATTTAAATGTATTTTAGTTTTGTTGAAAGTTAAATATAGTGCATAATATGGAGATCCGTCATTTCTTTTTTCATCATGTTTCTTTTTTATTATTTATGTACAGCCTTGCTAAATCTTGCTAAGCATTCAAAAGAGAGAATGTTTTCACCTGTTATCTATATTTTAAAATCGTTTTTTTGAGTATGTTCCACTATTCACAATTCTACACAATTTTAACAGTCTATAGCCAAGACTGTTTGGATAATAAAAAACAAACAAACAAAATTTCACTCCCAAGTGCCCACAAACCTGCATCTCTACCTTAAATGCCTTGTATAAAGTTCCCTGAAATATATATACCTATGAAGGTTTTAGGTGGTGGGTTTAACGTCAGATAAAACCGTATACTCTGTCTCTTCTAGATAAAAAGTTCTTGGTCTGCTAGAGTCCTTATACTCAGGCTTTAGCCTATAATGCGACAATTTAGCTTTATAACTTTAATTCTCAACTTGTGCAAGTAAAACATTATCAAAGCGATTTCTTTGGAAAGTTTGGATACAAGTCATATTTTAAAAATTCAGACACATGCAAACACACTTACTGATTCAATGCAGTTCTTTTCAAGAGGAAATGTAATATAAAATACCACACCAATCCATGTATATGTAATCGCCACTAAAACATACGCTATACTTAGATCCCGACCCTGTCAGTGGATAATATCAATAAATTAACATCTATATTAGTCAGTTCTGAGGATGACATTAAAGAGCTTTCTAAATTTGAAATGATCAAAAACACAATCTGTAAATTTCAGATTTTAATCTGTTTGAGTATTTTAGTCATTGCACCAAATTAATTGTTAGATATGGTTGTTATGCAACATATACTGCATATGGGAAATGTGTATTGCTTGTTTACATGATACTTTAATGCACGTTATGTGACACTGACTGACTTGACAAGAATCAACTTACATTATTTTCTGGGTGTCGTTGATTGTGCATAATAGATAGAATTCCATTATGAAGGAAGTAACTCAGTGATAACATTCCAGTTAGTGCTGGAAACATTGCATTGTAAACTAATAAGAGAAAATAATGTGATGTTATTGTATGTACATGGGTTGCATACTGAAGATAAAAAAATACATAGGGACAAACAAACATGGCAAATTAGTGGGTACAAGAAACGGTTACATTTGATCATGTCTGCATGGTTGCATATCCAGAGGCAATGTGAACATACTTGAACACAAGATTGTTTCTGATTGGCTATCCAACCCTATTTCTCACAGTCGGACCAATGAGAGAGCATCTTGTTTGTTAACAGGATTTTTTGATGTATCAAATTCTAGCTTCTATACATTCTTTGACTCAACTGCATATCTGATGATTGTATGTGAATGAATGTAATAGGTTCTTTTTTCCATAAACATTGTATTTTGTGATATTAGTTTATTTGAACTTGTATGGAAATATCAATTTATGAAAAGAGACTAATTCTACTTACGTGGCACTGATTTGACGGGATCAGTTCCATTAAATTCAATATTCAACCCCCATTTAGCTGCCTTAACTGTCACAAAAACTAAGATATACATAACAGACAGAGTACCTATAATAAAATTAAATAGTTACAAAATGTACTATAGAATATAGCAAGGACTTATGAGAGTATGCAAGATTGTGATATGCAATAAAATTCTCATGGGAATTGAAGTTACACAAATAATAAGCAGTCAGTCGGCTGAGATAGCTCCGCTGTTATCAATGCACATTTCAATAAAAGAACAGAAGATATCATTAAAAAATGAACAATATGTATAGTATCAAAGCAATGATGGGACTTGCGGTTTTCAACAAGAATTCAAAAATATCACTTTTCACTAAAAATGTCAAAAATAATCATCAAAATTAGATAATTGAAGATATCACCACGAAATTAACAAATCTGAATGAGGTCCACATGTAGTACCTATATATGTAATATAAAAACAATTGGATTTGCGGTTTTCAACAAGAAGTCGAAAATATCACTTTTTATCAAAAATGACAAAAATATTCACCAAAATTAGAGAATTAAAGATATCATCACGAAATGAACAAATCTGAGAGAGGTCCACATGTAGTACCTATATAAGTAATATCAAATCAATTGGACTTGCGGTTTTCAACAAGAAGTCAAAAATATCACTTTTTACCAAAAATTAAAAAAATATTCACTAAAATTAGAGAATAAAAGATATCATCACAAAATGAACAAATATGAGAGAGGACCACATGTAGTACCTATATATGTAATATCAAAGCAATTTGACTTGCGATTTTTAACAAGAAGTCAAAAATATCACTTTTTACCAAAAATGACAGAAATATTCACCAAAATTAGAGAATTAAAGATATCACTACAAAATGAACAAATCTGAAAGAGGTCCACATGTAGTACCTATATATGTAATATCAAAGCAATTGGACTTGTGTTTTTTAACTAGAAGTCGAAAATATCACTTTTTACCAAAAATGACAAAAATATTCACCAAAATTAGAGAATCAAAGATATCATTACAAAATGAACAAATCTGAGAGAGGTCCACATGTAGTACCTATATATGTAATATCAAAGCAATTGGACTTGCGGGTTTTTAACAAGAAGTCGAAAATATCACTTTTTACCAAAAATGACAAAAATATTAAGCAAAATTAGAGAATTAAAGATATCATCATGAAATGAACAAATCTGAGAGAGGTCTACCCAAGGTACATATACACCAAGTATCAAAGCATTCAGGCTTGTAGTTTTCAAGAAGAAGTCGAAAAAGTAAAACACTGACACGGACGACGGACAATCACTTATATGATAAGCTCTGCTCGACAAAGTTGACAGCGGAGCTAAAAAGATAATCACAAAATCGCAACCAGACATACTCCTAATGAACATCTAATGCAATATAGTGATTCTGTGAAAGAACTGATTTGTGTTCAGCTCAGATAATTTTAGTAGTGTCCTTGATTATTTGCAAAGCATGTTTTACTTATGTGTTTTTGCATGCAAATCAATACCTACATTTTGGATGAAACTAGTCAAACAAAAAACTTTAAACGGTTGAAAAGTAAAACACAATCTCAGTCAGCGCTAAATTATCATTGATTACCGGTGCATATTAGCCTTTTCAAACCAGATTTTCTTGACCAAATTTTTCTGCATTTTTTTTTACTTATATTCTTCAATATTTTTGGAAATGTACCCTAATTTTGGAGCCAACAGCCAAAATTTAACTCATTTTTCAGTTTTTACATAAAAAAAGTGACTATTTTTGCCCAATCTCCTGAAGGCAAGTGCAGACTATAAACGGGACTATTTTTTTAAATTTGTGAAAAAAAGAAGAAACTAGTGGTGATAAGGTTAAACTTTGTGTTTGAGTATAATATTAATACAAATGTGGAACATTCTACTTGTTTGGCATTACATTTTTCAAGAATTTGGTATGAATTTCAATAAAAATATTGCAATGTCATTTTACAGTCTAAACTACCGGTAGTGCAAATTCTCACCTGATCATAAGAATTTTTAAATTTTTGGGCACAGAAAAATTGAGCTTCTTTTAAAGTTGTGAAACATAATTTCATTTTCTGACTTATATATACTACAGCATCACATGTTGAGATTGTGGATGAGTACCAAGAATTAACTGTAGAATATGAATTTAAATGAGCCTTTTAAATTAAGTTAGATTTGTAAATAATAGACACTGAATGAGAATGTAACTTAAAAATTATTGTTTGCATGTTGGTTCAACAGAATATCTGTATGTTTACTCTGTGAATAATATTATATTTTAGTTTGAAAGTGATTATAAAGATGTTTAGCAACTGGAATTTTTTGTTTAAACAAATCGTATAATTTCTGTCAAAATCTATTGATCCTTGTTCATGTGTCCATGTGATGTGTTGACTCAGGAACACACAAAACATCAAAGAAACCAGAGAGCCTTCAAATTTAACTTTTTGTTTATTTCGCCATTTTCAGTTACTCTTACCCCAACGACACTACTTTCTACATATCAATCCACTCTGGTGATCAGGTGACATATAACACCATTACAAAAGTATGTATTCCGACGCATACAATAAAGTAGTTCCAAAAACGTCACAGTATTTATAAGTAAATTCCTTATTTTTTTATATTTCATTATCAACAGCCTTATAACAATTTATTCTAGCTGGAATGCATGGTTTTATTATAGTGAGTGTCACAGTTTAATATGCTAGAAGTAGAGGAAACCCAATCAATTTACTTACCTACTGAATTGAATTTCGTAAAAAATGTTGGTGATTTAAAATTTATCAGAGGAAATAAAATCAAAACTAAAAAGAATGGAACTGTTAATGTTTGCTGCCACATTTCAAAAAATAATGTTTCTGATTCAGTTGTATTATGTAGATGATGGTGAAGATCTGAAACAAAAACAAAAGAAAACACATTTGTTACTCAATATGTTGAGGGCAGTATACAACACTCTATGGTTGTCAATGTTTTGATATCAAACGTTGAGGGCATTTGAAGAGAGCTATGTTCTCTCCAATACATTTTTTTCTTCTGGATTCTCCAAAGAAATACTTTTGGTATTAAATAACTTTGTTCACAAAGACATCAAATTTCAGCAGCAAAAACTGTTTTGCAATAAATTAGGGTTTTCAAAACTACTGGTGATGTTTATGAACCATTGCTCATTCAAGTTCAAGAGAAACTCTTTATTATAAACTGCAGTTAGAAAATACTACTTCAATTATTAACAATGACCAAAAGTGATGACTGTAGCTCTAGGCACAACTTGGCACTTGTTTGTTCTGCAGAAACCCAAAATTTTCTCCCTTCTAAAAATACGTAAGTGATATATCAGGTGATATATGATGACTGATTGGCTACTTTTTGTTCTAAAAATCTAGGTTTTAAAAAGTGAAAAAAAAATGTTTTCAGGAAAAAATTGATCAATTATCTGAAAAAATGATACTGCAAAACACGACAGAAAAGAAAATGCAATAATTATTAATACTGTTTGTGGCTCAGTAAAATAAGACGAAAAATTTATTAAAAAAAAACAGTGATTTTGGACTCACGATTGCTGAATCCAGTAACAGTAAGGTTAACATTCGGTATGTTAGGATCACTCGATGGCGGATGTAGACAGATAGCACTGTCAGTCACGTTGAGCGCTACAGACATATTAAAATTGTTAACTTCATCTGAAATGAATTCAAAATGACTATCAATTTAATATTCGTTGTCATGATTGTTCAGTGTATATTTCTCATTTCATACATGTGCCATACTATTACACATAATAAGCAATATCTCTCACACACTCTCTCAGTATAATTCTCATTTCATACATGTGCCATACTGTTACACATAATAAGCAATATCTCTCACACACTCTCTCAGTATATTTCTCATTTCATACATGTGCCATACTGTTACACATAATAAGCAATATCTCTCACACACTCTCTCAGTATATTTCTCATTTCATACATGTGCCATACTGTTACACATAATAAGCAATATCTCTCACACTCTCTCAGTATATTTCTCATTTCATACATGTGCCATACTGTTACACATAATAAGCAATATCTCTCACACACTCTCTCAGTATATTTCTCATTTCATACATGTGCCATACTGTTACACATAATAAGCAATATCTCTCACACACTCTCTCAGTATATTTCTCATTTCATACATGTGCCATACTGTTACACATAATAAGCAATATCTCTCACACACTGTCTCAGTATATTTCTTATTTTATATCATAACTCATTCATCTTAGTACACAAACACTACATATTTTATAATGGAATATATTTATTAACTATTCAGTGAAAACTCAACTTAAGTGCTTCTGTTAAATGGTTATACTACTACTTTTGCGTAAGTTTTGCGAACTGTTAACGAATGCGTCAGTTTGAAACCCACACAAATTCTCTTTGCAATTCTGCTTACAAATAAACTGCACCACATGTGATAGAATAGGGAAATGCAGTATTAAATAAATGTTGAACATTAAACATGTATTTTGTTATTATGGTGTTAAGTAATCTTATAGACAAAAAAAAACTATTTAAAAAAAGTCATAACCACAGTCATTTTTCAATATTCTCTATGTCGGGAAGCAAAATCTTTTATTTCTGGCCAAATCTTTCAAAATTACAAGCGGTATCATTGCAAATTCGAAGTATCAAAGCATGCTAGGTTTCTAGTAAGTTCCACAATTCATTAACTTACCATAGATGTATTTCACTGCATGGTAAAGAAAACTACTCATAAGAACCCAGTATGCCATAGCTCCGCCCAGCAAAGCAGACACAGAAAATACGGTGCTTATGTACAGACCCCATTTACCAAAATAGTAACTGCATACTTCAGAAAATTCCATCACATTGTCATCTTTTCTTTCTACAATGAATATCAGTAAAAAATGAATATTTGAATTTGTTAAGGATATTCAATAAAGTTTAATTTTACTAAACATTTTTTTATTTTCTATACACTGTGAGATTAATCTATTATAAGATATTAGAAATAATTTACATTATTATACATCTGTCATCATAATGCTATAAGTTACAGCGTGTCATAATTTTGCGGTATTGCACTTGGTATTTTCATCCTACCATATTAGGAAATGCAAATTCCAAATATGGAATGATTACACGAGTAAGCATCCTTTAATAATAAAAAACAAACATGACTGCCCCCAGGGTTTGACCGAACAAAGAAGTTCGTTAAATCTGTTCTAAACATTTTGGATTTCGGCATTCCCATGATGTATTCCTGGCAGGAAAAGATGTATAATAATAATAAAGTTATTGCGAGGATACTGCAAAGTATGCACTCAGACAGTGCATGGTCGCATCGACCTCCGCTGCACATCTATTGATATTCCAGCTGTACTGTTTTCGTGCATACTTTGCAGTATTCTCGTAATAACCTCATACTATTAGTATAACTCACCAACACCGTCTAGCGATCGTATTACCCTGTATGCAGTATAGCATGTCAAAACTGCCATAAAAACTAAAAAAAACACGCCTAGAACAAGACCAGCTTCACCAATAGCCCAAGGCATACACAGTAAAGAACTGCCCATCATGGTGTTCCACACTGAAAAGCTTCGTTTGAGAGAAAGTTTAAAAAAAAATCAGTTAAAGTCCACCAAAGTTATAGTTTTAAAACAATATGGCTTCCTTTAAAGTTAGTAACTCTAGAGCAAAACTCTAATCTGAAGATCATAACAATATTGACTACTGTATTAATATGAAAAATAAATCTAATATGCAAATTATAAAATTAATATGCAGAGATTTTCAAATGAGAATCAAACTCAAATTCTAACTTGCAACAATAATACAAAACTATTGAAACTATGAAGTGTGTTCATGGTAGTCAGAGTCATATATAGGACCCATACTAGTGAGTTGTATGATATTATGTGTATGAGCTTTGCCAATAGTCAAATTGAATTAATCTTGTAAAAATTTAGAATTTGTAGACTTACATTGTTACTATACTGCTTTGTTTTTTTTGCGATGCTGGATCTGTAAGAATAGCTGGAATTACCAGTAATGACACTGGTAGCACATGATCTGGTATATTCTAGAAATAAGTTATAATTAGAGACAGTGACAAGACATACAGTCAGTCAGTGAGAACTCACAAGCCAATCCAAGTAATAGGTGTGTGGGCATTCACATTGATTCAAAAACAATGTCGATTTTTCTTGAATTTCCTTTATTCATTTATTGTTATTTTTGTTTAATTATGAATTTTTTATATATCAACATATAAACAAATATAATAACAGCTGCTAAACCCAACCTGTATGTTTATAAACAGGTGTGTGGGCACTATATTATTACCCGGTAATTCAAATTGGTTATAGCTGCAAGGCATAACCCACCAGCCAATCAGAAACCATGTATGTTTATAAACTGGTGTGTGAGCACTATATTATTAATTCCAATTGGTTAGTTGCAATGCATAACCTACCAGCCAATCAGAAACCATGTATATTTATAAACAGGTGTGTGGGCACTATATTATTAATTCCAATTGGTTAGCTGCAATGCATAACCCACCAGCCAATCAGAAACCATGTATGTTTATAAACAGGTGTGTGGGCACTATATTATTAATTCCAATTGGTAAGCTGCAACATTTTTAATTTGGATTAAAAGTTCAGTCATTTAATTGGATTTTTTATTACATAATTAAAGATTGATTGTAATAAGATTATTAAAGTCATATAGAATGCAAAAGATAAGATGTAGGTAAAAAAAACAGGCTGAGATATGGTACATTGGGGTCGTGGGCAATATTTTATGAGCTGACTGGTTACTCAGCAATATACCAGTTAGTCAGTCTGTCCTGCTTTGTAAACACACAGTATTAGGTTTAAGAGACTGGTTTACATGTGCAATTGCAATTAACATCAAAAACAAATATTAATATGACTCAATCTTGGTCATTTGACCTAATTTTCTGGCCATATGTTAATAGATATAACTGTCTCTGTTGTTATAGCGATTGTAAACTGATACAGTTGTTATAGCGATTGTAAACTGATACAGTTGTAATCATATTTAGATTATAAACCACTAATGTAAATCTCATATAACTTGTAAACATGTACAATGTTCAGACTTTGTACATTGGTTAAAACATTGCTGTTGTAACCAATGGTGCACCATCTTGAGTTGATGAGCACAGAAAATAGAGTTTTTCATCAACTATTGAAAAGTTAGCTAAGGGTAGTATTCAAACCCTAAACATAAACCACAGCAGGTAGAGCCTCTAATGACAGAGATGTTAGCGATTTGGTTGGTTCAAAAAATGAAAATTGACATAATTAAATTCAATTTAATGATATTAAATTATTCATTTGTGTTTTAAAAAAACTATCAGTGTGGGCAAGTTATAGTGAAACACTGTACCCTAAATGTTGTGTTTAATCAGATTCCCTTGGTACATGTAAATCGATAATTGTATGGATGTGTTTACAATTATATAATTCGCTGTTATAGATATAAACTTTGACGGTTTATCAGATTATATCCACAACAATGAGATTCAAAATAATCTGTAATTACATTTAAAAAAATATAATTTTTATAACAAATTACAAACATAATTTGACAAACATAATGAAGTGAAATCTAACTTAGTCATAAAAATAGTGGGTAATATTATTCTGGTTTTACTCACAAATGATTCATCCTTTGGATTTTCCGTTAATTTGGAGTAATATTTATATCTATGATAAATTGCAGCAATGTCTTCATTGTTATCATTGATATTACTAAGGCTTGGAACATGTGAAAATGGTCGGCGTTGTCCAGAACTGAAACAAAAAGAAAAAATAACTTTTAATTATTAAACAGATTTGTTTCATCAAAAACACAACCAGGTACTGAGGATATTCTCCAGTTATATGAAAATAAGTTAGGTTGACTGTTGACATAAATCATTACTACTCTAGCAAAACATCAAACAATTGAGCAATATAGAAAAGAAAAGAAAAACATTTAGAAAAAAAAATGTTTTTACATGAAACATATATCCAAAGACGGATGTGTAATACCGGTAGTGACAATTACCAAACTTTTATCAAGCAATATATGATAGTACAAGCTAGGAAGAATTGTGGGTAATCACTGGCACTGTGACACACACGTTGATTTTGAAAATGCATTAACCAGAAGCACTTCTTTTGTGCTTAATGTTGAGATTTAAAGATCCTGAAATTGGTGAAAATTTACAATATTTGTTTTAATTCCAATTGGTTAGCTGCAATGCATAACCCACCAGCCAATCAGAAACCATGTATGTTTATAAACAGGTGTGCATTAACCAGATGTGCTTTTTTTGTGCTTAATGTTGAGATTTAAAGGGTCCTGAAATTGGTGAAAATTTACAATATTTGTTTTAATTCCAATTGGTTAGCTGCAATGCATAACCCACCAGCCAATCAGAAACCATGTATGTTTATAAACAGGTGTGCATTAACCAGATGTGCTTTTTTTGTGCTTAATGTTGAGATTTAAAGGGTCCTGAAATTGGTGAAAATTTACAATATTTGTTTAATTTAAGACTTCAAAATTCAACTGAATAAATGACTGTACCTTGGGCTATAAGTATTTTGTGAATCAATCAAGTAATTCTTCTTTGGACTTGAATACCTGCAATAAAAATAGATTTACTTGTCTATATGCCTATATCTGTCTATGTATTAATCTTATGGTCAATCTGGGATTTTAGACTATAGATGTCAAGTTTATTTGAATTTACTCCCAACATTTCTATGACCTTTTGGTATGACCTGGTCAATTTGATAAAGGTGTTATTTGCATGATGAAACAGCTGCTCACAGATGTTTCTATTGCAATGTTAAATTTTATAAAAGTCTAAGGAAATACTGTAAATGTGTTAAAGGGTGGTAGTCCTCAGTTGGTAATTACAGGTGATTGGAAGATATCGAAGGAGTCACCAACGGTAATTAGTGCAAGTCATGTCCAGATCAAACCTTATATGATTTCAATTAGAAGAGCACATTGGATTGTGGGAAAATCAATGTTTATCAACACAAATATAGCATATGTGCAAAGCGACGACCATCGCCCTTTAACTATTCACTACCGGTATTTTCGCTGAAATTCGCTAGTTAAAGTAAAATTCGCTTATTAACAATAGAACTAATAGTTTTCCTGCCAGGTTTTGGATTGAAACCCAGTTAAATTGCTAAAAACATCATCTCAAATGCCAGTGAAAATAATTGGTTTTACAATACAAGGGAAAGCACAAATGTATGTCTTAAATTATTCTTAATTAAACCGAAATATTTATAAATTCAAATTATCAGTATCTGCAGTTCTTATAGCATAGAAAGCATACAAAATGCCTACAGTCAATGATGTCACACTTTACCCACAATCCTTTGCTGGAGAATCAAGATGGTGACTACATAATACTGATGAAAAGTTGAATATCTAGAGAATGAAAAGTGATATAAAAAAAACTGTAAATTGCATTCTTCTACATTTGTAGAGCTCTTTCCTTGGGAGGCATTATGTTGTTTGGCTTGACTTCCCCTTTAAATAAATGCAGTCTATGTGCCCTGTATGCTGGGCAATTCATAACAAATCGTTTATTTGTATTTTTATTTAAACTGCAATCTGTTTTTCAAATAATTTATTTAAATTCTTTTGAACTTCACTCATGCATGTTGTAACTTTTTGCTCTTGTTGTTTTTATTAACTATGTAAGCATCTTTCAATAATGTATTTGATGAATTACTGAATTTATTAAATTAATTAATTGTTTTTAATAGAATAGATTGCCATTTTTGCTGTGTGTTTAAAGATGCCAAGTACAAATCTGCAGAACAAAGACATGGACATCCTAAATTGTCGAACATCACTGCTATATTCAATAACTGATCTCATACAATTATCAAAAAGAATATTTTAGAATTGTTAAGCACTTTAGGTTATAAATATGCATGGTTTCAGCCCAAAACAAATAAGATCTGTGCATTGTCTCAGGGGCATTCATGGATTAAGTTTTATTAAAATCTGTGTGTTTCTGAGATGCATAGTGGAAAAGCTGTTATGCAAATTAGGTAATTAATAGGCAGGGATTTCAAGCAAAAGCTAATCAAGTCTGTCCTTTGTTCAAGGCCATACATGTAACAAGTTTCATTGAAACGGCAAATGATTTTGAAAACAATGGTGGAACAGATATACATTGATTCTCATGACATTTTCAGAAACGGTTGCTCATAAAAACAAGTACCATGCAGATTGGTTGTGATTTGGATCTTGTTGTCATAGAAACAAGAATGTTTTTAATGACTATTCATTGTCTGATAAGAGTTTTATGGATTTATTTAGGTTAATCTTTAAAAAATTAACTTCGCGATTATATTTTTGAGCTGAATCTAGCTGTTAAGCCAGCAACCAGTATCTTATTCACATCAGTATAAGCAGGGAGCTGTAAAAATCTCATTACAGCTCCCTGGTATAAATAACAGAAGGCGATATATTCATGGGAATATAAAAACAAATATATTATTGATTTTTTTACCACAAAAAACAGAATAAAATGTTTAATCTGCAAAGCTTGATGGGAAACTTTATGGTCTCTGCTGTACACACATCACAATAAAAGGCATATACTAGCAGTCTCACAGTTGAGATAGCTCTGCTGTTAGCAATAAACATTTTGCAAGGAATCTGTGCCACAGTATATGAAGAGGCATATGCATGAAGATATGAATTGGATGTATGGGATATTTATATAAAAATCAAAATTAACACTACAGGAATTCACGCACATGAACATGAACCAACTGCACCAAGAGATAGACAATCAATACAGCATGCATTGTACTCGTGTGTGAAACATTTGACTGCTACTTTTTTTTTTTTAAATAAATGCTGAAATTATGTTCATCAAAAATTAAAGATATAATCTTGAATGGAACTAATCAAAGAGAGATCAATCCAAGGTACTTATTTGTCCAATATCAAAGCAATCAAACTTGCAGTTTTTAACAAAAAGTCAAAAATATCACTTTTTACCAAAACTTTACTGTTTTGCAACAATCATGATGAAATTCTTTTATACGGGTGCACACTGGTTGTTTTTACACACATATAAAAAAAAAATATTAAAGAATATATATATAATAATTATCTTTATTGCGTTCGTATCCCTATTAGGATTTTGACTAAAATGCAATACAGATGTGAATAAAGACAAACAAACAATTAAAGTGAGAATAACAATACACACAGGAAAATAAAAAAAAAAGCAAATACAAGCAAAAGTCAAGCAAATAAAAGTAGGGGAAAAAATAATGGTAAAGTAAATTGGATTGTTTTCCATATTTGTTTTGGTGAATGTTTGGATTACTAATGCATGTACATGACCTTATCTAGAGATAGCTGACTATATTGTTTTCAGTTTTTCTTCTCTTGTTTTAAAACAGTTCTCTATGTGTTTTGCTATTTGTATTATTGTTTTCTCATCTTTATTATTTAGAATATATTCATATATTATAACTGTGACCCAGAAAAATCAAATAGTTGTGACAGAGATCGGATGTGGGTAGTACATTATACTATCGGACACTGAACAGATACAATCAGCAAACAGATATAGTATACACTCAAAACAACAGTGTAACTTTACAGTCTAGCACACGTGGACATAAACGGAACTGTTATTTAACGTGATGCCAGTAATACCCATAACAAGACGTTTCGTTGAAAAAATGTCATTAAACACAAGAAAAGAAATTTAGAAACAAATTGAACAATCCAGTTATAGTTATAAAGTATATTTAAGAGACGAGAGACCCCTCCCCCCGCCATCTCTGTCGTCGCGGCTCATCATTTAGTAATACTTACGTCTTGTCTGTGTTAATGCTGCAGTTTCCCAGTGCTTTCGATAGCAGTGGCTTTGACTCGTTCTCGTTATATTTCATCAACCTAGCCATATCGAAATTTATATAACCACTCTACGAACTGACGGAGATTGCGATGTGAATGAATATGTTTGAACGCAGCCGGGGAACACCGATCGAATACTAATTGACACCCTAGCTTACCGTAAAATACTCAAGGTCACGAATCCAGTGACGACGAAACAACAAGGCGGCTAAGCCGGCAATAACGCACTTATTCTAGAATACGACGTGTACGTTGGTAATCAGTATCTCCGACTAGTAATACCGGGAATACCGGTAGTATTACTAGTACAAACCAGAATAACACTGAAACGTGCCTGCCAACTAACGGATGTATGACGTCACAGGTTGGAAAGTGGACGTGATGAAAGTCATGTCTGAAGTAACTTACCAATTGTTTAGGTCTTTGGAAAATATTATGATATACTGGTAACTTAAAACACACAGGGAGTCGGGAATAACATATGCGCCAGTGACATGATAATCAAAAGAAGTCGGATATCCCTCCCCCATATAAGAGCCCGAAAAATATAACTTTAGTTTTCGAAATGAAGGTCATAACAACTGTTAAAAACAGTACATGTAAAATAATCAATTACAAAAATAGATCCAAATCCACGTATTCTTAGACAGGTGTATTTGTCAAACTATACATAGGAAATATCTAAAATAAAAAGTCGTATTATATAAAAATGTTATTTATTTATTTATTTATTTATTTATTTATTTATTTATTTATTTATTTATTTATTTATTTATTTATTTATTTATTTATTTATTTATTTATTTATTTATTTATTTATTTATTTATTTATTTATTTATTTATTTATTTATTTATTTATTTATTTATTTATTTATTTATTTATTTATTTATTTATTTATTTATTTATTTATTTATTTATTTATTTATTTATTTATTTATTTATTTATTTATTTATTTATTTATTTATTTATTTATTTATTTATTTATTTATTTATTTATTTATTTATTTATTTATTTATTTATTTATTTATTTATTTATTTATTTATTTATTTATTTATTTATTTATTTATTTATTTATTTATTTATTTATTTATTTATTTATTTATTTATTTATTTATTTATTTATTTATTTATTTATTTATTTATTTATTTATTTATTTATTTATTTATTTATTTATTTATTTATTTATTTATTTATTTATTTATTTATTTATTTATTTATTTATTTATTTATTTATTTATTTATTTATTTATTTATTTATTTATTTATTTATTTATTTATTTATTTATTTATTTATTTATTTATTTATTTATTTATTTATTTATTTATTTATTTATTTATTTATTTATTTATTTATTTATTTATTTATTTATTTATTTATTTATTTATTTATTTATTTATTTATTTATTTATTTATTTATTTATTTATTTATTTATTTATTTATTTATTTATTTATTTATTTATTTATTTATTTATTTATTTATTTATTTATTTATTTATTTATTTATTTATTTATTTATTTATTTATTTATTTATTTATTTATTTATTTATTTATTTATTTATTTATTTATTTATTTATTTATTTATTTATTTATTTATTTATTTATTTATTTATTTATTTATTTATTTATTTATTTATTTATTTATTTATTTATTTAACTAACATATACTAGTATCGAAAGAGTATGGTTAAATTATCAACCTGGCCATATCGAAATTTATATAACCACTCTACGAACTGACGGAGATTGCTATGTGAATGAATATTTTTGAACGCAGCCGGGGAACACCGATCGAATACTAATTGACACCCTAGCTTACCGTAAAATAGTCAAGGCCACGAATCCAGTGACGACGAAACAACAAGGCGGCTAAGCCGGCAATAACGCACTTATTCTAGAATACGACGTGTACGTTGGTAATCAGTATCTCCGACTAGTAATACCGGGAATACCGGTAGTATTACTAGTACAAACCAGAATAACACTGAAACGTGCCTGCCAACTAACGGATGTATGACGTCACAGGTTGGAAAGTGGACGTGATGAAAGTCATGTCTGAAGTAACTTACCAATTGTTTAGGTCTTTGGAAAATATTATGATATACTGGTAACTTAAAACACACAGGGAGTCGGGAATAACATATGCGCCAGTGACATGATAATCAAAAGAAGTCGGATATCCCTCCCCCATATGAGAGCCAGAAAAATATAGCTTTAGTTTTCGAAATGGAGGTCATAACAACTGTTAAAAACAGTACATGTAAAATAATCAATTACAAAAATAGATCCAAATCCTCGTATTTTTAGACAGGTGTATTTGTCAAACTATACATAAGAAATATCTAAAATAAAAAGTCGTATCATATAAAAATGTTATTTATTTATTTATTTATTTATTTATTTAACTAACATATACTAGTATCGAAAGAGTATGGTTAAATTATCAATAATTATGTCGTTTCAAACCAATACCACATTTTGACCTCGGTTTATGTAACAGTTTGGTTTGCGTTTGAGTGCAAGTGTCACACATGCTATTGGCGTATCGCTTATCTTAACAAACTTCAATAATATCAATACCATGGTTACAATAGCCTGGCAAGAATAAAATCAATGAGGTAATCAACATAATTTCTGGTGATGAAGATCGTATTGTGCTTAGAGGTGTAATCCCAATTATTTGAACAATAATTTTAACATTGTCTACAAAATGCTCTTGACAATGTAATTTTCATCAGATACTAACTGGAAAGGCTAGTTTCTTGCATAATATATCTCATTATCCTGTTTTAGCATGTTCTGCTATACCAACGCGTCATGTGTAGGTAATTACAAACTACCATATATCAAGATTGACCATTTATGAACATAATAACAGAGGATATGCAGTTACTGTAACAGGGCCAACAAATGTGAACAGCCATATTATTGTAGCTCATCATATGATAACATCTAGTCTAGCTTAAAGAGCAGGAGTCGTCGCGCCATGCATGCGCGAGATATATAGGTATCATATAAACAAAGATGGCGACTTTGACTGTTGTGCAGATCAACGAGTACAAACTGAGACGTTACCAAGCTCTAATTAGATATTTTTAAGTGACTGGAAGGTATCGAAGGAGTCACCGGCGGTAATTAGTGCAAGTCGCGCCCAGGTCAAACCTCATACTTGTGATTTTCATTAGAAGAGCGCATTGGACTGTTGGAAAATTAATGTTTATCAACACAAATGTCGCACATGCGCAGCGCGACGACTGTCGCCCTTTAATAATGTTATTCTATTAACAATTGTCCTGTTGATATTAGATATGCAAGGAAACATACCAAACTTTACGGTAGCGAGCAGAGACAACGCGAAATCCAGGTTGTTGTCAAGTTCACAATGACACGCATCAAATTTACACGGGTACTAAAGGTATCTAGTTCATAACATGCACGTATTTCTTAGGACGACGAAACAGTAATAAAGAGGGGTTTAGGAATGATGTTTCTGAAAACTTCCAAGAATTTTTTTTGAATCTAATAAAAATCACCTTCTAATGTGAGGTCATTAATACGCTGCCTTGATTACCAAAATACCACCATCATGGCCTTTTCAGTACAAATAAAAAATGTAAAACACACCCGCATCAAAAATGATATTATCAGTATGAAAAATAAATCTGCATTGACAACACTTTCCAGTTTGAAGGACGCATTTACCAATACACTGCTGATTGATTTGTTTCATTGTTTGCATAGAGCATACTTTTTACACGAACCAATTAAAAAGAGAAGTAATTAAATTCTGATATATCGTTAATGTTGTGTGACATTTTTGATAAAAATGTTTTTTTTTGTACTTTCCAGAATCTACATAGATGTCTCTTTTTCGTGTACAATTATATAACATATGGAACACACAAAATGATTGTCAAAATTATCTCAAAATAAGAATATGTTAATGTTTTTTATGATTTATTTTTTTATTTGCATACACTTTGCATAAATAATGACATCATTCAACAAGTGTGCATATACTTTGTAGATTACCCCCACAGCAGTATGTACTTATGACTTTTCACAGAACATTAATTAAAGATTTATTGTTTTGTATTGTCATGTGAACACATAATGTGTAATGAATGATATTTAGATATTGGTTCGAAAGAGAGGTTGAACTATCCTCTTCCACGAAAATTGTCAACAACTAAACAGGTGGCGACACCGATACATCAGACGAGGAATCGAGTACAGGGAATCTGTTGCTTGTCGATATCAGCCAAATCATGTTAGTACGTCCATGGCCAAATGAACAATGTCATCGTTTCCGTTTACGCAGAGATCGTGTGCCCTTATATTTTCCGTTGACACTGCCGTTTTAGTTTTCTATCGGCAAAGGTTTAAATCCATTCACACAGCTTTACGTTTTTTTCTCTAGAAAAAATAATTTTAATAAAACGAAGTTGATTGCCTGGATACACGAGTTTGATCCGTTGTACGCTTTGTTTGGAGTTCAAAGTAATGAACGTTGTCATAACAAATTATACTTGCTAATTGCGACGACAAAACCTAACATCTATATAGCATACTAGTAGTCAAAAACAAGTAAACGTTTCTATTGAAAACTGTAATTTGAATACTAATTTTGCGTAACGAACTTGGTAACCGTTGTGATGAAGGCGTAATTGGGCGATACTTACCCATCATCTTGTATTTCTATCATCACCAATAATTCACGAGCAGTAACTGAAGAAGGGAGTGTTTTCTTGTGATTTCTACGGCGTCTCGCTGTGGTTTTCTTATCGTAGCAAATTGTTTCTTCAGACATCGGACATTTTGTTTCACCGTGATAATACTAGTAGTTTAATTAGATTTCTAATAAACACGCATTGTTTGCGACAGGAAGCTTATCACCCGTCACAGTCAATATCAGATAAACATTATGCATATATCATAGTGTTCTAGGTTCTTCGCGTAATTAGGTGTTCGTATGCAAGGGATTTTTCCACACAAAAACGATAAATTAGGTCGAATTTTGTTACCGGTTGGCTTAATATAACCCCAACGGACCGTACTTTTTATGAAAGATTGGTATTTTTGTCCTGATTTGTAGGAATCTGAAAAACGCGTTTCACAACTTGTCTCTTATTTAGTTTTATGCGTCATTAAAGATGGCGGCCCCCATATGGTAAATATCGTATTTATTTTATTATCACGTGTGCGCCAGCTGTCTGTGCCACGAAACTACAGTTGTAGTTATTTGTGTTAGCGTTTAAAATACAAATTTGAGCAGCATCTTTCCGAAATTTTGATGATGTATTAAGGTCAAAGTAACTGTTTTATCAATTTTTGAAAAATCTAGAAAAAAATGAAATTTTCCCTTCTCGTTACGTTAAAATCTGTATAAGGTTGAATAAATACAAAGTTACGTGACAAGCTCGTCAAGTTGCGTGAAAAGTTTGTAAATCGCGTGAAGTTGGTAAAGTTATGTGAACAGTCTACAAAGTAGCATGCAAAGTTGGTAAATTTATGCGGAGAGTGGAGAAAGAGTGTAAAATTATGTTCAAAAATTTGGAAAGGTACGTTTACTTGGTATAGTTACATGGTATGTAATATGCAGAAGTCCGTGCAAAGTTGGTAAAGTTACATAACAATTCTGGAAGGTTGCTATGTGAAAAGCCTGGAAAGTTACATGTAAGTTGGTAAACATATGTAAAAAGTCTGCAAGGTTGCATGCAAAGCTATTAAAACTAAGTAACTAGTCTGCAAATGTGTGTGCGAATTAGAGTTAAGTAAAAAGTCTGTAAAGTGCGTACAAAGTTGGTAAAGTTTACATAGAATGTCTGTGAAGCTCCGTGCAAATTTTGCCACGTGGGAAGTCCAAAAAGTTGTGTGCAAAGCTGTTAAAATTAAGTGAAAAGAATGCAAAGTTGGTAAAGCTACATGCCAAGTATGCAAAGTGCGTGCAAAGTAGGTAGATTTATGCGGAAATTGCTTGCAAAGTTGATAAATTACGTAGAAAGTCTGTAAAGTTATGTGCAAATTTTGCAAAGTCGCGTGGGAAGTCCACAATGTTGCGTGCAAATCTAGTTAAATTAGGAGAAAAGGCTGCAAAGGTGGTATAGTTACATAGCAAGTTTCCAAAGTGTGTGTAAAATTGGTAAAGTTACGTAGAAAGTCTGGAAGGTTAAGTGCAAACTTACTAAAGTCACGTGGAAAATATGCAAAGTTGTGTGTAAAGTCCATAAAGTTACATGCCAAGTCTGCAAAGGGGTATGCAAACTAGATTAAGTTAAGTGAAAAGTCTGAAAATTCGTTCAAAGTTGGTAAAGTCACGTAGAAAGTCTGCAAAATTGCATGCAAAACATGTCAATGTTACGTGAAAAGTCCATAAAATTGGTCACATAGAGTTACATGGAAAGTTACGTAGAAAGTCTAGAAAATTGCATGCAAAGCTGTTAAACGTACGTATTATTTAGAAAGTCTGGAAAGTTAATGCAAAGTTGGTAAAGTCACCCGGAAAGTCCAAAGTTGTGTGCAAAGGTGTTAAAATTGCGTGAAATTCTGTAAAGTTACGCAGAAAGGCTGGAAAGTTGTCTGCAAAGTTAGTACAGTTGGTTGCAAAGTTGATAAAGTCAGGTGGGAAGTCAGAAAATAGGGTAAATGGTGTTATTAATGTTATGTGAAAAGTCCACTTACGTATAAACTCTGTGAAATTATAAAATTTACGTAGAAAGTTGCGTACAGTTGTGTGCAAATTTGATAAAGTCACAGGGAAAAGTCTGCAAAGTTATGTCTGGAAGGTAATGTTACGTGCAAAGCCTACAAAGGTCCATACAAAGCTATTAAAATTATATGTATAGCCCACACAGTAGATTTAGTTACATGCCATGTCTGCAAAAGTGTGTACGAAGTAGATAATTATGTGAAAAGTCTGTAAGGTGCGTACAAAGTTGGTAAAGTTTACATAAAATGTCTGAAGTTGTATAGTCACATGGGATATCCACAAAGTTGTGTCTAAAGCTGTTAAAATTAAAGCGGGGAGTCGTCACCTGCGCATGCGTCAGATGGCCATAGCGTGTCATTGTTTACAAACAAGGGTCTTCCCCATGAGCCTGTATATTTGCTTGAATAATTGGTTAATTTATGTTGAAAGTCTATTTCTATGTAGCGGACCTACAAAGTTGTGTGAAAAGTTATGTAGCAAGCATTCAAAATTCCTGATTTACGAATTACCAACAGACACAAAGTAATTAGATTTGCACATGAGTAACTTACCTTGTGACAGTCGAAGATAAAACAAATATAAAAGGTCAAAGGAATATTGGACAGGAAACCATGAAGAAGGCATAGTTTAAAGAGTTTTTAAATGATCACAGTGTGTATTGGTACAAAAAGGATCCGCTAGGAGAACTATACAAGACAGCAGAGAAACGTGTATTTCATGTTGAAATGGATTGTTGCAGCAAAAATCAACTGAATATTTTCAAATGAGTTTGTTGAATTTGTACCATTTCAGTAGTAACTAATCAGTCATCTTGAATCTGATAGTAAAACAAATGCATGTACCGGTACATTTATCCAGATATAATGTACGTCAAATGTCAGTTGTACAGAGACTAATGGAAATGAACCCTTTTGTATTTATGTAAATTAACTTTCAGGTTAGTGGCATCTCAATAATATCCATCAAGCCTAAATTTTGCAATTTCATCGGTTTGTTGGGGTACAAGTGTAACAAAGCATAGAATTATCGATTATTGGAAATTATTGAAAGTGATGCATGGGAAGCAAGTTGTTCGACTTGGGGAAATAAAAGTTTTTGGATTGTATGCATCAGAATCGCAATAAAAAACTACACACTAAACTAGAAACGAATGCGAGTGATTATAAAAAATATTGCACAATCAAAAATAAACAACATATAAAGTGGGAATATACACAAGTAAAAATAAAAACTGTTATTACAAGGGTTTGTAATTTTCAAACTTTCACAATTTCATTTTGGGGAAGGGGAGTGTCTGCACCAGTTACAAGTAACTCTGCGTTTCCTCATTGTCCGAATGCGTATTTTATGTTAAGCAAATGGCCAAGTATGATTGAATGCACCTGTTGGAAAGGCGCCCAAGTCAGACACTGTAACATTGCATGGCAAGTTAAATAACAAAATGCATTGACGCTGCCGAGACGGCACTTCCTGTGACGATACAATGAACAAAATGTTGGAAATAGTGATGTGTATCAATTCTTCTAGTAACCGCGTGTTTAGGTTGTTTACCAGACAAAAAAAAACGAGACTGCATTTTTTCACCTTCACAATTTTTTATGCCAACGTTGCAGGCTGTTTGTAGCATAATTTGTCAGCAAAATGTCAAATATTTATGTCGACCAAGTTTTAACAAAGTAATTAAGCTATGAAAGAAAATCTCAGAAACCAAAAGTTGAACAATATTCATCATTGCAACAAACTCTGCTCGTAATGCTTCCATTGCATGGTTTTGGTGATCCGCGAGGACTTTTATCTTGAAAACTGAGTGATCTGTTCTGCTTTGGTCGCCTGGTAAATAAAACACGCTCTACTGTATTTTGATACAAGATAGCTGATTGGCCGTTTATTTTTGTCGCATCTCCCCTTCCTGTCGTCAAGGCGCCCATTAAATACAGACTAGTGTTTCAATCTGCCAAGTGTAAGTTTGAAGGAGTGACTCAAAACAAACATTCCTTGGCTGGCAAAGATGGCATTTCCTATACACACTTAGTTTTCCTACATTTCTCTTCTCATGACTGTCCAAATCTTAGCCGTTCCAGAAGACTCATAGTGAAGTTTTTATTTACTGAAAACTATAGCAAGCCTCGTTTTATAACAATAAATTTTTATTATATATAAAAGTTTGTGTTGAAAAAATACAGTTTTTATAACATGAACAGTTTAAAAAAAAATCAATGCTACTTTTACATGTAAACAAGAAAAAAGTTTCTTGCATGGTTTTCCCCATAAGAACCCTTTGAATGGCTCAATGGTCCCTGGCACATATTGTAAACTTGTATTATCTTTCGAAGCATTTGCTTTGATCAACATTTGCATATGATTAGGACAAACATCCTAACATTTTACCCCATGTCATTTGGTACCACAAAGATCAGTATGGCTCATATCGCATGGATTTTAAAAAAGAACAAATTTACAAAAACAGCAAATCATAGTCTGGCGCCCTCACAGTTTGAGTAAGGCTTTTCAGGTGAACTCAGATCGAGTTACTTTGCACTCTGTTGATGGTAAAAAGTCACTGCATTTCTTTTCTTTTCAAACTTATCAGTTTTTTCAGTTATGATAAGTTTATTAAAATAGTTTTCCACTGCAGATTAATATTCTCAAAAATTTTCATATTTATATGTGAACTATATTACTGCCTGGTTACAAATGTGTAGTGCTTTATAAAGTGATTTTTTTTCTACTGAAGGCAATGTATTTGTGTTTAGATACAACATTAACTTGCAATGAGTAACTATTTTAACAAACCTATAACATCAAATAACTGAACAAACCAATCAGTTAAATTACAATGAAACAAAAAACAGTTGTTTTAGTTGTGGTTCCCTATCTAGGCCTGTGCAATACAGCCAAAACAGGTCTTTCCTTGGGAGCCTCATCCACCTGAAATACACTATACACAGGAGCTGTAAGGGTGTCAGACTCATGTAAAGGGGTCTTATTAACCTCTTTTAAACACTAAATATATTGAAAATTCAAAACACTGAAAAATTAATCCTGAAGAAAATTACAGGTCCAGACATGATAAGGCAGTGAATAAAATGTAAATGAATAAATACAAAAATATGCTATAAACAAGCTAGCACAAAGCTAGCAACAACAAGGATGTTCAGCTTCGATTTGTGCCAGGATGGATTCATAATCTTTGTCCCCGTAATCGCCTTGCCAATTGCATGTCTTTCTGCATGATGGTGACTCTCCCACTATGTATTGCTATCAAGTTACAGTCTTCAAATAAAGATACCAGATATGCCTCAGAAGCCTTAAGGGAAGAAAATACATAAGAGAAGCAAATACAAGTTTGTACTACATTTCGGAAAATGTTTTCAAGATATTGGCCATTCAATTTACTGGTATTTGCATGTACAATCAAGAAGCTTAATCACATGATAGGGTGCTCCAAATCACCTTTAGCTTATTAGAAGCCAAGTTTTTTTTTGTTCAATCATAACCCGGCTGCTTGATTTTCATAACTATGTTTGGTCTTTTTTTCCCCTTTGACCATACAAGTATATTTATCTACTATACAACACAAACTTTGTGTGCTGCAAATGTTAGAAATGACAAAAAATGACACCACAATGAAATGCATGTGGTAATAATGGTTAGACTTAGTTTGTCGAGGTTCGGTTGGTATGTGGAGTCAGGCTGAGGTTGGATTGGTTGTGAGGCTGGGTGATGATTTTGCATGGTTTTTGATGTCAGGGCTACACTTGGGTTGTACATGGATGGGTTGTAGATGCATGCAGGGTTGGGTTGGTTTGTGGAGAGGCAGGCCTGGTGAGGGTTGTGCATGGATGGTTTGTACCGTTAAAATCCTATTATAAACCGCATACCTAATAGTAACCGCACCCCCGATTTCGGCTTCAGTGTTACACTGTAAAGAGTTCTCAACAAAAATTGAAAACATGAAAAGTACCCATTACTAACCGCACCCCCAATTCAACAAGACCGTGACCGACTTTGTTTCAACAAGCTGGTACATTGTTCCTAATCCTATTCATTTGTTTCGACAACGTGCCTAAAAATATTCACACCTCTTTATTGATCAGTAGTGTTAGAATGTCAAACACGCAGTGAAACTGCTTTTGTCTTGTGACAACTTTTCTCAATACTCCTTATGAATACGTCTGTGTGTCGCAAGTTTTCGACAATGAGCTGTTCTCACCGAAAAACTGTTAAATTCTTTTTCAATGCTCAGTTTATCTTTCGAAAACAACTAATTTCTTGATTAAAAAAAAAAGTCGTGTCGTTTTCCCATGGAAATCAAAGCCAAAAGATCGCACTACATTATCGGTAAATCACTTCCGGGTTTTGTTCACCATAAAGTCGGTGACCTGTCATTAACATATTTAAATGAACTAAGGTAATTTGAACACGTGGGCACCATCCAGGATTTTGATTGGTTAATTAGCGACTTGACCTACCCGGTCAAGTAATGTCTCGAGTGCATTCAAACTATGGCGGATGTCACATCGATCGTTTACATGTGACCGAAATAATTCGTTTACGGTGAAACTAAGTTGAATTTTACTTGCATTTGATAACAATTCAACGAATTTAATTTTCATGTGTTGTTATAATCACTACTGAGTAATAATCAACAATTTCAACAGTTCGAAAACAAGCAAGTTATTCACTCGTGAGCCGAAGCATGGCCAGATTGCATTACCGTACCCACGGTGCCATACTTTTTTAGTGCCGTACCATGATCATTTTCTACTAAGCAATGCATTAATGTTTGTTTTTATTTGAAACTCCTGTCAGAATATACTTTCCGTTACGAAGAAAATAAAAAAAAAAATGCATATTACATTAAAGCGAACCTAAATGCGGCCTTAATTTATAGTTGTGTATATTCTAAACTGTATTCGAAATAATATTGCAGTGGTTTAATTTTGTTTTAATTATAACTGTAGCTTGGATAGGCATTTGAAGTGCTTGCCATGGAGGCCATTCATGGAGGGGAATAATTAACGAACGAACATATTTAACATCCGGGTACTTTTCAAAGCTATGACGTTTTAGTATCTGATCGCATTCGTATACGCCATTGTACATAGCCGTTCATGCTGCCTAGCATTGTGTACTATTAGTATAAACTCAACTTTTATATGCACAATGTGCTTTTTAAAACTTGGGTTAGAGCCGTATGCGTTTGAACCACAGTATTCTCAGAGTGAAAGCCCAATTGCGTTAAAGTACCGTACTTCCCCGATCGTAAGCCCCTCCCGAGTATGAAGCCCATCCCTATGTTTTTACTTGGTATTTATCGAGTTGAGGGCATTCACGATTATAAGCCCAGAGTGTTTTTACTGGGCGTCGACGATATTCTTTAAAATATGCGTGTAAAAGGTGTGTTTCATTTCATAATAATCGTGATTGGCATGTTAGTTTGGTTTATGCTTTTAGTTTTATGAGAAAACTCGCATTAATTTTAAGTTCAGAGTGCATGGCGAACGTACACAACGTGATTCGCATCGTTTCTATTCTGTCATTTACTCAGGATTAACATCGATGTTGCAATTCTGGAGTAATCCATATTTTTTTTGAGTAGTATCCTTCGAAAAGCCAAATATGTGATTGTCAAGGCGTGTACCTGGTTATTGGGCATGGTTTACTTTGAGACTATCATGAAAGGCCTAGGGTTTGAACGATGAGACATGTTGGCGACCGAGAAAGGTGTTTAAATTCTTCCTCCACACTCAGTTTACCCACGGTTAGTATTAACCGTCGTTTATATTTCGGAAATTGCGAATCGCCAGTTTTTAGGGAAAAAAATCATCGTTTTTTCGTTGCAATCAGTGCTACAGATCGCATTTTAACATTGCGGTAATTCACTTCCGCATTGCGCTAAAAAATCATCGTTAATAATCGGAAAATTTCATCATTACGACACATCATTTTGATTGGTTAATGAAAGACATGACCTGTTATGTCAAAGGAAGTTGTTCCAGGTCAAATCGTGCTGAAAAAACTCATGGTGGAAAATTGTTTTGCGTCGAGAGTTTGCGTACGATCGAAAACATACCAAAACGAAGATAATGATAAATGCTTTCGTCCACTGTTTCCTCACAGACCCTACCCATTATTTCACCGTAAATTCAGACGGTATGTAAATCGTATTGTAATAAAATGTGTGTGTTTTTTATGAACATGTTTGTTTCTTCATTGTAAGTATCGTTCAAATCAATGACGCATTTTTTTTCAAAAATAAGTATTATTTTCCCGAGCCCGGCGTGGTGAACGAATATTTTTTTTGGGATAATTTTTCGTTGTTTGCAAGATGGTTACAGTGTTGGTCCTTGAGTATAAGCTCATCCCTTACTTTTCCTTTACGTGTTCATGCCTCCGGGCTTATGATCAGGAAGTACGGTATACTGTGAAGATTCAATTCAGTCCAGTGAGTGATGAGAGTATATCGTCGACGATGCCCTTTGTTCGGATGAAAGTTTTATTTCAAATTACACGGAAGTCTGTGAACAATCTGCTTGGTGTTCCTGTGACACTTGTCCCATGATTTGCCAGTGCAGCCCCGTGAATACATGGACGAAAATGTTTCCACCACCACCCTACGAACTCAAGATTGCATACTCCAGCATCCATACTTTGAATAATTTGCACGCCACACAGTGCAGTACTGGAAACAGCATTTATTAGACAGACAAAAAACAAAACAAAATGCCTGTCTCGATCAATCGCACATCCATAATGTTTGTATGTTGATATGCTTGTAAATAACATTAACGTAAAAGTCGAAACAACAGACTAGAAGTCAATTCACCAGTCCAGCCAGCTATGGCTCCCTAAGTTGCTTATATTTAATCAGATACTATTTCGTCATCATGCTTTGTTACCTTACCTGTTTATACCTCATGAGGGCGTTTTTTTATGGCAAGATGGCGCAAACGGAAGTCCTTCGCAGGTTTATGGTTTCTCATATTTAAATCATCATAACTCTGAAGATAATCATTTTGTTTAATTTTTTTTTTCAAATTTATAATCAATATACATAACTTGATAAATACAAACACCAAAATAGGCTCTATTTAGTTCCCCTTTAAATATACCAAGTATTTTTTTTATGTGAACAGTTTTTTTTTGTGACGTGAGGCTTATCACTCTTCCCTGACATCTAAATTGGAGTTACGCTTATATTCAAAAGATTGTATGGTGTATTGTTTGTTTTGTGCGAGTGATGTGGGGAAAAAATGACCATGCCCATTTAGTGATTGCAATATGTCCCTAATATAAACCGCACCCCGAACTTGAGCTGTTGATCCCAATTTTTTATTTGATACATTGCAATATAAACCGCGGTTTATAATAGGATTTTAATGCAGATTTGGGTTGATTTGTGGAGAGGCAGGCGTGGTGAGGGTTGTGCATGGATGGTTTGTAGATGCATGCAGGGTTGGGTTGGTATGTAATAGTTTGGTTGAAATGTTAGAAGCCAATAAATTACCAAAATTCTCAAGATAATAAAGGTGATCGAAATTTTATAATATACAAGTTGGCCATTTTGAATGAAATTATGAAAAGAATAGACATGCACAATGACATACTGTAGAATACTTTATTTTTGCTTGGAATTTATTTTCGCTGAATGGATGATTCCGTGAAAATAAAATCCAGCGAATATACTTTTTTTCCTATATTTCACATTAAATTCATCAAAAATCAGTGAAAACAAGTTCCATAAAAATGCCCAAAAAGCCTTTTCAGCGAAAATTAATTCTAGCGAAAATAAAGTATTCCACAGTATACCAAAAATATGTGATTTATTTGTGAAATTTGAAGGCGGAAAACGTGTAATTTGCTTATTGGCAACAGATCTTGATTAATACTTTTGAAAAAAATTATGCAGATTTATGTTGTAAATGGAGACACAATTTGACTTTGACATTCAAAGGGTCAGAGGTCATTAAGGTCTACAAAATAAAATTTGCGTATTCACAACTGATAGTCACCTGCACATGCATCAGATGGTCATAGCGTGTCAGTGTTTACAAACAAGCGTCTACCAATGAGCCATTGCGTTTTAGCATGCGTTTTCGACGCTTGGGACTCAATTCCCGTGCATGCGCAGGTGACGACTCTCCCGTTTTAAAAATTCCAATATTTGGTTGTCCCTAACGACAAGATGATCGTTTCTTTTTTCAAAATGGCACTGTAAAATTTGTATATGTAAACTACACATACGAAAAATGGTGAATTTTTGGTTCTTGGTTTTTCAAAAAGAATGGGTACAACTTCTATTAAGGATGCGGTTTCTAATATCGTAATTTATTTGTACAATACATGGAAGCACAGAATGAGACTTACTTTGTAGAAGACCTCAAACAAAAGATTATGTGCTTACCTCTTGTAATGCCATAATTGCTGGTGATTGCCAATGAAGGTTCCATCCACCTGATACCGTCTGAGCGACTTCACGGACCTTAAAATATAGCACAAGTCATTGTCAATGACAGTATATGTTTAGTTTTTAGTGAGTGTCAATTATAATCAATGAAAGATTTAGATACTGTAAAGGGGTTACTATTCAATGGGTTTTAATTTTGCTTATTTCGCTGAATGGAAAATGCGCTGAATTTAAAACCCACTGAATAGGCCTGAAATGGTAAATCAGTGAAATTTAAACCCAGTGAAAATTAGTCATTTTACAGTAGATTATAATCAAATGTTTGGGAAGAAATCTGCATATTAAAAATAAGGCACCTTGCTCAAGTTTTGTACAGACAAGTGACAGCTGGGAATAAGATACTCTTATCAGAAGCAGAATTCCACTGTAAGAGCACAGCACAAGCAGATACTTCATTAGAGCAGCCATGGTATTTACTGGAGAGTTAGTGTGTAGATAACTTGCAATATACCACCAAACAAACATTTACCGAAGTTACCAAACTAAACAAAAGAAAATTTTTTTTTTTTTGTAACTCAAAATTATAATAATTCGGATATTGTGGAGTTCTGCATCTTCAATACAAACTTTTACAATGTTAATAGTGCCTCAAGATTGTACACAACTAAATAACAAATATGTGCAAGTAAAACTCGGCACTTATTTAACCAACTGTTGAAAACCATTCAGGTTAGATTAGCTCATATAGTCAAAAGGCTTGTCTTCAGCCTTAGTTTTTAGTATACCCCAAGCTGAGGCATGTGTACAGGGTTAAAACGCCATTTAACAGCTCATTAAACTACAATATGGTAGACAACATACAAGCTACCGATGAACATGCAATACTTGGTCTACAGAGAAGACAAAATTCACATTTGGAAAGACTAGAGCATTTATTTTTGATCATTTGATTGCTTCGGAAAAAACACAGACCCGCCATGATGGTTGTGACACATTAGTTGACCGGCTTGTGTGCTTTGACCCGATGGGTCAAAAATGCCATTCATTAACCAATCAGAAACAGTATTCAATTTTACTATTTTTTTTATTATTATTTTAGTTTATCAATATGATTTTTTTTGCTTGATATTAATTTACTTGGTCTTGTTTCCGAGTTGCATTACGATCGAAATGTGGGTATGTGTTTTGATAGTTTGATTAGGTTTACATTAGCGCAATTACGTGACTAAAACAACCGTAAGTTGAAATGCATGATGGGACCGTGAGGTTTGGAGAGCTCCTTTTTAAGATGTCGGACTGGTAGAAACGTTTTCGACATGCTGCAGATTGAGCTGCCCTGAACTTTGCTGTAGTCAACGTGACCTTGGTCAGTGAATACTGATTACTTTGTGGCTGGTTGAAGACGTGAAATTATCACGAACTCGTGCAGTGAGTACGAATCTGCGAACTATTGTTCTTAATAGCAAATCATCCACATTATCTCTGTGCTATTCTTATTGGGACTTTATCGTGTGACTGCCAAGTTTAGAAGTTCGCCGATCTACGCAGCGACCTGACAGGGATTCTTTCACGGTCTGTGAATATCGATTACTATCCTAAATTGTTGCAAATCCGGACGGTATTTAGTCAGACACAACCTGCACAACACATCAGATGTTTAATAGCGATCGAGCCCAGCGGCTATCGTGAAAGCTACGCAGTGAGCAGACTTCTGGTGGCCAACTTCACAGCAATTAACTGAGAGCAGCAAATACGTTTTACGGACAACCGGTTGCTTGTACAAGACTATAATATCAGTGATAAGTACAGTGACATTGAACTATTCTCATTTGCGATCGCACAATTGATGTGATGTAATAGGCATTTTGTAACTACTGTTATTGCTCATGTTTTTGATGTTGTATTGAATTTATAGTGAATCGATCGATAGTCAGGGATACTTCATTCGAATTTTATTTTTATTAAATATCAGTTTTATCAACTTCCATGATTGTCATTACTTATAGGCCATCAGCCGAGCCCCTCATAAATATTACTCTGTCACGTTGTCAACCGAACTCAGTTCCTTGGCTAATGGGTTGTATTAAGGGTTCTGAATTCCAAAACTGTCCTGGTAAAATTCAAGAATTTATTTGGCAACTAAAATACGCGCGATTTTGTTACGTTGATGTAATTACATGTTACACAATAAACATGTTCTTTTTTCTTGAGTAACGTAAACTGATCGTGAACTTCGCTTTGACCATGTTGTATCACGGTGGAATTGATTTTGAAAGAATTCCAGCTTTCAATTTAAAGACTGTCAGAAAGTAATTACTTACAAACAAAGAGGTGCTAATTTCACAAAATTGACTAGCTGCTACCACATCGTGCGATGGGGTCTATTGTCAACAAATTATAATCCACGACTGGCAGGATGCGTGTTGGCCGGTAAGTAAATATAATACTAATCGGACAATAGTCCTTGTCGGAAGCGTTCCTGTGGTGGTCACTAATAGTTCCGAGTGTCGGTCAGGGCCGACCACCGCTGACCAGCATGGCGAGATCCCTGCCACTAATTGGGTATATTTACAGAGCACTCAAACCCTCCCTTTCTGGGCATGTGTAAAAAAGTTTAGAGGTGTGTCTTAATAATTTCAATAATTCACCATACAACAAATGGAATTTTTGGTTTATGTGCAATTCCATTAAAGCTAAATACAGTACAATACTAAAATAATGTAAAATGTGAATATTTTATGAAATATCTAAGCAATGCATGTATACAATAGATATACGATACTTACCACACGTGCAAATGGTAATTTTCGTAATAACAGATTAGTAGTTTTCTGAAACCTTCTTATTTCCATTAATGCCTTTGTGCCTGGCCGATATCTGCGACACTTTTTAGCTGTAAGAAACAAAGAAAAGGGAGAACATTGAAGTATTGATATCACAATTTCTTAATTTGTTACAGGTCTTAATATAATTTTTGACATGAAAAACAATTATACAAGTTTTATTTTATGAAAGATGATTAACAAAAAAAATGTAGGTGGTACATTTATAGGAACTAGAACAAACTGCTGTATATGTCTAAGCTTGTATTGGGTGGGCGGTTGTCGAGTGTTTAAAAATGACAAGGATTGATTGATTTCCAGGGAGCTAGTAACCAGGAATATATGACTGACCACGAGTCCATTCGTCCCAATATACTTTTGTCCCAATGAACTTTCGTTTTGTTGCCTTTGTTGTAAGCCTTTCAATCTTGTGCAGGATCATGTTGATTTCTATGTTTGTGTACAGGGAGTCTGCCAAAGCATTTAACTAGTTACTGACAAGCCTGACATATACCACGAAATATGAATACTCAATACCAACATACCTACATGTATATTATAAAGAAGGAATATGTATCTACGCAATCTATTGTATTAGATGGTGTCGAGACTACGTTTGCTTTCAGAGCCTTTCCCAACATGCATGTTGTATGGGTTTTTTTTCATGGGAACATTTTAAATTGAATAATATTTAATCTGGACATACACGTGTACCCAAGCTTAAACACATTATTCTATTTTTTTGTTTGTTTATGACATGGTTGAATAAAACAACGAGTCCAAGGAATGACAGGAAATGTCCTGCCATGGTTAGCAGATCAAGTTTAATGGGAAATGCCTAGTTGATGTATCGGAACTTTGTTGAACATCACACATGTAAAACGTAATTGCAAATTGTGTACAAATAACGTGCGTGAATGAGATGTCGAGTCCCTATAAAAGCCAGCAGTCTTCGTGAAAATAGCATGTCCACAAGCGCTTGCCTTGTTGGCATTGAAGGTGCCTACTAGTTAAAACAAACGCTGCTAAAATCTCTATGTTCATGATCGGTTTTATTTTGCTCCCCTTGTAAGCGTGTTAAATATCCAGGCTTTTCAGAAATAAAACCCAAGTGAAGACAAAATCTAACACCGCCATTTTGTTTCGGAATATGGTTTTATAGTTTAAAATTCGAAAAAAAACAAAAAACAACGCACAAAAAAGTATACTTACGTGCAAAAGGAGACATTTCTATTGGTATTTTCAGGCGGGAAGGTTTACTCGGTTGAGCTGGACGTCTGGGGATAATTCTTGGAGAATCGGGCGATGATGACCCGCTGCTACGAGACGAAGACTCCTCACGCGGTGGGATTCGTTTAGGGGTCGCCGACTTTCTTCGTTTGCCTCCTTTTGGGGTTGGAGTTGCTTTCTGTGAACTGTGTTGTTGCGTTCGTACCATATTGTTTCGATTAGATAGTGTACTGACAAGAAAGCAAAGACAAATACTGCTAGGACCTGGGTCTGGACAGATACAGAGTCACTGTGGTATTCAAATTTGATGACATGACCTTTACCCCCTCTGCTGATTGGTTGTCAGCTGCCGATTTTGCTACTATGACGACGGATTTTCAGATGGCGCCAACATAACAAGGAACCAATCAGAAACTTTTATTAATAATTCCGGATGCAAAAGCGTTCTGGATCTTACCAGGGGGAGCCCAGGAACTATATAATCAACTATACGCAGTCTCTATGAGCGGGGACGGGGAGGGGGGGCTGGTTTCGCCTGGTATCTAGTGTAAGAAATATGCAGGGGATGAAGGCTCCTGAGCCAGCTCACATCGTTGATTTTTGTATCTATAACGCAAAATAGTCTTTGGTCCAACTCACCCTCGTCCACACATCAAAGGCATACCGCATCCGGTGTTTTGATTAACGTGAGCGAGTATGTAACTTTTATCACTGGGGTGTCTAGGAAAGAGCCTGGGAATGTTGCAAAGTCCCATAGTAATTGTCTACCGGGTGCGAGAGTCACATTTTTACAGCCAAAACAAAGTCAGCTTGGACGTTCAGTAGTGAGACATGACAAAATAACGGCAAAATAAACGGTGCTAGCTATGGAAAGCCGTAACTGTCTTAGATGCACTATAACTATTATATTCTGATCACTTGCCTTTATATTCTGATAAAACTTTATTTATATTCTGATCAAACGTCATTATATTCTGATCAAATGTTATTATATTCTGATCAAACGTTATTATATTCTATTAAAACTTTATTATATTCTGATCAAATGTTATTATATTCTGATCAAACGTTATTATATGCAGATCAAACGTTATTATATTTTGATCAAACGTTATTATATTCTGATCAAATGTTATTATATTCTGATCAAACGTTATTATATTCTGATCAAATGTTATTATATTCTGATCAAACGTCATTATATTCTGATCAAATGTTATTATATTCTGATCAAACGTTATTATATTCTAATAAAATTGTATTATATTCATTCAAATGTTATTATATGCTGATCAAATGTCATTATATTCTGATCAAACGTTATTATATTCTGATCAAACGTTATTATATTCTGATCAAATGTTATTATATTCTGATCAAACGTCATTATATTCTGATCAAATGTTATTATATTCTGACCAAACGTTATTATATTCTGATCAAATGTTATTATATTCTGATCAAACGTTATTATATTCGGATCAAATGTTATTATATTCTGATCAAACGTCATTATATTCTGATCAAACGTCATTATGTGCTGATACACTGTGCACCTGGTAATAACTGATACACTGTGCACCTGGTAATAACTGATACACTGTGCACCTGGTAATAACTGATACACTGTGCACCTGGTAATAACTGATACACTGTGCACCTGGTAATAACTGATACACTGTGCACCTGGTAATAACTGATACACTGTACACTTTGTTAATGAAACAGTACACCTGGTAATGACAGCTAGTTCATTTACATTTGAACCAGGTCAAATCTTTTTGGTATATGTAGTATAAGTGTACATAGAGCCAATTTAAAAACATGAATATTTTGTTGGTGAAAATGTAGTCGAACAAATACTTTAAGTACTACTGGTATATACACACTTTTTTGTGCCAATTTGAATTGGTGCTTGCATACATAAGAATAAGCGAAAATGATAGTTTCAATAAAAATTTGTTCGAAAAATATACTTTGGTGAAATACAAAATGTATAATAAAAACTACATATGTGCTATATAATGCATCTCATCTGCTAAATACACTGCAAATGACATCAAAGTAAATGATACTAACATGATAATGTATGCAGTCAAATTAATGTGCTTTCCAGAATGTTGGATTCATGTGAATTTAAAATTCTGTGAATGGTCCATTCTGTAATATGACAACTAATTTTCAACAGCCACCACATTTTCATATGGGAAGAACAAGATGGCACAACAGGTAACAAATTCTGTACTGTGTCATTTATTTGAAAAGTCATTGATATCTAGCGATTGGTTGCCTGACAATAGAAAGCTTCACTGATTCAGTATTTTGATATTGCAAAGCAGATTCTTTCATAATCATAAAACTATTTTTGTTAAAATTTGAGCTGTAGTTTTATTGATGTTTGTCGATTTAGAATAAAAAAGCACTACCCTGAATGTGACTTAACTATTTCTGCTGCTTGAGTATAAATATCAATCCCATAGTTGTCTGAATGCCAGTCATTTGCTATATGTAGAGATAGTTCATCGATGCATGGTTGACTGAGTGCATACATATCACCTGTGATAATGGGTCTTTGATCATATTCTCCATCTTCCATATCATCAAGAACACCTTCAACACAATATCCTTCAAGGTCTGTGACTTCTATTCCTATAGGGTTTTGCCATTGTCCTGACATCCAGATGCGAAAGGGTGGAGAGTGAGTTGTGCGCATTCTATGACGACTCCATGCCATTCTCCAAGACGCAAGATTCTGGTTTATTTTTCTCATGTAAACATAATGAAGTGCAGCGATATGATGTTCATCAAGTGGATCAGGAGGTTATTTTCTTCCAGGAAGTAAAACATTTGCGAGTAAAGGCTGAGCACTCCTTCATACACATCCCTCCACAGGCGTTCAATACGCTGGTTGTGAACACTCCTTCCAGTTATCATGCTCCCACGATTTCCCCCTCTTTTTGAAATCATGTAATCAGCTATATGAACATTTTCCAAGCCCATATCTGATCTGACACGGCTAGGCAGCCCATAGTTTTCAACACCTGACATGAAACATTTAAACAGTGTTGAAGCTTGGTTGTTGTCTGTGCATGCTAATGTAATGGGTAGTCTACTGAAACCATCAATGCATCCAAATATGATCATGTGCCAGCGTATTAATTTGTGGTTTGTGTCAACATGCCACAAGTGGTTAGGGCCCATGACATGTATGTGCGTCTTTGTAAACGCCCTCTTCTCCTTGCATTAACACCTTCAGAGTCAACCCGTTGGATGTTATTACGTAATCTTGTGCGCTGAACTTTTATTTCCATTCCATATAACAGTTCTTTCAACAATTTTTTCCCACAATAAGGAAAATCAGTTGTTAGGTTCTGTACATGTGCATCCAAGTCTTCATTCGTTATGTATAGTTAATCGCACGAGTTGGAGTGCGTTTATAACTATAAAGGCCCTTTATAGTTGTAAACGCACGACAACGAGTTGCGATTAACGGCTTATACCACGCATCCCCATGCATAAAACGATTAAATTGCAAGAGATTTTTAGTGACTGTTTCGGTTGTGCGTGAGATTGTGCCACTTCAAATTTGCATGAGAATGCTCTTTGAGATTCAAATTAGTAAAGCTCATCTGCGTTCATCGAATACGATTGGATGTTAAGTGATATGACCAATAAGCCTTATTTGCTGAATGGTCTTTTCAAATAAACTCAACTCATTGGTCAATATTTTGAATACAATTGAATTTTCCACGTGTCAAAGCATGGTCTTGTCATTTCGAATGCAGGCAGCGCTCAGTGATGGTCGAATACAGTGACATCTCCGATTCGGAGTACAACGATGACATTGAGAGATTTTGCTCTCAATACGACGAAAAAGAAGATTTTAAGTTAACAAAACAACAAGAACGTCAACGTTTCGGTTTACCTGTAGACAATGAACAGATAGCTGCCATTCAGAATTCGCGAGTGCCAAAAAACACGCGTAGATGTACTAACTGGGGAGTGTCTGTGTGGGATGAATGGGCCCGAGCCAGAAATGAACGAGTCGAGAAGCACGGGGTAAGCAGTAGTGACGTGTTCACATTTTTTCCAAGATTATGCAGCGAACTTGGTGTACGTGAACTTTCATTTTGGTTGTGTCGCTTTGTTGTCGAGGCTCGTCGACAAGACGGAACAGAATATCCATCGAATAGCCTGCGTGTGCTTTGTAGCGCAATTCAGAGATAGTTACGTGACGAATGCAAAAGAGTTGACTTGTGCTTTATGGATACACATGCTCGGGAATTTATGGAATTCCATCACACCCTGGACGGTGTAATGAAGAGTATAGACAGACGGGGAATAGGTGTTATTAAACGTCAAGCTGAACCATACACAGATGATGATGAAAACAAATTGTGGGATAAGGTTTTTTCCATAGAGTCTGCTACAAATTTGAGTTATGCGGTCTACTTTTATGTGTGTAAAGTGTTCGCTCTCCGAGCAGTCGACGAACATAGTAACCTTACAGCCGAACAGTTCGTACAAGGATCAGACAATCAAGCTGACTATATTGAATTTAATGGTAGACCGTGTAAAAATAATCAAGGAGGACTGTATTACTCGCGGAAAATCCCGTATAAAAATGTGCGCCAATACGGCGATCCTTCCAACACGCGTTGTGTTGTTCAGTTATTGAAACGTTATTTGCAATGTATTCCACCGAAAGGTCCCTTCTACCGACGTCCACTGACGTCCAGCGGAGGGCTCAAATTTTCTAAACAGAAGATTGGAGTAAATACTTTACGACAATATCCAAAAAGAATGTGTGATCTGACTGGAATAGATGGGTATCATACTGGACACTCGGGTAAGGTAAGTTTGTCTCAAGTGATTCTGGGGTGGGTGGGATCTTGGGATGGGTTCAAATGTGTTTGAATTTCGCCGATTGAAAACAAATATTGTACATTGTGAAAACGTATTTCAAACGCGATGCAAATAAATGTCGATATATTTACTTCTCAAATCATTCTTTTCATACTTTTAGGTTACTGCGGCGACTTCGTTGTATGAAAAGGGCTTTGATGAGCAACTAATCAAAGAACGCACTGGTCACATATCGGATGATGGGTTGAGAACATATAAACGAACAAGTAACTCTCTTCAGAAAATCGTATCTGATGCTCTCCAACCTCCACTACCGAAAGCAAGTACTTCAGCCATCGTAATTGACGATTCCGATTCCGTACACAAGCCTAAGGTTGAAAGATATGAACAGCCACCGCCTGAACCAGTGACTGCAACATCACACGCAGAATTCAGAGAAATGTGTCGTTCAAATGATTGTTGTTCTAAAAAAATTAAAATTAAGATCCAAGACGGAAACAAATGTGTCAATATTGAATTGTAGTGTTGTAGTACTTTTTTCCATAGAAAGTATAATTTAGTGCGATTTGCACCCTCATTGTGATTTGTGTGATTTAATACATCTACTTTGTTTAATGAATGAAAGTGTGACCGTTTACACTTTGCATATTTGCGAATGCGTTGCTTTTTACAATTTGCATATAAATTCACCCTGTTTGCAAGAATAAATCGTTGGCGAGAACAATGATGCACGTGACCAAAAGTGGTATAAATTAGAAAAATCTACATTGCTTAGACCATACGTACGCATTCTCCTGTAAATGGTACTCTCAGAAACAGATAGAATTGATATTTCCTTAACTGTAAATCCTTCATCAATAAAACTTTCCAATACTATATATGGGATGAAAAATTCTGGAACTCTGCTGCTGTCAGAATAAGTTTTAACTGGTGCAGTTCCACCATGGGTGATGCAAGCCATGCGTATGGACATCATGTCACTTCTGCTCTGAACTCCTAGTTTTTCTAAATCCACTGTTGTAAGTTTACAAACTAAATCAGAAGAAATTCTTTCTGTTTCAAAACACTCGCTCAGATTTCCAAGGTTCAGATGTTCCAAAACGGTTGACATTTCCGAATTCATGATTCTAGATTTCCAATACGTCCACTTAACACATGGCATGCATGCATGCATGCATGCATGCATGCATGCATGCATTCTGGGATATAATTCAGAATAATAATCATAATTTGCTTTGTACAGTTTAAAATGAATGTTTGATCAGCACATAATAACGTTTGATCAGAATACAATAACGTTTGATCAGAATATGACGTTTGATCAGCACATAATGACGTTTGATCAGCACATAACGACGTTTGATCAGAATATAAAGGCAAGTGATCAGAATATCATAGTTACAGTGCATCTAAGACAATTACGGCTTTCCATAGCCAGCGATAGATTTAGAGTATGAAAGAACAAAATGAACGCAATCAAAGGCGCCGACCACGCGCGTTGGAAATTAATTGAACGCGTTGCGACGAGAAATCTCACCTGCATCTTTCACTCACGCAAATGCACACACGCATGTTATTTCCGTATATTGAATACGTTGGCAACGGAAAAGACAAGTTTAAATTATCTCTGTATTAAGACGAAAATACAAGGCTAAGACGAAAAACATCATGTGACAGTACGATTAAGTTCGTCTACTACACCACAGTCACTTGGGGGGTGAAAATCAATAAATACTAATTTTTTTTTTAAAATCATCCGCTATACGTATATAAATAAACAAGTTGTGAAACACGGCACCTAGTAAATCGACACCCTGTCGGTTTCAAATGTCGATTTCTTACCTTAAAATGCGAAACAAAAAGTGCAGAGGGGGTCAGGTGTTACGTTTATAACCATTGTTCATAATCGCTAACTCGGTTTTATTCAAAACTGCACAAATCCTGCGTTTTCTGATGATATCCGACGATTTCATGAACGAAAATGGCCAGCAGCCAGAATCAAGGGGGATTCGCACAGAGTTCTGGGTAAATCAAGGAAATACTCGCTGTTACGGCACGCCTGATTGGCTGAAGATGAGTATGCGCACTTGATTTACCCAGAACTCTATCACTAAAATTTGGGCAGTACTGTCAGTCACGAAAATTGATGAATAAATTAATACACATAAAATATGAATCACGGGCTAATTCAATGGTCACCGAACACTCCACTACTAAACAATCTGTGGCAAGATAGTAGCGTACTGTATATTTGACCCAGATTTGACAAGCGTGGTACAGTTTTTTGCGTGTGTCCGTAATAACGCGCACAAAGGATTGTGGGACAGAGTCCTTTATTTGCTGGCATTCTTGACTTTTGACTGCAGTTCTTTTTTTATATTTTAGAGTAAATGCTTCTGATATGCTCTTAGGTTGCTTAATATCCGTCTGAAATTCTGGACTGTGGTCATATTTTTCGATTAGGAGTCGTATATTTAAATTACTCACTGTGACTAGTGTTTTGCATTATGAAGTATATTGTTATGAAGGTCAACACACTGCAATTTAGGTAAATATTTACCATTTCGTTATTTCATTATTTCGCTTTCCAGCATTTCCGGGAAACGCTTCATTCTAAAAAATGCTATCGCAAAACGGTTGGAAATAATAAATGTAACAGCAGAATACGTCCTAGCACAGTCACTCTACTAGGAGAGAGTAACTGTGGTCCTAGTACTAAACTAAGTGACTTCTAAAGACTGAATGGTGTTTGCGAACTTCGTATTAGTTATAAACCGACGTCAGCTTCACGTTTATGTCACCATGGAAACAGCCAAAAAACATGTTGCTTGTTTTTGAGCGGAGCGGATCGTCAACCAGCCTACCGGCTTGTATTAAATATAAGTGTGTTGGGAAATAGCATAATTATATTGCGTCAGTGAAAGAGGCTGGTGAGACTGTCACAACGCGTTCTATTTATTACCAACGCGCGTGATTGCGTTTATTTTGTATTTATATTTTCAAAATGTATCACTGGCTGCGTTTTTTTTTTGTGTTACGTTTCGCAACTGAACGTCCAAGCTGACCTTGTTTTGGCTGTAAAACTTGGAACTGAAAAAACAGACGAACAAAAATGAAAAATAAAATCTATAAAAATACGAGTGAAAATATGATTTACGCCCGTCCCTTTTCACATACTGCGAATATAATTAAAGCGCGGTGGTCGTTGCGCAGCGCGTGTTCGAATTTCATGTAAATAAACAGGTTAAAATAAACAATGTATTTTACACGCGTTGTATACGTCGCTGTGAGTCCCATATCGAACAGGACGCGGCGCAACGACTGCCGCCCTTTAAATATCATTTGTATGGACGAGTTGAGCAAATTACAAAAACGGTGGCAAAATGTTAACCCCGCTTATTCAATACTTTATTAGTAATAATTTAGTATTATCAGTATTATTATACATCTGTCACCGTAATGCCATACGTCACAGCGTGCCGTAATTTTGTGGTATTTTACGGGGTATTTTAATCCTGCCATGTAAGGAAATGCGAATTCCAAATATAGAATGATTAGCCGCGTAAGCTTCCTCTACAGACGGTGACAGATGTATAATAATATGATTTATATTGACCAAAATGAAAAGTTGGTGTACTTTTGTGTCAGAGACATTTTTCTGCTTTAAATGTTACCACGCTGTCCTTCACAGACGGCCTTTATCTTTCTACGCCAATATTAAAATAACAAGTTTTAATATGAATAATAGTTTGAATATTTTGCTCCAACACTCACTAATAAGTATGGTAGTTATTCCCATGGTAAATTTTTGTTGTTGTTACACTGTTCGTTGGGATACGATTGTGAGCCGTTTTCACCAAGTACAACAAAGCCGCAAATTGACAGCACTTCATATCAACATTATATGCCACAGTAAAGGAAGGTTGGAAGGGGAGGGTGGAAAGACGTGTGCTGATTATCAAACTCTACCACAAAAGTGGGTCACTTGAGTTTTTTCTTTCTTTTTTTTCCCCTCGTTTGCTTTTTAAAAACACCACTGGTCACTTAAGGCACGGTTACTAAAAAAGTAACCGTGCTTAGGGTTACCCACATTACATTTTTTTTTATCCTGATCCTGGTGACAATTTTATAAAGGCATACAGTGTCTGCTTAGGAATCCTATGTAACATCAATTTGAAAATGGTTTTGCTTTGTAGGAGCTTCTTTTCTAAGTGCAGTAGTAATTACTATGCAATTACAATTCAATATAGGCAGTGTATTTATGTGATTAATGTACGTTTTATTACACCATGTTTGTTGGTGATTTACAGAGATTTATTCATTATATATATAATTGTTCATTGAAATCGAATGATACACAATTGTAATAATTACTGACACATAGAAAACAGTGCAATTAATCAACCCTGAGTGAATTATGCAATTAAACTACCCTTGCACATGTATTACCTGAACTTGTATTGTTTTCAATTGAGAATTATTTAACATACTTTCCGGCCAGTCTTTACAGACCTCATCCAAGCATGTTTATATGTTCATGTTCTGCCCTAATTGTGTTGGGTCCAAAATGTGGAGTTTAAACTGTGAATATTGAACCTGTATGGTTTCTTATAAAAATCTTATAAGATAGCAAAAAATTTCTTATAGGAAACATAACTGCATAAAGAATTTATGGAAGATGCTCGATACCTTATTGCATTGTAAATTTGCAAATTTCTTATAAGTAACATTATTGTCAATGACATAGTCCCCGTTGAGTTTTTAGTGACTGTATCAATTTTAACAAAGAATGTTAATTATATGTTTTCAGCATGTTAAAAATGTGTTACTTCAAATGGCACCTTATTCAGGCTTTGTTCAGTCAAATTTATATGACACCTAGAAATAAATTTATTCTCATATTATACAAAATTATATAATCCATGCAGAAACCAGTTGAACATGATGACATGCTTAAATGTTTATTTTTTTTTACTTCTTTGGGCAAAAATGATAAACGGATGCATGCATTAGTAACCCACCATGAGTGATGTTCATACCAAGATTAAATGAAAACATGCAGATAATATTCAAATATTGTTTCATGAAAATGTATGCCAGTCAGGTAAAAATCATCAAAATAACTGATGACAACATTCAACCTATTATGTTGTACTTTTGTACTAACTTTAAACCAAATCCATAAAAACACCTCAGAGAAATTATCAGAATACTGAATGGCTGCCAGTTGGTCATTTTGAGTCAAATCACACAAAACAATGACATGCAACAGTAACAAACAATGAGCGATTTCAATACAAAGTTTGGTCAAAGGACACATGCCGATCAACTAATACGTCACAAACATCATGACGGGCTGTGTTTTTTACCGAAGCGATCAAGTGATCAAAAATATCCACTCCCGATAAAACTAAGTCAAATTTTACATTTATTTCTTATCAAAAAAACGAATTAAAATTTTGTGCTTGGCATCATGACTGAGGAAATATTGGTATAATCGGTGTATAACATCGTGAAGTAAGTTATGTCACGTCGTAACGTTCGGAAGTTTTATTTGTTCGTTCATTACTGTGAATATATACGTTTTAGAAATTGATGATATGAATTATAAATTACATCAATACTCCAAATAATTACGTGGTCGATTTTTTGAAGGAGAATGTATTTAGAGTAAATAAGATCGTGAAAATATTCCTGGCTGAAACGTTTCAAATGCGTTTTATTTAACTTTTTACAATAGACATTAATATTGCAACAATTATTTATTTGTTTCTTTTTTTTTAGTCTGCAGCATTTGCATTTCGAATATATTTAATTTTTAAATTCAAACTCTTCTAAATTGTGAAACATAATGTCTTAATTCCAAAAATATTTGCTGCGACCGAACTCACTAATATTCATTGCTAATTAATATTCATATAGCTCATTAATATTCATGACCGACCAGCACTCACGTTGGGCTGGCGAGATCCCTGGCTGATATCCTTTTTTATAAATACAAATTTACAGAGAACATACTGTTTTTTTATCAGGATAAAACAAATAAGAAATCAAAGATTTATTAAATAATAACTACACATACTTATAGCATTAATACTTATTGATATGACTATAATAACATCAATATGATGCAATGTCAGTGAAAGATATTTTAAACCTCAACTATACTACCAAGAAATAAAATGCCATATCTTGCGATGGTATTTGCTCCAGATTTCATTTCAGTGAAAAAAAAACTACAATAAATCCCATCATGCTTTGCTGTATACATTCTACTTTGAGTACTTGCTAAACATAAACATAATACATATTTTATGTACTGGGAGTACATAATGTTTGATGTTTGCTTGAACACAGTGATAAAAATGTGGTAAAATTGTTGTCTTGTAAATTTGAAAGGAAGGGACATAATTACTTTACAGGAAACAACTCAAAAGACTGTTGTGTGTATATTAAACTAATCTTAATAGAAAACTTTATAGTTGAACAAAAAATCCCCCATGTGATTTAGTGACTCCCTAAGATGCTGAAAACTCTAACAAAAATGAATCCACAGAACTGCTTGGTGATGTTTGGCCATTGACTGTAACTTCTGATACAAATATGTTTTTACATCACACATACTACAGTACTTAACCTGTCAAAATTTGGCCCAGAATACAACTTTAATTTAAAAAATTGCATTTAGTGATTATTTCTAATATGGTAACCGTATATTGAAAATTATGGTAAATGATCAGTCAAATTTTGTGAGTAATGAATTTTCATAGGTGCAGCTGTTATGTCTTCAGCTTTCATACAGCCATGGTGCATTGCATTGTGGGATTTAAAACAGACATTGTCAGTCATGAAAGATCAAGTATCAAGAACTGCTTGTATCCATGGTTACATTCTCAACACACCAAACTTCGTTTTTCTTTCATTCGGGAAGTGTTTAACAATTGAGAGACTCTTACTCAGAACCTGTAGGTAGTAAACAAAGAAATATGCCAATCATTACTACGGGATATATTACTTGTCTAGTTTATTCATGTTTCATAGCACCTATACACTATAACAAATAACACTCATATAGAGGATGCACAATAACCTGTAAAACTCATCAAATTCATGGAATAACTTTATTGTATATTAACAGTATATTGTATTTAGGAGTCTCAGTCAGGTAAAAGTTCTCTACGCTGCAAGCCTCAGACTTCATGTCTGGTAAAATTCTTTATGGACTGGATACGACTTTTGCGGCCCAAGGGCGCGTAAGCCGTACGATCGAGGGCAGCAAAAGCCATATCCAGTCCATAAAGGTTTTATCATGTACCTTATATGAAAAAAAAAAGATTTTAGTTATGTTATTTTTCGCGCGTCTGGACCAAAAGAAAACCTATTCTATTTCATCTGGGCCTTTTTACTGGCGCAGATTTATACAGAAGATTCTAAATGACGCAAGCACGTCAATATCTCTCACACAATAGACAAACGAATGTCACCAAATATGTCCACAAATTACGTTTTATTAAAACAGCAAATGAACGTAAATTTATAACATTATTTTAACAGTAATAAATACGAACTCAGTATAAACTTTCTTTCTTAGGAATAGACACTACAGGCCAGCTACATGTGTAAGTTGGTCATTTACTGACCACAGTTCGACGACGTAGAGACATGTTGATTTCACAGTTGTTAAAAACCGTAGTCGGTGAACGAGAAACAATTGCTTGACCAGAACAGCAGTTTGGTTTACAGCTCTAGATTCTGGCGTAGCTCAACTCAGAATATCTGAAATGCGCCGATGATCTTCCATTGAGAGACAGTATTGTCACAGTCAGCTGGCATTGGTGTCGCTGGGTGTATCCAGCAACATCGATGCCAGCTGAATGTGAGTGTCGTACTCGTAGTGCTGTAAACTTGACACGTTTTTGTGACCAGTTATATTTATGATTGGTTGTGGTGAAATGCCGACTTTCGTCAGGGTAATAATGAGTCCAACTGGTCTTTCGGTATATTTCCCATCCATAGAATAATATCGTCAGCCATTATCGAAGTGCAGACTCAAATTACGCATGTTGTTTGTAAACATAAAGTAGTTCCAGGAAATAGACGAGTTTACCAAATATGGTAAACGGGGCCCGGACGTGATATAGAAAATTATTGCACGGCTCGCGCATCAGGATTACCATAGCGTTTCAAGGCCGGGCAATACAAGGTATATGATTATTATGGATTGGATACGACTTTTGCAGCCTTTGTTAGAGGGTGCAGCGGGAGCACCTGAGCTTGAGAGTGCGTGTTATTTAGAATGACACGTTTTGTTTTGATTTATGAAAGCCATGCACGCTGGTCCAGGCGTGATATGGGAAATTCTGACCCTGATGTGAGGGCGCACTTCCCATAGCGATATAAGGCCAGGCAATATAAGATATATGATATTACTTGTTATCATTCTCATAGAAAACTCAACTTTCTTAACTAACTCAACTTTCTTTTATTACTTTATTGCTGTAGACTGATAGAAAGATTGTATTTCTAAGGATGCAATAAAGATTATTATTATTATTATTATTATTATTAGAGGAACAATGAATATCAGATAAACAACCAAATATGCATATTGTGTATTAGCCACCCAAAATACAAACATCACAGTACATACACAAGTCATTGAAAATGACACAGTCCCCGTTAAATTTTTGAAAGTTCTCTTTGTGCTCGTCATATTAAAGCTGAGAGGTTGTCGCGAGCGTGTCCTTGAAACTTGAGTTCCAAGTGGCACATACAACAGATTGTAAAACACGTGTTCCGTGTAGTAGTAATATGGCCAAAAATAAAAACAGCCGTTATTCGACCATCTTTGATCTGATTATGAAACACACTGATATGTATGATGTATGTGCCAAATACGAATGAAAATGGTACATAAATTGTGGAAATATAGTAGCAAGGCCAAAAAGTCAGATGGCTGTCAATCGGCCATCCTTGACCAGATTTTGAAACAAATTGTCATGGACATGCATCCTAACATGTATAAAGTACATGTATGTGCCAAATTTGAATGAAAACTGACAGAGCACGTCCAAGATACCGCATAAAAACCCCAAAACAAGATGCCTGCCAGTTGACCATCTTTAATCCAATTGCGAAATAAATCGTCATGGACATGTATCCTAACATGTATAATCTATGTACTAAGTTTGAATGACAACTGACAAAGCATGTCCAAAATACAACATTAAAAAAACAAACAAGATGGCTGCCAGTCGGCCATTTTGAATTGAATCGCTAAACCACTGCATGTGCATATGTCCTACATAAGGTACTAGGCACATGCAAAGAATGAACAGAATCGGTCAACAGGATTCTGAAATATGACTCTGGACAGACTGGCGCATAGACGGATGGACACACGGACGGACGGAGAGACTCAGGAACTCACGGACGTATGATCTATGTACACGTATGATCTATGTACTAAATTTGAATGACAACTGACAAAGCATGTCCAAAATGCAACATTTAAAAAAAAACAAGATGGCTGCCAGTCGGCCATTTTGAATCGAATCGCTAAACCACTGCATGTGCATATGTCCTACATAAGGTACTAGGCACATGGAAAGAATGAACAGAATCGGTCAACAGGATTCTGAAATATGACTCTGGACATACTGGCGCATAGACGGATGGACACACGGACGGACGGACAGACTCAGGAACTCACGGACGTATGATCTATGTACACGTATGATCTATGTACTAAATTTGAATGAAAACTGACAAAGCATGTCCAAAATACGACATTTTCAAAAAACAAGATGGCTGCCAGTCGGCCATCTTTGATCCAATTGCGAAATAAATCGTCATGGACATGTATCCTAACATGTATAATCTATGTACCAAGTTTGAATGCAAACTGACAAAGCATGTCCAAAATACAACATTTTCAAGAAACAAGATGGCTGCCAGTCGGCCATTTTGAATCAAATCGCTAAACCACTGCATGTGCATATGTCCCACATAAAGTACTAGGCACATGCAAAGAATGAACAGAATCGGTCCAAGGGATTCTGAGATATGACTCCGAACGGCCATAGGATGGAAATGGACTAAAGATACTGGAGTTGGTGAGCATTTTTGGGTCATACTTTGTGGTGTGAGGTCTTCATACAAGATATTATGACAGCTTTGAAATATGATGTACATGTTAAATATAGCGACACATTGTATTTGAAAATGATACTAAGGGTTTAAACATTTGAAATCATTGGGGGGGGTGACCAGTGCAATTTTTGTTTCTGAATGTCTTATATTTGTACATTTTTTTTTCTTAAATGTGCCAACTTTTTTTTCATGAAAATGTGTTTTTTTTGCGGTGACTGGCTTGCAAATTTTTTTGTCAACAAATATTAACCTCCCCCCATGATTTAAAGTGGTCAACCCTTAATATAGGAATATTTAAGATGATGTACCTGTCTTGTGTGTTGAGGCATTATGATTCCATCATCCCATATCCTGGCAGTTGAGTAAAATGCATCCCGACAGTCATCCTATTATAAACCAAAGAAACATTATTGGCGGCATACAGTACAAATGCAGAATATTCCAAATTATATAGCTGGGCTGTTTGTTATGCACTAATTGAAAGCAATATGTAGCAATAGTTTGCAGTCTGTGGCACCCATGTAATTTAAATCTGGTAATTGAATTCAGAAACATTATGCAAAATAAGTAATTAATATGCATATAATTTAATTCTAAAAGTAACAAATCTGAGGATTTTCCAAAAGTACTTCTGTACTAAGTATCATTTAAATATGTGTTAGCCACACTTCCATTTATACAGACCAGAAAATGGCAAAGACTCTTATCGTGTGTTTCTCAATTGGAAGTAAAATAGCTTCAACAAAAACAACATCACCAACTTGCTCAGAGATATCTCCACATACCAAGTATCACCAACATATACAATGACATCACCCACATACAAAGTGACATCACCCACATACAAAGTGACATCACCAACATACCCAGTGACATCACCCACATACAAAGTGACAACACCCACATACAAAGTGACATCACCCACATACAAAGTGACAACACCCACATACACAGTGACATCACCCACATACACAGTGACATCACCAACATACACAGTAACATCACTAACATACAGTGACATCACCCACATACACAGTGACATCACCCACATACACAGTACCATCGCCAACATACCTAAGAATGAACACTATGACTCAAATTATATTTCATATGACATTTTTATGGCAATTTAGACTTACCTGCAAACCAACAGCAGCATTTGGCCATATCCATAGAAATCTTGGATCAAATGACCTGCCACACTGATAGACAAATAAATAAATTTGATGACTGAGTGAGTGAGTGAGTGAAAGAAAAGGCTGACTTTGTACTGATTTATAACCTTAGAATGTGCAAACATAAATAACTAATGTCTTATAGACAAAGGGCAGAACAAACACTATAAATATCATAGTTATACAATTACAGAATGATAAAGAAATGATTGTACTACCGGTATATACAATGTATATTTATTTTGTTGCATTAGTTGTGCATTTAAAAGTTGGATGAGAAGGGGGATTACATTTTTGAGTCCATAGCATTTCCCAGATTACAGATTATACATTGTACTGTTATTTGTGGCGCAAAAAATCCCTTCCACATACCATTATTACTGTTGTCAATAATTATTAATGACTATATTCATGTTAGTCTGCTTAAAATTTGAATTATACATATTAATGAGGTCAAACAGGTTTAATATATTCTCACTGATCACAGTGACAGACAGGCTTAATTTCTGAGCTGCATGGATTTTAATGGGGTACTGATTGGCAAACTGATTGGCAAACTGTGTCAGGAATATCATCTATTTCCCAGAATGCAGCAGCAAACAAGTCTTTACATTGATTGAGTTTGGTGAACTTAAAATTGGACTGACAAAACTTTTTATACAATATGCACAGATTTGTGTGTACACTACCCAAAACTTATAAATACAACCTTTGATCCCTGACCCCTGACTCCCGACTCCCAAGCTACTCACCATTGTCAAATTTTCATTCTGAAAACTTGCTCCAACCACCACTGTAATCTTAGGTACTTCAGCACATGCAATCGTTGCTACCAGTTTACCTTTACATCGAAGTGTCTCTGCTTGGTGAACTTTGTTGGTTGCCATGGTACCTTCTTCTGATTCAGTATTCTGAAGGAATATTATAGGTATGTTTCTCTGACAGCACAGTTCTACAAAATGAGCACCTTTCAATGATGCATCATGGGATATGGCGCCTTGGTTAGCAACGATACCTACAAGATGGCTGGTAATAGAAAGAACAAAACATAGGCTAAGCAGAATACTTGTGAAAAGTTCAATGCAAATAAATTTATTAAACAACCCATGTGCAAATCATGGGAACAAATTGTAACTAAACAAAACAGGATGTGGTGGCCATGTTATCTGATAAAAATATCAAAGCATCAGCACAATTTCAACAGATCAGGGCTTGAGATGGTTGCTATAGAAACTTCATACCCACATATCCTGGCAAATCCAGTGATTAACGTTGGTCCATAAATGGTTTTAAATTCATAGAAATAACTGCCATCAATTATGTGTGCCAGGAGCTGAAATAAAAGTAGATATAATGTCAGTACCCCAGTATGTGTATAGTCAGTATGTACAGAGACTGGTATACTTTACTGATGAATCAGGATTTGCTTTGACAGTAGTTGTGCTGATTAACTGGTGTTTCATTGACACAACAACAAATCATACATTGATCTGAAAAAAAACACATCTTCCTATGGTTATGTAATTTGGTAAAAAGAAATTCACAATTCATAAAAACCAAATAATTGTGAAAATGAAAGAAATCAGCTAAAGGCCACACAAATTTTGTTTATTCCTCAAGTTTATACAGCCACAAAAAAAATACTTCTTCTCGAAGACCAACCTCTCCAGCAGTCAACAGGCCGACCCAACATTGGGATATTTCAGTTGTCTTGGGATCCCCAAAAAATCAGTCCTGTTCGAGGGCACATGGGGATACCATGAAATTTACATATGTTGTAATTTGTACAGAATTGGAAACAGTATTTAGACGATGTGAATTCACTTACTTTGTACATATCAATTTGTTCACATGGTTTTGTTGTAACAAATGCTGATAAGTTCTCTGATGGAAAAAGTGGTTCTTTATATTTCATTGGTTTCAAATCATAGATAGAGTGCAGGTTTAGAGTTTCGACAATGTCACGCCCGATTGCAAAGACTTCTTCTTCCGTCTCTGCAAAATGATCAGTAACACCGCTAACCCTGAAAAACAATATGATAAAACATAGCAAAACTCTGGATACCTTGCCTAATGACAGTCATTTCAAATTGGTAATGTTTTTGGATTCATAACAAAGCTATAATAACTACTTTTTCAGTGAATATGCAGAGAAATTACACTTTTAACAATTAAGCAAATACAGGGTGTAACAGTTGATGATACTTGGTATTACAACAATAACTGCTACATTTTGATTCTTAAAATATGTTATTAAACAATGAGAATGCTGTTTTATACTGACGCAATTCTCTAGAAATTTCTGGACATTGGCGATGGCATTATTTAAAATCCAACGCTGTTTGCATGATTTTTTTGTTCAAAACTGGTGATTAAAAAAACGTAAATGTGTGAGTGTGAAGAAGTATTTACCCGTACAAAATAGAAGAATAGAAGTAATTAGTTTTTTTAAAAATGAAAATATTTTCCAATGATCAGGTTCCATGACCCTAAATTGATAGTCAAATTGTTGGTATTTCAGAAAACTTTGATTTGCAAAAACAGAAATCCCTCAAAAGTGGAGGGGGACGCATGGAGTCAAGCATGGATGTTAACACAGTCATTATGGTATAATACACATAAACACTATACTCACAATATAGGCCATTCAAATCTGATGTACAGTACAGTCTGAGCGAAACTTAAATAAAATTTTTAAGCAAGTATCATTGTCATCAATGAACCTAACCTAATCTTTGTAGTATTTACCTATGTTACTAACATGAGATATTTAGGACGATTACACTGCAAAATGGTGGGCAAGGGGGGAGCTGGTACAGGTTACAGGAAATAAAAACGGTATTTTACGTTTTTACAGGAAATAAAATGAAAGTTCCATTTACAGTAAAAAATAGGTTTTTAAATTTTACAGATAAAGCAAATTCATAATTACATTTTTATAATATAATTTGTGTTTAAGAATCAAAAATGGAAATTGCATACAAATTACAACATTTAAGGTGGAAAATGCTTTATACGCTTAATAAAAATAGGATCTTTGTACAAATTATGAATGAATAAAATAGCTAATTACATTTTACACCTTGCCCATGTCTATGAATTTATGTTTTTATTTATTCAAATTACATTATTACGAAAATAAAAACAATTGATTACAGCTTACGAAAAGATCCCTTGCCGACCCTCTAGGTATGAATCAGTTTTAAAAGCAAACTAAGCTCTTAAGCCAGCTCAAAGATAGATAAATGTTATGTTATGCACAGGTCATACTGTAGAAAAGGTTCCAAATTTGAACACAGAAACTGGGTGTGACTACAACTTATACATTATTGAGTTCTTGACTGACATACTTCACAACCAATCAGAGTGTACGTTACAATTACTAACTACATATATACTGTTAATGCAGTTCAATTGTAACACAGGTTGAGATTGGATGAAAAGTTGAATGCAAATCTCAGGCGCTTTTATTATCTTTATAGTTTGTAGTTGATAACGCATAACCAGAATTGGAAGGATTTAAATTATACCATGACAACACATTCTAAACTCTTAATTTCAATAAAATAAAAATATTCAGATTGGTAGGTGTTTCAAAACAAGTGTTTATACCTGGGCAAGAGGGATGGACAATTTTTGATGTTGCATAATAAAACAAATTTTAATTTTCATCCTTTGTTAAAACTCTTTTTACATGTTTCTCTACTTCTATGAAAATTTTATTTCGTTGTTGATGAAATTGTTTGCAGGACATTAAAAAATTATTTTCATCTTCAACTTGGAATCACAAATACCAGAAATTCTCTCATCAACATAGATATTTTACAGTGACGACAGAGAGTGATTGCTGAGCTTAAACTTTGTTACTTACTTGCAATGAACAGTAGCCCCACCAAGATCTTCAGTAGTTACAATTTCCTTGAGTGCTGCATATACAAGTGGTGGTCCACCTAAAAACACACTACCAATGTTGTGTACAATACCTGCTTCATCAGACATAGAGGGTACATAGGCACCACCAGCTGTACATGAACCACACACTAAGGCAATCTGAAATGCATATCGAATACATTTTTTGCTTTCAAGATCATATTAAAAAAATCCTCCAGATACTACTTGATAACACAAAATGGACATTTAAATGACCATATTTGGTAATGGTTAAATTCATTCATTATCATATTTGTGCAATGGTACACAGAATACATAAGGGGTATTTTCGTAAGCTGTAATCAATGTTTGTTTTTTCGTAATAATGTAATTTTAATACATAAATAAAAAACGTAAATTCGTAGACATGGGCAAGGTGTAAAATGTAATCAGCTATTTTATTCGTCTATAATTTTTACAAAGATCTTATTTTCATTAAGCGTATAAAGCATTTTCCACATTAAATGTCGTAATTCATGTGCAATTTCCAATTTTGATTCTTAAACCCATATTATCAAATATATTATAAAAATGTAATTAGGAATTTGCTTTATCTGTAAAGTGTAAAAACCTATTTTTTTTACTGTAAATGGAACTTTCATTTTATTTCTTGTAAAAACGTAAAATACTGTTTTTATTTCCTGTAACCTGTACCAGCTCCTCCCTTGACCCACACCCCCACATAACTGTCCACAAAAAACAACTGTGGACAGTGAATGAAACTTTTGATGGCAGAGATTTTAAAAACAATAATTTGGAATCTTTCTTGAACTACCCAACCATACAAATATTTCAAGCAAACATTGAGTAGAAAATTTTACCAGCCACCAATAATCAGTCTGGGAAAATGGCAGCATTTTGTTTACTGCATGCATATGTGTATTATTTATTCATGCAGGAATTGAGTACGTCACACCTCAAACTGTTGCTGTTTGGAGACTGGTCTATAAAAGGGATGTGTCGTCTTATTCTACCTGTGGAACCACACCTCAAACAATTGCCGTTTCCGGATCGGTCTATAGATGGACTATGTCCTACTTTACCTGTGGAATTCCTTCTGATGACATCACCGCTTGATTATAAAATCCACGGCCGCCCATTAGCTTATCAGGAAATATTTCATCCTAAAAATAAATTGTAAATGTATAAATAAAATTCAATGTGAAGCATATCCCAAAAGACCTTCTTCTAATGTTTTCATGCAACTTTTTTTTAAATATATACTTAAGTAATTTTTTGAGTTTCCAGTTGGTCTTGAAATCTATGGGAATTGAATTTGAGCAATTTATTTATTTCTGTTGCCCAGGAAGTATCTACTATGCCTGATTGACTACCAAATATCACCATGGGAACAGCAGCTTTTAAAACTGGAAGCTCAGCTGACTTTCAAGAAAGTTCAATAATTTTGAGTTCTGAAAATTATCCAAAATCTTGACAAAACAATCTACTTGATAAAATACTAACTTGTAATGGAAGAAAAGCGCCCCCGCTATCAACAATGTAAATACAAGGTAACCGGTTGTGATGTCCTATCTCTTGTGATCGAAGTAGTTTCTTCACTCCAATTGGATAAATAGTTCCTCCCTTGATAGTAGCATCATGACCAGTGATCAAACACGGTATACCATGAATCCAACCTATACCTAGGAAGAAAAGAGATAGTGCTCAAAATTACTTCAGGTATTTTTTCAGACCAAAATGGCAGCCAGTCGGTCTATGTTCAATGGAATGATGTACAGACGTTGTCTTCCATTGTCTTTGTACCAAAATTGAATGCATGCATGAAAAATCAAATGCATGGACAGACAGAATCTAAAACTTTCAGACTACCGTAACATTCCACAAAAAGTAAAACCACTTTATAGGGTGGTGGTTGTCACATGTTTGATTTTCATGAAAACAAACAAATATGCTTTACATGCATTGTGAATGTCACTATGAGTCACATATCAAACATAACGAGATGACTACCACCCTTTAAGGGTCTGTCAGAGACGCTGGACATGTACTCTGTCTTCACTGCTTGTCAGCCATATGTCACTTTAACAACAACAATTATTATTTTCATGAACATATATAATTATTTCATTAATTGTCACTAATATAATTTTCAATAATAAAATAAAATACACTGAGTTTATGAGTGCATGAATGCATTTCATAAAAACAACTTGACCAATCACAATGTATTAAGAGATGCACGGTAATAAATCAACCAATGATTTGGGGAGACCTGCAAAGAATCATGGATAATGGGCATTACCACACGCATGCTATAGCCAAAGAAAGCATATACTTCGAACTTGAATAAATCACACAGGTTTTCTGGGATAATATATATATATATCCATAAAAACCTGAAAGTTCCAAACACAAAAATGAAATAAATTGCATTTAAATACATTCATTAAAAAATTGTACCACAAATTACACCAATAATGTAACCAGAAACTGTAATGTGACATCATTTTTTTTTTAAACTAAAAATGCACTACCGATAAACCTGATTCCAGTTTCCACGTCGGGCATATGGAGATGGTATATGGGCCAATTCTAGGTAATCCAGGTTAGAACAACAATCAACAATAATATCATCACTCAAGATCATAAAATGAACTAGGTCAGACAGTGCCTTAATTTGTGAATGGTGGATGGAGATGGGAACATCATGGTGGTAAGGCAAAGTTTGTTTTTATTAATTTAATGGCAGCTTCAGTAATTTTTCCTGTTACCACGTATCCCAAGGTGGGAATGGTCAGGGTCTTGACCTCGGCATTATATCATATGTCTGAATATTGATGCTTTTACAAACAAGGGTACTGGTTTCTGTCTCTGTGTGTTCTGTTTCTTGTCTGTAGGAGTTATATCAATTATTATAAGAATAATAATAATTAATACAACAAGTAATTCTACGGTTCAAAACGGTAGGGAGAATTAATATAACACCTGAAACACTGCCGGCAGCGGGAACATCACCATATTCCAACCCAAAACCAGCTAAAGGTGATAACTCTAAAAAATCTTCGCCGTCATTATCAACTAGTAATTTTATACGATCTCGGACTAAAAGTTTCTTATTTTTCTTAGTGTGTCTCTCAATGCCTTTCTCGCCTCCTCCTTTCTTAGCAAGTTCAAATAATTGTTCATATTTTCTTTGCAGTAGTTTGCTGTGTTCTATGCGTTGTTTCACATTTTCTGTTTGTGTGTCGATCGTACCATCCAATAACCGCCCTCTACCACCGCCTTTTATAAGAACATTTGTTGTCTTTGTCGTTGAGACGTTACGAACGACCACGCTTTGCATGCGAAATATCAGTCCAGTTCTACTGCACGTTCTTCTCAGGTTATTCAACATCTCGAAAAGTTGTTTAACTTCATCGATGCCCGTACGATGACAATGTTTTGATCATTAATCAACTCACTGAGAAACGGTACTGTCAGAGTTCAAGACAAGTTGAAAGGTTACGCAGAACCCTTTAAGCAACCAATAATAAATAGGTGTAAACATTGCACAGTCATACTGAAAAGTGTGTAATAATGTTTTTGTTTTGTTTGAGAGAGACAAATATTTTCTGAGCAATAATCTATTCCACATCACCCATAATTATTCCGAATATTTAAACCCGAATTATTCCTAAAACGTTTTATGAAAAGGTCAATATTAGAATAAGTTAGGGCACCTTATCCGCCATTTTGAAAACTGATTTAGGTGGTGTGGTGTTCTTTGTTTTGGTACGTGATTGGTACGTATTTATTTTACTTTCACAGAAATAGAGAATATAAACATTTTAAATGTACATCAGTAGTATATGTCGCTATGTAGACAGTGGACTGCGTTGCCGATGATCGTGACAATATGCATACTAAATACCTTATCGTGTGTGACGCTATTAATGTTTTTCAGGTCTCACACCACATTTAGAATCTCCATAGACGCTCACTATGCGACGATTCTGTACCTGGTTTGACATAGGGTTTTATTAGAGAGTTTAAGATTTGCGTACGTAACGAGAACGTAACGTAATGTTCTAATTTTGTTTGCGTTACGTTCTCGGGTGTCAGAAAACAATTAAGTACAAGCGCCCAAAACGGGAACGTAACTGAAACCAGAACCATGTCAATCCGTCTCTCATTGGGCAACAATAACTACCTAATAAAATTTGTTATGTCATTTCACGTCCGGAATCAGAATTAGTAGTTAGTTCACAGACATTTGACAGAGCTCTCACTATTTCCATCCGCTCTGCCGAGGTCCTAAGCCTGTTTGCCGAATCCTCTTTCAGCAGATCAATATCATGCGTTTTCAGTGGGTATAAATGTCAGCTAAAATGCATCCAATATTTCTTATTTCATCATAAATATTCAAAAACACTCAGATATAAAACGTTTTATCAATGTCAATGAAAATTATTCAAAATTGACAGCGAGAAAAGCTCTCGGAAATCAACTACGAGTCAGTCACCTTGATCACGCTCAAAACGACTGCCGAACGACCAGGCAACCGATGACGTCATTGGTTCGCGCGGAGGTCAAGCACAAAGCAGTGACGTATCCGTTCTTGTTCCGTTCTCGTATGCGCATCTTAATGTCTCTAATATGTTATCAATTTCAAATTTAAAATAAACTTATCATTGAATAGCACTTACTAAACTTTTACAATCATCAACATCGAAATGTGGTCCATGGCTGATGACGGCCAAGTGAATTTATAAATTATAATATTTTCTCGAATCTAACATTTCGGTTTTTGACGTAATTTAAATTGATGATATGGCGGTAAGTAATCACAATTTATATTTTAACTGTGAACTGATTCTCAAAGTTATATCTGTAGTGGTGACATATGGTTTTCAACAATATGATTTGAAATGAATGGTTAAAATCAAAATCCTATTTTCATTTTGGGATGTTTCATTTTATTGAATCACAGTTGACGACAGCCCAGAACAACAAATGACAACAAATCAAAGACAAACTCAAACTACAATGTTACCAGTAAGTTCTGTTCTCACACAACTGAGGGAATTCCGAGATCCACAACTATTATCCTAACAAAAATCACCATCATCCACTTTCAGCTCCAAAACTTCATGTGAAATATGGATGGACTTTGCATGATTCAATGACAGTCCCAAAATAAACTCAACTCAACAAATGGTATGGCTGGAACAACTAAAACTAAATTTTGTTACAGACATTGACAAATGTCATTGTTCTATAGTGTACATTGCAGGATTTACAGTCAATTCATCCCATTTCACATTCATCCCAACACATTCGTCCCACAAGTGGATTTGTCCCAATTCACATTTGTCCTACGAGTCGATTCGTCCCAATTCACATTCGTCCCATTTCCCCTTTGTTTCATTTTTTTTTTTTGTCACCATTACGATTTTGGGCAGGGTGATGTTGATTTCTATGTTTGTGTGCAAGGAGTTGAAATCACCGTACGGTGCGTGCTATGTCTTGTCGGTTTATGTTGCAGGTTCGAACAACTGTATATAATTACGGTCTTGCTTGCTATATACCACAAAATGTGACTACCCAGCACCACCATACTTACTGATATACTCGTAACTGTAATGAAAGAGTATGTAGCCACCCTCAACCTATCTACGGTTTACAGTGGGCGTAAGATATTTACTTACACCAAACTCCTGCACCTGGTAGGCATACATATGCTCGGTCATTTAATGAATTCTATTTTGAACGTTTTTTCGAAAATACATATACATATACATATACATATAATAAAATTACCCTTGTGAGAACAGTTTAGTTTTGAATGCAGTTTCTGATTTGAACAATTATTATTATGTCAAAGCGTGTAGACGAAGACACTGAGATGGAGATCGCTGAGGAAGTTAGACTGGCGAGGCCAATGGTTCAATGGTTTGTGTGGTATTTCTGTCGCATCGGTTGGATACAATCCGACATGAGTATCTGCTGTCGTTGACTGAAATCTACCTAAGAAATGTTTGAGTTTATCGAATTTCGTCTTTGATCTGAAGGCTATTTAAAACTAGTATATGGTGACCATGTAGAAATGAAACTAAAAGTAGAAGATTCCTGGGAAAGATTGACTGGGTGATGAGTGTTCTGGCAAACTGGCAAAAGGACATGCCATTTAGCAAGAAATGTAGAACGCGACACTCACAACGCTAATGTTATTATATAAACCTATTGAGAACATCTCAACAAACTACCAATCAAAGAAATTTACATTTATCATTTCTTGTTAATATTCATTCCTATTTTAATGTTCGTATTCAATTTCTTCTAGGTGTTACACAGCAATGATTTTGCGTGTACAGCATATTTATATTTATTAACTAATAACTTGTATGTTACAAGTACAAAGTATTTGTATTTATTAACTAATACAAGTAATACTATCGTAAAAACTCGATTAAGTCGCGGTAGTAAAAATAATTATTTTTTCAAGTGCACAAATTAATAGCGTAAAAACGGAAATTATTGATTTTTGCTGCGCGAATTAAAAGAGTACTTTTCGATCGATTCAAAAAGGAGCTGTTTTCATAAATTTATTAGTGATTTGTTTTGTTTTCCAATGAACATGATTACAGGACGTTTTTCAGTGCCTCTGAGACTTGCGTGGCTAGTGACATTCATGGCGTATAGTCGGGCAGAGAACACGCACTGCGTCAAGGACCACGCACCATGTTACACTTGAAATGAAACAGTGAAATGGCAAAGGTCACTCTGTACACAAACAAACAATGAACACGTGGCTACAAAGTAGCCGTCTGGCTGCACTGCCTTTTTTTATTTTTCTAGGCATCACCCGGTCGATGTTATGGCAGATATTACGAAGCCCATCTTGTCGGGAAAAATAACCCTGCGTTGATAAAAATGGTCTCAGAAAATGTTTAGAAAAAATGTTTCGCGTTGACCAAATATAATCATGCAAAGTATAAATTCAAAGTGTTTTAATACATTGGTGAGAGGTCGCATCACTAAGAAGGAAAAGCAAGCCAAAGTCGAAACGGGGTGCATCATAGACATGACACAACACACACTGCGACAACTGAGTGATCAGCGACATCGTTTTGGGACGCAAATGAACTTCAAGTACTTTTTTGCGAAACTTGTTGCGAGGCGATGCTGATATCAAGTGTGTGTTGACCGAAGTTTGACCCCAAGTCACGCACTGAACTGGCGCGTTACCTTAGCAACCTTTTTTTCTTTCGTGCCCCGCGCGTCAAACTAGTAAAATTGTTATTATATCCGAAGGTACTGTAATTACGCAACTTGTATGCAACTCTGTACTGGCTTGAATATATCAACTTGAACGTCGTTTACTTAGTGCACTGCTTTTCTAATTACGCAAATTTGTTTACAATATTGTACTGGCTCTCACAGTCACTTGAGGGCTGAAAATAAGTAAATACTTATTTAAAAAAAAATCATCCGCTATACGTATATAAATAAACAAGTTGTGAAACATGGCACCTAGTAAATCGACACCCTGTTGGTTTCATATTTTATTTTACCGTAAAATGCGAAACAAAAATTTTAGAGAGGGTCAGGTGTTACGTTAATAACCATTGTTCATAATCACTAACTTGGTTTTATTCAAAACTGCACAAATCCCGCATTTTCTGATGATATCCGACGATTTCATGAACGAAAATGGCCAGCAGCCAGAATCAAGGGGAATGTGAGTATTCAACTCCAAGTACAGTGTATAGTGCCAGAATCAAGGGGGATTCGCACAGAGTTCTGGGTAAATCAAGTGCGCATACTCATTTTCAGCCAATCAGGCGTACCGTAACAGCGAATATTTCCTTGATTTACCCAGAACTCTGTGCGAATCCCCCTTGATTCTGGCACTATACACTGTACTTGGCGTTGAATACTCACATTCCATCATTCGCGACTTCTCACTTACATTTTATTGTCAAAGGTTTTCTGATCTTGCTGAATCATTAGCTGTGAGTTGATTCCATTTGTCTTTGATTTTTGTTAGTCTTGTGGCCGTCGACTCAATGTGCAAATAACTGAAAATAGTGCATCAATAAAATGAACATGATTGAAAGATTTTTGTTGTTCTTTTCGAAAGAGATTTCACCCTCACAAACATGACTTCGAAAACCACAGGTAAACTTTAAATTATGATTGCTCACCTCCAATTTATCAATTGAAATTACACCAAAAACCAAAATGTTAGATTCTAGAAAATATCAGAAAATTACTTGGGCGTCATAAGCCATGGTCCAAATGTTCATATTTACGGATTTCAATTCTGAGTGGTATAATCCCATTATGTAACTTTGCAATAACTGCCACGTTTTTGAATGTCATATCCAGTTTTAGTTAGGTGCACTCTAATTGGTTGGCAAATTCCACCAGGAGAGCTGCTGAATTAAATTTGCATATCGCTAGGTAGTTTGCGAAATGTATATTGAGACATGTACACCAACAACGAGCATAAACGAAATACCATACAGTGTACATTTGAAGAAAGCAGCTTGTTGTACATGTATATTTAGCCACCAGATGACAATGAACCAATGTAATATGATCTTTTTCAACAGAAAAGAATAAGATGAGTGATGTGCGAGATATATTGGATTTGGATGATGGGAGATCGTCAACTCCCAAACCACTAACAAAAGAGGAAATATTAGGAACTGAAAAAATGGTGAGAAGTACATACGAATATAGTACATAATTAACATGTAGTACTGTAAAATCTCTATTAGAAGCTGCGGCTTCTATTAAAATGGTACAATTCAACCGAGGGGATGCGGCTTCTATTAGAGCATCTACACATATGACAAATTGTGAATTTTGGTTCTCAATTGTTCAAAAAGAATGGGTGCGGCTTCTATTAGGGATGCGGCTTCTAATACAGATTTTACGGTAGCAGTGGTCATTTCAGTTTGTTTTTTTCAATCCCTACAGCTATATGTACAGTATGTCAGTATTTCGTGGGCAAGCTTGCACTGTGGTGCTTACATGTACATGCTCACTGGAGATATATCCAATATAAATGTTTGATTCAAATGATTTGACTTTGTGTTTCCACTATCCCCATTACAGAGACCTAAGAGATTAATTGATTCCACATTCAAGAGACCAGAAGGCATGCATAGAGAAGTATATGCACTTTTATATTCAGATAATAAGTAAGTTATTTATCATGCATGGTTTGTATTCATACTCTTTCCTCTGTTCTACAATGAGTTCATGATTTGAAATACGGAAAATATTTTTACTGTGTGGCTTGAACTATTTAATTTCCCTACACATTGATCATAACAGTGAGCATGCAGGTATATGAAAACCACTATTGATGTGGGTTTTTTTTACAATTTTTATTGCTATATGCATAAATAGAATTATTAAAAGTTACATTACAAAAATATAATATATGCAAAATTTATTCAAGTTCCAAAATTATTCATTTACTGAAGGTCTTGTTGATGATGACTACAATCACAACATTATTTTTTTGATCAACATTTCTTTGCAAAAATTGTCCGTCTGGTCCAACAGAAAATGTTCATTTATTTGGAGGGAAATATCGACCGTGTATAACTGCACAAGTGCTGTAAAATGCTTTATTTTAGCTGGAATTTTTGCATGTTTTGTATGGAATTTATTTTCACTGATTTTTGTTGAGTTGAATGTAAAATGTAGGAAAAAAAAAGTATACTGCGGAGTACTTTATTTTCACTGGAATTAATTTTCGCTGAAAAGACTTTTTGAGCATTTTGTATTGTATGGAATTTATTTTCACTGATTTTGATGAGTTTTATGTGAAATATAGGAAAAATAGCGAAAATATATTCCAAGTGAAAATGAAGTATTCTACAGTATTCGCTGGATTTTATTTTTAATGAATTATTCCTTTCAGCGAAAATAGCAAAAATAAAGTATTCTACAGTAATTATTACTATAGAGAGTATAAAATGATAATTTTATTATGCAGGGATGCACCTCCACTAATTCCAAGTGATACATCTCAAGGCTACAAACAAATGAAAGCTAAACTAGGTCGTAGTAAAGTCCGTCCCTGGAAGTGGATGCCATTTACTAATTCAGCAAGAAAGGTACATGTCTGTGAAATCAGTGGTGTTATTAACATAAGAAAATAATTTGAGGTGTCTGCTGTTGTCTCTCAAACCATATTGCCAAAGAAGCTATTTTCGGGAACGAAAATCCAGGCATTTTTACCGCCTGGCAACCCAACCTATGAAATCTCAAAAAACTGTACTTTAACAGAATGTTGAAACTCTCCTCAACAGTATAACAAGATGTGCAACATGTACAAATTTAGTTGTTTTGAATTGTCTATTTGTTGAGTTAGGTCTGTTTTCTTGACTTTAGCCTTTTCCATCGGCTCTTTGACCAACGCTCCACAGCAGCTCACACAGAGCCCATAGAAATACATGGTAGAATGGTGCGCGTCTTAGCAACATGAACAGTTCTGTGACGTAGCTCGGTCCTGAGAATATTCTGTATTTTGAATAGTAGATTGATCATCAGTGTTTGATCTCGGAGCAGAGAGATCACCCTCTGCCTCGTCACCCATTTTCAAAGCCAAAATTTAGAAAATCTTCTTAGCATAATAGGAATAGTGGTGGGAATAATGACAGGCACTAAGACTGACTCATTGGGTTTCTAAGGCTTTGATGACCCTGTAAAGTTGAAGCCCTTGATTTCTTGAGAATAATAAATAACTCTTATACAATCAGTGAATTATTTTTTATTGTAGGATGGCGCAATATTTTATCACTGGAGAAGATCGGCTGATGAAGGAAAAGACTACCCATTTGGTAGATTCAACAAGGTGAGAAGTGATAACCAATTCTAATGTTTCGCAGTTATGAGTTTTTACCTTGCCCGTACCATCAAAGATGGAAGGGAAAGGTATATTAAGGGAAAAATTTTGTCCGGCGTTGTCGTCGTCGTCGTTGTCGTCGTCGTCGTTAATAATTGTTATTGTGTGCATAATAACTTTACTAATTCTATTCCAAACTTTATCAAACTTGGTCACCTTATTCATCAGTATAAAGTCTTCCCTGAGTTTGAACAACAGATGTCCTGTATGAAAATATCATGCAAAAATTGAGAAAATCTGATAAACTATTTTGACTGTTTCTACTTGACTGATCACTGGTGATACACATCAAAGGTCACTGATCTCAGTGGAAATATGCATTGTTGTATGTGTTCAATGAAGCAAATGATTTATCTTGTAATAATATCCTTGGTAATGTATCTCAGAATCCCATACTGTGTTTCAAAACCAACTCATGGAGAGATTGCACAGTCTGATACACATTTGCAAACCTACCAATAAAATCTTTACAGAAAACAAGATGTCAGAAAATCAATATAAGCACTGCTATGAACTGGGTGCCAAACTTTGATCAAGATCTGAAGCTAATAGAAAATCTGTTTAGTCAAAAGTTATCAAATCAAAAACAATACATAAAAAATACATTAAAAACAAAACATTTCATCCACATTTTAAAAAGAAAATTATTCTAAAATATATGTATTTGACAAACAGTTCATTCGACAAATGAAAACTCACAGGAATATGTTTCAGCTATTAGAACAGAATGATAGAGTTTTTATAATACTAGTTTAAAAACGCACTTCAGAGATTGCAGTGTTTGAAGATGTAGTTTCTCAGGAGGCAACAGTACTGTTGACTTCTCCCTCCACTGGACACCAACTATTTAAGTTGATTTGCATACAAACAGAGCTTGCAACATGATAGCTATTCATAAAGGGTGTTTTTTTTTACTTTTCATATAATACAGTAGTCACACAATGAGGCAGTTCATATTTGTCTCAGTGAATCATTCATTTTTGACAGACACCTGTACAAAATACTTGAACTAAAGCCAGCTAAATTTTTCTGTTATCTTGCATGTTTTATGAATCTATTCACATCTAAATGCAGCACTTTTTTTTTTGCAATGAGACATTTGTTTTTATTCTAAAATATCTCAATTACTTTCTATAAAGCTGGAAATTATGTTCCTTAAAATAATTAAACAAATAAGGCACCAATGTTTTTGTAAGATATTTACATCTTTTAAGGACATTCGGTAGACTGATTCCCCACTGTTGGTTAAACCCCAAAACTTGTTTGTATTCAAAATTAATTATGACAATGCATATTTATATTGAAACAAACTATGATAAAGGGAATTATATTATATAACAAAGGGCAAGGTTACCAGAGTTTAACTATGTTATCTACATGGGAGGAGACACAAACTACAAGGGCACCAGATTGTCATTGACTGTAGTCTTCACTGCTTGTAGTGTACAAAGGCCATTAAATTATGACAAATCTGGTATGACTTGAAAATAACCTTATCACTAAGCCTAATGAAAAGTGTCATATTAGACATGGTGAACCTGAGCTTGTATTATATTGACAGTTTTACTAAAACTGGAATAGCTTTTGACATGTGTTTCAGTCCATCACCCAGAAAGGAATGTGCGTTAATCAAAAAATGTACAAATGCCTACTCTTTTGTCAAGCCTATGGAATGTATTAACGTAAAGTATCGTCAAGAAATGACAAAAAGAGAAAAACAAAGATGAAAATTACTATCAAACTATAAGTTGATTTGTCACATGCTGACAAGATATCACTGGACCATTCAGTGTGCTCGGAATAGAAATATATTGTCTCTGAATATCAATACTATTACGCATTTATTTCATCAAGCATTCCTGTGAATTGTAAGCGTCATTGGGCATCATTTGATAGTTATCAGGCACTATATAAACTATATATATTTATTACTATATTACTCACACCACCAGTATCACTCAAATACAGTATTACTATCATTAATGCATTGTTAACGTGTAATAGGCTGATGCCAAGCATTCAAAATATTTCAAAAACTCCAGTTAAGTTGTAGTAACTGTGACTAAGATACACCGTAAAACCCTATCTATTACGAAGTAAAATAGTCTTATGCATGACGCAATATTATATTCCAATGGTACAATATGCAAATTGATTTATCTATAGTACTGTATTAATTATTCAGAATGCTTACCTCTAAGATCATGAAACAAATTTAAGATATTGTCACACAGTGCAGTGTTTGAGTGTTTATGTTGTATTCTTTCAGACTGTCCAGGTTCCGGTTTACTCTGATCAGGAGTACCAGATGCATCTTCATGATGAGACATGGACCAGACAGGAGACTGATCATTTATTTGATTTATGTAGAAGATTTGATCTAAGATGGTTTGTGATCAATGATAGATTTGATCACAATCAGTATCAGGTAAAGTCCGCCACCAAACAGTTTAGAGATTGACCCAAGGTTTCTGATTTGAATCGAACTTGGTATGAACATCACACATGGTGGGTTGCTGATTTGAATCAAACTTGGTATGAACATCACACATGGTGGGTTGCTGATTTGAATCAAACTTGGTTTGAACATTACACATGGTGAGTTGCTGATTTGAATCAAACTTGGTTTGAACATCACACATGGTGGGTTGCTGATTTGAATCAAACTTGGTTTGAACATCACACGACGGGTTGCTGATTTGAATCGAACTTGGTTTGAACATCACACATGGTGGGTTGCTGATTTGAATCAAACTTAGTATGAACATCACACATGGTAGGTTGCTGATTTGAATCGAACTTGATGAACATCACACATGGTGGGTTGCTGATTTGAATCAAACTTGGTTTGAACATCGCACATGGTAGGTTGTTTTGAATCAAACTTGGTTTGAACATCACACATGGTGGGTTGCTGATTTGAATCAAACTTAGTTTGAACATCACACATGATGGGTTGCTGATTTGAAACAAACTTGGTTTGAACATCACACATGGTGGGTTGCTGATTTGAATCAAACTTGATGAACATCACACATGGTGGGTTGCTGATTTGAATCAAACTTGGTTTGAACATCGCACATGGTAGGTTGTTTTGAATCAAATTTGGTATGAACATCACACATGGTGGGTTGCTGATTTGAATCAAACTTGGTTTGAACATCACACATGGTGGGTTGCTGATTTGAATCAAACTTGGTTTGAACATCACACATGGTGGGTTGCTGATTTGAATTAAACTTGATGAACATCACACTTGGTGGGTTGCTGATTAGAATCAAACTTGGTATGAACAACACACATGGTGGTTTACTGATTTGAATCAAACTTTATATGAACATCACACATGGTGGGTTGCTGATTTGAGTCAAACTTGATGAACATCACACATGGTGGTTTACTGATTTGAATCAAACTTTATATGAACATCACACATGGTGGGTTGCTGATTTGAGTCAAACTTGGTTTGAACATCACACATGGTGGGTTGTTGATTTGAATCAAACATGGTATGAACATCACACATGGTGGGTTGTTGATTTGAATCAAACTTGGTATGAACATTACACATGGGTTGCTGATTAGAATCAAACTTGGTATGAACATTACACATGGTGGGTTGCTGATTAGAATCAAACTTGGTATGAACATCACTTGGTGGGTTGCTGATTAAAATCAAACTTGTATGAACATCACACTTGGTGGTTTGTTTTGAATCAAACTTGGTATGAACATCACACATGGTGGGTTGTTGATTTGAATCAAACTTGGTTTGAACATCACACATGGTGGGTTGCTGATTTGAATCAAACTTGGTATGAACATCACACTTGGTGGATTGCTGATTAGAATCAAACTTGGTATGAACATCACACATGGTGGGTTACTGATTAGAATCAAACTTGGTTTGAACATCACACATGGTGGGTTGCTGATTAGAATCAAACTTGGTTTGAACATCACACATGGTGGGTTGCTGATTTATATCAAACTTGGTTTGAACATCACACTTGGTGGTTTGCTGATTTGAATCAAACTTGGTATGAACATCACTTGGTGGGTTGCTGATTAAAATCAAACTTGGTTTGAACATCACACATGGCGGGTTGCTGATTTGAATCAAACTTGGTATGAACATCACACATGGTGGGTTGCTGATTTGAATCAAACTTGGTATGAACATCACACATGGTGGGTTGCTGATTTGAATCAAACTTGTATGAACATCACACTTGGTGGGTTGTTTTGAATCAAACTTGTATGAACATCACACTTGGTGGGTTGTTTTGAATCAAACTTGTATGAACATCACACTTGGTGGTTTGTTGATTAGAATCAAACTTGGTATGAACCTTCAACACTCAAAATGTTCAACTGTCTTTCCTGTTGTAATAGATGTGCTGAACGAAAAACTGTTTTTCTTTGTTTATGAGACAAATATTATTATTTTTACATTGTACATTGTTTTATTAGGCTTCTCAGAAACGTTCATTAGAAGATTTGAAAGAGAGATATTATAACATCGTAAGCAAATTAGCAAAGATGAGAGCTGATCCTAATTTGAGTGCTAGAGCGCCACCAGTGTTTGATGCTGACCATGAGAGACGAAGAAAGGAACAATTAGAAAGGCTATTTGACAGGACAACTGAACAGGTATAATTAGTGATTCATTTATGAAGTTTTTAAAATCAAGCAAGTCAACAATGACTGTAAGCAAAGTCAACAGAAAGCTGCTTGATGAAGATATTTTTACAGTTGATTCTCAGCCTTCAGATTAACCACTTGTAATAAATTAATGAAATTTAAGGGTTGAGAGTATGTCCCTTGCAATAAATATAATTCCCCATCTTGATAATGGTAAAACCCAGAATTAAACAGTGTATTCCCATGCCCAGCTGTATGGCAAGCCCCATTAGCTGCAATATTGCTGATTTGGTGTTCCATTCATTATTGCGATGACAGAAGGTACCACATGTCAGTTTACAATTCGTGTTTACGTACCAGGTGGACGAGGAACAGCATCTCATCCAGGAATTAAAGAAGATAGAGTTACGTAAAAAAGAAAGAGAAAAGAAGGCTCAAGACTTGCAGAAACTGATCACGGCTGCTGACAACAATACGGAAGTCAGGAGAACCGAAAGAAAAACAACAAAAAAGAAAGCTGTACAACAACAGAAGAGAAAAGAATGTGAAGGCAGTCTCAAGGTAAAGACTGACGTTCTTGTGGTATGCACTTTTCCTTTTTCTATTTCCTGTTTTACTTTGATAAACTATTAATACTAACAACAGCTTGTTTTCATTGTTTATTTCCCCATGAGCTAATGTAAAAAACCCTCAAAACTCCTTTATTCTCATTGCAAAAGTGTTTTGACACACCACTTTTTTCCATGAGTAGAAATTTAACAGTTAAAAATAGAGTTGTTGATTTGATTTAATGTGAGCTAATAACAGAGGTGTAGAATATACTAATTATTTAGCTTGTAGAGTTTGACCCTTCACAATGTTTGCTACGTGTCCCATGCACCAGATTCAATGCATGTAAAATACATGGTTTGTTTACATGAAATTTGAAGACTCATTGCATGGCATCCACCACCGTTAAATTTCACTATCTTTCAGTTGTTTTCTTCATATTCTTCTGTGAAACACTAATTGGGGACAAAAGTGGCGTTCACGTTAGAAATCTTGGCCAAGACTCAAGACTGAGTCAGCATGTGCCGCATCGTGTATATGAACGATCGAGACTGAGTCAATACATGCCGAAAAAATCTTGGTCCTGATAGATACTCAGATCCCATGAAGTTGAACGTAGCTAATGTCACATTTTTATTTTCAAAGTTATGTCAACAAATTTCACATTCTGGCTTTATTATGTTACTGAGCCTGTACATGTAGCAAGGTCAATTCTGCAACTGAACCAGTCACTTGTGAGTTATTGCAGTTGCAAACAAAATTCCCACAATACAAAATCAGCATGCCATCTTTGCCATTTGACAATGGCTAGAGGGTGAAAAATTACTTTCCTCTGAGCACCAAGGTGAATTATGAGGGTGATTTTAATGTGTTGAGAAATTTTGCCTGTGTAAAATCTTAAACAATTAAAATGGAGGCAAGTTTTATTTTAGCTTCCCAGGGCAAAATGTTGTGCTCACTTCAAAACTATGGATCTGTTATGTTTAGTAAAACAACTGAAGCCAAAACACTAAAATCGGTACAATATTACAACCTATTCATAGAATTCCACTACCTTTTACTTGTGAGATCAACACAGTAACCTAGTAAAAAGTAACACTAGATATCATATTTTCCATTTAATGTATTGACCTAATCTCACATTACTTACAGATCTTGTCAAGATTTTATGTACATATGTAGTAGTACGTATATGTTATGTACGAAGTGGCCATGGAACATTTTATATGTAGATTTACTTTAAGGTAGCGAGAAGGGAAATTTTCACTTTTTTCTTGATTTTTCAAAAATTTATAAAACGGTTACTTTAGACCTTGATACATCACCTCAGGTTTACAAAAGATCGAAATTGCGAAATAACGTTGCTCAAATTAGTGTTTTAAAACACTAGAAGAAAAGACTACAACTGCCGCTTCGTGGATATTTGCATAGTGTTTATCTTTGGAAGGAATTAAATGATAACATCTTATCTGTATACTCTGTTGTTGACGATTCTGATATAACGGGTGATAAGCTTCCAGTTGCAAACAATGCGTGTTTATCTAACGTCCATTGTCAGCATTATTGTCAGTTGAGACTTCGTCGGAGAAACATGGTCATACAGTACTCATTTCGCCCAACCTTCTGCTTTTACATCGACCGCTTATCGCTTAATTTCCGACCACGCGGTCTTGTCTGACCGGAAACCGACCGCATTTTAATCGCGTTTTTTTTTCGCTCGCTCGCTCATTGAAAACATTGACCGCTCGCCCAAACACTGAAAACTGGCACATGGGTGGTCGAAATGGTGGTTTTGATAGTGAAGTGTGAACATACAACTAGTATTAACTATTATTACATTCTGAACGATACTTCAAATCTAATAGCTGTATTACACTTGTATTGTGAAAGCAACTGAACTGGGACTTCTTGTTACGTGTTTTGGGTGCTTGTTCTAGATGTAATATTTTTATTTTTATTTTAATGAGATAGTTACGTGAAAAAAGCCTAGGTAACTCCTTTTGACAGAGCAGAGAAACGAGGAAATGTTAGTGATTAATTCCAAAAATAACGATATCGAATCCACATCGGTCCACGTCTGGTAAAATTTGACATTCAATTTTTAAAATTAAGTCACGATCATTGAATGAGCTCGGTCTATACCGTATACGTACCGCAAAAGTGTTCCCACAAAAAATATTTTCGACTAAAAACGGCCACATGCCCTGAAAAAATCGAACAGAGCTTGACATGTATGAATAATTTATTGGGCTTAAAAGAAAAACGTGTCAAATTTAGTTATAGCCATAACTATTTGGTGGCCAGTCTATGAACAATTCAAAGTCCTTCAAGGCTGAAAATCATCGACGCTACTCTGGTTTACTTTATTTCACAACTTGCAGAGAAAACTGATTCGCGTGTATCTTAGCCTAGTATTTTCTTTTTGAACTAAGGTCAAATTCCATCAGTTTGTCAAAATATATGTTTTTCAGCGAATAATTTTGAAGCCTGTCACAGCACAGACAACTATGTGAATCGACGCCGGTGATTGGATTGTACGACGACCCTTCAATTAGCGTCAAATATGCTTACAACATCATTGATTGGTTGAGAGTCACCTGATCGGAGCACGAACTGGGTCACAGAACCATATTTGTCCGTATTATCAACAGGACTTTGCAAAATAACCACACCCACATTTTCAATCATTTTTAGCGCGGAAGTTGCCAACAAATGTAAAAAAAATCGTGAATTTCATGGATTCGAATAAAATAAAGCAAGCAATTGATAAGGATGATTATTAATATTTTCCCCGATGCTCTTCGAATTTTTATTTTTTTTATTTCAAGGTAAGAAATGGCTAGCTAAAGTTGCATCGTCTTCAATGCGGTTGTTTCACCGCGAACAACTCTAGCTCTGTTTTGGGCATGGTTTAGTTTTGCGATGTAAAATAAAATATATATTAAAATAATAATACTTGATTAATTATTTGGGGTTTCAGCCCACAAATTACGGACATGATCTCCATGAATTACGGTCAATGTTTGTCTTCTCTCGGCTGATTGTCACGGTGTTGATCGACGCCCTTCCTATACTCAGTATGGAGAAACCAACGGGGATCGACATTCCAAACAAACAATCGAAATTATCAACGAAAGACGAGATTTTTCTAGATATTTACAAACATACTGTCATGACAAACATATGTAAAATTAACAAATACACAAAGAGGTGTAATATTAGGTTTTATTTTAGGCTTAGAAATATTTTCTTTCACTCAGCCCATGCATGTAACTGCCATTTAGCTTTACAGTCCTTCAGCATCGGGGGAAAACAACAATAATTATACAAAACACATTGCGAAGACTCAACAATCAGGAAAGAAACCCCAGACAACCCTGTCGTACTTGTGTTGAAATACATTTTGTATTTCACGTCAGAATATTGTTTAAAATAAAATATTCAGTCCAAGCCAAATCGAGGTCAAAGGGTCAGGTTGCGTGCATATAATTATATATGGTTAAAACAAAAAGTATTTGAACTTTTGTCAGCTGTTCAACATCTATAAAAACCAGAAAGACAATTGTAAGACAATGTGAACCTCGGAAATTATTCTGTTAGTCCGAATTTTAAATGCGCGCGAGCGAGCAGGTGGGCGGTGATATTTCGGGGTTTGTGCGGTCGAAAATAAAGCGGAAATTGTCCGGTCGAATTCAACAAGCGGTCGCAAAAGCGAGAGAAAAAGGTGATTGGAAAGCGGAAGCGGGCGGGAGGTTGTGCGAAAGGAGTACTGTAACTTTGCACAACTTTCTTTTAAATCGTTTTATTTTCCAAGTCAATATTCTATTTTACTAATACATTTTTTTCTAACGCAATGGCGAAGAAAAGAAAGAAAGCGTTGACAGACGAGGCAAAGAAAAATCTGCCACTCAGTGTCGCACTCTGACACAGCAATTTTTTTTCAAACATCGGCCATTTTGTTTCACCATGAAAACCGTTTTATTAGATGTCTCATCTGAGGCACTTGAAGGATTAGCTTGTTTGTAAACTGTCAGCGTGTACAGTGGGACAGTAATGTTTGTCAAAGGATTATCCCTCCTTGTTCGTTTGCATAACAATGGAAAACCCGAACGTTCCTGGAGTACGGACTCAAATGCCAGCAGTTTTCTTCATTTTTCGCGCTCGAGCTTGAAATTATTCATTATCTGACACTCTTTATGAGTTCTATGATATCAGTGGTTAATATGTTTGGCCATTTTTAGTGTATATTTATAATAATGCAGCAAATCTACAGTGTTTTATTAACCAAAACTGTTTTTCGCGTTTTTCTCGAGTTGAAGTTTTGATCGAGAACGACTCATTGGGACCGCCGCCAAATCAAGTGCGTTCGGACTAGGACATTCAAACTCGCAGTTATCGTTCAAAAGATAATGATGGTGCGAAATATGTCTGGGTTTTTAAAGAAAATGCTTTGTCACAGAATAATAGTCTGTTAAAGGTGCCAAGTATGAAATAATTTGGGGACAAAAAAACAAACCTGCATAGAAATCGGAATAATAGGTCTTTTGATTATCGGAGACGCATTTCAATGGACTTGATTACGGACAATGCATAACTTAAATTTCACCAGGAAATTCCACAGTGTGCTCTCGCAATCGCGTACTTAGTCATTTTTACAAGGTTCGCCATTTTTGATGTCACGTGATAATTATGTAAACAATGTCTGTCCAGTTTGTGCGAACTTGCACCTCTATACTTAGTCTTTTGATATATATAACCTAAATTACTGTTCTGAACGAGACAACAGACAGAGAATGTTTTATTTAAAAACGTCACAAAACCTTCTCGCTACCTTAATATAAATTAACTTGTATATAGTATTTTCTGTCCCCTATCTACCATAGAAGGCATTTCAAATGTTTAATCAATCAGGGACTATTAATTCTGTTTGTGCTGTGTGTCTGTGTATGTGGCAAGAGTCATTTCTCAGGCATGCTTTGATCGATTAAGCTCAAACTTATCACAAAGACCATGCACGATAACTTACATATGCATGATAATTTCTGTTAACATTTGATCAAGTATGGCCGACTGGTGGCCAATTTTGGTCCATATCCAGACTGTTTCTTTAAGATGAATGGGGCAATTTCATTCAAACTTTGTTTGAGGACCATGCCTATTGAGTTGCAGGTGCTTGTCATATGATAGTTTGATTTAGTATCCAATCTGCATAAGTTATAGAATTTGTGTTCTTGAATATCTCTCATTAAAATGTTATAACCTCACAAAGAAAAATCTATTTTCTGCACATCATTCAAATTGATTGTACACACATAAAAACATTTTTTTTTTTTCATCAGATTCCAGAAAATGCTGGTATAAAGTTTCCTGATGTTAAACAGTCTGGAGTCTCTCTTAGAAGTCAAAGGGTGAGTGTAAAGTGTGTTCTTGTAATGTTGTATACAGAGTTTTCAACAAGGGCATGACGAGGGATGATACTTGTGTGCTACTCTGCATACTTTGAGATAATATTGAGACTATCACTCGTCACATTATATAGTTTTGTATTTCATTTATTTGTATATTTTATATAACAGAAGTACATTACTTGGGGTTTGCAACGCGCATGGTACTGTACGGTGACATCATGTCAAGATCCCATTCAAGTCTCATCTCGTAGATAGCGAGACTGGTGCTACTACCTTCTGACATGACATAGGCGGTTTGTAATAAACTAATAAAACATGTATTACCACATTCATAGTGAAAAAATGTAATACATCGAAAATGTACAGAAAATATAGTTATCGTAATCCGTCATATCGTGGGCAGCTATTTTGATCCACCTGGGCATTCCAGTATCCTAGTTACCTCAGGCATGCGCATTCGCATTTTTCTGAGTTGGAACGCTTATGCGAGAGCTAGATTGAAACAGGATCTTGCTATCATGTCACCGTAGTTGCAAACCCCAAGTAATGTACCTCTGATATAAATAACACTTTGATAAAAAGCCATGAAAACATTGACAAACATACAAGTAGGTCTGCTCCTTGAGTACAATGCCATTACTTTCTGTGGATTGTTCAGTGTGGGAAATGTGCCAATGGGATTTGTGATTTAATTCTATTAAAACTATTGAATAAATTGCAGAAAACAAGGCAAAATAATTTGTTTCTGCTTAAATGATGATATGTTCGTTTTTTTACTGTTTTTTGGTTTTACGAGAATGTTCAAGTGCTTGCTGTACGTGTGTGTTTGAATATTCAAATTCACCTGTGGCTGAGACTGATTCGGGGAATTCACACATATTGCAGTGTTCTAAACCTCATATTATGACTCATTTCAGATGAAACTGCCATCATCAGTGGGACAGAAGAAAACTAAAGCCATTGAACAGTTATTAGATGAATTGGGAATTCCAGTCATGCCAATGCCCACTGAAGATATATGTCAAAATTACAATGAATTGAGGTGTGTTTGTACTTTGCAAATACAGTCCAGTTGTCTATGTGTTTATGTGTGTAAATATTGTACATGAATACAGTCCAGTTGTGTAGGTGTTTATGTGTGTAAATATTGTACATGAATACAGTCCAGTTGTGTAGGTGCTTATGTGTGTAAATATTGTACATGAATACAGTCCAGTTGTGTAGGTGTTTATATGTGTAAATATTGTACATGAATACAGTCCAGTTGTGTAGGTGTTTATGTGTGTAAATATTGTACATGAATACAGTCCAGCTGTGTAGGTGTTTATATGTGTAAATATTGTACATGAATACAGTCCAGTTGTGTAGGTGTTTATGTGTGTAAATATTGTACATGAATACAGTCCAGTTGTGTAGGTGTTTATGTGTGTAAATATTGTACATGAATACAGTCCAGTTATGTAGGTGCTTATGTGTGTAAATATTGTACATGAATACAGTCCAGTTGTGTAGGTGTTTATGTGTGTAAATATTGTACATGAATACAGTCCAGTTGTGTAGGTGTTTATATGTGTAAATATTGTACATGAATACAGTCCAGTTATGTAGGTGCTTATGTGTGTAAATATTGTACATGAATACAGTCCAGTTGTGTAGGTGTTTATGTGTGTAAATATTGTACATGAATACAGTCCAGTTGTGTAGGTGTTTATGTGTGTAAATATTGTACATGAATACAGTCCAATTATGTAGGTGTTTATGTGTGTAAATATTGTACATGAATACAGTCCAGTTGTGTAGGTGTTTATGCGTGTAAATATTGTACATGAATACAGTCCAGTTGTGTAGGTGTTTATGTGTGTAAATATTGTACATGAATACAGTCCAGTTGTGTAGGTGTTTATATGTGTAAATACCGGACATGAGTACAGTCCAGTTGTGTAGGTGTTTATGTGTGTAAATATTGTACATGAATACAGTCCAGTTGTGTAGGTGCTTATGTGTTTAAATGCCATACCTGAATACAGTCCAGTTATGTGGGTGTTTATGTGTGTAAATATTGTGCATGAATACAGTCCAGTTATGTCGGTGTTTATATGTGTAAATACCGGACATGAATACAGTCCAGCTGTGTAGGTGTTTATGTGTGTAAATATTGTACATGAATACAGTCCCATTATGTAGGTGTTTATGTGTGTAAATAATGTACATGAATACAGTCCAGTTATGTAGGTGTTTATGTGTGTAAATATTGTACATGAATACAGTTCAGTTGTGTAGGTGTTTATGTGTGTAAATACCATACCTGAATACAGTCCAGTTATGTGGGTGTTTATGTGTGTAAATATTGTACATGAATACAGTCCAGTTATGTGGGTGTTTATGTGTGTAAATATTGTGCATGAATACAGTCCAGTTGTGTAGGTGTTTATATGTGTAAATACCGGACATGAATACAGTCCAGCTGTGTAGGTGTTTATGTGTGTAAATATTGTACATGAATACAGTCCAGTTATGTTGGTGTTTATGTGTGTAAATATTGTGCATGAATACAGTCCAATTATGTTGGTGTTTATGTGTGTAAATATTGTACATTAATACAGTCCAGTTGTGTAGGTGTTTGTGTGTAAATATTGTACATGAATACAGTCTAGTTGTGTAGGTGTTTGTGTGTAAATATTGTACATGAATACAGTCTAGTTGTGTAGGTGTTTATGTGTGTAAATATTGTACATGAATACAGTCCAGTTATGTAGGTGTTTGTGTGCAAATATTGTACATTAATACAGTCCAGTTGTGTAGGTGTTTATGTGTGTAAATATTGTACATGAATACAGTCTAGTTGTGTAGGTGTTTATGTGTGTAAATATTGTACATGAATACAGTCCAGTTGTGTAGGTGTTTGTGTGTAAATATTGTACATGAATACAGTCTAGTTGTGTAGGTGTTTATGTGTGTAAATATTGTGCATGAATACAGTCCAGTTATGTAGGTGTTTGTGTGTAAATATTGTGCATGAATACAGTCCAGTTATGTAGGTGTTTATGTGTGTAAATATTGTACATGAATACAGTCCAGTTGTGTAGGTGTTTATGTGTGTAAATATTGTACATGGATACAGTCCAGTTATGTCGGTGTTTGTGTGTGTAAATATTGTACATGAATACAGTCCCATTATGTAGGTGTTTGTGTGTAAATATTGTACATGAATACAGTCCAGTTATGTAGGTGTTTATGTGTGTAAATATTGTGCATGAATACAGTCCAGTTATGTAGGTGTTTATGTGTGTAAATATTGTGCATGAATACAGTCCAGTTATGTAGGTTTTTGTGTGTAAATATTGTACATGAATACAGTCCAGTTGTGTAGGTGTTTGTGTGTAAATATTGTACATTAATACAGTCCAGTTGTGTAGGTGTTTATGTGTGTAAATATTGTACATGAATACAGTCTAGTTGTGTAGGTGTTTATGTGTGTAAATATTGTACATGAATACAGTCCAGTTGTGTAGGTGTTTGTGTGTAAATATTGTACATGAATACAGTCTAGTTGTGTAGGTGTTTATGTGTGTAAATATTGTGCATGAATACAGTCCAGTTATGTAGGTGTTTGTGTGTAAATATTGTGCATGAATACAGTCCAGTTATGTAGGTGTTTATGTGTGTAAATATTGTACATGAATACAGTCCAGTTGTGTAGGTGTTTGTGTGTAAATATTGTACATTAATACAGTCCAGTTGTGTAGGTGTTTATGTGTGTAAATATTGTACATGGATACAGTCCAGTTATGTCGGTGTTTGTGTGTGTAAATATTGTACATGAATACAGTCCCATTATGTAGGTGTTTGTGTGTAAATATTGTACATGAATACAGTCCAGTTATGTAGGTGTTTATGTGTGTAAATATTGTGCATGAATACAGTCCAGTTATGTAGGTTTTTGTGTGTGTAAATATTGTGCATGAATACAGTCCAGTTATGTAGGTTTTTGTGTGTAAATATTGTACATGAATACAGTCCAGTTGTGTAGGTGTTTGTGTGTAAATATTGTACATTAATACAGTCCAGTTGTGTAGGTGTTTATGTGTGTAAATATTGTACATGAATACAGTCTAGTTGTGTAGGTGTTTATGTGTGTAAATATTGTACATGAATACAGTCCAGTTGTGTAGGTGTTTGTGTGTAAATATTGTACATGAATACAGTCTAGTTGTGTAGGTGTTTATGTGTGTAAATATTGTGCATGAATACAGTCCAGTTATGTAGGTGTTTGTGTGTAAATATTGTGCATGAATACAGTCCAGTTATGTAGGTGTTTATGTGTGTAAATATTGTACATGAATACAGTCCAGTTGTGTAGGTGTTTGTGTGTAAATATTGTACATTAATACAGTCCAGTTGTGTAGGTGTTTATGTGTGTAAATATTGTACATGGATACAGTCCAGTTATGTCGGTGTTTGTGTGTGTAAATATTGTACATGAATACAGTCCCATTATGTAGGTGTTTGTGTGTAAATATTGTACATGAATACAGTCCAGTTATGTAGGTGTTTATGTGTGTAAATATTGTGCATGAATACAGTCCAGTTATGTAGGTTTTTGTGTGTGTAAATATTGTGCATGAATACAGTCCAGTTATGTAGGTTTTTGTGTGTAAATATTGTACATGAATACAGTCCAGTTGTGTAGGTGTTTGTGTGTAAATATTGTACATGAATACAGTCCAGTTATGTAGGTGTTTATGTGTGTAAATATTGTACATGAATACAGTCTAGTTATGTAGGTGTTTATGTGTGTAAATATTGTACATGAATACAGTCTAGTTATGTAGGTGTTTGTGTGTAAATGTTGTTCATGAATACAGTCCAGTTATGTAGGTGTTTATGTGTGTAAATATTGTACATGAATACAGCCCAGTTATGTAGGTGTTTATGTGTGTAAATATTGCACATGAATACAGTCCAGTTATGTAGGTGTTTATGTGTGTAAATATTGTACATGAATACAGTCCAATTGTGTAGGTGTTAATGTGTGTAAATATTGTACATGAATACAGTCCAGTTGTGTAGGTGTTTATATGTGTAAATATTGTACATGAATACAGTCCAGTTGTGTAGGTGTTAATGTGTGTAAATATTGTACATGAATACAGTCCAGTTGTGTAGGTGTTCAGAATTCAGATTTTCTATTACCTTATCACCACCAGTTCCTTCTTTTCATCACAAAATAGTCCTGTTTATAGGCTGCACTTTCCTTCTGAAGTTTGGGACAAAAATAGCCAAATTTTCTGAGTAAAAACTAAAAATTTACTGTTGGCTCCAAAATTAGGATTCATTTCAAGAAATATTGAAGAATTATAAGAAAAATTGCAGAAAAGTTCCGGTGGTGGTCTTTTGGTGAAAAGGTTAAACTTCATTTATTTTCAATGTCCCATACAACTGCTTGACTGACAAGTATTGATTTTCAATCATCAGATCTGATATGGTTCTTCTATATGAACTTAAACTAGCATATGCAAACTGTGAGTTTGAACTTCAAGCGATGAGACATCGTTTTGAAGCCCTAGCACCGGGTAAGAACCTTGGTGGCGGTATGGGTAATGCTGGTGGAAGTACTAACAGTGTAAGCAGCATAGGGCTGGCTAACTCTATCGTCATGGCAATGGAAATAACACCAGTAGGAAGTGCAGATGAAGACAGTTTAGAACTACCACCACAGTCACCATCCAGGCAGAGAAAGGCAAGTTATATCTCAATTATAAAGTGTGATACTTTATTTGCTTCATTAGTTCACTTCAATTACAATTTTTTAATTACGATTCCATTGATGGCAATGTAGAAATGTTCATATATTCATACCGGAAATCATGTTTTAAAGTTTTAAAACATTACATGTGGTTATGGGCATACCAACCTGATGACTCATGATGATGAAAAACTTTATTCATTGGGGGGGGGGGGGGGGTTAGCCATGAAAATATTATATCAAAAAAATATATTTTTTTCAGTAAGGTCTTATTTTTATTTGATTTATTATTCAATAATCTTGAAAGATATAAAACTGTTTATATTCTAAGATATTATTTATTTTAATATTTGACACACACACTAATTAGATGATAAACCAATCATGGAATTTGTTTATTATGATAAAAAACATGGCAGTGCTCCATTCTTGACATTGAGATAAAAAATTAATACCGATAATCAATATTATGGTTTTCTCTTTCTCTTTGATGGAGTCCTAACTCTATACATTTAATATGCTCATAACTAAACAAATACAGTTCACATTTACCAAAAAAAAATGGTAAAAACTGCTAAATGTTAAATATAATGTAGGAAAATGTAGTGAGTGAGTAGTCCTTGGTAGGTATTCAATAAACCCAGACGTTTTGGGTAATGGCCCTTTCTCTGTAGTATTCAAGTTAAAAGCTTGTAGAATTGAGAACATTTGTTTGACTTGTTTATTTTGTTTAGATGTCTGAAATCATTGATGTTGTTTCTACCGCTCCAAGTACACCAAGTACTCCAAGCTCAGTAAGTAAATATTGACGAATTCCTACCATTGAACATAATCACAATTTCGTTGTTGTTGCAAGTTTTGTGTTGCTACTCCTGGTTTTTTTAAGTATACGTTTTGGATTAGAAATACATGTGCTTTGGTATATGTTATTTCCATTATCGATATTAACTTTTTATAAACAAAAATGTATACTTGCAAAGCAAACTTATTTTTGGCTTTATAAGTGCTCATCTGAATTAGCTTAGTGTTAAATATTTGTCTAATTCAGTGTAGTACTACATATAGTGTACAGTGATTCACCACAAATAGTTAACCCATTCACTACATCACTTTTTGTAACATTCCACAAACTAGTTCTGTTCTTAGATAAAAATGAGTTATCTAGCTTTGGATTGAGAAAATAATTCTTTTGTTCACTGATATTTCAGATGAAAAGTTTCTATAATCTTTTTCTTTATTTTTGGTCATTGCAGCAAAGAAAAAGACGTACACCACAGGAGCAAACAGCTGCAGTGAAGAAAATGAAAGGAACAAGGACTTGATTTTCGTTAAATCATTTTTGTTTAAAAGAATACTCATATTTTAAGACAGAAGTGCTCCTGAACATTGTATAAACAAAAAAAGGGAAGAATACAAATATTTGTATTGTGAGATCAAATGTGCATAAATCATCATTTGTTTGTATATACTGCCCTCTAGTGTTTCAGATTAATAGAAACACAATTAAACCTAGAGAATTTTTATTCTTATTTTTCTTGTGACTATACTGGTGTTCTCTTCTATTCATGTAAGTTAAAGCGGGAGGGTTGTCACCTGCACACGCTAAAAAACGCAAAGGCTTATGGGTAGACGCTTGTTTGTAAACAATGACATGCTATGGCCATCTGACACATGCGCAGCTGACGACTCCCCCGCTTTAACTTACATGAATAGGAATATCATATTCGAAGGCTGTTTATTGCCATGCCAACTATCTGAGAGGATGTTCACAGCCATGGCAACTAGATGGGTGGCTGTTCACAGCCATGACAACTAGATGGGTGGCTGTTCACAGCCATGGCAACTAGATAATACTCATTAAAGAAGAAATTTGATACATTTCAAGACAGTACACATTATTTTATTTCTTCACACAAGAATATATAAATTGTTAACTCAATTATTGCATAGCAAAATAAAAAAAATAATTGTACAGCATTACATCAAAACTATCCTCGTTAAATCCTCAGTGTGTGACTTTGATGGTTGAAAGCAAGTAAATAACACCGAATACACTCCAAAGTAACTACTATGTTATATCAAAGTACTGCATGCATGGCTCAAACTGACATTTGTATGTGACATTAATTGTACTAAATAGTCAGGGTCGTTGGCAGAAAGGTTGCTAGTCATGCAGCTAGGCGTTGTTGCCCCATACACTGCATCAGTTTTTAGTTGTGAACACCGTACATGTTTACTCTGATATAAGATAGTATTTATCTTGCTATCTCTTTACACGTAAATGAGTGGCTATGCTACTATAAATTCACTGGTGAGACAATTTATACAGCACAAAACAAGATACAAAGTAAAAATGATTCAGCATGTGTTAGGCAAGACATAACGCTGCTGTAGATAGCATAAATGCATCACTACAGAAGATGCATTGAAAAATGCTAGAGAAAATTACTGATGTGTGCTCTACTTAAAGTATCTCTGCAATAAAAGAGCACATTAACCCAAAGTTGCATTTGCTGGCTCATTACAATACAACTTGTTATGATTACACACATCTTTGTTGTGAACATAGTTAAAGGAGAACCGCTCAATCCCATGGATTGCACCATGTGCTCATGGGTAATTAACTCCGCCTCTGTCCACTAAGTAAATGAATGCTTATTATGCTCACTTATTCAAACTGATTGACGGGCATTTTGCATACATTAGTCGCCATTTTAAACTCATGATTTTTACATGTCGCGGCACGTTTCAACCAAAAACAACATTTATACATCAAAAGCCCAACCAGATGAGTGTAATTGCTAGAGTACATATTCATGTCCCCGTAAAAATATATTTGGAATCACAGCTTCATCTCTAAACATCATAAATGGCACATTTCACTGAGCTCCCGCCACGATGTGAGCGGCTTGGTTCGGATTAGCATACTAATACGGTGGCCATCTTGCCCCTACTTATAGTATCTGTTCTCCTTTAAGTGCATAAACAACTACTAGAGCAAATACAGTACATTGTGTTTTCACAAAATCTCTATTGTACTAAGAGTATTGCAAAAACAAAATAGCAACTACCGTAAATACAGTTAACATGCGTGGACGGTCTGTACATAATTTAAAAAAATACAGTTTGAGTCGCATGAACAGAGTTGCATTTGTTTTATAGCAGCATGCATATTCTATCAGAAATGTAAATGAGATCTATGTTACTTCCATCCAATCAAATTGTACAGGTATATCAGGTGACCTGAATCAGCCAATCAGACAAAATAATGAGTGTTTTTTGACAACTCAATATTTAAATACTATTAATATCACTAATAAATTAACAGTTCAAAATATACATATAGTTTCACTCTTAAAAAGCGTTCAAATTCACTTTCAAACAATTTATTCAGTGGACGGAATATTTATGCGAAATACCTATTTGTAGCTCAAAATGACTGCTTGTCTTTATATTTTGTTCACAATCTTGAGACATTGTATTGTATATAGAAATATTAGTGTTGATATTTTCGGCAAAATCATGTTTATTATAGACATCAGCATTCCTAAACAAATTTGTATGTTAAAATTTGAATTTTCGTAAATTGAAGTGAATCTACTCAAGTTACTCCAAAGGTTTCAATAACATGTGAAAACCCCATAGAATTTCACAGTAAAATTGAAAAGTGTGATGTCAGTTCGTGGTTGGAGTATGCCACATTAACATACTTGATTTTATTTCAAATATTTTTTATAAATATCAGACACTTGCTTGTGTTGCACACTCTGCAAATTACAGCAGTGCCTGAACAACTGAGTCGACTATTTCAGTTTGGGCTGCAGGAACATTTTAAAAATGTTTGGGTGTAAATATCTCCGGAGTAAATCATGTATAATTTAATTTTATTGTAAAAATCATTTGCAATACCCTCCTGAAAGATTCTTGTTTGACACGTGTATTGTTTCATAAAGTGATAAACGGCAGTTCTGGTTTTGTTTTATTGCGCATAAACCACTCTCCTGGCTCTGACGTAATCGGCCTCATTCTGTGGTTGGGCGATGAAAATTTTTTCTTCTGGACTCATGTTCTTAGCTTTGATTCGTTCTCTACAAGATACAAAGAAGTAAATCATTCAGTTTTGAAAGAATTATCCACACATATCACAGAGCAGGGGAAATGGCTAATGGTGTTTGAAATGAACGGTTGCCCAGTCCTTTTTTTTTTATTTTGCATACTGGTAAAGTGTGCAACATATGATAGTTTGAGGGAATATTTATTTTCAGAGTATGTTTTTTTTCGTTCCAAGTTAAACATTGAACATGTATCTTGTTATAATAAAAACAAGAATTAAAAATCACGTCAACACATCATTTTTCAATTTTCCCGAGGATGGGAAACAGAACCTTTTTTATTAATTTGGACTAGATGCACATAATTCCACATTGATCACCATTTTTGAAAAAAAAATATAGTGAAGAATTGAGGATTCATTTTGCAAAGCGTATCAATAGTTGACTTTGACAGTTTCCAACTGACATAATGAAAGTGACATACCTCGCATAAAAAAAAAGTTTTCCACCCTCACTAATGCAAACTCCTGGGGAAGTACATTTATGCCATTTAGCAGGTGATATCAAATAGTTCCTATATACTTACTGTAGCATACTATCCCTGGATTTGGGTTCTCTTGTTACTTTTGAATTAAACACGCTAGCATGGCCGTTCTTGTGCTGCGCCTCTTCCCATCTTTGTATGTCGTAACGACCAGCACCAACCGGATTCTGAAATGAAAAGCAATATGCCAGTAATCCACCAATGCTTGGCACCAAATTGCCTATGTATGTATCCTGGAACATCCTCCACTTAGTCACATGGTATCGACTCCAAAAAGGATGCTTTATATTGAAGTTTTAATATGCACAGAGACTGCTACAAGCAGAAAGATGTTGAAACAAGTAACAGTGCAGCATTGACAGTGAATAGTAGAAATAATTGTACACAAATAACCAAATACAAAGTAGTGAATGCATTTACTGTAAAAAACTTTGGAATTAATTTTCGCTGAAAAGACTTTTTGGGTGTTTTGTATGGAATTTCTTACGAGTTGAATGTAAAATATAGGAAAAAAAGTATATTCACTGGATTTTATCTTCACTGAATCATTTCACAGAAAATTAATTTCATTTGAAAATAAAGTATTTTACAGTAATAGTCTGAGGTAAGTATGCTAGAATTATTAATGTAAACTTGTTGTAATTTATTCATTCAGACTATGAATATTATGTACTTACTGAACCACCCATGAAAAACTTTCTCGCTCGTTTATCAAATCTTTCTGCTGATGAAATAAATGCTGGTGAGTTGTGAGCTTCTTTTCTTGAGACTTCCTGGGGATCATAATTTCCTGGGCCTGGATCAACCTGTAAAAACAAAAACACTCCATGTTATATTGGACAATTAAAGACACAATTGTGTTCCGTGTCAATATTCATCAAACCATGATCACCTGACTTATTGCTTAGTGTATCACATGACATTTATTAGCCAATCACGCTCTCCTTCACTTACTGATTTCTTTGGCCATTGTGACAGTGTGTCACAGTACATTCTTTCGGATGGCCTGACTGGATACTGATCAACTTTTCCAAATTTACCATGTCGTTGACGATGTTCGTCTTGCCATTTATCTAGGAATGTATTCAAGTTGTACTGACCAGGCCCAAGATTTGCCAGGTTCTGTGAAAGCAAAATAAAGGAGGTTGAGCAATACAGTTTATAAAAATTCAAAGAGATTGCTGAAATCTAGAAATCTGTCTGTGTCAGACCAACTTCTTTAGATAAACAAGTTAATTTATGCAGACCACAGAGGTAATGGATGGCACTGTAAGGGAAAAGTAAAATAAGACCCATTCATTTACAAATTTTTTGAAACAATGCATCTACAACTACAAGAATAAATAGTGGTACATCAGAACCCACCCGTGCCTTGAACCAGGTACCCCCCCCTCCTCATTTGTCAAACTTGGTCAATCCTATGTGAGGGTAATACAGTAACACACTGCTAAGATTCATATCTTGTTTGGGGCAGATATCAGTGTATTATTGATTACTTTAGTTGCATACTTACTGATTCAGATACATTGTGTAAGTAATACTTAGGCTACATTTGCATTTTCACCTTGTCTTGCAAGGTTATACTGATAATAAGAACTCTGCCTGACCCAAGTGACTGAATGAAATGCACACATTACATATTACTTCATGTTTGTGATATACAACCATAGAGACTACACATGTTACTTGGCAACCAATTTCTCACTTACCGGTATTGCCAGATGACCTGTTTTAATCGGTGCATTTCTATCTCCGGTGAATAAATCGTAGGGTCCTCGTGTACTGGTAACTTTGCCAGTTAATTCATCGGCAAAGCTTCGTTTCTCATACGTACCTGGACCCAATTCACATCCCTAAAATTGGAACAAGAATAAAGGTTATTTTTTTTTATTTAAAATCTGCAAATAGCAAAAGCTATTTTGTACCTTGTAAATAGTACTGGTAATTTGTTTTTCAATGATCATGTCAGTCCCAAAATACACAAGTTAAGTTGAGAACGTTTACAAGAAATAAAAACAAAAGAGTAATTGTAACTTACCACAGAGGGAAGATTTCTGGATGATGATGATCCTGCATCCAGCATACCAACATTACTAAATGATTTTTGAGCTTTCTCTTCAATTGCCGAGTGAGGGATGCCACCTTTTCCATAGGTGCCAGGTCCTGGAATTTCACTCTACAAAACAAAAGTATAATTCTAATTATATTACATCTGGCAGCAAAAACGGCAGAATTCAAGTCTCCATAAAAGGTGTACAGACATGTGTTGTCCTTATTTAAAAAAAAGTGCGTCATATTTACGACACACTATATAAAACACTTTTTTTGTTCAGGCATCAATTACAATGTATCACATGACTGAAATAGAATCCCGTTACTGAATGTAAACTATTGTGCAAACATGAAAACTTTTCAGGGTGTATTATATCTCAAGCAGGAAAAGATGTATAATAAAGTTATCACGAGAATACTGCAAAGTATGCATACTGGCAGTAAGAGATCGCATTGACCTCCACTATACACGTTGGTTGATTCAATCGCCGTACCACCTTTGTTCATACTTTTGCGGTATTCTTGTAATATTAAAGCTCATCATATGAACAAATTTTAAACAAAAATGTATAATAAGTTGAAAATTAAGGTTGAAAATGATGAATAATGAGAGAGTTTAAATAGAATATTTGTCAGAACAAAATAATATTCATCAACTTTAAAGTGTTGACATCCTTTGAATTATTCCACAGTTGAATTTTTAAACAAAATTTTGTCAAGCAATTGTCATTTATTCATTTATTCATTTATTGCCCTTAAGATCTTGCATAACACCCCCACCCCCTTAGACTGGTAACCTTCCTATAATATTTTGTTGGGGTTGCACTTCCTACTAGTGTGGAAAAATTGGCTCAATTGAGCTCATTAACCATGTCAATTTATTCCATTGTCACAAAGAAGAGGACAGTCGCACTTTCGTCTCTGTGGAAAATATCGGGTAATACAGTATGTGCAAATAAGTTAGAACTGTCACATTCAATGTTTGGTACGTTGGTATATTAATATTAGCAGCATATATCAACTAATGAACGATGTGGTCATCCACTGACCCTACAAGCAAAATCAAGGCAATCTTTCCAGAGTAGTAAGGAGAAGGTTGCATGAAAGACCCACAAAATAATATAAACGCATTAATATCAAAGTCTGTGAAACTAACTTATACTGCACTGAAGCTTATACACTCAAGGTATAGTCACGGTTACAAAAAAAGTAACCGTGGTCTAGTAGACAATGAATGTCACAGAGTACAATAGCAATTATCTCAATTGTACTTCTCAATTATCATTAATGACATGTATATAGTTGACACATTTACATAACAACAGTCATCATCTGTTACACAGGCACAGGAATGGTACAGAGACAGTCTCCTAGGGATGCTGTATTTTAAACATCTTGATTGCTGTCTTGTCATAGCTTATGAAGCCATTATAGTATAGTAGTATGACACTGCAAGGAGTTTTTCTAATAAAGTACCAGGCGTCTCCCGCATTTATCAGAAGTTGTATTTTATTCTGCTCCAGTGAGCATGATTAATCGGGCAAGCCTGGAACCCCAAGAAAGCACACACACACTATTGATATAAACAATGCAGTACGTCTTCTTCACTTCCATTCACACTTGACTTTAATGCGTTTTAAATTACGCGATGATCAAAAACAGCAAATACACCACTTCAGTTTATGGAATGGCAGACCCTGGGTACAATGAAATTGATCAGCTTAGAATATTTATAGATCCAACAATTGGTGACCTTCCTTTGTTCTGACAAAGGTGTTTACCGCTCATTAAATACATCATAACGCACCTGTGTATGTTCACGGAAGCGTCTATCTCTAGTTTCACATATTCCACGGAGACTGTGTGGCCGTTCATCGATTACTTGAACAAAATCTTTAATGCTATAACTACCAGGACCCAAGTTGCGTTGCTGTAAATTAAGAAAGCATGTTATTTCTCTGTGAACGCTTTCACCGTGATGTTGATAATGTCTGAATGAACAATGTAAATAGCAATTGGTCTCCAAGTGATGCTGTGTTTGATAGCTGTTTACATGAATAGACATTGCACTGTATACATTGTGCTGATAATGATGCATGCTGGGGGGGGGGGGATAAATAATTGTAGACATTCTTAAACATTTTTGAAAAGTTTCTATTTTCTATTGTTTCATATTATTTTTAACCAAAATAGCAAAATTTTATAAAACAGAAAAGTTGATAAAAATGCAGTTTCTCAGGTCTAATTTGTAGCGTGCATAAAAAACATGCTGAAGGTGCACAAAAGCATTTTAGAGTTTACTTAGAATATTTAATATTATTTTACCTGCGCCCTTTTCTTTTCCCATTGTTCTTTATATAGTAAATGTGGTAATGCTGCCATTCTGGCTACTTCATATGCCCTTGCCCAACCAGGACCAGATGACCTCAACTCAACAGCACTACGACTAAACCCACCGACCTCCACTCCATAAACACCTGGTCCACGACGACGATTCTAAAATAATAATAATTAAATTTTATAAAGATGTCAAGAATGTTTTAAATAATTTAAATAATATTTGTTTCAATAATGTCACAAGCATTATGTCACATTCATGAAAACATTCAATGTGGACAAACAAATAAGTAAACAATAAAAATATTTACAGACATATTAATACCTGCTATAAAATTGTGATAATTACTGTAAATACTTTCACTATTTTCACTGAAGGAATGATTAAATGACAATTAAACCCAGCAAATATACTTTTTTCAATACAATTCGTAAAAAATCAGTGAAAATAAATTCAATACAAAACATCTAACAAGTTTTTTCAGCGAAAGTTAATTCCAGCTAAAATAAAGTATTTTACAATATTCAAAAGCTTTGTTTAGCAATAAACATTCTTTGAATTCACAACAAACCCCTGTAAATTACAGCAAAATAATTCACTCAGGGGTTAAAAATGTCTTTATCGTCCACACATGTCTTTATTTTTTTTCTTTCACACATTCTATATATAGCATTCTGTGATGATGTCAGTTGTGTTAAGAAGAGAAGCATCAAAACATAGAATACACAATAATCTTTACAGACTGATTGAGCCAATAGGGGATTTTTCGTTTGCTACAAGATTCGCAGAATGAACATTTGCCGCACAAATCAAACGATTTGATTTTTGATTTTGAGTTTCTTTTTTTATAGCTCAATATCAATATATGACCTTGAGATACCCTTATTTCATCAAATTTAATCATCATCGTATGCACATAGCATATTATCAAGTGTTTTATTTCACATAATAACATGGGATCTCACAATTGTTTGTACACATGCACATTCAACTTACAAGTTCATCCATAGATTTTCGACAGTATGGCACTTCAGTAAAAGTACCTGGCATTTTACTCTTTGGGTGAACTCCAGACACGTCAAATCTATTGAGAAAAATAATAAAGTAAGTCATCAAAATGAGATCAACTCTTTTTTGTATTTTCTGTTATAGCACTGATGTACATTATGAAAATTTGTCTGTCAAACTGCTCCTCACACATGCTTCAAATATACAGAATATGTTATCAATTCACTTATTACCATGGTGATATTCATTGTTTTTTTCATCTGTATTGTTTTTTTAAAAAATTATCACCATAGTCTTTTGTGTTGCTGATTTATTATCATAATATTACAAAATATTTTTCTGAAAACTTTTAACATATTCTTGTATAATATTGTATTTCATAAATATGAAATGTATGTATGGTCAATATTACAAGTTAGTCTACATTATTATTTTTTTCATCAGGAATATTTAAAGCGAATTTGAAATACCAAATGCTCCAAGAAATCAAAATATTTTATTTACCTAAACAGTTATCTTCAAATTAAAATTAATCAAAAAGAAAATATTATATGGTTGTTTGTCCCAAAGGCTGCTTGGAAATAGAGAAGGACTTGAACTCTGTTGATCTTGTTGTATTTACTTAATGTCTACACTACCATGTTTGTTTTAATCTCCATAAATGTCAACAACTTCATTATGACAAGTGTATCCAGTCTTGTGAACAGTTGTAACCAAGTTTTTTACACGTCCGTTTCTTTGCGTAATCGAATTCACAGGTTCAGGGCAATTCGTGTTTACAGTAAATCTAGGATAGATTAAGGGGCCGCTAGCGGTTTTACATGACAAGTGGACGAAGCACACTCTGTCAAAGTTCACTGCGGTATATGTTTGTAATACATTCGCATTTACTAGTTCATATAAATTATTATTGGTTTTTTTCTTTCTTGAATGTTTTGCTTTGTTGTATATTTTATGTAAAATAACAGCGAATGAGTATGAGAGTTTGTCTGACAAATCGTCTACGGGAATTGGGTCGTGAAGACGTGTACGAAGTATAGTGTCAGAGACGAAAAATTACGCCGTATTCCCACTAGAGAATACTTACCGAATTTCCAAATATCAAGTACAACGTAGTTCACTTGCGTATTCTCTGTCAAGTCGATAGACAGCCGGTATAGAAATGGTGTTACATAGACCGCTAGGCTGACTTGCTCGGCACAAAAACGTAGCCATGTTTATCGCGTTCGGTGAGTGCGTCGAACAGGTGGTGATTGGTAACAACACTGAGACGGAAACCTACCTGGATTTCTGCGTTCCGAACGGAGCACCCCTGAACTTCTTGTCAGACATTCTGTAAGAATCTAGCGTGTGGATTTAGATTATATCACCGCAAGATCAAGTGCACATTGCTAACGAGAAAATCTGTATCTATTAAGTGCTAGATAAATTTACAATGCAAACACATACACCGCCTCCAGGATAATGGCGGACCGCGTACTCTGTCGCCATGGAGACTTGATTAACATAATGACAAGTGAACAACGAACACCTTGCTTCGAACCCCGCGCCTTCCATTCCATTGGGCTTACAAAAATGCGCTGACAATTTACTACATAGAATGGCAAAGAGTCAGCTGCCTCTCCACACTTTTAGAAATTTGGAGCACTGTTCGTAGGGCTAATATGGAATATACATTCTGTATTCCACTATACATATCACACATACTCACGCCAGCTCAGAGGAAAAATTATCTGTCATTGTATTTGAAAATGAATTTATGACAGAATAAAATCTTGTCAATCATTTTACTCGAAATCAACAAACCTTGTATATTATACCAATCATTGGACGATATTCGAAATGCATATGACAATAAAATGTTTACAATTGTTTGTGAAACGTGATTCAGTTTATAAATGCATGTATGCTCGCTACACGATGGACTAATTTTGAGACTGCCGACTTCGGTGCGTCTTGTTTTCCTGTCGGATTTTAAAACATTCATTTATGTATTTTGCGTGTTGTATTATTATTTTCTCGTCGTTATTACATCCACCAAGAAGGTTATGCTTTAGGTAGGGTTCGTTTGTTGGTTTTACATTTAGCAGGCCAATTTAAAAATGTTAAAGACGGATTCACATATAATTAAGTTCTAGGAGGAGCTGTCCTTTCACGAACCCATTAAATGTTGGTTCAGATATGGGTAAAGTTATAGTGGGAAAAGCAATTTTGCGGGTGATTTTTCATTCATTACTCAAAATATGTGGATGGATTTCATCAAATTTCTAGGAGGGGTTGACCTTGATACAAGGACGAATACAGAAGCTGGTACAGATATGGGTACGATTCCAGCAATTTCGGGAATTATTTTTCTTATGTTGTGACGGATTACGGATGGATTCACATATGATTTTCAGGAGGAGATCGCCTTTGATATGGACCAATTTATCATATTTTTGCAGTGTTTCAGACTTGGTTACCATGGAAACAATAATTTCGGAATTATTCTTCATCCATAACTCAAACAATTATGACAGAATTTTCATAATTTTAGGAGAGATTGTCTTTGACACTGATGGGTCCAGAAATTCGGTAAGGGGCGCTCCTATTGACGCGGCCAAAGGTGCGCTGGGATTGTCAGTTGATTTGTCACCTGGCGCGCCTCTCCCTAAATCCGCGCGTGCTTCATGCAATGATTAATCTATTAAATGTTGGTATAGATGTAAATCTGGTTGCCATGCAGACAGGTACTTGGAGTCACTGCTAGAATGGCATATTATGCATATTATTTTAACTTTTTTACCCCTCAAAAAATATAGATTGACAGTGAATCAAAACAGTTCACATACTATTGATTAATAATGAATAATTGTAGACACATTTTGAAAAAAAAAAATATTGCTACTGCCATATGCGCTAAAATATGCGCACATGTAAAAAAATAATACTAAACAACACTCACGAGTAACATTCCAATAAATAACATACCTGGTTTTGAAACATGTACCAGTCAGGTGTTGTTATCAAAATGCATTATCGCCGGCCAGAGTATTTTTTCCGCCCCCGTCAGTTGCCGAAAGAGGGCGTAGTTTGCGACGATGTCAAATGTTACTTTTCGATGTTATGGCCGCGTTACAATGTTACTGTAGTTTGCAACGTTTCCGTCATTCTCATTGGGGCTCATTGAGCAATATAGAAAAAAAAATATTATTATCGTTGTCGAGTCATGTAATTTCGGAGATAAACAATGTCGGGGTTTGAATTCAATGTTTAACCATGGAGGTAATAAGAATTCTAATTTTTACTACCTCCATAGTTTAACCAAAGACATTAGAAATAAATAATTGCGAAAACAAGTTGCCAGCACTGTTGCTCTGTGTAAGACAGATTCTAAAATGGCGTCCGGAGAGCATTTACTCCAAGTTTACGTAACGGCTATTGTTTCCAAGAGACCTTGCACGGAACTTCCGTTACTTTCCTTTCATGTTTGCCGTAGTTGCGTGTCCCTCTTTTCTATTGTCTTTGGTTTAACTTAGTGGGTCATATGAATCATTTATTAATTTTGTTGCTGGTAAAAAAAAACGGTATAGTTAAACATGAAACACATCTGTGTTATCAGTACGTACGTTACTATAATGTTTTTTGCAATATGAAAATAAAGCATTAGAGCCCAAGTAAAATTGTTTGTTAGGATCACCATGGTGACCATGGTTGAAGATTCATGCAGAGAGACACTGTGATGTATAATGTTACCAGTCATTTCACTGTAATTATCACTTTTATATAGTCCTGTATCAAGTGGTCCGTCTTCTAATTGATATTTGGGACGTTAAGAATTTAACGTGTTTTTGTCAAACGATTTGTTTGTATTTGGTGTCTTATAGTGTTTTTAGTGTGAAGTTGTTGAAAACTCATTTTAAATGTCTGCTCTTTATTTCTGTATTATTTTGAAAATAGCTTCTTGCAAGAGACGGTACTTGAAACTGGTGTAGTTTTTCACTGTACAAAGTCTCCCTATTTGATCTGTATAAGCTGAACCTAGAATTGTTGTGTATTCTATTGCATGTATTCTTTACGCAAGATTCAAAGTAACACTAATACATAGTTACAGTGGTCTATGTACATAAAGGCAATACATATCAATGTGCAATGTACAATTGTTGACATTGACATTGACATTGAGCAAACTTATCTTATCCTTAATGAGAATAACAAGCTAGATACGTAAATAGTCGCAATTAGTTTTCTTTGGCGGAGCCATAAATCGAAAACTTGATTTTTTTATAATCACTTGATAACGATGAGTATCATAAAGTGTACACATATAATACTTACCGTGAAATGAATAATCAATATATAATAATATAACTTTATTGCCTCAGTGTAAAAAGAATTTACATAGGATAAGTACAGCAAAAAGAAGTTTTAAAAAAAAGTACGTAACTAGTATTTAAATGATAAATAAATCTTTGTGTTGTGTAAATATAATTGGCAAGTTCTTTAATTGTGCCAGGATCTTTGCTGGAGACATAGACCATCTATGTTAGAGGGTCTATGCTTGAGAGTATATATGAATTGTATATACTAGTATATTCATTGTCGTGTTTCTATAACTTCACCGCAGCTTGGCAGTATACATTTACTCCACTACAATGCGGAAAGTGTTAAAAATGAAAGTGTTAGATCAATCATTCCATACAGTATGCATTTATATATCGTATCCCTGTAAGGGTGCGAGTCACCGTGCTTGTCACAGTATTATTCCCGCTTTCACGCTTTTTGAGAATGACGCCCTCTTGTAATACTATCTAATAAACTTTCGTTTATAATGGCTACACATCAGCACAACGCAGAGTTCTATGACACGACTTCATTTAGCATGTGTGATGTCAAGCATGGTCTGGACTACTAACTAATCGCTTGTTCACGTGACGCACGGCCCCAGGTTTTTCTGCTCATAGAGTCCAGGTTATGCAACAATTACGATGGCGTTGAGTAAAGATACGGCTGATATTGAGGTTTGTGTGGGCTGTTAAATTTATTATTAGCCGGACTTTTCGATAAACGACTGGAACCTGAATAAGTAAACAACACGCGGTTATGCTAGACTCTGTGATCAATCATTTGTGTCGCCATGTACTATGTGGCTTGCCGCCAGTTCAGTGGGACTCCAGTGCAGAACACGGCATTAACATTAACCCAGTTTGCGAAGTAGTGGCGATTTTGACCTGTGTAAAATGGATTAGCAACGGTATTTGCTATTTCCAGATTTAAATTTTTGAGTGATTTAGTTTTCTTAGTTAAGGGGTCGCTTTAAAACTCATTTGAAAACTGGGAGGGGGTTCATATAATTTTCAGAAATTCAGAGGCTGAATGTGCACCATTAGGGGATTTAAAATAACGTGTAGTGTATCAATTATACAGTCATCTTTAAAAAATCCTTCTGCTGTGCAGTGCAAAGTGATAATTACATAAAGCAAAATATTGATTCGGGCACCGTCCCTCAGGTGTTGAGGGACGGTGATTAGGGTAGAGGCGACGGAATGAATTTTTGCATGAGGGGGAGGGGTCCTGAAAGCTAGACCCTCTGAAACTCTATTTCCTGCATTTTGATAGGCAAATTTTGCTGACATACTTTCAACTTGATGTGCCGCCGCCACTGTAGGGGATTATTAGACCAAAACGTGGCAAATTCAGGGTCATAGAATTGAGTATTTTATTTGATAACTGATCACCAATGAATGTATATTAATTCACCGTCCCTCAACACCCGGTTGAGAAACAGTGATTAATTGCATAATACTTGTAATACGGTAGTATAGCTAAATAAAAAGCTATGTAACCGACTACACTATAGTAATTGTAAAGACTATCATGGTTTTGCAGTAATTCACACTATAATTGATTTCATTCAGCCTGTTCCATTCCATTGTCAATGAGGTCAAAACATGAAACCAATACATTATGGTCACCCATAGGTTATCCACAGTCCCTCTATCTGATAGAGGGACTGTGGGTTATCACATGTGACCTACATTGTTATTTGTTTTTCACACATTTTTGGTTTGTTTTTAGCTTTATTCTCTTCTACATGTGTAGAACCCCCCCCCCCAAATTGTCAAATTTTCTTCAACGTTGTAATAAAGCAATATTCTATTCTCTTCTGTGTGACCTATATATTATTGTCATGCTTGAATAGAGCAGATGTCCTGACATGTAGTGTTGTACGACCGTCCATACTTTTGTACTACCGTCCATACTTTTGTACTACCATCCATACTTTTGTACGACTGTCCATACTTTTGTACTAAGGTCCATACTTTTGTACGACCGTCCATACTTTTGTACGACCGTCCATACTTTTGTACTACCGTGCATACTTTTGTACTACCGTCCATATTTTTGTACGACCGTCCATACTTTTGTATGACCGTCCATACTTTAGTACGACTGTCCACACTTTTGTACGACTGTCCATACTTTCGTACTACCGTCCATACTTTTGTACTACCGTCCATACTTTTGTACGACCGTCCATACTTTTGTACTACCGTGCATACTTTTGTACTACCGTCCATATTTTTGTACGACCGTCCATACTTTTGTATGACCGTCCATACTTTAGTACGACTGTCCACACTTTTGTACGACTGTCCATACTTTCGTACTACCGTCCATACTTTTGTACTACCGTCCATACTTTTGTACGACCGTCCATACTTTTGTACTACCGCCCATACTTTTGTACGACCGTCCATACTTTAGTACGACTGTCCATACTTTTGTACTACCGTCCATACTTTTGTACGACCGTCCATACTTTTGTACTACCATCCATACTTTTGTACGACTGTCCATACTTTTGTACTACCGTCCATACTTTTGTACGACCGTTCATACTTTTGTACGACCGTCCATACTTTTGTACGATCGTCCATACTTTAGTACGACTGTCCATACGTTTGTACTACCGTCCATACTTTTGTACGACCGTTCATACTTTTGTACGACTGTCCATACGTTTGTACAATCGTCCATACTTTAGTACGACTGTCCATACGTTTGTACTACCGTCCATACTTTTGTACAACCGTCCATACTTTTGTACTACAATCCATACTTTTGTACGACTGTCCACACTTTTGTACTACCATCCATACTTTTGTACGACCGTCCATACTTTTGTACAACCGTCCATACTTTTGTACAACTGTCCATACTTTTGTACTACCGTCCATACTATTGTACTACCGTCCATACTTTTGTATGACTGTCCATACTTTTGTACTACCGTCCATACTTTTGTACTACCGTCCATACTTTTGTACTACCGTCCATACTTTTGCATGACCGTCCATACTTTAGCACAACTGTCCATACTTTTGTACTACCGTCCATACTTTTGTACGACTGTCCATACTTTTGTACGACTGTCCATACTTTTGTACTACCATCCATACTTTAGTACAACTGTCCATACTTTTGTACGACCGTCCATACTTTTGTACGACCGTCCATACTTTAGTACGACTGTCCATACTTTTGTACTACCATCCATACTTTAGTACAACTGTCCATACTTTTGTACTACTGCCCATACTTTTGTACGACCGTCCATACTTTTGTACTACCGCCCATACTTTTGTACGACCGTCCATACTTTTGTACGACCATCCATACTTTTGTACAACTGTCCATACTTTTGTACTACCGCCCATACTTTTGTACAACCGTCCATACTTTTGTACTACCGCCCATACTTTTGTACTACCGTCCATACTTTTGTACGACTGTCCATACTTTTGTACGACTGTCCATACTTTTGTACTACCATCCATACTTTAGTACAACTGTCCATACTTTTGTACGACCGTCCATACTTTTGTACGACCGTCCATACTTTAGTACGACTGTCCATACTTTTGTACTACCATCCATACTTTAGTACAACTGTCCATACTTTTGTACTACCGCCCACACTTTTGTACGACCGTCCATACTTTTGTACTACCGCCCATACTTTTGTACGACCGTCCATACTTTTGTACGACCATCCATACTTTTGTACAACTGTCCATACTTTTGTACTACCGCCCATACTTTTGTACAACCGTCCATACTTTTGTACTACCATCCATACTTTTGTACGACTGTCCATACTTTTGTACTACCGTCCATACTTTTGTACGACCGTCCATACTTTTGTACGACCGTCCATACTTTTGTACTACCGTCCATACTTTTGTACTACCGTCCATATTTTTGTACGACCGTCCATATTTTTGTACGACCGTCCATACTTTTGTATGACCGTCCATACTTTTGTACTACCGCCCATACTTTTGTACTACCGCCCATACTTTTGTATGACCGTCCATACTTTAGTACGACTGTCCACACTTTTGTACGACTGTCCATACTTTCGTACTACCGTCCATACTTTTGTACTACCGTCCATACTTTTGTACGTCCGTCCATACTTTTGTACTACCGCCCATACTTTTGTACGACCGTCCATACTTTAGTACGACTGTCCATACTTTTGTACTACCGTCCATACTTTTGTACGACCGTCCATACTTTTGTACTACCATCCATACTTTTGTACGACTGTCCATACTTTTGTACTACCGTCCATACTTTTGTACGACCGTTCATACTTTTGTACGACCGTCCATACTTTTGTACGATCGTCCATACTTTAGTACGACTGTCCACACGTTTGTACTACCGTCCATACTTTTGTACTACCGTCCATAGTTTTGTACAACCATCCATACTTTTGTACAGCCGTCCACACTTTTGTACGGTCGTCCATACTTTAGTACTACCGTCCATACTTTTGTACTACAATCTATACTTTTGTACAGCCGTCCATACTTTTGTACGGTCGTCCATACTTTTGTACTACCGTCCATACTTTAGTACAACTGTCCATACTTTTGTACTACCATCCATACTTTTGTACAACTGTCCATACTTTTGTACAACTGTCCATACTTTTGTACTACCATCCATACTTTTGTACGATCATCCATACTTTTGTACAACCGTCCATACTTTTGTACAACTGTCCATACTTTTGTACTACCGTCCATACTTTAGTACAACTGTCCATACTTTTGTACGACTGTCCATACTATTGTACTACCGTCCATACTTTTGTATGACTGTCCACACTTTTGTACTACCGTCCATACTTTTGTACTACCGTCCATACTTTTGCACGACCGTCCATACTTTAGCACAACTGTCCATACTTTTGTACTACCGTCCATACTTTTGTACGACTGTCCATACTTTTGTACGACTGTCCATACTTTTGTACTACCATCCATACTTTAGTACAACCGTCCATACTTTTGTACGACCGTCCATACTTTAGTACGACTGTCCATACTTTTGTACGACCGTCCATACTTTTGTACTACCGCCCATACTTTTGTACGACCGTCCATACTTTTGTACAACTGTCCATACTTTTGTACGACCGTCCATACTTTTGTACGACTGTCCACACTTTTGTACGACCGTCCATACTTTTGTATGACTGTCCATACTTTTGTACAACCGTCCATACTTTTGTACTTCCGTCCATACTTTTGTAGGACTGTCCATACTTTTGTACGACCATCCATACTTTTGTACAACCGTCCATACTTTTGTACAACCGTCCATACTTTTGTACAACCGTCCATACTTTTGTACAACCGTCCATACTTTTGTACGACCGTCCATAACACATGTTATATTATAAAAATGTTCACCCCAATAGAGCGAGCCGAAGAGTTCATTGTCAATCAAGGCAAGGCATAAATATGATATTTGGAGCACTATTTCAGATAGACATTCACCCAATGCTTTATTGAAAACATTGCACACTAGATCTACTGTAAAATACTTTATTTTAGCTGCAATTAATTTTCGCTGAAAAGAATTGTTGGGTGTTTTGTGTGGAATTTATTTTCACTGTAAAATATAGAAGAAGTGGTATATTTGCTGGATTTTATTTTCACTGAATCATTCCTTCAGTGAAAAAAACAAAAATTAAAGTATTTTACATATATCAAATATATGTGGTCATGTGACCTCATTGAGATGTATTTATGCGTCATATCTGGAGCACTATTGAAGATAGGTGTCCAACCACTGCTTGTAAGAAAGATGTCAGGGGATCTGCTATCTTTGTTGTTTTTTTTTGTTTAACACTGGCCTGACATAAATGACTGTCATTGTCAAAAAAGTTAAAATATATAAATAAATAAATAAAAATAATTGTGGATTGTGATCATGTAATATCTTAAGAGTACAATTTATAAATCCATTTATTAAACACCAATGAATGTGTATTCTTTTTCTCTGTTAAAGCTTTAAACAATGGTAGTTCTAAAAAGTTTGAGTATAAATGTGTTTTTATTAGTTCCGGCTCGGACGCAATCTGAAAACGTGTGTGTCCATGTGTCTGTGCGTGCGTGGGTGCCTATCTTAGACATGCCTTGACCGATTACATTCAAACTTCACACGTACATCGTACATAATATTATACATATTGTTTTACAATCTGATTCAAGATGGCCGAATGGTGGCCATTTTTGTGCTGAAAAATCATCAACATTAGGCATTTATGGATGGATTTTGTTCAAACTTTGGTACATATGTTAAACATTATGGAACCTTGATGCACGTTATTTTGTTTTTCAGATAGGATTTAAAATGGCCGACTGGCAGTCATTTTATTTCAATGAATGCAGTTCTAGTGCCATGCTTTGACTGATTATGTTCAAATTTTATATATTCATTATAGATCATGTCATAGATATACAAATATATTTGTTTAACTATCTGATACAAAATGGTCGAATGACGGCCATATTTTGTGCTGAAAATCATCTAAATCAAGCATTTATGGATGCACATAATTTTATTTTCCAAATCTGATTCAAAAGTTATTGACCCTTTGACCATTTTCCCCGCTCAAAATAGTGTAGATTGTTTCACATTTTCTGTAATTTTCACTGAATTCAATTTTAATTTTGGACCAAACAGACAAAATTTCACATTGCTTCAATCCAAAAATTTGAAATTTTTGCGAAATTTTATGTGGGAAATAAGCAAACTACAAATAGAACTATTTTTATGAATGATGCATGAAGTAGATATTGGCCCTTAAATAGTTAATAACAATTTCACTTGAAAATTTATAACGATGTAGAACTTGACTGAATAATGCAGACTTTTAAGAATATAGTAAATGAATTCAGCAAGATAATCTATGATAGATACGTCAAAATGCTAATCATAACATTATTCAAATCAAAATTATTTTCATTTTTAAAAATAAAAAAATTTTCTTCCAATTAAATAATGTGTGAAGCTCTCATTGCAAACCTTTGTATTTTACTTTTTTGGCTAAATCTTTCACTTTTCACCTCAAAGCTCAAAATCAGTGAAAATAAAACACTTCTAACAACACAGACAAAGTAACAGAAATATGTGAAATAAAAGCTGAAAAGCAAACAGAGTTAAATGCTAGATTTAAAGCAAGCGTGAATATTACGTGAATTATTTGAAAGTCGGTGTCTAAAAGTTGAAGGATTCAACTGTTAATAGGTTTTCTGATGAATGTGCAATAACAGTTACATGCCCATCCACCCATTCTTTGAATTAGGTAGTCTGGGAGGTGAGCTTTGAACAAGGCCATTGTTCTTTTAGTTTCGTGAGATGTTACATCGATTATAAGAAATCATCCAGTTGAAGGAAGAAAGTGTTAAAACCATAGTTATGATGAGCAATCCAGCAAATGACGATTGAAAATTTTGACCTTGAGTGAGGCAAACAAGGAAATTAATACCGTATAAATGTGACGAATGGATGGGTAGAAAGCTTAAAAGCAATGACAATTTCTGTTTTGCAATGTAAGTCACCATAGCCAGCTTGTTAGATGACAGTTATGGCATCGTCTCACACACAACAAACAGAGAGTACTAGTAGTCATTCTTGTACATTAAATTTAAGGTTATAATTTCTGTAGTGTCTGTCCATGCTTACTGACTAGAATGCCTGCATTTCAATATCAGTAGCGGGTTGTATCCTATTATAGATCAGAGCACTCTCTGTTTCTTCTAACAATAGACATATATGTCATCGTATTATTGGAAGAGAAACAGACGGGTGAAGGGGTGTCTTTTATATGCGGAATGCTGTAAAACATGTTTTTTTTTAGCTAGCATGATATTAAATTAGCTAATTTACCTAATCTATATTTTTGCTCATTCAAAATGTCGCTAATTTAAAAAAAAGTATATTCTCACAATTCTGTTATTTTATGCATTGAGATATATTCACGAAAATTGCATTCAGTTATTTCAAGTGTCATAATGTTTATATCCCAGACAGTGTTATGAATATTCATTGATGCCAACACCTTGATGACTGTATAGGACGCTATATTTAGCAGAATGTCAGCTGTTGAACCAAAGATTACCTAACACCACTCATGTCTGGACATTGTTTTGTCTCAAGCACTAAAACCTTTCAGAATAAAATATTTAATATATTCAGACTACCAGTATATTTAATATGAGTTAAGGATTGAAAGAAACATTTTAATTTATTCATTGTAATTTTATTTACAAGATTCAAGGGATAGAGGGACCTCTGTCTGTATGTCTCCCTGTCGGTCTCCCTTTTTGTCTGTATGTCTGTCTCTCCTTCTTTTCCTCTCCCTTCCCTCCCTCCTATTGTTCACTATTGCACAACAGAGACTCTGTCATGACATGAATTGAATTGTTTAAACAATGTAACAATGGCATTGTAAACACAAATGGAATATCCTAAAATGGCTGCAGAACAAAACATCGCCCGATTCTCAGACTTTCCTTTTCTGATTTAATTCAAAATTTTGAGCATAGTGGGTTGATATCAAGTATTCATTCCTAACTTATCTCAAGTGATAGTTTAGTTTTGTGCTAATTCTCTATAAAGAAATGGATACATACTTTGCATGTCAATTTCTTTTGATATAATATAATTTACAAATATGGGATTCCTCAAATTTCAATCCATAGTACCGGTATATTATTATGACTAGTTGTTTATATTTTGTCAAAATTGTCATTTTTTATTAATCCCCATTATATTAATCCCCATTATATTATTCCCCATTATATTAACGCTGTTCCACAGCAATATCGCTCAATATGAACAAGTACTCATACTACATGTATATTACTATATAGATTTGATAACTAATGGGGACTGTGCCATGCTTGTCTTGTTTATTCATAAAAAAGTTTAAGTTTTCAAAGATAATAATTGTGCCTGCAAATCCTTGCAGTCTGAAATATTGTTGACAAACTTATAAAACTTGGTATCATCAGAGTATACCTGACTTGAAGATTGCAAACACTGGCAAATAATTAAAGCAAAGGGTCGAGCAAAGGGCCCTGAGATACTCCTGATATGAAATGGCACCAGTCTGAACAATGGTTGTCAATAGCGACTCATTGTTTGTGCATGCTCGAGTATGATTTCAATAGCGCCAACAGTCTACCTGAAATGACATAATGATTAAGTTTATAAATGAGAATTTCATGATTAACTGAATCGAATGACTTACTAAAATATTTCAGCTAAAAAGTTAACAAAGGATAAAAGGTTTGTTTGATGTGTTTAATGATAAGCCATGTTTTGATTCAAAATGACTCAGTTTTGTTTACTGTTGCACAACAGGACATGACATGACATGACTTGTTTAAACAAAATAACAATTGAATCATAACCCTAAATGCAATATCCAAAATGGCTGCAGAATAAAACATCGCTGGATTCTCAGGCATTCCTTCTCTGATTTAATTCAAAATTGCGAGCATAGCGGGTTGATATCAAGTATTCACCCAAAATATTCAAACACCTTATTGATAACACAAAGAACATGTACATGTGTAATTAATCACATGTGACAACATTAGCTCGCTTAAAACACATTGAAATTTTCTATAGACTTTTAGAAAATAATAGCCAGTGGGACAGAGCGTACATCTGCACAATACTGTGGAACACTTTATTTTCGCTGGAATTAATTAATTTTCGCTGAAAAGACTTTTTGGGCGTTTTGTATGGAATTTATTTTTACTGATTTTTCATGAGTTTAATGGGAAATATAGGAAAAAAAAGTATATTCGCTGGATTTTATTTTCACGGAATCATCCCTTCAGCGAAAATAGCGAAAATAAATTCCAAGTGAAAATAAAGTATTCTACAGTATTTAAAGGGCAATGGTTGTCGCACAGCACGTGTTAAAATTTAAAATAAAAAAACAATGTTTTTTACATGTGTTGTATATGTTGTCTTATGTTGAACATGACGCGACATGACGAACACTGTCTTTTAACCTTTTTCACCACCAGTTCCAGTTTTCATCACAAATTCACAAAATAGTCCTGTTTATAGTCTGCACTTTCCTTCAGAAAAGTGGGACAAAAATAGACAAATTTTTCAAGTAAAAACTGAAAATTTACCCAAATTGTGTCTGTTGGCTTCAAAACTAGGGTTCATTTCCGGAATTATTGAAGAATATAAAAAAAATGTGTAGAAAAATTTGGGTGTGAAATTCTGGTAGTGAAAATGTTGAGGAACACTTCTGACCATAATCACCCTTGTGTAGTAATGTTGTTCATTGCTTATTTTTTGTTAAAATATTTTTAAAATAGATTGTTGGCTCAAAAAATATGCATGTTATTAATAATAATAATAATAACAAATGTTATTGCATCCTTGAAATAAATTTTTCATCAGTTAAAAGCAATAACAATGAAATACATAAACAAAAAAAAACAAAAAAATGTAAAATGCTCAAACGAAAAAGAAAAAAAAAATGATAAAAGTAAGAATTATCTTTTAATTGGATGTTCTGTTCTAATGTCAGATATGGCATATACATATTCACCCACTTGTCTTATAATTTCAACATCATTGCAACTCATCAGGTATATAAATTTCTGATTAATGTTGTGGGCTGTGTTTGGAATTATTACATCTCTCAATAGTTTTTGCCTTTTATTGTAATATTTTGGACATTCCATGAAAAAATGTACCTCATTTTCTATTTTGTTCTCTGAACAATGTATACATAATCTATTTTCTAGGGGTGTTTTTGGTTGAGTATGTCTACCTTTCTCTATTGCTAATGGATGGTTGCTAATTCTAAATCTGGACATGCAATTTATTATGAACAAATTTGAAACTTTATTGTACTAGAATCAATATTCTTTTCGGAATACAATAGCAATAAAGATTATAATAATAATCCTAATCTTTTAAAATTATTATGTTAATGAGATTATATAGTTAACTATTCAATTATTTTTTGTTAAATAGAGTTTATTGTCGCTAAATCCAAGGACTTCCCAGCATGCCATTGTTGTGCCGACTGCAGCAACGAAGAAGAACAAGAAACACTGGAAACGTAATGATACAAGCAAGAAATGTGGCGTAAGTAATCTTCCATTTACATAAAACTCGCCAGCAAATTGGCTAACTGCTTGGGTTTTGGCTTTTGATGTTTCCAGCCGCATCTACACTGATACTTGCTGTAAGGCGATGTATAACAAACCTGCATGCAGTACAACTCAAACCTCGTATATCATGGTCTTTGGATACATATGTATGTCCATTGGTTTTACGAAACTTAGGAACTTCTAATGTAGTGGCGCACAAGTCAGTTGAATGCATCAACCATTCAGTGGTGTTGAATGTGTTCGTGCGAAATAAACAACACTGCCATGATTCAACGGCATCATTGTTCTTTTGTTGTTGAAAGCATGTGACAGGATTTCTGCTATTACAAGAAAAAGCATGTTTAAAACATTTTAAGAGTTGGGTTTTTCTTAAAATTTATTTCAATGCTTAGGTTTTTGAAAAATTGATTTGATTTACCTCAAAATTTGGTGCTTCGCACATCTGTATATACATGTATATGATACAACCGATCTATTTGTATATAGGCGTTGTGTGTGTAATGAGTATATGGGAGAAACTTCGCTACTCGCTTTTCAGGCTTAGCCTTTCAAGAAGTCTTATTGTCATTACATGTTTGGATTTGATATATATATACTAGTATATTTATATCTCTACATCTTGTAACACAGAGTTACTTGTTCTTTTCTGTGAACATCACAGCATCTATTGAAATTTGTTGGATAACAGATTTAACACAATCAGTCACTGGAAGATGTGTTTTTTAGCTCCGCTGTCGACTTTGTCGAGCGGAGCTTATCATATGAGTGATTGTCCGTCGTCGTCGTCGTCCGTCGTCGTCCGTCGTCCGTGTCAATGTTTTACTTTTTCGACTTCTTCTTGAAAACTACAAGCCTGAATGCTTTGATACTTGGTGTATATGTACCTTGGGTAGACCTCTCTCAGATTTGTTCATTTCATGTTGATATCTTCAATTCTCTAATGTTGGTGAATATTTTTGTCATTTTTGGTAAAAAGTGATATTTTCGACTTCTTGTTAAAAACCGCAAGTGCAAATGCTTTGATATTACATATATAGGTACTACATGTGGACCTCTCTCAGATTTGTTCATTTTGTAATGTTATCTTTAATTCTCTAATTTTGGTGAATATTTTTGTCATTTTTGGTAAAAAGTGATATTTTCGACTTCTTATTAAAAACCGCATGTCCAATTGCTTTGATACTACATATATAGGTACTACATGTGGACCTCTCTCAGATTTGTTCATTTCGTGATGATATCTTCAATTCTCTATTTTTGGTGAATATTTTTGTCATTTTTGGTAAAAAGTGATATTTTCGACTTCTTGTTAAAAACCGCAAGTCCGATTGCTTTGATATTACATATATAGGTACTACATGTGGACCTCTCTCAGATTTGTTCATTTTGTGATGATATCTTCAATTCTCTAATTTTGGTGAATATTTTTGTCATTTTTGGTAAAAAGTGATATTTTCGACTTCTTGTTAAAAACCGCAAGTCCGATTGCTTTGATATTACATATATAGGTACTACATGTGGACCTCTCTCAGATTTGTTCATTTTGTAATGATATCTTCAATTCTCTAATTTTGGTGAATATTTTTGTAATTTTTGGTAAAAAGTGATATTTTCGACTTCTTGTTAAAAACCAATAGATCAATTGCTTTGATATTACATATATAGATACTACATGTAGACCTTTCGCAGATTTGTTCATTTTGTGATGATATCTTCAGTTCTCTAATTTTGGTGAATATTTTTGTCATTTTTGGTAAAAAGTGATACTTCTTGTTGAAAACTGTAAGTCCGGTTGCTTTGATATTACATATATAGGTACTACATGTGGACCTCTTTCAGATTTGTTCATTTTGTAATGATATCTTTAATTCTCTAATTTTGGTGAATATTTTTGTCATTTTTGGTAAAAAGTGATATTTTCGACTTCTTGTTAAAAACTGTAAGTCCGATTGCTTTGATACTATTCATATTGTTCATTTTCTAATGATGTCTTCAGTTCTTTAATTGAAATGTGCATTGCTAACAGCGGAGCTATCTCAGCCGATAGGCTGCTTGTTTAAAATTCTTGCTTGTATTAATGACGGGGACTATGTAATCCTTTTTAATGACTTGTGATTTTTACGTAGAGCTGTGACACTTTAAAGAACAACTTTGATGACATAAAGCATACAACACTGAGTGAAAGAGGAGCTTTAAGAGAAGCAGCACGATGTCTAAAATGTGCAGATGCACCATGCCAAAAGAGTTGCCCAACTCAACTTGATATTAAAGCTTTCATTAGTAGTATTGCTACTAAGGTAAGTTGTTAGCTGTTTGTTACACCTCTGCTGATTGGTCAGTTAAAATCACATGTACAGAATTGTACATTTGAGTGTTGATGAAAATGAAAATTTTAGGGTGCAGTATATATATACTAAATTCTGCGTAAATTTGCCCTGGGCTGTTAAACGGCAGTCTGGGTTTTAAAAAAATAAAGTAGGACCAAGAATCATGATTTTTCGGCAGTTTTTAAAGTTGTTTTTTAAATATTTTGGTGTCATTTTTCAGACATTTCAATCTTTCTTGACACCTAAACAGAGTCTATTTATGTTTTTATTGCAAGAGTATGTTTATTGTGACTAACGTGAATGGGTAAGCTTTGTTTCGACAATGAACTGTTATCATTGTAAACAATGGTTCTAATGCTCAGTTTATCTTTTGAAAACAACTATTTCATGCCGTTTTCCCATCAAAATCCAAGCCAAAAGATCATACTGCAACATCGGCAAATCTCTTCCGCGTTGTGTTCAGTAACATTAACATATTTAAATGAGCTATGGTAATTTGGCATCATTCAGCATTTTTATTGGTTAATTGGCAATTTGACCTATTAGGTCATGCAAGAGAAAAACATGGCGGATACTCTACAGTATCAATCGTTTATGCGACCGGAATCATTTGCTACCGATGAAACTAAGTTGAATTTTATTTGCATTTCATAACAATTCAACGAATTGATGTTTTGTACGTTATTATATTCACTACTGAGTATTAATCAACAATTGTGAAACGCAGCATGACTGGATTGCGCAACCGCGATCATTTGTTGCTACGCAATGCAGTTGTGTTCGTATTTATTTGAAACTTCGTTTAGAATATACTTTCATTAGCAATAAAATTAAAAAAATGTATTTGACGTACCAGGTTCGTTAATGTGATTTTTTTGGGAGAAAAATGACACTGGGTGACATTGTAATGAAAGTTTAGTGGGTCTATTTTTAATTCAGCAAGAAAAAAATGAATCAAATTTTAGATTAGCTTCTGCAATTGTTTCTTTCGTCTTGGGTGGCCCAACTGCTAGCGTTGAACTCTGCATAGTTGGATTTTTCGATGAAAATAGAAGTCCCCAAAAAATATTTAATGATCTTTTTATGAAATTTGGAACTCCAAATAAGCGAATTTATGGCAGAATCCGGTACTATTTACTGAGCCTTTAAAGTGAGATCATTGACCGTAGTGGTATTTATTAAACCCATTACCTGAGATGACCACTAAATAATTGCCAAGAAGGTCGTTTAACTATTTTGTCATATACTGTTATTGACCCTTTGTCATTTCCTAATTACAAGGAAGGTAAAACAAAATGTACCATAAACTTAAGTTATGGACCATATATAAACCTGTATCACATCATACTGTGGAGATATGCACATTATGCATGTGCTAATGTCATTTAGACTTAAGTCAATTCACACTGGGTTAATTTGGTTTCAGAACTATTATGGTGCTGCCAAGGCAATATTTTCAGACAACCCTTTGGGTTTGACCTGTGGTATGGTGTGTCCTACCAGTGATCTTTGTGTTGGTGGTTGTAACCTTTTCGCATCAGAAGAAGGCCCTATAAATATAGGTGGACTGCAACAGTTTGCAACTGAGGTGAGTTCAGTGTCTACAATAGTTTGCAACTGAGGTGAGTTCAGTGTCTACAATAGTTTGCAACTGAGGTGAGTTCAGTGTCTACAATAGTTTGCAACTGAGGTGAGTTCAGTGTCTACAATAGTTTGCAATTGAGGTGAGTTCAGTGTCTACAACAGTTTGCAACTGAGGTGAGTTCAGTGTCTACAATAGTTTGCAATTGAGGTGAGTTCAATGTCTGCAATAGTTTGCAACTGAGGTGAGTTCAGTGTCTACAATAGTTTGCAACTGAGGTGAGTTCGGTGTCTACAATAGTTTGCAATTGAGGTGAGTTCAGTGTCTACAATAGTTTGCAATTGAGGTGAGTTCAGTGTCTACAATAGTTTGCAACTGAGGTGAGTTCAGTGTCTACAATAGTTTGCAACTGAGGTGAGTTCAGTGTCTACAATAGTTTGCAACTGAGGTGAGTTCAGTGTCTACAATAGTTTGCAACTGAGGTGAGTTCAGTGTCTACAATAGTTTGCAACTGAGGTGAGTTCAGTGTCTACAATAGTTTGCAATTGAGGTGAGTTCAGTGTCTACAATAGTTTGCAACTGAATTGAGATCAGCGTCTACAATAGTTTGCAACTGAGGTGAGTTCAGTGTCTACAATAGTTTGCAATTGAGGTGAGTTCAGTGTCTACAAGAGTTTGCAATTGAGGTGAGTTCAGTGTCTACAATAGTTTGCAACTGAGGTGAGTTCAGTGTCTACAATAGTTTGCAACTGAGGTGAGTTCAGTGTCTACAATAGTTTGCAACTGAATTGAGATCAGCGTCTACAATAGTTTGCAACAGAAGTGAGTTCAGCATCTACAATAGTTTGCAACTGAAGTGAGTTCAGCATCTACAATAGTTTGCAACGGAGGTGAGTTAAGTGTCTACAATAGTTTGCAACTGAGGTGAGTTAAGTGTCTACAATAGTTTGCAACTGAGGAGAGTTAAGTGTCTACAATAGTTTGCAACTGAGGTGAGTTGAGTGTCTACAATAGTTTGCAACTGAGGTGAGTTCAGTGTCTACAATAGTTTGCAACTGATGTGAGTTCAGTGTCTACAATAGTTTGCAACTGAAGTGAGTTCAGTGTCTACAATAGTTTGCAACTGAAGTGAGTTCAGTGTCTACAATAGTTTGCAACTGAATTGAGATCAGCGTCTACAATAGTTTGCAACTGAAGTGAGTTCAGCATCTACAATAGTTTGCAACTGAGGTGAGTTAAGTGTCTACAATAGTTTGCAACTGAGGTGAGTTAAGTGTCTACAATAGTTTGCAACTGAGGTGAGTTAAGTGTCTACAATAGTTTGCAACTGAGGTGAGTTCAGTGTCTACAATAGTTTGCAACTGAAGTGAGTTCAGTGTCTACAATAGTTTGCAACTGAGGTGAGTTAAGTGTCTACAATAGTTTGCAACTGAGGTGAGTTAAGTGTCTACAATAGTTTGCAACTGAGGTGAGTTCAGTGTCTACAATAGTTTGCAACTGAAGTGAGTTCAGTGTCTACAATAGTTTGCAACTGAGGTGAGTTCAGTGTCTACAATAGTTTGCAACTGAAGTGAGTTCAGTGTCTACAATAGTTTGCAACTGATGTGAGTTCAGTGTCTACAATAGTTTGCAACTGAAGTGAGTTCAGTGTCTACAATAGTTTGCAACTGAAGTGAGTTCAATGTCTACAATAGTTTGCAACTGAGGTGAGTTCAGGGGCCTACCTGTCTACACTGGGGCCTACCTGTCTACACTGGGGCCTACCTGTCTACACTGGGGCCTACTTGTCTACACTGACCTACTGCCTACCCCTCTACACTGGCCTGGGTTTACTTGTCTACACTGGGGCCTAGCTGTCTACACTTAAGTCCTACCTGTCTAACCTGGGGCTTACCTGTCTACACTGGCCTGGGTTTACCTGACTACACTGGGGTCTACACTGAGGCATATTCATATACAGTTTGTATTGAGGTGTTTTTGATTAATTTTAGTGTTAGCATAATCAGTTTTCTCCTAACATAATTACATTGTGAGTCTTGCAGATGTTTCAGAAGATGAGAATTCCTCAAATACGGGATCCAAGTCTGCCGGCATTGGATGATTTACCAGAAAGCTACCAATCCAAGATATCATTGATTGGATGTGGACCTGCATCTATAAGTTGTGCAACGTTCCTGGCAAGGCTTGGATATAGCAATATAGTTGTATATGAGAAACAAGAATATGTCGGTGGTCTCAGCTCTTCAGAGATTCCACAATTCCGCCTTCCTTTTGATGTTGTCTCATTTGAAGTGGAACAGATGAAGGATTTAGGAGTCAAGGTAACAAAATATTTTCATTCCCAACAGATAAAAGGTGTTTTTCACATATTTACGATACTAATTATTATAATCTCCATTGCTATTTGGTTTAAAAATGGCCAGCTTGCGGCTGCTTTGCTTTTTTTCAGTATGTCCTGCTTTCATATTGACCACAATATTACAATTCTCTTGGTCTACAATCATTAACAATGAACATGCATAGAATACTGTCATTCGTGGCAAAGAAAAAAGTGGTTTACTTGCTCATAGTTAAAACAGTGACCACAAAACAATGTACAGTTGTTTTTTTCAAGTCAATATTGTGACTGTCCTGTATGACCATGACACTGTAGTGGTGTTCATGTTATGGATCTCGGCAATGTGCTGAGAATAGTGATCGAGTATCCGTGTGCTGAAAAAACTTGATCTCGGTTGCAACAAAGTGTTAGGATTAAAACTTGGTCTTTGATGTTGAACTTAAGAGAGCATGTACTTATTCATGTGGGAAGAGCAGCCATCTTGTCAAGAAACATAAAGTTGGATGCTGAAGTAAGAACACATATTTAATAGTGAATGGAGAGAAGATGACATTATATTTCACATGATGAGCCGAGCAGGTCCTGATGTGGGTCCGCATTACATGAATGCAAGTGCAATCCCAATGCAAACATTAAGTGTTGAGAAAATTGGGCGTGTTTGAGACCATATAATGTGAACCTTTGCTAATATCGCCAACCCTTACTACCATTCAAAGTCTGTGTGAAATCACCATGAGTTTCATGCTTGGTATATACATAATTTGTGATCTGATATAATATGGCTGACTGGTGGCCATTTTTGTCTTATTTCTCATTAAATTTGGTTTACAGATGCAAAAATGATTTTTTCTTGATTCAATAATTTTAACCATTCTGGTCTTTTTTATATGGCAACAATTATTGGCAATTCAAATAAAGCATGAACTGAATAAAATTACGGGAACAAGCAAAAAACAGAACAAAAGAAATTTGATAATTTGAATAAATGAGAATAATAAAAACTTAGGACACTTCAAGTTTCTTGTAAAAAAGTTTAAATAGTGTGTGACAGGTTTGAATCGTTTGTGTGTTGATAATGGCAATAAATTTATTAATGTAATTGTTTAGTGACAGCCAGAAATAAATGTCTTAAATCTTTTCAGGTTGAGTTTGGTAAAGGCTTAGGTATAAATGGAATGTCCTTGCAGTCACTCAAGGAGAATGGTAGCAAAGTGGTGTTTATTGGTATTGGTATGCCACAGCCAAAACTCATTCCAATATTTCATGATTTGGCCATGAAACATGGATTCTATACATCAAAGCATTTTTTACCTCTTGTTGCTGCAGCCAGTAAAGCAGGTATGTCACATGCAACAGTTTTTTCAAGCCCCCTGGAACATGAATACATATGCCTCTATAGTCATGGAACATAGTGATGAGACGCCCAAATATGGATACATTTGGCATTTACATGCCCAAATATAGACAAATGACATGTAAAAAATATAAATACATTTGTTAATGAGATGCATTTGATAATGAGATTTCCAAATATAGATTATTTGGTAATAAGATGCCTAAATATGGATATATTTGGTAATGATATTACCAAATATGGATATATATTATAATGAGATGGATGTCCAAATATGGATGCATTTGGTATTAAGATTCCCAAATATGATAGCATTTGGGTAATGAGATACCCAAATAGGAATACATATAGTAATGATATGACCAAATGAGGATACATATTCTAATGAGATGCCCAAATATTGCAATGATACAGTTTGCTCGAATATGGATGCATTTGGTAGTTAGATGCTAAAAAATGGAAATCATTTTTATTACTTGATAGGTATGTGTAGTTGTAAATCCTCACTTCCTGAGATACATGGTAATGTAATTGTTCTTGGTGCTGGTGACACAGCATTTGACTGTGCTACATCTGCTCTACGCTGTGGAGCAAGGCGTGTCTTTGTGGTTTTCAGGAAGGGTTTCACTACAATCAGGGCTGTACCAGAAGAGGTATGTATCAGCAACACTTACTCTGCATATCACTGCACAATGCCTCTATACTGATCGGTCATAAACCCACTAACAGATTTTCAATTTATTTTGTTCATTGCAAGCATAATAGAATGTAATTAAGATGTGATATTGAGGGTCATGTGATGTTGAGGGTCATGTGATGTTGAGGGTCATGTGATGTTGAGGGTCATGTGATGTTGGGGTCATGTGATGTTGGAGTCATGAGATTGATATAAATTATCAGACATTCAAGTGACTAGTTGTCGTTGTCAAGAAATGAGTGTTGAGTAATAGCGCCATCAGTGTCGGTTTTCTTGCAATAATGGGGGGGAGGTTGATTTCTAGTTTGCGAAATTTTTTCCTGATTCTCCTAGTTTTCGTCCTTCTGATGAGCTATCAAACATTTACGCGGCCCCCTACACAGGCGAAATTGGACACTTTTTAACCCCAGAGCTCACAAGTTTCTAAGGTAACGATGGAAGTCAAAACTTGTCTAATGATGTAATACAATCCATTCGCAGTGTTCCAAAATTTATTATAATTTGTTAAATCATATTTACCTTTCACCAATTGATATATTGAGTATCATCCAAACTCTTGGGTATGGCTTGACCCCAAATCTGGAAAGACTTGAACTTAATTTACTTGTATGCATCATAATATTTCAGATGGAATTGGCCAGGGAAGAGAAATGTGAGTTCATGCCTTTTGTTGCTCCACGGAAAGTGCTGGTTAAGGATGGTAGAATCACCGGGTTAGAGCTATGCCGTACTGAACAACAAGATGATGGTAGTTGGTTTGAAGATGAAGAACAAACTGTTCGACTCAAAGCAGATTTTATCATTTCAGCATTTGGATCCTCACTCACGGATGACATTGGTGAGACAATTTTGAGATTCCAACCAGTGTGTGAAAATCACCATGGAAACAGTGTTATTTCAACCCCCACCCTGAAATCATCCGTGGTATTATGGCATTATCTGGGCGGTGTTTTCACAAATATCTAAACAGTTTTCATTAAAACCACAGGCAGTTTAGAATTTTGTCTATGGGTGCTATGATTAAATCATTATGTATAAGATCCCCTATGGGAGTACATGGTAGAACCATGGATAGTATGCAAGATATTCTATGGGAGTATATGATTGAACCACACACTATATAAGATATTCTGTGGGAGTATATGATTAAACCACACACTATATAAGATATTCTATGGGAGGTTAGGATTGAACCACACACTGTATATAAGATGTTCTATGGGTGCTATGATTAAATCATTATGTATAAGATCCCCTATGGGAGTACATGGTAGAACCATGGATAGTATGCAAGATATTCTATGGGAGTATATGATTGAACCACACACTATATAAGATATTCTATGGGAATATATGATTGAACCACACACTATATAAGATATTCTATGGGAGTATATGATTGTACAACACACTATATAAGATATTCTATGGGAGTATATGATTGAACCACACACTATATAAGATATTCTATGGAAGTATATGATTGAACCACACACTATATAAGATATTCTATGGGAGTATATGATTGAACCACACACTAAGGTATTCTATGGGAGTATATGATTGTACAACACACTGTATATAAGATATTCTATGAGAGTATATGATTGTACAACACACTGTATATAAGATATTCTATGAGAATATATGATTGTACAACACACTGTATATAAGATATTCTATGAGAGTATATGATTGTACAACACACTGTATATAAGATATTCTATGAGAGTATATGATTGTACAACACTGTATATAAGATATTCTATGAGAGTATATGATTGTACAACACTGTATATAAGATATTCTATGAGAGTATATGATTGAACCACACACTATATAAGATATTCTATGGGAGTATATGATTGTACAACACTGTATATAAGATATTCTATGAGAGTATATGATTGAACCACACACTATATAAGATATTCTATGGGAGTATATGATTGAACCACACACTATATAAGATATTCTATGGGAGTATATGATTGTACAACACTGTATATAAGATGTTCTATGGGTGCTATGATTAAACCATAGACTGTATGCAAGATATTCTATGGGAGTATAAGATTGAATCAAAAGATGATATAGGGATCCTCTATGGGGGGTCACAATTTCAGTGTCAGTTCTAATTGTGCAATATTTATAATTTTACAGTGAAGTCTGCAATGTCTCCAATTAAATTTAATAAATGGGGTTTACCTGATGTTAACCATGACACGATGCAGACCAGTGAAGAGTGGGTGTTCTGTGGTGGTGACTTAGCTGGTGTTGCCCAGACAACGGTAGAATCTGTAAATGATGGCAAACAAGCAGCATGGTACATACATCAATATCTACAGGTATGCATGCTTTGTACAAACATTCCTCAATATTGATGTAATTAAATGAAATGTACACTAAATATCATAAAAAATGCTCTTGTTTCTGAAATAATGGATGCATCTGTCATGATGCTAGGATAAAATTAAGTACATACTGACCCTAAAGTAGTATATGGTTGAACAGCCTTATGAACTCATCGCCTGTAATCAACTGTTGCTATGACAATAATATTCCCAGTAGGCTTGAAGCAACACTGTTATCAGAACTGCACTTGTAAATTCTACTGTACTTTCATTGTTCCGTTATTATGTGGTCTTCACTAGCATTGTTCACACTATGGTTTTTACACAGTTTAAAACTTAAATATTTCTCATTGTCTTAACTATATTAATTTATTGTCATAAAACCTTCAATTATGACAATTTATAAATTGCCTGTAAATGTGTAACTTTCAACAGATCAGATAAAAACTGGCCACTATCAATAAATAACCATTTAGTGTTGTGTAACCCCTCTCTATACAATGGTACAGTTTTGAGGACAGTGTTACTGTAAAATACTTTATTTTCGCTTAGAATTAATTTTCGCTATTTTTGCTGAGAATTAATTTTCGCTATTTTCGCTGAAGGATTGGTTCAGTAAAATAAAATCCAGCGAATATACATTTTTTCCTACATTTCACATTGAACTCCATACAAAACGCCCAAAAAGCTTTTTCAGCGAAAATTAATTACAGCGAAAATAAAGTATTCCACAGTACTTTAAATGGCCTGTGATCACGGAAGACAGGCTGTGGGGGGATAGTATACATTGTCAATCCACCAATAATATGCTAACATTTCTTTTTACTATACTGCTAAAACAGAAGACAAGGTTATGATTGTTTAACTATGTTTTTTTCATACAGTATGTTCTGTATCAGTATTTTAGAAATGAGTTTTGTCTTAATATATTCCAAGTTGATATATCTTATACTTGTGTTATTATTTCACAGAAATTACACAGTGCCTCAGTACCGAGCAAACCACAGCTACCAAAGTTTTATACACCAATAGACTCTGTAGATATCAGCGTTGAAGTATGTGGGTTGAAATTCAGCAACCCATTTGGATTGGCCAGCGCTCCTCCAACAACAACGTCCGCCATGATTAGACGTGGATTTGAAGCTGGTTGGTCATTTGCATTGACAAAAACATTTTCACTTGACAAAGTAAGTAAAAACATTGTGATACTTTCTCAGTTGAAATATTCACAAATGTTGGTGATTGGAGACATTTCAACGCAGTTTTTTTCATCCAATACTCAATTTTGTTTTCAATTTGACAGTTATTCTGTTTTTTTAAATCTCTATAAACATAAAAGTATTAAATTTGATATGCTAAATTCACTGATATTAATAATATTAATAAGGTCATGGCCAACTCATAATGAACTCAAGCACACACAGTCTGTGCTCTATACATATCCGCAGAGTGTGTTTATTTCATTATGGGTTGACAGTTCACACATCATATGTCAAATATATTCAATATTTTAAAACAAAAACTTTTCTCGACAGTTTGATTTTACAGATAATCACACAGTTCTTTATATCCCTTTTAGTGTAAAATTTGTCAAGGGGGAATTAAAATCAACCACTGAACAGATTTTTGTTATTATTAAACACAAATTACTGTATCTTAATTAATTATGCAGATTAGTCAGGGTTGTGGTGATGGATCATTTCATAAATGGGAAAGGTACCACAAGATTAATTATCACATGTCTTCAAGCTTGATGTTCATACATTGAGTTAAAAGGAACCTCAGAGAGTGTGACTGATATTCAAATTCATTGGATCAAGATTATATTGTGATTCAAGAGACGCTAGCTGATTTGTTTTTAATTTGATTGTATTACATTTCAGGACATTGTGACTAATGTTTCTCCTCGTATAGTTCGTGGTACCACATCAGGTCATGTCTACGGCCCTGGACAAGGCTCTTTCTTAAACATTGAGTTGATTAGTGAAAAGACAGCCGCATATTGGTGCCAAACTGTTACCGAACTCAAAGCTGACTTCAAAGATAAAATCATCATCTCCAGTATAATGTGTAGTTACAACAAAGAAGACTGGACAAAGTTGGCCAAGATGGCCGAGGTATGCGTAATTTAAAAATCATGACTAGTTCATCATTTAAAGTGAAATTCAATCTTGTGAATGTCTGAAATCATTTCTAAGACTTGCACTACCATAATTTTACAAACTTTAAACCAAAAACACGGTGTATATAAATGCTTATACTGATCTTGCATGTCAATTAAATTAAAATGCATAACCTTCAAAGAAAATATTGCAAAAGTTGTACCAGCCAATCATGTGTGTTCAATTGCTATGGTTGGAAAGACGCACAGACAACACTCTGTCATGTGACAGAATCTTGTGGCAACAGTCAGGATTTTTTTGGCATAAAAGTATAAAATAAAAAATTTTCACATAGTAGAATCTAGCTGGTCTGATGAACAAGTAATTTTTTGTTTTGACTGGTCTAATTTTAAATATGGTCGATTCCAGGTGTAAAATAGGTGTAAATTCTTATACTTATTTCGGGAATATCAAGGTTTGTGTTTTCACATTGATATGACGATGAAAATGATTTACACCGCGATTCAATTGATTGTTATAATTGTATTAGGATTCAGGAGCTGATGCCTTGGAATTAAACCTCTCCTGTCCACATGGAATGGGAGAACGAGGTATGGGATTAGCATGTGGACAAGATGCTGAACTGGTTCGTAATATCTGCAGATGGGTTCGAGCTGCCGTCAAGATTCCATTCTTTGCTAAACTGACTCCTAATGTCACTGATATTGTAGTGATCGCAAAGGCTGCTTATGAAGGTATTGTAAAAGCTTATTGATAATTAATAAACTCAATTATAACATGCAAATGACAAATTATTTTTTTCTTGTGTGGGAATTAAAAAATTATTATTTGGGATGGAACTGAAAATTTGCCTTGATTTGATCTGGCATTGGTAGGTTAAGAGAAACGTTTACCTGCATGACAAAGTGACCACTGATGGAGCTTTAGAGCCATAAGCAAATTTGCTGAAAATTAGGAATGTGTCAGCCAAGTTACGCCAGAAAATTGTTTCCCAAATAATTTAGATGCAATTAGAAGTGGAGAGCTTCAGATGAGGTTGGATCATACACAAAACAATTGACCTTTCAACAACTTGCATGCCTTACCTGAACCCCTTTCAACATGCTGATGTTTATATCCACATTTACAAAGGAAATGTTTCAGTCAATGCAATGTCATTGGGTTATCAGTAAACGATTGCAGTGCACGTATTTATGAAATCGTTTTGCAACACACTCCATTTTTTTGGTGTTGATTATTTCTGTGCTGCATTATGTGTAAATAGTTAAAGCAAGAATTAAAAGAATTCAATTTTAAACCAGTTTTGAAATATTTATAAATTAGATTTTCAAAATAAAGGGATTTCAATTTATAAAGATGTATCACTACACTACAGTATTATTATGTGGTTGCAGATAAGCTTTTGCAGGTCTCATACCACTAATTGAAACTCCATAGACCACAATGTTAACATATGACGAGATTGCTAAATAAAAATGATGAATAAAGTTGAAAACATGGCTCAAAAATGGGAAATCAACATGCCAGTAATCAACCACATGAAAAAAACTAACATGTTGGCCAGCTCAAACTCTTGTAAATCTCAGGTAAACAAGACACACCTTCTGTATTTAGATTGCACCAAGAGAAATCACTGGAAAAACACGAAGATTATAACATCCAAATACACACAAAATAAACCCACATGTACACATCCGCCAAGTAGTAAATGAAAGAACACATGTTGGTCTCACCTTTGACCCAGGTGATCACGCCTTCAAACAAGGAGCACCTGAGAAAAAAAATATTTAAAAAATTTCATTGGTTCTTGCAAGGCATTTAAATTGAGGGCTATGAACGGTCATTACCGGTAGTTGATTAGTTGCATGAGACCTGCACGACTAGTCACAATGTTCTGTCAATAACTTGTATTCAACATGACATCACTCTGTCATGTCATATTTTTATATTTAAGGGAAAGCTGATGGTGTAACTGCTACCAATACTGTGTCTGGTTTAATGGGTCTAAAATCTAATGGTACAGCGTGGCCAGCAGTTGGGAAAGAGAAACTAACAACATACGGCGGGGTGTCTGGAAATGCTATCAGACCTATAGCATTGCGAGCAGTGTCTGCTATTGGTCGTGCGTTGCCAGGGTTTCCTATCTTGGCAACAGGTGGTATTGACTCTGCTGATGCAGGATTGCAGTTCCTTCAATCTGGAGCATCGCTTCTTCAGGTGAAAAATCCAACCCATGTTCTTTTCTCCTACATGTCCTTGTAAATAATTATTCACTCTATTTAACACACCAACACATTTAAATAGGTCATTGATTTCATAAAATTATTTCTTTTTGCAAATAAACCAGCCTTCTCTGTTGGATGTCTGGTGTCTGGTTCATAAAAGATCACTAACCAAAGTACTATGTTTTTTTAGGTTGGAAGTGCTGTACAAAACCAAGATTTTACAGTCATTGAAGACTACATAACAGGTCTAAAAACATTGATGTATTTGAAAAGTATTGATGAGTTAAGTGATTGGGATGGGCAGAGTCCGCCAACATTGCGACATCAGTTGGGAAAACCGGTCCCTAAACTTAATGAAATAATAGGGAAGGTGAGTTTGAACAAGAAATTGTCATGTTATAATGTCAATTCATAAGGCATTATATCATGTCAATAATCCCTCCAGATTGGTCAAGTGAATGGTGATTTTGGTGTTGTATAACAGACTTTACAGCTTGTCAGCTTTTGGTGGCACTTTTCTACCCACAATTCAAAACTTTGCAAAAGCTTATGTTATTATCAGCCATATTCAATTTTTATCAATATTGGTTATGAAACAAAGTCCAACAATCGCTGCATGTGTTGTAAGTCAGAGTGATAAACCACCCAGCAGTTTGCAGCAGAGTGATGCAATTACTAAGAGCATTTTCCACTTTTTACTGTATTGTGATGTCATTTCCATATAGTGTGGTAATTTCTATATAATGATGTCATTTCTACAATGATGCTATTTCTGTGTAATGATGTCATGCCTAGTAATGCCATTCCTAGTTATCAATAAATAAATGCAATACAGCAAAAAGCACTTGCAAACATAATTAGATACAATTATAGTATTTGTATTAATAATACTCGTATAGACCTAATTATGTGTTTTGTTGTGAATAAATAATTTTATTGATATCAAATTTCAGGGAATTCCTAACTTTGGTCCATATCGTGAAAAACGTGCTGAAATCGTTGCAGCAAACAAGGCAACGATTGATCTCTTGGCAGAAGATCAGAAACCTTCACCACAACGACCTCCTTACCAGCCAAAGAAGTCTATTCCCACTGTAAAGGTAATATATAGAGAATATATCAATTTATTGTCCTTTGATGTAACATTGAACTTTCAGACTTGGTTCAAAATGGCTGACTGGTGGCCATTTTGTTTCAAAGAACGCAGTTCCAGATCATATATCTGATATGTCTGGACCGATCAAGTTCAAATTTTACACATGAATCAGACATATGCATATGCTTTTGTTCCCCATTCCGATTCAAGTTGGCAGATTGGCAGCCATTGTAAAAATAAAAATGCATTAAAATCATACATTTTCACCAGAACCAGATCTGTTTAAACTTGCTACATAAATTGAACATAATCAAACCTTGGTACACTCCATGTTATTTTTTAGCTCTGCTGTCATATGAGTGATTGTCCGTCGTCGTCCGTGTCAATGTTTTACTTCTTCTTGAAAACTACAGGCCTGAATGCTTTGATACATTGTGTATATGTACTATGGGTAGACCTCTCTTAGGTTTGTTCATTTCATGTTGTTATCTTCAATTCTCTAATTTTGGTGAATATTTTTGTCATTTTTGGTAAAAAGTGATGTTTTTTGACTTCTTGTTAAAAACTGCAAGTCCAATTGCTTTGATATTACATATATAGGTACTACATGTGGACTTCTTTCAGATTTGTTAATTTCGTGGTGATATTTTCAATTATCTATTTTTGATGATTATTTTTGTCATTTTTGGTGAAAAGTGATATTTTTGACGTTTTGTTGAAAACAGCAAGTCCCATTGCTTTGATACTATACATATTGTTCATTTTCTAATGATATATTCTGTTCTTTAATTGAAATGTGCATTGCTAACAGCGGAGCTATCTCAGCCGACAGGCTGCTGTTTTGAATTGGGTTCGAAATGGTGGCCATTTTGTTTAAAAGAATGTAGTTCTCTGAAACATATATTCAACGTGACTAGACAAATCAAGTTCAAACTTTACACACACATCAGACATATCGGACAAACACACAATGCATTTTTGTCACTATGGAATCCAAAATGGCTGACTGGCGGTCATCTTGTTTAAACAATGCAGTTCCATAAAGCCGTATCTCAGGCATCCCTGGACCAATCAAGTTTAAACTTCACACATTCAGCCATATATATATTTGTATCTCTAATACAAACAGGGATTATGTCATTGGCAATGACTTGTTTCTTTTGTTTTTATTTTAGGAAATGATTGGCAGAGCATTATCAAAGATAGGTGCATATGGTGACTTGGATAACACTCAACAATATGTAGCTATCATTGACGAGGAAATGTGTATAAATTGCGGTAAATGTTACATGACTTGTAATGATAGCGGTTACCAAGCCATTGTTTTCGATCCAGAAACGCATCTTCCTCGTATCAACGCAGATTGCACTGGATGCACTCTATGCGTCAGCGTTTGCCCCATATTGGATTGTATCACAATGATACCACGTCAAATTCCTCATGTCATCAATAGAGGTGTACCATTATCTGTCTCATCTGTTGCTTAGACGATAGTTGCTAGGCAAGTGAACAAAAATGTCCGCTTCATGACTAAACGCAATAATATTAGAGTTTTATGTTTAAATATTGCCTGCTGATGCCATTTTTCCATCTATTTTGGCTATTCATGACGGTTTTCAGCAGCTGAGGTTGTTAATACCATATGTATATCATGAAAATAGTTGAAAAGCAAAAATATATTATAATAATAAATTAGACATAATACACTGCAGAGTGGAATTAAATATATATTTCTCAGTGTCACCTGCTTTTTTGAAAAATGGTGCTTGCTAGTACTGTAGAATACTTTATTTTCGCTTGGAATTAATTTTCGCTGAAGGAATGATTCAGTGAAAATAAAATCCAGTGAATATGCTGTTATAAATTCCATACAAAACACTCAAATAGTCTATTAAACAAAAATTAATTCCAGCTAAAATTAAATATTTCACAGTATTGCTTTTGAATTGTGACTTCATTATAGCAGTCCTTATTGGATGTGTTAATACCAGTATTCATGAATATAAAATATATATTTGTTAGTTATTTTTTTAGAAAATTAACTTGTATGATGTTATTTCACTAGTGAAGCCTTGAGTGCGTCTTCCATGGTTTTGAACCATTTGTGGAATGTAAACTGATCATGTCAAAAGCTCAGCATAAAATCTAACCAAGCAGTGTTGTCATCAGTGTTGTGCCAGTCTGGCTGTAATTGCTCAGTTCTGTTGATTATTTCTCCACAATGGTACTATAAATGGTATCGCTCTATTTTGTTACAAGAAAATGAGTAAAAATGCAATCATTTCAGCTCACCACATCTTTGATACAAATATTTGATTATTCATTTCCCACAAACACATTACATTATGCATATTCAATACTAGTACATTGCAACAAATTATTCTAGTTTATTAACTATGTTTGTGTGAATTAATTTTAATTTGCATATATGAATCGTTTATATGGTAATGTAGAAAGAATTGTAGTTTACGGTAATATACATTTCTAGAAATGTTTGTCTTCATGCGACTTGAAAATGGATTATCATCGGTATGTCAATACGGGCATTAATACTAGTGGTTTGCATATTGATAATTGTGTGGTCACATTTACTGAAACTATAATATGTCATATATGAATAATATATAATAAATAATAACTCAACTGGAATGCATTGTGTTTTCTGTTCAATAGTTTAAAGTCAATGCATGTTCAATTTAATGTTGATCGACTTTTGCATGCATTGATGTTGACTCTCCTATGAATTGATGTTGATTGATTTTCACCTACATTGTGAGGTTGACTCTTGCATGTTTCTTTTACACATTGGTGTTGACTTTCACATATATTGGTGTTCACTTTAACAAATATTGATGTTGACTTTAACAAATATTGATGTTGACTTTCACATATATTGGTGTTGACTCTCGTATGTATTTGTATTGTCAAAAGATATTCATTCCAGAAATTACTTCACTCTGACCAAAGAATTGTGTTTGCATAAGTATGAGAGTTGTATCCAAAATATTTAGATATTGTTTCAGTTGTCATTTTTGAACTTTTGACTTCCACATACATTGGTGTATATTGACTTTCACATACATTGGCGCATATTGACTTTCACATACATTGGTGCATATTGACTTTCACATACATTGGTGTATATTGACTTTCACATACATTGGTGCATATTGACTTTCACATACATTAATTTGTGCATATTGACTTTCACATACATTAATTTGTGCATATTGACTTTCACATACATTGGTGCATATTGACTTTCACATACATTAATTCGTGCATATTGACTTTCACATACATTGGTGCATATTGACTTCCACATTGGTGCATAATGACTTTCACATGCATTGGTGCATATTGACTTTCACATACATATATTGACTTTCCCATGCATTGGTGCATATTGACTTTCACATACATTGGTGCATATTGACTTTCACATACATTGGTGCATATTGACTTTCACATACATTGGTGCATATTGACTTTCACATACATTGGTGCATATTGACTTTCACATACATTAATTCGTACATATTGACTTTCACATACATTGGTGCATATTGAATTTCACATACATTCGTGCATATTGACTTTTCACGTACATTGGTGCATATTGACTTTCACATACATTGCTGCATATTGACTTTCACATACATTGGTGTATATTGACTTTCACATACATTGCTGCATATTGACTTTCACATACATTGGTGTATATTGACTTTCACATTCATTGATGTATATTGATTTTCACATACATTGCTGCATATTGACTTTCACATACATTGGTGTATATTGACTTTCACAGGTTGGTGCATATTGACTTTCACATACATTGCTGCATATTGACTTTCACATACATTGGTGTATAATGACTTTCACATACATTGCTGCATATTGACTTTCACATACATTGGTGTATATTGACTTTCACATTCATTGATGTATATTGATTTTCACATACATTAATTGGTGTATATCGACTTTCACATACATTGGTGTATATTGACTCACATAGGTTGGTGTATATTGACTTTTCATGTACATTGGTGCATATTGACTTTCACATTCATTGATGTATATTGATTTTCACATACATTAATTGGTGTATATTGACTTTCACATACATTGGTGTATATTGACTTTCACATACATTAATTGGTGTATATTGACTTTCACATACATTAATTGGTGTATAATGACTTTCACATACATTAATTGGTGTATAATGGCTTTCACATACATTAATTGGTGTATATCGACTTTCACATACATTAATTGGTGTATAATGGCTTTCACATACATTAATTGGTGTATATTGACTTTCACATACATTAATTGGTGTATAATGACTTTCACATACATTAATTGGTGTATAATGACTTTCACATACATTAATTGGTGTATATCGACTTTCACATACATTGGTGACCCACATGCATACAATGTATGTCTGGTATCTTTGCTGTTTTGTTCACGCTTTACTTGACTAAAAAACTCCAGTTCGGCATATCGACATGCTGGAAATAATATAAAGAATATCCTTTATCTTCTTTTTAGTATTACTAAAGAAAAATGCAGCACCAATATTTGAGAAGAAAAATGCAAAAAGTCAAAGCCATGAGAGTCCTCCAGTGAGATCTTTGATAACACCATAAGATACTAAGTCTCTCAAAAACTCTCTTTCAAGTTGAAAATCATGAGTTTTAAGGGTTCTTATCACTCCCATTTGTAAGTTACCATAGTAATGCAATGGTAGATTTGGTCGTTTATAATCGTATCCAAAGCCAGCTACATCTACTGTGTCACACATCCTAGCAGCCATCAAAACAGCAATAGTGCCTGTAGTTGGCACATTCTGAAAAGCAAAGTATTTTTAACAACAATTATTCGTGGGTTGGTGCATGTAATACTATGCCTTAGTTGCGATTCCCTTTTTCCTTATGGACTCCATCCATGAACCTGTGATTCCACTACTCATGCCCCTCCATTCCACCAATCATGCACCTCCATTCCACTACTCAATAATCCTTACCTTAAACATCTGGCCATCGAATTAAAGAAATTTAAGAATTTCACATGATAAAAAGCTGTCTCTTTCATTCTTACACTCATACCCCTCCTTTCAATTATCTACTAAATGTAAATATTGGTTCAACCCTAAGCAGAATAATTGCTCCATCCCTGAGCATTCTTACCTTAAACATCTTGCCATCGAATGAAGGAAATTTGACGTGATCAAAAGCTGTCTCTTTCACTACAGCGGGGTTGAGTATTCGAAACTGGTGAGGCTTGTTAGGCATTGAATTTGCCACTCCTTTCCAAAATCCATGTTTGATTTTCTGACAAGAAAACAAAGTTTTCAATATTTTTTTACGAACAAGCAGACTGTTGGCTGATATAGCCCCCGTTGTTTGTAAAGCATAGTCTGAAAGCAATACAAATGAAAAAAGTCTGATAGTCAAAGCAACATTATTTTTATTCAAAAATATTCATTAAAATTAGAAATTTTAAATTATTGTCATTAAACTAATAAATCTGATAGAGATGGTACCTACACATAAAATATCCAAGTAATTAGGCTAGGTGTTTTCAATATGAAGTCAAACACTGATGAATGAGGTGACCAAGTTTGATAAGGTTTGGAATAGAATTTAATAGTAAGTCTACACAATGACAATTGTTAACAGTGATATTGACGACGACAAACATTTTCCCTTAATATACCTTTCCCATTAATTTTTGATTATATGGACAAGGTAATAATGGCATTTTACCAAAAATGATGAGCATATACACTAAAATTAGAGAATTCAAGTTATTATTACAAAATGGAAAATATCTAAGCCAAATGGCATTATGATTTATCGATAAAGTAGAAAATGTAACATTATAGCACCAAAAACTGCCACTTTTGACTACACAAGAGGTCATTGTGTACAAAGGTCAGTCTTAAAATAATTGACTGGCATGAAGGATTATCATCTCCACTATAACAGTACCGGTATATATATTGTATCCAATCAGTCCTGGGCACAATATTATCTAGTTATTTCTCAATTACAAAATACTGTAAGTTGTAGTAGTATATTGTTGATTAATCACACAACCAGACACAATTGTTGCTTTGAACCCAACCATTACAGAAAAGACCTTATGGAAATTATATGTTGTAAACACTCACAGTAAGATCCACCTTGTCATGTGTGGCTACTAATGTAGCCCACTGTAAATCAACAGGTTTGAATGCAACCAATACAAATATAGCATTAGGATCGTAGTCATCTAATTTTGCTGGAGCACCCTCTGGGTGTGATATTCTTATCGTGGTTCTTGTTCCAACATCTGATTCATAACTATACACTGGTCCGCCATTTACTCTGATGATAATAATCAGAAATATACATATTAAAGAAAATTTACATATAAGTTATGCTATAAATAAAAATAAGGTCATCTAAAATTATTTATCAGTCTCAAACATTCTTCATATACATGGACCTCAATTTAATATAACATGAACTGAATTAATCTCATGGTCCATGATAGAATATAACATGAACTTTATTAATCTCAGTCCCACAATAGAACATAACATGAGCTGAATTAATTTGAAGGTCCATGATAGAACATAACATGAACTCTTTTAATCTTAAGGTCTATGATAGAATATAAAATGTACTGTATTGATCTTAAGGCCCACATAGAATATAACATAAACTATATTAATCTTAAAGTCCATGATAGAACATGAACACTACCGGTATTACTACTAAAGCTCTATCATAGAATATAACACAAGTCCTCTTAAAATATAACATGAACTGTAATAATTTTTCGAATAAAATATCGACTGTCAACCAACAATAAAAAATAGATAGTGGACAAAATTTTGGCAGGAAAATTCTGGAAAAAAAACAAACAAATCATAAACTGTGTCAACTAACAATTAGTTAATTGTAAACTAGTAAAATGTCTATTTGCATATATTCCATTCAACCAATTATTTTTTAAGTGAAATTTCTCATGATATGGTGTACTGAAGCAAATTATGATGAGTGACATAAACAATGAACTTGGTTGAAATTTGATACTGATTATTGAGATACTTGCATTTGGGGAGAAAACAAATGTACTTGTTGAATATTTAACCAGAATTTGAAATTATATGGATTTGTGATGCATATGCCAGCGACATTATTCAGGTTACATACACTGTATTTAAGGTTTAACTTGGTTCCTGTGCACATGAATACAATTTGTAATTACTTAGTGTGAATAAATGTACACTGATGACTATATATAGGGTATGTGAAGCAATATTGTAACTGTCATGCAATGTTTCAATATTATTATACATCTGTCACCGTAACGCCATAAGTTACAGCGTTATGTAATTTACCAGTATTTTCTGGGGTATTTTCATCCTACCATATTAGGAAATGCAAATTCCAAATATGGAATGATTACGCGCATAACAATCTTCTAAAAATAAAAAAACAAACATGGCTGCCACCAGGGTTTGACCTGCCTCCACACAAAGAAGTTCGCTGATTCTGTTCTAAACATTTTGGATTTTTACATTCCCATGATGTATCCTTGGAAGGAAAAGATGTATAATGGTATCCTCGTAATAACCTTATATTATCAGACCCTAGACTCAAGAGAAGAAGTCTACTCTATTGCTTTCCTTACATTTACTTTACTTACCTAATAACGACATCATATTTGTCTATGTTGGGTCCCAATCCAGTGTTTTTAATAACACTCCCACTACCAACAATCACACATCTTGCGCATGATATACTATCAAAACAAAAACATTACAGTAGTTACCGGTATTATAAATACTTCATAAGAAGTGAAAACAATCCTTACAGACGTCTTTGAAAATGTTAAGAATGTTTTGCTATTTTGAAAATGTGTAAATTATCCCATTATATTACTCACTTGGTAACTTCAACAGGCAGAGCAGAGTTAGAAAGTAGCTGCAATGCGTCACTGAAATTAGACTCTGAAAAATTTTAAAGTAAGTGCACGCTTTTATTCTAAAGGTATACCTAGGAATGCACATTGATGGAACACTTATTAATTGTGAATAGAAGTATACACTTTATATGAGCTTACAATTAAAACCAATTATATTACCTCAGTGGTTAAACAATACCTACATTTGCATACAACAATCAGTGTTTGATAATTTATATAAAAATGAAATTTACTGACACTGATTCATGAACTTTCCAAACATTTATTCTCTTTTTTAAATATTAGAGATTGAAATTATCTGTATATTATTAATAAACAACGTATATTAGAAGGTGCCTTTGATCGAAGTAGAAAGCCAATATAGTCTAGATACAGGGCTGATAGTCAAAGTAGAAGGCCTATATTCAAAGCGGAAGTTCTATTGTGTTCAATGTACGTAAGTTTGAACCAAATCCATTTGAACTTCATCAAGCATGTGTGAGATATGGCTGAACACGATCAGATGGACGGACGGACGGATGGACAGATGGACGCACATGCACATGTACATGCATGCACAGACACACAGGTCAATCCATAAGTCCGAATGGGGACTAAAAATAGAGGGCCTACAGTCAAAGTAGAAGAATTGTATTTCTTTCAACTATACTTGTCACTAACCTGCTCCATACACACCAAAAGGTACTTTGAATTCTTGTATATCAGCTGACTGCAGCAAGGATTGCTCAAGAAAGATTGGTATCCTAGCAACAAAGCTGAAATTATGCAGAAAAAAAATAAATTGTAACAATTTTGTCAGACTTCGGGTGCATTCTCTGCAGAACAAATGTCACTAGTTAATCATGTAATTGAATCTGATTGTCAAACTCAACCAGACATTTCCAAGACATACTTTAAAACCATTTAATTTCATCTTTTTCATTTTAATCTTTTGAGCAATTTCACTGGAATTGCAATTTTGATTTTTATTGTTATTCTACAAATACATATAGATCTAATTCAGTGAATTTCACTGATCAATGAAAATAGTGAAATTCAAAACCAGCAAATAATGACAGTAAATGGACCAGTCGAAAAGTCATTAGCCAAACTCACTCAAAAAAAAACTATTGGCATTTCACTTTGATCACATTTCTGCCACTCTGGAACTAGATGTCAGTTGTGTACTTAAAAATTTCATTCAAAATAGTTCATACATTTGGACCTATAGGTGCATATCACTATGTTTTGAAGATGGGATTCATAATGGCCAACTGGCAGCCATTTTTAACTGTAATTGGAGATGACACAGCAGAACTTTCCATATTACTGTTTGTTCATCTGTCTATCAATAATTTCATTTTCTTTTCGAAAACCAGTAAACTGAGTACTTTGATGTTTAGTTTTGATGTATCATGATTTGAGGAATATGATATTAATTTTTTATTTTTATTTTTTTTTGGTCCGAATTGTTTACAACTGAATCTTAGCCAGAATTTTTTGTGCAAAATGATTAGATATAATTTATTGCATGTTATCAGGACTTTTATAATCACTTTTGTAATGCAAGAAAAAGATCATTCTATCATCATTTATTTGTTATTTAAGGTAGCGAGACTATTATTTGTGTTGAAAATTACGATTTTCACATTTATTTATTAATTGATGAAATGCACTATAAACTTTCATATGATAAAGTCAACATAACATAGAATGTCATGTAAGTTGGTTAAAATGCATATTTTCTGAAGGGAAGCAAGGCAGCCTCAGTAGTGTTTTCCAAAATCAACAATACAGGTTTAATCTGTGTGCCTATAAATTTCAAAGATAAACTCAAGACAAAGCAATGTTAGGATGTGTTATCAGTAGCTATCTGACACACAATGAGTGTTTCCAAACATTCGAGTGGTTTGTCTCCGCCCCTGTTTGTTTCACAGATTAGTCATTTGCATATGAATGTGTCAGACACAAGGTCACACAGCCACTGAAAAAAAATCATTGATTTTGGTGTTTTCATATGCCGAATTTATCCAATTATAGCTATCCCATCCCTTTATTTTTTTGGTTTTTAATAGCCTTACACATTTGGATGCCCCTACACATGGTAAAACAGACCTTGATGGGAAAACAAATTGATTGTGCCGATAAACAAGCTTGAAAATCTTTGCTGTTACTTCATGGACGTTTTCTAGGAGTTTATGTTTTTCAAAATACAAGGTCTTTAACAAAAAATAACGTATACTTATTGTTGTCGGATTAACACCAAATTTTCACAGCTTTAAGGTGACAATGAGAGGAACTTGAATGTGTCCAGACAAACTATTTCATCGATTATTTACCAACGAGTTGTGGTTTGAGTTGGGGGCAATGTGACTAAAACAGTAATTGAAATTCAGCACACTATTTTTTAAAACGCGTTGCTTGAATAAAACTGACCAGACACATTCAATTTACCAGACTATTGAACAACTAGGAAAAGTGAAAAAAATACTTCTTATCGCCAGCGTAAATGCGTAATTATTTTTTTTACAGAAAAAGTAATTTTTCACCTTTGATTGAGTAACGCGTCGTAGAATGCAGATACGGGCATGCAAAATACACTTGTGAAAAGCTTGAAGTCTGGCGATTCTAAAAATATATACTTTCCCGGGTCTATTTGTAGTCATTTAGTCACAATTAGAAGATGAAAACAAGTATGCAAATAATAGTCTCGCTACCTTAATCTAGTTTCTTAATGGGTGAGTTTGTGATACTTACAGAATGAAAACATTATTATACCAGTAGCACAGTTCATAAGTAAAAGCTTTGAAGTCAGGAAGCAGGGTCTTACTTGACATCTTAATGCCTGCTGTCAATTTTGTAATTTTATATTAGATTGTATTTTAGAGATTTTGTTTTATTTAGTAATTTAGTGATTGTATTTGTTATTTGTTTTTTAGTATATTGTGTTTTTGTTTTGTTTTTTATATATATATATTTCTCCTTGTACTTTGTGACCATTTTCTTTCCCTCCGGGGATTGTGTAAGAGTCAATAAGTAAATACGATATGTTTGACTTTTTCTTAACACATTACCTGATAAAAGCCTCCACAGAGTATTTGAGATGTGATTTGATTTTGTGACGATATCATTAATTTTTTATTTTTAGCGAGTATTTTTACCATTTTTGGTTAAAAAAATGTGACCTAACAATTGTTGACACCATTGTTTGATGAAGCTTGGTGAGCATGTAAAAAACCAGACTACTTTTTTGTAGATGAACTTTAGTTTGTCTTAGTTGATTGGCTGTCACAATGTTTTTATAAAACAGTAGAGCTCTGTTGACCAATCAGGGCACTTATATTTTATGAATGTGGTTGTGTAGCAATATCTTGCACAATGTCAGGACTGATTATGTTCAACATTCACACATGTTTCAAACATCCTATTGCACATATAAGCATATGCATTTGTATTAGATCTACTTCATGAGCTTGAATGAATTCATTTAAAGCTACAAAATTAAAATCAAGTTCTGGTTCAAAATGACTTACTAGTTTCAGTTTTATTTACCATTGCATGTCAGGACTTTGGATTGATATTAAAAAGACAATCAAATAAACAGATTTCAAGTTGTATCAAACCACTGTACTGAGATAATTGTATTCTTTCAGTGCAACAAGATGTGTGCACATATATACAAACAGACACACATGCAAGATAATGACAGAGGCTCCCATTTTGTGTTTTACACAACATATTCAGTTTTTGTTTCGTCTCTACAAGAAAAGCTCATACTTGGATAGGGTAAATTCAAAGTGAATAAAGAAAGTTTTAACAATTGACTAATGAATACACACCTTTTACCCATGGATTTAGACATTGATTTCAGTCTCTTAATGGTTTGTCGCTTTCTACATGTATCATCATTTTCATTGCTTTTCTTCATTGGATTCCTAAGTGAAATAAAAATGACAACACATGTCATACAATAACCGTATATGGATTACTAGTGTTGTTGAATTATACTTTATAAAATATAATTACACCCCTTCATTAACTCGCCAATAATTACATCCCTCTTCAACTCACCAATAATTACATTCCTCTTCAACTCACCAATAATTACATTCCTCTTCAACTCACCAATAATTACATTCCTCTTCAACTCACCAATAATTACATTCCTCTTCAACTCCCCAATAATTACATCCCTCTTCAACTCACCAATAATTACATTCCTCTTCAACTCACCAATAATTACATTCCTCTTCAACTCACCAATAATTACACCCCTTCATTAACTCGCCAATAATTACATCCCTCTTCAACTCACCAATAATTACATTCCTCTTCAACTCACCAATAATTACATTCCTCTTCAACTCACCAATAATTACATCCCTCTTCAACTCACCAATAATTACATTCCTCTTCAACTCACCAATAATTACATTCCTCTTCAACTCACCAATAATTACACCCCTCTTCAACTCACCAATAATTACATTCCTCTTCAACTCACCAATAATTACATTCCTCTTCAACTCACCAATAATTACATTCCTCTTCAACTCACCAATAATTACATTCCTCTTCAACTCACCAATAATTACATTCCTCTTCAACTCACCAATAATTACATCCCTCTTCAACTCACCAATAATTACATTCCTCTTCAACTCACCAATAATTACATTCCTCTTCAACTCACCAATAATTACACCCCTCTTCAACTCACCAATAATTACATTCCTCTTCAACTCACCAATAATTACATTCCTCTTCAACTCACCAATAATTACATTCCTCTTCAACTCACCAATAATTACACCCCTCTTCAACTCACCAATAATTACATTCCTCTTCAACTCACCAATAATTACATCCCTCCCTTAACTCACCAATAATTACATCCCTCCTCTAACTCACCAATAATTACATTCCTCTTCAACTCACCAATAATTACATTCCTCTTCAACTCACCAATAATTACATTCCTCTTCAACTCACCAATAATTACATTCCTCTTCAACTCACCAATAATTACATTCCTCTTCAACTCACCAATAATTACATTCCTCTTCAACTCACCAATAATTACATTCCTCTTCAACTCACCAATAATTACATCCCTCCTCTAACTCACCAATAATTACATTCCTCTTCAACTCACCAATAATTACATTCCTCTTCAACTCACCAATAATTACATCCCTCCTCTAACTCACCAATAATTACATTCCTCTTCAACTCACCAATAATTACATTCCTCTTCAACTCACCAATAATTACATTCCTCTTCAACTCACCAATAATTACATTCCTCTTCAACTCACCAATAATTACATTCCTCTTCAACTCACCAATAATTACACCCCTCTTCAACTCACCAATAATTACATTCCTCTTCAACTCACCAATAATTACATTCCTCTTCAACTCACCAATAATTACATCCCTCTTCAACTCACCAATAATTACATTCCTCTTCAACTCACCAATAATTACATTCCTCTTCAACTCACCAATAATTACATTCCTCTTCAACTCACCAATAATTACATTCCTCTTCAACTCACCAATAATTACATTCCTCTTCAACTCACCAATAATTACATCCCTCCCTTAACTCACCAATAATTACATCCCTCCTCTAACTCACCAATAATTACATTCCTCTTCAACTCACCAATAATTACATTCCTCTTCAACTCACCAATAATTACATTCCTCTTCAACTCACCAATAATTACATTCCTCTTCAACTCACCAATAATTACATCCCTCCCTTAACTCACCAATAATTACATCCCTCCTCTAACTCACCAATAATTACATTCCTCTTCAACTCACCAATAATTACATTCCTCTTCAACTCACCAATAATTACATTCCTCTTCAACTTACCAATAATTACATTCCTCTTCAACTCACCAATAATTACACCCCTCTTCAACTCACCAATAATACATCTCTACTTTAACTCACCAATAATTACATTCCTCTTCAACTCACCAATAATACATCCCTCCCTTAACTCACCAATAATTACATTCCTCTTCAACTCACCAATAATACATCCCTCCCTTAACTCACCAATGATTACATCCCTCCTTTAACGCACCAATAATTACATTCCTCTTCAACTCACCAATAATTACATCTCTACTTTAACTCACCAATAATTACATCCCTCCTTTAACTCACCAATAATTACATCCCTCTTCAACTCACCAATAATTACATCCCTCCCTTAACTCGCCAATAATTACATCCCTCCTTTAACTCACCAATAATTACATCCCTCTTCTAACTCACCAATAGTTACATCTCTACTTTAACTCACCAATAATTACATCCCTCCTTTAACTCACCAATAGTTACATCTCTACTTTAACTCACCAATAATTACATTCATCCCTTAACTCACCAATAATTACACCCCTCTTCAACTCACCAATAATTACATCTCTACTTTAACTCACCAATAATTACATCCCTCCTTTAACTCGCCAATAATTACATCCCTCCCTTAACTCACCAATGATTACATCCCTCCTTTAACGCACCAATAATTACATCCCTCTTCAACTCACCAATAATTACATCTCTACTTTAACTCACCAATAATTACATCCCTCCCATAACTCACCAATAATTACATCCCTCCTTTAACTCACCAATAATTACATCCCTCCTTTAACGCACCAATAATTACATCCCTCCTTTAACGCACCAATAATTACATCCCTCCTTTAACCATAGACCCTCTTTTTAGAGGGTCTATGCTTTAACTCACCAATAATTACATCCCTCCTTTAACTCACCAATAATTACATCCCTCCTTTAACGCACCAATACTAGTAATTACATCTTATAACCCTTTAACTTACCAATAATTACATCCAATAACCCTTTAACTCACCAATAATTACATCCTATAACCCTTTAACTCACCAATAATTACATCCTATAACCCTTTAACTCGCCAATAATTACATCCTATAACCCTTTAACTCACCAAAAATTACATCCTATAACCCTTTAACTCACCAAAAATTCCACCCTTTGTCATCTTCATCTTCCTCATAATCACCATGAACCATATCGTTTTTTTCTTCAACTTTTTGAACCTCGTTCTTTGAATCTTTATATTGGAAATTCTGTTTTTCCAGCATGTATTGGTGTCCATCATTTTGATTCACTTCTCTCTGTAACTGCCTAACACTAGAATCACCATTGTCAACTTCAAAATGTGCATCTAAATAAAAATAAATTACCAATGTGCGAGAGAATAATATTAATAATTTAAATCCGCGTCGTATAAAAATACGTGTATACATCCGTTTTACGTCATTTTTACGAATTTATTTCAACACCTTTGTGATTAGCCTGACAAGTGCGCCGCCTACGCCAACTTGTCAAGCTACTTTGTGATAAGGTTTAATACGGTGATTCAATAAATAATGTGAAATGTAGTACGTTGAGTATTATAGATGCCACTTACGTAAATCAGGTTTGATTTTGAAGAATATAAGAATAACAAGTGATATACTTAATACAAACGCTATCGTAGTACGGTTACGGAGACGAGGCATTGTGGTCCGACAGACTGGTCCCACGGACACTTCTGCCTATTTTGAGCGCAATTGTAGCCTGATTTGGGCCATTCACTGACAGCGGCTCAAACGCAAATCACGGACGAACAAAACACCGTCCATCGCCCTACTAATATGCAAACAAGTAATTGAGGCTGCTAGTAGAGAATTGCGGAAGCAAATTGTAGATCATGCACTCTCAACCAAAACTGTTGACATTTTAATCAAGGTTAATAATTAACCTAAACTGAAATAGCGCCCTCGATTAGGTTTCGCTCCACCAAAACTCACGTGACCAAAACTTATTCCTAATAAATAGTGACACCATTCACAGGCGTGTATTCGTTGTGATTGGACAACGGCAGTTTTCAAATTTATAAATTTATAAATATTTTACGGTTATAAAATTAAACCATAAATATTGGGGGAACATTTATAAGTATAGTAGATAGAGACAGGAATGTCACTGGTCAATCTTATACATTTGAACTATGTGAAACCATACTACATGTAGTTTATTAGGAACTAGTACAACAATAATTTTGCTTCGTATGTTTACTCGCCTCCGGCAATATCCTGCAACGATTCAGTGAAAAACGCAGCATTAAGCACATACCAACGTAGAAACACGATTTACAAGAAAGCGATGGGGAAATACACTACACAAACCACCGCCAGTTTGGTAACCATGACGAGAGAGAAAGAACATTCGATACTCTTCACACATTGTGTGGTGTCCCCTTCACTGTGTTTAAAGTTATTTGACCAACTAATCTCACCAATTTTAATGTACGGGGCAGAAATCTGGGCATGTGATTTATTAAAAGATGACAATGATCTTGAACACACCTGTAATCAATTTTATCGTTTCATAATTGGTGTAAGTAAAACTACATCAGTAATCGGTATTAAAGGAGAACTTGGCAGAACGCCAATAAGAATTAAGGCGTCAACATTGGCAACTAAATATTGGTTCAGGCTAAATACCCTACCTGATAACCATATACTTAAATGTGCTCTCGATGAAGCAGTTAAGAATAATTCTAGTTGGATAAAACATATTGAAAATATAATGGGCCACAATGACTTTGAAACAATAAAATTAAACCATAAAGTAAATAACATTGATCAAATCTCAAATGTTGTTAAAATAAAACTCACAAAAGATTATGAAAAATTATGGAAAGAAAGCTTAAATTCTCCTCACAGTAAAAATGGTAAACATGGCAATAAAATGAGAACATATAAATTGTTTAAATCGTTTTTGAAAATAGAAACTTACCTGACCGAAATAACAAACTTCAGCCTTCGGAGAATTGTGAGTAAATTTAGGCTTAGTGATCATAATTTAGAAATTGAAAGAGGCAGACAACAACGACCAAAAATTCCTGCGGATGAGCGATTTTGTAAAAAATGTAATACAAATTCAGTTGAGGACGAACAACATTTTATCCTAGATTGTGAATTTCTCAATAAAGAAAGAGGGGAGCTGTTTCAGGAAATAGGAATTAAAAATAAACTAAATAAAACAGATAATTTCATTAAAATAATGACGTGCTTCATACCCCTGGCAAAGTTTCTAAATAAGGCAAAACAGAAATCAGGTATATGATAGCTATCACCTTTACATTGGGAGAATCCTGTAACTATCCTTAATTTGTTTTTCCTAGTAAGCTTTTAACATCTTTTATTTTTAATTTTATCTTATAGTCTAGCTACTGTATTTTTTCTTATGATTTGTATTTTATTTACCATACTGCGCCCTCTGATGGCATAGTAGTGTAATAAAGTTATTATTATTATTATTGTGGCGAGTGGTATAAACAATATAATAGCCGCAACCGAGTTCAGCTATGGTAGTATGTGGATCCGCTCACCAGATTTCGAAGTCGCCCGGTTAGCATGGAAACTCCAAATCAATCAAAGCCTTAGGAAACACGTGGTCCAATCTTAAGTACAAGTGATGACGTCATAACTCTTGTACATTAATCATTTGAATATTCGTCCTAGTCAAGTATGCCATTCAGGTCGATTGCGCAGCATAACTTATTTTTATGGTATTTTTCAGACTTGCCAAATAGGAATACAAACTTTTCACCTATCTATACAGAATTGGCACCAATTTTGCAGAGTTTCAAAGTTATTTTAACAACTTTGAACGCAACTTTTCAGGGTTTTTCAGGAAACTTTGCAGACTTCCCACGTAAGAACACGCAACTTGTCTTGCTTTTCCATCTTGAATTTTCAAGGTGAATGTTCCGGCGAAGCACTCCACTCTATATCACCTTGAAGTATTTCATTAGGACTATGTGTATGTGACAATGCCCTCACAGTTTAGAATCAGTTTAACAACAGCCAATCATATAACTTCTTTCTTCAACGCGCTTGGCCAAGCTATCAAAATCTTCGAGGCGGAGCTAAGTCACTAAACGCTCCACGTTGCTATTTAAGACGCGCGCCACAATACCATGTATTTCTATGGACTCTGCGCGAGCTGCTGTGCACTGGTCAAAAAATCGAGAAAACAGCACAAACTTAACTTTGAAGAAATCCAACCAAATTTAAATAGTTTGCATATGTAGGGGGTGACAACAACCATCCCATAATACCGTTTTCTGAGAATTTATTGGTCTTTGTTTCACCATGATGGTTGCCAGGCGGTGAAAATGCCTGACCCGAGAATAAATGTTGCTGAGCACAGTTAAAGCTGTGGTGGCTTGGATGTCGAGGCGATACAGCGACAATATCCATACATCATGCAACTCACTGATATTCAGACCAAAGCTATTCAAGCTTTACTTAATAATAGTGGTAATAGTGTTGTCACCACTGTTGACTATTATAGAAGAGTAGGTGTTATACCCCAAAGCTCGTGATATCACTGCAACACATATCGGCAGTAATGAAGCCGAAAATATCAGAAATGCAGAGCTCCGAGCGTTTTCTGGCAGTCTTTGTAACAAAGCTTTCTATTGGTCGGTAAACTTTCTATCGCGCAACCACGTGACATACACGATTATGAATGGTATTACCGCACGGTGTTGTAGAGAGAGGAATGTCCGAACGGAACAACACCGTGCAGGCGGACGATGTGCTTTTCACGTAGCTTTACCAACACCATGTAACTTTGCAGGTTTATCACGTGAATTCACCCACTTTGCATGCGACTTTGCAGACTGGATCAAATGAAACATAGTATAAAATTTGCTACAATTGCTAATGTATTGCATCATATTGTCTGTGAGTATGCTTTTTTAGCGTGTGTGTATTTTAGTACGAGCGCCCTCGATTGTTCATTTTTATATATTCCTGTGTGACCTTTAACCCTAGGGGAAAGATCATTCGATTTGATCATGGCGGTATTCAGTAAATTTCTGCGTGTATCGCCGAGGAATTCTGTTATAGCAGTAGGCATTGCTGCGGCTTTGTATTATGCATCATTATCCAAAAAGCGTAAAGGTAATTTGCCGAAAGGGTGAGTATATAGTTTTGTGTGATGGCCCATATCCGAGTCATATCCAACCACCGGTGGGGTCATTCCAGTTTTTATCCACAACCCCCCTACGGATGGATATTAAGGTTATGACACCCTATGGATTCAAATCCACCATTCAGGTGTCGGATTTTTGTTCACTAACACACCCCCTGGAAACTACTGATTTGACGTATACGGATGGGTATGTGAAAAAATTATACCCCTCGGATACACACAAAAACAGAACCCCTTGGAAAAAAAGCTGTGTGACTTGCAAGTGGCCTACTTGGGTCTTCTAATTATAAAACAGAAATTGGTAAATTGGATGGTATGTTGCAAAGAGCAGTGCAGTTGGAAGGAATCAATGATTTTTTTTTTTGGGGGGGGGGGGTCTGCACAACTAGAGTGATGTCATAACGTCACCTAGAGGGATGTTTGTGTCCCACATTGCTTTGTGCACCTTTTAGTTGAATGACTTTTGTCATTGGTGTTGATTTTTTTTTTATTGTGATATATCTCTAGTAATTGCAATGTAGAAGTACGTTCAACTGAATGGCCAGGTAATTTGCGGACTGATTCACAAATCATGTGTATGAAGCAATATGGCGCTCAGTGTAAATGCAAAAATATACATCTAGAGTGCATATATATATGTAGAGTGTAATAAAAAAAATTTATTGCTCATAATTTGCAAGGTCTAATGACTATTGGTAAAACTTTAATACACAGGTTTACTGCTTTGGATTTAATGTCACAAAAACATTAATTTAAAGTTGTATATTTAGTTGAAAGCCCTTTGTAAATAGGTTAATTTGACCCCCTTAACCAAATCCAAAAACAAAATCCAGGACAACATCTATGGGTTTTGCCTGAAAAATGGTCAAGTTATTTAAGTTAGGAAAACAACTTAAATCCCATGATGCAACAGTGAGTAACTTACCAACATTGGCCTAGAACGACACACAAAGCAAGAACAAAAGGGGTTGCTAAGGTAACGTGCCAAACTTCGGTCAACATACACTTGATGTCAGCATCGCAGCACAGCAAGTTTTGCAAAGAAGTACTTGAATTCAATTGCGCCCCAAAATGATGTCGCTGATCACTCAGTTGTCGCGGCGTATGTTGTACCAAATTTTGACTTCGGCTTTTTTTTCTAAGTGCATGCGACCTCTCACCAATGTATTAAAACACTTTGAATTTATACTTTGCGTGATTATATTTGGTCTACGCGGAACAATAAACTTTCTAAACATTATCTGAGACCATGCATGATGTATATTCACAAAATCTTATTTTATATTATGTACGTCTTCCAAGGCTCAGGCAAATAAAACAAATGTTTTTCTGCTAACTATTATAGACTAGTTTCCAAGCTTTTGACTAAGGCAAATTTATTTAATTTTCTATTAGAAATTTTTGTGATTCTTGTAATTTCCCAGTCATTCATGGTCTTGACAATAAATGTGAATTGCTGTGCGAGCCTAGAGTTAGAATAAAGGGAATGAACGCGAAACTTTCTAATTATGCCAGCCAGTAAAATACAGAGATTTCAAATATTATAAATAAAATGTATACAAGTGTTGTAATGTCCGATGTAATAGCCACATGTCGAGTTGAGTTTTTTTAAAATTTATAATGTGAACTATTCCAGCTCATGGATGCCAATGAAATTTGAGAACAACTGAAATGTACAAGTCAGACTCTTTTAAATGAATGTATCAAGTATACACATGAATTATTTGCCCCAACACATTGGTTTATTCTTTATTCTAAGTTGCGACTGATATGTTTGTGTGGGCTTGATCGGCACAGTCGTAGAATAATAAATAGATTTTCTTGGGTTAAAACAGTTTGCGAGCAGGGGTACAGCCACGTATGACTGCATGCATTTTAAAAGGGCGTACACCCTCCCCCCAGGTCTCTTGGCTGACAGATTTTTTTTTTACAAACCTACCCCTTGGAAGCTTAAAAATTACGACCGCATGGATTCACATCATCTATGGGGAGTGTGCATGATATGAAAAAAAAAATATCAAAAATATGACCCCCCTCGGAATTAAATCATCTGTAGGGGTGTGGATATAGAAAAGAAAATAGTCAAAAAATGACACCTCTCGGAATTGGACCATCCATACTTTTTGTAGAAATATGACCCCTCGGATTTAACCCATCAGTAGGGGGGGTGTGGACAAAAACTGGAATGACCCGTGACGGACAAGTCAATCCGGCACACCGATTTACAGAGGGTACCGACAGAATGCACCAAAACTTGGCAAAAGGTCAAATCAGAAAGACTGCATCTGTATTTCACAACGTCTAAACAATTATTTGCTTGTACACTTTATCATTATCATCGTATAGCATATACAAATCTCAATAAATCACAACAATCAGGGAACAACATGGTTTGTAGTTCCATGCAATAATTCACTGGATTTCGATCCAATTCGCACCAGACGAACTCGCACCACGATCATATTTCGGCACAGATCTAGAAGCAGTACCTACACACGAATTGGTGACGTCATAAAATACATGACCTTCAATCGGGGTCGTTTCCTCGGTATATACGAATTGGTATATACAAATTACAATAAAGATACTTAAGACATTACACATAAGGTAAAACAAATCATGTGACAATATAATGATAATAACGGTAATAAATCCTAGCTTAACAGTTGAACAGAACGCTCATATAGTCAGTCGGGTGACGCCGAGGGTCACGAACTGTGTTGCAAAATGGCCGTGTGGTTGAAACTGGGTCATGGAGTGATGGGTGAGGAAGACATCATTAAACACTCAAAATCACAATAAAACGGGGAAGTGGTTGCATATTACGGCGTAGCCAACATGGGAAATAAAAAAACGCCCAATACAAACGACATGGGTTCGAATCACACTAGATACACACTCACCAGAACCGAAGCAATCAGAAACCAGCAATCGTTTTGGCTTTTCCGTTCAACTCATCGGAACACTGGAGTTGTTAGAAAAATGAACACCACTTAACGACCAACGTCTTGGCGTGGTACACAAGCGTGCCATCAAAATAAAACAAAATTAGCTTGAAAAGACAGTGGGTTCGAGTCCCGTTCAGAGCTACCGTGAAAACGTAAATCAAATGAACTGAAATCTCTCAAACCGTAAACAAGTAAACAAAGAACGTCGCAAAAAAATAATAAACCTCACAAAACTCCACCATACAAAACTGAATGAATAAATAATAAAATAACTAACGTCTTAAACTGGACGACGCGCAATTTGTTCAACAGTTTCCAGATTTTGACAAGAGATAAACAAGACCCAAGTCAAGGTAAGTTTTGTTAAAGTGTTGATGGCGTTCCCTATATTACGAAAACAATTCAGGCAACAGACGAATATCTTCTGTGGTGTTGTTGAATTTATACTGTGTCTGCGGAATTGTTGATTGAGGGTTCGAAGCCAGCAGTTAACATTTTGTTAGAAAGTTTCACAATTGAATCAAATATCCAAAGATACCAGTATATTTATTTCATTATTTTAACAACTTGCAATGGTGGAAGTTGGTCAAGCACGAGTTCTTACACCTAAATAATTATCAAAAATTGTCGACACATTTATTCTCTCAACCTTGTAGAGGTGGAAATTAATTAAACAACAGGTATTTACTCACAAATATAATGATCAATATTTGTCCATACATTCATTCTGTCAATTTAAAAACTTGTAATTGTTGGAATTAATCAAATGAGAGTTGTCTACACCAAAATAAGTTTCAAATACTTGTCCATACATTTATTCTCTCAATTTAACAACTTGTAATGGTGTAAAATTATTAAATGAGAGTTGTCTACACCAAAATAAGTCTAAAATATGTGTCCACACATTTATTCTCTCAATTTAACAACTTGTAATGGTGTAAAATAATTAAACGAGAGCTGTCTACACCAAAATAAGTCTAAAATATTTGTCCGCACATTTATTCTCTCAATTTAACAACATGTAATTGTGGGAATTAATCAAACGAGAGATGTCTACACCAAAATAAGTCTAAAATATTTGTCCGCACATTTATTCTTTCAATTTAACAACCTGTAATTGTGGGAATTAATCAAACGTGAGTTGTTTACATCAAACTAAGTATTAAATATTTGTTGAGACATTTATTCTCTCAATTTAACAACTTGTACCGTAAAATCTGTATTAGAAGCCGCATCCCTAATAGAAGTCGTACCCATTCTTTTTGAATAATTGAGAACCAAAAATTCATCATTTCTCATATGTGTAGATGCTCTAATAGAAGCCGCATTCCCTCTGTTGCATTGTACCATTTTAATAGAAGCCGCGGTTTCTAATACAGATTTTACAGTAATGGTGTAAAATAATTAAACTAGAGTTGTCTACACCAAAATTAATCTCAAATATTTGTCCACACATTTATTGTCACAATTTAACCACTTGTTAATAGTGGAAATTACTTAAACGCGACTTGTTTAATCAGTTGACATCAATGCAACTTACCCGCAGACAGTGCACAACAGAGTATCATTATTGAGCAATTATAAACAGGAACGTGTCTTGGCATTAGGGTTAGGGTTGGGTCAGGTATGGGCAACGGAATTATTAACAGGAACGTGTCTTGGCATTAGGGTTAGGGTCGGGTCAGGTATGGGCAACGCAAATGGCAAACACCCAATTGGCAAGATGTACACTAACGGGTTATGGCATGCATATAGTTTACACAAGTAAAAACACAAAATTGGCAATTTTTTGGACAATTGTAACTCAATAATAGAAATATGTTGTATTTCTATATATATACACACTATATAGTCTTATCAAATGCAAACACATCCAGTCAATCCATTGTGGTCTTGTGGGTCAGTTCTCTACATAGTGATCAGGAGGACCTGGGTTCAATTCCCTTGCCTGCCAATCTTTTTCTCGCAAACACCATTTGGAAATAAAGCTAAATATGACAACAAATTATTTAATTTGCATGACTACCCACATAGCTCAGTTGATTTGTACTATGTCAGCAATGTGAGCGATCGCTGGTTCGAATCCAGTATGTTTAGTTAGATTTTTGAATGCTAGTGAAGACAGTGCTCCTATGAATAGAACTTAAATCCTAACTCCTGTGTGAAGACACTTGTGGTACAGTGGACAAGACAGTGCACTGGGAACTCAAAGATCGCAAGTTCGAATCACGGATTGGACACTCCTACAAAAGACATCAAAGACGTTAAAATCATAAACAGCGGATTCAAAAACTCAAGTCAGGAAAACAAAACACAAGAATACTACCCCACAAGGAAGCCAGTCGAAGTCGTCGAAGAACGAACACAGTTGACAGCTGTAGGTCACGTGCAACAACAGACACGAGGAGCATGGCTGCTCTCCAAATGCGTCACTTCTTTTGTATTGACCCCCTAAGGATTGCTAATCCCCCTTTCTAACTCTTTCCCCAAAAATAATATATCGCCCCTTTTAAAATGTATTGACCCACAAATTAATGAATATTCATGAGCACAGAAACTGCTACGTCATGAATAAATTAGCATAATTAAAAAAAATTTGCATAAAGTGTAGGTACTCCTTCTGGAGCTCTGCCCAGAATCAGTTAATCAGCGGCAACCGGTACAACCGCCTATGAGTGGGAGGCGAACGTACCGGCGACTGACTAACCATGCCGACCCTACTGTAGGTCATTTTTAAACTCAAAGAAAACGGACTGGCGATTTCCGGTAAAGAACTGCATTTATATCGAATATTTATACCCGACAAGAAGTCCGCCATCGGGGCGCTGATGGAGTGCGTGGTGGCGGGGGTCGACGACAGACAATGGAAGACTACTGTAGTACATTCAAAAACTAGTAACATGTTTTTTCAACGTATGTGTCTTAACGGGCGAAATAATATACGATAGAAATTACATAACATCGGAGTTCTTGAAATTATTAACGGCGAAATAATATACGATAGAAATTACATAACATTGGAGTTCTTGAAATTATTAACGGCGAAATAGTATACGATAGAAATTACACTACATCGGAGTTCTTGACAAATACTAACGGCAAAATAATATATGATAGAAATTACATAACATCAGAGTTCTTGAAATTATTAACAACAAAATAATATACGATAGAAATTACATAACATCGGAGTTCTTGAAATTATTAATGGCAAAATAATATACGATAGAAATTACACTACATCAGAGTTCTTGACAAATACTAACGACGAAATAATATACGATGGAAATTACATAACATCGAAGTTCTTGACGGCGAAATAATATATGATAGAAATTACACAACATCAGAGTTCTTGAAATTATTAACGGCGAAATAGTATACGATAGAAATTACACTACATCGGAGTTCTTGAAATTATTAACGGTGAAATAGTATACGATAGAAATTACACTACATCGGAGTTCTTGAAATTATTAACGGCAAAATAATATACTATAGAAATTACACTACATCGGAGTTCTAGACAAATACTAACGGCGAAATAATATACGATAGAAATTACATAACATCGGAGTTCTTGAAATTATTAACGGCGAAATAATATACGATAGAAATTACATAACATCGGAGTTTTTGAAATTATTAACGGCGAAATAATATATGATAGAAATTACACAACATCGGAGTTTATATATATATTTACACATAGAACAATGACTTACGTTGTATATAGTTCTGAACGCATCTCATTATCACGGCGGCAAGAGCAATTACTCACAGGTTGCACGGTAGTTTACTCTGCTGATTTTCTACTCTGTTTGCAGTATACGAGTGTATGAAAACGGAGTAAATTCTCTGATACAACATTCATGATTACTAGACAGTTTCATATCGTGGATAAGCTGTCCAAAGCTTCACATTCGTCCACCCAATCGGCCTCATGCCGATCATGAAAAATACGAAATAAGCTTAGTCTATGCAACGCTGTATAATGATAATTGCGTATCCCTATTGGGATTTTGACTAAAATGTAATACAGATGTGGATAAAAACAAACAATTAAAATGAGAATAAAAATACACACAATCAAACAAGCAAATAAAAGTAGAAAAAAAATGAATGGTAAAGTAATTTGGAATCTTTTCCATATTTGTGTTGGTGAATGTTTGGTTTACTAATGCATGTACATGACTTTATCTTGAGTTAGCTGACTATATTGTTTTCAGTTTTATCTCTCTTGTTTTGAAACAGTTTTCTTTGTATTTTGCTATTTCTATTATTGTTTTTGCATCTTTATTATTTAAAAAATATATGTATGTGTTAATGTGTTTATTGAACATTGAAGTCTATTCCCTACTTGAATTCGGATTGGTCACAAGAGATCCTGGCACCACAATACGTACAAGAGAACCCGGCACCAAACGTGGTGTGGATTTACTATTGTTCAAGGTGTCAGCGTTTGAACCTGCGGACTTGGTAATGTGTGACTTGCGCAAGTATTGCGCTATTTTACCCTTGTAGGAGGCGTCAGTATTTGAACCTGCCGGTTCGGTAATGTGTAGCATTCATAACTGGCGTAGATCGTCTCAGGCGTCGGTATTTGAAACTGCAATTTTGGTAATGTGCAACTTACACAAGGATTACGTAGTTTTAGCATATATATAGCGATAGCCCCGAGTACAGTCCTGTAGGTTGGCCTCCTTCCGCTGTTCATTCGGTTCCCACAGTCCTGAAAAGTCGCATAGACCGATGATTCGACACCCGCCTACAAATTTATGGCTCTCTGCAGTTTTCTTTATTTTAACCAGCTAAAACATCTATCTAGCGACCACAAATACCTTTTTTTGGCCGAAAAATGAACCTACAGTACTGGAACTAGTTTTACGCCAAGAACAAGATGGTGGCGTATGTTTTCGGTTGACATTGAAAATTGTCGATTTTATCGACCCTGGTGGGAAATCTTATGTAATTTTGCTTCCAGTTAAGGTATTTAGAATAGTTAGACGTATCGACCTGTTTATTTTTAACTGCAAAGCTGAATGCCTCTTAAATCGCCCAATACATTAGTGGTGGTGCGAGTTGGCATTGGTGCGAGTTAGCATTGGTCCGAGTTGGTCTGGTGCGAGTTGGTTTTGGTGCGAGTTGACCTGTGACCAGTTCACTGACCCCTACTGTGGTTAATGGTACCCAGGTTTTTTTCTAAAAAAAAACTGCAAGAGGGAACACTGCAATTGAGTGGCGCCACCAAGTTAAAATGGAGCATTCTATGGCTTCCTTGGGGCCAAAATTACTATCAGACAGGTCACAGCTGTAGACTGTGGCCACATGTGATCCCTGGTCAATCAGAATTTTAATGGTTGCCAGTGGATCTGCTCCCCAGAGTAAGAGGGCGCTGCACTTCTGTTTCCTTGTTCAAAAAAAATCCTGGTATCATAGAAATGAATCTCCCCTTCCTTACTGAGTACTTTGTGTATACAATCATAATTACAGCAGTTAACTTGGGATTAGTATAGAAAGTTTCTAAAATCAGAATCTGAATCGATAGATACACTGATAGATATATATTTTATTTAACACAAAATTTTGTGTGAACGAAAACATACCATAAATCAGTGGTCAAGAAAACTATTCTCAACAAACATACAAAAACAAAAAAAATACATTTACTGTAAAATACTTAATTTTCTCTTGGATTTAATTTTTGCTGAAGTAATGATTTTTTCTTTATTTCACATTCAACTTGTGAAAATTCAGTGAGATAAATTCCATACAAAACACCCAAATAGTTTTTTCAGCGAAAATTAATTCCAGCTAAAATAAAGTTATATCACTTAGACCAAGCCCCTTAATAACTTTTTATATCTAACAATCAATCTATGGCAGTTATTTTAATCAAGCTGGTGTTGCACAAAAATATTATCTTTAAGACTGGATTGCCTGGTTGTCAACTGTTTCTTCTTGATGATTGAATTTCAAATGTTTATGGACAATTTGTGTTGATTACATAGCCTGGAATCTGATAGAATATTATATTATTATTTTAATAAACAGAAAAAAACATCTGTCATCTGCTCTATCATGCAGCCCACTCTTGTTACTGACTGTGATATAATTTGGCTGCTCAGGATAAAAAACAACAACATATTTTGGGGGTAACAACTCGATAAATAAAGGCATTTCAGATATTTCTACTTGTCTGGGTTAATTGTACATAACAAGGGTGCACAACTTATTCCATGCATTGTGATTTCATTGAAACCATATAATGTAAACTAGTGTACTTAGTGTTATTCAGTATTCATATTCCCACACTAATTCATAATATATAAATAAAATATAATATTTTCCCATTTACTTTCTGCAGAGGGTATTTCACCCTAATTTTACATTTTAAAACTTTTATATTATGAATGGAAGGACACAGAATTTTGAGAATCATTTGGAATGATGGAGCAAATTTACTAACTACAGTACATTTACCCTTTCTTGTTTCTGTGTATCCTTGTTTTCTAATTGAGAGTTAATTAAAACTCAGTTTTAATTAATTTTGAAATAAACATGCTATTACTTTATGTGGAGTTTATACATAAGAATTCATACTTACAGAAAAAAGTAAAATGTGCCCTTGTCATTTTCAGCACATGTCATTGCAATGGTTATACTCTCTATATCTCTGTATCTACCTATGCCAGAAACATGTATACTAATTATAAGTGTGTTTTTTTTGCCCCATTCAGTAAGAACATATAAACTATTACTATCTTTGTTGGAACAGAAAGGACATCATCTACAAATCATTATTTGATTATGTCTGAATAAGGCAATAATGTCAGTTGACAGAAACTACTTTAAAAAACAATTCTGACATCATCAGTCAAATTTGTACATTAATTAGATTTTGAGTGATCTGTTTTTTTTCAGGTTTGTACAATTTTACTCAGACTGACAGAAAGCAAAAATCAGTGATAGTAATTTTAATGGCATACAAGTGAAAAATAACAGAGTGAAATATTAGATATTATATTTTATAGTTGGATATATTATTCTTATTATAAAGAATAACTACATGATTCATTTTTCACACCATTATCTGTAGTTTATATACAGAGGTGGGTCAAAGGTCACTGTACACTGATCAAAGTACATTAGACTTTGATAACATTTCTGTTCATCTCACAGTGCTCTCATATGCTAGAATCTCACCAATTTTAACAAATTTGTTACATAATATATATATGACAAAGGCCTACCAATTCAGTGTTGTTACCATGACAACAGTCCCATATAAAAGTAAATCAGATACACAACATTTGATCATGTTGTAAATGACCTGAAAGTGAATGAAATAAAGACAAAATTACCATGAAACCGATATGCTATACTTACATGTATGAATAGGTGAAACAAACTTCTGTTGCAATAATTAAACAATTTGTTTTTGAACTTCTTTTTTAGCTCAATGTTGAAAGGTTGATCTTTCAGAGGAGGAACATTGCATTTTATATACCTTTACTCTCAGTCTCTCTATACCTCTTGTGTAGATTAATGCGATCCTGAACTGCCTATATGTATACTGTCACTCAAATAAACCTCATAGTATTTACCGGTATATATCATGTATATAAATTGTAACAATATCCTAACTTACAATGAATGCAGTAAGACAGTGGAGTATATGCATCATCACTTTATTCTTTGCAGTGTTAGCTCACCCCATCTTGGTGTTAAAATTGGGGAGAAACAAACCGGTGGTTCAAGAGATAAAGCAGCATTGGACAGACTCTTTCTCAGGTGAGTTCAACTATTAAGAGAACTGCTATTTACATGTATTGTGAGTAACAAACTTGCACAATCCTATTTAATCCTCACAAAAGTAGTCCGAAACAGAGACTTATGTTTTGCTTACAATCCATACATCCAATGTCATTTCTTGGAATTGTATAAAGACATAAAATAATAGCATACATATGCACGTTGATCTGTTTTTTATTTGGTTTGGTTTTGGCTAGCCTTAGTTCTAACTATAAAAGTACTGATGTGGCTACTTTATTGCAAATCATGTATGGATCCTTGCAAAATTAATCAAAATTAAATTGTTTTATTGTTAATTCTGCCTTGGTACCTACAAATATTTTCTCCTTATATTTTTTTTTTCCCAGTCGCATGTGGAGAATTCTTAAAGTCTTAATACCAGGATGGTTCACTTTGGAGGTAAGTTGTTCTGAATGGTCATTCTGAGATCTTATTTCTGTCTTCTTTTATATCTTGTTATACTCTTCTCATCTATTTTGTTTTGTAGACTGGTTATGTTATACTAATAGCTATTATGTTAATAGCTAGAACCTACTGTGATGTCTGGATGATATCCAATGGTACTGCTATAGAAAGTGCTATTATTGGACGAGATGTCAAATTATTCAGATATTACCTATTTAAGTTCATCTATGCAATGCCAGCAGTAAGTATTTCTTCTCTCTTTAACTAGTTGCACCTCAGATTTATGAAATTAATGATACCCCAACTTCTTATAAATGTGGCCACTTGTAAATGTGGACATCTCAACTTCCTATATAGATCAGGTCACCTCAACTCCTTATAAACTCAATATAATTGTGGACTCCAACTTTTTATAAATGTGGCCATCTCAACTTCCTGTAAATGTGTATTACACCACATCTTTCAGTGAATCTGGACACCTTAACTTTATGCATGTGAAGGCCTAAACTCTCAGTAAGTGTCTACTACACCTCAACTCCCTGTTAATGTATGCCATCCAAATTTTTGTGCATAAATGTGGACACCTTAACACACTGTAATTATTGACATCCCAATCAATTTCCCCATGCCCAGTAAATTGTGTCATTTCCGGTGTAATAAAAATAATTTAAAATAACTTTGTCTCAATATTTAAACAGTTTATCAAAATTTGAATGCTTAATTATTTCTCAATTTTTGTATTCTTCAGATTTCGCTTGTGAATAACATATTAAAGGTAAGTAACACTTCTGTAATATTGATTAGCTAATACTTTTACAGTATGTGTTCATTGATTGGCTAATACTTTTACAGTATGTGTTCATTGATTGGCTAATACTTTTACAGTATGTGTTCATTGATTGGCTAATACTTTTACAGTATGTGTTCATTGATTGGCTCATACTTTTACAGTGTGTGTTCATTGATTGGCTAATACTTTTACAGTATGTGTTCATTGATTGGCTAATACTTTTACAGTATGTGTTCATTGATTGGCTCATACTTTTACAGTATGTGTTCATTGATTGGCTAATACTTTTACAGTATGTGTTCATTGATTGGCTCATACTTTTACAGTGTGTGTTCATTGATTGGCTCATACTTTTACAGTATGTGTTCATTGATTGGCTCATACTTTTACAGTATGTGTTCATTGATTGGCTCATACTTTTACAGTGTGTGTTCATTGATTGGCTCATACTTTTACAGTATGTGTTCATTGATTGGCTAATACTTTTACAGTATGTGTTCATTGATTGGCTCATACTTTTACAGTATGTGTTCATTGATTGGCTAATACTTTTACAGTATGTGTTCATTGATTGGCTAATACTTTTACAGTATGTGTTCATTGATTGACTCATACTTTTACAGTATGTGTTCATTGATTGACTCATATTTTTACAGTATGTGTTCATTGATTGGCTCATACTTTTACAGTATAAGTTCAATGATTGGCTCATACTTTTACAGTATGTGTTCAATGATTGGCTCATACTTTTACAGTATGTGTTCAATGATTGGCTCATACTTTTACAGTATGTGTTCAATGATTGGCTCATACTTTTACAGTATGTGTTCATTGATTGGCTCATACTTTTACAGTATGTGTTCATTGATTGGCTCATACTTTTACAGTATGTGTTCAATGATTGGCTCATACTTTTACAGTATGTGTTCAATGATTGGCTCATACTTTTACAGTATGTGTTCATTGATTGGCTCATACTTTTACAGTATGTGTTCAATGATTGGCTCATTCTTTTACAGTATGTGTTCATTGATTGGCTCATACTTTTACAGTATGTGTTCATTGATTGGCTCATACTTTTACAGTATGTGTTCAATGATTGGCTCATACTTTTACAGTATGTGTTCATTGATTGGCTCATACTTTTACAGTATGTGTTCATTGATTGGCTAATACTTTTACAGTGTGTGTTCATTGATTGGCTCATACTTTTACAGTATGTGTTCATTGATTGGCTAATACTTTTACAGTGTGTGTTCATTGATTGGCTCATACTTTTACAGTATGTGTTCATTGATTGGCTCATACTTTTACAGTATGTGTTCATTGATTGGCTCATATTTTTACAGTATGTGTTCATTGATTGGCTAATACTTTTACAGTATGTGTTCATTGATTGACTCATACTTTTACAGTATGTGTTCATTGATTGACTCATATTTTTACAGTATGTGTTCATTGATTGGCTCATACTTTTACAGTATAAGTTCAATGATTGGCTCATACTTTTACAGTATGTGTTCAATGATTGGCTCATACTTTTACAGTATGTGTTCAATGATTGGCTCATACTTTTACAGTATGTGTTCAATGATTGGCTCATACTTTTACAGTATGTGTTCATTGATTGGCTCATACTTTTACAGTATGTGTTCATTGATTGGCTCATACTTTTACAGTATGTGTTCAATGATTGGCTCATACTTTTACAGTATGTGTTCAATGATTGGCTCATACTTTTACAGTATGTGTTCAATGATTGGCTCATAGGTAGACTTTTATAGTATGTGTTCGGAGTCGCTCGCCTGTGTTCCAAACTCTCCTCAAATAAAAGTGCCATCCTCTTTCAAATAACTTGTATCAGCCATTGAAAATTTGTATAGTATTCTGCCTTAGCAAGAAAAAACGAACATGCAAATTATCTTTGGCTATAGCGTAATATTTTCATATTTCAGGGTATTTTGGGAGTTAAAAACCTATATCACAGTAATATTTATTCAGCAAAACACACACATATTATCTCTTTCTCAGTTCATTTTTTCTGCAAAAATCATCTTTTTTTTTAACTGGTAATCCACGATTCACAGCTGTATTATATAGGTCTTCTAGCTGTCTTTTAAAAATTGTTTCAAATATGCCGCTGACTTTTTCCAGGGTTGCCTGTCTATTGTTCTTTTGCCTTTTCATATTTTTGTCCTACCCTCGCCTGTTACTAGATAGGTTACCTATGCACAAAAATAATTACATCGTGTCTATCAGTAATTCGGGAAGCGAGAATTCACTTATGCTAGTGTACCGGTATTGTTCTATGTACCTGCATAACTTGGTAAGTGTTATGCTATAATATGCTTGACTATACACTAGCATACCTCCCAGATATGTGACATTAGTCTTTCCTGGTTATAGGCTACGAGTTAATTGCTTTTTTCTTCTTTTCAGTTTGGCTTGAATATGTTGAAGTTGCGATTTCGTCAGAGACTCACTGATCATTTTTATGATAAATATCTCAGGTGAGAATATATGCCTGGAATATATATATAGGTATTCGCTGTGTTATCTCTATGATGAATCAATGAGATTCTTGATGATGCTATCATTTTTCTTTTAACTTTCTTTTAACTATGGAGTCATCGCAAACTAATATCTTTTTATATTTTCATTAGGGGGAACACTTATTACAAGATGACCAACCTTGATAACAGAATTTCCAATGCTGATCAGTTGTTAACACAGGATACAGAGAAATATTGTAATAGCGTTGTGGATTTGTACTCCAATCTAAGTAAAGTATGTAGCAAATCAAGGATGGATAATTAAGGGCCTAGATCACACAGAAGTCATGATTACAAGCTCATACAGTGAAATAGTGCATAATTTTACTATGACAGCTGCTGAGGCAGTAGAATTCCGAGCAAATATATCTACTAATGTCCATCCAGGACAATAAATTTGTGTTATTTCAGCAGCGCAGTTTATATTCCACTAAATTCAGTTGGATCATGGTTTATTGTGTGTACCTCATGTTATCCACCATGTCCACCCTGCGATATTGCTTGACAATAGAGACAGAATAAGTCTGTACACTATAGAGTGTACAATTATCATAACACTTTACTACAGATGCATTACTTTACACTCAGTAGATGTAACATTTCACCACAGCAGATGTAACACTAGACGCAGCAGACGTAACACCTCACTCTAGCAGACGTAACACTCTAGCAGACATAACACCACAGCAGATGTAACACGACACACAACAGACGTAACACCTCACTCTAGCAGACGTAACACTCTAGCAGACGTAACACTCTAGCAGACGTAACACCACACACAGCAGATGTAACACCTCACTATAGCAGACGTAACACTCTAGCAGACGTAACACTCTAGCAGACGTAACACCACACACAGCAGACGTAACACCTCACTATAACAGACGTAACACTCTAGCAGACGTAACATCACACACAGCAGATGTAACACCTCACTATAGCAGACGTAACACTCTAGCAGACGTAACACTCTAGCAGACGTAACACCACACACAGCAGACGTAACACCTCACTATAGCAGACATAACACCAGAGCAGATGTAACACTACCCCCAGTAGTACGTAACACTTCATCACAGCAGATGAAACATTTCATCCTTGTAATCTTATTAATATTTCTTGTACCTCCTTTGTTGCAGCCTTTACTTGATATTGTCATTTACATAAGAGAGTTAACTGGAGCTATTGGTATCCAGGGACCAGCCAGTATGATGGGTTATCTGGCATTTTCCGGCCTCATACTAACCAGGCATGTATTACCAACTTTACCACGAATACAAGTGAGCGTATGTTAATGTATGTATACAAATAAGCCTTACCGTATAGAAATTTATAAATAATCTTTCCTGTCATTAGATTAAGAAGACCAATTGGCAAAATGACCGTTACTGAGCAGCGTTACGAAGGGGAGTTCCGCTACGTGAATTCACGTCTTATAACCAACTCTGAAGAGATTGCATTTTATCAAGGAGGAGAGCGAGAGAAGAAGACCATTAGGGGGACGTTTGCTAAACTGATCGGTCACCTCAATGATTTCGTCATGTTCAGGTTCAATATGGGATTTGTTGATAATATTGTTGCCAAATGTAAGTATAATGGCCACCCCTGTTTTACAATGATCTGACCATTGTAACAATATATTGGCGTATACCATTCTCAAGTTTAGGGATGTTTTTAAAAGGTATTAGATACAGAGGCAAGATTTTCAAATAAAATGTTATGAATGTCAAAACTATTGATAAAACACAATAATTTTTAATGCAGTCCATTTTTGTTTCTCATTCTGTTGCTATGCTGTCTTTTGTAACTTGATTGTTTTATGTTTTACAGACCTTGCACTCGTAATGGGTTACCTTGTTGTTAGTCGTCCATTTTTAGACCTAACTCACCCAAGGCATTTACATAGCTCTCATAATGAGCGATTGGAGGTAAGAATCCCATAATGCATCATATTATGATATCACTTCCTGCTTGTTTTACAGATATTGCTACAGTAGTGGGTTATCTTGTTGTAAGTCGGCCATTTTTAAATCTCAGTGATCCAAGGCACTTGCATAGCTCTCACACTGAGCTTCTTGAGGTAAGAAGCAATCACAATCATCACATTGTGTCAAGCAATTATCACTTAAATCATGATATCTTCACAATTTCCTGTACATAGTCACATGAAACTGATGATTGTGATTTGTTAAGTTACATACTGGCATCATACAGGGTCTGAGAAAATATGACTGAGATCATTTATCCATAAAAATTGTGAAATCTTAAAAATTTGGGTTTAGTTCATAATCAGACAGGGACTATGTCATCACTGTCATTTAGTCGCATCAACTACATTACATTCATATTTGGCTAATATCTCAACTATTACAATCTGACAGGGACTATGGCATCACACTATCTGTTAGTTGTCTCAACCACATTACATGCATACTCTGCTAATCTCAGCTATTACAATCAGACAGGGACTATGTCATCACTGTCATTTAGTCGCATCAACCACATTACATTCATATTTGGCTAATATCTCAACTATTACAATCTGACTGGGACTATAGCATCACACTATCTGTTAGTTGTCTCAACCACATTACATGCATACTCTGCTAATCACAGCTATTACAATCAGACAGGGACTATGTCATCACTATCTGTTAGTTGCCTCAACCACATTACATGCATACTCTGCTAATCACAGCTATTACAATCAGACAGGGACTATGTCATCACTATCTGTTAGTTGTCTCAACCACATTACATGCATACTCTGCTAATCTCAGCTATTACAATCAGACAGGGACTATGTCATCACTATCTGTTAGTTGCCTCAACCTCATTACATTCATACTCTGCTAATCTCAGCTATTACAATCAGACAGGGACTATGTCATCACTATCTGTTAGTTGCCTCAACCTCATTACATTCATACTCTGCTAATCACAGCTATTACAATCAGACAGGGACTATGTCATCACTATCTGTTAGTTGTCTCAACCACATTACATGCATACTCTGCTAATCTCAGCTATTACAATCAGACAGGGACTATGTCATCACTATCTGTTAGTTGCCTCAACCACATTACATGCATACTCTGCTAATCTCAGCTATTACAATCAGACAGGGACTATGTCATCACTATCTGTTAGTTGCCTCAACCTCATTACATTCATACTCTGCTAATCTCAGCTATTACAATCAGACAGGGACTATGTCATCACTATCTGGTAGTTGCCTCAACCACATTACATTCATACTCTGCTAATCTCAGCTATTACAATCAGACAGGGACTATGTCATCACTATCTGGTAGTTGCCTCAACCACATTACATGCATACTCTGCTAATCTCAGCTATTACAATCAGACAGGGACTATGTCATCACTATCTGTTAGTTGCCTCAACCACATTACATTCATACTAGGCTAATCTCAGCTGATATAATCAGACAGGGACTATGTGACCACTTTTTAGCTCCGCTGTCGACTTTGTCGAGCGGAGCTTATCATATGAGTGATTGTCCGGTGTCCGTCGTCTGTCGTCCGTGTCAATGTTTTACATTTTCGACTTCTTCTTGAAAACTACAAGCCTGAATGCTTTGATACTTGGTGTATATGTACCTTGGGTAGACCTCTTATAGATTTGTTCATTTCATGATCATATCTTCAATTCTCTAATTTTGGTGAATATTTTTGTCATTTTTGGTAAAAAGTGATATTTTCGACTTCTTGTTAAAAACCGCAAGTCCAATTGCTTTGATATTACATATATAGGTACTACATGTGGATCTCTCTCAGATTTGTTCATTTTGTAATGATATCTTCAATTCTCTAATTTTGGTGAATATTTTTGTCATTTTTGGTAAAAAGTGATATTTTCAACTTCTTGTTAAAAACTGCAAGTCCAATTGCTTTGATATTACATATATAGGTACTACATGTGGACCTCTCTCAGATTTGTTCATTTTGTAATGATATCTTTAATTCTCTAATTTTGGTGAATATTTTTATCATTTTTGGTAAAAAGTGATATTTTCAACTTCTTGTTAGAAACCGCAAGTCCAATTGCTTTGATATTACATATGTAGATACTACATGTGGACCTCTCTCAGATTTGTTCACTTTGTAATGATATCTTTAATTCTCTAATTTTGGTGAATATTTTTGTCATTTTTGGTAAAAAGTGATATTTTCGACTTCTTGTTAAAAACGACAAGTCCAATTGCTTTGATATTACATATATAGATACTACATATGGACCACTCTCAAATTTGTTCATTTCATGATGATATCTTCAATTCTCTAATTTTGATGAATATTTTTGTCATTTTTGGTAAAAAGTGATGTTTTCTTCTTGTTAAAAACCACAATCATGTATGGTCGAAAATAATATTTGTGAATTCTTGTTGAAAACAGCAAGTCCCATTGCATTGATACTATACATATTGTTCATTTTCTAATGATATCTTCTGTTCTTTAATTGAAATGTGCATTGCTAACAACAGAGCTATCTTTACTTTTCTCAAACCATTATTTGAACTTTTCCAACCAGACAGACTTGACACAGTTGTCAGATTTTGAGTAAAAGTTTTGAAAGTTAAAGTTAAAATTGTTTTCTAGTATTGTTATGATGTTAATAATTATCATGGAAGATTACATTATGATTTTGTCTTTTACAGGATTACTATAAGTCTGGTCGGATGTTGGTTAAAATGGCTCAAGCTATAGGGAGAATCGTATTGGCAGGTAGAGAAATGACGAGACTAGCCGGGTAGGTTTATGACTCACTTTCTGAATTTTCTGTGGATGTACCATGTTATAAAACTCATTTGTAACTTACTACATGTGTTATTTGCAACAATGATTGTAATTCCAATTGTTTGGATTTCAAGGAAATGTATCCAACTATGGAGAATAGTGCATAAATGGAAATGGTCCTCTTTACATTTTGTATGCAACATTTTCATCTCTACTTTGTATGTAAAGACTATTTTCTACTGTATTTCAGTTTTACAGCTCGTGTTACAGACTTGATGAGTGTGTTGGAAGACCTCAATCGTGGTCACTATGAACGAACAATGGTTAATACGTCATCCATTGCTGGAAACCGAGGTATTTAAAATTCATTACACTCTTGTCAGTTTAGGAGATGTATTCATGTTACCAATTTAATGATATCAGTTTCAAATATCATTGCATGTGGAAATTGCTACATACCATTTGACTTAAGGCACAAATTAAAAGAATCATAATTTAACTAAAAGTGTGAGAATATACTTGTCACTGAATACTTGACATCTTGAATTATCAAAATTGCAGATTAGCTAGATTAGCTGAATTAGCCAAATTAGCTAGATTGGCTAACATATGCTAGTTAAATAGACATTGCAGTCAACAAAAAAATACAAAGAAATTTTTTTTTTCATATTATTTATGCCATTTTGGAGGAAAATTATGCAAACTGGCAATAGCAATATTTTGATGGTGGACTATTGCTTGATATTTTAGTAGACTCTGACAGTGAAGAAGACAGGCAGCCATTGGTCCCTGGTAGTGGACAGGTCATACTGCAAGATCACCTGATCAGGTCTGTTAGATGCTAAAGATTTCATAATAATCAAGCGCCCACCCCCCACTTTTGTGCAATTTTTATATTTGGGGTCACATTCAGCAAAGTGCCCACCCCTTCAAAATGCAACTAATTTAAACTTGGTCTTTGATCATTGCTTAACGAATACTGGTAATCGTTTTTATATGATACAGTGTGGATATTGCTGCCGTGAATATGTTGTGAATGCGTAGAGCACGGTAACCGTGCATGAACTACGCTTCAAGAAAGACCTGTTAATAAAAGTAAAATGTAGTAAATATTTCATGCCATATTTAGTTTACTGGTACCTATCAAAAATTGCTAGTACCGGTAGCCAGTTTTTTGAAAAAATCATGTCATTTATTCACCGAAATTAATTCCAACAGATCGTACTTCGATATCGATAATTCACTTCCGCATTGCATTTCCAGAAAGTCTTCTGTAACTTCCAAAGAATTTCGTTGGTACAATACAGCATTCTGATTGGTTAATAACCGACTTGACCCATTAGATCAAAGGACGTTGTTGCAGGTCAAATCATGCAAATACATCATGGCAGAAAGATTTTGATTTTGTTCCAACAGACTAATATTTTTAATTTCGTTAATTCGTGTAATAAAATGTGCATATATTTTGTGACCATTTTTTGTTACTTCATTGTAAAAGTCACCCCTAAAAAATAATGATTTTCTGAGTTGAGGACCCTGGGCGCTAATGCGGTTGAGTACAATAGTTACCAAAGTGGAGGCCAATATTTAATCTTAATGACTCAAAGAGGAAATTATCAACCTGAGGGTCATTAAAACTGAATATTGACTAACACTGAGGGCCATTAAAACTGAATATTGACCAACACTGAGGGTCATTAAAACTAAATTTTGACCAACACTGAGGGTCATTAAAACTGAATATTGACCAACACTGAGGGTCATTTAAATTGAATTTTGACCAACACTGAGGGTCATTTAAACTGAATTTTGACTGACACTGAGGGTCATTAAAACTGAATATTGACCAACACTGAGGGTCATTAAAACTGAATATTGACTGACACTGAGGTAACTAAATATTTTGTTATCATGAATAAATAACAAAACATAAATCTAAAAATGTTTGTGTTGTCTGAGTGTGATTGTACTGAGTTGTGGTTGTTATTATTTTTTCAGGTTTGAACACGTTCCCTTGGTAACTCCGAATGGTGATTTATTGATCAAAGATATGACATTTGAAGTTCCATCTGGTATGAATGTGTTAGTTTGTGGTCCTAATGGATGTGGTAAAAGTTCACTCTTTAGAGTACTAGGCGAGGTAATATTGGATTTAGAAACGGAAGACATTGTACATCTCTATTAGTTAATTTTTTTATATTGCGGATTAAGCTCCTGTCTTTCCTATCTTGAGACCTGTGCAACACAGAATAAACTGTGTTCTACTTGCAATACCAAAGTACTTGAAATGTTTATATCATGGAATAACTCAGTTTTAACCATTTTTTTGCATCATATGTCACTCAACATGCACATAATTGTTTAATTTTCAGTTATGGCCTCTTTTTGGAGGAAAAATGACAAAACCTGAGAAGGGAAAGCTTTTTCTACATCCCACAGGTAAGCTGTAAGACTAATAACGACTATTGCATTCCTCTTCTGAATTAAGGCATACTCCGGGTATTCATATGCTTTGGTAATTTGTACAATTATTGTACCGGATTCTGCCGTAAATTTTCCCTCGACCATTAAACGGCAGTTTGCGTTTTGAAAAAAAATAAAATGGGAACAAGAAATCGCGTAGGGCATTTTTTCGGCAGTTTTTAAGGTGTTTTTTTTAAATATTTTGGCGAAGTTTCTTTGCTAACCAGAAAATATCACACAATTCGTAGATGAATAAATAGTGTTACAGATTCTATTTATACGATAAAAATGCAGGGTAGTATAAAATCAGATATTGTTTTCTGATTACAGAGGCCGTACATGACGATTGGTACATTCCGTGATCAGGTGATATACCCCGACAGCAAGTATGACATGAATAGTAAGGGCTTCAGTGACGAGAGCTTGGAAGACTACTTAGACAAGGTATCTGTATAGACAGTCCACAAATGAATAGTTAGAAACATTGTACAAATTATTCAACCGCAAGATACAAAAATATACGACAACCAACGAATTAGTATGTCTGTTGCAATCATGCTGTGAATCTGGATATGTACGTAATATACAAGTTATTAATACTGTTCAGTGTGTTGTCATGTATCACCTTGTCTCCTGTCTGTGGCAGTGCTTTCCTCACAACAAATAGTATAGTGTCCTTGATGTACATGCATGATAGTCCCACAATGAACATGTACAGTTACAATTCACAGTTAGTATCACTATACATATATGCTATTATATTTGTGTCTTTGGTTGTATTTTGTGCTCCATTGAAAGTGAAGTAAGAAATAGAAACAGTATACAGAGATATAAAAGACTTTGATTGTGAAATTTATTTGTGAAATTATTTCAGGTTCAGTTGAGTTATTTGTTAGAGAGAGAAGGTGGATGGGATTCTATACAAGATTGGATGGATGTACTCAGTGGAGGAGAGAAACAGCGAATAGCTGTAAGTAAAACAAACCTGATTTTTGTCGTAAAGATGAATATATACATCTGTAATCATTTGCTGTGCACACTATTGCTTGTTATCATCACAAAACAAGAGAAATGTTAGTTGCCATGGTAACTTTTATGTAAATTATTTCCCTTAGATGGCACGTGTTTTTTACCACAAACCACAGTTTGCCATCTTAGATGAGTGTACTAGTGCTGTCAGCGTGGATGTGGAAGGGTTCATGTACAACTATTGTAAAGAACAAGGTATCACATTGTTTACAGTCTCACACAGGAAATCACTATGGAAACACCATGAGGTAAACTTAACATATTCAGCAATATCAAATAACCTATTTTGAAATCAATTGGTGAAACAAGTTTATGAAAAAAATGTATTCACTGGTTTGCTATATTAGTCCCTGTTGAACAAAATCTGGGTTCCTTCCATGCTTCTGTGTGATTGTCTGTATGTCCAACATCATCAACACGGACAGTTGGTACAAAGACAAATCTTATTTGGAGACGTATACTCATTGATTAGTTTTTCATTCCTTTAATCGTCTGGTGGCCATTTTAGCTCCAAATATTTGGACCAATTTCATTCAAACTTAGTATTGACGTTACTCATATAGAGTTACTATTACCGTACTTATCCGGGTAAGAGCCCATGCCTGGGCAAACGCCCACCCCCCACTTTTGACACAATAAAGGAGTTGAGATCATATCCGGGCACACGCCCAGGGGGTCTTTTTCTACACAAAAAAAACTATTTTCTATTCGTTGACTGTGGTTGTATTAACAGTTGACTTTCTTGAAGACTGTCGTGATACTTATAAAAAATTTTAATTGCGTAAAACAAGGGGTGAACGCAAAATAGCTGTGACAGCTTTCTGCCTTCAGGGCAGCGCGTTCTGAATCCTAACAGTCAGCAAGTCTATAAAAATATATATTAAAGCAGAAACGGTAGTTCTCTTTTTAAAATATGTCGTGGCCCTAAAAATGGCCGGCTGTTTGGTTTGTGCTTCCTTAGTAACTTAGAAACGATTCAGGCAAATCGAAAGAAGGAGAGCCGCAAGTGTCGCACTCGATCGGCTTTAGAGCCCGTCGACAATGAAACCAATGTTGCAATATTGTAGCAACCCGTACCTGGGAGAGTGGTTGAAATCTTGTTATTTTGGCTTTATAAAATATTTTGTAGCAGCTTGCGAATCTATAACTGGGGTCAGCAATTTTGCAATGTCACGCCAAAGACTGCCAACTTTTTTACCATCTTTCATCACCGTCTTGAAAATATTCTTCTGTCGTTGGATAAAAAAAAACTTCCTATTTCAAGTCCACCGCGATATCCATATAGTGAGACATTCCAACCGCCGGAACTTGCTGAATGATAACTTTCACCGTGATTAATAAGCGTTGAGTCTGATAAAAAAGCAATGTCACGATTTGACCTTTATGATGAAATACTAGTAGTGATGTCATTATTAGCCAATCAGTAAAGCAGATGCATAAAGGTCAAAGACGATTGCTAGACTGTAAACAAAAGCATCGTGTGCCATCGCAGTAGAGCGACCCCATTTTTCTTGTCTCTTTATTATGATTAGACATGAATGAAAAGTGCCAAGCTGACAGACTGCGAAATCCGTGGATTAAAAGTGCTAAGTCTAAATTGTGTGGGACGATATCGACGAACTTCAGGAATAAGTTGTAGGGATTTTGTTTGGCGGCTACAGTGACGCCGACTGGACTTTGAGGGTTTTGAGTTTGACGAAGATGGCAATGAACGTACAAATACAGATCTGAGAAGGTTTTTTCAAACAGCTATGAATTTTTATAATTTTTACTGCGTAAATTTGTAAATTATTATTGATCTTGTATGACGGTTTATTGTAATTTGTGGAGACCGGTAATCATTTTACACAGTTTAACCCCTGACATTTTAATTCATTTTGAGTTCACGCGTGTTTGTCGGCGGGAAAATCCTAATTCAAATGATTCCTCACTGTCGATTTTTATTATTTCTGTTTTTTTGTCACATTATAAGCAATACATTATTTTTGTTCTACTTCTAGTGTTGCATATTGTTCATTTATTTCCGTTGCATGTTTTCATTTGTCGTTCTATTCCCTGCCGATTTTCGCGAATTTTCGTTTTTTTTGCCGGGGATCTCCTGGCAAACGCCCACCCCTTCTTTTTGGCAATTTTCCATGTTCAAGACCCTGGGCTTATACCCGGATAAATATGGTAAACTTGTTTTGTGATTACTGTTACCGTTTTGCACTTTCACAGATTTGGTTTGAATCTCGTACAAAGACACATCATGAATGATGGCATACAAGTGATAATAAAATAAATGCGATTAATTTACCAGTATTTACTATATGGGGGCAGCCAACCATTGCATACAAACACCTAATTACATGAAGAACCTAGAACACTTTCCTGGAGTTTTTGAAACCAAAATTGTCATCTAATTGTAAAGCCTTTGCTGATGAGTTCTTGAGTTCGATGATGATTTTTTGTGTACACTGACTGTGACTTGAATACATGTTGATTGATTGTTGTCTTCAGTTGTTTTTAGGTTTCGCTGAAATTTAGCCATTTTTCTCAAAAACAATAAAATCACAAAACATGTCATCAACTTTTTCTCAGACATGCTGATTTTATTCAATGATATTTCTTATGAGCATCACACTCATGCATTTCTTTTTTTGTTATATGATTGGATTTTGTGATTTGGTAGCCGTGTCTTTATCAATATTATGTTATATGCATTCTTATGATCAATGTCAAGTTAATCTACTTTATTCACTTTTTTTTTTTATAGTACTTTTTACATATGGATGGACGTGGCAAATATGATTTCAAGAAGATCACAGATGAAACTATTGAGTTTGGTTCGTAATATCTTGAATCTCTTTCCTGAGAGATCAGTCTGTGTTTAGTCGACTACCACATTGGATGTTGTTGGTCAGTGCAGAAAACCATGTAATTTACAGCATAAATTAGTTTATATTTTGTAATATGATTCATTTGATTCTGGAGGTATAATTATATTATTGGAGAATTTTAACTATATTGTAAATAAATTAAAATTTGAGTTTTGCACTTAATGAATGTGTTTTTGATAACTGGGTTTAATAAGACAGCACTAAAGTATTTGACTTTATGTCTAAACTGTCATAAGATTGTTGTAGCCTGACATGTAGGTGTGAGTGACGCCCTCGCAGGCCGAACAGCATCAGATCTCACTAACACCTGACAGAATTATGTATGTCTTGTCGGCAAAATCATTCTTGCAATGAGTTTCAATTAATATTCATTTTGGTGGTCATGGTAACACCGTCAATCAAAGCCATGTTTGCATTGTCGGCAAAAATCACAAACTGTTTTCAACAAAACGATAAACATTTGGGGGAAATTTGCCAGCATCTTATAACACATTATGTCAACAAACAAATAAACTCTTCCATGAATGGTTACTCTTTGATGGCTGTCACTGCAATTGGGAAAGTGAAAAACTACATCGTTCTGTCAGACGCATGTTGGGTTTGGAGCACCGCGGAGGGCACAACTCGCGCGATCTCATCAGGCTAAAGATTGTTGCTGATGGACATTATGCAAACTTCGTAATTAAATATGCAAAACTACACATCTTATTTGTTTGCTGTACATGTTGAGATAGTGGTATTGTACATCACCCTAAAGGATCCAATCTGTGTTCAGATCAAATCTATAAATCAGTAGGAAGATGATATTATAAGTTTTTAACAATGTGACAGTGTAATAGTATTCATTTTCTTTCTGAGTGTTTTACATTATGTTCTATAAAGATATTGATTATAATTATTATATTTGATTATAATGACTATAGTTTGTCTTGAGCCAACCCTCTGCCTAATTTTGTTTTATTTCTGTGTGTTCTAATATTACACAAACACGCACGTCTTATCGGCCTTGTAACAACATTGGATTAAACTTTTAATATAGTTGATCGATGAATTGACTTTTAATATAGTTGATCGATGAATTGGCTTTTAATATAGCTGCGATATGAACTTGATTAAAACGCTTTCCTATATAAGGTTGTGTTTTAATTAAAATCAATTACAATGCAATTCGATGTAGAATTACGTTTTAATTAAGTTTGATTAAATAAAAGGTGAATATCCCGTGACTGAACATAGAAATGTTTGCAAAGCTTAGATTTAGTAAAGGGGTAGGTATGGTATAATTATATTAATATATTATTATAAACTGAACCATACCTTCACCTTTTACTAAACCTAAGCTACGCAAACTTGACATAAATTGGATTCAATATTAAATATAAATTATGAAAATAGTGAGGGTCGTTACAATGTAGGTTCTGTCGTCACAAGTCGGTGTAAAGTTAAATTGAAGTTATCACAGCATTGTTAGCACACACACACACACATACATGAGAGGTCAATAGTGTCTCTGTTAAATGCAGGAGATATAATTAATTTGTGTATGTGTGCTAACTTTGTGATGTAATGAAATGTACATTGCAGTTGTAACTCTATGATGCAAACTCCTGGCTATCTGCACTATCAGACTTCTGACCCAAGACCTAAATGTTGTCAATGGCATAGTTTGTGTTTGCCTGAATTAACTTTTGAAGACACAAAATTATGTTTCATTTTCGTAACAATTTCAAACGAAATCTGTCAAAGAAATGGTAAAGAAGATATGAAAATAAACATGGCCAATAGTTGGAAATGTTAAATTAAACCACAAAACAAAACATGTGTTTGAATAAAAGTGGAACCAGGCATGCTTGAGAAATGGTTGATGTCATGTTCAAATGTTTAGTTTCTATTCATTAGTTGTCTACAATTTTCGTTGTTGAATTACATGTAACCAAATCGCCAATAATGCGGCTTCAAACCCAACCTTGGATAATTTTTTCAAGGAAAAGCTCCTCGTCAGTGTTGCACCTAAAGTTACATGGTTGTAATTAAGGCCTGGTTTTAAAAAAACCCCATAAAATTGCTAGTTGGAAGAAATTTACAATCATAGCGGTTTATAATCTGAAATATGATGAGACACTGTGTGGGTTTATTGGCTAGAACAATGGGTCACATGACTAAGTGGTAACAAAGTTTGAAACACTTAATAACAGCATTCGTGAATGGACAAGATCAGGAAGATCAACACGGAGAAATCAAATACCGTATTTGTTTTATTAGAAGCGCCTATCTAGTAGAAGTGCACATAAAAAGAAAATTACATTTATTGTATGCTTGATCATTGAAATATGACTTATGGCTATAGAAACATTTACATAAATGTACATGCTTTTAATAGAGGAAATACTGTATTGTGAATTACAGCTTGTGAAAAATACAATGTGCCAAAGTCAAATTTTTTCAAAATAGTTTTTCTTTTCAAAATTTCGATCAAGATTTGTTGCCAATAGTAAATTATGTTTGTTTGGTTCAAAATTATCAAGAAAAATTCTGACAAAATGTTGCACAAAATTTGTTTATATATTTTTAATATATTTTATTGCAATATAAAAGATAACAAAAAATTATTGGGTAATTGACTGGTCTCACCATCTTTAGTAAAAACATGCCACAGTCAATTGAGCGATGAAATTCACAATAATTAGACTAATAATAACAATTTATTATTGATTGTTTACAGATTAATATTACTACAAACACCGAATATTCCTCTCTTTAGTGTTACAGTTAATAATAAATTGTCTTGATATAATAATTGCGATTTTAGTCTGTCAAGTGACTGTAGTTGCCGCAAACAATCTATGTAGATATGAACATACCAGCTGTTCAAAGTCTAGATGATGGTTCTTCAAATGAATACGATACGTAAAAACCACCCACAAATACATCGGTGTCAGCAACACTGATGAACCCAAGACTATTTGTAATATAAATGAAGAAAACTATGGTTTGTTACCTTGGCCAGACTGCCGATGTTCAAATTAAAATGCAATATTATGTCTACATGAGTTAATAATTAGAATAATAATGTACTCTGCGAAAAGACAATACAATGGTGACATAACATATTACAAGGATACCGAAAAGTACGCACGAAGACAGTACAGTGGGAGTATCAACTAACATGCAACATACTGTACTGTCTGAGTGCATACTTTTCGGTATCCTCATAATAACCTTATTTTTATACATCTTTTTCTCCCAGGGATACATAATGGGAATGCCGAAATCCAAAATGTTTTGAAGAGATTTAGGGAACTTCTTTGTGTGGGGCCCGGTCAAACCCTGGGGGCAGCCATGTTTGTTCTTATTATTAGCGGACGCTTATGCGCGGAATCGTTCCATATTTGGAATTCGTGTTTCCTAATATGGTAGGATGAAAATACCCCATAAAATACCACAAAATTAATTGGTGTTACGGTGACAGATGTTTAATAGCTATTAGTAACCATAATATTCAGTTATAAAAATAAATCAGAAAAAAATGATATACCCAAAGGTGTAGAATACCTGAACCAAAAAGATTTTATGTACAAATGATAAAAAATTAACCCTGTTGGTTGTCATGGTGACAACATTTAATACATATTAATGATGCAAGAACGTTACATGAGTGCAGTTGTTACAACCAGGGACGTCACTATACCAATGACACCGAAAACATGGATAACCAATAGTATAACTGCATATGTTGATCCCTGTCAAGAAAACGAATACATTAGAAACTAAGATATTTTTATCCGATGCGTTTTCTAACCTGACTTGTGATTGCAATGTAACAGAATGTAAACATGAACTTACTGTTAGATTGGGCTTGAGTTCATCATGGTCGTCTTGTTTAACTCCATTACTGCCAGCTGGAGACATTTCATAATTCTGTGAGCGTGAACGTCTATTAGCTAAATTATAAAAAAAATCATGTTTGAAAAAATACATGCAGTCAGGGATAGATTTCCATTTGAATCCAGACTCCAGTAAAGTTGTATACAAATGTTCCTTCAAGGGAAAGCACTGTGTCACATAGTTTATTAACTTACCAGCACCCTCTACAATTCCAATTACTAATTTTAATAGTACTTCCATCATGACGTGGAAAGCTACAAATCCAACCACAGTCCAGGTTGTATATTTCGGCAGATCCATTTTCTCCAGATCAATTCCAATAAAAATACATGCCACTATGAAACAATAACAATCAATATTAGATATATTATTTAGAGAAATTTTGTCATATATTGCTGGTTGAAATTAAATATGCGCATTTTATAACTACTACTACTTGCATAACATTTTTGAGGATTGTTGTCAATGTCCAATAATATTGATGATAATGTTCACATAGTTGCTGCACAAACAAAATTCAATATTTCCAAATTAAAACTTTTTACCATGACTACAGCATAGAGCCATGTTGAAAGGCTCGCCTTGTTTCTCTAACTGAAATAACTTACAGTACTGCTATGTCTTGTGCTGCAGGCACTGTACATCAACACTGATTGTATGTACATGTATTAATTGAGAGCATTGTCAAAACATGCATAGTCTCCCCATTTATCAAGTGATATACTTACAAGCCAGGATGTATGCAGACATGCCAACCACCCAGTGAGCCCAGTTGAAATATGGACGCCTGCAAAGTCAAATAAACAAGTTAAGAATAAACTATTTTAGTATTGAGAGGTAACAAACAAACTTCTATACACTGAATTTCACTTTAATAGTCAGTTTTTTTTTCATAGAGATTTATACAACATTAGTACCCCGGAAGACTCTGGTGCCACATTCTAATGAGCAGAAGAAATTTTTACTCGCAAGAGACGATAACGCCCATTACTTGTCAGTCTGTTGTAGAAGGTGTTGTGAATGGTTGTATTTTGAACCACCATTTGAAATTCATAATTAGTGTATAAGATCAAATGCAATGTATATTTTGCTGTTTTTAATGAAATAATTCATTCTCTCTGCCACTATACAGAGTATAACTGAAGATGAAACACAAATAGTTCTTATAATATTCAAGCATTGTGTTCCAATTCCCTTTGTGAAATCAAATTATTAAAATTACTTTTTTCATATTCAATGAATCTTACCTAACAGTTCCAGGATGAGGTCTCAGCAAAGCCAGTATTGGGTTAAGGAATCCTAGTGCTACTGTGACTATCCCACAAACAGCATGGATGAATTTTGGCTGTAGAAATAAAACAAAAAACATAACTATTATATGTAAACTATAATGTTGCATGCAAGCTGAAAATATAATCAGTCTGTAACTAGCTGCAGCCCCACACTATTTATCGCAATATACAAGGAGAACACTCTATAGTTCATCATTGTAAAAAATCATACTTTTGTTTTTTTAGAAATGTACATGTCTGGCTGTTGTAATTTGATTACTCACCTGAGTTGTGAACTTATAATGAACAAACCCTCCAAGATAGACAAAAATGATGACAAAGGCAGTGATAAAACAACAAAAATTTAGCATCATGAGGAATCTGTGAAACTGAAAAAGAACTGTGTATTATTTGCATATCTATGCATTATGGGTAATTGAACAATGAAAAAAAATAACTGGGAAATAATAGTCAAACTTTGGAATGATTGGCTATGAAATAATATCTTGGGAAGAGACAGGCTATGAAATGATAGCTGGAAGATGGGTCATAAAATAACTATGGTAGGCCATAAAATGAACACCAAGGTATAATAGGTCATCAAATGATACCTGAAGAAGGATTGGTCATTAAATGATTGCTGATGAATAATAGGGTATTAAATGATATCTGAAGAAGGATTGGTCATTAAATGATTGCTGATGAATAATAGGGTATTAAATGATATCTGAAGAAGGATTGGTCATTAAATGATTGCTGATGAATAATAGGGTATTAAATGATATCTGAAGAAGGATTGGCCATAAAATGATTGCTGAGGAATAATAGGGTATTAAATGATATCTGAAGAAGGATTGGTCATTAAATGATTGCTGAGGAATAATAGGGTATTAAATGATATCTGAAGAAGGATTGGCCATAAAATGATTGCTGAGGAATAATAGGGTATTAAATGATATCTGAAGAAGGATTGGTCATTAAATGATTGCTGAGGAATAATAGGGTATTAAATGATATCTGAAGAAGGATTGGCCATAAAATGATTGCTGAGGAATAATAGGGTATTAAATGATATCTGAAGAAGGATTGGTCATTAAATGATTGCTGAGGAATAATAGGGTATTAAATGATATCTGAAGAAGGATTGGCCATAAAATGATTGCTGAGGAATAATAGGGTATTAAATGATATCTGAAGAAGGATTGGCCATAAAATGATTGCTGAGGAATAATAGGGTATTAAATGATATCTGAAGAAGGATTGGCCATAAAATTATTGCTGAGGAATAATATGGTATTAAATAACATCTGAAGAAGGATTGGCCATTAAATGATTGCTGAGGAATAATAGGGCATTAAATGATATCTGAAGAAGGATTCGTCATTACATGATTGCTGAGGAATAATAGGGTATTAAATGATATCTGAAGAAGGATTGGCCATAAAATGATTGCTGAGGAATAATAGGGTATTAAATGATATCTGAAGAAGGATTGGTCATTAAATGATTGCTGAGGAATAATAGAACATCAAATGCTATCTGAAGAAAGATTGGTCATTAAATGATTGCTGAGGAATAATAGGGTATTAAATGATATCTGAAGAAGGATTGGTCTTTAAATGATTGCTGAGGAATAATAGGGTATTAAATGATATCTGAAGAAGGAATGGTCATTAAATGATTGCTGAGGAATAATAGGGTATTAAATGATATCTGAAGAAGGATTGGTCATTAAATGATTGCTGAGGAATAATAGGGTATTAAATGATAGCTGAAAAAGGATTGGTCATTAAATGATTGCTGAGGAATAATAGAACATCAAATGCTATCTGAAGAAGGATTGGTCATTAAATGATAGCTGAGGAATAATAGGGTATTAAATGATATCTGAAAAAGGATTGGTCATTAAATGATTGCTGAGGAATAATAGAACATCAAATGCTATCTGAAGAAGGATTGGTCATTAAATGATAGCTGAGGAATAATAGGGTATTAAATGATAGCTGAAAAAGGATTGGTCATTAAATGATTGCTGAGGAATAATAGGGTATTAAATGATAGCTGAAAAAGGATTGGTCATTAAATGATTGCTGAGGAATAATAGAACATCAAATGCTATCTGAAGAAGGATTGGTCATTAAATGATAGCTGAGGAATAATAGGGTATTAAATGATAGCTGAAAAAGGATTGGTCATTAAATGATTGCTGAGGAATAATAGAACATCAAATGCTATCTGAAGAAGGATTGGTCATTAAATGATAGCTGAGGAATAATAGGGTATTAAATGATAGCTGAAAAAGGATTGGTCATTAAATGATTGCTGAGGAATAATAGGGTATTAAATGATAGCTGAAAAAGGATTGGTCATTAAATGATTGCTGAGGAATAATAGAACATCAAATACTATCTGAAGAAGGATTGGTCATTAAATGATAGCTGAGGAATAATAGGGTATTAAATGATAGCTGAAAAAGGATCGGTCATTAAATGATTGCTGAGGAATAATAGAACATCAAATGCTATCTGAAGAAGGATTGGTCATTAAATGATAGCTGAGGAATAATAGGGTATTAAATGATATCTGAAAAAGGATTGGTCATTAAATGATTGCTGAGGAATAATAGAACATCAAATGCTATCTGAAGAAAAATTGTCCATAAAATGATTGCTGAGGAATAATAGGGTATTAAATGATATCTGAAGAAGGATTGGTCATTAAATGATTGCTGAGGAATAATAGAACATCAAATGATATCTGAAGAAGGATTGGTCATTAAATGATTGCTGAGGAATAATAGGGTATTAAATGATAGCTGAAAAAGGATTGGTCATTAAATGATTGCTGGGGAATAATAGGGTATTAAATGATAGCTGAAAAAGGATTGGTCATTAAATGATTGCTGAGGAATAATAGAACATCAAATGCTATCTGAAGAAGGATTGGTCATTAAATGATAGCTGAGGAATAATAGGGTATTAAATGATATCTGAAAAAGGATTGGTCATTAAATGATTGCTGAGGAATAATAGAACATCAAATGCTATCTGAAGAAGGATTGGCCATAAAATGATTGCTGAGGAATAATAGGGTATTAAATGATATCTGAAGAAGGATTGGTCATTAAATGATTGCTGATGAATAATAGGGTATTAAATGATATCTGAAGAAGGATTGGTCATTAAATGATTGCTGATGAATAATAGGGTATTAAATGATATCTGAAAAAGGATTGGTCATTAAATGATTGCTGAGGAATAATAGGGTATTAAATGATAGCTGAAAAAGGATTGGTCATTAAATGATTGCTGAGGAATAATAGGGTATTAAATGATATCTGAAGAAGGATTGGTCATTAAATGATAGCTGAGGAATAATAGGGTATTAAATGATAGCTGAAAAAGGATCGGTCATTAAATGATTGCTGAGGAATAATAGAACATCAAATGCTATCTGAAGAAGGATTGGTCATTAAATGATAGCTGAGGAATAATAGGGTATTAAATGATATCTGAAAAAGGATTGGTCATTAAATGATTGCTGAGGAATAATAGAACATCAAATGCTATCTGAAGAAAGATTGTCCATAAAATGATTGCTGAGGAATAATAGGGTATTAAATGATATCTGAAGAAGGATTGGTCATTAAATGATTGCTGAGGAATAATAGAACATCAAATGATATCTGAAGAAGGATTGGTCATTAAATGATTGCTGAGGAATAATAGGGTATTAAATGATAGCTGAAAAAGGATTGGTCATTAAATGATTGCTGGGGAATAATAGGGTATTAAATGATAGCTGAAAAAGGATTGGTCATTAAATGATTGCTGAGGAATAATAGAACATCAAATGCTATCTGAAGAAGGATTGGTCATTAAATGATAGCTGAGGAATAATAGGGTATTAAATGATATCTGAAAAAGGATTGGTCATTAAATGATTGCTGAGGAATAATAGAACATCAAATGCTATCTGAAGAAGGATTGGCCATAAAATGATTGCTGAGGAATAATAGGGTATTAAATGATATCTGAAGAAGGATTGGTCATTAAATGATTGCTGATGAATAATAGGGTATTAAATGATATCTGAAGAAGGATTGGTCATTAAATGATTGCTGATGAATAATAGGGTATTAAATGATATCTGAAGAAGGATTGGTCATTAAATGATTGCTGAGGAATAATAGAACATCAAATGCTATCTGAAGAAGGATTGGCCATAAAATGATTGCTGAGGAATAATAGGGTATTAAATGATATCTGAAGAAGGATTGGTCATTAAATGATTGCTGATGAATAATAGGGTATTAAATGATAGCTGAAAAAGGATTGGTCATTAAATGATTGCTGAGGAATAATAGAACATCAAATGCTATCTGAAGAAGGATTGGTCATTAAATGATAGCTGAGGAATAATAGGGTATTAAATGATATCTGAAAAAGGATTGGTCATTAAATGATTGCTGAGGAATAATAGAACATCAAATGCTATCTGAAGAAAGATTGTCCATAAAATGATTGCTGAGGAATAATAGGGTATTAAATGATATCTGAAGAAGGATTGGTCATTAAATGATTGCTGAGGAATAATAGAACATCAAATGATATCTGAAGAAGGATTGGTCATTAAATGATTGCTGAGGAATAATAGGGTATTAAATGATAGCTGAAAAAGGATTGGTCATTAAATGATTGCTGGGGAATAATAGGGTATTAAATGATAGCTGAAAAAGGATTGGTCATTAAATGATTGCTGAGGAATAATAGAACATCAAATGCTATCTGAAGAAGGATTGGTCATTAAATGATAGCTGAGGAATAATAGGGTATTAAATGATATCTGAAAAAGGATTGGTCATTAAATGATTGCTGAGGAATAATAGAACATCAAATGCTATCTGAAGAAGGATTGGCCATAAAATGATTGCTGAGGAATAATAGGGTATTAAATGATATCTGAAGAAGGATTGGTCATTAAATGATTGCTGATGAATAATAGGGTATTAAATGATATCTGAAGAAGGATTGGTCATTAAATGATTGCTGATGAATAATAGGGTATTAAATGATATCTGAAGAAGGATTGGCCATAAAATGATTGCTGAGGAATAATAGGGCATTAAAGGATATCTGAAGAAGGATTGGTCATTATTGGTCAGGAATAATCTGTCATTAAATGATATCTGAAGAAGATAGGTCATTACATGACTTTTGTAGTAGGAGAAGGAACATATATTGAGGCATATCTTAATTTCATTTAAATTCAATAAAAAGACGTAACTTACTGCAAACCAGACTTTTTCTCCGCATAGCTTACTGTTTGGCCAAATGAGTTTGAAATATCTAGCAAATATTATAGCAATACTAGCGAGACCCATCCATCCACTAATCATCAGACATGCTATGGGAGGTAGAGAAAAAATATATGAGATATCGACAATTACAATAAGATCACCGACTGGGGCGACATATTTCTCACAGAATTCTCGCTTTGTACGAAGGATCTTAACAGCGTGCTATAATGCATTTCAATGTACAGTGTTATTGTGGCACTATGGAGTATATATTACTGTCGTAATTATAGTGGGAAAGCTTGATTGTTTTAAATATCGATAACATATAAAATATATAAAATAACGCAATCACGCATTATTGGCATTTAAAAATGTATCATTTTGTTATTCTAAAAATATTTCCTTATCTTTATGAAATTTACTTATCGTCATATAAATTGTCCAATTGAATCACGTTTAATAATTCAAATGTATCTGTCTTGTCGATTTCATATTGATAAGTTGCGAGGCAACACTCACCATGGACTTTAAGCATGATTGGTCTTTTCATAATCTCGCTGTATGTCTGCACACCGTCTAGTTGCAAGGCCTTGGCAGTGATAATTGGCAACGTCATGTGTTTTCCTTTTCCTGTAAATCCTGAAATTGACAACATAATTATCAACTCATCATATGCTGCAACCCTTCCCCCTCAAAAAAAGGTACAACTTTGGGCTAAAACTGTATGCATGCGCGGATTTTGGCTGGAAAATAATGACAAATCCAGCCACCCCCCTACAATTTACCTTACGTGGATGTGCTGCCCTGTTGGGTGTGATTTTTCAGCCATCTGGTCTTAAATGATCCACAAATTTCAGGGATTTGGTCTAAAAGGGGTTTATTACATATTTATTAAGATAATTTAGGTCTTCTTTTAATATGCCACAACCGTACTTTGCTCTAAAATGGGATCTGACGGACAACTGTTTGGTCTATGATGGGGTCTACATTTTTGGTCTAAAATGAGCTATGGGTCGTGCAGTGCGGGCTACCCACCTATACCATATCGGCAGCCAAGTAACCCCCGGGCCGGTGTGAGGATATTCAATAGATCCGCCAGTAGTATGTAACAATACTATAATCAGACTAATGTGTCTGTGGTGTGTTAGAGCATAGACCCTGGTTAGAGTTGCAACCAATAATTACTGTAACGAAAACAGAAGAGGAAACATGGAAAAATAACTGTACTTTGAAGTCAATTTGTATGTTTTATATCTTACCATTCATTGACCAGAGTGGTCCCCGTGGAATTAACAAATAGTGTGGATCGTTCAGATCGAAAGTTATATTCGCCCCTTGGTCTTCTGACGGCACATAGTCAACTGACATTGGTCGATTAAAGGTACATTGAATACTGTTTTCAAAGTACATGCCGCTGAAACTGGCTAGGCTTGCCTGAAATGAAATATATATATATATATACATGTAGTAAACGAATATTATTTTAAAAGGCGGTAGTCGTCTCGCCAAGCATGCGCGAGATTTGTAGGTCTCATATAAACAAAGATGGCGACTTTGACTGTTGCGCAGATCAACGAGTACAAAATGAGACGTTACTAAGCTTTAATTAGGTATTTATTTAGGTGATTGGACGGTATCGAAGGAGTCACCGACGGTAATTAGTGCAATCCGCGCCAAGGTCAAGCCTTATACTTGTGTTTTCCATTAGAAGAGCGCATTGGATTGTGGAAAAATCAATATGTATATGTCGCACATGCGCAGCGCGACGACTCCCGCCCTTTAAACAGTAATTAAATCGAGTATTTGGGATTTAAAATTGACTATGTTATAGTGCAATAATGACGCACGAGTATCAGGGTCTTGTCATATTGACCGCGTGATGGCGCTTATCAAATGAGAAGCACTACCACTCGTTGCGGTGAGATTACCTTACCTCTGAGATTGGCTGTGGGACATTGCTTTTGCCTTTGTTGTAAGAGTGGTCGAAATGAAGCGTGTCCTGGTAGAACAGACATGCCCAAACGTCATCGTTATTCTAGAGGGCAAAGATCAAAAATATAAATATTATTATTAGTTATGAGTTGTACTAGCCGATACCGAAAACAATATTATTATAATTTCGCAGTCAATTTTTACCATCATTTGCTCTTTGGAGAATCCAACTCCTATATAGCTGTCTCCGTACTCCATCCTCATCCTACCCAGTAACTCGATCTGAATCGTGGAGTCGGAACCTTGTTGCCATGACACGAATACGTCACAATCATCCTTGTTTGTGCAGCCTTCCGGTATGGAAAAACATCCCTTTGTCTCCCCGCATCCCGAAGACGTCACTATGTAGTTTGCCTATTAAAAAACAAAGTAAACAGATATAAGCAATTCTTGTGTGTAAAATAAATACTTCAGAGGTGTTATGGTTTTGTCTTTTCTGAAGCTGCAGTTCGTGCTTCGGTGGTTCATAGATTCTTTATTCTGATATCACTTGATGACGTCACGTCAAGTGTGTTGGTTCCCGGCATATATTTCATTGTCATAGGGACGAGTGTGAAGACAGCGTACGGTTCCTATTTTTCGACACACAAATATTGTTAAATTGGCTGAAATTTCAATTTATCAACATTCGCGGGAATCGTACGCCAATCGAACGCAGACCGAACCGGACGCTATCTTCACACTCATAAGGTGTGCCTTGTTCTGTTTGTTTGTTTGTTGCATAGCCTTCATATATCGACTGTCAATACATCGTTCACCAAATAATTGAAAACATGCACTGACATGGCAGCGTTACGATCTTTCCCGACAACGATCTATGCCAATTTATAACTATTGGAGAATTGTTTACTTTCATTCATCTGGGGGAGTGTATAGTCAATGTTGTCTACCTTTTTGTGGTATATTTTTGAGTTGCTTGTTAATGGTTAGGTTACGATGTCATTGTAAACAACTGGTGCATGATCAGTAAATGGCGACAAAATGCGTTGGGTACAACTATTTAATGGAAGGAAAATCAAAGTGGGACGGGGAATTACACGGCTCATACAGCGAAAACTACATATTATTCAACATTATTAGTTTTGAAGATACTTTTCAAAATGAATTTTATTTTTAAAAAACGTACCTATTCAGTAAAGGCAAGTCTGTTTGGAAAGAAAAATGAATTAATCTTGATACAAGCATACGTATATGTCAAACGACATCTTACTAAGAATGGAAGTCTCGCTCTGAAAGGGGCGATAAAAAATGCAATGTCATTGCATTTCTATTGACAAAGTTGTATTGCTAACATACCTCATCAGCCCAGACCTCACTGGCTGCCAGCAACGCACATAACACCATCAACATATTACGCATTATTATTTAGACTGCAAAAATCGTTGTTTTCAAATTCTGTGGAATAAATAGTGAAAGTATACAATCAGTTAACAATCATAGTATAGGCAGCGTATATTCGGGTAAAGGGTTCCGATCGTTTACGGCTATTCGCTGATCGAACATTTCGTTCATAGATCGTCGTGAACGTACGCAGTCAGTGGTCGTTGTAGTATGCAGGTATATAAACGTATGGCAGACGTTCCGCAAAGCTTGGTATCACAATTTCACTGTGATAGGCGCAGACTTAGTGTTCAAGGTGCAATTTCCGAGCGCATACTGTTCAATTGCCGTCGGTGGTCGTGAGTTCCTAAGTTTAGACCGAAGCATGGACTATCGCGAGACTGTGCGAGAGTGTAAGATCTAGGCTGAAAGGGCTAATTAATTTGGGAACTCGTATTCACAGCTTTTACGTAACGAGTCGCTAATGATAGAAATAGTAAAATAGTTTCACAGTGACCATTGTGATACCGCTTTATCGCCGGTGCATGTGCGATATTCGTCAACAATAAGTGCTTTCAATGTGTCCGTGCTTGTCACCGCCATGTGCATACAGAAATTCTAAAGATAGAAAATAAGAAGAAAGAACGTCGTGAGTTTTGAGAGACGAGACAATGTTTATATTCACTGACGTATGTGATCGTAGAAATGCTGGTATGACCGCCTATGAGGTAGTAGTAAGAACCACTGAGTGAAATAGGCCGAACACAGCATAACAAGTCGTCGTGAATGAAATAAAAATAGAGTCAAGGGCGCCTGTAACACCACAGGCAATGTCTTCGCTTAGCTGACAGATAAAAAATAGGTGATGAAAAACGTTTGAATGAAGATCAAATAAATTACTTGATATACCGTGTACCTACAAATGAATCGCGTGGTTGTCATGGTTATAAAAATATCATATCATAAATACATAACATATTTATTATATTTAGTATTTGTTGATACAAAATGATCATACCAAATATTCTATTCGGAATATAAAATTATTAGAAAACACTTTTTATTAAAACTACGACAATATACTAGTAGAATGTGATGAGAATCAAGGAGCCCACTTACCTCAGCTGTAAAGGAGACTCTTTTGCGCTATCTCGTGGTGGTAGTAGCCGCTCCTATACATTATATATGTGAACAATCAAATGAATGCATACAAAACAGAGTTTCAATGTAATATACATACAAATAGACGATAAACTTTTACATGACAAACATTCAATGAAATCGACTTTCATTGTTTGACTAGAGGGCGTGCTGATACATTCCTGTCAGTCTATGGGATGCAGTCACCGGGAGTTGAAACAACTTATGTGATTTGTTTATTAAATAATCGCAAATGTGTGTCCCATTCTCTCTAACACCCTTTATCTGTTTAACACTGTCGACTTACATAATATAATTTCATTTAATTTCATTTGGTCGACGTAATAGTGCCACACAAGGTGAGAAAATCTCACTATTTTCACTTCCCGTGCACCATTCCCACCTCTGGCGAAGGTGGTAGATAGTGATAACCACGTGATCAAGTCACGATCGCAAGCACCCATTTGTCACAAGTCGCTTACTATAGTCCTCTTATATTCACCCCGTGTCACGATGACCTCCTTTCTTTTATTCGAGGTAAAACTTAATAAAAGTAGAAATCAACCCCAGTGTATGATTGTGAAGGGATCGTTGTTCAGTGACGTCATTACAAATAAGGTGGTAATCATCTGTCGTTATCATGTGTCACCATAGACAACTATTCACAGTTGTATCCCACTTTGTATTCTCTGTAGAAAACCTGTGAGCATTAGTGTGTGCAGTTCATGAAAAATATTAACCAATATAATCCCGAACTTCTAAAATCAAGTAAAGTTACCTCCGAGTGATTATAACATTTATGTTTGAGTTGGTAATTAGACATAGCGACCTTCAGTACAGCTAGATTCAGTACTCCAATGTAATGTTTTCGTAGTTTTGATTATTTCAGCTCGAGCCAGCCAAAATGGCCGTGTATACACGTTCGGCATACATATGTTGTGCAATTTCACTGATCTACGTAGCTCACAATATATATAATGGATTAATACCTAGATATACATTTAACATTTATTAAATCTGTTTGGGGATGTTTGCTCTTTAAGAATAAAAATAAGAGAGAAGACGACCCTTCATTAAATATGTTTGTCAAGAACTGAGTACACCAAGTAAGCTCGTTATAGCGCCCTCAATACACATGTTTCGAATATACCAATAAAACTGATCCTGGAATCTCAAATCACGCATATACTATCGTGGCATACCATGAACATATACACCAACAAAGTCATTTTGTCTGCAGTTAAAGACACAAAAACAGAACTAAACGCAAAACCTTGAGTTATTAAGTGGGTCAACCATATTTTAAAACGCACCACCATTAGGTCAATCCAACTTGAAGACGGCAAATCTGATGAGGTTTTTTTCTAATTAAATGTCGGATTTTCGAATAATATATTTAAAACTCAATAGTTGTACAAATTTTAAATACTGTATATATACTGTTTAAATGGTAGAATACACTATTTGAAACTCGTTTGGCTGCCATAATCCGTAATGAATGACTTTCAGACGAATTCCGAATAGCATGTGTGATTCGTGACTCGATATTTCTAGGATGTTCGACTTTTTTCGAAATTCTAATATGTAATTATTTCAGATATGCCGTCCCCTTTTCGACAAGTTGGTATGCGCGAATTAATTAAATGTCGGGCAATCAGTATAATGTAATCAAAAATTCAAAGAATACTCAAATACGAAGTGTAAAAAATAATTGTCAAAACTAGAAAAATGTACATTGTTAAAAAAACGATATATACAAACTATATAGAATACGATTGGCCGATTTAGCAAAATAAAAACCAAATGTAACAGTTTGTTTGCCATTGAATATTCGAAAATATGCTAAGATACCATATCGTAGAAAACCTTTTGGAGACTAGTTTGACTGTCATTGAGGAAGGATTTCATAGCAATGCAATTATTTGTAATAGTTACTAAATATATTAAACGACTGAAAGCAATGTATCAACTTAATCCGAGTTTGTGTGATTCATCAATTTAAAGAATATATTGTATTTTCTTGAAAAGATAACTAGAACCATATAAATTTCCTAATCATATTAATAACATTTTTCACTAACTTTGAACTTTGATGTTGTTTGATATACACAGTAGTAATTATTTCAACAGTTTTCAAATTAATGTTGTGATGACGAATTATTCTTACGCAACGATTGTATTATTTTCGAAGAGTGGTGTCCCGCCCTCTATTGTTAGGTGCTGCATAAATTAATCAAATATTAAAAGTGTGTAAACTGGTGGCGAAGTTTATGTAACACGTCTATTGTTCCAAAACGCCCCGTCTCCCTGGGTGGGGCGATACTAATTACCACTGTGAAGTGGATCTAACACTTTGTTGGGTGGAAACTTCGATGGCGAATAAGGACGACAACGAACTTTAACACATATTTCACGACGTGTGACAACAACTAGTATAAATATCTGGACTTACTCCGGTCACATCATTCAACTCTTGCCTTCGTTAAGTCATCAATAACAACACACCTCCAGTTCTGACATCGTATATATTTAAATTTAAGGTGAGTCCTTTATTGAAATACACGGTGGGAAACCCGTAAAACACGATACGAGGACATGGGTCGTGTTTGACTCAGTTTATTTGGCGTGTAACTTATGTAGCGTGTAACTGTCTATGCGATGTGTATGTACGTGTAATTACGGGCTATACTGTTTTATAAAGTTTCATTGCAGTCGCTAAGACGGAAATGTAAAATTGTGTACGACAGTTTGTAAAGCACGTGTCATGTCACACACCACAAACGGTTTGCCCACCCTCTTACTCATTCGATTCCAATTTCGTTCAAATATTGTATACTAAATGTGTTTAATTACCTGGAACACTTCGCAGCATAAAATGAAATAATCCGTTCTGTACTACATTTGTGTATTACTATTCTTGACAATATTATGGTGGCGCTATAACGCTTGTATTCATACGTGTATCGTATTTTATATTTCAGAACCCCCTACTTTGTTACTATAGAAACCACATACAATAAGATGGCGGATGATTATCACCAATATGACATGACAAAGATAACCAACTGTGACGACAACTTAGCAGAGATTAAGAAGGTGGCCCAGATGCCGTCAGCTTGTCATTGGGAATGGAGGAATCGACTGAAAACAATTGCTGTTAATGTGGGTTATGCTTTTACGCTGGCTGTTATTCTGTATTTGGCGCTACCATATTGGGTAGAAGAGTCCCTACTCGAAGTACTGCTCTATTCGTTGCTGTCGATCAGCGTGACGTCACTCTGTGTTATGATTGCATCATACTATCAACTTCGCGTAGACTGTAGGCAGAATAAAACACGCTGCGAGCAGCTAGCAACGTCCGTTACCATGGAAAAATCAGCCAACGAAGCATTGATCCAAGAATCGGATCACTTTCGTGATATGATCGTTGCACTTAAGACCGACAAACATTACTTGACAGAAGAAAACCAGAAGTTATGGAGAAAAATCGAACTACTTCAAGTCCAGATCCTTTCTCTCGAATCATGCCTGGAAAGACTGACAGACAGCGCCACCTCAGACGAAGACGAGGAAGACGGTGACGATAAGTTGACCGTTGATGGCGATTGTTGTATCGTGTGCATGGAACGGGAAAGAGACATAGTGACAGTGCCTTGCAAACACCTGTGTATGTGTACTCGATGTGCCAGTAGAGTGAAATACTGCCCTCTATGTCGAAAGAAAGTCAAGAAATCTGTGAAAATTTTCAAAGGTTAAATTATTTTACACAAGTACATGCACGTGTTATTATATTTGTTTTGTGTTAATATATATTTTCCAATAAATGAATAAATAAGTGAATAAACTACCTGTCTATATAAACAATTGTGTACATTGTATTCTCGCAAACGAATGAGTGAATGAATTATTGCTATCTGATTCATGTAACAATAAATAACATATTGAAATAGTAAGAGAAATGTCCAGTAATGGTAATCTGTGCAGTGATTGTTATTGTACGGACCGAATCTATCAGTGTATATTCGTATTAGAAAACGGAGATGTCAAATTGTTCGAGTTACGGACATCGAGTTACGAACATCGAGTTACAGAAATGACCACGCCCACTTTTGCAAAACCACGCCCAAATTATAACTCTATGTTCAATTAACAGTTAACAGAACTTCGGGTTACGGGCAACATACATTTTGTTACAATATGTTGTTGCGCGTCACTAGTTTTTCGGTTTCATTATTTCTACCATTCTTTATCGGTTAAACACTACATCTACATTTGGGACAAACAAATAATAATTTCCTGTTAGGGAGGCGTGTTCGAAGTCAATACATATGTTGCGCCATTTCACTAATCTACGTAGCTCACAATATATATAATGGATTAGTAAAATGTTGGGGAATGTTTGCTCTTCAAAAATAAAAAGAAGAGAGAAGACTACCCTTCATTAAACATGTTTGTCAAGAATTGAGTACCCAAAGCAAGCTCGTTATAGCGCCCTCAATAAATGTATTTCGAATATACCAATAAAACTGATCACAATAAACAAGTTCGCATCGTGGAATCTCAAATCACGCATATACTATCGTGGCGTTCAATAAACATATACACAACAAAATCATTTTGTCTACAGTTAAAGACACAAAAACAGAACTAAACGCAAAACCTGGGGTTATTAAGTGGGTCAACTATATTTTAACAAATGCGTCATTGAATTATGTGCTCGCGGAATGAGCAGGTATCATCTAGAGTGCCACAGGGCTCCGTTTTGGAACCAGTACTCTTTATTGTGTGTGTGAACGATCTCCCCGATCACATAAGTTCATCATACTGCTCAACCTATGCCGAAGATACAAAACTTTATAAATATATCATAAATGTTACAGACTTTTTCATCCTCCATAATGATTTAAATAAGCTCCATGATTGGTGTAAGGATTGGTTTCTGAAGCTAAATCCCCAGAAGTGTAACGTTATCTCGTTCACTAAGAAACGCTCGACTCTCTATCACAATTATAAGATAGATGGTTTGCCGATTGAACGTATCGATCAAGTTAAAGACCTTGGTGTCATAACCTTAGTTGGTCCGCTCATGTTAGCACTATTGTGACAAAAGCATACAAAATGCTAAGTCTAATAAAGCGCACATGTAGACAATTTACCAGTATTATATGTCTACGCAGTTTGTATATTTCGTTAATTAGAAGTCGTCTTGAATACTGTACTCAAATCTGGTCACCACATCAAAAATACCTGGTTGGTAAAGTTGAGCGGGTCCAACTAAAGTTTGTCAAACACTTATGTTATCTTACTTCTCGCCCATTTGGATCGTCACAGTATAATGAATTATGTTTTCGTTTTAATTTATTGTCACTTGAGAGTCGTAGAAATTATCTTGACTCCATCTTTTGATTCTCCCTACACTATTTCCAACATTCCTTTTTATGCTCCCTCCAGAAATCTCCGCTCCGTATATCCCTTCAAACTACCTCTTTGTCGCTGTGACAGTAATCTCAGAAAATATTTTTTTATCCCTCGATGTCGTGACTTGTTAAATTGTATTTATATTGCTGGTTCAGTAGACATGTTTACGAGTCTATCTTCTTTTAAGACATCTGTTTTAAATGTCATAAGTTGAGCTTTGGGTCTTTCTTTTTATTTTATATTATTTTCGTAAATTTGTTTGTATTTGTATTTTATGAGTGCCTGTAATTGGGGAAATCTGTTGGTATCTCAAATAAATAAATTTAATAATTTAAAGCGGGAGGGTCAGCGCCTTCGCACGCGCGGGAATTGAGCCCCAAGCGACGATAACAACACACGCTAAAAACGGAAAGGCTCATGGGTAGACGCATGTTTGTAAACAATGAAACGCTATGTTCATCTGACGCATGCGCAGGTGACGACTCCCCCGCTTTAAGTTACTAGTATATATTTTTTGGGACTCCATTGACTGTCATTTACGGCGGATTTGCTATTTACGACCGATTTCATAGCAATGAAATAATTTGTAATAGTTTCTAAATATATTAAGCGAGTGAAAGCAATGTATAAACTTAATCCGAGTCAGACAAGCGCTATTGTGTCCTACAAGAACAGAATTTTCAGTTTAAGGTGATTCTTAATCTTCAGAATGGAGAGTTAAAGGCACATTCCTATCAGTCTCTGGGATGTTGTCACCGGGAGTTGGAACAACTTATGTGATTTGTCTATTAAATAATCACAAATCTGTGCCCCTTTCTTTTTAACCCCTCTTATCTGTTTATCACTGTTAACTTTTATAATATAATTTCATAGATTAGAAACAAAAGATTTCTTTTTCCAGAATGAAAAACATTGGAACATATTCAAATTACGTTGTTGTGCACTGTGCTTGTTGATTGGCTGGAATTGAAATTAATAAATATTTATCAAGATGAAGAGAATACAATTGTTGCACTGAGAGTAATTTTGTAACACAATATAAGCTGTTGGTGCATAGTCGAAGCAATTTGTTCACCGTGACGCAATTACAATCATAATGGATTGTACTGTGTGACATATGTGTTTATTACCATAATCTCATTACTATTCATGTGTTAATTTCATTTGGTCGACGTAATAGTGCCACACAGGGAGAGAAAGTCTCGCTAATTTCACGTCCCATGCACCATTCCCACCTCTGGCGATAATTCGTGATAATCACGTGATCAAGTCACGATCTCAAGCACCCATTTGTCACAAGTCGCTCACTATAGTCTTCTTATATTCACCCCGATAGACCGTGTCGCGGTGATCTCCTTTCTTTTATACGAGAATAAAATTTAAAAAAAAACATATCAAAACCAGTGTATGATTGTGAAGGGGCCGTTGTTCAGTGACGTCATTACAAATATGGTAAACACCTGTCGTTATCACGTATATTTGCTAATAAATGAATAAATATCTGATTAAACAACCTGTCTGTGTAAACAATTGTGTACATTGTATTCTCGCAAACGAATGAATGGATGAATTATTGCTATCTGATTCATGTAACAATAAATAACATATTGAAATAGTAAGAGAAATGTCCAGTAATGGTAATCTGTGCAGTGATTGTTATTGTACGGACTGAATCTATCAGTGTACATAAACTCCATTGTTACATTGAACGATTGTTTTGTTGCGTGTTGCTAGCTTATTTCGGTTTCCATTATTTCTACCATTCTTTATCGATATACACTACATCTACAGAAAACAAAATACATGTTCGTCATTCTTTATAAATGCAATATGCACGAAAATATATATTTTTTGTGTTGTCGATTGTATGTTTATGAATACATTTTACCGTAATTTATCATAAACCGAAAAGGTTTAAGGTAGTTCACTACAATTAAAACACAGAAAAAAGATCACAGTAAATTATTCAAAATGTTTAAGTGGTTACTATTAACATATATGCAAGTCATTCATACTTAAACATTTCAGGAGAAAGAAAGACGTGTTTTTAAGAAAACATAATTATGCAAAATAATTTTCAAATACGGCAATTTTGGATTATTTTCCATGGGCTTCCATGTAATCACACAATTCTATTGATAACTAATTTAATATTCAAATTTTAAAAAAATTTCGTGACAGCCATATTTAGCCCTACATAGTATTTTTATTGCATAGGTTACCGAACCTGTCGATCTACCTTGCGTTTTCATTTGACGAAACAATGAAATTCTCTACGCATGCGTGCGGTTGTTTTTTGCTTCATCAACATATGCGTAATTATTCGTGTTTTTAATTTTTATTCAGACAAATTCTATTGTGTCCTACAAGAACATCATTATCAGTTTAAGGTAAATCTTAATCTTCAGTATGGAGAATTAAAGGCACATTCCTATCAGTCTCTGGGATGAAGTCACCGGGAGTTGGAACAACTTATGATACTATAGTAATAATCAACAATTATCAAACGCAGCATGACCGGATTGCGCTACCGTGATCATTTGCTATTTAGCAATGCAGATGTGTTTGTTTTTATTTGAAACATCTTTCAGAATATACTTTCGTTATTACTTACCAAAATAATTATTGCATATTACATTAAATATATGAGTATTTTTTGTCATCAAATGACATTTTTTTTTGATGAACCACTGATCGATTTGTATGGACATTTTTCCGTTGATCGACGGTTAACACTTATGTTTTCAAAGGATGCTAGTTTTGTATAACTTTCTAGACCGTCTGCAAACACGTTATTTACTTAGTATTTAATATAAAGGATACAGTAAATAGATGCCAGACTGCAATGAGCTGCAAATAGTTGTTGTGTAATACTGATAGGCGTGCAGAAAATAAATGTTCTGTTGGAGGCTACACGTGTCGGAAATCAACAAGACGTTGACTGACTGCTTCATGTGATGTGACCCTTTGTTTTATTTTTCGACAATCCGCGAAATTTAAACACCGCGAAATACTTGGACAGCTCAAAACCGCGAAGTTAAATGTTTCTGCAGCATTTTGTTTATTAAATAATCTCAAATGAGTGTCTCATTCTTTTTAATCCCTCTTATCTGTTTAGCGCCATCAACTTATATAATATAATTTCATCTGAATAGAAACTAATGGTTTCTTTTACCCGATGAAAAACATTGGAACGTATTCAACGCACTGTGCTTGTTGATTGGCTGTTTAGAGTCAACTGCAGTTGAAATTTTTAAATATTTATCAAGGTGGAGAGAATACAATTGTTGCACTGAGAGGAGTATTGTAACACAGTATAAGCCGTTGATACTTAGTCGAAGCAATTTGTTCACCGTGACGCAATTACAATTACAATGGACCGTACTGTATGACGTATGTGTTTATTACCATAATCTCATTATTATTCATGTGTTAATTTGATTTGGTCGACGTAATAGTGCTACACAGGGTGAGAAAGTCTCGCTATTTTCACGTCCCATGCACCATTCCCACCTCTAGCGAAAGGTAGATAGTTACAACCACGTGATCAAGTTACGATCTCATGAAGCACCCATTTGTCACAAGTCGCTTACTATAGTCCTCTTATATTCACCCCGGTAGACACGATGACCTCCTGTCTGTTATTCGAGGATAAAAGTTAATAAAAAACATATCAACCCCAGTGTATGATTGTGAAGGGTCCGTTGTTCAGTGACGTCATTACAAATATGGTAAACACCTGTCGCTATCATGTGTCACCATGGGCAACTATTCACAGTTGTATCCCCACTTTGTATTCTCTGTAGCATCCTGGAATCTCAAATCACGCATACACTATCGCGGCGTATTCTAATATGTATCTATTTCAGATATGCCGTTGCCTTTTCGACAAGTTGGTATACGCCAATTAATTAAATGTCGAGCAATCAGTATAATGTATTCAAAACTTCCACGATTACCTAAATACGGAGTGTAAAACTGAAATAATTATCAAAACTAGAAAAAGTTATATTGTTAAAAAAACGATATATACATACTATATAGAATACGATTGACCGTCCATCACCATGGTAAAATAGCAAAATAAAAACCAAATGTAACAGTTTGTTTGCCATTGAATATTCAACGATAAGCTAAGATACCATATCGACTATGTTAAGTTGTCATTTACGACCGATTTCATAGCAATGCAATTATTTGTAATAGTTACTAAATATATTAAACGAGTGAAAGCAATGTATCAACTTAATCCGAGTTAGTGCGATATCTAAGCACGATACGACCGTTACTCACTTTATATCATCATTCATCAATTTAAAAATATATACGGAAATTTTCTTGGAAAGATACTAGAACCATATAAATTTCTAAATCATATTACATACATTTATCACCAACTTTGAACCTTGATGTTGTTTGATATACACAGTAATACTAGTAATTATTTCAACTGTTTTCAATTTAATGTTGTGACGATGATTTATTCTTACTCAACAATTGTATTATTTTCGAAGAATGGTGTCCCGCCCTCTATTATTAGGTGCTGCATAAATTAAATTAAAAAGTTTCATTGCAGTCGCTAAGACGGAAATGTAAAATTGTGCACGACAGTTTGTAAAGCACGTGTCATGTCACATACCACAAACGGTTTGCACACCTTCTTACTCATTCGATTCCAATTTTGTTCAAATATTGTATACTAAATGTGTTTAATTACCTGGAACACTTCGCAGCATAAAATGAAATAATCCGTTCTGTACTACATTTGTGTACTACTATTCTTGACAATATTATGGTGGCGCTATAACGCTTGTATTCATACGTGTATCGTATTTTATATTTCAGAACCCCCTACTTTGTTACTATGGAAACCACATACAATAAGATGGCGGATGATTATCACCAATATGACATGACAAAGATAACCAACTGTGACGACAACTTAGCAGAGATTAAGAAGGTGGCCCAGATGCCGTCAGCTTGTCATTGGGAATGGAGGAATCGACTGAAAACAATTGCTGTTAATGTGGGTTATGCTTTTACGCTGGCTGTTATTCTGTATTTGGCGCTACCATATTGGGTAGAAGAGTCCCTACTCGAAGTACTGCTCTATTCGTTCCTGTCGATCAGCGTGACGTCACTCTGTGTTATGATTGCATCATACTATCAACTTCGCGTAGACTGTGAGCAGAATAAAACACGCTGCGAGCAGCTAGCAACGTCCGTTACCATGGAAAAATCAGCCAACGAAGCATTGATTCAAGAATCGGATCACTTTCGTGATATGATCGTTGCACTTAAGACCGACAAACATTACTTGACAGAAGAAAACCAGAAGTTATGGAGAAAAATCGAACTACTTCAAGTCCAGATCCTTTCTCTCGAATCATGCCTGGAAAGACTGACAGACAGCGCCACCTCAGACGAAGACGAGGAAGACGGTGACGATAAGTTGACCGTTGATGGCGATTGTTGTATCGTGTGCATGGAACGGGAAAGAGACATAGTGACAGTGCCTTGCAAACACCTGTGTATGTGTACTCGATGTGCAAGTAGAGTGAAATACTGCCCTCTATGTCGAAAGAAAGTCAAGAAATCTGTGAAAATTTTCAAAGGTTAAATTATTTTACACAAGTACATGCACGTGTTATTATATTTGTTTTGTGTTAATATATATTTTCCAATAAATGAATAAATAAGTGAATAAACTACCTGTCTATATAAACAATTGTGTACATTGTATTCTCGCAAACGAATGAGTGAATGAATTATTGCTATCTGATTCATGTAACAATAAATAACATATTGAAATAGTAAGAGAAATGTCCAGTAATGGTAATCTGTGCAGTGATTGTTATTGTACGGACCGAATCTATCAGTGTATATTCGTATTAGAAAACGGAGATGTCAAATTGTTCGAGTTACGGACATCGAGTTACGAACATCCAGTTACAGAAATGACCACGCCCACTTTTGTGAAACCACGCCCAAATTATAACTCAATGTTCAATTAACAGAACTTCGAGTTACGGGCAACATATATTTTGTTACAATATGTTGTTGCGTGTCACTAGTTTTTCGGTTTCATTATTTCTACCATTCTTTATCGGTTAAACACTACATCTACATTTGGGACAAACAAATAATAATTTCCTGTTAGGAAGGCGTGTTCGAAGTCAATACATATGTTGCGCCATTTCACTAATCTACGTAGCTCACAATATATATAATGGATTAATAAAATGTTGGGGAATGTTTGCTCTTCAAAAATAAAAAGAAGAGAGAAGACTACCCTTCATTAAACATGTTTGTCAAGAATTGAGTACCCAAAGCAAGCTCGTTATAGCGCCCTCAATAAATGTATTTCGAATATACCAATAAAACTGATCACAATAAACAAGTTCGCATCGTGGAATCTCAAATCACGCATATACTGTCGTGGCGTTCAATAAACATATACACAACAAAATCATTTTGTCTACAGTTAAAGACACAAAAACAGAACTAAACGCAAAACCTGGGGTTATTAAGTGGGTCAACTATATTTTAACAAATGCGTCATTGAATTATGTGCTCGCGGAATGAGCAGGTATCATCTAGAGTGCCACAGGGCTCCGTTTTGGAACCAGTACTCTTTATTATGTGTGTGAACGATCTCCCCGATCACATAAGTTCATCATACTGCTCAACCTATGCCGAAGATACAAAACTTTATAAATCTATCATAAATGTTACAGACTTTTTCACCCTCCATAATGATTTAAATAAGCTCCATGATTGGTGTAAGGATTGGTTTCTGAAGCTAAATCCCCAGAAGTGTAACGTTATCTCGTTCACTAAGAAACGCTCGACTCTCTATCACAATTATAAGATAGATGGTTTGCCGATTGAACGTATCGATCAAGTTAAAGACCTTGGTGTCATAACCTTAGTTGGTCCGCTCATGTTAGCACTATTGTGACAAAAGCATACAAAATGCTAAGTCTAATAAAGCGCACATGTAGACAATTTACCAGTATTATATGTCTACGCAGTTTGTATATTTCGTTAATTAGAAGTCGTCTTGAATACTGTACTCAAATCTGGTCACCACATCAAAAATACCTGGTTGGTAAAGTTGAGCGGGTCCAACTAAAGTTTGTCAAACACTTATGTTATCTTACTTCTCGCCCATTTGGATCGTCACAGTATCATGAATTATGTTTTCGTTTTAATTTATTGTCACTTGAGAGTCGTAGAAATTATCTTGACTCCATCTTTTGGCATAAATGCCTTAATATTTTTGATTCTCCCTACACTATTTCCAACATTCCTTTTTATGCTCCCTCCAGAAATCTCCGCTCCGTATATCCCTTCAAACTACCTCTTTGTCGCTGTGACAGTAATCTCAGAAAATATTTTTTTATCCCTCGATGTCGTGACTTGTTAAATTGTATTTATATTGCTGGTTCAGTAGACATGTTTACGAGTCTATCTTCTTTTAAGACATCTGTTTTAAATGTCATAAGTTGAGCTTTGGGTCTTTCTTTTTATTTTATATTATTTTCGTAAATTTGTTTGTATTTGTATTTTATGAGTGCCTGTAATTGGGGAAACCTGTTGGTAACTCAAATAAATAAATTTAATATTTAAAGCGGGAGGGTCAGCGCCTTCGCACGCGCGGGAATTGAGCCCCAAGCGACGATAACAACACACGCTAAAAACGGAAAGGCTCATGGGTAGACGCATGTTTGTAAACAATGAAACGCTATGTTCATCTGACGCATGCGCAGGTGACGACTCCCCCGCTTTAAGTTACTAGTATATATTTTTTGGGACTCCATTGACTGTCATTTACGGCGGATTTGCTATTTACGACCGATTTCATAGCAATGAAATAATTTGTAATAGTTTCTAAATATATTAAGCGAGTGAAAGCAATGTATCAACTTAATCCGAGTCAGACAAGCGCTATTGTGTCCTACAAGAACAGAATTTTCAGTTTAAGGTGATTCTTAATCTTCAGAATGGAGAGTTAAAGGCACATTTCTATCAGTCTCTGGGATGTTGTCACCGGGAGTTGGAACAACTTATGTGATTTGTCTATTAAATAATCACAAATCTGTGACCCTTTCTTTTTAACCCCTCTTATCTGTTTATCACTGTTAACTTTTATAATATAATTTCATAGATTAGAAACAAAAGATTTCTTTTTCCAGAATGAAAAACATTGGAACATATTCAAATTACGTTGTTGTGCACTGTGCTTGTTGATTGGCTGGAATTGAAATTAATAAATATTTATCAAGATGAAGAGAATACAATTGTTGCACTGAGAGTAATTTTGTAACACAATATAAGCTGTTGGTGCTTAGTCGAAGCAATTTGTTCACCGTGACGCAATTACAATCATAATGGATTGTACTGTGTGACATATGTGTTTATTACCATAATCTCATTACTATTCATGTGTTAATTTCATTTGGTCGACGTAATAGTGCCACACAGGGAGAGAAAGTCTCGCTAATTTCACGTCCCATGCACCATTCCCACCTCTGGCGATAATTCGTGATAATCACGTGATCAAGTCACGATCTCAAGCACCCATTTGTCACAAGTCGCTCACTATAGTCTTCTTATATTCACCCCGATAGACCGTGTCGCGGTGATCTCCTTTCTTTTATACGAGAATAAAATTAAAAAAAAACATATCAAAACCAGTGTATGATTGTGAAGGGGCCGTTGTTCAGTGACGTCATTACAAATATGGTAAACACCTGTCGTTATCACGTATATTTGCTAATAAATGAATAAATATCTGATTAAACAACCTGTCTGTGTAAACAATTGTGTACATTGTATTCTCGCAAACGAATGAATGGATGAATTATTGCTATCTGATTCATGTAACAATAAATAACATATTGAAATAGTAAGAGAAATGTCCAGTAATGGTAATCTGTGCAGTGATTGTTATTGTACGGACTGAATCTATCAGTGTACATAAACTCCATTGTTACATTGAACGATTGTTTTGTTGCGTGTTGCTAGCTTATTTCGGTTTCCATTATTTCTACCATTCTTTATCGATATACACTACATCTACAGAAAACAAAATACATGTTCGTCATTCTTTATAAATGCAATATGCACGAAAATATATATTTTTTTGTGTTGTCGATTGTATGTTTATGAATACATTTTACCGTAATTTATCATAAACCGAAAAGGTTTAAGGTAGTTCACTACAATTAAAACACAGAAAAAAGATCACAGTAAATTATTCAAAATGTTTAAGTGGTTACTATTAACATATATGCAAGTCATTCATACTTAAACATTTCAGGAGAAAGAAAGACGTGTTTTTAAGAAAACATAATTATGCAAAATAATTTTCAAATACGGCCATTTTGGATTATTTTCCATGGGCTTCCATGTAATCACACAATTCTATTGATAACTAATTTAATATTCAAATTTTAAAAAAATTTCGTGACAGCCATATTTAGCCCTACATAGTATTTTTATTGCACAGGTTACCGAACCTGTCGATCTACCTTGCGTTTTCATTTGACGAAACAATGAAATTCTCTACGCATGCGTGCGGTTGTTTTTTGCTTCATCAACATATGCGTAATTATTCGTGTTTTTAATTTTTATTCAGACAAATTCTATTGTGTCCTACAAGAACATCATTATCAGTTTAAGGTAAATCTTAATCTTCAGTATGGAGAATTAAAGGCACATTCCTATCAGTCTCTGGGATGAAGTCACCGGGAGTTGGAACAACTTATGATACTATAGTAATAATCAACAATTGTCAAACGCAGCATGACCGGATTGCGCTACCGTGATCATTTGCTATTTAGCAATGCAGATGTGTTTGTTTTTATTTGAAACATCTTTCAGAATATACTTTCGGTATTACTTACCAAAAAAATTAATGCATATTACATTAAATATATGAGTATTTTTTGTCATCAAATGATATTTTTTTTGGATGAACCACTGATCGATTTGTATGGACATTTTTCCGTTGATCGATGGTTAACACTTATGTTTTCAAAGGATGCTAGTTTTGTATAACTTTCTAGACCGTCTGCAAACACGTTATTTACTTAGTATTTAAAATAAAGGATACAGTAAATAGATGCCAGACTGCAATGAGCTGCAAATAGGTGTTGTGTAATACTGATAGGCGTGCAGAAAATAAATGTTCTATTGGAGGCTACACGTGTCGGAAATCAACAAGACGTTGACTGACTGCTTCATGTGATGTGACCCTTTGTTTTATTTTTCGACAATCCGCGAAATTTAAACACCGCGAAATACTTGGACAGCTCAAAACCGCGAAGTTAAATGTTTCTGCAGCATTTTGTTTATTAAATAATCTCAAATGAGTGTCTCATTCTTTTTAATCCCTCTTATCTGTTTAGCGCCATCAACTTATATAATATAATTTCATCTGAATAGAAACGAATGGTTTCTTTTACCCGATGAAAAACATTGGAACGTATTCAACGCACTGTGCTTGTTGATTGGCTGTTTAGAGTCAACTGCAGTTGAAATTTATAAATATTTATCAAGGTGGAGAGAATACAATTGTTGCACTGAGAGGAGTATTGTAACACAGTATAAGCCGTTGGTACATAGTCGAAGCAATTTGTTCACCGTGACGCAATTACAATTACAATGGACCGTACAGTGTGACGTATGTGTTTATTACCATAATTTCATTACTATTCATGTGTTAATTTCATTTGGTCGACGTAATAGTGCTACACAAGGTGAGAAAGTCTCGCTATGTTCACGTCCCATGCACCATTCCCACCTCTAGCGAAAGGTAGATAGTTACAACCACGTGATCAAGTTACGATCTCATGAAGCACCCATTTGTCACAAGTCGCTTACTATAGTCCTCTTATATTCACCCCGGTAGACACGATGACCTCCTGTCTGTTATTCGAGGATAAAAGTTAATAAAAAACATATCAACCCCAGTGTATGATTGTGAAGAGGCCGTTGTTCAGTGACGTCATTACAAATATGGTAAACACCTGTTGCTATCATGCGTCACCATGGACAACTATTCACAGTTGTATCCCCACTTTGTATTCTCTGTTGCATCCTGGAATCTCAAATCACGCATTCACTATCGCGGCGTACTCTAATATGTATCTATTTCAGATATGCCGTTGCCTTTTCGACAAGTTGGTATAGGCCAATTAATTAAATGTCGGGCAATCAGTATAATGTATTCAAGACTTCCACGATTACCTAAATACGGAGTGTAAAAATAATTATCAAAACTAGAAAAAGTTATATTGTTAAAAAAAAACGATATATACATACTGTATAGAATACGATTGACCGTCCATCACCATGGTAAAAAAGCAAAATAAAAACCAAATGTAACTGTTTGTTTGCCATTGAATATTCAACGATAAGCTAAGATACCAAATCGACTATGTTAAGTTGTCATTTACGACCGATTTCATAGCAATGCAATTATTTGTAATAGTTACTAAATATATTAAACGAGTGAAAGCAATGTATCAACTTAATCCGAGTTTGTGCGATATCTAAACACGATACGACCGTTACACACTTTATATCATCATTCATCAATTTAACGGAAATATACAGAAATTTTCTTGGAAAGATACTAGAACCATATAAATTTCCAAATCATATTAATAACATTTATCACCAACTTTGAACCTTGATGTTGTTTGATATACACAGTAGTAATTTTTCAACAGTTCTCAATTTAATGTTGTGACGATGATTTATTCTTACGCAACAATTGTATTATTTTCGAAGAGTGGTGTTCCGCCCTCTATTGTTAGGTGCTGCATAAATTAATCAAATATTAAAAGTGTGTAAACTGGTGGTGAAGTTTATGTAACACGTCTATTGTTCCAAAACGTCCCGTCTCCCTGGGTGGGGCGATACTAATTACCACTGTGAAGTGGATCTAACACTTTGTTGGGTGGAAACTTCGAGGGCGAATAAGGACGACAACGGACTTTAACACATATTTCGGGACGTGTGACAACAACTAGTATAAATATATGGACTTACTCCGGTCACATCATTCAACTCTTGCCTCCGTTAAGTCAACAATAACAACACACCTCCAGTTCTGACATCGTATATATTTAAATTTAAGGTGGGTCCTTTATTGAAATACACGGTGAGAAACCCGTAAAACACGGTACGAGGACATGGGTCGTGTTTGATTCAGTTTATTTGGCGTGTAACTTATGTAGCGTGTAACTGTCGATGCGATGTGTATGTACGTGTAATTACGGGCTATACTGTTTTAAAAAGTTTCATTGCAGTCGCTAAGACGGAAATGTAAAATTCTGTACGACAGTTTGTAAAGCACGTGTCATGTCACATACCACAAACGGTTTGCACACCCTCTTACTCATTCGATTCCAATTTCGTTCAAATATTGTATACTAAATGTGTTTAATTACCTGGAACACTTCGCAGCATAAAATGAAATAATCCGTTCTGTACTACATTTGTGTACTACTATTCTTGACAATATTATGGTGGCGCTATAACGCTCGTATTCATACGTGTATCGTATTTTATATTTCAGAACCCCCTACTTTGTTACTATGGAAACCACATACAATAAGATGGCGGATGATTATCACCAATATGACATGACAAAGATAACCAACTGTGACGACAACTTAGCAGAGATTAACAAGGTGGCCCAGATGCCGTCAGCTTGTCATTGGGAATGGAGGAATCGACTGAAAACAATTGCTGTTAATGTGGGTTATGCTTTTACGCTGGCTGTTATTCTGTATTTGGCGCTACCATATTGGGTAGAAGAGTCCCTAATCGAAGTACTGCTCTATTCGTTGCTGTCGATCAGCGTGACGTCACTCTGTGTTATGATTGCATCATACTATCAACTTCGCGTAGACTGTGAGCAGAATAAAACACGCTGCGAGCAGCTAGCAACGTCCGTTACCATGGAAACATCAGCCAACGAAGCATTGATCCAAGAATCGGATCACTTTCGTGATATGATCGTTGCACTTAAGAGCGACAAACATTACTTGACAGAAGAAAACCAGAAGTTATGGAGGGAAATCGAACTACTTCAAGTCAAGATCCTTTCTCTCGAATCGTGCCTGGAAAGACTGACAGACAGCGCCACCTCAGACGAAGACGAGGAAGACGGTGACGATAAGTTGACCGTTGATGGCGATTGTTGTATCGTGTGCATGGAACGGAAAAGAGACATAGTGACTGTGCCTTGCAAACACCTGTGTATGTGTACTCGGTGTGCAAGTAGAGTGAAATACTGCCCTCTATGTCGAAAAAAAGTCAAGAAATCTGTGAAAATTTTCAAAGGTTAAATTATTTTACACAAGTACATGTATGTGTCATATTTGTTTTATGTTAATATATATTTGCTAATAAATGAATAAATATCTGATTAAACTACCTGTCTGTGTAAACAATTGTGTACATTGTATTCTCGCAAACGAATGAGTGAATGAATTATTGTTATCTGATTCATGTAACAATAAATAACATATTGAAATAGTAAGAGAAATGTCCAGTAATGATAATCAGTGCAGTGATTGTTATTGTACGGACCGAATCTATCACTGTACATAAACGCCATTGTTACATTGAACGAATATGTTGTTGTGTGTCACTAACTTATTTCGGTTTTCATTATTTCTACCATTCGTTATCGGTTAAACACTACATCTACAGAAAACAAAATACAGGTTCGTCTTACTTTATAGTCGGTATAAACAATGTTCAGGTATTCCGAAAATGTGGGTCACATCTAATGTGAACATTTGGGACAAACAAATAATCATTTTCTGTTAGGGAGGCGTGTTCAAAGTCAATACATATGTTGCGCCATTTCACTAATCTATGTAGCTTACAATATATATAATGGATTAATACCTAGATATAGATTTAACATTTATTAAAAATGTTGGGGAATGTTTGCTCTTCAAAAATAAAAAGAAGAGAGAAGACTACCCTTCATTAAATATCTTTGTCAAGAATTGAGTACCCAAAGCAAGCTCGTTATAGCGCCCTCAATAAATATATTTCGAATATACCAATAAAACTGATCACAATAAACAAGTTCGCATCGTGGAATCTCAAATCACGCATATACTATCGTGGCGTTCAATAAACATATACACAACAAAATCATTTTGTCTACAGTTAAAGACACAAAAACAGAACTAAACGCAAAACCTGGGGTTATTAAGTTAGTCAACTATATTTTAACAAATGCGTCATTGAATTATGTGCTCGCGGAATGAGCAGGTATCATCTAGAGTGCCACAGGGCTCCGTTTTGGAACCAGTACTCTTTATTATGTGTGTGAACGATCTCCCCGATCACATAAGTTCATCATACTGCTCAACCTATGCCGAAGATACAAAACTTTATAAATCTATCATAAATGTTACAGACTGTTTCACCCTCCATAATGATTTAAATAAGCTCCATGATTGGTGTAAGGATTGGTTTCTCAAGCTAAATCCCCAGAAGTGTAACGTTATCTCGTTCACTAAGAAACGCTCGAGTCTCTATCACAATTATAAGATAGATGGTTTGCCGATTGAACGTGTCGATCAAGTTAAAGACCTTGGTGTCATAATGATGGATAACCTTAGTTGGTCCGCTCATGTTGGCACTATTGTGACAAAAGCATACAAAATGCTAAGTCTAATAAAGCGCACATGTAGACAATTTACCAGTATTATATGTCTACGCAGTTTGTATATTTCGTTAATTAGAAGTCGTCTTGAATACTGTACTCAAATCTGGTCACCACATCAAAAATACCTGGTTGGTAAAGTTGAGCGGGTCCAACTAAAGTTTGTCAAACACTTATGTTATCTTACTTCTCGCCCATTTGGATCGTCACAGTATAATGAATTATGTTTTCGTTTTAATTTATTGTCACTTGAGAGTCGTAGAAATTATCTTGACTCCATCTTTTGGCATAAATGCCTTAATATTTTTGATTCTCCCTACACTATTTCCAACATTCCTTTTTATGCTCCCTCCAGAAATCTCCGCTCCGTATATCCCTTCAAACTACCTCTTTGTCGCTGTGACAGTAATCTCAGAAAATATTTTTTTATCCCTCGATGTCGTGACTTGTTAAATTGTATTTATATTGCTGGTTCAGTAGACATGTTTACGAGTCTATCTTCTTTTAAGACATCTGTTTTAAATGTCATAAGTTGAGCTTTGGGTCTTTCTTTTTATTTTATATTATTTTCGTAAATTTGTTTGTATTTGTATTTTATGAGTGCCTGTAATTGGGGAAACCTGTTTAATAAATAAATAAATAAATAAATAAAATTGGAAGAATACTCTATTCGAAACTCGTTTGGCTGCCATAATCCGTAGTGAGTGACTTTCAGGCGAACTCCGAATAACATGCACGTGTGATTCGTGACTGAATAGTGTTGGGATGTTCGTCTTTTCTGAAAACTTAATATTTAAATCGAGAGGGTCGTCACCTGTGCACGCGCGGGAATTGAGCCCCAAGCAACGATAACAACACACACTAAAAACGGAAAGGCTCATGTTCGTAAACAATGACACGCTGTGGTCATATGACGCATGCGCAGGTGACGACTCCCCGCTCTAAGTTATATATTTTTACGCTTGTTCGTAAGCAATGACACGCTATGGGCATCTGACGCATGCGCAGGTGACGACTCCCCCGCTTTAAGTTACTAGTATATATTTTTTGGGACTCCATTGACTGTCATTTACGGCGGATTTGCTATTTACGACCGATTTCATAGCAATGAAATAATTTGTAATAGTTTCTAAATATATTAAGCGAGTGAAAGCAATGTATCAACTTAATCCGAGTCAGACAAGCGCTATTGTGTCCTACAAGAACAGAATTTTCAGTTCAAGGTGATTCTTAATCTTCAGAATGGAAAGTTAAAGGCACATTCCTATCAGTCTCTGGGATGAAGTCACCGGGAGTTGGAACAACTTATGTGATTTGTTTATTAAATAATCACAAATCTGTGCCCCATTCTTTTTAACCCCTCTTATCTGTTTATCACTGTTGACTTATATAATAAAATTTCATAGATTAGAAACGAGAGGTTTCTTTTGCCAGATTGAAAAACATTGGAACATATTCAAATTACGTTCTTGTGCACTGTGCTTGTTGATTGGCTGGAATTGAAATTAATAAATATTTATCAAGATGAAGAGAATACAATTGTTGCACTGAGAGTAATTTTGTAACACAATATAAGCTGTTGGTGCATAGTCGAAGCAATTTGTTCACGCAATTACAATCACAATGGACTGTACTGTATTACGTAAGTGTTTATCATTACCATAATCTCATTACTATCTATGTATTAATTAATTTGGTCGACGTAATAGTGTCACAGAGGGAGAGAAATACTCACTATTTTCACCGTGACGTCCCGTGCACCATTTCCACCTCTGGCGATAATTCGTGCTAATCACGTGATCAAGTCACGATCTCAAGCACCCATTTGTCGCAAGCCGCTCACTATAGTCCTCTTGTATTTACCCCGATAGACCGTGTCGCGGTGATCTGCTTTCTTTTATACGAGAATAAAATTTAATAAAAAAAAAGATATCAAAACCAGTATATGATTGTGAAGGGGCCGTTGTTCAGTGACGTCATTACAAATATGGTAATCACCTGTCGTTATCACGTTACTCAATCGTGTTGGGATGTTCGTCTTTTTTGAAAATGTAATATTAAATTATTTCAGAACAAGTTGGTATACTCGAATTAATTAAATGTGAGCATCGGGTATAATGTACTTAGAACGAATACTTAAATACAGGGTGTAAAAATAATTGTCAAAACTAGAAAAAAGGTTCATTTGTGCACATTGTTAAAAAACTGATATATACTATAATATAGAATACGATATGCCGTCATTTACCACGGTGAAATAGCAAATGAAACAGTTTGTTTCCATTGAATATTCGAAAATATGCTAAGATACCATATCGACTACTGAGTTTTAAGAAAACGTGTTTGGAACTCGTTTGACGCCAGCGAGAAGAAAGTGTTAAATCCACTTAAAATCGAGAATACTAGTATGTAATATTGAAATACATGGGATATATTATTGAATATTTCTTGAATATATTTTCATTTTGCGTAACCCTAAATACTGTTCTATTTGGATTTAAATCGTCAGTATTGAAGGATATGCGTACGTATTTTTTTTTAAATCTTTTCAAACAACATAACGTTAATTTAAATTTTGATAATTTAACTCTACTTTCAGGATCACCGGGAAAGGATTTTAAAAATAAGTGGATATATGCACGATATGCGGTTTTATATTGATGATTTAAATCATAATAGACTTAATATCAATAATAACGATTTAGAGACAAATGGGAGTCTATTATGTGTACGGGAATAATAACTACACCGTGAACTATGAATGGAAAAGAAATAAACTGAATAACTGACTGTTTGTGACAACCAAAATGCAATAAACAATAATGATAAATAAGTATGTCACTATTAATAGATACATCTTTTATTTGGAATAAAAACCATCGAATATAAATACACGAACTGAATTACTATAAATAATGTTGATGTTTTTTGTATTCTGATGAAAAGCGTGATAATAAAACCTCCATGAGTTCCGTATTATCTCCATTGTTATACAATGTAACAAAATATAATTCTTTGCTACTACAGTGATTGTGTTCTTTCCAGAGAACAAAATGGCGTCTTTAATCATGTAAATCTATACAGTATTCATTATGCTCTGTCTTTGTATTTCTCATACATCTCATGTGGATGTTAACTTAATACGTACATGTATTTTCTTTTCAATGATAGTGTAACCCAGAAAGCAACCCCAAAAGAAACTGAATCATATATTGCGTAACAGCCTTGGCTATAATTAATGTTCATTTCTGAAGGAAACAACTTCAAAAGGTAATGAACTAATTCAACGTGTTTAGACATTTACATATGCTATGAATAAATATATTTTTCGTTATAAATCATTCTATATTTATAATCCATAAAGTAAAACTTGTGTCACCTATCTCAATAAATATTTGGCACAAAATTAACAAAGAAATATAAGATAATGGGTTAATCATTTTTCTGCAAGGATAAAATCCGAAGATGTTTTTATTAAAAACACGAAAACATTCAACGTGGTGTGATGGATACAGAGGTTTTATCCCAGTGTTCATGATACTTTCTTTCCATAATACTGTCCTAGTAAACACGTCACAACATATGTATATAACTTCCGGTTCCGGCCCGGGTCAATTCGTCAGCGTAGTTTGTCATATTTACCGATAACGCATTTACAGTTAGGGCAGGTATGGACGACGTCCTTGCATGCATTAATGCAAAACGGGATGAGAAAACATCCAATCCATCCGCTGTGAAATAAATATATCAGGATAAACACAACAAATACAGATGAATATGTCAAAATAAAATAGTCATACTTAAAAAATATTAGATTGACATTTAATACACAGGTAAACAAAATAAGACGAAAATATCAAACATTGAGAAATACATCGAATTATCAAAATTATGGATTTACATATTTTTTTAGATACCGTTCTTTAGAAACAAAAACTGACGGTGCATTTCTGACGTTCTCCCACTAGAGAGCGTACTGATAAGAAGATATTTTTAATAGAATAAATCATAATTTTATCCATCTTTGATATACACGTTGCTGGCAGATGAACTTTCTCTATTACGATTGTAGATTACATTTATTGTAAAAGTATGTAGCCAAAGAGTGTGTTTATTATAATTGCTTTGTACATAAAAAGCAAGTTGTGTGAATAATTCTTCAGGCGTACTTTTGCATACTTAAAGCGTAATTCATCTATGTAGTCGTGGAGAGACTGTGTTGGTAGAGCAATTAACACGAGATAAAATAGTATGTATTTACTGTTACGGTAATAATACAGTAATTATTTGGTTTATAATACCTACCCAACTAAACAAATAATTCCACAACTCATCCATGTCAAAACACCAGGTTTATATTGGATATCTGTTACAATGTCAGTATTGCACCTGACACAACGTACGCATGCAGGAAAGTCCAAGTACTGTTGTGAACCTGGATAGAACAAAAATGTAACGTAGTGAATGCACTGGTAATTTATATATTTCTAACACAAACTTTGCAATGTGTGTGTTATACAGCAGGTACAACCAGGGAGGTGCAATAGCTTAAGTCAATATAGGGGAGGACACCGTCGCGTTTCAAATTCAGAAACCATAACTAAGCGGTGGATAAATAGAAAAACTTAGGGGTGCGATTATAGCAAAGCTTCGCGAAATATTTTTCCTTTACTTAATTTTGTGCTAATATGTTTTTGCATGTTGAATTTGCTGTATTTTTTACCATTTTATGAACATATTTTTCTTCTAAGATTTAGGTGTGAAAATTTCTATTCTGTTATTGATTCCTGCAAGATTCCCCCACACATTTTTTTCCAATATTGCCATCGCCCTCCCCAGAGTTTACCCATAACATAAACAACAACAACAATACATATCATACCTTGTATGACACACACAGGAGGTGAGGGGCCAAAACGTGGTTGTCCTGGATACGGTTGCTGAGCTTGATAAAGTGGAGCATTAGTGCCAGGATGACTTTCACCTTGATATTGTGGAGGAGGGTCGGAATAATTAACGTTCGGCGTTACAATTGACTGTTTTTCGTCCACCATAATGCCGGCTAGGCCTGAAAATAAGATTTAGCAGACTAGGTTGATTTATGAAGTAGCTGTTAGTAAGCGGTGTTGAGGAACGCTGGTTAGTCGTTCGTTTTTAAGCGTCAATGGCGTGAACGTGGTAACGCCGTCCTAAAAGACAAACCACTGAAGAGCGAGTTGTAACCCTATGTGTGGAACCAAACTTACTGGCCTAATGTTTGCAAGGGTACGTACGCGTGTTGAATCGTAATAATGGCAGCTTGTCACGTGATTAACATCTTGTGATCATGACTTGGTGCTTACGCCATTGTCCACATTTGGTCATATGACCACTCACATGATCTTCGCCGTGCGTGTTGGAACATGAAGGTAAATTACCTCCATGGTTGGAACAAATAAAGTTCACTGTTACTTGAGACAATCAACATTTACAGTAGACTGTATAACGATTCAAACCGTATTCAAAAACCTAAGACTAACGACGCCTAAAATGGATCGCCATAAGTCCCGTGCATGCCGCTCGCACTTTTTTGCGTTCCTTTGTTCAGGGAGCTGCTTTGTTTAAAGCTAAGTCGAAAATTGCGATTTACACTGTGAGTTTTCAATTCAGCAGCGGTTTCTATAGTCCACATCCGTTATTAAAACTCTCTATAAATAACGCCAGTTTTAAATAATTCTAGATATGAATATGTTAATTGTAAAACACAATATATAATTTTTCATCATATGTCACCGACCAACAATTTGATATATTGAGATAAATAATTACCCGGGGTCATGGTTGAAGTCATTAGAAGACAACTTAGAAATATACACTAAATGTAATATAGATAATATAACAATACAATAACTGATAATTTAAATCAGAGAATATTACACTAACGCATGGAACAATGACAAAAGAGATGATGCAAAACTGCGCACTTACAGTACATACAAAACCACACTAGACATGGAACATAAAACACATAGATAACAGACATTACATCAAAATACTAGCACAATTTAGAACAAGTAGTCACAAACTAGCTATAGAACAGGAAGGTACACAAAACCAAAAACACTGATAAAAGACAGATTATGCACCCACTGTAAAGAGATAGAAGATGAATTACATCATTTACTAGAATGTAAACTGTACACAGAACACAGAGATGACATTTATAATATCCTTAAAGAAATTAACAGTGATTACAAAAACTTAAACAAAAAAGAACAATTTAAACTTGTACTACAGTCACCAAATACAAACCATCTTATCACTCTTTGCAAATATTTAGTTAAATCTAAACAAGACTAATTCTTTTATTTTGTCATGTTCTTTTATATTTTATACATATTCTGTGCTACATACAGATATACTTACATATCACAGTATTTTAATATTTCTTATATTATTAATAATTGTCTGTAGTATTTTTGTCGTTCGTCAATTTTGAGTTCTTTTTAAATCAATTTTTACATTTCATGTACTTTTAATATTTACTTTATTAATCTGAAAACCTAAAAAGAAATGTTAACTCTTTCTTTACGGTATTAATATAGCATTATTCTATTCTATATATATAAGAAGAAAACAATTCAGGAATCGAGCGAGATTTCCATGAATATCATTGCTTTGAATGTTGGCGTGTTTGAATATGGAGTAACCTAGTGTCACAATATACATTAGTAAAGCACTAACGGAGTATTGTGATAACTGTTGTACCAAACGTCCCAATTCATTGTTAACCAGCTTCGAAAATTGCAGGGATTTGTTCTTGCAGTCGGCTGTATTCACGTTTGGCATTTCTCGGGTGATAAACGTGACATCGTAGTAAGGGTCTATAATTGTTGGCACGGATTTTCTTACTGCAGCATGTATACAGGTTGTTCTATGAAGCATGTTCTTTAGCCGTTTATCGATGCTACCTCTCAAATATGTCAAAACTTTCGTCGTCTTCTTTGCAGAGCTGTCAATGTGAGCTTTCAGTATAATCCAATCTTTCTGATGTGTGTTTTATAATAGATTGAACTCCGTCATGTTCGATTGCAAGCAGTGCGATGACTTGTATCCCTTCGTACCTAATGCACGCAGGCACATCAAAACCATTGACACACTTTATTTAAGTTTTAAAAAAACTTTGTGTGGTAGATTAAAATACATTTGCGTGGATTGTGTGGTGAATTAAAAATTACATGTTTATCGTTTGTTGGGATTAATTTATGTGTCAGAGATTTATTATAGAAAACGAATGTATTGAAACCACTATAGTCGAATTACGCAATTAATGTATATCACATAACCCGTAATGTATCGAGCACTCGTACATGTCTTTATAATTTGCGTTCATGTCAAAATCGCGGCACGTACGGTGCCCGAGCACGGTTCACACAAGTTACATTAAGATTAATATTATATGTTCAAAACACAACAACAGGTGGTCATTCATTGCTGATAGTTTATGTGTAATGACAAAATGGAATGTAATTCTCATGATTGTTATATTGATACGATGAAAATGAAATTTAAAGCACGTGGCAAAGTAAATGGCGTTCTGGTGCAGAACGTAGTTGTATAAATTTGAATGTTGCTTCTGTAATTACAGCGCACAAACGTAAGAAAAGTGAAGACGAAGTTGGCAGAGTCGATTGCTTGGAAATTCGATCGACATTGTCATATCAATTCACGCAGTTGAATGCTCGAAAAGCGGGTAGAACAGACCGGAAAACGCTCATTTTACTAGCCTACTGTCATAGGAGCTGATCGGAACATGTTACAAAACTGCATGAAAAGTTGTGAAAAGGGACAACAATGTTGGCAAAGTTGCCTGGACCGACGTCGTTGTTATATCGAATCGCGTAGTAGAAAGTTCGAAAAAGTGACCAAAAGACATGAAACGCTCATTTTATTAGAGGAATGTCCTACAAGCTGACGGTAACCGGTTACAAAGCTGTGAAAAGTTTTGAAAAGCTATAGGATAATTAATGAAACTGCTTGGAAATGCGACCGTCATATGATCACTCATATGGTTTGAAAAGGTGACGAAAGGACTTGGAAACGCTCATTGTTTTAGCAGGCCTCATTATATCGGCCGGCCAAATAACTTGGCCGTAATCTATAAAGAACAGTGTGCAAAGTTGTGCAACGTTATTGGAAAGTTGTCACTGATACCTGGAAAATTGAACAACGTTGTTTTCGTTTTAAATCACATATAATACTGTTTTAAAATAACACAAAATAAAAGAAATTCTAAATATTACATGTGAATAAAACGATGTGAGCACTTTTTCACGTAATACTTTAATGACTTTTCAATCAAACTTGCGGCCTCCCGCCCACTGTTTAATGTTGAAATCAACAACATTGCTGTCATTTTTTCTACGTAACTTTGTCGACTATACAGACAACTTTGACAACTTTCCAATCAGTTTGAACGCCTTTCAATCAACTTTACGACTTTGCACTTAATTCGTACAACTTGCAGTCGACTTTGACACTTTTCTCAGAGCTTTCGACTTTTCAGACAAGTTTTAGTATGCAACTGTTACGATTGTCAAACCAAATTTAATCAAATATTACAATCCCACAGTAATCGTTCAACAGTTGACGTTTACAACTATCCATATAAATCAGATGACTCTAGAGAAACTGTTTAGACAAATTTCACAACTTTCCGACTAAAGTTTACGAATTTGAAGTAAACTTTTACAATTTGTCAATGAACTTGTAAGCTTTTTACGTGCCTTTCTGGGAGACCAAATGTAACAACGTTACAGGCAAAATTTACAAAATTCTAACCAGTGTGTACGACTTTGCAAGTAAACTTCAGCAACTTTCCTCGTAACTTAATAATTTCCCTGGGAACGTTTAGTAATTTCTAGCCAACTTCCGTGGGATTGTCCCAACTTTTTAAATTTCCAGACAACATTTATAACTTTCCAACTGACTTTGATGATATAGTCAACTTTAACAACTTTCCCTTAACTTCGAGAACTTTCCAAGCAACGTTCGTGACTTTCTTACAAACATTTTCGATTGTCTTTCCAACAGCGTTTGCAATTTTGCAGTAAATTTGTGAAACAACCCACGCAACATTCCAGGTAACTTTTACAGCTTTTTGATCTTACTTTAATGACTTTGCTGTCAATTTTCACAACTTCCCACTGAATTTAAACATATTTAACAATTTTTTAACCAATTGTAAGATCATTGCAGTATACTTTTGCTGCTTCACAACCAACTTTATTTACAATCATATTTTATAACTTTGCATCTACTTTACCAACTTTCCATGTGACTTTAACGACTTTTCAGACATTATAATGTTACAAGCAACTTCCCTACAACCAAGGTTTTCACTTTCCGAGCAAATGTTATGACTTTCTTACCAGTGATTTCGACTTTGCAATGAACTTGCACAACTATTCATGCAATTTCCTCACAACTTTTACAATTCACGGTTGACTTTAAAATTGTTAACTAACTTCCGTGACAACATTGGAGGCAAAGATGGGTAAGGCAAGGACATTTGAATAACAAATGAAACAATTGGGTGTGAAGTTGGACAAGTTGTCTTGAAAGTCGCAAATGTTAACTGAAAAGTCGAAATTGAATTGATAAGTCCGAAAAGTGGCTTTGAAAGTCAGGACAGTCAGTTGTTGGAAGGAAAGAACAAATTTGAGTGAAAAGTTTAGTGGGAATCGGGAAATGTTGCCTAAAACGTCTTAAATATTGTTTCAAAAGTCATAAAAATTGGCTTGGAAGTCAAAACAATCCAAAAAAAAAGAAATCTGGTCTAGAAAGTTGAGAAAGCTGGTCGCAAAGTTTCCAGAAGGTCAAAAGAGTTGGTTGGAAAGTAGAGAATGTTGTCTGGAAGATTATAATGATATTTGGAGTAGTGAAAAGTCGGAGATTTTAGAAAGGTGATAAACCTAGATTGGAAAGTTTTAATAGCGGCGCCAGAAAATTGGTTGGAAAATCGCGTGGTAAGCCAAAAACACAAGGAAATAAATGCTACTGTTACGAATCCCCCAGTTAGTCAGGATTTACCAAGATTTATTAATATTGAACAGAAATGTGCTGCCACAGATTTATATATTTCAACTAGATGCATTTATTTACAAAGTATTGTAACACATCAAGCAAATATTTCAAATTTATCACAGTTCTGTGTACTAACGCTGCCACCAAATGTGTACTTCATGTCTGTTCGTCTTAAAAACATAATGCTTTGTATGTAAACGATTTCGCTGACTAAGGTTTAATAAAATAATTATTATTTAATGTACTTTTGGTTATGCCCAATTTAAAGTTGTCATTATTTCTGTTGGTGAAATCCCATGAAAATTGTATGAATCATTGCATGTATACGAACTGGTGATACACGCTGGAGAGAGGAAATGGGAACTTCTTGGCAGGCAAAAATGCACAAAATTGTTACATGCCAATAGTTTTACCAGGTACATGTTTCTTTTGTTTTGCCGTGCTCCACATTTTGTGCATGTTTCAAATCATTTCCAATTTGTTTATATTCCGATACCATATCACACACTTGTACTAATACGGAATTTATGAAATGCATATCACCAGAGTATCATCGATGTCACACCTAGTGATATAAATATCAGCAACGAATAAACAAGAATATGTCTATCATCAATAAATGTTGTCCTTCAATTAATTTAAGATAAACTGTGTTAATGCCAATGTCCCTTACAGAATATAACATGAATTGTATACAATTACCCAAACATTAATATATATATATATATATATATATATATTAAAAGTTTGGCTGGAGAAAAATTATTTATACAACACATCAAAACATTCATTCACTCACTCACTCACAATAATAAATCTTAGAGCAAGGACTGTTTTAAAACTATATTCTTCCTTTTGAACCCCAGATATTAGAATGGGATCTCATGTTAGTACAAGGATGAGTCAACTTGTTATAATGATATTCAAGCAAATTCTTTTCATTATCGTATCAAAACTCCCTCCACAAATATTCCAATGCAATCCATGCCTTGGAGAGTAACAGTATAAGACTGTGTGTTCCATTAGGTGTTATGGATATATTGTAAATAGATAGGTTTCAAGTGCATTCTTATAAGTGAAATTCTAGAAACACTAGTATAAAGTAGCTAATGTTAAACCAATGCAGATTGATTTTGTAGATACATTTTCACCAATTTCCCCAAAAATTTTTAGTAATGAACATTGAAATTCACCGAGATTATAGATTGATTGATAATAAAAACAAGTTTGCTGAGAAAAAGTACAATGAGTTATCGTGGGCACAAGACTGTTAGCAGACAACGGTGATGATGCTAAACAGACATGGTAATCTCTATACTTCACCTTTCATTTCATCACAGGCAAAGTAAATCACAAATGCTTGAATAATGCACTATAACATACCTGAATTATAATTCCATAAATTATACATTTGTATACAACTACAAAAGCCAAATATTTGTCACAGTAAACACTTAACTGTGATGTCACTTTTTATTCATAATAAACCAGTGTGATATCATAAAAGCCGGCTGTTTCCATATCTTTCTCTGCTATAGATGATATTTTCTGATTGATGTGTTTTACAAATCGTAGTGTCTCTTTATCTCTGTACACCAATGCCAAAGAATTGTCAGCTGGATTTACTGAAAGAAGCTGAAAATAAACGAAGGAGGCTTAGAAAGAACTCCTGTGTGTTGACAGTATTGGAGGCATGAAGCACAAATAAAGAATACTGTATTAGGAGCACATCTTTCAATACACATTGAACAAAAATTGTGTTTATTGCATGCAAAATCATTGAAATATTTTTTGAAATATTTCGACTATAGACTTGTTTTTGTCATTTAAATTTACAATAAGCACATGTGGAACAGACACACACACAGACATATAAACACATTGTACATCAATGGTTTAATATGGTCTGCGTATCCTAAACCACCTTTATTCCAAACATTTAAATCTATTAAATGTATGTGGTTCTTGAGATATCAGAAAGTTACCTAATTTATGCTAATTAATTAAGTTTTATTGAACATGATGTTCAATTGTTGAACCATTGGCTAACTAATCTGATCATAACTAATCATAACTAATATCAGCAGTTAATATGCATGATTTCAAATTTTGAGATACGAGTCAAAATATGCAAATTAGATAGGTACATGTAATATTCATTCTTGTACAGTTATTATGAAAACCACAAGAGAATCACCAAAATACCACGAGTGACAGTTGATTAAGCTGTGATTGAAAATTTAAATCCACCAATCTGAGTTGGACTATGAAATGAATGCACATGTGTGATATGATGTACTTGTAAAGTTTGAACGTGATCATTTAGGCATGTTGGAGTTCTGGCTCCAGGAATGCATTCATCAAACAAAATGGCCTCCAATCAGCCATCTTTAAAGAATCAGATTGTGAAACAAATAAACAGATGTATCTTATTATGCATGATTGTTTGTAAGAAATTTGAATGGAATCGGTCCAGGCATGTCAGAGATAAATTTTATGGAGATTGAGTCTCCATTTTCTGACTGTCTTTGAATAGGGACAAATAACCTAAAATCTAATATAATGTTGGTGTGTCTCTTACTTCTTCATCTTCACCTTTAGCGAGATAAGACACATAACCACCATAATCATTCTCCCAACCTGAAATAACAATCAAAGAAAGCTTAGAAAGAACTCCCATGTGCTGAGAGTATTGGAGACACATTAAATATAATTCGAAATTACTTAGCTGAAAACTAATTATGCAAATCAGAAAATTAATATGACCAGATTTGAGTGTAAAACTAATGAGGTCTGCGCAATGTAACAGAAAATCTATGTCTCCAAGTTTAATTGAAATGTGATTAGAACCAAAAAATTATGAATTATTATGCTTATTAGGGAATTAATATGAACAGATTTTTACCCCAAACTAATTAGGTTTGTACATTGTCCTAAGCATCTTTATACTAAGTTTCATTGAAATGGAATAATTAGTACCGTGAAAACTCCAAAATTTCGACCCCTCTAAAAATTCGATCGCCTATTTATTTGCCGGGTTTCGGTGTTTTATTTACCTCCAAATTTTCGATTCCACTAAAAATTGCCGACTCATTCTTATTCGAAAATTGCGACCAGTTTTAGTTTTCCCACAAACGAAAAAAAAAACGATGTGAGCGTTCAAACGGGACCTTCCTCGAAGGCATGAATCCGGGTTTCTGATTGACTGAGAGATTTTTATTTTATTGGTAACGAAAATATATTCTAAATAAACGAAGTTTGAAATAAAAACGAACACAAAAATCTCGGCATGCTGCGTTTCTGAATTGTTGATTATTACTGTACTCAGTAGTGATTATAATAATGTACACAAAATAAATTTGTTGAATGGTTATGAAATACAAATAAAAGTCAACTTAGTTTCATCGTAAGCGAATGATTCCGGTCTCGTATAAACGTTTGATGCTGTAGGATATCCGCCATGTTCTCTTAGGTCAAATAGGTCAAATCGCTAATTAACCAATCAAAAAGCTGGATGATGCCAACGTGTTCAAATTACCATAGCTTATTTAAATATGTTAATGTTATTGAACGCAATGCGGAAGAGATTGGTGTTGTAGTACGATGTTTTGGCTTGGATTTTGATGCGAAAACGGCATGATTTTTTTTAAATAAAAAAATTAGTTGTTTTTAAAAAATAAACTGGTCATCTGAAGAATAATTTAACATTGTTCACAGTGATAACAGCTCATTCTCGAAAGGAAGCTTACCCGCTCACGCTAGGCTAGTCACGATAAAAATCATACACGTGTACTCTTGAATAGACAAACGTCAATGACTACGGTAAAACTTAGACTCTATTTTAGCCGGCAGGATTGATTGAAATGTCCGAAAAATGACGCCAAAATACACCTTAAAAGTCCCATTTTATTTTCTTAAATCCCATTTTATTTTTTAATCCAAGGGCGAATTTACGGCAGAATTTGGTCCCTCAAATAAGGGACACGTGAGCTTTGATTCTAACCGGATACATTGCACTGGGTCGGGGAGATCGTTTGCTAAACTTCCATGTATCTTTTGTCCAATGGATACCTGTACTTCGAACATTCGCAAGTTTTTCTAGGTAGTGCGAGACAGCTTTGTCTTTTGACCTATTAGTTTTGTGCTGACCTCTTCTCCGCGTCCTGATGTTTTGTTTTGCATGTCATAATACTCACTGATTGATGACTTTGTTTAGATTTTGAGTTACAACTCGGCCACGACCTTTGCTTTTACCGTGAAACATGAGGAAGTTTACGTCAATTGACGGACATTGCATTTTTTAAAAACTAATGAAGCACACTATCATCCCCATTTTTTCATTTGCTGATTTCTATTCTGAAAAATTCGACCGTCCGAAAATGCACCTTAATTTTGACTCTAAAAACACGTCACATATCTAACACCAATTATTTAAAACCGGTCGAAATTTTGGAGTTTTTACGGTACTTTAGATATCAGTGTGAAAGCTTAAAATTGGTTAATTATGCAAATTAGGTAATTAATATGTACAGATTTTAACCCGCAATTATTCAGGTCTGTCTATTGTCCTACAGCATCCATGTACATTCATTGATATGTGATGTATAGTACCTGAGATATCAGTGTGAAAGTTGGTTAATTATGCAAATTAGGTGATTAATATGCACAAATATTTACCGGAAACTAATTGGGTCTGCATAATTCTAGATTCATTGAAATGTGATGATTAGTACTTTAGATATCAGTAGAAAAGCTGAAAATTAATTATGCAAATTAGGTAATTAATATGCACAATTATTTACTCTAAAACTAATCAGGTCTCTGCATAGTCCTAAAGGATCTATGTACCAAGTTTCATTGAAATGCGATGATTAGTACTTGAGATACCTGTGGAAAAGCTGAAAATTAACTAATTATGCAAATTAGGTGATTAATATGCACAAATATTTATCGAAAACAATCAATTTCTGCATAGTCCTTAAGTATGTAAGTACCAAGTTTCATTGAAATGTAATGCTAACTACTTATATCAAATGCTGAAAATTAATTAATTATGCAAATTAGGTAATTAATATGTACTGATATTACCATAAAAACTATCAGGTCTGTGCAGTGTCGTATGACATCTATGTACCAAGTTTCATTGAAATGTGATGATTAGTACTTGAGATATCAGTGGAAAAACCGAAAATTGACTAATCATTATGCAAATTAGGTAATTAGTGTCCACGGATTATTACCAAAAACTAATCAAAACCTAGCATTAGTTCAGAGCATCTATGTACCAAGTTTCATCAAAATCCAATGAGTGGTTGTTTAGATATCAGTGGAACAGTCATGGAACCACTAAAAAATAGCTAATTATCATGCAAATTAGGTAATTAATATGCACGGATTTTTACCAAAAATTAATCAAATCTGCGCATATGTTCAGAGCATCTATGTACCAAGTTTCATCAAAATCCAATGAGTGGTTCTTTAGATATCAGTGGAACAGTCATAGAACAGCTAAAAATTAGCTAATTATCATGCAAATTAGGTAATTAACGAGCATGGATTTTTACCAAAACCTAATCAAATCTGCGCATTGGCCCAGAGCATCTATGCACCAAGTTTCATCAAAAACCGATGTATGGTTCTTGAGATAGCAGTGGAACAGTCGGACACACATACACACACACACACATACACACATACACACATACACACACACATACAGACACACTAACTGCAAAGACTCCCATTTTGTGCTTCGCACATGGGAGTCAAAAATACAAATTTAACTTCTTAATGACTAACACCATATCTAAGTTTGAGGATGTATGGATAAAATGTGTCAGCAGAGGGCGCTCTAGATAAGTTTGTCTACGGGATAAGACCCTTCAAGACTCTCAAAAAGATGGGAAAGTGAGAGCAGGATACCTGCTTTTAGTATACAATAATCCCTTGAACACATGTATTTTTAGCTTGGTCTGTGGGTGATGTTGCCATAGCGGTATTTGCAAAATAGAAATGTAACTTTAAGCCAGTCACCATTCAATTTAGAATTCATATAAAATGTCCCACATCTGATGGCACCTCTATAATTGTATGCAACAAACCCACTTGCAGCTAATTACTTGCAATACTGCCTTACCATTGCAGTTTAAAAACAGCATACAATCCAGTGCATATTCAGCACCCTCTGTATCAGTATCATGTAGTAATGTATAGGAACCATGCCTCCATCGTCTTACTTCACTTCGACATCGTGGATTAATTTCTTTCTTTTTTGTCTCTGTAAATACAGTTTTACAAAGTTACATAACACCCACAGTGAAATTGACAAACCTTTCTGCCTTGGTGGACAATGTAATAAAGCTTTCAATAAGTAAATCATCAAATACATCAAGATTTATATAGGTGTTATACGTGATAATGTTTGTTAATCTTCTAGTTTCTAGAAATCCTAATGCAAATAAGAGTGAGTTTGTGAAAGATTGGAATGTGCTCATCTCAGGCCATTTCTGATAAAGCAAAGTTTGTAATATGAGTATTTTACATTTTCAAATGTGGCGATAATCTCACTCATTTCAATCAAACATTTCCAAGGTTCCTCTGTGTTTTGTGACTTTATTATTTAGAACTATGAATCACTATTATACTGTATTTTTAAAATTTAATTAACATAATCCAAATTAAAAGTTTTATACAGGAAAAAAAATATGCATTTTTTATTAAAAGATTTACTTCTAAGAGACAATATAATGTTTTAATGGAGAATCATGCAACACTACCTAAAGATTGGATTTTATACCTTCCTTTGCCTTTACACTTTCTGAGTCATCTCCTCTCATATCATCTTCACTATCACTGTCTGGTGCTAATTCATGTAGTCGTAGACCAGTGAAATTAGACAATAATAAAAACATTTCTTCTGATTTCAATACTTCTATACATTCCTTTAAGATTCCTGGAAGACTCGTGTCACTTGCCATTTCATAGTTTCTATGGTAACAGAAGACAAACATAAAAAATTACCTTTTAAATATCTTTTTATTGGCCCAAAGCAAAGCAAAGCAAAGCATCTCAGTCGCATATCTTTATTTATTCTTGAGGTGGTTAGCCACATGCACCATTAAAACACATGAATAGATTTCATTCTCTTTAAAAATATGGACTAATTGTAAATTATTTTTACAGAACTACTTTTTACACATGGTTCAAATATTCATGGATATGATGATGTTCCAGCCATTTACTGTTGGTTTATATAATAAAAGTCTCATCAAAATTTCATTTGTTTACAAATGGTGAACTTATGGGTGCCATAACTGAGTAGAAAATTGTAATGGACGATATCTATTTTTTTATAAAATTAATTCTTTAACATGGATTCCGATGGAAATGTTAATTTTGTAATTATTTCTAAAAAATTACTGGGTAAAACATCTAAATGCTAGATGAGTTCAAATTAATAATTAGGAAAAACTTTTGAAACACTCCAATGAGAAGAGATATTTATCCCTGTTATCTTATACTTCTGTTTCCATTTTACTGTGAAATACTTTATTTTCGCTTGGAATTAATTTTCGTTATTTTTGCTGAAGGAATGATTTAGTGAAAATAAAATCCAGCGAATATACCTTTTTCCTATATTTCACATTAAACTCATCAACAATCAGTGAAAATAAATTCCATACTAACCACCCAAAACGTCTTTTCAGCGAAAATTAATTCCAGCTAAAATAAAGTATTTTACAGTATATCAGTAAAGCACAAACATACTATGTAATGTACCTCTTATTTGCTGGGCCTTTTCTTACCCATTTTATTGCACTTTCTTTTACTGCAGATAAGACTGCTTCATATTTCTCCTCCTAATACAAGAATATTCAACACATAATTAATTATGATGATGTTTTATAATAACAAATATAGAATCATCAGCTTTGTGTTCAACTATATGATCTGTGTTGATGCCAGGCATGGACGTGAACAAATTGTACTACACAATTTTGAGAAAAAAATCGATAAAATGTTTTAGTTCTAGCAATCTCCCAAAATATGACCCAATATCCAAAATATTAGCTATGGTGATCTTTAAGATAAATACGATAAAATCACATGTCAAATTAATACAACAATTAATTAATTATTCACTGGGTTTTGTATGCTGAAGTAGAAAACTGTACCTTGAGAAAATTTTGAAGTTCAATCTCAGAATCTTCTGAGAACTTTTCTTGTATCTGAGATTGTATAAGCATATCTATGTACATTGGATTCAACCAGTCACCTAGTTTGTCATTCTGTGAACCAAAATATATAAAACTAGCCTTGAGGTTACAAGTGATGAGTACTGTTTGTGGCTACATTTACTGATCATAGCTTTGTTGAGTGCAAAATAGCAACACACATGACGTTAGAAATCAGTCACATGATTCTATTCCACATTGGATTTACAGTGTGCTGCGTCCGACTTAAACAAAAGAAAGCGTTTGTATGTGACATAAATATAATGGACATTTTAAAAAAAGGAAGACATTCGAACGCATCTGTAACACTTTATACAGTGTTTAACAAACAATGAATTCTATTGTTTCCAAAGTCAAATGTATAATACTGTAAAATACTTTATTTTAGCTGGAATTAATTTTCGCTGAAAAGACTTTTTGGGTGGTTAGTAGAGACAAGTTGTAAAATATAGGAGAAAAGGTATATTCACAGGATTTTATATTCACTGAATCATTCCTTCAGTGAAAATTAATTTCAAGCAAAAAAATAAAGTATTTTACAGTAATATCAAGTATTACCTGAAACGTTACTGCAGGTTGTAATACATGTAATGGTTCTATAAACGGTGCTGGTCTGTCAATTGGAGGACCATGAAACCATCCACTTACAGATAACCTGGTTTTATCTTGTGTTAAGACTTCAGAAACCTACCACGCAAGACAAAACATTACAAGTATAATAAAACAAGCAGCCTCTTGGCTGAGATAGCTCCGCTGTGAACAATGTAAATTTCAATTAAGGAACTGAAGATATCATCACGAAATGAACAAATCTGAGAAAAGTATACCTGTAGTACCTATATGTATAATATCAAAGCAATGAGACTTGCGGTTTTCAACAAGAAGTCAAAAATCTTCACCAAAAATTACAAAGATATCACCACAAAATGAACAAATGAACCAAGTATCAAAGCAATAAAGCTTGTAGTTTTTTAGATAAAGACACTTGAAGATAATTTTCATTGAATAATAACAGAAAAGGATTCTACAACTAGTATTTTAGAAACAATTACAAATGACTTCAGCCAATGGTAGCCTTAGAACCAGTATTGACTATTGATGATATACTGGTAATCTGTGGGTGAGGTAAGTACCTGATGAAATGACACTGGTGTGACTTCAAAAAATGACAGAGTATTCCAAGATGGAACTAAAGATTTCACAATTTCACTTGGTTGTCCATGCTCTGTAAAAATAATTAGAAATTAAATTTGTAGGAAAAAATGTAGGAACAAATTATTGTCACATAGATTGAAACTTCCATACAATTCATCATTATAAGTGTAGATTCATTACAATATTTGTCACAAATTTTTCTACATACATTCCATTATTTTTTTAATATTTTTTATATAATTGTTTTATATTTTTTATATATTTGTTTTCATAGCATCTTTTGTTGTACTCTTTATTTTTAAGTCAACATCATAATAAGGATATGATTATAATAAAGTTATTAATATTATTACAAATTGATTTTTCTCAGTGTATTGAATATACATATACATGTGATAATCGTCTTAAAGTTAGTTGAGGGTGCTAGGCCTTTATCTTACAGCATTTCAGATGTCACTTACCATCGGTTTCAAACAAGTCTAGATTTCCTCCGTCTTTAATGTCCCAATGTGGTACAAGATATAAAATAAATGCAATGCGTCTCCCTTCTAACTCATCATCATGGCACAGTAACACATCTATATGAATTCAGTAAAAAAAAAACCTGATAAAATAAACAATTGCTAATGTCAGCTAGAATTGTTTAGCAGTGAGAATTAAATGATTCACATCATAGTGTGACTTCCTACCTGTATATTCATACTTTGCACATGTCATGTCGACTGTATCATTGAGTGCTATGCCAGTCACATCTCGTAACCAACTCAGAAAATCTCCATATAAAAGTTTTCTGAAAGAAAGACAAAACACTGATTGTAGATAATAATAATGATAAGGATACAATTTCTGTGAAAAAAATGATATATATGGGTTAAGTAACCAAGATTTCTATTATTTATTTTCAAAATTCATTCAACGGGTAATAACTTTTCCATCAGTTATCTCTCAAATATAAAATGATTCTATAAATATTTAGTGTGCGAACACATAATCTTTGAGATAAAAACATTCTACGTATATGAAGACAGTGAATCGGTGTAATGCACGCATTGAAGTAGATAAAATCACATTTTGGATCACTACATGACCAGGTAAAAAAAAAAGTCATTAAAGAGAGCATGATTGACTAATAATCAGTAACATTCATTCAATGATACATTCATTCATTTAGATTAGAATATTGACTGCTTACATTCCTCAGAAAGAACTATAATTGAATTTCAGAATAAAATAATCACAAACCCTGCACATTGCACTTGAAATTCTTATTTTAGCAAGTGACAGTAATGGTTAATAATACAGGCTTGATGTTAACTTTTACACTCACTAGTCTGAAATGTATGTTGCCTACACATTCACTTCAGTTTGTTAACCTTTTCACAACGAGTTCCCACTTTTCATCACAAAATAGTCCTGTTTATGGTCACTAGCAATTTCTTTCAAAAGACTGAAAAAATAAGTAAATTGTTTGAGTAAAAACTCGAATTTTGTCGGTGGCTCCAAAATTTGGGTTTATTTTCCAGAAATATTAAGCATAAAATTTGGGTGAGAAAGTCTGGTGGTGAAAAGGTTAAGGCAAGTGAGTTACAATTTAGTTGTCAAATAGCAATTTTATTTTTTCAAGGCTATAGCACTACTCTTAGAGTCTAGGCCTGCAATGTGTTAAATAATTAAATTAATTTGAAGAGGAAGAAATATTCAGACTGAATACAACTCACCTAAGTTCTTTAACATGAGGAGAAGAACATTTCTTCAAATCATCTGACTAGGATAGAAAAACAGTTGTTGCATTTTGAAACATTTTATATTGCTATTTGGAAAAAATTAAACCTTATGTGGTCAATTTAATGTAAAAGTACATGGTTAAGATTAGGGTTAAACTTTAAAGCGCGGTGGTCGTCGCGCAGCGTGTGTTCGAATTTCATGTAAATAAACAATGTACTTTACACGCGTTGTATACGTTGCTATGAGTCGAACAGGACACGGCGTGACGACTGCCACCCTTTAATATGTGGTCAAGTCAATGTATGTACTATGTGGGGCTGGTAAGACTAGGGTTAACCAAGTAACCTGCCTGGGGGGTTGACATATTACCTGTTGAAACTTGTAGAGGTCGTTGGACTTTTCGTAGAATATTGAATCGAGCAATTCATCTTTAAGACCTTCTAAAAATTTACCATCTTGTATGAAATGTGGCAGCTGAACACAAGTAAATGGTTCACTGTGGACCACAATTTCAGCTGTAAAAAATAAAAGTACCACGTTGTCCTAGGGTTTTTAGAAAATAAAAGGAGGAGAAACTGTCATTCTCCAATTGAAGCAAATTATATTATTACTTTGGTACCTGCAGCAATAGAAACAGAAACTAAGGAAACTATTTTTCAACAATATTTATTGTTTATTTATAAAGTACACATCAGTTTTGAATAGTGGACAATTCAAATTATCATTTTATTTTAATTTCATCTTTCAAAATTGTACAGTTGAAGATATAAGTAATGGCTACCATGGCAATAGTTTAAATTTATTCGTTGTTCACCATTTTACTGTATATTTCATTGCATATTAAATACTTTGTTATAGGGGGGCTAGAACCATGGTTAGCATGTGCACCCAATATCTGGCAGTGAAAAAATAGAGGGCATACTGTAACACAGAATTCATTGATTGAAAAATTGTGCTGAGTTTATAAAAGAGTACATTCTGTAACACAGTAGTTACAGGACATAAATTACTATTTCTTAAACATCTTTGGAAACATAGAAATGAAAGTAGTATGAATTCACCATGAGATCTGTTGTCAATTGTATTTTTATTCAGTTTCAGATATGTATGATTTTTCCTTTTCTTTTCTTCTTTTATTTTGTTGCCCGTTGAATAATGCCAAAACTATCCAATAAATCAGATATATCCAACGACTTTTTTTCAGAAAAATTTTGACCAAGTTTCTTCAAACTTTGAATAATATACTGGCGACAAATTATCAAATTTTTTCAACTTTTGTCAAACTTTGAATTGAATAACACAATTTGTTGAAATGCGAATATTGGATATAACAGATACTGTGATCGAGGTGACTGTCATTATAATCGTATACAGAGTGTCCATCATTTTACACTACTTACCAATTTCACAATGTTTATGATCTTGAAAAGCGTCTGTGATAATTTGTTTATGGTTTTTTTGTAAATACTTTCCATTTATATTGGCTTGATGTTGCAAAATGTTTAGTTTCGTGACCGACTTCTTTGGTGTTTTGTTGCTTGGACTATCCACAGCGGTGCCATCTTCAAGACTAATACTTCTTTTTGAGCTCATCTTGAAAAAGGCTGAAAAAGCTCTGATTTAAAACGTGTTACTTAGTACTTTGTACATGTACGAATAAAAGCGCACATGTCACTAAACCCGGAAGTTGACAGGGAGAATCTGTTGTCACCTTTTTACGGCTCTAACATTTTCTACGTAATCCGGCTCAAATACTTAATATTCGGATACCAAGAACAGCTGTTGTTAATATGTCAAATTGTTATGTTATATTATTTGGAGGAGGGTTTATTGAAGAAAAAAAGCATTTTTCAATCATTTTACTGTAACAGTTTACGACTTCTACTCGGCGCATGCGTATGGCGGCCATTTTGAGTGTTAGTGTACGACAGTATATACAAAATGGTAGGTAAAAATACTGTTAATTCGTTTTAATAGTGTTATCTATCCGAAACTTTTCGCTGCACTCGTTTTTATTGCGTTATTATTTGAAGAATAATCATGTGCTAAAAATTTACTTTCAGTTGCCGTTATCGTTACTTCGGACGGCTGTTAACCACCCAATGGTAAGTGTCCGTGTTGATTACAAGGAATTGATTCCGTTCCCTTTCTAGGTTTCATTACAAATCCGGCGAAATTCTCGGTATCACTCACATTCCTGGGAAAACGTTTATTAAGACCCCGCCTCTGACTTGAATAATGATCTTTATTGCTTTCGTATCCCTATTAGCATTTTGAATAATATGCAATACAGATGTGAAGAAAGACAAACAAAATGAGAAAAAAATAACCAAGGAAAAACAACAAAACTGACAAACTAAATAATAAAGTACAAACAAAAATAATGGAAAAATAAAATTGTTTATAACATTTGTGTTGGTGAAATATTTAGTTTACTGATGCATGTTAATCACTAAGCAAATTTTCTTCAAAAATAACCTGGCTTCAATGCACCAAACCTGGCTTCAAGACCAAACCAAATTCAAACTACCGATAACCAAGGTTATAGTGAGAGAAATGGTGATAAAGATGAACTGTAAATGAGCCTAGCCTATTAAATTATATTTCAACAGAAATACATTTTATGTTTGCTCATTGTTTATTATGTCCGTAAATATTCACAATGGTGTAATAGTTCTATGTCACAGGAATTGCAAAAAAATAACACGCATAGAATGTTATTAAAATGTTTATTAAAAGTATTACAGCCCAAGACTTGAATATTCTTGACCTACACTTTAAACAACATAATGTTGCTGGGATATGCGTGACTGTGCTTACAGTGCTTATAACGGAAAATATACAATGCAGGCATAACGAGGGAAAGACAATAAATGTGCAATCCAAATGCAATCAATAAGTGATGTGAAAATAAATAAATACCTGATTCCAATGCAGTAAACGCATAGTACAAATGTGAAAATAATGATATGTTGCATGGTATCTGTACTGTAGCTGAACTGTACATTATGAAATACCTCATTGTTTATTTACAGCTTGTTGAGTTGAAGAATGGTGAAACATATAACGGTCATTTGGTATCGTGTGATAATTGGATGAATATTCATCTTAGAGAAGTCATCTGTACTTCTAGGGTAAGTCAAGCGTCCTTCTTAGCTTACAGTCAGCATATTATTGCCAGCCCTGTTGTGGAATTCAGGTGTCATGGCTTTATGTGAACTGTCTATAGATTCAAATGTATCTCCATTGATAGAATGTAGAAAAAATTTCAGAATGAATAAAAGTCGTGGTAAAAAGTAAAGATAATCAAATCACAGATAATTCTTTTTTGGGACATCATTTTCTGTGTTTTTTTAACTGAGGCTTTTTTTCTGCACCCCTACTAATCTGAAAATTTGCACTCTGTCATTATGTACTTTGTTAGGTTGTATGTAAATCTATGTATGGGTGTTGAAATCAACACAGAACTAGTGGTCAGTGCAAGTAGCATTACAGCAAAATGATACTAGATCTAGTGGTTATGTAAACTTTGTTTGAAAACGCTGGTATGTTTTGGTTCTGATCAACACGTATACATGTATGGTCTATGCAGTCCGAGATTACTGATTCATAATACTAGTATAATAGGATGGGGAGGTTTTATTTCTGTTGATAAATATGGTATGGACAACACCCTGAAATCATTGTACAGGTTTACATGAAAGTTAGGCTGACACTGATATGATATAATAACCCCTGTAACTGATGAAATGCTTTTTAATACAATATAACTGTCATGTGAGAAAAAGATAAAAAAATATACTTGTTCAAAGCCCTGTGCCAAGAACTAGAAGCAGCAAAAGGAAAATGAAGTTTATTCAACTCACAAATGTAATAGTAAAAAACCTGCATGATCAGATTATAAAACTTACAGTGTCATTGTCTTCTCATCACTGAGATAATTGCAATTTAACTCCAGGTTGGCAGTCGCAAAGGTAGTAAACTTATAAAATAAAGATACTTTTAACAATAAGTTTATTTGTCTCTAAATAAATATGTTTATCTCATGCATAACTTGCTTATCACCACACTTAAGACTGGGCAGAACAAAAACGCATATCGCCACAGTGTTATGTCACTTTTTTCATTGTATGTGATCACCGCCAGAGTAGCGTCAATCTTGGCCAGCGGCTCAGATTGATACAAATCTCTGACAGTAACCATCCACGTCTACTGACATCAACCTATGAAAAAATATCGTGGGGATTATATATAGATATTTTGCCTTGGAAGCAGAAATGAACACTGGTGTTGCTGATCAAGTCTATTTCTTTTTGAAACTTACAATAAACAAAAGTTTACAAAATATGCTGCTAGAGGGCAGTATTTATTCTGCTTCTTTTTTTCTACATCAAAATGGTGAAACTTCCAGAGTACTTTCATAAAGAAAACCTCCTCACTGCAACATTCTTAAAATATTTACCAGTTACATGTACATGTAAACACTCAAACATCCCGGAAATTCACAGTACACTGAGTTAAATGCTTCCACATGTTTAAACTGAAGAGATGAAATGCCAAGTAATCTGATGATGACTTAGAATGACATCATAGGGTAACCTCTCTTGTTTCACACTTTTGCTATGTTTCTTACCATAATTTTCCAATCTTGAATATACATTCCAAAGTGTTCAATGTAGTTTTAGGCTTTATTTGCCATGTGGATATCTGTTTCAATATTTTCTCTTTATGTTGATTGAGTAACTAACCAACACCACAGCAGAGTTTCTATAACATTTAACCATATACCCCCCGGTAATCATACACAATGTTGCTTTGATGACGAAACATGCACATGCTCACTAGTTACTAATACATATTCATGCTATTAGGTCAGAGTTCATATATTGTTACATTTTAAATATTCCCTAGCTACATACTAAAAGAAGATCCATTGAGTTGTGTTTTGTACATAAAGCTATTAACGTCCACTATGACATCTCTAGTCATTTAGGTCAAATTTGTTTTTGTATTCCGTGTATAAATTTAAGAAACCTTAATAAATTGTCATCTTACAATGAAATAGCAATATTAACATTTTTCCACTAGTTGTAAGTTTTAATTAAATTTGCCTTGTCAAGGAATTTTAAAACTATGTAATGTATTATGTATTTCTGTTTTGATTTAATTTATTTATTTTGTCTTTTCTGTAATTTGTTTTTTATCCAGGTCTGTGAGTGAGTGTACCTGTGTTCTGTTTGAAATAAATAAAATACTTTAGTTACAATACAACATTTTGTTACACTCGTAAACACTAAATTTTGTCACCTATGAATGTAATAACCAGGATGGAGCTATTAGAATTGAATTGTTTTAACTTAAAATAGGATATATTTTCACTGCATTAAATTACAATTGAATTGAATATAAGATTGTGTATAGCAATCACTGACGTAAAATAAAATACATTTTCCTATCTTGTATTGAGACTACCTTGTTTCATTTATTTATTTATTAATTGATAATTGTATTTATTAACTTTCTTATTTTAAATAGGATGGTGACAAGTTTTGGAGAATGCCAGAATGTTATATTAGAGGAAGTACAATAAAATATTTACGTATACCAGATGAGGTTATAGATATGGTTAAAGAGGAGGTCGTGTCTAAGGGTAGAGGCAGAGCTCAGTCACAACAGAAAGGACGAGGTAGAGGGAATCCTGCAAGAGGTAAGAATCCTGCCACTAGAGGGCGCTATAGACAGATGGAGACCGGGTAGTTGCAAAGTTTTACATTTCTAATTTAACATAGATATAAAGATAATAATCAACTTCACGAATTAAACACTTACAACCTATTTTTCGTTTTTCCCATTTATTTTGTGAAAGAATAGTCAGTAGCAATGTTGTCATATAATGCATGCCTTATAGTCATAATGTGTTGTAAGAATGTCTGTCCAACTTCTAAGAGACTAGGTTTGTTTCCAGTCTGCCCAGTATGTATACTGTGTACAGTGCGTATATATTGTTTACCGATAATTGTACCCACTTGCCAGCCTTGTGGCAATAGTACCGATAGTAAAGTGAATGTGCTATTTCTGTCCACAGTGCAATTTAAAAATCTCAGTGTTTGTGTCACAATGAGTAATGAATTACTACTGTGTAGCTTGAAACTTTCACAGGAGTTTGAGGTCTTTGCCACCTGTTAAGGTTTACCCAGCAATGCAATCACATTGCTAAAGAAAAGTTATACAGATACATAGTTATAGCAATCATGTACTGGTTTGTGTTACTGAGCTTTATGGTGAAGCATGGAATATGATACTATTTCAATAATATCTCTGTTCAATGTTTTCTTTTGTGATAGCACCGGATATAAGTTGGTGGTTTGCAAATGTTGTCTTAAAACATTTCAATACATGAAATACCATCCAGGCAGTCAGGTGGGTGGGGCATACAATGTAGGGAATGACCTCTGTTGTCTACCTTAGTTTAGAGTCCTACATGTACATTAGAATTCATGTTTCCCAATTGTTTAAGCTATATGAAAAAAAAAAAAAGTTCAAACCTATCATACGAGTGATTGTCCGTGTCAATATTTTACTTTTTTGACTTCTTCTTGAAAACTACAAGCCTGAATGCTTTGATAGTCCAATTGCTTTGATACTATACATATAGGTACCTCAGGTGGACGTCTCTCAGATTTGTTTATTTTATGATAATATATTCAATTCTCTAATTTTAGTGAATATTTTTGTCATTTTTGGTAAAAAGTGATATTTTCGACTTGTTAAAAACGACAAATCTGATTGCTTTGATACTATACATATAGGTATCTCAGGTAGACCTCTCTCGGATTTGTACATTTTCTAATGATCTTCAGTTCTTAATTGAAATATGTTATTATTTTCATGTGGTCTCATTCATATCTTGGATGTACCTTGACTGATTTTGTTGAAAGTAGATTAATAGACAAGATGTGATATACATTACCTAATGAAATTATTAACTGTGGTATAGAAAAATGCTCATAAATACCCACCATAACTTCAATTAACACATTGAAATAAGTCATTACTTTCATCTGCAATTTCATGAAATTATTCTTTCACAGATTATCTATAATATTTGGTATTTAGATAAGAAATCATATTGTAAAATACCAGCAGGGACTGTGTTATTAGTCCCTGTTCGGACGAAGTCCGAAAACGGGGACTTATAATTCGGTCTCCGTCCGTGCGTCCGTCCGGAGTCTCAGAATCCCTTGGACCGATTCCGTTCATTCTTTGCATGTGCCTAGTACTTTATGTGGGACATATGCACATGCAGTGGTTTAGCGATTCGATTCAAAATGGCCGACTGGCAGCTATCTTGTTTTTTGAAAATAGTATATTTTGGACTTGCCTTGGCAGTTTTCTTTCAAACTTGGTACATAGATTATACATGTTAGGATACATGTCCATGACGATTTATTTCACAATTGGATCAAAGATGGCCGACTGGCAGCCATCTTGTTTATTGAAAATGTCGTATTTTGGATATGCTTTGTCAGTTTTCATTCAAATTTAGTACATAGATCATACATGTTAGGATATATGTCCCCGGCCGTCCCTGAGTTCCTGAGTCTGTCTGTCCGTCCGTCCCTGTGGTCGTTCGTTCGTGCGTCAGTCTGTCCAGAGTCATATTTCAGAATCCTGTGGACCGATTGCGTTCATTCTTTGCATGTGCCTAGTACCTTATGTGGGACATATGCACATGCAGTGGTTTAGCGATTCGATTCAAAATGACTGACTAGCAGCCATCTTGTTTTTTGAAAATGTTGTATTTTGGACATGCTTTGTCAGTTGTCATTCAAACTTGGTACATAGATTATACATGTTAGGGTACATGTCCATGACGATTTATTTCACAATTCGATCAAAGATGGTCAACTGGCAGGCATCTTGTTTTTTGTTTTTTTATGCGGTATCTCTTTATGCGTGCTCTGTCAGTTTTCATTCAAATTTGGCACATACATGTACTTTATACATGTTAGGATGCATGTCCATGACAATTTGTTTCAAAATCTTGTCAAGGATGGCCGATTGACAGCCATCTGACTTGTTGGCCTTACTATTGTATTTGCACAATTTATGTATCATTTTCATTCGTATTTGGCACATACATCATACATATCAGTGTGTTTCATAGTTAGATCAAACATGGACGAATAGCGGCTGTTTTTTTGGCCATATTACTACTACACGGAACACGTGTTTTGATGTAAATAAACAATCTGATGTATACGCCACTTGGAACTCAAGTTTCAAGGACAGGCTCGTGACAATCCCTCTGCTTTAATATGACAAGCACAAAGAGAACTTTCCAAAATTTAACAGGGACTGTGTCATTTTCAATGACTTGTTTTTAATGACTTGTAATATCTATACATGTATGCCATTTTATTGGAGTTCATTAGGCACTCATTTTTTAGGCTAAATTTTATAAAATAGCATTAACCATAAAGGAATAATATAGGGAATATCAAAGGCACCAAGACAAATTTATTGGGCATCAAGTACAAGTCCTGGGAGTGACCATGCCCTACATATGTATTTGAACTTCCAATTTGAAATGCATGTACTTTTCTAAATGTTTATTTATTTTTATAATAAATGAACAGGATTACATTGATAAAAATATAATTATTAAGCTATATAATATTCACTTGTATAATAGGAGTTGATATGCAAGGCTAATTTTTCTATAAATGCCTTTGACTGGTAATAAAAGTGATATGATTTTGTTGATGTGTGTTCAGAAGAGACGGATATCTAAGCAATCTCTATAGATTTTATTGTCTGCAAGCCCTAAAAGACCTATATTTTTCTAAAAGCTTAGTACATAAATGACTTTCGGGTCGTTCTTATGTTTGTTTAACAGTCATTTACAGATACGTTAACTGAAGCAAGCTCACAGTAGTTTTACTATGTTTTCCATTTTGCAAAATATGTTCAATATTCACAAATTATACTTTCAATTATGAAAATTAAAATGTTGACTATCAATATTATCAAGGCCATCATTTGTCTCCATTCAAAAATTTTTAACCCACATAATTTTTTCATAATTTGTCCAAAATTTTGATGAAGACTTGTAGACAATAGAAAATTATTTTTGTTTGATAAAAAGTTTTGTAAACAAAATAGAGAGAAATGTGGACCGGGGAAATTCGGCCACTCAAAGGTTAATTAACTTCGGCATCTAAAGTGACATTATTGAAATTAAATATTTGCATTTGTTAGGTGTTAGTGTCTTTTTTTGAAGTGCTTCTTGTATCAGCGGCTTCTACAAAGGGAGTCAGGTTTTTCACAAATTCAATAGCTGCATGACACCTGTTAGAATGAACTCCTCATCAGAACAATACATTGGTATGCTAGTTATTCTGATACTTTGCTAATGAAAACAGTATATATGTTTTGATAGCTTGGGTGGATACCACTGTTTGCCTCAAGTCTGTACACTACAGGAACTACTCAATAGTGACTACTATATTTATATATACTACTTTGACATGTAGAATAAGAATTTTTGGGATTTTAAGTCAAAAAAATTGTTTTAATCTTGCTATATTTTCTGTATTCAAGCTGTTACTGTCCATTTGCGATTACTTGGCAATTTATTATTATTATGAAAGACATGGTTTCATTTGAAAAGGCTGCGTTTTCTGATGCATTTTTCACCCAAAAAATTGGAAAATATTCTTGCTTATATTTAATTGCTGGTATAAGTATTTAAAGTGTTTTTGTTTGTCTGATTGTGTTTGCTTCTGTTTACTAATCTGTGTATGTACTAGTATTGTTTTTTGTGTTTTCTGTCTTATAAGTTATACTATATTTACATTATATTATTTAGTAGTTTCGCAATGAACTGCAATTTTTATTTCATTTTTTTCCCAAGTTTTGATACATACTTATGTATTGGTTCTGCTTATAAGTTGCTATAATTTTATGTTGAATCAGTGAATTTGTACTTAATTCATTGCTAAAACTATTACTAACATCAACTGACTTCTTACCATATTTATAGTAATTTTGTAACATTTTGTCTTGTCAATAAATAATATTTGACTTACCAAATTAATTGAAATAACATTCCATGGAGACTGAAACAGTTGTACTCTCATGTCTTCTGTATGTCTCTATGGAATAACCTCTTGTGAAAGATACTTGTTTTTAGCAATGTGTGTCAAAATTGCTATATTTTTTGTGTTTTATTTGTTTGTACAATCTCTGTATGTTACTCTGAAGCAAATAGAATTTTACCAACACAAAGCTACCAGACTTTTTATGTACAGTCTGCATACATATTTTTTTGTCTTTGTTTGTTTCACGGATTAGTTATACTACAAAGAGTCGTTAGAACTGAAATGCATCTGACGTATTCTCTCTTCTAAATATTCCAATGTACGCTTTGTAAAAACCAAGAGGGCAGACCTTTGGGTTTGTTAGAACTGTGTTTACACTTGGCTTGATTGATCATCAACTTCAACTTGTCATTGATATTGTTATTTTTATTCATGGGAGAATGCCTATATTATTATGTTGGAAGTTTGCCCAGACACTAACTAAATATTCCGAAAATAAAGTTTCCCTTTTACTTTCACCATTCACTGAAAGTTTTTTGTCTACCTTTTCAAGTGGACTTTGGTTTTATATGTATACTGTTTAGTTGTTGACAAATTATCGTATTGATGGTCATAATGACAGCATCACAATGGGTTAATTGGCCAATGAGTATGTGTTTTACAAAGATACCAATATTAAAAGTAAACCATAACCAATTTAGTTTCATAATTTAGTTTCACGGATTTGATTTTAGTACATTTCACTGGGTTTCTGTGGGCGAGAATGGCATTGGATTTATGTTGGCTGGAATTGCATTGGTTTTATGTTGGCTGGAATTGCATTGGGTTTATGTTGGCTGGAATTGCATTGGGTTTCGGTTGGCTGGAATTGCATTGCGTTTCTGTTGGCTGGAATTGCATTGGGTTTCTGTTGGCTGGAATTGCATTGGGTTTCTGTTGGCTGGAATTGCAGTGGGTTTCTGTTGGCTGGAATTACAGTGGGTTTCTGTTGGCTGGAATTGCATTGGGTTTCTGTTGGCTGGAATTGCAGTGGGTTTCTGTTGGCTGGAATTGCAGTGGGTTTCTGTTGGCTGGAATTGCAGTGGGTTTCTGTTGGCTGGAATTGCATTGGGTTTCTGTTGGCTGGAATTGCATTGGGTTTCTGTTGGCTGGAATTGCATTGGGTTTCTGTTGGCTGGAATTGCATTGGGTTTCTGTTGGCTGGAATTTGGGTTTCTGTTGGCTGGAATTGCATTGGGTTTCTGTTGGCTGGAATTGCATTGGGTTTATGTTGGCTGGAATTTGGATTTCTGTTGGCTGGAATTGCATTGGGTTTCTGTTGGCTGGAATTGCAGTGGGTTTCTGTTGGCTGGAATTGCAGTGGGTTTCTGTAGGCAAGATTCACAGTGGTTTTCTGTAGGCGTGAATCACAGTGGTTTCTGTAGGCGTGAATCACAGTGGGTTTTGTCGGCAAGAATCACAGTGGGTTTCTGTAGGCGAGAATCACAGTGGGTTTTGTAGGCAAGAATCACAGTGGGTTTCTGTAGGAGTGAGTCACAGTGTGTTTTAGCAGGCGAGAACCACAGTGGGTTTCTGTGGCCAGGATCACAGTGGGTTTCTGTAGGCAAGAATCACAGTGGGTTTTGTCGGCAAGAATCACAGTGGGTTTCTGTAGGCAAGAATCACAGTGGGTTTTGTAGGCGAGAATCACAGTGGATTTTGTCGGCAAGAATCACAGTGGGTTTCTGTAGGCGAGAATCACAGTGTGTTTCTGTAGGCGAGAATCACAGTGGGTTTCTGTAGGAGTGAGTCACAGTGTGTTTCTGTAGGCGAGAATCACAGTGTGTTTTAGTAGGCGAGAATCACAGTGGGTTTCTGTGGCCAGAATCACAGTGGGTTTCTGTAGGCAAGAATCACAGTGGGTTTCTGTGGCCAGGATCACAGTGGGTTTCTGTGGCCAGGATCACAGTGAGTTTCTATAGCTGAGAATCACAGTAGGTTTCTGTAGGTGAAGATCACAGTGGGTTTCTGTAGGGAGTCACTGTGAACTATTCACCAGTGGTCTATGGCCAAGACATTTCATTTCAACATTTTATTAGGAATCAATGGACAAAAATTGACAGTGAACAAAAACATGTACATTTCTGCACTCAAACTCACTATTATGCCCTCTATGGCAACAACTGATATTATTGATATTCTTCTGTAGACTATATACCCTACAATTGTAGGGTCTACTACTATATCAGATAATACTGTATGTTGTGGTCACTGATATAAGAACAGAATAAAAACAATTGTCAAATTTAATGGAGGTCATAATAGTTGTATTCATTCAACCACAAATGCGTTACTTTGATCAGAAAAAATATTGTTTGTTTGGACTTTTGCTGGCACATTTTGTTACATGACATTGAAGTCTTTCATGACCTGAGCTATGCTGATGTGTAGCCATGAATGGTGGGGTTGTTTTAGAATCCACACATGTTAATTGTCACTGCAGGCTGTACCTAATCAAACATTGACAACTTAGGTGCTTGATAGAGCACATCTGTTCTTCTAATGAAAAAAAAAATCTATAGCTTTGTGAAAATAAGAGCTTTTATGCCTGACACACACTGAACCAATGCATTATTCTAACTTGTCAATGAATTGTGTTTTGTTTCCATATCTACAAGGACACAGATTTCATTTAGTTTCTAAACCAGTTAGCTTTGACTGTGAATTAAGAACCCAAAATTAACAGTATTCAAATGAAAGATGACATGTTATTTTTTTCTTTCTGTTGATGGTGAAGCTCAATTAATTCATTGTAGCACCAGTAATTGATTTTCACATGCCTTTGTTGTGGCTGACTAAAAAAGTTTCTTCCCATCAATTGAATACAGAGTATTTTCCTGTCATTTAAATAGTGATTAGTTTTTTTTTTAATAAGAAATGATTACAGAAATGTATGAGTTGGAAATTATTTTCTTTGACAAAAATATCACTCATTTATAATTACAAAGAGATCAGAAGAGACCAAAAATGTTGAAAGATTATTTCATTCAAATTTCTACCAGGGAATAATTTTTGAATTCCAAGCTGTACTACAGAAATTTGAAAACTTTGAGTTTTTCATTGATAGTATTTTGACAGATTAAGGGGATATTGCTATCATTTATTACACAAAGACTGAAGGTTTGAAACGTGTTTCTCAGTGGCTGGAGTACCCATCTTATGAAGTAGACCCAACCCAAAACTACAAATCATTTGTCCAATTGTCATGTTGATGGAATAAACTGAACTGCCAAGAAGTATATTAAGAAAAACATGATGATATCGTATTGAAATCACTCCATTGTCATCAACAGCTGTAATGTGCATTTTTTCAAATTTGGTTTGTTACAAATTCCACGGAGTTTTTTCATATTGTACGTACACGAATTCCAGAGCCAATGGGTTAAAGGTCATGAAATTATATCATTGATGTAAACCCCTAACTTTCACCAACACACAATACCTTCTCGACTCTCTTCAACTTACAGGGATGAATGCAGTATTTCTGCTCAAGAGGAGAGCATCTTTACAATGATGTCATTGCTGCATTGCATTATGGGTATACATGTATGAGTCTGAATGTAAAATCGTCTACATGTCCAAGTAAAAGGGAACTCATACCATTTAGTATATACTGTTGCTATTTAAAATGATAAATGATTTTTCTCCATCTATAATTAGTGGCAATAAAACCTTAATGACAGTGTTTCAGTCTTTCACCTTGCTCTGACATTTTAAAATGCCTATTTGCTAGTTAAATAATTGAATAGCTGTGATTGCATTTCCTGATGGCAAAAGAGGGTAAAGCACACCTGTGTTTACCAGCTATGCATCGGTATGCAGGCTGTAATCAATAGTACAGGAAACCATAGGAGAAGCTGCTAACTTTTAAACTATTCACTTAGACATGTTTCTTTTATTCAAGATTTAAATAAACAGTAACCCAGGCATTCTGTACATTATTCAAGAGTAAATAGCACTAATTGTGTTGGCACAGAAGGTGTACCCTTTGGTGACAAACTAATTGATGATTGTGTGATATGGAGTTCAACCTATTGAAAGTTGGCCAAGGAAAGCTTATATTACTATGCTAAGAGAGTCCAATATTATATTAACATTCTCCTTCATGAATACCTTTTTGTTGGCTAAATTTGTGTATATTGCCTTTGCTGACATGAGTCAACATTAAAGTCATATTGTTGAGTTATTTGTCAGCAAATTTCTAATTACAATAAATAATATATTCATTATTGTGAAAAGCTACATATACAGTTTGGTGGTAGAGAAGTTAAACTCTGTGCTGTCTAACTCTGATGGGTTGCCCAATGCTGAATTATTGTACATGTGTTTGTTCTCAGTTACATTCATCAGAAATAAAGTAAATGTTTAATGCACAGCAGTAACCTCTGTGTAATACACATAGCAGTGGCCATCTCAGGCAGTAGTAGAGTAACCACTGTGTAATACACAGAAATGGCCATTTCAGGTAGTAGTGGAGTAACCACTGTGTAATACACAGAAATGGCCATTTCAGGTATTAGTGGAGTAGCCACTGTGTAGTACACAGCAGTGGCCATTTCAGGTTATAGTGGAGTAACCACTGTGTAATACACAGCAGTGGCTATTTCAGGTAGTAGTGGAGTAAGCACTGTGTAATACACATCAGTGGCCATTTCAGGTAGTAGTGGAGTAACCACTGTGTAGTACACAGCAGTGGCCATTTCAGGTAGTAGTGGAGTAACCACTGTGTAGTACACAGCAGTGGCCATTTCAGGTATTAGTGGAGTAACCACTGTGTAGTACACAGCAGTGGCCATTTCAGGTATTAGTGGAGTAACCACTGTATAATACACAGCAGTGGCCATTTCAGGTAGTAGTGGAGTAAGCACTGTGTAATACACATCAGTGGCCATTTCAGGTAGTAGTGGAGTAACCACTGTGTAATACACAGCAGTGGCCATTTCAGGTAGTAGTGGAGTAACCATTGTGTAATACACAGCAGTGGCCATTTCAGGTAGTAGTGGAGTAACCACAGTGTAATACAGCAGTGGCCATTTCAGGTATTAGTGGAGTAACCACTGTGTAATACAGCAGTGGCCATTTCAGGTATTAGTGGAGTAACCACTGTGTAATACAGCAGTGGCCATTTCAGGTAGTAGTGGAGTAACCACTGTAATACACAGCAGTGGCCATTTTAGGTAGTAGTGGAGTAACCACTGTGTAATACACAGTGGCCATTTTAGGTAGTAGTGGAGTAACCACTGTATAATACACAGCAATGGCCATTTCAGGTAGTAGTGCAGTAATCACTGTGTAATACACAGAAATGGCCATTTCAGCTAGTAGTGCAGTAACCACTGTGTAATACACAGAAATGGCCATTTCAGGCAGTAGTGGAGTAACCACTGTATAATACACAGCAGTGGCCATTTCAGGTAGTAGTGGAGTAACCACTGTGTAATACACAGCAGTGGCCATTTCAGGTAGTAGTGGAGTAACCGCTGTATAATACACAGCAGTGGCCATTTCAGGTAGTAGTGGAGTAAGCACTGTGTAATACACATCAGTGGCCATTTCAGGTAGTAGTGGAGTAACCACTGTGTAATACACAGCAGTGGCCATTTCAGGTAGTAGTGGAGTAACCATTGTGTAATACACAGCAGTGGCCATTTCAGGTAGTAGTGGAGTAACCACAGTGTAATACAGCAGTGGCCATTTCAGGTATTAGTGGAGTAACCACTGTGTAATACAGCAGTGGCCATTTCAGGTATTAGTGGAGTAACCACTGTGTAATACAGCAGTGGCCATTTCAGGTAGTAGTGGAGTAACCACTGTAATACACAGCAGTGGCCATTTTAGGTAGTAGTGGAGTAACCACTGTGTAATACACAGTGGCCATTTTAGGTAGTAGTGGAGTAACCACTGTATAATACACAGCAATGGCCATTTCAGGTAGTAGTGCAGTAATCACTGTGTAATACACAGAAATGGCCATTTCAGCTAGTAGTGCAGTAACCACTGTGTAATACACAGAAGTGGCCATTTCAGGCAGTAGTGGAGTAACCACTGTATAATACACAGCAGTGGCCATTTCAGGTAGTAGTGGAGTAACCACTGTGTAATACACAGCAGTGGCCATTTCAGGTAGTAGTGGAGTAACCGCTGTATAATACACAGCAGTGGCCATTTCAGGTAGTAGTGGAGTAACCACACTGTAATACAGCAGTGGCCATTTCAGGTATTAGTGGAGTAACCACTGTGTAATACACAGTCGTGGCCATTTCAGGTAGTAGTGGAGTAACCACTGTGTAATACACAGCAGTGGCCATTTCAGGTAGTAGTGGAGTAACCACTGTGTAACACACAGCAGTGGGCATTTCAGGTAGTTGTGGAATAACCACTGTGTAACACACAGCAGTGGGCATTTTAGGTATTAGTGGAGTAACCACTGTGTAATACACAGCAGTGGCCATTTTAGGTAGTAGTGGAGTAACCACTGTGTCGTACACAGCACTGGCCATTTCAGGTAGTAGTGGAATAACCACTGTGTAACACATAGCAGTGGGCATTTCAGGTAGTTGTGGAATAACCACTGTGTAACACACAGCAGTGGGCATTTTAGGTAGTAGTGGAGTAACCACTGTGTAGTACACAGCAGTGGCCATTTCAGGTAGTAGTGGAGTAACCACTGTGTAATACACAGCAGTGGCCATTTCAGGTAGTATTGGAGTAACCACTGTGTAACACGCAGCAGTGGCCATTTCAGGTAGTAGTGGAGTAACCACTGTATAATACACAGCAGTGGCCATTTCAGGTAGTAGTGGAGTAACCACTGTATAATACACAGCAGTGGCCATTTTAGGTCGTTTGTGGCGTAACTACTGTATAATACACAGCAGTGGCCATTTTAGGTCGTTTGTGGCGTAACCACTGTGTAATACATAACAGTTACTATCTTGGACAGTAGTGGAGTAACCATCGTTATAAAATGTAAATATTACAGTTTTTGTAAAAAGACCTAAATTGCAGGTAGCTAGTTTGAAAGTTAGTTATGCTCATTGTGTGTTATTTGCATTTGGGCCTACTTCGAAACATTGAAACACTGTTCATCTTTTTTTTCACCATGGCTTGCATGATTAAATTCAGGCAATTGAAGTGCTGGTATAATATAATATACATATTTTGAATATTCTTGCATTAACTCTAGCAGTCAGAAGGACTTGTGCAGAAGTAACTGTTCTTTGAACAAGAAATGTTTTGCCTGGCTTTACCTATATATGCCGACTGTCAACACAGCACGACACAGTCTGATAATTCTGACTTTACTTGGGTCATACTTCATTTCATGCTCGCTCATCCAGGCAGGAAAATAAATATTTAGAATGGGTGCAGTTCTGTTACTAGGCGGGTAAATAGATATCCAGTAACAGTCCACATAGCATTACATGTTTAACTATTTATATTGTATTTTAAATGTTTTTAAATGATTTCCTCCATAACTATGTTATGCTAGGTGTTGAATGATTTCTACACTACACTACACTACGCAATATTACTGCAGTTTATTGAGTATTATAGCAACTATATATGTTACCTTGATTGCACATTTTTTCTGTAGTCCTATGTATATTTCACACTAAACTATTATTTTGAAAACAAAAAAGATTTTTATTTTATTATATTTTTTATTCATTGAATTTGTTTTTTCGTAAGAACATAATCGTGTTTTAACTGAAAAATAACATTAAAATACATAACATCGAAAAAACAATGTTAGTGGAATGACCATAGCTAATTTGCATAAAAGTAAATAAATTTGATCTCATTTGCATGAAATAAACTTTTTAATTTCCCTGAGAAATGTGGGTGGGTTGGGTAACAGGAAACACAACATTTTATTTGGCCCGAAAGGTGCAAAAAAATCAGTTCGAAAAATATTGTTAACAGTAGTGACGTTGTATGACTAATTAAATGTGGCGATGTCCATGCTACATGCATCGGCCTATCCATACCATACTTGATATGTACATCTTACCATTTTTATCAACACTTTATGAATATTCCATACTTGATAACAACAATTACTCTCATGGTGCAATAATAATTAACTCGTAATCATGATGACTGAATGTTTATTTTGAAAAAAATATCGCCAAGAAATGTAAAATTTATTTTTATTTTGAAAACCATTCAGCATACAGCGATGTGCTTAAACGTTATGCCTAATAAACATAAATTAGCATATGATTAATAAGCATAATTTTATAAAATCATCATTCTATTCTATTCTATTCTATTATCTACATTAATTAATACCTCTGAGGTTGAACAGATCACAGCGTGTGAGTTTACTTAACCTTTCAAATTCCTAACTTGGTTTTGATAAATTGTTATTTTAGCGAGTTCCTTTTAAAGTTTCAATGACCGTATGGCAGTATTTTAAAGCGTTTTCTGCTATGTTCACAAATACTCATTGCTGCATGAGTGAATGGATGGAGACGTGTTAACAAAGATTTGATGGAATGCTTGTAACAGTTTGATACTCTCATGTGTCCGTGACATGCATGTAGTGCCCACCAACAGTGTTGCTTATTCTATGGTGGCCATAAATATTGACACTGAACTCACTGATTGTTAGGTTAAGATTGGTAGTTGAACTTGAACCTGATGGGGTACATTGAAATGTTTACTAAACCTGTTCATTATTATTTTAAAGTATTTGATCACCAGCTATCAAATGTTTGTTGCCGTACACAAGTCCTGGGTGGTGTACAGTTGTAACTACCTGTACATGCCAACAGGTGGTATCAGTCTCACTGTGAAGGCAAAAGGTTTCTGGGGCTATGATGGATGGGTATACATAGCCATCAGACAAAAACATTATCAGGCTGTCACAGAGGGATAGACAGACAGTCATGTTATTAGGCTGTTATGGTGGGATACACACAGACCTCAGACAAAAAGCTGTCATGGAGGGGTATACATAACAATTAAGCTAGAGGCTATCAGTCTGTCATGGATCAAGAGGTACAAAAAGACATCAGGCAGAAAGCTGTAATAAAGGGGGTACACACAGCCTTCCTGTCAGACAAAATACTTGGTGGCAGCTATAAGGTAATAACAACAAGTCTGTCTGCTGGCTCTGCATGGAGAGTTGTATACATAGCCACCCAATGTACAATTACACATCTGTATATACATGTAGACATAAGGCACCAGGCAAAATTGCTGTCACTTGGGGGAGTAGTCATCAGGGATACAATTCTGCCAGACAGTCATTGAGGGTATATTCTGCCATAGATGCATGAACAAAATCATGTAAAAAAGGGGTTTCTATTGAACAGGTCAAATTGTCCATAGTTTGCAGGATGTTTTGAGCAAGACTACTGGACTGTGAAATTACTTAATACAAAATGTGTTACCTTTCAACACTTTTCCAATCATGTGTTACTGGAATGTTTTAAACATTCGTTTTATTGGTCTATTGAGACCTTGACGCAATATACGTTTTTATATTTCTTATAATCATTTTAGTCATAATCAATTCTGTAAGTTGTTTATTGAACTTTATTTCACTAAATCTGTCTACCTGGCCCACATTTTAGAATTATCCAAGCAAATCTGGAAATACCATATCCTCTCATCCATTTACAGTATTTTCTCTATTAGAATTAAATCTTGAAAAGAAGCGCATTAGAGTATTTGTATTTGTTGTCGGTTATCACAACTAGAGATACAGATGCAGGGAATGTTATGTGATTACTAAAACAGCTGCCAGTTAATCCTACAATGGATTAAGTTGATAGATTAGGGAAAACAATGATATCTGTTGTCATAGTTTAATTTATTAATATTTATAATTGGAGCATGAATGGGTTTTATAGAATTAGCCAATTATTAGAAAGTTCTTTATAAGTTGATAATTAAATCAACAACTGGAAAGAATTCTGGTCACTTGTACACTGTAGCATCTGTTGCATTCACAATAGAGTCACCAATTATTATATTCTGCATCCGTCGTTATTTCTCAGAGATGCCTGGATTTTCAGATTTTCTTCAAAGCTGGTACGAAGACAAGTTATAATAAGATTACAAGATTAATAATTATCTATTTATTTTTGATTTGGTTGACCTTTGACAGACTGGCAGCCATTTTTGTCACAAAATGCACCAAAAATCAACATTTGGACATGTCATCAACCGTTTCTCGAACGTACCTTAACCAATTTCATTCAAACTTGGCATTGACATCAGTCATGTTGGGTTACTGATGCACGTTTTTTTCGTAATTCGATTCAAAATGGCGGACTGGTGGCCATTTTGTTTTTTATGAGTGTTCTGCCCATTTTACAGAGATGATTTTACAGATTGGGTTTAAATTTAATACAAAGGCAAGATATAATGGGTTAAATGTTTTGTTTTTTTCAACAAGTATATCACAAGTCATGATACATGGAATATCGCTTTGATTTATTTTGTTGACCTTCAACTGACAGCCATTAATTGTCCCAAAAATCAACATTTGGGCATGTCATTAACAGTTTCTGGGGCAAGCTTTGACCAATTTCATTCAAACTTAGTCTTTACACCTGTTTCATGCACATTTGTAGTTATGCTAAATACTATCCCAATATTTAAACATAATCTGACTATCTATTTCATTGTTTGACAAAGTCACTAAAAACTTGACATGACTTGTTTTCTGTGATTTTTCTTCCAGAAGTGATTATTTCATCTTCTTTTTTTTTTGCTTGATTTATATATTGAGAATATTTCATCCTATCAAATTACACTGACTGATAATGTGATATGTTTTCAGTCTGACAGATTTTCACAAAATGTTATTCACAATATCAAGCATGTATTTATATATATATTTACCATACCTTGTGTTCAAGATCTTCATGTTGATTGGGTAGAACATGGTCACGTGATCAAGATCTTCATGTTTATTGGGTTGAACATGGTCATATGATCGAGTCCTTCATGTTGATTGGGTAGAACATGGTCACTTAATCGAGATTTTCATGTTGATTGGATAGAACATAGTCATGTGATGATCAATAAAACTCCTCAATAATGAAACTCCAGTGACCTTAATTTTGTTTTTGTGCATATACAGTTAAAAAAAAAATGTATGCAACAGACTGTAGGGCTCAGTTCATGTTGTGTTTATTTAATCAGTATAATAAAACATGTACCATTAAATTTCTATTGGAAGCCCCATCCCTAATAGATGTTGCACCCATTCTTTTTGAACAATTGAAATTCATCATTTCTCATATGTGTAGATGCTATAATAGAAACCACATCCCCGATGTTGTATTGTACCATTATGATAGAAACCACTGCTTTCTAATACAGATTTTTCAGTACTGGTAGTTACCTCAGTCAGTAGTTCCCTCTTCAATTCATTAAAACTAAATATTAACCTCTTCTTCAGTTACTAGAGGCACATGACAAAATTGGCAAAAATTTTCTAGTATTTTTGCTGGATTTAATTTTTTTTTTTTTCGAAAACAGTGAAAATAAATTTGTCTACAGTACCGGTACTCCATAAAAATTACTTTGTACCCACCTGTTCAAACAGTGCATATTAGAACACAAGTTATCATGAAGTGAACTAAATAAATAGAGTTGATGAGAGTTGTGCAGTGATACTGTTGCTTGGTTCTCTTAGACAACTTCAAACAAACAATTTCTGTTTGATTTCTATCAGCTTAATCATCATTGACATGTCTTTTATTTATCAGTTCATGTGTCACCTTCATATTAGTCCAGCTGGATCCAACAAAACAGTGGCTGTAGAGAACAAATACCTCAAAGTATGCACGAAGACACGCAGCGGAGGTTGATGCGATGGCGTACTGTCTTGAGTGCATACTTTGAGGTATACTCGTAATAACCTTATTATTATACATCTTTTCCTTCCAAGGATACATCATGGGAATGCCGAAATCCAAAATGCTTAGAACAAAATCCAGTCAAACTCTGGTGGCAGCCATGTTTGTTATTATTATCAGAGAACACTTACGCATGTAATCATTCCATATTTGGAATTAGCATTTCCGAAAATTACGGCATGCTGTAAACATTCCTTATTTTGAAATTGTGCGGCACTTTGACGTCACATTCAAAAAAAATTGTTTTCATCAGACACAGAAGCGCCATAGTATGTGGCAGGAATATAATCCCTTATTTCTAATAATATGAAAAGATTGCAAAATAAGCTTGATTCAGTAAATGGATTTAGAGTCGTGCAACTAGTTTCTTAATGTAGCAATGTGTGTTAAGATAACGCCCTTCAAGATCAGTCATTCATCTTTTTCTCTCAATTCAGCAGCTCTCCAATGATGGATTTGTCAACCAGTTAAAACACACTTTACTTATGCTGTTCAAAAACAGTTGCCTGTAACACATGCTCCGATAGGCTACTGATCTGCAAGAATTGAACACGATTTGCATAATTAGTTGGTCAGATGTACATGTAGTGAGAGCCATGTATACCAAAGTCCATAAGCCAGTGACTGTATTTTAAAAACATCCATAGTTTTACATGTACATCAGATTTTAATCAGATATTGTATATACTTGGAATATAACACTGAAACTGTTGTCTATATCAAATGCAAAGGTGATAGTCAGCTAGAAAATACTAGTATGCAATTGACAATAACTTCATAAATTTGTCACCTCTTAACATGGCCTATTTTCCAGCTCATACTATTTTCCAGCTCATACTCGTAGGATCTAACCTATTCTCAGCCAGTTTATTGAGTATGTTAATCTTTAAGTTCAATAATTTGATTTCAACAATATAATATTGACAAAGAACAATGTCACTTTGATACATGTGTACAATGGCAGCCATTTTGAACAGGATTATACTCATGTTGCTGTGATAATCCCAACTGGTTGGTTTGTTTGTTTGTTTGTATTACTTAGCTACAACAGAATCTACTGTGCATGTCATGGGAGAGTAAATGTGCTTAGAGCAGTTGGCCTGTGACAAGTTGTGATTTGTTGTAAGTGTATCGTTTTAAAAGGACTACTTTCTTCTACCGGTTAACTTATAGGTTTTACACTGCAATTAGAATATGTTTGCTATTTGGATGATACCTGAACAGCCTATTGCTAGAGTTACACAGGAGAATTTTATTAAAGCCAAAGTTTTGCTCCTTCCACTAATTAACAGGAGATTATTCCTTGTGCGTTTATACGATTGTAGCACAACGAGGTCTGGAGTTTGGTTCGTTTGAAGTCTTGCAGGAACAGTGCCCTTGACGGGCTGGTTCCCGTGACGGTAACTTTGGGGCTCTCTGACATTTTGATATAGTGCTGATTTTTTGTGATTGAATCTTATTACAATGTATGTCAATGTACTGGTATTTTGTCCTGTCTGTTTTTTACTAAATTAAATCAATGTACAGTTAGCTTGTTGGCACATTTTTTCAGTGTCAAACATTTTAACACTTATTTTCCACTGTCGGAGTTGCTAAAACGTAACAGGGACTATGTCATCCATTGTAACATGTGGTTCTGTGGAGCTTAACTGAAAAAAAAAATTAACTGGAAATGATACAGGAACATTTACTCGATCTAAAACTTGAGAAAGCAAGCCTGCCTAACCTTAATAAGTGTTGACGTCCACCTGTGAAAAAACTAAATATTTTGATGTTATCATTCAACAGTGACCCATATCAGTCTGATGACTGTACATACTTGTAAATTGAGAACCTTGTCTGGATCTAAGTTTTCAGTGTCCGTAGTGAGTATAGAGTTGATATAAAGCCACTTAGATATATTAGATATCCAATAGCTGTGAGTGTGATATGTCCAATAAACAATGTCTGCTTTTAACACTATTGACATAGGAACATTTCTAACTATCTACATCTTGTGGCAATAACTGATGAATGCCCTATTCTAGTATTCATATAAGTGCATTAGTGTTGATAGCATAGTCGTCGTTTACATCAAACTTGCCTTTGATGAATGCAATTTTCAAATCCTACCTGGTGTTAAACACCAAAAAATAAAGGGTGGACCCCCAATCCTGCCGCAGGCTCAATTGGGTGGTCAATTTCACTGGCCAAGATTCAAATTCATTTACTAATGCTCTGTAGGTGCTTATGCTTGTTCTGGGGCTTGTTTAATGCCATGGTAATGAATTGCTATCATCATGGAACCCAGTAACATACAAATGTAGTCTCCAACATGTGGTTTGTATGGCAAAATGTATTACTGTATAGTTAGTATCGCATGTACTTTGATACATCACAAATGTGTTTCTATGGTCACATTTAATGATTGTGTATATAAAACATGTACAAATGCACTGCTATCAGGTGTGTCTATAATTGATGTATTTTGTGATGAGTGATAGTTGGACGCATTGAATATCACTCCATACATACCATGTATTTTTGTCAAAAAACTCTGTATTCTATGTTGGGACTACTGACTTGCACAATGCTGTATGACCCCCCCCCCTCCCCCCACAATGCATGTAAATGAATCAAATCATTTCAAATGCCCTTCTCAGTGCACTTGAATATGTTGACGTCACAGAATACTGTGTCATCACTGATTGGTTGTCTCCATAACTTCAGTACATTTCCATGGAAACTCACATGCATAGACTGACTTGTGTGTAAAGGCCGGTCAAACTATTCAGACCATTTCACTGGTCTATTTTATTTGTAGATTTTTCAAAGTCTCATGATAATAGACTAATAGTTTTATTTCAAACTCTGCACAAATATAAGCAGCCGGTAAACCCAGGCTGAACAAGAATGCAAAATAAAGATACAAGTAAGAAATGAAATTGTCTGAGATGTCCTTTAAAGGCCCCCTGTCAGCTCGCTTACTGTGTTTAAACTGATCTACAGTAGTAAAAACAACACAAGATTAAAGTCACTACAAAATAAAAATACAATTGGAATTATATTACGAACCCCTACAGCATGGAAGGGAGTGAATAAATTTAGATTATGCCTCGAGGGAAACTTTTGACAAATTGGATAATTGTGGGTATAATGTAAAATGCTGACCTTATTGAACTGATTGTACCCGTTAGTCAGCTATGATGTATGATTTCCTTAAGGTGGTGTAATACAATTTCACAAGTCTTTGAAAATTGATGATTGTTATAAAAGGTCACATATGGAAACAAATATTTTTGATATAAATATTATCACTTTTGTGCTAATTACAAATTTAACGCATTGAAAAAAACAAAAACGACTCGATTATATAATTTATAAATTTCTTCCTGAAGATAATGAAACATTGTGTCAGGAACAATATTATTAAAAAATTAGAAAGGGGTATTGAGATTCAACAGTTTCAGTAGTTTGTCCCATTCTAATATATGAGTGAAAGAATATGTTCTCACAAAAAAACTCCTTTATGGCAACTTTGTTTGTGAACATTTATTGATAAACCATGAACATACATATACAAACAAAGACATGAATCCAAGGTATCAAGTTTTACTCAATCTGAGAAATCTGAATTAATAAACGAAGTAGAGGATGATGAAGCTGAAATATCCATGAACAACAAACACATACCAGAATTATATTTCAAGAGTAAATTCTTGTGGTATATTTTAAGTCTAACTGGGCCGGATCAAAAATATTTCAGTATAAGGTAGTAATAATGATTTTGTAATCATAAAAGTATTATTCCTCATGTATGACCCCTATTAGCTTATAATAATTGCTTGTTTGTGTCACTCGGAATGTTAGATTTGTTCATAACACTTGGAATTGCTTGTCATCTGTTCTGAGATAACCGCACTATAATCAAAATAACCCAATTTTCATCTTTATATATTATTTTTGTCTATCTACGAGATTACATCAGTTGATGAAAATTTGTATACGTTTTGGAAGTCACAACTATATATTGAACTACAAGAACTTTTCAATAAACTTGTTATTGGTTACTTAATATTCTGTATTACATCTGTATAGTTGTCTTACAATAAAGTTATCTCAGATAGAGCAGGATAGGGCTCCACTTCTTGAGGTGCAATATCATCTTACTTGTCCTACCTTCTTTTGCAATGTAATTTTCACACATAAATTTGTTTACAATAAGATACAAGAAGCCCGAAAGTTTGGCTTTTTCTCTTTCATTTTACAAAAATATGTGTTTTTCTTACAAGCAAACAAATAAAATAGAAAGTAATGTTTCACTTTAATAACTACAAGAACTTTCTCAGAAATAATTTGTGAGGACATTCTGCAGAAGTCACTGTGACTCAATGTCTTCAGTTCCTCACTGCTGAAAAAAAATATGATTTTTCATGTATTGCAAAATTGGAGTGATTTACACTACAGCATATACATAGAAGCATGGTTTGGTATTTTTGCCATGCAATACTATACTTATTGATAGTGACACCTCAATTTAAGAAAATTGAACTATTTTTTTTCAAAATTTTTTGTGCTTTTTACTATTGTGACAATAAGGGAATACTTTTCATTGTGTATTCATTTGGTATCACAAAAGTCATTTTGTATTACATGGATGTGAACATATTGTAAAAACACAGCATGCTTTTAAAAGTTGTAAAAAATTTTGAGACGCTCCCTGTAGCACTCTTGTGTGCAAACAGCATTGTTAGACAGTTAAGTCTGTATGAGTGGTTCCTAAAGGCAGCAGAGTAGGAGTAACAAGTCTTTGCATCTCTATTTGATTGTCTTCCAAATCTCCTTAAAAGAAATTACTCAAGTGTTAAGTGGAGTGAAGCTTATTTAGATTTTACACCTTATGATATTACCACCCTGGCTGCTTGGTATGCTCTCATAAATTGATATATATGGTAAATGAACACAAAGAACCTCTTTACAATGCACTTGTTTTTAACTTAGGTATTTTTCTTTTTACTTGTTTACTTGTTGCCAATACTTGCTGTTATTCTGAGTATCTCTATTTGTGATTTGTACATGTACGTATTTAAGTCCTTCTATGATATCTGCGCTGCAGGAGAAGCTTAACATACAAGTGAACCTCAAATAAAATAGATGATTTTTGTATGTTATTAAATCCCTCTGAATGACGCCTGCACGCATCTATGACTATCCTTGGGTAGTGCTCAATAAATGCTGCGTTGTAATGAGCTAACCGTAAGATTAAAATAATTAGAAGAAAACTTGTTAAGACTTCTTGACTCTTAGAGATGTCTATTGTTGCATGGGAAGGTAGAGGTAGGCTTGAATCATAATGGGTGGTCTATTGAGTATAGTTTCACAGATTCAGGTATATATTGCCACCAGCAAGATTCCATAACAAAATAGAACCACCACGTTATGTGGGTGGTGGGATACATGCCCTATAGGGGGTACAGTGACCAGCCCCTCTATCCACTCTGCAAACAAACTTGTGTATGATATATGTTTCTTATCAATATGATACTTGTGATAAAATTGCATTTATCTGCTCAAAATCTTCCGTCCTATGCTGTCATTGCTAGATATTGACATGGATCTTGGTTACATACATCAGGTGACACGTGCATCTACGTGTATGTAGTTTATAGGTGTTCTAGTTTTAAGCTTGCTATGTGTAAACTCACATTTCTGTAGTGATGTATGTCACTGTATTGTAAGCAGTAGTTTATGATATGCTAGAATTTCGTCCTGTATTTCCTCTTATCATATGAGTGATTGTTCGTCGTTGTCATCTGTGTCAACTTTTTAGCTCCGCTGTCGACTTTGTCGGGCGGAGCTTATCATACGAGTGATTGTCCGTCGTCGTCCGTGTCAATGTTTTACTTTTTCGACTTCTTCTTGAAAACTACAAGCCTGAATGCTTTGATACTTGATGTATATGTACCTTGGGCAGACCTCTCTTAGATTTGTTCATTTCGTGATGATATCTTCAATTCTCCAATTTTGATGGATATTTTTGCCATTTTCGGTAAAAAGTGATATTTTCAACTTATTGTTAAAAACCTCAAGTGTGATTGCTTTTATGTTATACATATAGGTACTTCAGGAAGACCTTTCTCAGATTTGTTCATTTCGTGATGATATCTTCAATTCTCTAATTCTGATGAATATTTTTGTCATTTGGGATAAAAAGTGATATTTTCGACAACTTGTTAAAAACCGCAAGTCTGATTGCTTTGATACTATACATATAGGTACCTCATGTAGACCTCCCTCAGATTTGTTCCTTTTCTAATGATCTTCAATTCTTAATTGAAATGTGCTTTGCTAACAGCGGAGCTATCTCAGCCAACAGGCTGCTTGTTATTCAATGTAACCATTTTAATTCCCCTAGGGAAATTTTGAGCATTAAAAAAATATGAGATGTACTGTCACATACGTCACATGCATTCTTTTATCCATGTGACATTCTGAGTATATCAGTAACAATGTCTTGATTTTCCCATTTAGATGTGCCCCCTCTATGTTCTAATGTGGTAATTACTAATATAAGCTTACCTTTCAATTTAGTTCATTTTATACCGGTAGTTGGTGTAAAACATGTTGAAAAAGCGACATGCAATTTTAGCAAATTGTGGTAAAATGAAGTAATAGCGAAATGTTGATTTAGCGAATCTCTCTTGTCATTGTTGATTTCCTGTTTTCACAATACTTGTCTGTCGCTTGCCAAAACAAATGTGCAGTTATCAGCTCCATAAAAACAAAGAAAAATTTCAAGTGTAATTAGGAAGTGCCCCAGATTTTTGTGTTCCGGATTACTTGTATACAAATCCCAAAGGCTTGGCCATTTTGAATTTATAATAAAGTCATTAGCGACATCTTGAATTAGCGAATCAGTTCTCTCGCTAAATCCGCTAAAAGACATGCTTGTGAAAAAGACATGTTTTACAGCATCTATCATAATATTTCCTCACACCTGCGTCCCTAACTACCTTGTGTCTATTTACACACCACCCAGTGACACCAAATTATAATTGATAATGTTTTCCCTTTAGCTGTTTCTCAAATTTAAGGCTGTTGACTAAATTTCAAGTGTGAACACAAACCTAAAAATTTAGGTTGGCCTAAATAAGTTGTGCTGAGGAAGGGGGTGCCAGAACCAGCCCTAGTTTTAATCCCAACCTAACTACTATATGAACAAGTGCCAGATTATGCAATCGCCGCTATCGTTGACTAAATATGTGAATTAGGTTCGTGAGCTGTGTTGCACTGTCTCAAAATCTTTTCACAATTGCAGAAATGATGGTTGAGAGTGTGTGAGAGAAGTGAATTTGACTGTTAAAAAGAAATAAAATCATTGATTGTTACATGGACGATAGACCAAATTCAAAATGAAAGACATGAAAAGATCACAGCCCAGTTAGGAGATATTGAAATAGAACAATAGAACAAGTAAAAAAAAACGCTGAGACTTTTGTGAGCGGATTTATAGCAATATTGAAAACAACAATCGTAGTGTCTGAAAGAGAAAGTCTTGTGATTTTTTTCACATTTCCTCAAAACTATTTGTATCTACCAGTTATTGTCTCTTCCTAGTGTCAAGTCTCGACACTGTCGCCAAGTTTCCTCTTAACAGTTCAAAACAAATCAAATTGCACAGTTTATTTGTGCCCAATTTCGCCGCTATCCATGACTCAAATTTGTTTGAACTCCAGGACAATTTAAGAAACTACATTTTCTTCAAGATTTCCTAAATATATACAGACAAAATCTGAAGTCTGCCATGTTGTACACTTCTGACAGAACAAATCTGCATTCCAATGGACGGCCTAAATAATGACATATTGACTGTGTGAAAGCGAACCAAATTTTAATCTTGTTTATCCAACAAACAATAAATTTGGGCTGGCCTTAGGCAAGCTAAATGTGAAACAGGCTATAGCATTGGTAGTTGTTAGTTATATAATGATGTGATACAAGTATCAGACCTCTAAGCTTTTTGATAAACTCAGAATCAAGCTCATGGACTTGAACCTGTCGGTCTAAATATGTTCATTTTGACAATTATATATCATCAGGATTGACTGTCGTTTTAGTCCTGTTAGGATGAAGCTATGCCCTGTGGATTACCTGTGGATTGCACTGGCCTGATAAGTTTGAGGTTCAGATCTATATCTACATCTGACATGCAATGCATTCTAGACACATTCTCCCTGTCAGTGTCACTAAAATATGCAGTTACTTTGTGCTTGGCGGTATGAACCACCCATGCTAATTATAAAGCTCAGATTGGGGTGAAACGGGGAAATATTTATCTTCACCCAAAATAATTAAAGTGGTACTATGTAGGCCTTTGAATACACTGAGATAACGGCAACCAACTATAACTTCACAAAGGAGAAAGTTCGGTAAAAGTTGGGTAAAATCCTGAAAATGGACAACTGGAGGCCATTTTGTTTGAATGAATGCTGTTCCAGAGCCATATCTTTAATATACCTCAACCAATTATGTTCAAACTTCAAAGATGCATTAGACATCATGTCAAACAATTGCACAGTAATTTGTTTGATGATCCAATTCAAGATGGCCGAATGATCATCATTTTAATGTAAAAATGCATTATAATGAAACATATCTGCCATTTGGTCCCAGATGGTTGACTTATTTCAGTTTTGTTTACTATTGATCTAACAGGGACTCTTTCATGTCATGACATGACTTAGCAAATAAATTATTGTGATGTTTATTTGCTAATATAATGTGAACTTTTAGGACATAATGAAATCATCAATCTTGCACCCTTATGAAAAATGATGAAGTCTTACATTATGTGGCATTCCTTATCTGTTATTGAATGCACACACCCAATTACTGCTTGTATTGAATTCTCTGTTAGTCTAGTCGTGTTCCCATAAATCACATACTATTGATTCTATTTTTACTTTGCCTAAAAAGTACAACTATATTTATTACATTCCTTTTATTTTGGTTGTTAATCCTCGTAAATCTCTCGCAATCAACTAAAAAAAGACTAATACGGAAACACCAATTGAAAGTAAAGTTTTCATTTCTATTGTTATCTGAGAGATTACTGTAGCATACAAAGTCTCAATGCAGTATCTAAATATTATTGAAGCTGCCCAAAATAGCATCAAATCTGTACTGAAAAGAAAGTACAACAGTACTGGTGTGTAAAATTCACTGTTTGTATTCAATAATGAGTTGTTTTTGTTTGTTACTTGATGTGATTACTGTGACATACTCGAAATAATTCTGTTTAAAGAGCCATTGCTTGAAACGTCTAGGTATTTTGAATAGTTACTTTAATAAGACAACGATTACCAAATATTATCTACTTATATATCATAATTCTGTGTACTAATTTTTTTCTCTAAAACCACTGGTGATATTGCTTTAATATTTATAGGTATCTTGGGTGGACTTCGATCGGATTCTTTATTTTGTGATGATAACCTAAATTTTTTAATTTTAATTAATATTTTTTGGTAAAAAAAAAATATTATTTTGAAAGCATCTTTGTAACTTCTTTGATATTTTACACATTGTTACAATTGGTGATGCTCTAACCAATTTGTAGATTTATTTTGTGGTGATGTATTATTGATTGAATTTCCATAGAAACCACTTGCCTCATCGCTTTGGTATTGTTCAGTATACTGGCACTTGCACATAAAAAATGTGAGTTGTGCCATTCAGTTCCCAGAAACTGTCATCTGACACACAATAATTATCAAAATGTTCAATTTCAAGAGTTTTGTTTCCGTAGAAATATATCTTACAATTTTATTTTCTTTATTTGCAGGTGCATTCGGAGGTCGTGGTCGAGGGGCTCCCAAACCAGGTCAACAGAAAATGGGGAAACCCGGAGGACCCAGAAATAAATGATAGAATCTCAAAGTTTAGATTTGTATTTAATATTTTTTCGTCATTTCGTGTTGCAGGAATAAACTATGGTTTGGTGCAAATAAATTAATTTCATCTTCTTTTCTTGATATTTTTTTTAGCTTATAGTTTCTGCTAGATCTAACAAGTTACTTGGCACATTAACTTCACAATAGAGGTTAAATGAACTTCTTTTCTTAAAACTCCAAGAATTTGCAACTTTTTGATACATTTGAATTCATCAAATATATATTTCATGATCATGTGCAAATTACAGAAAATATCTGCATTTGAATCATTTTGTCACAAAATCGAAACATTTTGCTGTGATAAAATATATTTTTGTTTTTCTTCATCCCTTTCATTACAAAGTCAGCTTCTGTTACCTGCATAATTTTATTCATATGTTTTCATAAAATTCGATCAGACAATGCAAAATTATAGAAGAAAAAACAAGAAAAAAGTGTGAAAAATTATGTTGTCCAAAAGGTGCAAATGCTGTAACTTAAACAATTTTATGGAAAATTGACGTAGATTATAGGAAATACAGTCTAGAAGACTTTTTAAGTTTATTGGATGAATTAATAATGTTTTATTTTGTTTCAAAATAACTTTGAATGATGTACCTTTTTTTTTTTATTGAAAATCAATAAAATTTCTGCTCCATTCCAGTGCTGCTTGTTATTTACCCTGTCTGTCTGTCTGTCTGTCTGTGTCAGATGTCATTAAAACATACAACATAAGTTTTCTAGAATTTTGCACAGGCCTGATAAGTTTAAGGTTTAGGTCTGTGAATATAAATTATTTAAACTGCATATTAATTAGCTATATGTTCCACAGTAAAGCTTTCCCCAACCTGTTACTACATTCATGTGTATTTTGTTTTTTTGTGTGTCGTGCATTTATCACATTCACTTTGCATATCATCATCATACATTTTATTTCACCACAGTGATGATCGAATATGGCTTAGCCATAGTAATTTGATTTTAACCTTGCTGTAATGATAATGGAGTGGTAAGGTATGTTACAATGTCTGGCATTGTTGTCATTGCTGCCAATGTTTCTGCTGTTGTTGTTGTCATCGTTGTTGTTAAAGCCAGGATAACTCAATTAGGGGAAAGAGTTCCTTTTGTACCCCCCATCCCTAACCCTAATTTTAACACTCCCCGTTACCCAATTCTAGATAACTATAGATGTCCTTAGGAGGGGCATATACAATTAAATGGGGAGTGCTGGAGGGTAGGGTTAAAGATGGGGGGGGTACAAAAGGAACTCTTTCCAAATTAGGTATTTGCCCTTCATCACCTTGCAGCTAGCATTGAGATTTTTTGTGCCGTCCATTCAGGCACAACCTGGTGCTGGGATTTCTTTAGTTAAGAAGTGTTCAGTATGGATGTAAACTAAGTTTGGCTTATTATTGGCAAAAAATGCTACTACTCTATTTATGAATTTGAATAACAAAAAAATAGAAAAACTCTTTGATGTTGTCTTCAGTTATTTTTGTATATGATGGGTGTTTCATAACAAAAATCACAAAACGTGAACTGTTTTTCAGGGCTGCCTGGGCTAATTTCACTCAAACTTGGGCAACTCTCTCAATTTGATTCAAAATATCTAATTGGTTTATGTTTGTTGCTATACAATGTATGATATGAGAATGATCTTGTTTCTATGAAGTGACATTTAAATTTGACTGAAAAAAAAACTTGGGATAAGACGCAATTTGAAGTAACACCATATTTTTAACCTGCTCAATACCCCCCCCCCCCACTAAAAAATGAGGGACTATATCATTGACAATGACTTGTTGATTGAAGTCTGCATAATAATTAACCAGATATATTTGTTTTTAGTTCTAATTTGCATATATTAATTACAAAATTTACATAATTCAAAGAACTACTTCAGTATGGTTAAGTAAATATATTATGGGGTTCTGCTAAAATGGGAGTGATTCAACCACACTAACATTTGAAAAGTTTACCAGATGAGCACACACTTGAAATGTGTCGATCCATTTTGAATCCAGTTGGTTTTTGCTGAAATCTCATTCACAAATCAAATCAGCTTTGTTATTCTGGTACTGTGCGTTTATCCTCTTGTAATTATATTTGTTTCAAAATAAATGGCATTTGTTGGTGCCCATGTGACCCCTTGATACACTGAATTACAGCTGGTGTTATCAATGCTCCAAAAACCACCTGTTAAACGTATTTGAGCAGCGTATCAGATAGTTAGTATGATTTCATGGCTGTGGTTTAACCTCTATTATAATAATCAATTTAATTAGTGGTATTCATGTGTGGATGGTTTCACAATATTAGTACGTGCTCTTGATGTATTTGAGGTTTAGCGCGTTCGTGCATGGTTTACAGAGCCACGTAATATAAAGAAAATGTGACTTGGGTCGTGAATATCTACGACACAGACAAGCAGTACGTTATGGAGAAATCTGGATGTATTCCGTGTCGCCTTGGTTTGCAAATTACTATTAGTTTATATATATTTACACTTCCCAATAGAGCGCGGTTTGGTATTTTTTTTTAGATTGACTGAATGATTCACTGAGAGAGATTGTGACGGTCGTGTGGAGTAAAGACGGACACGTATGTGTGCCAGTGTACGTATTATTAAAGTAGTTCCATGTAAGTACGGTAGTTAGAACAAAGAATATAACGCATTGCCTACTGTATACAGATACAGGAAAGAAATAACTAACTCGTATACACATTGAATAGTCGTAAAGTGGTGATCGAAATTCCGGCTTTTCATCTAGGGAATTTTAACAACTACATTAAAAAATTGTATGTGAGCGTTTAGGGACTCTGTTATTATTGAATTTTGTGTGTTTTAAAAGGCACGCCAAAGATACGTCGCTCGTATTTCTTGAACCACCCACCTGGTTTCCTTAAGGCAACAATAGGTATGCAATTATTTCGTTCGATCTAGTTACGAAAGTTATGATTGATTTAACGAGTTCTCGGACTGCAACGTGTTTAATATATTCGTTTTATCTCCCCTTCTAACCCATTAATATTTATTCAATTAAATTGTCGACTCCAGGGCACTGTATCATACGCCCAATTACCGCGTCTTTGTCCTCTCTGCTCCTGTATTTGGCTGAATTCCGTGGCGGCTTCAGCGCTAAAACGACCCGGTGCTTTGCTGTTAAACTTTTTGTAAAGATGCTATTAAAACAAAATACACACACCTGGGGACCCACAGACAGAATGTCTTCGACGTGCATGTCGAGAGACACAACGGATAGAGTGTTTACAGCTAGCGGGAATTAGACGTTTGTGTACTTATTTGAGGCGGTCTTCGTTAATATAAGTTCACTTATGTCGATTACATGTCTATTCGCCCACGTATTCGCTTATTATTCATGCGAATATCATAAATAAATTGTTTACTATACTACTGATGCGAATATTTTGACATAAGTCGAAGGGGTGTGCATAACCTTTTTTGTTGGTCAAAAAGATACTGGTAAAAAGGATTTACTTTTACATTCATTGACATAATAAACCCAGTATGCATTAAGGTAGAGATGCAGTTTATTTGGCTTGCTTTTTAATTGAGTAATTAGACAATGAAGATGGTATTATATATCCAACATGTTATATATTTTCTGAAAGCTTATCATACAAACTTTGTAAAACAAACATATGTAATGGTTTGTAATGAACTAATGTAAAGCTGTGTTTTTATCATTTTTGTAAATCAATAGAATACTGGGCCATTGTACGAGACAGCAAACGATTAAACGGGCGGTGAAATTTCATGTAAAATTGATAAATGCATCATAATAGCATTGCTAGAAATGAATCTTATTTTGTTTCGGGATAGTTTGCAATATGCGTAGCATACATTGGTATCATATTAAAAACTTGAATATGTGAACAAATTGGCAAAAAACGCAACACATGCATCTTAAATGATATCATTTTTAAATTTGTAAATATTTGTTATATTAATAACAATATATGAACTTCGCATGCATTTTTTTCAGAATCGTCGAAATGAAAATTACTTGTTTATATGCTTTGTCAAATGTACTACTGTAAACACAACTTGAAATAGCTATATAACGTTTTAGCGAAATTTGTCAATTTTAACCACGATGTATTCAAAAGAATAGTATTTTTTCTACATTTATAAATTGGCGAAAGTACGTAGTTGTTTTTTTAGCTATACTAACAAGCTACCGAAGACTTGTCTTGCAGCGAGTATATTCACAGTTTTTGTACTACGTCCCAGTAACAGCTTTACATTCGTGTATACTCATGTTTTTGTTTTGTTTTTTGTTTTTTAAAAAGGTTATAATATGTATGAACATTTCCGGAACTCCATTTGTGAATGTTTCCTTCCGAGCTTTCCATTGATGTATCGGAAGTCACTTATTGAAAGTTTTATCGCATGTCGTAAAGTATATAGGAAGCTATTGAGGTGAAGAGTTCCGGGCAATTACGTGTCTACGTATGCTTTCTTATAAATAAGTACTTCTTTCAAAGTGAATACTTCAGGCTAAGCAAATAAAAACCACAGGTTTCCTTATATGGAGTCCACGTGGACATCCATTGCACGCCCTTATCGTATGATCACAGTCATATCTCCTTAAGTTGCTTTCTGGGCACGCCACGTGGTGGAAATGGAAATCCAACACTAATGATATGTTAAGTGGCTGTGCGTTGTCAACACATGCGAAATGCTCGATAACGGTACAATAACTATTTGGATAACAGACGTTACCCCTTTAGTCAATAGCAGGCATGTGCCGTCATTGCAAACCTTATACATCTATAGATGACATACAATATATTCGAGTCGAAGTTTTGTCTGAAGTGTCACCGACAACGCTATTGAAGTATACGTGTGATGAGAACGAACTACACAGCGTTGCATGGGAACTCCATGAATAAGATGATTGTGTACATTATAATTCGCCAACAATAAAACACAGACATGCTCCGAGCGCAAGTCAAACACGACCTTTTCCCAATCAAATTATTAAAGCTAAATATTATAATGTAAAATACGTTGTTTTCGCTTGGAATTAATTTTCGCTATTTTCACTGAAGGAATGATTCAGTGAAAATAAAAACCAGCGAATATACCTTTTTTTCTATACTGTATTTTACATTCAACTCAAAAATCAGGAGCAGAACACGTACTGGTCGGTATACAGAAGTGTTTGGTTAATTTCTGTTTTTTATGTAAGTACTAGTATATATAGAAGAGTTGGGAAACGAATACTGATTTACACAGGGTTCGGTTTTACAGATTCTACTATATACTAGTAACTATTATTATCTTCAGTATTTAACATACCAATTCATCGACTTGGATGCACGTTACCATGCGAGGAAATATAAAACATGCAAAACAGTAAATACATTTAAATCTCTCAACTCATATCTTGAATGTGAGCGCTTATTATGTGTATTTGTGATTGCATTCTGAAAATACAATCAACTGGAAAAGTGTAAGTAGGTCCACATACTTCAGTGGTTTATCTCCGGCTAATAAAATATAGCTATGTGTGCATTGTGATACTGTCAGGGTGCATGCAGGGAGGTGTAAACACTTCCTGCACCTCATTGCCACATCTCACTTACGTGGACAATAGATAAGTTAGCTTTCTACTTAAAAAGACAAAAGAATGTTCACCTGGGAGACCAGTTGACGTCAGCGTTTTTTTTTTAGTTTTTTTTTTCACTACAAGTGACGTTATTATTTGTTTCTTGTTCACAACAGGAAGTTGACATGAGCGAGGGGCATTATGGTATTACAGCCATGCATACAGGGAGTGTTAATTAGAGATATACAAGTATTTTTCAGTCAGACAGTCCAATTTACGCATACACACTGAAAGCGTTGCATCGCTGACTCTACCTTTAGTAGTATTCACGCTACACCAAGTACGGGCTAAGATGCGGTCGCGTTGATTGTCATTTCGGAAATTACATACCAAAATGATATGAATATAATTGCACAATTTCCAAATGAACATTGAATACAATGGCTGTTTAGGCGCTCAGCCTGAGCTAAGCGTTCACGTACACTTCGTTAGGATATGGATCGGGTCTTAAAAGCGGTTAAGATTTTATGATCCGTACTTAGCGTTTCTCAGCCTGTGTTAAGCGTTCATACACGTTTTCTCAGCACGGGCTAAGGTATTTGACCTCTTAGCCTGTGTTAAAAAGGCTGTGCGTGAACGCTACTTTTTCCACACGAATCTGTGATTTTTGAATCAATGTAATGCTGAGCTAAAACGAGAGTTGTGGTGCCAAATGAACATATGGAGATGTTGCGATGTTTATAGACAGCTGGTAAATCAATCTGTAGTCGCCCAACACTGACGTATTTCCAGCTATTTGCGTTTTATTTTTATGAATATACATGCAATTTACATGAGTTATGATGACAAATCACCGTATGTTTAATCATTTGGTACAACATAGACTATTTGGGATCAGTATTTTATTGACAAATATGAAAAAACGCTCCGACCTTAAGTCCAGCTCCTTAAATCAAACTAATGTAAGTAACGTTCAAATTGGCAACTTTTTATCGCTTTTAATTTACTAAATAGCATACCATATAAGGTAAATGGGATGTACAAGCGGTATTCTAGTGTTGTGGATTCACTATACGTGTCAGATATGTCTGGATCGTTCGCGCCCAAACTTCACGTAAATACGTTTGACGATCCAATTTAATATGCCCCAAATGACGTCCATTTTAATGTTACAAGTACATCCAAATCACGGATTTCTGCCATTCTGGAACAAGATCTTGTTATGTTATATCTTGTTAATACATTCAACAACATTGATGCACGTCTTTTTGTTTTTTCTGGTCGGATTCTAAATTGCAGACTGACGGGCATTTTGTTTAAGATTGCTGTTCCAGTTTGCAATCTATCGATCTTTACACCTTTGTTATACATCCCGTACACCACATACACGTACATTTGTTTAAAGTTTTGATTCAAAATGGCTGACTTGTTTTAGTATTTTAGTTTTACTACTGAACAACAGAAACTGTTTTATGTCAGGACCTAACTTGTTTGATTTTTTGCCAACTGTCAGACCGCCATTTTGTTTTTTAGAATATGATAGGCCATATCTAATTTTACGCATAAGTAATGCACCAGTGTCAAGCTTTCGTGGAAGTGGATTCCAACATGCAACACTGCAGCACATTTAAGTAATTGAAATTCCCACCTTGTATGTATGTATACATCTACACTTTGAAAGCATATGAAGACTGTAAGTTTTGTCACGACTTGCTAAAAATGACAATTTACGATTTGTACAAAACTATTGAGAGAGAGAGAGTAAACAGCGCTGCAACACAACACTGGATTCTGTATTACGTGCATAATGTGATTATTCTATGTTCGTTTCAATTTGTCGATTGGAATTATTTTACGTCACAATCTCGCGAGACCCCAATAATAATATCACAATAAGAACTTTTAGTGTAGGCTGGACTCTCTGGAAGCACTTACCCAAACCTTGTGGCCATTTATGTTAGACCAAACGTTGAAAATGTACCCTTTGTCATGTTTTATCCCCGCCACTTAAAGATTGGTTTACTTAACCGTCTAGTTTTACCGGTATATATATTATATAGACAACATTTCAAACTTATAAATAGTGTAAAGTACGCATTGTTCGCAGTTACCGGGGACACTATTGATTGCTCCTGTTTCGCGGTGGTGGTGTTTATTTACGGATAAGGGGGTCTTGTGAAACTACTCAATAGTCCAAGTATATTAAAGTGATACTCACTTTTATTATTTGGCTTTTCACAATAACGTCTTTATAGTCATGAACCTCACCGGTATCCGCTCGCAGTGCGGCATGACATGAATCGCGCGCAAGAACCTCGCCACACAGTGCGGCATGACATGAACCGCGCGCATGTCCCCGCCACACAGTGCGGCATGACGTGAACCGCGCGCATGAACCTCGCCACACAGTGCGGCATGACATGAACCGCGCGCATGTCCTCGCCACACAGTGCGGCATGACGTGAACCGCGCGCACGAACCTTGCCACACAGTGCGGCATGACATGAACCGCGCGCATGAACCTCGCCACACAGTGCGGCATGACATGAACCGCGCGCATGTCCTCGCCACACAGTGCGGCATGACGTGAACCGCGCGCATGAGCCTCGCCACACAGTGCGGCATGACATGAACCGCGCGCATGAACCTCGCCACACAGTGCGGTATGACATGAACCGCACGCATGAACCTCGCCACGCAGTGCGGCATGACATGAACCGGGCGCAACAACCTCGACACACAGTGCGGCATGACATGAACCGCGCGCATGAACCTCGCCACACAGTGCGGCATGACGTGAACCGCGCTCATGAACCTCGCCACACAGTGCGGCATGACATGAACCGCGCGCATGAACCTCCCCCACACAGTGCGGCATGACATGAATCGCGCGCAAGAACCTCGCCACACAGTGCGGCATGACATGAACCGCGCGCATGTCCCCGCCACACAGTGCGGCATGACGTGAACCGCGCGCATGAACCTCGCCACACAGTGCGGCATGTCATGAACCGCGCGCATGTCCTCGCCACACAGTGCGGCATGACGTGAACCGCGCGCACGAACCTTGCCACACAGTGCGGCATGACATGAACCGCGCGCATGAACCTCGCCACACAGTGCGGCATGACATGAACCGCGCGCATGTCCTCGCCACACAGTGCGGCATGACGTGAACCGCGCGCATGAGCCTCGCCACACAGTGCGGCATGACATGAACCGCGCGCATGAACCTCGCCACACAGTGCGGTATGACATGAACCGCACGCATGAACCTCGCCACGCAGTGCGGCATGACATGAACCGGGCGCAACAACCTCGACACACAGTGCGGCATGACATGAACCGCGCGCATGAACCTCGCCACACAGTGCGGCATGACGTGAACCGCGCTCATGAACCTCGCCACACAGTGCGGCATGACATGAACCGCGCGCATGAACCTCCCCCACACAGTGCGGCATGACATGAACCGCGCGCACGAACCTCGCCACACAGTCCGGTATGACATGAACCTTGCCTCATTCCTATCTCATAGTGCGGTGTGACATGAACCTCAATTTATTCCCTCTCACAGGGCGGCATGATACGAACCTCGCCTCAACTGTTCAATACAGTGCGGTGCATTGCATGAACCTCGCCTCATCCGTCCCATACAGTGCAGCATGAACCTCGGCCATCCGTTCCGTACAGTACGGTATGACATGTGCCTCGCCTCATCCCTGTCTCATAGAGTGGTGTGACATGAACCTCAATTTATACACCCCTCATAGGGCGGTATGGTACGAACTTCACCTCATCCTCTTCCTAACAGTACGGTATGACATGGGCCTCGCTTCTTCCACTCCTCACAGGGCGGTATAACACGAACCTCATCTCATCCGTCCACCCTCACAGTGCGGTATGACATAAACCTCATCTCACTCGTACCCCACAGTGCGGTGTGACACGAACCACCACCCCACCAACCTACATAGGGTGGTATGACATAAGATTCACCTCAACCGTCACTAGCAGTGCCGTATGACAAGAACCTCACCTCACCTCACCCGACACTAGCAGTTCGGTACGACGTGAACCTCACCTCATCCGTCCGACCCTAACAGTTCTGTAGGACATGAACCTTCCATGAGGGTTCATCTCATCCGTCTCTCGTAGTTCGGCATGTCACGAACCTCACATCACCCTTAGTTAATCATAAACTGGATGGAAACGTTTCTTATTGCGCATTGACAGCATGTGAATGTATGTCACACCAGAAACCCAGAGAGTTTTAACCATTGCAAAGGTTGAAAGAAGGCGACTAATTGAGTGCGAATGTTGACGTGCCGGGTCTGACATACTGTATATTATTGTGATCGCTTTTATTTTCTAATCTATCACATATCCAAATATTTTAAAATACCATCCATCGTTAACCGTTGGCTAAGTGCATAGAGGTGCCCACTACATGAGGTCGTGGACCAAATGACTACCAGATTTGCGGTATTTGGAATCCGGAAATATCCACGGCCGCAGCGCGGTCATAATTGTTGCCTAATTGGAAAGGTAGATTTTAAAACGGTCCCAGATTAAAAACAAATCAAATTTCGGCTAAACGCTGATCACATTTGTTTTAAAAGCGAAGACAACCACTACTGTTGTTCGGTGGATATTTGCATAATGTTTATCTTTGGCTTATACGATAGCATTTCATCCGTATACCATTCCTGTCGAACGTTTGATTTGTATGAAATATTTTATTTTATATAAGGATTCGAAAGAAATATTTGTAAAGTGACAATTGTCCATATTTAAATTCATGATTGTTCAATATCGACAATCAATAGAAAACTTCGCTCACGATACTATTCACACATGTCAAGTAACTGCGCATCGATACCTTGAAACCGAGTCAACTCACAAGTGGTATTTCGTTTTAATTGGATTGAGAATCGCTATCATGGAAAGAGATTCGACACGTCAAATAATATACAGAGCGTAAGTCATAATCTCACCACATTTTGAGCAAACTTGAGAATTTATTGAGAATTTTTTTCTATACATTTTTCTCAAAAAAAAAAAAAAAATCGAGTCGGCGTTTGTCCAAGCGTAAACCATAGTATCTTAGTTGACAGCTGTGTGTGTGGCACAGATAAGTGTTTATCGAGGTACTAGTTATGATTGCGTGAAACATCGCATGTTTTAAGGCGTATACCCTAAAGTACACGGTTAAGGTGAATGTCCCGAGTATCTAGAGTCACTGTGCGTGTGGTCTACCATGATTTGCTGGTACAACCTTCAGGGACACCGCCTATTGACTACAATAATATATTTTCTTCAGTTCCCTTCCCCCTGCGACACCCAATACCCGCGTTGCGGTGAAATATAGTGGCTTTAGTATATTCGTGTTTATTTCACCTAACAAGCCCATTCACTTGGGGCAGCTTTTTCCAATTTTCGGATCTGTTTGTATTGCCTTTTAAAAACATGTTCCGCTGATAGGGTCTTTATCAGAGCTCAATCACGTGCACCGTGGTGCCGACCATATGTCCGACTGTGTATCAGTTGGGATATAGGACATACCAAAGTTTTCGGCGTCGTTCTACATAGTAGACGTTCGCTTAGGCGGATGTTTCTTTGACAATACAGTCTAAGGTTAGACAAATAAAGAAAGCGGCGATGCAGCCGTAATTGTTAGTAGTTTCTTGTTACTGTAAATTGAGGCCTATATTTGGTGCCGTCAAAGCTTCAATATTATAATGTCTGTCTCACTAGAAAGGACATGTGTACAACTACGCTATAATGAAATTATAACGGATGTTTATATATCTCAGAATGTATTTTGCTTCGGTTTTAATGCTTGTGGTATGCAGAACAAAGTTTCCATCTCTCGGTATATATACAGTATCCCCTTTGACATATTTCTTGGGTAAGACCCGGTCCGCCGTATAATTGGTCCGCCCTTAATTTTTTCTTTTGAGTGTGAAGTTAAAATGTGGGGAAACGCCAAATGAACCTTAAAAATAATTGTTATAATAACTTACGTGCACCGTTAACACTTTATGTCACTAAAGCTGGCAACTCAGTTAATAGCTGGGAAAGTTATTACTTCACATCCCGGATCTAGTGCGTATTGGAATTCAATTATCAAGAGAGTACACGTAATCTTATTTCCTAACACAACCCCGCGCTCGTGCCCGTTGCAGCTTATTTTCAATCCAACCGCAGTATGCTTGGTGTGAGAAATAGAATCGTCCAATTTTGAAACTGAATTTTATCGATTTTATGTACAACAACCACCACAGGAAGACTTGGGAGAACAACTGAACGTTTGCATGTGCGCAACTTAAGCAGGATATCTGAAACAATCGTCAAATTATCGGCTTTTCCGCAGCGACAAAGTTCGAGTGTGGCTTGTCGGACAACGAGACCTTATTTGTTTGCGCATAGGTCATTTGTAACGAAAAGCACAGTTCATTAGTGAATCATTATAACTTGTATATTAAATTCGTTCATATATGGCGGTATCTTTATAGCGGCACTGTGGATTTTTAGTCTCTAACTGCCACGCCCCCATCTAGTAGATATACTTGAATGTCCTATAAAAATATCTTCGATCGCCGTCGCTGTATTGAATTTAACATAGAGATATTTAAAATTGTTTTACGTGCGAGGTGAACGCCTCTGTTCTTAGTATTAGCACGATTTGGGGTCGTGTCTGTCAACACTCGATCTTATTGTCATAACACCAACTTTCGTCACCTTTAAGTAGCACAACACTTGTTGAACATCTTTCTATGTCGTAAAAATATACTTAATTCCAGCAGCTGTTTGTACTATACTTAAACAATCCATACGTCACATATTTTCATCTTGTGGCGACTCCTTTGACAGTCTACCGACACTCTTTGTCGTGATTTTAAAATAGTCCTGAAGATGAACGGATGATATGATCTGTTTGGGGTCGAGGTTGAAGGACGGTGTAATCGCGATGAGCTATCGCTTTACCGATACTTGAACGCCAGCAAAGTCTGTAACAACATAATTGATTCGGTATTGTTCAAAAGAATATTTTTGAATGTAAATGGATGTCGATTTCGCCACTACTCGACGCGTCTAATTGGAATGTGTTTAGTGGATGTTTTCCAAATTTCATCTATATCGTCGCATAGTGATGAAACTGTCTCGATCAGGATTCTGAAAATTTATTCTCTAAGCATAGCTTAGTAGTCTTGATAGTTTTGTCATTTTCTTTCAACATTTCAAATCTAATCGCCACAGTAACGGGTCCAATCATTCCACATTTCGTCTCTACTTGTGATGTTTTATGTATAGAGCAGTGTATTAGATGATTATTTCAACAAACTTAATGGATTTACAGTGAATAAGTGAAATGCCGGTGATCTCTCCAAGGCTCGTGTGATTATATCTGACATTACTGCTTTATGTTTTTGTGTTGTTGTCTGTATACAATATGCTACATTACACTTATATTTGACACGCAGTCCGGTCGAAAAATACAATATACAGTCGCTCGGCGGTTTTCCGTCCATGTTGCATAGCAACGAAGGAGGAGGGCATAGCAATGGAAAGACGTTGTTAAAGACACGTCATTATTTTGAGCATGTAAATGAATTAATTTGTCCATAGATGGAGGAGTGAAGAGTTCTGTATACACTCCTCTAATATATAGAATTAGAAAATCGTGATAGTGAATGATGATCATCTCAGCAGAGCACAAAAATGTTATACTAAAAACAGACGAACTAAAAATAAGTTTAATATGTTAATGACGTGCGTTTTTTTTTATCTTCATATTCTATTTTTCTTGAAATATTCGTCACAGTCGTCACACTGCGCCCCGTTCCAATGTCAATCCAACGAAATGTGTATGAACACGTGAAATTCAAAGGAGCGCTGGGTGACGGTTGTTGAGTTTAACAGGATTGACAATGTTGTAAATTTCACTCACTGTATATGTTGTGAATTTTGGTTGTATCAAGGTCAAATGTTGGGTAAAGTTTTAGGAAACAGGTCCGGGAAACAGGGTACGCTTTCTGGGCCTTAGATACCCTCATAACCTGTACTCATGTTTACGGCGCCAGTTAGCCAGACGCCAAATATTCGAACAACCAAATCATACCATTTAATTTCATTATCAGAAAGAAAGAAACAAACATTAAAAAACAAAAACAATTAGAGCATTACAATCTTTACCCCACACGTGTAGATATATATTCGATTCTCAGTACGGTTGTAACCATTTAATGTGTTGAGCTTTTTTATGACGCGATTATTTACGAGCACGTCTGTGAGTCTATAATTGGTGTGGTACATCATAGCACTCGTGTTAGTCGCACCATGTCATTCACGGTCACGCTTCACCCGTTCATTAAAGGTGTCCTCAAATACACTTCCAGAGTTTACTGAACACGACAGAAAGTGTTCAGCTACCTGAGGGGAGACTCGGTGAATTGTGACGTGTCGATTCCACCCACATCCGGAGATCTGAGTTGCGCTCTAGCAGTTCTCAATGGGACAACACGGAACCAGCACTTATACTGAGTTAAATGGATCTAGCTAGCTGTACCCGTCTTATGCTTACTGGGTTAGGGTTTTCCCCCAAGCGGCGTATTTGGTCACATTTGTTCCATGATTCGTGCACATACTTCTCACATATGTTTACCAGTTGGCGACTTCTTTACAATATGTTTATTTGTCTCAGTTCAATTTACTTTTATCTGGAATCAATTCTTTATCTTAATTGATTGAAATGCATGTTATTAACGGAAATCAAGAAACTTGAAGCACGCCTTGCAACATTAATATACGTTGTTTTATTTATATATCTACGAAGTCCGTTCAAACCAGTGATTCGTCGACGTGCAACCCTTAATGTTGAGTATTACAACCATGGGAATCTAATCAAACATAACACAACACGCATCGTATAGAAATATTCAGGATTTGGGGGTTAGGTGAATATGTTTTTTTTAAAAATGCGGACTGGATAATGCATATGTATGTGTCAGTTTAGCTGTGTTACCCCAGCAGCGATCAGCTGACTCCACCTTTGAGCGACAACTCGACAAATGTATATTTTGGCAATTTAATGTTCACATGACTGGACATGGAACAACACGTTTAGTTCAACACAATCGGACGAATTGCTGTTATTTTTCCCGTGGTCGATGTTATCTTTTTAATGAATTGGGAACTTTGTCAAAAGTTTTCTCACTTCGAGCAACAAGTGAGCTAGTCATTCATTGGTGAACTTGATTGTGTTCTGATTGGTTAGTCGCCTATCACGTGATGAATGTCCGTGTTCGCTTGCCCGAGGCCACCCAACCTGCTGTGAAAGAGACTAATTATACGGCGTTGGTATCCAATCAAAGTAGTGCTGCGTGAAAGCGCTCAACCCTTCGAATATGATAGATCGCAGCTAAACGTGGAGTCAAGAGGAACTAGTGAGACGAGTTATACGTAGCGTACAGTTCGCGATGCGACAGTCAACAACTCAGTGTTGCCAAAGGTACACATGGACCGCTTCGCAACACACGCACTGTCACAGTGGTTAGCGTCATGTTGTTATTACAAAAGTTGATACTCGTACATGCCTATGCTAATCCCGGATAGGTGCTACACTGTCTTGCCTTGGGCCTGCATAAATTACCGAATACCGCGTTGACCAGTCTGAAAAAGAAACTGAATTGTCGGTGTTTTACATAGATTTGACTTTTCGATCGGCGAACATAAAGACGTGTCGTTCATTAACTATATATAGCCTGGAACTCGCGGTGTTTTGTGTATGGAGCAATGGAGTTAGTGTCGTGGCTACAGTTGTTTGTAGCGATCGTGCTACCCTATATTTACAGGGCAGAAGTGCCGTTGGAAGAACTTCGAGAGAGGCTTAAGTGCCAGCAAACGACCGGGGTAAGTACGGTGTGAAACTTTTGCACCATGTGTGGCGATCTGTTGAGTCTGTTCACCACGTAAACTTTGCATACGCACGCATGCATTTTTAGTAGCAATGCTCTTCACAAATAAATGCCCATTCAGTAGTAACGTTGCTTGTTGTGATCTGTGAAAGGGTTTTAGTTGTATTGTGCGTAATTCATGTCGGCGGAGTATAATTCACTTCCTACACCCTATGGGCGCAGTGACATATGTCAGCTGGCTTGTGATATTTTGTTGTTGATCTCGACTATTCACAACTTCTGTCCTGCTTCCTTTACAGATCGACGGCAGTAAGAACTCGTTTCTTTGGAGCATTAAACGCGACCCGCCTGCCTACTTCTTTGGGACGATACACGTACCATACTCGAGAGTTTGGGACTACATACCCGAAAACACAAAAATCGCCTACCATCAAAGCAACAATATAGTTTTTGAGTTGGATCTCACCGATCCGTACACGATTTCTGCCTTGACTAACTGCCAGATGTTACCGAATGGAGAAAACTTAAGTGATGTGTTGCCACAGAGCTTGTACGAGAGACTGAAACGGCATTTGGAGTATGTGAAATTAATGATGCCGACTTGGATGACGGCGGATCAGAGGGGGAGAGGGATGTATGCTGACTACTTATTCAACGCGATTGCCGGTAACTGGGAACGTAAAAGACCGGTTTGGGTCATGCTTATGCTTAACTCTTTATCAGAGAGCGATATAAAATCTCGCGGCGTGCCGGTCCTTGATCTGTTTCTCGCCCAGGAAGCGGAACGGATGAACAAGCGGACAGCTGCCGTCGAACGAGTGGAGGAGCAGTGCGTTCCTTTGAACGGACTGAATTTTACTCAGGTAAGACGTGTGTAGTAAACAAAACCCCATGTAACGGAGGCAATGTAAAGGAATCTAGAGCGGGTGCAGCCGGGTAACACATGAGTGGCTTCCCTTTGAAGTTGTGTGGCTTCGCGCCAGTGTTGCCCCCTACACCTCTTCTGTACACTTGAGCAGTAGAGCTCGGAACTATATCAGAGGGATTTACTTGAGGTCTACTTTAATACCATTCAGTTTAGATAGAAGGAGAGATAGCGATGATACAGTTGATTGGGCTGAACGCCGCCAATGTCTATTTATGCATGAAAATCGCCTTTGCATGATTAACACCATGTTGTCAAATTCTTCGTATGAATAGAAGTAAATTATACCTAATGTTTGGCCCTTTATCTTCCTTTCACTGCCTAATTATTGTCTTAATTTGGAACGTTTTGACTACTTCAATTGTTCTCTTCTAGTACCAGTCAGTCGACTCCCACCTGGCAGTCGTACGCGTTTGTTTGTTTCTTTCAAAATCTCCCACCGTCTTGCGTTTATTATTAATTCCACCAAGGCCTACATTAACATCAGTCACGATTTAATTTTCCTTGTAGTAAAATTGCTTTTTGCCCTGACTTTTGCCCCCGGGTGCACAGTGTACAGGTCAGGCGTGCTCCGATTGATGAGACATCACATCGTACATGCATATAAACTGTTCGCCAATCTGTAAAGAAATAACTCGTTGTGATCGCGCATCGGAATTTACGAGTCGATCTGACCCCAATTTATAGAGCCCTTGACAGGAAAACGACCACGTACTCAAGATTCTTACGATGTTGTATTTAGTTTAAAGTGGAAAATAACTGACCAATGTATATAAGTTAGGACAGACGACATTAGTTTATTTTTACATCGTGTTTGAGTGTACCATTATACTATGAAGAAAACATTAAATACAAAATAATGCTTATTTTGAAAGCAGTCAAAACGACGTTCGAGGTTGGTAAATATTAGTACAATGAAACTTGAAGTGGGCTATTTCAACAAACTATAAACACGGAGTGCATCTCTTTTTCACACACATATTCCGGGTATTGTTTCGTGGAGCCACAATTTAAGCCACAGAGACTGTACAGAAATAAAAGTGTGAATGGTATCTCTGTCAACAAACGTCTCTTTTGTTTCTTCAGGCAGTGTTTTGATGTGAGCTATTGTTTTCTTTTATTTGGAAAGAATATCTATTGAATGTAATTGGCTCCAACAAATCTGTCTAAAAAAAAATCGTGTCAATGTCATCAGCCCCCAGGTGCTTGGAGGATTTACTGTTGAATGTATATGCCCCAAATCACCAAATGTGTTTTTTTTAAAAGTAACATTAAGTAACTTGTTTGAAAATATCACATTCTGAAATAAATTGTAAAAATTTGAATAAATCAAACTGGGTCTTTTAAAATTATCCTTTATTGCTTTAATCTAATTGAAATTTAATCATTGAAAAAAATCCTTATAATTCTAGCCTAGTGTCAGCTGGTGGCAGAATGTCCTTCAATAAAGCAATTCACTGAGCATACTAAGATTTAGGGTTTACATACACTCCACTGCATGTGATGTAGAGACCTATGTAGAAGTGTTGCTGGGTTAGAACTAATTTTTTTATTGGGTTTTAAAGTCTTTTCTTTCTGAAGTAACCCCTTTGGCAGATTTCTGTATAATTCCCATTTTCAACTTTTTTGTTATACCGAACTGAAGAATAGATATTTATAATGAGTTATCACAGTTTTTGGGAACTCGTGTTGTAACAGTGGTCATTTCACATAGTCCTTGAGACAAGATTTCAGTGACTTTCATTCAATTAAGACTTCATAAAAGACTGTCTTGGAGGTGTGGTTCTAGTAGAGAGCATTTCATAGTCATGGCTGATGAAAACCAACACTCCAGTACATTTATGCTGATAATGAATGGTACTACTCCAACTGAACACCAAGAAAGTGCCCTGATGGTGAAGTATCAATGACATTCTTTGCCCCCATACTCTGAGAACTTATTGTGCCCTAGTGAAGTGTATTCTTGTAACCACTTTCTCGGTTATAGTTGGTTGGATCCAAAAAATGTTGTAGTTGAAAAAGTAAAAGTCTGTTATTATATTCTTTGGTGATCATCTCCTTAAACTGTTTGATAGCACTTTGAAGTTAACTAGTCCATTTTATGTCTGTTTACTTCCATCAATGTTCAATCAATTGCTTGTGGAACAAGTATATGCACAAACACTCCATTGCAGGAGATGACTTAGTTCATAGGCACTGTCTGATTAATAAGGTTAAACCTTGATAACAGCAACTAATGTACTTCTTGACCATCAGCAGGGTAGAATATTCCTGCTACACAAATACAAAAAGCACCAAAACAATTCATTTTCTGTTTATTAGTTCAGTGAAAATAAAATCCAGTGAATATACATTTTTTCCTATATTTTACATTCAACTTGTCAAATATCAGTGAAAATAAATTACATAGAAAACACTCAAAAAGTCTATTCAGCGAAAATAATTCCAGCTAAAATAAAGTATTCTACAGTACAGACTTTTTTAGGTCAGTATTAAATGGTTAAAAAAAATGAAATATGAAGCTTTTGCATATTGAATAGACCAAAATATTAAAATGGTCAGGTGGGTAACCAGGGAGATTTAAAAATGTGCAGATTTTACGTTCAAAATGTTTTCTAATTAAATGTAATTTAAGTGTTTAACAATTTTGCTACATTCGCTACTCTCCTACTAGTAATAATAATAGTAATAATTGCTTGGAGTGTGGGTATTACTGCAAAACCATTTACTTTCACTGGCATTCAATTCCACTATTTTGATGTTTTGAGCAATTTCACTGTGTTTTGGGTTCAAAAATGAGTTTTATTGTTATTTTACATGTTCGCATGGAATTAATTAAAAACTGGTGAATAATTAATTGGTTTACAGTATTCAAATTTATCAATAATGGTTCAAATGACAGTCACATGATAGTATTTGTATAATGTAGGCTTACTGCATTGATATGACAGTTTAACAGTATCATGTCTGATTGTGTTTCTAAACTACAGCATGGTAAGTACATTGGTAGGTGATATAGATAGGTACTATGAATGCATTAATTATTCACTGGGTTTTAATTTTACTGATAATTAAAATCTGCTAAATTAAATCTACATGAACATGTAAAATAACAATAAAGCAGCAGAAGTAGAAGATTTTCTACATTCCAAAGAGTCATAATTGTATTTTTTGTAAACATTCATATACCATATTTGCTCAATTAGTAACACATGTGTTTGCACAGATTGCAAGGGACAGCCAAAATAACAAACCCCCAATTTTTAGAAATATTAAGTTTAACATTTCAGATTTAAACGATAGGGGTCTATTGGCTAATGGAATCACAATAAAACATTGTCAGATGACATTATTGTGCTCATTGATTGGCTGGTTTTATTCAACACCAATTAAGATTTGTAAATATTCATAAAAATGAAAAGAATAGATTTGTTGTTTTGATTGTAACAAATGCAATGTTTAGTTCATATGAGTTTATTAGAATTGCACTTCTAATAGAACTAATATTAGTAACTGGTAGCTGGTGTTGAAAAAAATTGCATAGGAATCACATGGACTAATATGGTACTTTAACGACAAATTTTTCTTACAAATATTTTTTTTTTCTATCACAAATGGACTTGTCAAATATAAAAAGCAACTCTGTGAGACAAGCAGGATTTAATTGTGTCAATGTATTCTCAACACCTGTCAAACTTGTTATTGTTAGAAAATGAAAAATCATGCATTCTGAAAGCACTTCAGGTCAATTGAGAACCCAGGCACCAATTATATGGATGAAATGGTCCAATGAATGTTTTCTGTTGGGGTAAATACAGGTAGCTGAAAAGTCTCATTTATACATGTTATTTTTTTCATTGTTTAATTTCTCCTTAGGGCAAGTTTTATTGGGGCAAAGTGTTAATATGTTTCAATTGACTGTACTTTGTTGCAAAACATCCAGGGTAGTTGTTGCTGGATAATTGAATGAATAATGATTGGTGTTTTAATGAGGGTTAGAATGGTCACTGAACTCGTTCTCTCTCTCTATCTAGGTTTCAGTGAATAAAATGGCCTCAATATTTAGTCAGGTGTTGAGATCATAGTGCGTGATATTTTGGAAAATGATTTTTTGAGATCAACATCAATATTCTCTTTTACATGATCAACTAAATTTGTTGAGCATTGTTGATCAAATCAGGTTGATAGCAATAATTACTGCATTAGTATTTTGTTCAATAAATGCATGCCGTTTAATTAACACATAGATCCCCATTTCAGTCTGTCAATGGAAAAGTATCCTTGATTGCTACGGTGATGGATTTGATAAAGATTCTCATTAATTTAGCTTTGGTGTAACTATCTGGTGGTTGTAACAAATATTCATGCATTATTTCCGATGATTACGAGACATGATTTATCATGTATGATCATGTTTTTAAAATAGGTAAAGAAATTGAAATTCATAGATTGTCTTAATTTTCCATGTCTATTTGCGCATCAATAATGATGAGTTGTTGAACCTAAACAGAATTGAAAATTGAACAAATGGGCAATGTCATTGTCCGAAACTCAGTGTTGTGACCCAGTAAATCCTGCATCCAGTAGTTTCCACAAATGAGCTCTCTCCCCCGATACCAAAACGTTTCAAATTTTGACTAATGCTGGACAGTCCCCTGTGACACAATTGTGTTTTCTGTAAAAGGAGAAGTAAAATCACCTTCATCTTAAAGCTGCTTGGGTTAAAATCAAACTCAGTATAAAAAACAATGTCTATGCATGTTTGTCCAATGTCAGTTTATAGTGATAATGACCTCAACTGAGATTATATCAATATTAATTAACAACCTGTTGTATGTTTGTAAAAGCTGTTAATTAGATTAAAACTAACATGTATGTATGTGTTGATATGTGATGAATTAACACTTTTCTGAATGATTGCACTTTTAAAGGTTCACGTGTATTGAAATCAAGTTCATGTGTCAATTTGTTTTTCGACTTGAACAGTTTTCATATACCTGTGTTAAACTGGTAGTATTTAGTCCACCAGAGAGCACCATACACACCCATGTCCGATCTTGAACTTTCAATACAAGTTTGTGTACCGGTAGGTTAATTTTGTGTATATTCAAACTCTATTATATTCAAACTCAGTTTTAATTCTATATTGCACTGCCTTCATCAGATTATACACTGGTGTTTTTTATTCACTGTGTGATTGTGAGAAAAAATAACCACTAGAAGATTTACAGGTTTCAAATATAAAAAAATATGTAAAAGAATAATTTTATTATTAATGTTAATTTGTTATTATAAATGATATTGTGTAAAGAAAATACTAATATTGTGATTGTGAATGGTAATGTTGATCCCTGGTCTTTTGACATTTCCTGGCGGAAAAACTGAATGCCTATCATTTACTGTCTGCCTTATCCTATTGTTTATTATAGAAATACTAAATTTCATGATGTATGCTGTATACTGTAGTACAACTAACAGCAAAGTTTTAAAATACTTGAAAAAAGGGATAAATATCACGTTTTTCTTCAAACAAATGTTTTAAAATGTTTAGATTTTTTGGTGCAAGCGTGCATGTTTATGAAGACAGTGCAGGACAGTAGGGACCGGTCTGGTTTATTTACCTTGGGCTAAATGTATGCTGGTAGAATTCAGTTAAAGAAAACATAATTGTACGTCTGACATTGTTACACAGTAGGATGTCTAGCTAGGTTTCATCTCACTGTTCAAATTTATAGTTATGTGGTATGGGGACAATCCCCTCGGAACAAAGTTATCATCGGTCATAGATTCCCGGGAATGTATATTACCATCATTATTGGAATGGACTAAATGGGGTTTGTATCCCAGTGGGGGGACGGGTGCTGAGATCGGCAAATGATACTCAGAATTCCGTGCAATCCTCTGATTAGGGCCTGTGGTTTATATTTGTTTTATAATTCCGCCTAATAAATTGGACCCGCTGTGGTTAAGATATGTGTGAATAAATAGTGGCTAATAGACACAAAATGTTAAAATGCTAATATGGAATGAATTAAACTAGTTTGTGCATACCATATTTATGGGAATTTCATCCAACATGCAAGATATTTGAAATGGTACCGTTATAGTTTGATTGGTCAAATGTAATTTGATTGATATACATCTCTAAATGTATATGTACATATAAACTAAAATTGCATTTATTGTGTACGTTATACTAGATCAAGTTCAAGTTGTATAACCTTACTATACTAGACCCTTCAAGTGTACATGCTATAAACTGAGCAACTATGATATCACATGGACTTGCACTCTGATTGAATAAAATTAAACATTTAGTGACCCTGAATAACTATATATGCAAATTATGTTGATTACATCATACTCAATCTTGTCTTCATGTATTTGTACATGGGCACATGAGCACCTTTAAATAATAGTATAACTTTTTTATGGATAAGGGATGGACAATTTGAGTTTGTTAGGGGGTATATCGCTTTTCAATAATATATTTTTTTATTTTCAGAATATAATGTATTTGCTCGTAAATTTTTTAATATTCAATAATATTTAAGTTTTTTTAATATTTGTAAAGTCAGACCCCCCAAACACTCAAAATGTTCATACCCTAATATGAATGTGTAAAAATAATGTAGTATAAAGAAAGCATACTCCTTGGACTGCTATGAAAACAATTAAGACAAAAATAGAGACATGAATTTCTGTAGCATTGAATCTGGGATGAAATTATCGATAATGTTCATTTAATTCATTATTAGATTACATTTCACTGATTAATTTCTTAACGAGGTAACACAATCCACTTTCTAAAACTGATGCGCGGTATTTTGATACCTGGCCCCTTACCTTTGTTCATTAGAACATCAAAGTTTCCATTTTTCAGATACCCGGTCCCCGACCGTGAACAATTATGATAAGATGACAAATTGCTCTTAATACTTTGCTAATTGCCGCCGTGTACAAATTTATTCTTAATATCGCATATTTTCTTGACCCTCCTTGACATGTTAAGTAATTGAGACGATTAGCATAATAAGTTCCGGTGATTTGATAGGGAATGTTGAGTACTAGATAGAAAATAAAACAATCCTTGCATCATGTGTCTTTAGTTAAGGCTTAACAGATAAACAAATTTTGCTTCGGGTCATTATGATATTCTGTTACTACATCACAAAACAGTCTGTAGGTTTGTGCCTGCCATATACCACTCTTTACGGTATGTGATGCGACTGTCTCAATCGTGGAAAAATCATCCAACTGCCATTGCTCTCGACAGGGAGTGCCGACCAGTAGTTCTATGCACGACCAGGCAGGATGGTATGATTTAACATAGAATTTATTCGTCTTCCTTAGCATTCAAATCCCACTCTCTGATTGGTGAACTGTCACTACGTGATATGACCAGCAGTGAAAAAATTCCAAAGCAACTCAACTCAACACAACATGATAGAACACCTCGTAATCCATGACGTTACAGAAAAAATGTTGTCGTATCACATACAATGCCATAGAGGGTGGCGTGAGACGGACTTTAAGTATCCTTTATGATTCAATAATAGATACAGATAAACTTGAAAAAAAAGTATGAAGAAAATACTGCTAGCACTAACACTATAAATAAATCTAGCACTGTTTATTACTAGCAAATTGCTTTTTTTTTCAAATGACAATTTTTCGTGCGTTATTGCTGTTTAATCTCAACATAGTGGTAAAAATTTCACGACTTTTGAGTCGTTTCTTGTAATTCCTAACAGAAAAAAATTAAACTTTTCACAGTAATTCATATTTCATACTTTATAGAAATTAGTGTATCTAATCCAAAATCGTAGAAAACGAGTTGTAATAATCACCTCATATATTGCATTCAAAATTTATTTTCAATATTGTACTTGTGTTCATTTAAAAAAATGAATGAACAGTGAAAATGTGTTTAATTTTCCATGAAGCAAAGCTTAAGTAGTTTGACTATGTTTTTGTTATCTTGTATAGATTAAAGATATTCTTTCAACACTACCACTTTACTGTTTATTTCTGTTTTTATTGAGGCTTGCCATTAAATAGTGTGTATCAGTTAAATAGTGCCATTGATATCTCTGTCTCTACATAACTTTGTTACTTTGTTACTAAATACCAGAGTGATATTGACACCCAGATGCAACTAAATTCTTGCAATGCATGCTGGGGCATATTGTATGACAATTCAGCCTGTAGTCAACAACGGTAAATTTCATTGCTTTGAAAAATATGAATTTTACATGAACTGAAATCTTTTAAGACCATTTGTATGTGGATATGCAATACTTCTTCGCATTTCATAGCTCCCAACTGTATAAAAAAATGTTATAAAAAATTGTGCACTGAAAATTTGTGCTATGGTATAATACATTTCCTCAGTGATGTATAATGCATGTTCCATATGGTATATATTACTCACTATGGTATATTGCCCTTCTGTGGTATAATACTTTGTAACATATTACTTAGTATGGTATATTACCCTACCTCTGTGGTATATAATACCTCCCCTCTATTGTATGTGTTACTCACTGTGGTATATTGCCCTTCTTCTGTGGTATAATACTTTGTTATATATTACTTAGTATGGTATATTACCCTACCTCTGAGGTATATAATACCTGCCCTCTATTGTATGTGTTACTCACTGTGGTATATTGCCCTTCTTCTGTGGTATAATACTCTGTAACATATTACTTAGTATGGTATATTACCCTACCTCTGTGGTATATAATACCTCCCCTCTATTGTATGTGTTACTCACTGTGGTATATTGCCCTTCTTCCGTGGTATAATACTTTGTTATATATTACTTAGTATGGTATATTACCCTACCTCTGTGGTATATAATACCTGCCCTCTATTGTATGTGTTACTCACTGTGGTATATACAGTAACAATATCACAAACAGTAAACTTGGTAGACCAAATGTCAAAGACTTGAAGTTCTATCAAAGCAACACATGTTTGCATGTGCGGGCGTATGAATTCTATAGTCTATTATACACTATGAAAGTTTGTGGTTTACCGCTGAATCGTGTCGCAGTATTATGGTTGATTATACTCGGCCATTCATGTAGTTGTAGCATTTGTAAAGATTGTTGACATTGCTAGATTTTTCAAGCTGGTTCCTGTTTTTTTCCTCCGGGTAAAGGCTATAGAATATTATGACCTTGGTACATCCCTTTTTATTGTGACATATCCTCTGAACTATAGCCTCATTCATGTTATTATAAGGATTTAACTAAAAATAATGTTTCTTTTATAACTTGACCTATTAACCCAGTCTACAGTGAATTTTACAAGAGGGCCGTTTTGTGAAGATTGTGAGTCGAATAAATTTGTATCTTTCGTGAAATTCCATTCTCAGGAATGTTTTAAATACATCCAAAGCACAAACAATTTTAGTGGTGAAAAAAACCCTGGATATTTGGATGACCTCCATAGAGTTCGGAAAATATTTAAAAATAGAAATCTACTAGTATTTTGGTCAACTTCACTTTTTCTCTTTCAAAATGCTGTATTTCACATGTTTTTCTTAGAGTTAACATAATGGCAGAAATGTGTACAATTAAAGTTGAAATATGCATTTGCTAGTAAGGAAAGCAGTGAAAACATTTTTTTAAAAAAAGATATTTTATTTAAAAAGGGAAATCTGATTTGACAGATAGAAGTGTCTTAGTAATGGACCGCATATTTACAGTTGCCAAATATTTATTGTGTACTTGTCTCTGTATTGATAAGAGTTAAGAGTTGGCAGGAATTGTAAACTTTGTTTACTTTAGATAAAGTTTGTTCAATGTTTCTAGAAAGCAAAGAGCCATAACTGAGGCATACCAAAAAAAACACACAAAAAACATCAAAAACAATATAGTTTTGTTATAATTATGTCTTGATTAAAAAAGTTTGATTTTCGTCTGTTATAAAATAATTTATATTTTCGCTTTTCTGTTTTTCAGGTGTTGTTTGCTCTGAACCAGTCCTTATTTCAACAAGAAATACTACGTACCGGTGAGCGAGGAACATCATATACAACAGAGGACTTGATTAGACATTATAACTGTGGGGATCTGAACTCTGTAATATTCAACAAGGACACTTCACAAGTGTCGAATTTGATAAACTCATCCTTGGATACACCAGAATTGAATACAGCCAGGGATATTGATATGTACTTTCGTCATGAACTCATTTACAAACGGAATCACCGGATGGCTTCTCGAGTGCGGGATCTGTTGGAGGAATTTCCACAAAAAAGTTTCTTCTTTGCATTTGGTGCAGGTATGTAGAGTTTATTTATTATTGAGTTAACATTCCACCAGCTATTAATTCTATTGTAAGTGGTACTACTGTAAAATCTGTATTAGAAACCATGGCTTCTATTAAAATGGTACACTGAATTAGATGGGATGCAGCTTCTATTAGAACACCTACATATATGAGAAATGATCAATTTTTGGTTCGCAATTATTCTAAAAGAAAGGGTGCGACTTCTATTGGGGATGTGGCTACTAATACAGATTTTACGGTAGTAACACTGCAATTGTATCACCTAATTCATTTACCTTTTGTCATAGTTCACGTTGTAGGATGCAATAAACTTTGTCTTTGTATATTCACTCGTACAAAGCGGGGAACCAGTGCATTCAAAATTTCATACTTTGTTGGAATATCGACTTTAATCTAATCTGTGGTATAGTAGTACTTACATAGGGGTTCATTTGCTAGCCTAGAAATTATGGCCAATAAATTTTAAATATCACAATTTTTGACTCCCGTGTGCGAAGCACAAAAAAGGAGTTTTTGCAGTTAGTGTGTGTGTCTGTGTGTGTGTGTGTGATTTTGATCCAAACTAATGCGCAGATTTGATTAGTTTTGGGTAAAAATCTGTGCAATATTAATTACCTAATTTGCATAATGATTAATCCATTTTCGGCTTTTCCACTGATGTCTCAAGTAATAATCATCACATTTCAATAAAACTTGGTACATAGATGTCATAGGACACTGCACAAACCTGATAGTTTTTAGGGTAATATCAGTACATATTAATTACCTAATTTGCATAATTAATTAAATTTCAGCTTTTGATATTTCAAGTAGTAATCATCACATTTCAATAAAACTTGGTACATAGATATCATAGGACACTGCACAGACCTGATAATTTTTAGGGTAATATCAGTACATATTAATTACCTAATTTGCATAATTAATTAATTTTCAGCTTTTGATATTTCAAGTAGTAATCATCACATTTCAATGCAATTTGGTACATAGATGTCATAGGACACTGCACAGACCTGATAGGTTTTAGGGTAGTATCAGCATATATTAATTACCTAATTTGCATAATTAATTAATTTTCAGCTTTTGATATTTCAAGTAGTAATCATCACATTTCAATGACACTTGGTACATAGATGTCATAGGACACTGCACAGACCTGATAGGTTTTAGGGTAATATCAGTACATATTAATTACCTAATTTGCATAATTAATTAAATTAATTTTCAGCTTTTGATATTTCAAGTAGTAATCATCACATTTCAATGACACTTGGTACATAGATGTCACAGGACACTGCACAGACCTGATAGTTTTTAGGGTAATATCAGTACATATTAATTACCTAATTTGCATAATTAATTAATTTTCAGCTTTTGATATATCAAGTAGTAATCATCATATTTCAATGAGACTTGCTACATAGATCTTCTAGGATTATGCAGATACCTGATTAGTTTTAATTGGATATTAATTACCTAATTTGCATAATGTTCCACTGATATATAAAGAACCATGAATTGGATTTTAATGAAACTTTTAAAGAGAACTATGCAGAGACCCAATTAGTTTTTGGTAAATATTTATGCTTATTAAACACCTAATTAACATAATTAATTAACACTGATATCTCAATTACTGATCATCACATTTGAATAAAATTTGGTACATAAATGCTCTAGGACAATATACAGGCCTGATTAATTTTGGGTTAAAATTTGTTCATATTAATTCTCTAATTAGCATGATAATTCATAATTATGTTGTTCTGTTCTGTTCATATTAGTTACCTGATTTACATAATTAGTTTTCAGTTTTTCCATCAATATCTCATGTACAAGTAATTTTGAATTAATTTTTAATGTGTCTTCAATACTCTCAGCACACGGGAGTTCTTTCTAAGCTTTCTTTGATTTTTATTGAATTAAATATCACAGACCATTTGACTGTATCTTTTGTGTAAAGGTTTTTGCTCACCTACAATGATCATTCTTTTTGAGGAACCAGTCTGATCCACGATTTCTTTCAAAGACTGTACTGCCTTTGTCTCTCTGACTTACTCACAGTTTTATGGAAACAGAACATTTGTATTTTTGTGTACCGGTACTGTTTACACATCTTTTCAGCTAACATGTTATTTTACCCAGAATTTTGCTAATTCAAAATGTCGTTATTCCCACAAAAAGATTGTTAACATTTTAACAAAATTAAGATTCTGTTAATTCATGCATTGAATCAAATTTTCTAAAATGGCATGTAGCCATTGCAACATGTTTTACAGTAATTTTTGGGACGTCCCAATTTATATTTAACTTATGTTTACGCTTATATGCTGTGATAGTTGTCTATTTTCCAATCATAGTCAATCAGTGTCTTAGAGACAGCATTGAGTTATACAAATTAAAAAGTTGTGTCAGTGAAAAGTGCAAGAATGAAAAAATCTGTCTTTGGTGGTGTCTTCGCGATACTGTCCTCATGATGTTTATATAAATAAACGGGTGCAAATAAACTAAAGTTGATATTCAAAACTCATATTCGGTAAAAAAAATATATCTCATCAATATACATCTTACCTAACAAAGTTCTCATGAAAATAAAACCAATCTCACCACATAATGACAAAATGCTTTGTTCCCAGTACAACTATAAACAGCAACAGCTGATTATGTACGCTTCTAATTGGTTAATTAGTGTGTTATGCAGGATTTACCATCACATGACCACCTCATGAAAGGTGTAAACAGCATGTAGTGTTCATACTATAAGACTGATCGCTTCCAGCTGTTAAGATTTCTAATACTCTTTCCAAGTCCTTTTATTGGCCTGACAGTGGCCCGAATACAAAGCCATTAATTGAAATGAAATGAAGTGAGGTAAATGTTTCCTGTATGGTACATTTCAGTCAACTAGAAACGAAGGTTTTATTTTTAAATACTATATTGTCAATGCATAATAGGCAGATTAATGTTGAAGTGTGGTTTTAATGGGTGTGGCATGTGTAGACCAAAACCCTACTCACCTTAAACAAGCCAACACAACGCACCAAATAGATACATCTTTCAATGTACAGTAATGGCATTCCAACTTTTTTTTTCGTTTGAACGAGTAAACAAGTAATTGAAGTCTGCATATATTTTTTCATATTATACAAAGCATTATCCTTGCCATTTCCTGGTAGGTGAGGATAGCTCAATAATTACTCAATCTTCTTTTGCTGTCTAATATACAGCTATATGTTAGAAATACAGCAGTATTCCCAGTATCCTACCTGTCAATGTTCTATAGTGGTAATAAAGCACAACCATATATGCGACAATCTATCATTCTAAAGGTTAATTATGTTTTTATAACTTGTCTTCAAGTTATTAATATATATGCATATAATGTGTGAGCCCTAGGTTATGCTAATTAATGGCAAGGTATGATTTATAGTTGCAGCAATTATCTGCTAATTAAAACTTGAGTTGATTAATCACACTCATTATTATATAATGCCTTATGTTCCACAAGACTTGAGGTTAATATTTGTGATAATAATTCATCATATTAAAGAGCATTAGTCTCTGTGAGGTATTATGTTCGATATGGGACCCATGCGACATTTTTAACATACATTACATGATGACTGCCCTCTAGTGGTAGACTATACAGTCTGAAATCTTATGAATCCACAATAAAACTACAGCTTACATTGTGAGAAGTTTCATGGAAAAGTTGTGGGTAGTAGTGAGGGATGAAAAAATACAATTTTCAGAGGGGGGGGGTACAATGTTTGTATCATTTAAATCAGATTCAAATAAGTCAATGTTTAATTTGTCTTTTTATCTTTTTCACCAAAGACTTTTTGAAGTTATAAAAATCAACATCTTTGTGCTGTTTTGGGGGATGTATTAAATTACCAAAAACTTAATTTTAGGTACTCTTTGGCAGTAAAACTAGTGAAAAATCTGAAAACTGGTACTGCCCGAGTTTGTACATGTGACTTAGTTACCATGGTTATGTTTCCATCAGTTTTAATTACAGAGGACGTGAGACTGCTTCTGTACAATTATTTGAATCTAGCTTTTAATAGGTCAGGTCAGGGGACAGGGTTCTCTCCAGTGCATTATTGAGATTAACAATAGATCTTATTATGATTATGATTATGAATACAATAGAGGTGATTAACATTTTATAATGTTATGCAAATTAGTTATGTTAGATAAGTTTTATATTAGTTGGAATCTTGATATACTGTAGTTATTGGCTTATTTCTGATCTGATACTGTTCAATAGTATTCCTTTTTGTGGTCTTGATACTTACTAATTAATGAGGTGTTAATAGACCTGTGATGACCTTTAACCCTGTGTGAATTCAGTAAATGTCATTTCATATGTACAGTACCGGCAGCAACCATCTCAGTAGTGGGAATTGGGATTTAGTGCATCTGAACATAGCAACCATCTTAGCGATTGGAATGAGGGATTTCCTGCATCCAACCATAGCAACCATCTCAGGGATGGGAATTGGGATTAACTGCATCCAACCATAGCAACCATCTCAGGGATGGGAATGGGGATTTACTGCATCCAACCATAGCAACCACCTCAGGGGTGGGAATGGGGATTTACTGCATCTAACCATAGCAACCATCTCAGGGGTGGGAATGGGGATTTACTGCATCCAACCATAGCAACCATCTCAGGGGTGGGAATTGGGATTTACTGCATCCAACCATAGCAACCATCTCAGGGGTGGGAATTGGGATTTACTGCATCCAACCATAGCAACCATCTCAGGGGTGGGAATTGGGATTTACTGCATCCAACCATAGCAACCATCTCAGGGGTGGGAATTGGGATTTACTGCATCCAACCATAGCAACCACCTCAGGGGTGGGAATGGGGATTTACTGCATCCAACCATAGCAACCATCTCAATGATGGGAATGAGAAGGTTAATTTCATCTGTCAGTCTCTGCACTTGCACAGGATAAACTTGAACACTTCTCAAAGATTTCTGAAAATCCTAAAATTCATTATTTAATTTAGGAACTTTTCTGTGATCTTTTTATTTCAGTACAATTAACTATGGTGATTAAGTTTAACTGTCCCTCAGGTAATATATTAATTAGAATCTGATGTGACCAGTCTGTGCATGGTCAAAGCATTGCCTCATGTTACATGTACTGTTTATATTATTAAGGAATTGTAATTTAGTCTAAACCAGCCTTAGGGCCACAACCCATCAAAATCTGGCCTGGTCGTAATCAGATTTTGATAAGAAATAGGAACATTTACATATGGCAGTGTTAATAGTTTAGTATCAGCGGTATGATGATCGTAATTTGATGTTGTTGAGAATGTTGCGTTATTTTAGTTTTACACATTTCTCTATAAACTCCAGCATGTACAGTAGTAAATTGCATTACAACCTCTGTGCACTTCAAATCAGACACCAGTAGAACTGCTGGTCTGGTCGTTGAACCACCAGGTTCTTTTTTTTTTGTTAAGACAGACATTGCTTGCACCTGTCAACATGCAAAGCTGTGGGAGAATTAAATCTCTAAGCAATTAACTACTGCACTAGTAATAAACAGATGTCTTTGTCGGGTCCTCGGCCTACTTCAAAGAAATTGTTACATGTGACTTCCCTATTTAGCCAATTGTGAGACAGGTCAATGGCATGTTTAGAATTAATAAACTGCCCTGTAAATCGTCCCTTAGGACATCAGCTGGAGTCCACTTAAGTAGCGGCTGTTTTGAACTTTAAGAACACAGCTTTATACAGCCCTGCTTCTCACACTGAAATAGTATAGATAGATAGCATATGCAATTTTCTGATTGAATTCAAGATTCGGTTAAAAAGCAAGTACTGTGGGTATTACCAAGTTTTAATCTTGTTTTTTTTTTTGTAATTCACCTTCAGAAATTATGCCTATAATAGAAAATAAACAGAAAGTTGCAGCTGTTGAATTAGATGACTTATGCTGCGTTTGTTTTCTTTTAATATAATATGTGTTTGGATGTAATTGCATTGGAATGTTGTTGGTTGGGGATATTATTGAGTCTCAGTTTTGATTATCTGCCTGATTTCCTACAAAGGATATCCAGTATTTGACTCAATTTGTTGTGATCTTAATCTTCAATGTTAAACGAGTTGGACCCCTACAGAACTGTTGATTTTAATTATACCTGCTTATCTTGTCCAAAAATATCTCCCATAATGCATTGTAATCTGCTCACTAGTACTAAATTTGAATTTTCTTCAAACTCTTAAATCAGATCGCTACTGAATGTGCAAGTAAAATATATAGGTTATGGATTATTAATTAATTAAATAAATCAATCAACATTCACTTAATTTAATAACGTAATATTTATACATTCTATTCTGTAGACATTCTGTTATATTGTTCTTGATTCTAAGAAGTTCATAATTGGAAATTCATTAATTTTTCAGTATGAATTTAACATGCCATAAATCATTTTGTTCCTTTCATTTTTGTGTATTAGCAACATACAGTTTGCTTACCTGTGTCCCGTAAATAATAAAGCATAAACAATTTGCTGATTATTTTAAACTAATACTTTAATTTTTTTTAATGAAATTATTTTCAGTGCTTGAGACATTATTTTGATAGTGTTTCACTGTGTTTAAATATCTATACAATTAAAAAATGCATTCTTATTATTATTATTTTTATTGTTCATGGAAAAATAATTATGCAAACAAATAAATGAATAGATTATATTTGCATGCATGTCTAGGTATTCCTCATAGAAAAAGATGAAATAAATCCTTAGGAATCTGTTTCCTCTAAGTACAGAACACATTTCTAACAAATCAACTTTACCTTAAAATAACATCAAATTTTGAGAACATTTTCAACATTTTCCAAATTACATTACATCATGCATCTGTTGTTAAACTAATAGTTGATTGATGTATGTGGCTTGCTGGCTGGCAAATACATAAATCTACAATGCAAACTTGATTTATTGTTTTTAATGCTTGTCTTTTTTTCCAATTTGCATAACTGATTGTATTTCATATGATGGATAACCCTGAATAGCCCTTATAATCAATATTTCTGTGCATTTTATATCATATTTCGTTTTTTATATTTATGCATATTTTGATTTGCTGTTTTTTATTCATAGAGTCCTGTGCCTGGGGGTCATAAATGAAATAATTACAGGGTTTTATGTGTTCTTGCAAAAATTTTATTTTCGTTGATGAGTTTCTGAACAAATTATGAATATTTGGAAGTAATATATCTATGATTATATTAGCAACTAAATTTTTTATTTGTAATTACATGTACAAATGTAGCATATTGTTGTGCAATCCTCTTTTTGGGGTTGGTGGAGAAGCAATTCTCAAGCTGGAAGATTTCTTTTTGTAAATGCAAGAAATGCTGTATTGACAATTTCTGGACGTCGTTTCCATTTGCAACACTTAAGAAATGATTTAAATGTTTATTTCTATGGAATGTATAATGAGGACTTGATAGTAATTTTGTCAGATTAAAAGATTACTCTAATCCTTCCATTAGCCAGTAATCAAATCTATTTCAAATCTCAGTGATCAAGATAAATGTGTTGGCTCTCCAGTTTGTGCAAAGATTGAAATTAGACAAATGATTGGTATGTCAATTGCAAATGAAAATACCAACAGAGGCTTGAGCCGAGGTTGAGTCAATTAGTTTATTAGTATCATGTGGCTATCTTTTAAGAACATCAGTTTGTAAGGATTAATCAATATAATCGATTTAAACCTACTTTGTTATAAACAGATTATGATATTAATCTGTTAACTCTGATAAATTGGTTCTTATCACTTTAATTTTATGTCATGTGATATTTTTTTTAACTCCTTGCCTGATTTGAAAATGAAAATGTAAACCGTGAGGTGTAAGGCTGGGAAAACAAATTTCTTTGACAGTTCTTTATTTATGTTTCATGTGATATTTTGGAATTTGTTTAATTCATTGTGTATGTCACTTTTTCATTATCCTGATGTATTCCCGTACTGAACATGGCTACTGGATAAATGCATACCGTAAACTGATTTAATTTTGTACACTCATGAAAAAGTGACTGCTGCAAATTTTGTTCTTCTTTGCTTCACGAATACCATAAAATCACTGAATTGCGTAAATTCGTAGAAGTGAAAATTAAGCACTTTACAGTATTTTCCTTATAGTATATGTGCTTATGTTAATGAGGTGTTTCTACGGTCAAAACAATAAGTAATTTAGAAATTAAATTAATTGAAGTTTATGGTTTAAAAATACTGGATCATTATTAGGATAAAAACACACTTTTGGTTTAAGGTAGAAACCTACTCATAAATAAAAACACCCAGAATTTATTTATTTTGTATAAATAAATTGTACTACAAAGCAATATAAAGATATTGACATAAAAAAGTCCCTATGGCAGAGATATTGTACCATATCTCAAATTATACTCTGGTGACATAGGCTGAAAAAATCATATATTGTTAATGATGGGGTTTATTTTGTTCTGAATTATTTTAATAATCTTGTTTTTAAAAAAGTATTTTTTTTTAACATTGTGTTCTATGTAAAAATATAAATTTTTGAAAAATATTAGTTTCTTCAAAAACATAACTGTAACACACAGAATAATGCTATTTCAATGTGCCATGGGACAATAGCTCCATGATTGTACATAATAAACCAATGAACATTGTCATGTGATTTATGACCAACTTTCTAAAACATTATGAGTTGACCTGACCTTAATTTGTATTGTATTTTAGTGAAAGAATAATTATCTACAATGAAAATGTTACTGCAGTTCAATCAGAAAATCACATTAACTTCCTGATAATTAAGTTGTTAATAATTCATTCATTGGTTTAATAGTACAATTATATTCTATGATGTCTGGTTTCTTCACACTTCTATAACAATTCAGCACACAGATTTATAACTGCATGGCTGACAATGTCATTTTAACGATGTTTTGTTTTTATACTAACAGGTCACTTCCTTGGAAACAATTCAGTTATTGATACCCTGCAAAATGAAGGGTATGAAATAGAACATGTCCTTCCAGATCAGGACATTAGGAAAATAAAAAGGTGAGTGAAAATACCGCCCTCTAGTGGCAACAAATTAAAAATATAATAGCGCCACCAACTGTTGATGCAATGTTGTTTTTGCAAATCAGATATGACAGGTTGTGATGCCTGTCACATTTCAAGCATAGATCCTACTATAATAATGTTTTAAATATCTCAACTCAAATTTTGTGATGAGACTTTCAACTTTGTTTGATTAAATTTTAATTTCATTTCTAGGAGGCGAGATAAAGAAAGGAAAAAGAGGAAAAGGAAAAGGAAAAAAGAGGAGTCACAGGAGGAAAAGGAACCCAGGAGGCAATTTAAGGATCTGTGGGTGCGAATAGACAATATAAGGTGAATACTTGTTGGTTGTATTTCATATAATATTATGTTACACTACTAGAGGGAAATTGAGGGAGAATGTCTTATGAAATTTGTGTAATTTGATAATAAAATTTAGCTTTTTATTAATTATTTTTTCTCTCATATTTTTGTTTGTTTGCAGCCCGGAGCCATCCACAGCACCAACAGTAAACGAGCTGGAGCCACCGGTTACCGTGGCAACAACACCCTATTTGTCGCAGAGCATTTATTTTATCTACATGCCGAATAGTAATAATTGTTATAGATGTAATTTATCATGGCTAGCACTCCTGTGTAGTTTACTCTTATGTATATTACTCTGTAAGTGTACATTGTAATCAATTTAGTCACATTTTTCGCCTTATAGGCGAGAACATTTTCCATTACAGCATTTCATGAGAAAACTGAGAATCATTCGTAGAGCTCCGGCATTTGTACAGGGTTTATTTTACCATGGAGACCATTTTCAATAAATTCTATGTTGCATTGTGGGTAGCCCTCAAGTGTGTTGAAGGTGGTATATGTACTAGTTTAAGTCATGGTCACATGATGGTTACAGCATACGAATGATATAGGTTTCATGTGTCGTGACTATTAAGCAACCGTGATTTAACCAATATTTACCGCGGCTGTTGCGAATTGGAGAGTTTTAGTCAACCAAATTGTCGCTCTAAACACACTGTACTGTACGGTATTTACATCTCACAGACCACGTCAGGTTATGGCATACATCTCACAGACCACGTCAGGTTACGGCATACATCTCACAGACCACGTCAGGTTATGGCATACATCTCACAGACCACGTTAGGTTACGGCATACATCTTACAGACCACGTCAGGTTACGGCATACATCTCACAGACCACGTCAGGTTATGGCATACATCTCACAGACCACGTCAGGTTACGGCATACATCTCACAGACCACGTCAGGTTATGGCATACATCTCACAGACCACGTCAGGTTACGGCATACAGCCACGAAAATTCTAGTACGCTTGTTAGAAAATTCAAGAAAGCCATGATAAAGCTTTAAAAACAGAATAATTTCCAACTTTGCAGTGTTTGTCTTTTAGAATCAGACTGTATTTCTGAATTATCAGTCTTGGAGATTCTTAGCCCTTAATTGATCCATTTTTTCACAGAACATATTTCTGTTGGTTCTATCTGATGGCCTTTTGAAAACAAAAGATTTTTAAAACCTACCACTAGAGGGCGATACTACCTGATAAGTGTATTCATCATTCAAATTGAGTAAATCCACAAGACAATCTGTTGTCATGTATTGTAAGCATAGAAATATATTCTCATCAGCATTTACTGAAATCATTACCTCTTGATAATCATTGCATTACAAAGTCTGCTTTGTTGTGTGACCTCTCAAAAAACATGAAACTTTGAGAATCCTTTGAATATTTATTTAAAAAATACTGTTTATATTATCCAACATTATTGACTTGTGAAGACATTTTAACTTCATTATATATTGTTTTGTAAATAGTTCTATTGCGAAAGGAAGTGTTGTCATCGCAGAGGTTTGTATAAGTGAATTACAATTTGCCGAGTGAGAGCATGGCTGTTTTCGTATGTACATATAGTAACGACAGTTTGTTACAGATTTGCATATTCAAATGAGGATATGCACAATAATTGGTTTATCTGTATATGTTAGAAATGTACATTTCTGTGTTAGAAATTTATATTTCTAACATTTAATCTGTAATGTCTCTACAACTTCTCTCACCTGTTGCACTTACACGTATTTATTTCTTGTTTTCAGTGAAATTTCTAACGTAATTTCATGATGTTTAATATCAGGGCACATGTCCATATCACACGCAGGTTATTTCACAGTTTATAGTGAAAATATGAATATTATGCATGTAAAATATGCTAAATAGATGAATAATTCAGTTTGAATATCCCCTTTTTCAGTAGAAATGTCTTAAAATGAAGACTCTCTATTGTATAAATGGAACTAGTATGGGATATGTAAATTTGTGTTCCACCAATGAAAATGTTGTACAGTCTCCACATTTGTAAATAAATCATGAAAAGTGTTTTACCTATAACAGCCTCATTTTTTTTCTAAAATAATTTTTGTGTTTCTTGTGACGTTTCATTCTGTTGTGTTATAGAGCTGCAAACACTATGTATCTGCATAATTTGAACTGTTTGCACCTCGCGTACAGTGGGGGTCTAAAACAATCGGGTGGCTACATTGATGTATGCAAATAAACTGAACGTCATTTAGAGAATAGTACACATTCAACACATTTTTTTTAAATAAAGGTTTATGGTGCCACAACTTACTATAACATTTTGTGAAAAATCAAACATAATACAAATTATGGTTCCAATTTACCGTGTTATGTTTTGTCCCTATGTTTCATTATTTGATTAATGGAAATATAGCATGTAACCAACTTTTACATTAAAAGAAAATTGATACTTGTTTACTATATATTGTTCTCAGTATGTACAAGAATATACCGCTATGTAAAGAGTTGTCACTATAAAACAGTAAAGTTTATTTGTGAGAGAAATACGAAAACAAGAATTTACATCAAATATCGGAATGCCAGAATGTGATGAAGAGATTTTTAGTTTGTAAGCTATGAAAAATAATCTCAAACTGATTTGACAGGTGAATATAATATAAAAAAAATGATAAAAAAAATGCAATTAATTCTCTACAAAGTATTTGGGTATGAATATTTAGTGTGAAAAATACAGGTCTCTCATACAACTGTACATTTCTCCATATTGCAGCCCGTGTGTACTGATAAACCGGAAGTATAGTGACCCCACCATGTGTACCTGCTAAAAAGGACTAAACTTTCACCTTACAAAAAAATAAGAAATTGTCATTCTAATTAAATTGCGATAGTTATATTTGGTGAGGTATGTAGTTACAACCACGTCCAAATACATTGTAAATGTGTTTGCATTTTCGTACATAATAACTTTCTCCATTTATATTGAATTCAGCCCCAAGTTTTCCCCTGATTAAAAATATCACAAGTTCTGCTGTGTAGTGCGCCCCAAGTTTGTATGCCACAATAGTATTTACGTCCTTCACGTTGTACTCCGAGATAATTCAAATGAAACTTCATTTACCATGCGAAATATTTGATGGGCCGTGTGTGCGATTTGATAAATAATTGAAGATTTGATAAATAATTGAAGATTTGTCATTAGATAAATGAAAGGAACACAAATTGTTAATTTTCAATATTACGAATTTAAATAATGACCCTGGTGATAAATAGTGACCCTGGTGATAAATAGTGACCCTGGGAATAAATAGAGTGACCCTAGTGTTAAATAGTGACCCTGGTGATAAATAGTGACCCTGGTGATAAATAGTGACCCTGGTGATAAATAGTGACCCTGGTGATAAATAGTGACTCTGGTGTTAAAATAGTGACCCTGGTGTTAAATAGTGACCCTGGTGATAAATAGTGACCCTCCTGATAAATAGTGACCCTGGTGATAAATAGTGACCCTGGTGATAAATAGTGACCCTGGTGATAAATAATGACCCTGGTGTTAAATAGTGACCCTGGTGATAAATAGTGACCCTGGGAATAAATAGTGACCCTAGTGTTAAATAGTGACCCTGGTGATAAATAGTGACCCTGGTGATAAATAGTGACCCTGGTGATAAATAGTGACCCTGGTGTTAAAATAGTGACCCTGGTGTTAAATAGTGACCCTGGTGATAAATAGTGACCCTCCTGATAAATAGTGACCCTCCTGATAAATAGTGACCCTCCTGATAAATAGTGACCCTGGTGATAAATAGTGACCCTGGTGATAAATAGTGACCCTGGTGATAAATAATGACCCTGGTGATAAATAGTGACCCTGGTGATAAATAATGACCCTGGTGATAAATAGTGACCCTGGTGATAAATAGTGACCCTGGTGATAAATAATGACCCTGGGAATAAATAGTGGCCCTAGTGTTAAATAGTGACCCTGGTGATAAATAGTGACCCTGGTGATAAATAGTGACCCTGGTGTTAAAATAGTGACCCTAGTGTTAAATAGTGACCCTGGTGTTAAATAGTGACCCTGGTGATAAATAGTGACCCTGGTGATAAATAGTGACCCTGGTGATAAATAGTGACCCTGGTGATAAATAGTGACCCTGGTGTTAAATAGTGACCCTGGTGATAAATAGTGACCCTGGTGATAAATAGTGACCCTGGGGGATAAATAGTGACCCTGGTGATAAATAGTGACGCTGGTGATAAATAGTGACCCTGGCAATAAATAGTGACCCTGGTGATAAATAATGAGCTTTGGGACACATAGTGAACATGGGGATAAATAGTGACCCTGGGGGATAAATAGTGACCCTGGGAATAAATAGTGACCCTGGTGATAATGAACCTGGTGGTAAATAGTGACTTTGGGGGATAAATAGTGACCCTGGGGGATAAATAATGACCCCGGGGATAGTGACCCTGGTGATAAATAATGAGCCTTGGGACACATAGTGACCCTGGGGATAAATAGTGACCCTGGTGATAAATTTTTTTTAGTAATAATTTTTCAGAAATGCAAAACAAATAAATAATATTCAATTTTGAAAAACATGTTAGCTCCATTTTGAACTAACCGTTTAGCCGTTATACAAAATGACTGTAAAAATTAATTCATATAAATAAGGATATTACCGTATTTGTCTTCAGTTAAGGGCCAGCTTCAATTAGGCGCCAGTGCCACGAAAACATAGTATTTTACACCCCAATTAAGCGACAGACAGACATAATTAGGCACTGGCGAATAGACTACTGGTTACCGGTTAGTAGCGATAGACAAAATCGTGGAAGTCCCTCACTGTACTTCACGATAAGCTGTTTTGTCAAATTTTAAGAAATCCTTTTATATTCTATTGAAATGTGTTTTTTTATTCTACTGCAGAAGTATGAAATATTCGCGTGGTTTTTAATTTCAAGAGTCCATAAACGCGAAATTAAAACTACGCAAAAATGTTCTGTTTCAAGAGCTGTTATCACAATAAAACAATGTTAAATTATTCTTTAAATGTTCAGTTTAACTTTCGAAAACAACTAATTTCTTGATTTAAAAAAAGATCGCAAACATCGGCAAATCTCTTCATACATTACATTATTATACATCTGTCACTGTAACGCCATAAGTTACAGCGTGCCATAAATTTGCGGTACTTTACGGGGTATTTTCATCCTACCATATTAGGAAATGAGAATTCCAAATATGGAATGATTACGCACGTAAGCGTCCTCTAATAATAAAAACAAACACCGCTGCCACTAGGGTTTGACCGGACTCCACACAAAGAAGTTCGCTGATTCTGTTCTAAACTTTTTGGATTTCGGCATTCCATGATGTATCCTAGGAAGGAAAAGATGTATAATAATAAGGTTATTACGAAGATATCTCAAAGTATGCACTCAGACAGTATGGTGTTGCATCGACTCCTGCTCCGCGTCGGTCGATACTGCCGCTGTACTGTCCTCGTGCATACTTTGCGGTATCTTCATAATAACCTTATATTAACATACATTATTTAAATGAGCTATGGTAATTTGAACACGTTGGTATCATCCAGCATTTTTCGTCGACTTTTCAGCTCAACTCCTATACAGGAAACATGATGTATCGCATTAGGCATAAATCATTCGCTTTCAATGAAATTAAGTTGAATTTTACATTTTGTTGTTGTTCATTATTATAATCACTACTGAATAGTAATCATAACTGTGAAATGCAGCATGACCAGATTTCGCTACTGTGGTCATTTGCTACTAAGCAATGCATTTGTGTTTGTTAGTCCCCGTTCGGACGTAGTCCGAAAACGGGGACTTATGTTTTGCCCTGTGTGCGTCCGTCCGTCCGTCCGTCCGTCCGTGATCACCTGTATCTCGAACATGCATGGGCCGATTAAGTTCAATCTTCACTCATACATCACACATTATATGGGACATATGCACATGCAATTTTTTCAAGATTTGATTAACGATAGCCGAATAGCGGCCATTTTAAGGCCGAAAATGCATCAAAATCGCACATTTTCACCATTCCGGACCCGGATCTCAGTTATGCATGGACAGATTTCGTTTAAATTTGGTACATACATTAAACATAATAGGACCTTGATGCACGTCATTTTTTTTCCGGATCAAGTTCGAAATGGTTGACTGGCGGCCATTTTGTTTTAAAAAATTCAGTTCTTGATCCGTATCCGAGACATGCCTGGATTGATCGAGTTCAAACTTCACACACACAAGGTACATCATGTCACAAATATGTATGTGCATTTGTTTCATGATCTCATTAACGATAACCAAATGGCGGCCGCTTTAAGGCCGAAAATGCATTGAAATCGCACATTTTCACCATTCCGGACCCGGATCTCAGTTATGCATGGACGGATTTTGTTCAAATTTGGTACATACATTAAACATAATAGGACCTTGATGCACGTCATTTTTTTTCCGGATCAAGTTCGAAATGGTTGACTGGCGGCCATTTTGTTTTAAAAAATTCAGTTCTTGATCCGTATCCGAGACATGCCTGGATTGATCGAGTTCAAACTTCACACACACAAGGTACATCATGTCACAAATATGTATGTGCATTTGTTTCATGATCTAATTAACGATAACCAAATGGCGGCCGATTTAAGGCCGAAAATGCATTGAAATCTCACATTTTCACCATTCCAGACCCTGATCTCAGTTATGCACGGACGGATTTTATTCAAATTTGGTACATACATTAAACATAATAGGACCTTGATGCACGTCATTTTTTTTTCCGGATCAAGTTCGAAATGGTTGACTGGCGGCCATTTTGTTTTAAAAAATTCAGTTCTTGATCCGTATCCGAGACATGCCTGGATTGATCGAGTTCAAACTTCACACACACAAGGTACATCATGTCACAAATATGTATGTGCATTTGTTTCATGATCTCATTAACGATAACCAAATGGCGGCCGCTTTAAGGCCGAAAATGCATTGAAATCGCACATTTTCACCATTCCGGACCCGGATCTCAGTTATGCATGGACGGATTTTGTTCAAATTTGGTACATACATTAAACATAATAGGACCTTGATGCACGTCATTTTTTTTTCCGGATCAAGTTCGAAATGGTTGACTGGCGGCCATTTTGTTTTTAAAAAATCAGTTCTTGATCCGTATCGGAGACATGCCTGGATTGATCGAGTTCAAACTTCACACACACAAGGTACATCATGTCACAAATATGTATGTGCATTTGTTTCATGATCTAATTAACGATAACCAAATGGCGGCCGATTTAAGGCCGAAAATGCATTGAAATCTCACATTTTCACCATTCCGGACCCTGATCTCAGTTATGCACGGACGGATTTTATTCAAATTTGGTACATACATTAAACATAATAGGACCTTGATGCACGTCATTTTTTTCCCGGATCAAGTTCGAAATGGTTGACTGGCGGCCATTTTGTTTTAAAAAATTCAGTTCTTGATCCGTATCCGAGACATACCTGGATTGATCGAGTTCAAACTTCACACACACAAGGTACATCATGTCACAAATATGTATGTGCACTTGTTTCATGATCTCATTAACGATAACCAAATGGCGGCCGCTTTAAGGCCGAAAATGCATTGAAATCGCACATTTTCACCATTCCGGACCCGGATCTCAGTTATGCATGGATGGATTTTGTTCAAATTTGGTACATACATTAAACATAATAAGACCTTGATGCACGTCATTTTTTTTGGGGGATCGGGTTTGAAATGGCCGACTGGCGGCCATTTTGTTTTAAAGAATTCAGTTCTGGATATGTATCTGAGACATGCCTGGATTGATCGAGTTCAAACTTCACACACACAAGTACATCATGTCACAAATATGTATGTGCATTTGTTTCATGATCTCATTAACGATAACCAAATGGCGGCCATTTTAAGGCCGAAAATGCATCAAAATCACATATTTTCACAATTCCGGAACCGGATCTCAGTCATGCATAGATGGATTTTGTTCAGATTTAGTACAATGTGTTGTACATATGCAGGTGCATTTCGGTCATGATCTGCTTTGAATGTGTATTTCACTCAAATATGAACGGAACGGGGACGTGTCATTGACAATGACTTGTTCTATTTTTCCGTTCATCGTACAGCAAGCTGTGAATGTTTTCTAAGGATGATGCTTTTTGTATAACTTTCTAGACAGTCTGAAAACACATCATTTACTTAATATTTAAAATACAGGCTACAGTGACTAAGTGTTAGACTGTAATGTAAAATATTAACAATAACAAATTAAGTTTGACAAGTACATAGGCCATCGGCCTTTAAGTAAAAATCAGATATAAAGTATATATTTACACATATGAGGGCTAATCAAGAAAACTCGTATCACAATTCAGGTCTCGTCTTTGCATAGCATAGAAAATAAATTTTGAAAGATCACGTATAACGGTAACACTGGATGAGGACATTAAGGAAATAAATTTATCAACAGTTGGAAATGGAATCATTAATTCGGAGATGTATTTTCTCCTCAGATCACTGTAAAAAGGACAAATTAAACAAAAGTGGTATTCATCTTCAACCTGGTTTGTAGTACAAAAAATACAAATACGCTCTGATCTCTCATTTTTCAATCGCCTATCTGCTTCAATTCTTAATTGATTTATTGACATTTGGAACCTACACAAAGCTGTTCGAAAATATGGTTTATCAATACAGTTTAAGTACTTTTTCTCGCCAGAAAGCTGTTTAAATTTAGCATACATATCAAGTTTGGGGGAGTTATATACAGCAGTGTACCATTCCTGAATATCAATGTTATTACACCTTTCTTTAAACAATAAAATAAACAAATTGATATTGCCAACGCCTTGGTTTATCCAGGCCTCACCAAAGCCATATGAAAATAGTAATTTTTTAACGTGGAGTGCCCAACAGAACCTGCCCTTATCGGCCTCGTTTTTTCTCGTAAAGATAGCACTGGTGAGCTATGCAGTTGTAGTAGACGCAACCAGAACTTAACAATGCGGACAAGCCGATATGACCGAAGAGTATATCGACCTAAATCGTCATGAAGCGCCAGAATGGGGGAATTAGAATAAACTTTAAGGACATAGCGACAAAATTTATTTTGAATTGATTCGATATCATTACCAATATGAAGCCCCACACCTCACTACCATATAAAAGAACTGGCAATATTTTAGAATCAAAAACTGACAATAACTGAGAATAGAATCTTTTCGCCCTTTGTTGCCAAACTTTTTTGGGCTTGATGCCATAAACCCGAACTAAAGAAAACAACACCAAGATAGTTATAATTATTGGCAAATTCAAGTTTTTGATCATTAAAATACCATTTCTCACAATTTTTCAAACGCCCACCATTTCAAAATACCATGACTTTAGTTTTGGCTATATAGACTGTAAGTCTCCATTTCCAGCTTCCCATTAATTCCCATGTTGGCTAACTTACAAAATAACTTATAATATTAACAATAAGTTAATATAATGTGAAAAAAAAAATGGTTTGAAACAAAGTTGCCCAAATTTAACCACAAATAAGCATCAACATGAAATTAAAGTGTAACAAAGTGGCACCTAATTGAAGAAAAATAAGTAGTTGCTCAAAATAAATAACTTTTTTAAGTATTCTCAAACTATAAGACATTCTTGTTTTTTTTTTAATGTGACAATGTATTTATCACCACTTTATTCTATAATGTTCAGGTGTAAGAGGAACTATAGACCAATTACAGTTATGTAAGGAAGTAGTAGATACAATCTCTAAGTTGTTAAGTGAACAAGTAATGCCATCTACTTCACGCACACGGGTAAGTTATTTTTTTTTACACAAGTAAGTTATTAACATTTTTAAATTCTCAGTCGCATGTCAGACAAAGTCCAGAAATGGAAACTTATGTTTTGAACTCTGTGTGTGCGTCTGCGTGTGTGATAACAATGTTGTGACGACTTCAATTTAACTTTACATCGACTTGTGACGACAGAACCTACATTGTAACGACCCTCACTATTTTCATAATTTATATTAATATTTAATCAAATTTAAGTCAAGTTTGCGAAGCTTAGGTTTAGTGAAGGGGAAGGTATGGTTCAATTTGTATTAATATTACTGTTACTAAACCTAAGCTTCGCAAACATTTCTATGTTCAGTCACGGGATATTCAACTTTTATTAGCTCCCGTTCGGACAGACCTGTATCTTATAAATGCCTGGACCAATCACAATCAAACTTCACACATACATCATACATGATATTATGCATATGCACATCAATTTGTTTCACGATCTGATTCAAGATGGCCGAACGGTGGCCATTTTTGTTCTAAAAATCATCAAAATCAAACATTTCTCGCTGTTTACAGATGAATTTTGTTCAAACTTCGTATATACGTTGGACATTATAGGACCTTGATGCACATTATTTTGTTTTTCAGATAAAATTCAAAATGACTGACTTGTAGCAATTTTGCTCTAATGAATGTGGTTCTAGTGCCATATCTCTGTCTTGCTGTGACTGATTATGTTCAAATTTTTAATATTCATTATACATCATGTCATCCTATTAAAATGGTGGCCATTTTTGTGCAAAAAAATCATCAAATATCAAGCATTTCTGGCATTTATGGATGGATTTTGTTCAAACTTGGTACATACATTAGACATTACGGGTTCCAGATGCACGTTATTTTATTTTTTAGATCAGATTCAAAATGGCCGACTGACGGTCATTTTGTTTTAATGAATGAGGTTCTAGAGCCATATCTCTGACATGCTTTGACTGACTATGTTCAAATTTTATATATTCATTATACATGTATTCAAAATGGCTGATTTTGTTTTAATTAATGCTGTTCTAGAGCAATATCTCTCAATACTCGTTTGACGATCATATACAAATGTCAATCATTTAAATCTTAAACAATCATCATAATCATATTCCTGACATGTTTATATTTTAGCTATATTACTATAAACAAAACTATATATCTTAAATTCGATAACTAACGAGGACTGTGCCATGCATGACTTGTTTAATTAAGCTTAATTAAAATGCAATTCTACATTGTGTTGCATTGTAATTGAGTTTAATTAAACTCCATTAAAATGCAACCCTATTTAGAAACGTGTTTTAATCAAGTTCATATCGCAACTATATTACAGCCGTTCTGAGAATTATTCGGACAGTCAGTTAGCAATATATGTTGGAACTTTGCAAAACACTTGGGTCTTTTCCAATCTAGACTTGATGGCGCCGTTGTATTGGCACGCCCACAATTGGAATCATTCCATTATCTTGCAAGATGCGGGTAAAACGCTGTTTTCAAAACGACACGCGTTGGTTACCATATACTCGACAGGTTATATGTTGTATATGCATTCAAAGTGTTATTTTAAATTGTTATACCCATATGAGTCCACCTGACATAGCGTAATTTACAAAACAACTCCCGAGTGTTGAGTAACCCAAGGTATTAATGAACTCGTCGTTAGCGGGAAGGCTCAAAGTAAAGTTTCTTAGCGGGACGCGCTGCAGTTTCGCGACAGTTTTGGGCCAAACTAAAAGTTGTTTTTACATTACTGGTGCTGTGAGTATGTCAGGGATACACAGACGGAAAACTCGATTATAATGGTTTGATGGATTTTGTCAAATCAAAAGTCTGCGCCTTCCTTGATCGAATCACTTTTTCAACTGCAGTTTGAAAATGACGGGGTATAACGACCGTTATTATGTCTAGTCCATTTTTGTAACAGGTACAACTGACTAAAATGAGCGAGGAGTTGACATTTTTTGACAGATTTAAGCAACATCCAACTTGTGATTTTCAAAATTACTGAAAATAATTACAATATAATTATAAAAAATAAAGAATGGTTGCTGTGAACGCACGCTAGATAATACTTACAATTCACCAAGCAGACAACCCCTATGAAATAGTAATCCCAAACCACGCGCCCGTCACTCAAGTGGCGCCGACAAGTCTAGATTGGGCAAAGACCAAAGTGTTTTGCAAAGTTGCAAGTCATTTTGCTAACTGACTGTCCGAATAATTCTCAGAACGGCTGTAAAAGTTAATTCAATGTGTGTCACAACGACGGCGGTACGACGTGAAAGTGTGTGCATGTGCGTGCGATTCTACCGAATACATTCAAACTTCACATATTCATCCTGCAACTTGGTCATTGACTCCCGTGTGCGAAGCACAAAAAAGGAGTCTTTGCAGTTAGTGTGTCTGTACGTGTGTGTGTGTGTGTGTATGTGTGTGTGTATGTGTGTCTGTCTGTTCCACTGATATTTCAAGAACCATACATCAGTTTTTGATGAAACTTGGCGCATAGATGCTCTGGGCCAATGCGCAGATTTGATTAGGTTTTGGTAAAAATCCATGCATATTAATTACCTAATTTGCATGATAATTAGCTGATTTTTAGCTGTTTCATGACTGTTCCACTGATATCTAAAGAACCATTCATTGGATTTTGATGAAACTTGGCACACAGATGCTCCAAACTAATGCGCAGATTTGATTAGTTTTGGGTAAAAATCTGTGCAATATTAATTACCTAATTTGCATAATGATTAATCAATTTTCGGCTTTTCTACTGATATCTCAAGTACTAATCATCACATTTCAATAAAACTTGGTACATAGATGTCATAGGACACTGCACAGACCTGATAGTTTTTAGGGTAATATCAGTAGATATTAATTACCTAATTAGCATAATTAATTAATTTTCAGCTTTTGATATTTCAAGTAGTAATTATCACATTTCAATGAAACTTGGTACATAGATGTCATAGGACACTGCACAGACCTGATAGTTTTTAGGGTAATATGAGTACATATTAATTACCTAATTTGCATAATTAATTAATTTTCAGCTTTTGATATTTCAAGTAGTAATCATCACATTTCAATGACACTTGGTACATAGATGTCATAGGACACTGCACAGACCTGATAGTTTTTAGGGTAATACGAGTACATATTAATTCCCTAATTTGCATAATTAATTAATTTTCAGCTTTTGATATTTCAAGTAGTAATCATCACATTTCAATGACACTTGGTACATAGATGTCATAGGACACTGCACAGACCTGATAGTTTTTAGGGTAATATCAGTATATATTAATTAGCTAATTTGCATAATTAATTAATTTTCAGCTTTTGATATTTCAAGTACTAATCATCACATTTCAATGACACTTGGTACATAGATGTCATAGGACACTGCACAGACCTGATAGTTTTTAGGGTAATATGAGTACATATTAATTATCTAATTTGCATAATTAATTAATTTTCAGCATTTGATATAAGTACTGATCATGACATTTCAATGAAACTTGGTACATAGATGTCATATGACACTGCACAGACCTGATAGTTTTTATGGTAATATCAGTACCTAATTTGCATAATTAATTAATTTTCAGCATTTGATATAAGTAGTGAGCATTACATTTCAATGAAACTTGGTACTTACATACTCAAGGACTATGCAGAGATTGATTGTTTTCGATAAATATTTGTGCATATTAATCACCTAATTTGCATAATCAGTTAATTTTCAGCTTTTCCTTGGGTATCTCAAGTACTAATCATCGCATTTCAATGAAACATGGTACATAGATCCTTTGGGACTATGCAGAGACCTGATTAGTTATAGGGTAAATAATTGTGCATATTAATTACCTAATTTGCATAATTAATTTTCAGCTTTTCTACTGATATCTAAAGTACTAATCATCACATTTCAATGAATCTAGAATTATGCAGACCCAATTAGTTTCCGGTAAATATTTGTGCATATTAATCACCTAATTTGCATAATTAACCAACTTTCACACTGATATCTCAGGTACTATGCATCACATATCAATGAATGTACATGGATGCTGTAAGACAATAGACAGACCTGAATAATTGTGGGTTAAAATCTGTACATATTAATTACCTAATTTGCATAATTAACCAATTTTAAGCTTTCACACTGATATCTAAAGTACTAATTATTCCATTTCAATGAAACTTAGTACAAAGATGCTCTAGGACAATGTACAAACCTAATTAGTTTGGGGTAAAACTCTGTTCATGTTAATTCCCTAATAAGCATAATAATTCATAATTTTTTGGTTCTAATCACATTTCAATTAAACTTGGAGACATAGATTTTCTGTTACATTGTGCAGACCTCATTAGTTTTACACTCAAATCTGGTCATATTAATTTTCTGATTTGCATAATTAGTTTTCAGCTAAGTAATTTCGAATTATATTTAATGTGTCTCCAATACTCTCAGCACATGGGAGTTCTTTCTAAGCTTTCTTTGATTTCATTTTCTTATTATCAGAATTGCCAAGCATTGGCAGTTGACTGGCTGGACCTTCCACAAACAAGAGAACTTATTGATGTGAGTATCTCTGTAAGAGTACTTGTATGTATTGCCTTGACTTGACTTTCCAGTTGGGAGACATATGCACATCAATTATTTTTCGTTCTGTTGACATTTGTTGACTTATGTCCATTTTATAATAAAAAAACAATATTTTGACGTGTCATCGAAGTTTTTCAGGTGTTTTGCACTGATTTTATTAAAATTTGGTAATCACATTACTAATAGTGTGTTACAGATGCACGTTAATTTGTTTACGATCTAATTCAAAATGGCCAACTGGTGGTCATTCTTTAGATCCTCTGTCATAATTTCCTTTAATTTGTTCTTCTACCATTACAAGTATTTATATCCAATACATGATTTACCTTACCTTTGTTGAGCATGTGGTGAACTATATATATACATACAATCTGAGCTGAAACCAGAAATGACAAAGTTGTGTGTAAAATATTGTTTTCTATCACGTTATAAAAAAAAATCTGACCATGGTCGACCAAAAGTTAATTGTGTTGTTTTGTGATTTGATTCAAAATGTTCAACTCGGCTTTTTATGTGGGTTATCAATTTTGTGCGCTATAAGAATAATCTTATACATAAGAGATTTGTTAATTAACTGTTGTACCATCTATTGATGACACCCTCGTTATTAAATTAATATCAATTCATTTTTGACTCCCATGTGCGAAGCACAAAATGGGAGTCTTTGCAGTTAGTGTGTCTGTATGTGTGTGTGTGTGTATGTGTGTATGTGTGTCCGACTGTTCCACTGCTATCTCAAGAACCATACATCGGTTTTTGATGAAACTTGGTGCATAGATGCTCTGGGCCAATGCGCAGATTTGATTAGGTTTTGGTAAAAATCCATGCTCGTTAATTACCTAATTTGCATGATAATTAGCTAATTTTTAGCTGTTCTATGACTGTTCCACTGATATCTAAAGAACCACTCATTGGATTTTGATGAAACTTGGTACATAGATGCTCTGAACTAATGATAGGTTTTGATTAGGTTTTGGTTAAAATCCATGCTCGTTAATTACCTAATTTGCATGATAATTAGCTAATTTTTAGCTGTTCTATGACTGTTCCACTGATATCTAAAGAACCACTCATTGGATTTTGATGAAACTTGGTACATAGATGCTCTGAACATATGCGCAGATTTGATTAGTTTTTGGTAAAAATCCGTGCATATTAATTACTTAATTTGCATGATAATTAGCTATTTTTTAGTGGTTCCATGACTGTTCCACTGATATCTAAACAACCACTCATTGGATATTGATGAAACTTGGTACATAGATTTTCTGAACTAATGCTAGGTTTTGATTAGTTTTTGGTAATAATCCGTGGATACTAATTACCTAATTTGCATAATGATTAGTCAATTTTCGGTTTTTCCACTGATATCTCAAGTACTAATCATCACATTTCAATGAAACTTGGTACATAGATGTCATATGACACTGCACAGACCTGATAGTTTTTATGGTAATATCAGTACATGTAATTACCTAATTTGCACAATTAATTAATTCTCAGCTTTTGATATTAGTGAGCATTACATTTCAATGAAACTTGGTACTTACATACTCAAGGACTATGCAGAGATTGATTGTTTCGGATAAATATTTGTGCATATTAATCACCTAATTTGCATAATTAGTTAATTTTCAGCTTTTCCACGGGTATCTCAAGTACTAATCATCGCATTTCAATGAAACTTGGTACATAGATCCTTTAGGACTATGCAGAGATCTGATTAGTTTCAAGGTAAATAATTGTGCATATTAATTACCTAATTTGCATAATTAATTTTCAGCTTTTCTACTGATATCTAAAGTACTAATCATCACATTTCAATGAATCTAAAATTATGCAGAGACCCAATTAGTTTTTGGTAAATATTTGTGCATATTAATCACCTAATTTGCATAATTAACCAATTTCCAACTTTCACACTGATATCTCAGGTACTACCGGTAATCATCACATATCAATGAATGTTTATACATGGATGCTGTAGGACAATAGACAGACCTGGATAATTGTGGGTTAAAATCTGTACATATTAATTACCCAATTTGCATAATTAACCAATTTTAAGCTTTCACACTGATATCTAAAGTACTAATTTCCATTTTAATGAAACTTAGTACAAAGATGCTCTAGGACAATGTACAAACCTAATTAGTTTGGGGTAAAACTCTGTTCATATTATTTCCCCAATTAGCATAATAATTCATAATTTGTTGGTTCTAATCACATTTCAATTAAACTTGGTACATAGAGTTTTTGTTACATTGCGCAGACCTCATTAGTTTTACATTCAAATCTGTTCATGTTAATTTTCTGATTTGCATAATTAGTTTTCAGCTAAGTAATTTCAAATTATATTTAATGTGTCTCCAATACTCTCAGCACATGGGAGTTCTTTCTAAGCTTTCTTTGATTTCAGGAAACATTAGATGACTTAGAGAATTGTGATACAAGTGTTGCATTTCTTGGCTTCAATGGTGAGTTAATATTTCTTTTCCAATCACTCGAACTGAGTCAATACCTACCATGGGCTGTGTACCTGAAAGAGATTGAATCATATTCTGCCACATACACAGTAGATAAGCCAAATCTACCACCCTGAGTTACCATGCCACAGATACAGTAGATAGGCCAAGTCTACTACCCTGAGTTACCATGCCACAGATACTGTAGATAGGCCAAGTCTACTACCCTGAGTTACCATGCCACAGATACAGTAGATAGGCCAAGTCTACTACCCTGAGTTACCATGCTACAGACACAATATATAGGCCAAGTCTACTACCCTGAGTTACCATGCCACAGATACAGTAGATAGGCCAAGTCTACTACCCTGAGTTACCATGCTACAGACACAATAGATAGGCCAAGTCTACTACCCTGAGTTACCATGCCACAGATACTGTAGATAGGCCAAGTCTACTACCCTGAGTTACCATGCCACAGACACAATAGATAGGCCAAGTCTACTACCCTGAGTTACCATGCCACAGATACAGTAGATAGGCCAAGTCTACTACCCTGAGTTACCATGCCACAGATACTGTAGATAGGCCAAGTCTACTACCCTGAGTTACCATGCCACAGATACTGTAGATAAGCCATGTCTACTACCCTGAGTTACCATGCCACAGATACTGTAGATAGGCCATGTCTACTACCCTGAGTTACCATGCCACAGATACTGTAGATAGGCCAAGTCTACTACCCTGAGTTACCATGCCACAGATACAGTAGATAGGCCAAGTCTACTACCCTGAGTTACCATGCCACAGATACTGTAGATAGGCCAAGTCTACTACCCTGAGTTACCATGCCACAGATACAGTAGATAGGCCAAGTCTACTACCCTGAGTTACCATGCCACAGATACAGTAGATAGGCCAAGTCTACTACCCTGATTTACCATGCCACAGACACAATAGATAGGCCAAGTCTACTACCCTGAGTTACCGTGCCACAGATACAGTAGATAGGCCAAGTCTACTACACTGAGTTACCATGCCACAGACACAATAGATAGGCCAAGTCTACTACCCTGAGTTACCATGCCACAGACACAATAGATAGGCCAAGTCTACTACCCTGAGTTACCATGCCACAGACACAATAGATAGGCCAAGTCTACTACCCTGAGTTACCATGCCACAGACACAATAGATAGGCCAAGTCTACTACCCTGAGTTACCATGCCACAGACACAATGGATAGGCCAAGTCTACTACCCTGAGTTACCATGCCACAGACACAATAGATAGGCCAAGTCTACTACCCTGAGTCACCATGCCACAGATACAGTAGATAGGCCAAGTCTACTACCCTGAGTTACCATGCCACAGACACAATAGATAGGCCAAGTCTACTACCCTGAGTTACCATGCCACAGACACAATAGATAGGCCAAGTCTACTACCCTGAGTTACCATGCCACAGACACAATAGATAGGCCAAGTCTACTACCCTGAGTTACCATGCCACAGACACAATAGATAGGCCAAGTCTACTACCCTGAGTTACCATGCCACAGATACAGTAGATAGGCCAAGTCTACTACCCTGAGTTACCATGCCACAGACACAATAGATAGGCCAAGTCTACTACCCTGAGTTACCATGCCACAGACACAATAGATAGACCAAGTCTACCACCCTGAGTTACCATGCCACAGATACAGTAGATAGGCCAAGTCTACTACCCTGAGTTACCATGCCACAGATACAGTAGATAGGCCAAATCTACTACCCTGAGTTACCATGCCACAGATACAATAGATAGGCCAAGTCTTCTACCCTGAGTTACCATGCTACAGACACAATAGATAGGCCAAGTCTACTACCCTGAGTTACCATGCCACAGATACAGTAGATAGGCCAAGTCTACTACCCTGAGTTACCATGCTACAGACACAATAGATAGGCCAAGTCTACTACCCTGAGTTACCATGCTACAGACACAATAGATAGGCCAAGTCTACTACCCTGAGTTACCATGCCACAGACACAATAGATAGGCCAAGTCTACTACCCTGATTTACCATGCCACAGATACAATAGATAGGCCAAGTCTACTAACCTGAGTTACCATGCCACAGATACAGTAGATAGGCCAAGTCTACTACCCTGAGTTACCATGCTACAGACACAATATATAGGCCAAGTCTACTACCGTGAGTTACCATGCTACAGACACAATAGATAGGCCAAGTCTACTACCCTGAGTTACCATGCCACAGACACAATAGATAGGCCAAGTCTACTACCCTGATTTACCATGCCACAGACACAATAGATAGGCCAAGTCTACTACCCTGAGTTACCATGCCACAGATACAGTAGATAGGCCAAGTCTACTACCCTGAGTTACCATGCCACAGACACAATAGATAGGCCAAGTCTACTACCCTGAGTTACCATGCCACAGATACAGTAGATAGGCCAAATCTACTATCCTGAGTTACCATGCCACAGATACAGTAGATAGGCCAAGTCTACTACCCTGAGTTACCATGCCACAGATACTGTAGATAGGCCAAGTCTACTACCCTGAGTTACCATGCCACAGATACAGTAGATAGGCCAAGTCTACTACCCTGAGTTACCATGCCACAGATACAGTAGATAGGCCAAGTCTACTACCCTGAGTTACCATGCCACAGACACAATAGATAGACCAAGTCTACCACCCTGAGTTACCATGCCACAGATACAGTAGATAGGCCAAGTCTACTACCCTGAGTTACCATGCCACAGATACAGTAGATAGGCCAAATCTACTACCCTGAGTTACCATGCCACAGATACAATAGATAGGCCAAGTCTTCTACCCTGAGTTACCATGCTACAGACACAATAGATAGGCCAAGTCTACTACCCTGAGTTACCATGCCACAGATACAGTAGATAGGCCAAGTCTACTACCCTGAGTTACCATGCTACAGACACAATAGATAGGCCAAGTCTACTACCCTGAGTTACCATGCTACAGACACAATAGATAGGCCAAGTCTACTACCCTGAGTTACCATGCCACAGACACAATAGATAGGCCAAGTCTACTACCCTGATTTACCATGCCACAGATACAATAGATAGGCCAAGTCTACTACCCTGAGTTACCATGCCACAGATACAGTAGATAGGCCAAGTCTACTACCCTGAGTTACCATGCTACAGACACAATAGATAGGCCAAGTCTACTACCGTGAGTTACCATGCTACAGACACAATAGATAGGCCAAGTCTACTACCCTGAGTTACCATGCCACAGACACAATAGATAGGCCAAGTCTACTACCCTGATTTACCATGCCACAGACACAATAGATAGGCCAAGTCTACTACCCTGAGTTACCATGCCACAGATACAGTAGATAGGCCAAGTCTACTACCCTGAGTTACCATGCCACAGACACAATAGATAGGCCAAGTCTACTACCCTGAGTTACCATGCCACAGATACAGTAGATAGGCCAAATCTACTATCCTGAGTTACCATGCCACAGATCCAGTAGATAGGCCAAGTCTACTACCCTGAGTTACCATGCTACAGACACAGTAGATAGGCCAAGTCTACTACCCTGAGTTACCATGCCACAGATACAGTAGATAGGCCAAGTCTACTACCCTGAGTTACCATGCCACAGACACAATAGATAGGCCAAGTCTACTACCCTGAGTTACCATGCCACAGACACAATAGATAGGCCAAGTCTACCACCCTGAGTTACCATGCCACAGATACAGTAGATAGGCCAAGTCTACTACCCTGAGTTACCATGCCACAGACACAATAGATAGGCCAAGTCTAGCACCCTGAGTTACCATGCCACAGATACAGTAGATAGGCCAAGTCTACCACCCTGAGTTACCATGCCACAGATACAGTAGATAGGCCAAGTCTACTACCCTGAGTTACCATGCCACAGACACAATAGATAGGCCAAGTCTACCACCCTGAGTTACCATGCCACAGATGCAGTAGATAGGCCAAGTCTACTACCCTGAGTTACCGTGCCACAGACACAATAGATAGGCCAAGTCTACCACCCTGAGTTACCATGCCACAGATACAGTAGCTAGGCCAAGTCTACCACCCTGAGTTACCATGCCACAGATACAGTAGATAGGCCAAGTCTACTACCCTGAGTTACCATGCCACAGATACTGTAGATAGGCCAAATCTACTACCCTGAGTTACCATGCCACAGATACAGTAGGTAGGCCAAGTCTACTACCCTGCGTTACCATGCCACAGATACTGTAGATAGGCCAAGTCTACTACCCTGAGTTACCATGCCACAGATACAGTAGATAGGCCAAGTCTACTACCCTGAGTTACCATGCCACAGATACTGTAGATAGGCCAAGTCTACTACCCTGAGTTACAATGCAACATACACAATAGATAGGCCAAGTCTACTACCCTGGGTTACCATGCCACAGATACTGTAGATAGGCCAAGTCTACTACCCTGAGTTACAATGCAACATACACAGTAGATAGGCCAAGTCTACTACCCTGGGTTACCATGCCACAGATACTGTAGATAGGCCAAGTCTACTACCCTGAGTTACCATGCCACAGATACTGTAGATAGGCCAAGTCTACTACCCTGAGTTACCATGCCACAGATACAGTAGATAGGCCAAGTCTACTACCCTGGGTTACCATGCCACAGATACTGTAGATAGGCCAAGTCTACTACCCTGGGTTACCATGCCACAGATACTGTAGATAGGCCAAGTCTACTACCCTGAGTTACAATGCAACATACACAGTAGATAGGCCAAGTCTACTACCCTGGGTTACCATGCCACAGATACTGTAGATAGGCCAAGTCTACTACCCTGAGTTACCATGCCACAGATACAGTAGATAGGCCAAATCTACTACCCTGAGTTACCATGCCACAGATACTGTAGATAGGCCAAGTCTACTACCCTGAATTACCATGCCACAGATACAGTAGATAAGCCAAATCTACTACACTATGTTACCATGCCACAGATACTGTAGATAGGCCAAGTCTACTACCCTGAGTTACCATGCCACAGATACAGTAGATAGGCCAAGTCTACTACCCTGAGTTACCATGCCACAGATACTGTAGATAGGCCAAGTCTACTACCCTGAGTTACAATGCAACATACACAGTAGATAGGCCAAGTCTACTACCCTGGGTTACCATGCCACAGATACTGTAGATAGGCCAAGTCTACTACCCTGAGTTACCATGCCACAGATACAGTAGATAGGCCAAGTCTACTACCCTGAGTTACCATGCCACAGATACTGTAGATAGGCCAAGTCTACTACCCTGAGTTACAATGCAACATACACAGTAGATAGGCCAAGTCTACTACCCTGGGTTAGCATGCCACATATACTGTAGATAGGCCAAGTCTACTACCCTGAGTTACCATGCCACAGATACAGTAGATAGGCCAAGTCTACTACCCTGAGTTACCATGCCACAGATACAGTAGATAGGCCAAGTCTACTACCCTGAGTTACCATGCCACAGATACAGTAGATAGGCCAAATCTACTACCCTGAGTTACCATGCCACAGACACAGTAGATAGGCCAAGTCTACTACCCTGAGTTACCATGCCACAGACACAGTAGATAGGCCAAGTCTACCACCCTGAGTTACCATGCCACAGATACTGTAGATAGGCCAAGTCTACTACCCTGGGTTACCATGCCACAGACACAGTAGATAGGTCAAGTCTACTACCCTGAGTTATCATGCCACAGATACAGTAGATAGGCCAAATCTACTACCCTGAGTTACCATGCCACTGCCACAATAGATAGGCCAAGTCTACTACCCTGAGTTACCATGCCACAGATACAGTAGATAGGCCAAATCTACTATCCTGAGTTACCATGCCACAGATACAGTAGATTGGCCACATCTACTACCCTGAGTTACCGTGCCACAGATACTGTAGATAGGCCAAGTCTACTACCCTGAGTTACCACGCCACAGATAAAGTAGATAGGCCAAATCTACTACCCTGAGTTACCATGCCACAGACACAATAGATAGGCCAAGTCTACTACCCTGAGTTACCATGCCACAGATACAGTAGATAGACCAAGTCTACCACCCTGAGTTACCGTGCCATAGATACAGTAGATAGGCCAAGTCTACCACCCTGAGTTACCATGCCACAGATACAGTAGATAGGCCAAGTCTACTACCCTGAGTTACCATGCCACAGACAACAGTAGGGAGGCCAACAAAATCTGCATCTTAATGGCAATAGTGTTTGCATCATGTCATGTTCGATATGGTTTCTATAGCAATATATACGATGCATGTAAAATACAAAATTAACAAACGACAACCATCAATCTTCAGATGTAGATCATGCAAATGTTTAATTGAAATTTTGAAACATTTTAAAAATGTTTGCAGCTGTTTCAAGAACATCCCACCAGTGAAACTTAAACCAGTAAAAACAAAGTCATTTAAAATATGCTCTTGTGAGGGTGTTCTTTGTTTTATGATTAAAAATGCCTTTAGGACCCTCCATTATAAATTTATGGGATGAATATTTTACTCCAGTTACCATAGTGATACAGTGAACATTAAACATGACATATTTCTAGCTAAGTTTTGTGCAAATATTACTTAACCCTTTCACCACCAGACTTTTTAGCCAAAAGTTGTCAGCACTGATTTTCTGATATTCTTCAATATTTCTGGAAATGAACACTAATTTTGGAGCCAACAGACACAATTTCAGTCAATTATTCAGTTTTTACTCAAAAATCTTTGCTATTTTTGGCCTAATTTTATGAAGGTAAAATATAAATAAGATATTTTCTGAATTTGTGATGGAAGAAGGAACTGGTGGTGAAAAGGTTAACATAGAAGCCTACAGTACTCATAATTTTGTAGAAAATAGTCATAAATCACATGACAATGTTCATTGGTTTATTATTATGTAAAATTATGAAGCTAATATCCCATGGCACATTGAAATAGCATTTTTGTATGTTACAGCGTCATTTTTTGAGAAACGTGTCTGAACGTTTTATCAAAATCACTATTTTTAGGACAATAAACCATAATGCTAAAGAACTCAGATTTTTGAATTGAATTAATCCAGGACAACTAAAAACACACCATCATTCACAATATATATATTTTTTCAGCCTGTCACCAGATATGGCATAATATCTCTGATATAGAAACCTATGGTGAGAGTGTTATAATACTGACAAAATCGCCACTAGTTTATAGTTTGAATCAAATAGTTTTACTCAAAACAATAAAAGCAAAGTTGTCTCAATATGCCCTTGTGGGCACGCTTATCATTAATATTGTTGTTTGACTTTGTTCTTAGGTGTTGGAAAAAGCTTTATTTTAAATCTTCTTCTGCGTGTGACAGCAACTAACAGTGACTTATACAAATTCAAAACAGAAAAAGTACAACAATATGTGGAAAGGATGAATACCGAAACTCATTCAGGCATGCAAAATTATTGGCAACAAAATGTCAATGAGCATCGCTTGAAGGCAGTAAGTACCATTAGCTGTTTACAGCACACTGAAATGGCTTTGCTTGTGGTTTCATACCACGGAAGCAAACTTCTTAGTTCTCCTAATCTACTCTTGTTTCAAGAAATAAACATAGATAATAACTCATTGTATTCGGTTGTTATAGTAACATGGTGAGATGTATGTTAGCTGCCTTGGGGGCAACTAAAACAACTCATGTTGTCATATCTTATACTCTAGTATCAGCCAAGCTGATTGGCAGCCAGTCTTGTGGAAGGAATTAAATAAAAATATACTCCTAGTTTATACAAATAATGCCAATGCTCCACTCCAATATCGTCTGCACGTAGGACGAACCATGCAAACACAATTTGCTGACTGCCAAATTTGGAGCGAAATTGAATATTAAAAAATAAAATTTTGAAAGTCTTAAGTACAGACACATTCTGCAAACTCAGTTAGGGGAGAGTAGGAAATCAAATGGACGGTGCACTGCAGTCATCGCCACGGCGGAGGTCGGCAGTCGCAGATCGACTGTCTTTTATGCATAGATTCCATGACACCGGCTGATCTCGGTCGTGTATGGTAAACTCGCCCAGCAATTCACACTTATTGTCAAAACCATGAATGAACACAAAGGGCTGAAAAATTAAAAGGACTACAATCCCACAAAGTTGCATTGAAAAATAAATTAAATAAATTTTGGCTGAGCCAAAAGCTTGGAGACTAGTCTATAATAGTTGAACACTATTTTATTGGCATGAGTCTTGGAATGAAAGCCTGAGTAATTCAATAAGACGTACATGTAGAGATCACCATAATATAAATAGGATCGCATTATTTTGTAGACCAAATATAATCACGCAAAGTATAAATTCAAAATGTTTTAATACATTGGTGAGAGGTTGCATTTTATGTGAACGAGAACATGCACTAAGAAGAAAAACCAAGCCAAAGTCAATACAGGGTGTATGATGGACTTGCATATGCTGCAACAACTGAGTGATCAGCGACATCATTTTAAGGCGCAATTAAACTTCAAGTACTTTTTTGTGAAACTTGCTGCGCGCCGATGCTGATGAAGTGTGTGTTTGATCCCCAAGCCACACACTGAACTGGTGCGTTACCTTAGCAACCTTTTTCTTCTGTGCTCCTCGTGTTGACAGCCATTTTTATGCTTAAAATTCCTTAAAATCAAGCATTCTTCCATTCTAGTGCTAGATTTCAGTCGTGTATAGATGGATTTCATTCAAACTTGAAACATTAAAGATAATGAGACCTTGATGTGTCATTTTGCTTTTCAGATCAGATTCTAAATGGCCAACTGGTGGCCATTTTTTAAAAACAAAAGTTGTTCCAGATCAATATCTATGATATGCCTTGACCAATCAGGTTCAAATTGTAAGAGTAATTGTAATTTCTCAACAGGTTTTAGATCAACTTTATGAAGAAGGTAAAGATATTAATGAAAATTTATATAAGGAACACAAAGACAAGGTGAAGTACATGGATAGGGACAGTGACTTCAAGGTACAGTGTTGTATTTTGTTGAAAGTGCTATCAGTCTGTGCTTTTACACCCGCAACTCTTAACTGGCAGCTCGAACTACTAAAATCTTTGTTTTCAATTCCTTTACGAAAGTGCATGAAAACAATGTGTAAAATTTCAGTAGTTCTATTGTTCCTATATAACATCACATGTACAAATTGTAAGCTGTGAAACAACAATTATTGATCTACAAATATTTACTTGTTTACCGATTTACTCATCAGGGTTCATAAACATTGTCATTTATCTTTTTCATTCAGGATAATTACCTTGAGGAATATAAAGCAAATGACAAAAAGAGTTTGGAAATCTTGAGAAAATACTGCACAGGATATAGACTTACATCCAATTTTCAACCGTATTTGCTGCCAAGGTTTGTTATATTTAAATCACATGTATTAGCACCCCTTTTTTTGATTGTAAGGTAGGAATTTGTCTTTCTAATATCATTTGCCGTTGTCGTTATAACATTTTCTACGCTACTACGTTGATGACTTACTGGTAACATTAAATTATATATTAAAATTGTGCGTGTCATACAGGCGTGTAGCATGAACGTAATCCAGTGTATATCGACATACCTGTATATATTAAATATCAACATGATTTTGATAGGGTTTGGCATCCTTGTTGTCAAGAATTGTATAGATGTTTACTGAACATGCCAACACTTGGGGATTTTGAAATATTGCATTTTGATGTGCAACTCTGCCTCTATGAACTTGCTGGCTGACAAAATAATGTTTGTTTACATATTTAAATTGGCACCTTGTACTGAAAACATAATTTAAGGGGAATGTCTGTGTGATTTGCAAACTGAGGGGTATATTGTGATTTATTAGTCTCTTGTCAAATCAGTGTAGCATTCTTGAATATAAGAGATGACAATGTTATTTGTTCCCTGAAATTACCAGGATGTGTGTGTGACCTTTAGGGTTCATGCATAATACATTTCATTTTATTTGAAAAGTACTTCTTAATTAATCACTTTTTATAAGGTCATATTTACAAGATTCTCTCTCTGTATTGTAGCGGAAACTCCTTAAAGTCCACCACAAACTCTATAGTACATGTGAGGTATGGAGAACGAGTTCAAATGTCTGTGACTTACCTGACCGAGCAAGAAATACGTAATTTTTGTGATGAGTTGACTGTCAGAAGTGAAGAAAAAAGTAAGACGAATTATATATTACAAAAAACCACATTTGATTGTGTATGCCAATATATTGACTACAATTACTGACACCACCATATTGTACCCAATAATATAAAATGGCTGATGGTGTCCATTTTGTTTTAATGAATACAATTCTAGTGCCAGATCTCTGCCATGCTTTGAATGACTATGATCAAATTTTATATATTCATTATACATCATGACATGGATATATTGGTTTGACTATCTGATTCAAAATGGCAGCCATTTTTGTGCTAAAAAATCATCAAAAATCAAGCATTTCTGGCATTCCAGAACTGGGTCTTGGTGTTAATGGGTGGATTTTGTTCAAACTTGGTACATACTTGGATATTATGGGACCTTGATCACATCATTTTATTTTTCAGATCCAATTAAAAATGGCCGACTGTCGACCATTTTGTTTTAATGAATGCAGTTCTAGAGCCATATATGCTTCGACTGATTATGTTCAAATTTTGTTTTACATCATGTTATGGATATATAGATGTATTCAAAATGGCTGACTGGTGGCCATTTTGTTTTAATTAATGCTGTTCCAGAGCAATATTTCTCAATATGAACAAGTCCTCGTTTGATGATCATGCAGATACAAATGTCAATCATTTAAATGTTAAACAATCATCATAATCATATTCCTGACATGTTTATGTTCCAACTGTATAAACAAAACAATATATCTTAAATTCATGTAAGTATGGGGGTCTAAAAACTAACTCTGCGACGCGATTGTACGACTCGCCGAATGTCGATTATTGCACTCTGCGAAGAGCACGATTCCTATTGGTTAGTTGGTCAAACAGCGCGAATCCCAATGGTCGATGTCCACCGCAGGCCTTATAAAAAATTAAGTTTTAAATGGTAAAAAAGGTACGCTAAAAAAAGTGTGTAAACACTATGTACCGGCGACATGCCGCACTGTTCGGTGATCGGCAAGCACATGGAAGACAAATTGTGGGACCAAATAAATGACACATGGTTTACGGTTTTTAGACACATCACACCGCTGGCTAAAAAAATGAAATAGTGTAATGTGCACGTTGGTTTTGACTGCCTATTTAATACGGTGTTACGTTATCGCCATCTTGGAGTTGTAAGGCTTCGTCCCGACGACTATGCTTATTAGCATTGGCGGCAGCTTCAAAGCGGGTGGAACACGAAGTATTTTTCACGCGTTCTGCAACGAATGTTGTACGTCTTCTTTGACTTTGTTGAGTGCATCGAAGAAAATAATTTGCATGCAGTGAAAAAAAAATCATTCACGACGTGTAACGTTTGCCAAGGCAGCAGTTTTTTGCAATCGTCTGCCTTCATTTAGATCATAAACGGACTCAATACTTGTGGTCTACGATTGATCAGCTGGTATTTTAACCACCAGAAATGAAATACTTTGTAACAGTTGTGAAAAGTAAACAAAAACGGCGTTGGTTTGTGGTATGAATGTAATTAGTTTTGTATCATAATTACTGAAAATTATGGTTTATTTTTTCAAATTAACGCCAAATTTCGGTGGTCCATATTGATCTTAATGTAGCGGGAAGGGAAATTCTTTTTTTCTTTCTTGATTTTCCAATAATTGATAAAACGGTTACTTTGTACCTTGATTCATCATCCCAGCTTTTCGAAATTTCGGAAAGACCAGTGCTCAAACGCTAACACTAATACCGTTTTGTTAATATTTGCACAATGTTTATACCATGTATATGTATACTACCGGTAATACTCTGTTGTTGACGATTCGGATAGAACGGGTGACAAGCTTCCTGTCGCTAACAATGCATATTTATCTAACGTCCATTGTCAGCATTGTTACAGTCAAGACTTCGTCTGAGAAATCGTTTCATTTTCTAAGTCGATATTCTATTTTAATAACACCATCTTACTAATGTAATGGCGATAAAAAAGAAAGCAAAGATGCCAATGACAGACGAGGCAAAGACAAATCTGCAACTCGGGGTCATATTTACTAATTTAGACTTGCCTGCAGCCTGTTGTGACTACGATGCAAAATTACAGGACTTTCGCGTTCACCCTTTGTTTATGCAATTTATATTTATTTTTTAAGAATTTTTCACCGAAATCGCAACAGATAGCAAGCATGTCTTGGTCATATTATGACCAACCTCGCGAGTGGTTCGAAAGGGACGATTAGGCTGAAATATTCGCATCAACGCGAGAGTTTCAACTATTTAACCAAGGATGACACCAATACGTGAGGCCGGTGATCAGACGAGGAAGTGAGTACAGGAAATCTGTTGCTCGTCGACATTGGCCAAATAAACAAAGCCATTGTTTCCGTTTATGCAGAGAGCGTGCAATTTTCCGTTGACACTGCCGTTTTACTAGTAGTTTTCCATCTTCAGCAGTAGTTTCAATCCATTCACATACTTTACGTTTTTTTTCTCTTAATATTCTTAATAAAACAATATTGATTGCCTAGAAACAGTTTGACCCGCTACACGCTTTATTTGGGAATTCAAAGTGATGAATATAGTCATAACAAATTATAATAATGACAAAAAAATGTGCCCCGGATCGTGTGAAACGTACTTCGCGCTCTACTCGCTTTGAAGCTGCCGCCTATGCTAATGAGCATAGTTGCGGACGAAGCCTTACAACTTCAAGATGGCGTTAATGTTACCAGCTCCCTGATGTTACACCGTAATAAGGCACCCAACACCAACGTGCATGTGTTTTGTAACCCCTCTCATCCCCTTCGAGGGATGTTATACATGTTAATAAATCAATGTTAAATACTTGCTGATTACCGAACCGTGCAGCATGTCTACCGTAGTTCGCGAGCAGTCGGCGAAATAACCATTTAAAACTGAACATTTCTTTAAGGCATGCTGTGTACCCTTACATCAATCGACCATTGAGATTCACGCTTTTCGACCATCCAACCAATGGGAATCGTGCTCTTCGCAGAGTAACACTGCGATCCTGCAGAGTGCAATAATCAACATTCGGCGAGTCGCACAATCGCGTCGCAGAGTTAGTTTTTAGACCCCCATACATACCTCATAAATTTGATAACTAACGGAACTGTGCCATGCATGGCTTGTTCTTTTGTGTTATGACCGAGACTGAGTGTTGAGTGCAACATGATTCAGACATTTAATTTTGTGAAATACTTTAGATACATGTATATGTCACAAAATAACCAAACATTTGTAAATATACAATTTCTTTCACAGGTCTTGGTCATTATAGTAAAATGAGTTCTGGAGAACAAAAATTGGTTACGAAATGTGATGCCTTAACAAAGCACAGTCTGAAATTTATTGATGGTTATGAACAATATCGTAAAAAGAATGGCCATCACCAAGAGGTAACAATATGTAGGAATTTGCATATCAGCACAATAATTTGTTGTGAAAAACCTTGTATTTGGGAAGCCAAGCCACAACATTAGAAATTATTTTAGCTCCCGAAGAGTTGGACTATCATCTACATGTGTAGATGCATAAACTGTGAACAAATTGATAAATTTGATAATCGTATTAAGATAGGTAGGTAAACATTACTATCTACAGGGAGATCGTATAGGTAGTAGAAATTGAACATATTTTGTTATTAATTAGTTTTCAACCAAGTGGTCTGATTTGAAATCCAATTGAAGAAGTGGCCTTCTTGCATGATAAAGAAAACCTAGGGTGCCAAAATGCCATAGAACTTCAGTACTGATGCCTTTTATGACAGTGAGCGTGTCTGGTGGCCATGTTTAAAAGACTAATCTGTGTGATTACAATTTCTAAGCAACCAAATTGTATTACCAAATGAAAAAAGCCTATTTTTATGGAAAGGCAAGGCAAAGAAGGCCTATTTTAGGTAAAAGGTGACCCAAAGTAAAATTTAGTTAGGCAGTTGAAAATTACCAGAATCCATTGAAAAAAAACAGAACAAAGTAGCAATTATTCTACTTTACCCTTGCAAAGACATGATTGCACCAGGCAGAAGGTATCGTATTACCCCGGGCACGCGCCCAGGGGCCTGAACATACAAAATAGGGAAAAAATGGGGGTGGGCGCTTACCCGAGGTCCACCCCAAAAAAGATTTTAAAAAGTTGTTTTTGTGATCGTATGATAAGGTCAAATAAAGGAATGCTTTTGTACACGTACTTATTTCTTGATTTATGCGAGGTTTCAATAAACGTGAGCACTCGGTCAAGAACTGTGGGAACACTAAGACACAGGGTTGAATTTCAAGAATAAAACTTGTTTTATGTCAGCGCATGAAGTTGTATTACTCACTGAAATTGGCTACAAAGTATGGTAGGTATTGTAATCAATGCACGGTTACTTTTTTAGTAACCGTGATCAGTGCAAGTAGAAACGGCCGGGAAAAACTACCGCTTGTAATCCAAGATGGCGATGGCCTCATTAGCATAATTCGCATCGTAATTACTAAAGAATAGCAGACAGGGTTATGAAACAAATAAACCTTTTATTACTGATGTGAAATGTTTACAAACTATTGTGAATACATAAACATATCCAAATGGTGATACATAAAAAACAGACTGAAAATAAACTCTGGTCGACCTCATTAACATGATTTATTCACGCACCCACACACATGACAAAATTACAAAAATAACGATGATGCAACAAGTTCCCATCGTCGACATGCCTCATTATGGTTATCGCAATGGACTTGAGGTCGGCAAAATGTTTTTCCTTCAACGACAAAAAAATTATCCACATGACGGTAATGCCATAGCTGTGATGAAGGATGGAAAGAAAGTAACAAGTTTACGACGTGATGTCTCAAAAGTGCTAGCTCCCGTTATGGATTCACAGTCAGCGAAATGCTATGTTTTGAAACCAAAGCTAAGTGCTTCAAACCACTCACCAAGGTATGGATTGTTGCAATATTGCAATATTGGATTCATCGTGAATGAAGAGAAAGTAGAACATGTGCGCCACATGCTGCGTGGTTCATCTTACGTCGTTAAGTTCCAATGAGTTTTTACGTAAAAACACAAACAAAACGACCTTTTTCAGGGCCACCACACACTCCCAAAAGAGAACTACCGTTAACAAACACACTATTTAAATAAATCAAACGCGTTCGTTTTTGACAAATAAAACTTTATTGTTGACCCCGTTCTTGGCTAAAAATCACCCTGGGCGTTTAACCGAGGATGTCCCCAACATGTAACTTTTGTGAAAACAGGGGGGTGGGCGCTTGCCCAGGGAGGGGCGCGTGCCCGGGGTAATACGGTACATGATTATTAGTTTGTATCATGTCTTGAAATGAATTCTTATTTGATAATTGTTATCTAGATTCTCAAGGGGCAAGGCTGTGATAGTTTATCTTAATATTATGCATAAAAATCAAGAGCCTGAATTAATAGAATACAATTTAAAATCTCTTTTGGAAAATCATGAATTTAAAAGATACATTTAATAATAAATATTTGAAAATTAATTGGATGCGTAAATTAAATAGAGGCCACAAATTTAATGGTTTTTATAGTGATTTAAGTTTTATTTAATGTGCTTGGGTTTTGATTCAGATGTAGAGGCCAGACAACACTGTCATCGTAATTAATATTAATCGCACAGCTGCCCGATTAATGGCCAACTTGCTTCAGAAGCCTTTGCACATTACTGGGATAATATTATGGTGCTTTGGTATTTTAGAGGGGAAGAATTTGTAATTTGGTGTAAATTCTTTGAAAGTTCTTCAAAGGGATAAATGAGACAACTCAAAATAATCAATAAGTAATCTTTTTGTATTATTTTATTTTAGTGGCCAAAGAAAACTGGTAATATTGTACTTGATGACGATGTGATTGAAAAAGTTTGCCTTCCTGATATGAAACGTGTGGTGGATATATATGCAGGAAATGGTGATGATTTCCAAGATGATAGGTTATACATAATGGTAAGTTTTTCCCATTCTAACCTATTTCCTAATTTCATTTATCCTTCATTATCTTGCCAGACCGATCTTGAGATGCAGAACATTTTCTGCGTGCTGACAGCTTTTTGGAAAATATAAACAGATGAGTTAGGAAACTTTGGCAAGACTCCCCTAAGCTTTCACTCTACTTTCTCATGCCGGATTTGTGATAATTCTAAGATAAATTCTTATTCAGAATTTAGGGTCAATTTGAGACATGGTGTAAATACGGGTATGGGTTCACTGATTATCATCTTCATGAATCTGATCTATTATAGATCTATTATAATATGTCTTATTTTTTTGTGTGTTTTTCAGCACAAGTTGCGTGAGTTAATGGGTCACATTGAAGACCAGTCACCAATTACATTGGCAAAAAATAAAAAATTACGCTATACTATTAAGAAGATAGTAGTTTATTTTCCAAGTGATCTGTTAAAAGGAAGTCTAGAGTTATTGGATATTCCAGGATGTGAAAAAGAAGATCCATTTTCAACCTGCTTGATCCGTGATGCTTTGGATTCAGTTACATTCCTCGCTGTGATCTCAGAAAAGACGCTTGTCAATGCACCAGAGGAGATTCGCTTTGCCATCGAAGAGTCTAACTTTGTTGAAAGAATGATAAATAAACCAGACATTCATAATATTTGTTTCATCACATACCCAGAGAAAACAGAGAGTGCTACTCTTGAAGAATTGTCTGATTTTGAAAAGAAAAAGGAAAAGTGGCTTTTTGATAAAGAGGAAGAAAAAAAATATTTTAAGAACAACTATCTCAATTCAAGGCTGAAAACAAATCCTGATAAATTAAAGGAAGTTATGGAGAAGTGTATCCACTTATTAGCCATCTGGCCAACTTATTTTGCATCAGTTCTACTTCAAAACGGTGGGGAAATTGAAGCGAAGACTTCTCGACATCTGGATTTTACATCTGTATTTGAGTTGCTACGACTACTGGAAACAAATTCTTTGAAGATATGTAGTGATAAGATCAAGCCGGTTAAAGAAAAAATGATTGAATTATATGAGAAATTACCCAGTCTCAATAATTTTAAAGGTGTGTCTCCAGATATTAAAAAGTGGTCTCAAGACAAAAACAAACGGGATAGTAAAATCCTTGTTGAAAACTTTAAGGAGAATGAATTTGAAGAAGCCAAAATTAAGCTGAAGCTTAAACTTGAAGAAAAAATGGAGCATTTTTTAGATGAGAAAGTAAGTAAAAATTGGAAACATTGTCTTTTTTTTAGCTCCGCTGTCGACTTTGTCGAGCGGAGCTTATCATATGAGTGATTGTCCGTCGTCGTCCGCCTCCGTCGTCGTCCGTGTCAATGTTTTACTTTTTCGACTTCTTCTTGAAAACTACAAGCCTGAATGCTTTGATACTTGGTGTATATGTACCTTGGGTAGACCTCTCTTAGGTTTGTTCATTTCGTGTTGATATCTTCAATTCTCTAATTTTGGTGAATAATTTTGTCATTTTTGGTAAAAAGTGATATTTTCGACTTCTTGTTAAAAACCGCAAGTGCAATTGCTTTGATATTACATATATAGGTACTACATGTGGACCTCTCTCAGATTTGTTCATTTTGTAATGATATCTTTAATTCTCTAATTTTGGTGAATATTCTTATCATTTTTGGTAAAAAGTGATATTTTCGACTTCTTGTTAAAAACCGCAAGTCCAATTACTTTGATACTACATATATAGGTACTACATGTGAACCTCTCTCAGATTTGTTCATTTCGTGATGATATCTTCAATTCTCTAATTTTGGTGAATATTTTTGTAATTTTTGGTAAAAAGTGCTATTTTTGACTTCTTGTTAAAAACCAATAGTTCAATTGCTTTGATATTACATATTTAGATACGACATGTAGACCTTTCTCAGATTTGTTCATTTCGTGATGATATCTTCGATTCTATAATTTTGGTGAATATTTTTGTCATGTTTGGTAAAAAGTGATATTTTCGACTTCTTGTAAAAAACCAAGTCTGATTGCTTTGATATTACATATATAGGTACTACATGTGGACCTCTCTCAGATTTGTTCATTTTGTGATGGTATCTTCAATTCTCTAATTTTGGTGAATATTTTGGTCATTTTTGGTAAAAAGTGATATTTTCGACTTCATGTTAAAAACCAAAAGTTCAATTGCTTTGATATTACATATATAGATACTACATGTAGACCTTTCTTAGATTTGTTCATTTCGTGATGTTATCTTCAATTCTCTAATTTTGGTGAATATTTTGGTCATTTTTGGTAGAAAGTGATATTTTCGACTTCTTGTTAAAAACTGTAAGTCCGATTGCTTTGATACTATTCATATTGTTCATTTTCTAATGATGTCTTCAGTTCTTTAATTGAAATGTGCATTGATAACAGCGGAGCTATCTCAGCCGATAGGCTGCTTGTTTTACAATATTTGGTTATCAATGATAAGGAGTGATGTGCAAACTGACCAGAAGCAATTTTTGTTTTGTTTTTGAAGAGGTGTTATAAATTAAATGATGTCATTATTTCCTCTTATTTACAGGTGTATGCCGAGATTGACAAATGCAGTAAAAACGCACAAGATTTATGGCGTAAAAGACAAAATGAGTTTAATACGTTGACACTTTTAAATCCAATGAAAAAGGGCCGAACAGGAAAACTCAAAATTTATTATATTGTTTTTGATTATTTTAAAAGTTCGCCTCTGAATTTTAGTGAGTTAATTGATGACTTTCACAACTGTTTTAGAGAAGAATTTGAAGACCAACTGAAAATGAAAGTACGCACTGTTCTCATTCATGACTTTCCCGAACCTCCGATGTTAAAGAGAAACATTCTCAAAGAGATGTTTCTCAAAGAAGCTGATGCGCAGTTGGAATCTACGAAAGAATGGTTCTTTGGGAAAACTAAATACTTGGCTTTTGACAATAATCACCTACAGCAGCATTTGAAGAAATGTTTAGATAAAGCAATCAAAGAATGCTTACTTGAGCCAATTTTTGATAAAAAAGAAAATTGGAAGCTCTCCGACATTAGACTGAAAATCACTGAAAAACTGCAAACTAATGTGGACGATTCAAGTGGATTGTGGGCCACATTGTATAAAAATGTGCGAGAATCTATTACCAAATTTTTCCAGAAAAAATGGGGTATTATGAACAAGAAAATGTCTAATCATAAAACCCCATCAGTCTTTAAGAAATACAAGCAATTCCTTGGGCAGATTAACTCAAAACAGCAAACTGAAATGAAAACAATCAAAATATCAGAAGTTGAGGATTTGATCCATCCTGATTTTTACGTGGATGATACTTTGATAACTGGGCACAGTCTTTGTCTGAGTTTTCAGTTGGAAGAACTTGCCAAAAGATCAGTATTTACTAATGTTGAGGAAGCAATAAGATTAGAGAATGAAGATTTAATAGAAGATAACATAATTGAACACTTCAAGTCTCCTGAAAATTTCGAAGCTATTCTAAAAAAAATAGAAAATAGGCGAAAGAGTTCAACGCCTGAGATAAGAAATGCAATACTAAGACAGAATCTAGACAAGTTTGATTTAGAAGAGAAAAATTGTAGGGGGAGTGGAGACTGCCTTTTTCGAGCGCTTATTCATCAACTGAGCGGGAGTTGGAAAAATTTTGATGAGGATATGGCAGTAGATGCACGTTATCTACGTTATTATCTCTGTAAGAAGCTCTACAATGATGCATTAGTTACTACATTCAAAGTACAGTGTTTTGAGAATGCAGTTAAAGAGACTGTGCAAGAGTACGTCTGTGAGATGTTGAAACCCCAAACCTTTGGTGATACCATCATGATTGAATATTTTGCAATGACATTTAAAATTGATGTTAGAGTGTGGCATGGCTATAGTTGTAAACCATTGAGGCTTGGCAAAAACAAGTTCAAGTTAGCAACCTATCATTTAACCTGGACACAAGAGTCCAAGGGAGAAGACCATTATTGTTCAACTGGGAAAAAGAAAAAATAGGCCAATGGCCTGTTGCTCAACGGCTATTGTACAAAAGATTAGTGCTGTATATGACAAATACCCAAAAGGCAGTGAGTGAGACAACAAAACTTAATGCTAAAAGTGGAATTTTTTACAAAAATAACAGAAATATTCAATAAAATTAGAATCAAAGAGAGCTTAAAAAGAACTCCAGTGTGTTGAAAGAATAACATAACATGATATTTGCAATTATCTGAATTCGTAATACATGTATATACCAAGTTTTGTTGAAATATGTTGAATGGTTCTTGAAATAGCACCCAAATAGCTTGAATTTCACTAGCTGATATCCAATTTAGATAATTTGCATAAATTTCCACCAAAAACTAAATATATCTGGAAACTGCCCAAACACATCTATGCACCAAGTTTTATTAAAACATATTAAATGGTTCTCAAGATATCACCAAAATAGCCTAAATATTGGTATGTAAATTAGGCAATTTGCATAATTTCCCAACAAAATCAATCATGTATAGACATTTAAAAATGTTGAGTGGTTATGTTTTCATTACAATCACAATAGACCAATCAAAGAAAACTTAGAACTCCCATGTGCTATGCGAGAATGAGAAACAGTTGACATAACAAATGGGAAACATTACATATCTCCCTGTGAGCATATAATTTCAATATGGCATCATTGTATGACCTTCCGAAGTTTCCATTTTGGAGAAGGTAATAAAAAATGAATTTCTGAAATTTTTGATAAATTTGGCCACTTTTAGTGACTGGGTGAAGTGTCATCCAAGCTACATGTGTACCAAGTATTAAAGAATTTGGACTACTGGTTTTGAAGAACAAGTCAAAAGCACTATTTTTGATGAAAAATGACAAAATATTTGCTAAAATAGAGAATTGAAGATGTCAACACAAAATTAAAAAATCTGATAGAGGTCCACCCAATGTATATACCATGCTGGTTTGAGAGCAATCGGACTACAAGTTTCGGAGAAGAAGTCGAACCCAAGGCACATGCACTATCAACATCAGCACTGTAGACCACTTAGTGTTATAGTAGCATAGAAGAAATTTTAGAGGTTTGGGGGGCTAATTTGCATAATTTTTGGCAGATCGATTTCTCATGAACAAATTACCATCTACACTCATCAAGGCATCCACACACCAAAAATCAAGTCAAACGGTTTGGCCGTTTTTGAGAAGAAGTCGTGCACAGACAGACAGATAGACGGACGACAGACGCAAGACAGAAACCCATAAAATCTTTCGAAGTGGTGATAAGCAAGAGTTGTTAACAATGATGGAGAAAAAAAATTCTTATTTTATAATATTTTTTCAACAATATTTTAAATTTGTTGTTTGATTCACAATGAAAACTGAAATGAGAGAAATTCACAAAAAGTGTAATAATAATTGCACCAAGATATCATATAAAAAGGTGAAGACATCAAGTTCTCATATTGTTGGCAACAAAATGTGAAATAATTTTTTTTTTTAATTAATTTTGTTCTCAAAATCAAATGTCTGACCAAATAAAAAATGTATAACCAGGTTAAAATCCAGAATTACGAATTATATCGGTAGTTTCACAACATCAAATTAAATTTGATAATGAATGAAATAATTATAGGCTACAGTACAGTCTTATGATAACTTCAAATTTAGCTAGTGTTAACCTTTTCACCACTAGACTGTCTCGTCCAAATTTTTCTGCACTTTTGTCTTATATTCTACAATATTTCTGGAAATGAACTCTAATTTTGGAGCCAACAGACAGAGTATTTGTCAGTTTTTACTAAAATAAATTATATTTTTGTTCAAATCTCCTGAAGTGCAGACTATAAATAAGACTAATTTTGTAAATTTGCGATGAAAAGATTGAACTGGTGATGTAAAGGTTAAGCTGGCTGAAATATACCTTAGCTTGCTTTAACAAAGATGGGTTAAAATTATTTAGGACAATCACACTCGCCTTAAAAAAAGTTTTTATGAAAAAGGCAAAACCAGTTGATAACCAGACTGTACTATAGTTAAAACAAATTATTTTGTTAAATTGTTCAAACTACAATAAATTGAGAATTATAATAACTTATTATATTGGATGGAAGTTTCATCCTCAATATTAGTTACTTTTTGACTTTATTTTAATCAAATTTCGTGAATTTTTATTAATATTCTATTAATACACAATTTGTTTTGGTTTGAATTAATTTTTAGACTGTACATTATGTCTGTCATATTAATCAGACAAGTCTTAAGGCAGTTTGAGCCAAATTCAAATTTTGCAATACTGAGCATGTTACTGCACATATATGCAATGCATTATGGGAGGTAATATCCCAATGTATATAATATTATATATTATTATCACTCTGGAAACTAAAAGTAATTTGTCAATTTTTTGAAATTATTTCACAATGTTAGCTTAATAATGTGTCTTTCTCATCCCATCTCAATGAGTAAAATTTTGAGAAATGAATAAATAATCTCACCATGGTAACCAGTGTAAAAATGACATTTTTGATCATTTTCTAATATGTCTAAAAATCTACCAGCGACTGCCATTTGTGTTCCGTTTCAGTATTCTGATGTATGAACTCAGAATAATGAAACATGACAAATAATAATTTGGCGTGAACTACCTAAAACAATTTTGAAAGCTCAATTTTTATCTTGCACTTTTTTAATGTTTTTATCTTTTTAAATTTTTAGTCTTCACTATTATTGAATTTTAATGCAAAAAAAAATTACAAATATAATTAAATTCATATTTAAGAATTGTCAATCTATTTTATCTTCAAATGTCAGATGTGTACAAGCCAATCTGCTAAAGCATAAGGTTATTTCCAGTTCAAGATCATAATGTAAATTGTTTGTTGCTAAGTATTTAATAAAATCAAGCTGTTCTGTCATTCAGCAACTACTTCTCAGTTGTGTATAGACTCTTCATTCATGTCATTTGTTTTTAAAATGGCCAACTGGTGGCCATTTTGGTTGCCAACGAATGCACATGTTGCTAGTCGTGGTGAAAATTACTGGGATTTTTTTCAATTTGCAACATGTCAGCCATGGAAATTACCTAATAAGGTGCAAAGGTGGGGCCGGATAACTCGCAAACCACGGTTACTAAAAAAGACTGTTAGGAAGCAAACCATGTTCTTTTCATTGGATGCGTGTCACTGGTAAACATTTGAAACAAAAGACGTAGTAATCTGTGATAAAGATAGGCTAATCATTAACATAAAATGTAGACAGGAAAACACGCAAATATGACACCATTTTTTCCCAGAGTTCACTGCAATCAACAACTACACGCCATTTTATTGTTTATCTGTGTCGATGTTTTAAGTTACTAACAGGTAAGTTATTCCAGTAAATCCTGACAAAACCTCTCACTCAGTTCAAACTTAATACAAATGTCTTTGTATAGTATCTTGTATGGCATTCTCGTTTCTAAAGAACAAGATCGGCAGAAAACTGAAATGAAAAAATCCAACAACACATCAGAAAAAAAGATGTAAAAGAAACTATGCAAATGTTCATATTTCAGCCATGCGAAAGTTTTATTGAGGAGCCATGATACCACATACATTTTGTTGGAAATGAACAAAATACATGTATGCGCCCACCCATGCTCTACAAGCAGGCAATTCCAATGAAATTAAGAACGGTTAAAAAGGGTTTGAAAAATTGATTTGTCGAAGACACTGCTAGAAAGTTGTACGAAGAGTTGGATGTGTTAAAAAATTGTTGCATTGACTAACGGCACGCTGAATATTGCAACATGAAAAATTTGCAAAAAAAACTGAAACAAGAACAGACAAGAACAATTAAACAGACATTTTATGAAACTGGCGGAAAATGTTGAATACATTTTCTACGGCGTCTACAAAAAAATTGTAAAGACTTTAAACAAAATGGCTGATACAGTGACACTAAAGCACAACGATAACATTTATCGGTACTCTAATAAGCCCCCGAATTGCATACAACCGTCATAAGTACGCACAGTAGTATACTAAAAATTTATTTGATTTTTTATAATACAATGTATTTTAAAACAAGTCATTGAAAATGACATAGCCCCGGTTAAATTTTTGCAAGTTGTCTTTGTGCTCGTCATATTAAAGCAGAGGGGTTGTCACGAGGTTGAAGTGGCATATACAACAGATTGTTTATTTACATCAAAACACGTGTTCCGTGTAGTAGTAATATGGCCAAAAATAAAAACAGCCGTTATTCGGCCATCTGATCTGAATACGAAACACACTGATATGTATGATGTATGTGCCAAATACGAATGAAAATGGTACATAAATTGTGGAAATATAGTAGTAAGGCCAAAAAGTCAGATGGCTGTCAATCGGCCATCCTTGACCAGATTTTGAAACAAATTGTCATGGACATGCATCCTAACATGTATAAAGTACATGTATGTGCCAAATTTGAATGAAAACTGACAGAGCACGTCCAAGATACCGCATAAAAAAACAAAACAAGATGCCTGCCAGTTGACCATCTTTGATCCAATTACGAAATAAATCGTCATGGACATGTATCCTAACATGTATAATCTATGTACCAAGTTTGAATGACAACTGACAAAGCATGTCCAAAATACAACTTTCATTTTGAATCGAATTGCTAAACCACTGCATGTGCATATGTCCCACATAAAGTACTAGGCACATGCAAAGAATGAACGGAATCTGTCCACAGGATTCTGAAATATGACTGTGGACAGACTGACGCATGGACGAATGGACACACGGATGGACAGACTCAGGAACTCGCAGACGGTCGGGGACATGTATCCTAACATGTATGATCTATGTACTAAATTTGAATGAAAACTGACAAAGCATGTCCAAAATACGACATTTTCAAAAAACAAGATGGCTGCCAGTTGGCCATCTTTGATCCAAAATTGTGAAATAAATCATCATGGACATGTATCATAACATGTATAATCTATGTACCTAGTTTGAATGAAAACTGACAAAGCATGTCCAAAATACAACATTTTCAAAAAACAAGATGGCTGCCAGTCGGCCATTTTGAATCGAATCGCTAAACCACTGCATGTGCATGTGTCCCAGAGAAAGTACGAGGCACATGTTAAGAATGAACGGAATCGGTCCAAGGGATTCTGAGATATGACTCGGGACGGACGCTCGGACACACGAACGGAGACCGAATTATAAGTCCCCGTTTTCGGACTTCGAACAGGGACTAATAATGACTTAGGGGTTAGAATTTTCGTCACTTTTTCTTCTGGGACCCAAGCTTACTTTCATGACAACAGTGAAAAAAGTACTCATTCGAAATGTACGTATAGTTCTTCATAGAGCTTGTGCACTAAACATGGATATTCTATTGAAAACAAGCTGAAAATTCACGGGACATCAAGTGATCGACACAAGAAAGAAACAAAATGGTGGGGCGTACACAGCGCGACATGCATCCTTGAGGGATTAGGCAGATTCACACCTCTTAACAATACCGTTTCCTAACAGTCTTTTTTGTAACTGTGCGAAAACCACAGAGCAGAGGTACAAAAATAAATTTTGGTGTTCAACAACTCCACTTTATTGCATTTACCCCACTCGCTATTGTAGAGGAAAGTCATTACTTAAGACAATAATTAATTTTCTAAAATCAGGAAAAAAAAACGATTTACATTTCAACAATTTGTGTCGTGAGCAAATGCGTTCCTGATTTACAACTTGATAAATTTGCTTTCCACTTCATAGATGCCGACCGATTCCTTGGCTTTCTCATCATAGTCAACCCATTCCTGTAAGAAAACAAACTACTTAATTTTTGCTGCCAAATTTAAACAGCTTTGACTTTTCATAAGTTTTGCCATTGATATTTCAACCTATTTGTAGTAATTACAAATAATAATATGAGGTTATTCTGAGGATACCAAAAAGTATGCACAAAGACAGTACAGCAGTATAATCGATCGACGTGCAGCGAAGGTGGAAACGATGGCGTACTGTCTGAGTGCATACTTTGCGGTATCCTTGTAATAACCTTATTTATACATCATGGGAATGCGGAATCCAAAATGTTTAGAACTGATTTAGTGGAACTTCTTTGTGTGGAGTCCGGTCAAACTCTGGGGGCTGCCATGTTCGTTTTTATTATTAGAGGACGCTCCCATGCATAATCGGTCCATATTTGGAATTTGCATTTTCTAATATGGTACAATGAAAATACCCAGTGCAATACCGCAAAATTACGACATGCTGTAAGTTATGGCGTTATGGTGACAGATGTACAATAATATGAGATGGATTTAGGCAGGTTACTTAGCTCAATTTCAACTATGTACCAATAAGCTTGCTTTTAGGCAACTAATTGTGGGTGTATGATGCGGGTCTCGTATGAACACGCATACAATGGTAGCACATGCGTTAACCATCACCCTCTAAGCTCAGACCGTATAATATCTTGCATTAGTAGCAGAAATGCAAAAATAAATTCTGATTTATTAACATATTCATTAATAATGTCAAATTTCAAGGAATAGTTACATTGAAACCTATCAATACATACATAGCTGTCTGAAAACGATCATTGAATTTGTTGACATAAGATGACTGGTATGGAAGAGTTAATGGCATACATACACATACGTTTTTTGTCTGCAGGGTTTCAACATTTTAATGCTCTTCAAATACTACTTTCATTGTGTGATGCTCAGCCTTTGAAAAGTGTCAACTATTGCCACCTGAGGGCGCTATATACCAAAGAGTATAATACAAGTGCTTATTGAAAATTATTGTTACAGTAGTAGATTATTTTCACTCAATACAAGAGTAAAAATAAAAGTTCATGTTCAAATGTGAATCCTCAAATAGTCTTTTTTTGTTCATGTGGCCTTAACAAATCAGAGTACAGAGGTTTTAAAATTACAAGGAATTTTGAACCTGTGTGTTAGTGACCTACTATCTACTGATTTCAACAAAGCTTGGTTTTTTTGCGCTCAGAGCATAGACATCTTTTCAAAAAAACCATACTTGACCGCGTCAGCACCCAGGGTCCTCAACTCAGAAAATTACGATTTTTTAGGGAAGGGCGCTTACACGAGCACACCCTCAAAAAAGAGTGCAAATGACAATTTTAATTACCTTGTGGCAGATTGAGGGGGATATTACGTCTTTCAGGGAAAATAAAATTACAAAATTAGTTTACAATGAAGAAACAGAAATGGTCACAAAAAATATGCACATTATATTACAACATTTATTTCCTACCACCCGAATTTATGAGATTAAAAATATTAGAGCCTGTTGGAACACAGTCAAAGTCAAAATCTTCATCATTATGTCCACTGACGAATGTGTTGGCTCGTACGCAAACTCTCGATGAAACGCACTTTTCACCATGATGTATTTGCATGATTTGACCTGCAAAAAGATCTTTTGATCTAACGGATCTAAGTGTGTTATAAACCAATCAGAATGCTGTGTTCTTCGGAAATTCCCAAAGACTTTCTGGTAACGCAGTGCTGAAGTGAATTATTGATGTAGAAGTACGGTATGATCTGTTGGAATTTATTTCAGCGAATAAACAATATGTTTTTTTCAAAAAACTAGTAACTAGCAAATTTTTGATAGGTAAACTGAATATGGCATGAAATATCTATCGCATTTTACTTTTATTAAAAGGTCATTGTCGAAGCGTGGTTTATGCACGGTTACCGTGGTCTACGCATTCACAACATATTCGCGGCAGCAATATCCACGCTGTATCATATAAAAACAATTACCAGTATTTGTTAAACAATGATCAAATACCATGTTTTAAATTAGTGGCATTTTTAAAGGGTGGGCGCTTTGATGAATGTGACCCCGAATATAAAAATTGCGCAAAAGTGAGATGGGCGCTTTGCCCGGGCATGGGTGCTAATGCTGTCGAGTACGGTATGTCTCAAGTTTCCAAACAATTCATATGCTGTAACCTGTAGGGACCCGGCTGCAATTATCAGTATTTATATTCAAAATGGCAGAGTTTGAATTGTGCACTATCATGCTATTGTACTTGACCTTGTATGACTGCCACACAATTAACATTGAAACCACTGTTTTTTACAAGAAAGGGAAAGAAAAGTGAAATCCTACATTTTCCTTCAAATCAACTTCGAATACTGTCACGCTATTGGCTCCCTTACAGGAAAATCCAGCCTGGTGAGAACAAATAAATGAATTTCATTAATCACTTTTGAACACCCTTTTCATGTAAAATTTTGCTGTTTTACATACTTTCTATATTTGTTTTTGATAAGATTTGATGAACATAATTTTCCACTGGTTACGAATTTCAAAATTTTGGAGAAATTTGAGTGGGTTTGATAAAATTTGAAATGATGACAAAATTGATAAATAAGTTGAATCAGAGTCTCACTGATGTTTACACTTGTTACATCACTTTTTCACCATCAAACATTCTCGTCCAAATTTTTTCTGCACAAATGCATAGAGTGAACATTCTTTACTTTACAACATATGTGTTTTATACAACAAATATTAATTTTGCTTAGTATTACGTGGATTGAAAATATGAAAAACATGAAATTAATAACCATTTAACTAGCTTCAATATGATAATGAGCTGATACTGTGAAAGAAATATATTAATGTATTAAAAAAGAGTTTGGATGTTTGGAGTTCATGAGAAACTATCTTGGCATGAAGTATGATGTTATTTATAACTTCAAAACAACTGTGGTACCTTAAAGTGGGAGAATCGTCACCTGCGCATGCGTCAGAAGGCCATAGCGTGTCATTGTTTACAAACAAGCATCTACCCACGAGCTTTTGCGTTTTTAGTGTGTGTTATCGTCGCTTGGTACTCAATTCCCGCGCGTGCACAGGTGACGTCCCTCTCGCTTTAAAGTACTTTTATTTAAATTCTGCATTTTGCTCAGCTTCCAATCCAACATGGCCGCAAAGTAGGATTTAACATTAGAGTGTAATCGCACAGTCATTATTTCCAGTTTTGAGTACTATCAGGATACAAGTTAATAATTAGACATGGGAGCAAAAACATTCTGCAAGTTTTTTTAACTAATAATACAACATACCATACAAAAAATCCACTAACTGAAAATGAAATGCAAACAAAAAAATAAAAAAAAATATTCAAAAACAAGTGGCTTAAAACAATTAATTATAAAATTACCCTTGGTGAAAATGCAGTAGGTTCCATTCCTCTGCAATCAAAGGAGGTGATGGTCTTGTATTTATTGGCATCTGATTCCTCTGCAGTATAGCTAGCAATGGATTCCTTGATAATATCTTGCAAAAAAAAAGTTATTCTGATAATACTAGCAGTATGAATACATAAAAGGTACAGTAGCTTCATTGATAATTTTTCAAGTACAAATATTATATCAGAAGGTTCCATTTACGCAAATGACACAAACGTATTATTAATGAATATAATTTACCTATGGAATTTTCTCGGCCACATAACCTGCATTTGACTACCAGACTGGCACTTCCTCTCCCTCCTTTGAGGGGAGCGCTCTCCTGTTAATAAAACATAACAAATTCTAGTTCAGATTGTCATATTAACCATTGACTATGAGCTGTATAAAATGGCCACCAGTTGGCCATTTTTACTCATTTAGTATGATATATATATATATGCTTATGTATGACACATGTTTTGTATTTGTGTAAAGTTTGAAAAAGATCAACCATGCATGTCTGGGAAATGACCCTGGGAATTAGTATGTAGTCACAGTGATGTGAAATAATACAATTATAATGTATTTTGTGGTGATGTGGGAAAAACAAATTGTGCACATCGATGAAATCTTAACGAGTGTGAGAACTCTCATTCCTAGCCAGAACCAATACAATTTTCATTGAAATATCTGTTGAGTTGTTATGCAAATTAGGTCATCAATATGCCAAAAAAATTAGCCAATCACAGAACCCAGAAAAGCAATACTTAAAAACAGCAGAAAGCTAACATACATAGTTCTGACACCAGTGTACATTTAGTATTGAAACAAATATTAATTAATAATGTTCACTGTTACAATGTACATTGTGATAGTGCCAAGGAAAACAAAGCAAATGACATTTAAAACAAGCCATGCATGGCACGTTAGTTATTGAATTTAAGATCTATAGTTTTGTTTATAATAATATAGCTGGAATATAACCATGTCAGGAATATGATTATGCTGATCGTTTAACATTAAAATGATTGACATTTGTATCTGATCGTCAAACGAGTACTTGTCCATATTGAGAAATACTGCTCCGGAACAGCATTAATTGAAACAAAATCAGACATTTTGAATACATGTATATATCTATAACATGATGAATATTAATAATTTGAATATATTCAGTCAAAGCAAGTCAGAGATATGGCTCTAGAAGCCCATTCATTAAAACAAAATGGTCGCCAGTCAGCCTTTTTGAATCCAATCTGAAAAATAAAATGATGTGCATCACCTGTAATGTCTAATGTATGTACTAAGTTTGAACGAAATCCATTCATAAATGCCAGAAATGATTGATATTTGATGATTTTTTAGCACAAAAATTGCCACCATTCAGCCATTTTGAACAAATTGATGTGCATATGTATAATATTATGTATGTTTGAATGTAATTGTTCCAGGCATATCTAAGACACACACACGCACATATGCAAGGACTCACAAAGGTCAATATCTGTATATCTATGACATGATGTATAATGAATATTTAAAATTTGATCATAATCAGTCAAAGCAATTTAAAGATATGGAACTATGGAACGGCTATTTTGAATCTTATCTGAAAAACAAAATGATGTGCATCAAGATTCTATAATGTCTAACGTATATACCAAGTTTGAACAAAATCCATCTGTAAACAGTTGAGAAATGCTTGATTTCGATGATTTTTCAGCACAAAAATGGCTGCCATTCAGCCATCTTGAATCAGACCATGAAACAAATTGATGTGCATATGTATAATATTATGTATGTGTGAAGTTTGAATGTAATTGTTCCTGGCATATCTAAGACACACACACACGCACACATGCACGGACTCACAAAGGTCAATGCATATTTCCCCTTTTTCAGACCAAGCCAAATTATTCAAATTATATGTTATTTTTTATTTGAAACATGCTTTATTTCATCTTTGTAGTATACCTAATTAAATATTATAATTTACATATATATTTATTTTATTCAAAAAAAATTAGGACACAAAGAAAAAAATACAGTAAAAGTGCATTGTCAACATAACCAGTTTCGGCAACTTTCTTTCTGGAGTAGAAGATACCAGCAGAGTCAATATTACTATATGTCTAATTAAGGTTTTCATCTCATAAGTTTTTGACTTACCAGTAAGGTCAGGTACTGGAAGTGGTCTGGCTCTTCACCACAGTTCAAGCATTTCAACTGAAAACAATACGGTATATTCAAATGAAACTGTACTATAATAAAACTGTTATAATACCAATGGTAAATAAAGAGATAAGGGCATAAGGGCATACTACTCAGGGTCCATAGCACCAAGAGCCAAATGATTTCCAAGATTTTTCCAGTCCCTTTCTTGCATTTTTCCCAGACATTTTGACCCTTAATTCAGGCAAACATTATTACCAAAGAGGATATGGTAGTTTCCAGGAGAAAACAGACTTTCTAAAATTCATTAATAACTAATCTATGAAAAAAGACTTTTCAAAGATTTTTTTATTTTGCCTGTAATTTAAAGACAACTCAAAGACTTTCCAGACCTCAAAAAATTCCAAAGACTTTCAAAGGATTTTCCCAACGCTATGGACCCTGCTATACTTATCGCATTATTTTGGGAAATACCATGCTGGAAAATATACTGTGGAATACTTTATTTTCGCTGGAATTAATTTTCGCTGAAAAGGCTTTTTGGGCATTTTGTATGGAATTTATTTTCACTGATTTTTGATGAGTTTAATGTGAAATATAGGAAAAAAGTATATTCGCTGGATTTTATTTTCACGGAATTATCCCTTCAGCGAAAATAAATTCCAAGCGAAAATAAAGTATTCTACAGTATACTATGAATGTAGCTCTGTGTACATGTCGTTATAGGGTGGTATACATATTGGAATTTGATGATAGTGCTGGGCAATAGGGGAAATTGACAAAGTTGACTTCCATAGCGCAGGGCATTTAGACAACTTTTTTGTACCAATATACTGGCGATTTTGATATCAGTGATTCCCACTACAGCACCATCTGGTTATGCTCCACCCTTGGGTTATCGACAGACTGAAATGTCCCTTGGGTGTGGAATTTGATATGCAAAAAAAAAAAAAAAAAAATCAAAATTCCCTTTTTTAGTCCCCTCTGTAACTGTTGTTTTTGAAGTGATAATCTGATCAGCAGTCTGATAATCTTGTTTAAACCCAGCTTGGTTGTTATTTATAATACCACAGTTTCTCTATACATTCTCTATATATTCTGTAGAGAGAACTGTGGTAATACTATGGTTTTCTAAAGAAAAATACAGAACCTGCTATTGTCCAATCATGAAAACAAGCACCCACACAATCACAGACCTGTACACAGACCTACTATAAACGTAGAACGACAATGCATACGTACATGTACGTAACGTTAATAGTATACTTTGTTAAAATAATTGTCGGTTCACGGATTACGTGCTGTGTATGCTGCGTACTAAGGTTTGTAATGGACGAACTAGTAACGTCACCGACACCTACCTTCAAATACCAGCGGAAGTCTTCGCCATCTGGCTGCAAATTGGTCACATTCTCCAGATTTGCTTTGATCTGCAGACCAAATTTCTGTAAGAGAACCCGTTTCAAGATGAGCCTGTGGTAAAAGATTATTCACTGTTGTATAAATGTTTAATTTCAATCCCGGAAGTTGATAACCAACAACACTCACCACCATTTTGACGGGAAAGAGGTCTTTCCCGGGGGTGTGACTCCAATATATCCACAGCTCACAGTCTCTCGTCAAGGCTCACGTCCTGTAGCGGTGATGAACCGTATCATCGTACGTTGAAGCTATTTCGCTGATCTCATGTTGTCGATTTCAATTTATCAGTGTATATTTGCATTTAATAGTATGTTTTACCGAGTTTGATTCCCTAGTTTTGTTGCTGACCTGGTCATGTTCTTGGTCGCCGTGGCGCTGTGCGCCCTCAACGACGCACTATGATTCTATCTAATTCTCTAACAAATACTACTGAGGGCAGCATAGAGAAACGTGAATGCAGAAATATGGTCTTATACTGCGCAGCGTAAAATCACCGCTAGTCAATATTGCCTGTTCTTCATTTCAAAAATGAAACACACTAACCGTAATTGTTCTATTAAACATAGTTTCAAATTTAAATCAGAGTTAGAATTTGGCGGTCAATATTAAAACAAATGGTAACTGGCAATGATTTACCAGTGTGAAACAGTGTTATATCACAAACGACAATCCATTCAATTATTGCAGGTTATATTCTGACGTTTACTGTGAAGTGTATGTAAGAATTATGAAATGTCCGCTTTATGTAAGCAAGTCCTCTCCAGTCAAATAAAGCATACTTGCAATTTTGTAATATACACGTATTATTGTGACATGCAAGCATACACAGGCCATAACCCCCCCCCCCCCCCATACGAAAATTAAAGCTGTTGCTGAGACGGTGAAGTTTTTTTAGGTAGTGAAGTCGTAAATCAGGTCATGGGTTCTGAGTAGTCAGCGTCAATTAGAGAATGATTTGTAGAAGAGGAAATTATGTTGACCAAGTCTAGTACTTTAAGGTAGAGATGCAGGTTCGTGGGCACTTGGGAGTGAATTTTTTTGGCTTTTTATTATCCAAAAAGTCTTGGCTTGACTGTTGACATTTTGTAGAATGGTGAATAGTGGAACATACTAAAAAAACGATTTTAAAATATAGATAACTGGTGCAAAATTATTTCTTTTGAATGCTTAGCAAGATTTACCAAGGCTGTACATAAATAATAAAAAAAAAACATGGTGAAAAAAAGAAATGACGGGATCTTCATATTATGCACTGTATTTAACTTTTTACAAAACGATAATACATTTAAGGTGAGATGTAGGTGAGATTTCGACGAAATAACGGTAGCGAGCAACATTTACATATGTTGTACAAAAAATTCCATTTATTTGTTTTGACGTAGGAAGGTACGAACTATTTTCACAGGAAGCACAGACATAACTGACGACATATAACATAATATGAATAAGTTATAAGTTGTTTTATTATGTATTTATATTACAACATGACACACAGAAATCAAAAGTTACCTTATCAAGACGCCCTACGGGAGACGGTAACGCCTTATTTGTAAGGAAAAGTGATTCGCGGCTCGGGTTTGATGTAAGATACAATGAGCTGGTAATGTGAATCCTTTTAAAACCAGCTAATAATAAATTGACGCTTTTAACACCAAGCATTTATGGTTAAAATAAGGTTCTTAAAAAAGCATTTAACTACAGCTGTGTGGACACCTGTTTCAAATGCACCAGCTTAGAAGGAATCCTTCGTACAATCTAATACAATACACAAAGAACTTTTGTTAATTATTTAAAACGGATAATCTAGTCAGTAAATGTAAATCCATCACTCGAAATGCAAAATCGAGTAATTAAACAACGTCAATCACTTTGTACAACACGCTTAATATTTTTATTATTATCTTGTTTTTTTATTGCCATAACTCATCGAACTGCATGGTTTACCTTAATTGTGTGTGCTTTATGGCAGATTTTACGCGTGGGTTTTTGTCATGTGGGCATATTTTAATGAATATATTAGCGACAATATAATAATCAGTTTATAATCAAACATTTTTAACTAGTCAACTGTATGGGGACTTTTTTCATTCGCTCAATCGATATTCGACTACTCTTGAATACACTTATTCTTTGCGTTATCTGAATCTTCGTCAGGGTTGAAAACAATGAATGTTGTCATCATTTCGCCAAGTTGCAAAGAACATTACACATGCATGCATAATAACGCTGTTGTTTTAGTATACAGTCGCATAAACCACGACATCCACATTCAAATAATTCAAGTTGTCTGAAAAATTGACTGAACTGAATGGTTACTTTTCATATAGCACAATACACTAAATTATATTGTGCGGTATGTCGAAGAAACACCGAACACGGATCTCCAAACGTGTTCTTAGTACGGGTATCGAGGTCAACACGTCCACATGTCTCATCCCTGATGCATTAATTATTTCCAGCTATTGTCATGAATTTGTTTTTGCGTATCTGTTAACCGACTTAATTAACTGATTATTAGCGAATTGCTGTGTTATGTCTGTCATCGTGTAGGCCTATTTGTGAAATTTTGGACGGAACTTGGCTCAGTGATTTGGAACTAATTACCAGATAGCTGCCGCTTTTTAGACTACTCATTCTGACAGTTGGTATCCGTAGTTATTAATGTAGTGAACGATTAATCAAAAGATATGACGTATTCAGTACTTAGTGTGATTGGCTTTATGATTGAAGGTTACGCCTTAGAGTCTTTTTACTGCTTTGTAATTGGTTAGAGTTTTGAAAATGAATAAAGAGAGTTTGAGTTGGTCTTGGCGAATACTCCACGACAGACGCAGTCCGAGAGAGTCCAGGGGTGAGCCTTGAGGCAGTCCAGTCTTGGGCTAGCCTTGGGTCAGCCTTGTGAGAGTCTTGGGGACTTTTCCCCAGGGCGCTGTGTCTTATAGAGTGCTCGATTGACCGACTAAGACGAGAGCTGAAACGTATTTCGTTGTGTGTGTCTTATTTGACTGTAAAGTTAAAGTGACTTTCCCGATCCCGTACCTCAAGGGGAGGAGATAGAGAGACGAGACGAGATTCCCCACTGACACGTGTGGAGAACTCAGAGAGAGAGTTTTTCCCCCTGATACTATCTATAACATCCATACTCCCAATTTCCATCATGAGGTGGCGTCTACTAGTGTTTACTATCGTCGATAAATCCGTCATCTCAATCTATAACTAAATTACCGCGTTACCATATTCCAAGACTTTATAAAACTGTAGCTGGGAAGCCGAATTATTGCGGATTTAGTATGGAGCAGAAGACTCAACTGGAGTTTAATGTGCAACTAAGCATTTACATTTCACATCGTTTTTCATATAATTAAATGTTAGAGTGTGTGCCATATACATTTCAGTTACTGTAAGGTTTGACACTGTAAGCAGTCTGATTATTATTATTAGTATTAGTTTGGTGTAGGTAAATCTCTGAGTCATTCCAGATAACCGAATCTGATATTAAAACGTTATGTGTCAAGCGTTATTGGCTGAATATATTGATAGTCATTTATATTATTAAGTCCCCCATATCATTTCTGCTTGTATACTAGCTTGTTAATTTTAAATGACAGCCATATTATTGTGAAAATACAGAACAACATAGACTTACAAAATACAAGTCAAGGAAGAATCAGTAAGTCACTTGTGAGCCACTTGTGACTATATGTGCACATCATTCTCTACATATGAGGCCATGGTCAAGTGATAAAAAATAATCGCATTTAATCTATGTATTTAAATTTTTTCAAACACATAAATTAAAGGGCGGTAGTCGTCGTGAGCGAGATATACGAGTCTCATATAAACAAAGATGGCGACTTTGACTGTTATCAAGATTTAATTAGGTATTTATTTAGGTGATTGGAAGGTATCGAAAGAGTCACCGGCGGTAATTAGTGCAAGTTGGGCCAAGGTCAAACCTTATACTGATTCCATCAGAATGTTTATCAACACAAATGTCGCACATGCGCAGCGCGACGACCACCGTCCTTTAATTTTTTTTCAAACTTCTTTCACTATGACGTACATCTACTATGGCACGGTAAGACTCATTAAAAGCATATAAACACGCAAGTATAAGAAAACCACAATGTTTATCAATGTAGAAGGATATAAGATTTTATTGTCACATTGTAACTATAGTGTACATACATAGTGTGTTAAGACTAAGAAACTTGTACATTCGACTGATCTGTACGAGCATGCCGTTCTCCACCTTGACTTTACCCGTTATATACAAACCAGCGACTGTATGTCTGTACACGATGTGTACTTAGTAAATGTCCGTACAGAAATAAAGCTACACATTCAGCATTGTATGTAGAGCAATCAATAGCTTCGATATTACCGTAATAAATTGTTACAACTGATAAGTAAGTCTCTAAATATCGATGTTACCGTAATAAATTGTTACAACTGATAAGTAAGTCTCTAAATATCGATGTTACCGTAATACATTGTTACAACTGATAAGTAAGTCTCTAAATATCGATGTTACCGTAATAAATTGTTACAACTGATAAGTAAGTCTCTAAATATCGATGTTACCGTAATACATTGTTACAACTGATAAGTAGGTCTCTAAATATCGATGTTACCGTAATACATTGTTACAACTGATAAGTAGGTCTCTAAATATCGATGTTACCGTAATACATTGTTACAACTGATAAGTAGGTCTCTAAATATCGATGTTACCGTAATACATTGTTACAACTGATAAGTAGGTCTCTAAATATCGATGTTACCGTAATACATTGTTACAACTGATAAGTAGGTCTCTAAATATCGATGTTACCGTAATAAATTGTTACAACTGATAAGTAGGTCTCTAAATATCGATGTTACCGTAATACATTGTTACAACTGATAAGTAGGTCTCTAAATATCGATGTTACCGTAATACATTGTTACAACTGATAAGTAGGTCTCTAAATATCGATGTTACCGTAATACATTGTTACAACTGATAAGTAGGTCTCTAAATATCGATGTTACCGTAATAAATTGTTACAACTGATAAGTAGGTCTCTAAATATCGATGTTACCGTAATACATTGTTACAACTGATAAGTAGGTCTCTAAATATCGATGTTACCGTAATACATTGTTACAACTGATAAGTAGGTCTCTAAATATCGATGTTACCGTAATACATTGTTACAACTGATAAGTAGGTCTCTAAATATCGATGTTACCGTAATACATTGTTACAACTGATAAGTAGGTCTCTAAATATCGATGTTACCGTAATACATTGTTACAACTGATAAGTAGGTCTCTAAATATCGATGTTACCGTAATACATTGTTACAACTGATAAGTAGGTCTCTAAATATCGATGTTACCGTAATACATTGTTACAACTGATAAGTAGGTCTCTAAATATCGATGTTACCGTAATACATTGTTACAACTGATAAGTAGGTCTCTAAATATCGATGTTACCGTAATACATTGTTACAACTGATAAGTAGGTCTCTAAATATCGATGTTACCGTAATACATTGTTACAACTGATAAGTAGGTCTCTAAATATCGATGTTACCGTAATACATTGTTACAACTGATAAGTAGGTCTCTAAATATCGATGTTACCGTAATAAATTGTTACAACTGATAAGTAGGTCTCTAAATATCGATGTTACCGTAATACATTGTTACAACTGATAAGTAGGTCTCTAAATATCGATGTTACCGTAATACATTGTTACAACTGATAAGTAGGTCTCTAAATATCGATGTTACCGTAATAAATTGTTACAACTGATAAGTAGGTCTCTAAATATCGATGTTACCGTAATACATTGTTACAACTGATAAGTAGGTCTCTAAATATCGATGTTACCGTAATAAATTGTTACAACTGATAAGTAAGTCTCTAAATATTATGGTTAAATATAGTTACATTGTTCTTCATATGTGGGGCATAATTTGTGATTCACATCGCCTGATTACAATTTATTGATCGCTCGTCACAATCAGTTGGTTATATTACGTATTCATGTAAATACAAATAAAGCTAAATGTATATAATCTTCAATGTCAATAAAGAGCTATACAAATAATCATGCCATGTTATTCTAATAAACCATATCAATTTGTCTAATATCTAAAAGTAAATAATCTATGGATACATGCATATACACAAACATTTAATCTGATATATTTATACGGAGTTGTTCAGAAGCATAAGATAAAGTTGAATTCACATTTTGAAAATATGACCATACACACTAACAAATGTCGAGATTGTGGATGGATCAGCTTGCGTTATGAATTATGACGAAATTGTCAATATGTGGTTTTAATCCATATATCTGTATATATCTGCACCCTAACGAAATTAAATCAGTAGTATACCATTTACGTTGTTCAGAATAACAATATTTTAGAATAAAACTGTTTCATCGAAATTTTTGTTTCTGTTTTTAGAAGTCGATAGGCGTGTGTGAAAAGACGCGTCGTTGCACTCCTTGTTTTAGGAGTCGCAACTCATTGTAAACTTAATAACCACATGATTGTTGATCCCCATGCAACCCCAAACCGTTACCAGACAATTCATTTAATTTAACTAATTTAACTTTATTATAATATATTCGCCAAATATTCAAACATGATAATTAATTCAATATCCCATTTTCAATTTTAAGTCGTCACGGCGTAACCGACTGCTGTTATTTCTTCTTTTTCTCTGAGTCACTGTCACTGCATGGTTGGGGTTCGTCTTCAGGTGGTAGAATTTCACCAGGATCTGGAATCCTAACATCATCAAAAGCAACATCTGAACAGTCACTTTCTCCACGTACTGCCTCAAAAGCAAGCTGGAAAAAGAACGTTAACAATTTAAATCAACTCAACTGATCAGAGTATTATATATATCCGAGAGATGAATAAAATTGTAAATTATAAACCATTCACATGCGCTTTGAAGAATGTTAATTGAAACTGTATGACCTGCCTTGAATGGTTCACTGGCGACGACATTAGCAACACCGCGAAACCACTCTTTCCCGAAGTCACCTTGTTTACTCCAAATAGGAGCGCCCATCTCCCCGTCTCCCGTGACAACAAATATATTCAATGTTCCTCCACAGTCCATGTGATAGAAGAATTCGAATGGCCCATTGTAAGGTTGATTTACAGGTGAAAACACTCGAGCATGTTGACCTGGTTCACGATCAGTAGGTTCGGCATACATGAAGTGTCCCTCCTCTGAAAACAAAGAAGTAGAACTGGTTCAACGCATTGTAAAATTACAAATTAAATACACCCTAAGCGTTCATAGCATGAAAACAAATTTTCCCAACTCCTATCAAATGTACGGTAACTTACACATCCACCCCTTTTCAAAGCACTGGTAACAAAGAACTAGTAGTTAACTACATCATCAACTACATAATATTCAAATATGGTTGTACTTACGTGTCCCTGTGGTATGGTCTTCATCAGGTCCAGTATCTGGTGTTGGCGTTGGACCATCCTGCCAATACCAATTGAAGTCCGCACTGGGATCGTTTCTGTAACCGCACCGGTAAGGATCTTCAAAGTTGCAATTTATAGTATCTTAAATTAAAAACAACACACTTTTATAAGTTTGAATTCACTCATAACGTAACATGTCACGTATATAATGACACTACACATGTATATTTCAGGTATCGAGGCAGTAGTGGAATCGTGATATAGTAAGATGCATTTCCTACCAGCTACAGGACTTTCTGAAATACTAACATCGTCGATGGCAACTTCGCTCTTGGGAGTTGGACCACGGATGCCTTCAAATACCACCTGGTAACAAAACATAAGTAGATATTGTAAACAATACTCGCATATATGAAATTCATAATATAAATTTGATACACATATTGAAATTTCAAAGCACCTGGAAGGGGAGTCTGCTGCTCAATTGCATCTGCGCTTTCAACCAATCAGGGGACTCTGATCCTTGTTGCGTCCATATGGGTTCAATACCCTCAGGGTCAGCATCTTGAGGTACAATGTATACTTTAATCTCACCGCCTAAAGGCCTCTCGACACCAGAACCAAAGTTGTGATAGAAGAAGGTCAATGTAGTTGAATCTGTGGGTGGACTAATAGGGGAGTATAACCTGGCAAGACTCTCTGGATGCTGATTTTTCACGGCCATGTACATATAGAAACCTGAAAAAATCAATTTATTTATTTATTAATTAATTAATTTATTTATATATAATATATATTATATTGATATTTACGATTCTGAAATACCAACGTAAACGAAAGAACAAATGAATGGATAAATGATCGAACGATGATTACACTATTTATTAACCTGTTCCTGTGGTGTGGTCTTTTTCCGGACCTGTTCGCTGTGCTGGTGTCGGTCCTGTAAACCGCACGAACGTGCTATCTATCTTCCGAGGTTTATATCCACATATTTCCTGATTTTCAAAATCGCACTCGATGTTTCCTTGAAAAACATAATTAGCATGTCAATGAAAAACATCATACTAAAACCATTTCTAACATTATGACGTGTTTCCGATCTGCGTGTTGATGCTACTGCTAGAATTTTCTATTAAAGTTGTATTCATACTATGTGGGGTGCTGACCAATATATACACCATCACACGTTGAGATTACGGATTGGTAATAAAAACATTAGTTTTAGAATATGAATTCAGGCGAGCCTCTTAAATTAAGCTTGATTGGTGAACAATATACCCTGGGGCTTTGCTTATCCCTGAAGTCAATAAGTATATTTGTCTAAGGGATAAAATCATTCAGTACTACTCAAATAAAATGAGCAGAATAAGATGAGGCTAGGATATTTACTTTTAATGTATAATTTATTCTCCAGCTCCATGTTGAAACATTTTTTTGTTAAATTTACCTTGTTTTGGAAGTGTTGTTCCACATATTTATGAATTTCAATGAAAATTAAATACAACGCCAATGTTTAATCAACTCATTTTGTATGTTGATCTACTGTAGAAACATGCTTGAAATTGAACTTACACGTGTAAGGCTACAACAATTGACAATAGTGGTGCTAATGAGGTGCAATTATTAGGTTTCATTACCTGGTATTACTCTTTCATAGTATTGCTTATCAGGATTTGAATGCAAAAAGTGCCCGGATGTAAATGGTGTGTGCTTCTGTAGAGCACATACACCACCCATGACGATTTCGAAAGATCTGCATAAATAATTCTTTCTTCCTAGGCATATCTCAGCACATTTCTCTGCATTCACTCCTTTGTGTATTTCATAGTCGAAGTTTGGAAGTTCTGTTCCTTCAGTTAACATAAACTGGTCTAGCGGTGGTGTGTCTGGAATATTATTTTTCAAAATAAACTATAAACTTGCACATTATATATTTTTAATATTAGGAATGAACGCATCAATGGCATTCAGCAACCTGATAAGTTTGATACGTATACAATTAAATAGGTCAGTAGGGTTGTTAATAGCATTTGGAGACACTGAATCAGATCATGCAACATTTTGTCGGCATTCGTAACGTGTAATGTACTTGAGCGAACACGCAAACTGAATGCAAAGTAGAATCGAGAACATACACAACAAGATAAACTCACCCCCGGCAGGAACTGGGTCAACCACTTCTTCATCTTAAACGTTGGAAGAAATAAAATATCATTCAGTTTAATTAATTTAGAAATTAATTGAGTGCCAGATCGATATTGTATTACGATGTGAATATTTAACTTCGAAGAGTTTGTACATCATAGAGAAATTTTTACCAAGAAAAAATGAAAACAATATCTAAGACACAGATGATACATTGTATTGTATTAAGTGTTCTATAATATAAATCTTACCATCTTCACACGTTTCCCCTGTGTGTCCATATGCACACATGCACTCGAAAGTAGTTCTATGATTGATACATGTACCGTCGTGTGAACACGGATTACTCTCACACAGGTCAATAGCTGGGGAGAGAAACATAACCTCCGTTAGTATGACCAAACTGGTACAATGTGTGCATATGAAAAAGAAAATAATTTCCAAAACATTTTTGCAATGTGAGTACCTCTTTTGCGACCCCAATTGTTTTCAAATACAGGACTAATTGCGTTATGTAGTAATACATTATAAGTTGAGTTTAGATTGACTTACGACTTTCACATTCACAACCAGTTAATCCTGGTGGACAATCACAGGCATAATGATCGCCGAAGTCGTTACAGGTTCCGCCATGATGACACGGATTGGATAAACAAGCAGACGCAGCTGTAAAAACACATAAACATATTAGATGTTTACTCACGTGAAGATATTTATTTCAGCAATTACACAGTTAAATTGCAGACCGAAACGTAATATTTAAAGCGGAGGGGTCGTCACCTGCGCACGCGCGGAAATTGAATCCCAAGCGACTATAACAACGCACGCTAAAACGCAAAGGCTCATGGGTAGACGATACGCTATGGTCGTTTGCCACATGCACAGGTGACAATTCCCCCGCTTTAAGCCTTGAGTTATCGAACCACAGTCGAATTCCCCAAAATTCCACTTATAGCAAACTCGGCTTTGATGCATATGTAGGTTTAACTCCAATGATTTTGATGTGGCAAAACAACCACAATCTTTTCTTGACTGTCGCTACCGGTTACTTACGATCGTCGCATTGTTTCCCTCCATATCCGTCAGGACATTCACAGTAATAATCATTCAATCGATCACTACAATCTGCTCCATTATGACAAGGTCCTGAATCACATTCATTTATTTCTGTGGGGAAGAAAAATAGATCAATGTAAGTTTGATGCAAAACGATTACATCTTTGTCTATCAATATTTGTAAATTTAGAATAATATTTCTGTAGAGAAAAAGTATTGACACCTTTGACCATATTGTGACACTACCTACCATATGATAACTGCAATTTGAATATTTAAATAGTTTGCGTGTTACACAGTCCGGAAACATCACAGACAATGAGTCAGATGTGGCATGGTATATTTTATGCTACACATTGCAGCGTGCTAAACTGCCCGTAATAGATCAGTCATGACCTTTTTGTCTGTTCTCGGGTGATGAATGACTAATAGGAATGTGGAAACCCATTGTTATTCCCTTACCTTCTTCACATGTGGGTCCCTGCCATCCGTCAGCGCATGCACACACGACTATCCCACTTGTGCCATCGCACGTGCCTTCATTTTTGCAAGGATAGCTTTCACAAGGACCAACGTCTGAAAAACGTGAGAAATGCAATGCAATGCAATGATATATTCATATTTTTTTCAGCGATTCAATAAATACAATTAAGCAACACATTTCAGCTATAACAGGATTAGCGTCTGGTCTTTGTAGTGTGTCACTGTGTTTAGAATAACATATACCGGTATTATATCTTACCTGCAGGTAAGTCTGTGACTAAAACACCACCTATAGTTTCAACTGAATAACAAAAAGAAAAACTAATGTTATTATTACAATTATTATTAACAATATTGAAAATACGATACTACTTGCAGCCCAATAGTTTTGTCATTAACACACAATATCGGAGTCACTCTTGTCTTTTCAGAATATGAAGTAATTAATTTAATGATTAATGATTGATACTTACCAGCCACATTCATTGGTGGCGGCGGTGGTGGAGGTGGCGCTAGTGTAGGTATTTCTGTCATAAAATGATAAAACGGAAGATACAAAATTGAGCATGTAAATATAATTTGATATATAAGACCAGATTAATGAAGACAAATAATTAATTGCTGAATATTGTAATTTGTATTATAAAGTTAATAATAAACGAAACATCGTTACTCGTTAAAACACCATCAAGTACCATGTGAGTAAATACATAGTGAAATTATGTAGTCCATGAATATTAGTATTATGCATAACTTAACAGCAGATACTAGTATATCATTTTATTTTTCTCTTTTATATTGAGAAATATAATTTTGAGTGAAATACTGTACTAAAAATAATATATTCGTGTATCAATATGTGACTACGAAATGTCTAAGAACTTAAAATAAAAAAAAAAACAACCTTCTTCACAATTCACACCGCGGTAACCTTCAGTGCATGTACACGAATAACCACTGACAGCGTCTGCGCATGTGCCACCATTTTGACACGGATTAGAACTGCACTCGTCAATTTCTAGAAAACAACAATTAATAAGATCAAATTAAATGAGTATTAAAGCAAATTTAAGTAAATGACTTTTACATTTATGTATAATTTTTGTTAGGCAGTTATTGTGACGTGGCGAGGTGAGAGTTTGCTTACTGTGGCGTATGCTGTAGTAGTTAGTACAAAGGTTTTCAAAGCAAATTCACAGTTAAATTTCTGGAATAGTATTGTTACGTTGCTACTACTAATTCATTTTGTAACAACGTATATTATATTTACTGCAATTCCAGATAAATCTTGGAAAAATCCATTGTTATTGTCTTAAAATACCAACAAAGTTTGATTTGCAAATCTCAATATTAGATTGTTCCCTTACTCACATCCATGTAAAATATATGCATACATAGAGCTTCCATTTTTATCACACATAACGGAATTCAATTTTGACGATCATTATGAGTTTCTTTCCCGTTTTGTATCGCATTTTCTGGAACACAACTGCATATATAGCAAAAAAAACAACAAAAAACTACCGTCTGCAAAACTCTGGCACCCAGAATAAATGCTAAACAATGAACAGAATAGGTGTTTTTCCAGTTTGTTTGTGCGAGTTGTTAATTTAAAAAAACAAACAAACAAACAAACCAATACTTTGAGGGAATGTCGCTTTATTTAACCTTCTGTTTGACAGCGTTATTAATGTTGGTGATGTACATGTGGTGTTTGCATGAAACATCGTGGAACATTATATCTCACCATGTGAATACATCAGTATTGTACGTATATTGCGAAATAATAATCTGTAGAGACATTATTCGTCATCTGTGGTGAGTGAAAATGACAAATAAGAAAAAAGTCTAGAACTAGAACTAAAATGTCAAACCTTCTTCGCAATTTACACCAGTATAACCTTCAGTGCATGTACATGAATAACTACCGACTGCGTCTGCGCATGTGCCACCATGTTGACATGGACCGGAACTGCACTCATTGATTTCTAGAAAACATCGATTTATAGTCAAATTGAATGAGTATTAAAACATTGTTAATGATACAAAACGTGTATGTGTTATGTTTACAACTATATGACATGACATGACATGACATGACATGACATGACATGACATGACATGACATGACATATTAAGTATGTGTGTATGTCTGTACCAACTGACTTTAGTGTACATCTAGCACTGTAGAACAATATATGTCACCATGCGATCATATCACATATGTAACCAGGACAATCTGGTGATGGGTAAACGCGCGCTTTACAACTTCACACGGAACATCGGGTGGCTGAAAATGGGAGCATCGTAAATGGTTAAACAATATATTCAAAGACAGGCTCATAATGATGAAACACTAACATTCATAAAATACCCCAGGAAACAAAACAAGACAAAATGCTAGTACAAGGTTTATGGGAAATGGAACTCACCACTACTGCAAGTTTTACCAATAAATCCATTTGGACATTGGCACAGGAAATCATCGACCATATCCACACACTGTGCTCCATTTTCACACTGGGCGTCCTGACAATCGTCAGTATCTGTAAATTTAGTAATTTTACAAACCATATGACAATATAGACCGGAAATAATATCATAATTCTAATCAGAAATCTAAAATAAATGAAGTTCCCAATACATTTCCAGACTCGCACGAACATTGAGCGAAACTGTGTTTACAATTAAAACTATTCTCGACACTTGTTATCATACTTACCAATGCTGCAGTCATCTCCTTCATACCCCGGTATACAGTCACAATGGTACGTTCCTAATCCATCTACACAAGTACCGCCATTTTTGCAGGCATCAACAGAGCAATCATCTGGGTCTGAGAAAAATAATTGAATAATATCACTAAGGTGGTCTTTAAATTCATGAATAAAACAAGACAGTGTGAATGCTCAACAACCGATCCGATACAACTGAATTCATGCACACAATTGTAGGGATTGCAGTTTAATCTTAAAGTATTGTAATGACTTACTTTCTTCACATGTTTTTCCCTCATAACCAATAACACAGCTGCAAGTAAAATCGTTGAGCCCATCAACGCACGCGGCACCATTTTGACATGGCGCATCGAGACAGTCGTCGATGTCTGATTTAAATAAATAACACATATTTAGTGTATATCCCCACTCCAACATGATAATCAACATTCTAATTCATCTCGAATATAATTATAAATAATAATTATTATCGAAATAATATCCAATGACTACATCACAATGACTATAAGTGATTATGTCGTTGATAATTTTCTTCACTTCAAATGCCGTGTCGTTGCACATTATTCGCCACGGTCTTCATATGAACTGTTTGTTTCTACTTATGAAGCTGAATATGCATAATTTTCAAAATTTTATAAAACGAACAACAATTTGAACTTATACATACTAGTTCCGCAATGATCTCCGTCGAAACCAACCGGACACATACAAATAAATCCGTCCGGCATATCTTGACAAGTCCCTCCATTCAAACACGGTTCGGGGTCACAATTGTTGAGTTCTGAAATAAAGAAAATATGCAAGATTTGTAAACAGTTTAGTGCGCACAAACAAACAAACAAACAAACAAACAAACAAACAAACAAACAAGCAAACGTATACCCATTATTTATTATTAATATCAATTAAGCATATTCAATTACTCTGTAGAACATTAAACTTCAGATATGCATGATTCTATTCTCTTACTTGTCTGGCATAATTCGCCCTCGTATCCAAGAACGCAGGAACAGCTGAAAGAATTGGCGCCATCGAAACATGTACCACCGTTTATACAAGGGTCACTTAGACACTCATCAATGTCTGAAATTGAAACAGGAATCATTACAAACATTTACAGACCCTGTTACTTATTGCATGTGCTCATGCTTCTGATTTTGGTGCATCATAATCAACGTAATACAAGAAACATGTAACATACTTTCGTCACATCTAGCTCCAGTAAATCCAGGGGCACACCGGCACAAGTAACCATTTATTTGATCTGAGCATGTGCTGCCATTGGTACATGGACTACTCACACATTCATCAATGTCTGTAAGATATAGATGAAATAAATATACACATCTACTATAACATTCTCTGTCAAGTTTCGACGGTGAAATAATGATGAAACATCACGATAGTCATCAAATACCTGACGTTAAAATACACCTGTTACCGTAACGCCATAAGTTACAGCGTGACGTAATTTTGCGGTATGTTACGGGGTATTTTCATCCTACGATATTAAGAAACGCGAATTTCAAATATGGAATGATTACGCGCGTAAGCGTCCTCTATATATATACACACAGCCAACAATTTATAATGATGCATCAAACAAATAAATATTCCAGGAGCAATGGCTTGAACCGAAGGTTAGTGGAAAATGCAGTTATCACACCGCAAAGTGTGGACGTGGATCAGCTGTACGAATATTTTCAGGAGATTTTCCCCATTATATTATAATATGAGGTTATTACGAGAATACCGAAAAGTGTCCTCGTAATAACCTTATTGTTATACATCTTTTCCTCCCAAGGATACATCATGAGAATGCCGAATTACAAAAACGTTTAGAACAGATTGAGCGATCTTCTTTGTATGGGGTCTGGTCAAACCCTGGGGGCTGCCATGTTTGTTTTTATTATTAGGGGACGCTTACACGCGTACCCCGTACAATACCGCAAAATTACGGCACGCCGTAACTTACGGCGTTACGGTGACAGATGTATAATAATAAACCATATCCACGTCTAACCAACTCACCGGTATTACACAGTGTTCCGCTGAAGCCTGGTGCACACTCGCATTCAAACCCACCAAACCTATTTAAACAAATAGCTCCATTGGCACATGGTGAAGTACTACACTCGTCCGTATCTGAAATTTACAATGTTGATAAATAACAATGAATTATGAAAATAAGTAAGAGTAATCCACTGCGATAACATATAATATATTTATACAATATTATATTTTTTTACATCAACTTACCTCCTCCGCAGAGTGACCCCTGGTAACCATCCGGACAATTACATGAAAACATGTTCACACCATCAGTACAAACTCCACCGTTTTGGCATGGATTTGGTTCACAGTCATTAATATCTGATGAATAACAAAGTATCAACATACTAGATTAGATGATCGATTGAACGCATCTAACAACATTTATGAAAGACATTCGTCTCCTTATTTTACACGTAGTATACACCAGACATCTATTATGTCTGTATTCTTGTGCATGTCGTACAGTTTTTTTTATTAATCACGCCATCTAGTGTTGAAGTGCGACAGTGACGTAGGCGAATGAAGTGAAGCGACAATTGTTCTCACATACCTTGCTCTTCATTAGAAAACACCAAATGTAATATGAACGACTTTCCTTTCACCGACATACGTTGCTTAGCCTCAAGAGGGCGCAACTCATTGCGATGCTTTAGAGTTCCGAATGAATATGCTGGGCAACTACTTTAAACACATGATGATTACAAATGTGTAATAAACCGAAATTAACTAAACATAATTACTCACCGACTTCACAATGCTCTCCTGCATAACCATCTTCACAACTACATCTGTAACTATTAATATCATCAATACAAGTTCCATGTTGGCAAACATTCAATTCACAATCGTCAATATCTGTCGGTAGAACAGATCATGCACATTGTAAATATCCATTTTAGATTGAATGATAAGTGCAACAATTCATATTATTTTTGGAGCGAACACCCGGGCATGTTCACCGCCTGACAAAACCATCGCCGATGAAAACAACGGTGGAAACCCCTAAAAAAACTTGTACATTTTGCAGTGCAGCATATATCAATTTAGTTAATCACGATTGCCACAAAGTTGAGGTTAGCTGTTTTCACCGGCTGTTCGATCGCCGTTCCACAGTAGCTCACACAGATTCCATGGAAACATGGTACTTTGATGTGCGTTTACGCAACATTGAACATTTTGTGAAATAACTCCGCCTAGAGAATATGAAAGGAAATAGTGGGTTCGAAAAGAAAACATACGTACTTTCTTCACAGTTAATTCCAGTGTAACCGACGTCACAAGAGCAGCTGTGGCTGTTAACTCCATCGACGCATGATCCATGAACGCAATTGTGGACTTCACAATTATTTATATCTAAAAAAACATGTACAAAATAAATTCTAAGTCAATATGCGACATATCGACGAGTGCTCAAATCTTTGCCACAGGTAAAATAAATGTATTTTTTTATCTGCCAACTTTGTGAACTTATTCAAAGCATCACAATAGTGAAAATAAACGCTTTTATAGGATTGCAGATATGTTCAGTTATACAAATGGAATTATAATGTCAATATGATTTAAGTTGAAAATTGTAAAATAACCTTCTACTATAGTACTATATGTATGTATCGATCTTCAATATTAATATCATATTTACCCGTCTCGCACAGTATTCCAGTGAATCCCTGAGAACAAGAACATATAAATCCGTTCACCTGATCCTGACATTCACCATTTTCACATATCTGGTTTTCACAGTCGTCAATATCTAAAAAAATAATCAAAAAAATTAGATTCAATAAAATAAAAATGAGAACACGATCTACATAGACGAATGCGTGCAGATTGCATCTATACATACAAACATACCTTCATCGCAGTTTTTCCCGCTGTAACCTTCTTGGCAGACGCACGTATAATCATTAACGCTATCTCGGCATTCGCCATTCACACATGGACTGTTTACACAATCATCGATATCTGACGACATAAGAATTCACTACATTAGAAACACGTTTTCCGTCAGTCGGTTCATATTGTACATTCGAGGTTGATATGAGTAAATATGACAATATTTATATACATATCATACACATGTTCATTACACGAAGCGTAAACTAATTTTACCAATAGACATTTATTTTAACGTTGACATCAATATAAGGTGAATATATAGTCAAAACATAAAAACTTTAAAATGACTTGATGAACTCCCTCCTAATTTAGACCATGGATACAATTGTGATAGGATCAATATTGTATTCAGGATGTATTAACACTTATGAAAAACACTTCTATGAATGCTGTACTTACTTTCTTCACAGGTCAACCCAGTAAATCCTTCAACACACTGACACGTGTAAGACGCTATGCCGTCCACGCATGCGCCACCATTAAGACAATTGTTAGGATTGCAGTCATCTATGTCTAGGATTAATAATAACAACACAATAATTTTTCTCTAATAACTAATATTAATGTCCCAAGACATGTTCATAATCACTATTCAACATTACTAAACAATCTCTAAACATGTCATTGATCTATAAATAATTATTTTAAGAGGATTTTAAAACGAATATTGACTCACTTGTTCTGCAATAATTTCCAGTAAATCCTTCTGCACATTGACAAGAGTATGTGTTTATACCATCGACACAAGTACCGCCATTATGGCAATACTCTGGTTTACAATCATCAATATCTGAAATACAAAATGAAGATGTCCTGTTTGTATTGATACGTGTTTTTCAGTTAACTGAAGTTGTGTTTATTATATTCGGTATTTAACCGATACCGAACAAACTGAAAATATGAAAACCAATTCTATATATAGCTCCAAGCAGCGATTACCGGCCTTCGATGTTATGCCTGAGTTAGCTCTGAATTGCATTTATGCAACATAGTTATGACATTACACTTCTGTAATATCTAGGGTAGTGGAGACATGTACTGTGATTCGTTTACTATATATCGTAGGCAAATCGATCACAATGTGTGTTGATGTAGTCACAGCATGGTGAACTGATTACACTATATGAATTATATGACCATATATGGTCATTGAACATGTTAGCAATTTATTTTGTTCAATGCCTTCAATATAGCATTGGTTCCATGTTTGTACTTGCAATGGTGCCTGATATATTAGTAAAATGCACATTTAATGAGCTATATGACCATATATGGTCATTGAAAAATTTAGCCATTTTTCTTGTACAATGCCTTCAATATGGCATCATTTTCATATCTCTAACTTCAATAGTGATCGAGATATTATAGATATGCATATTTAATGAGTTCTATGACCATATATGGTCATTGAGCATTTAAGCTATTTCTCTGTCCAATGCCTTCAATATAGCATTGGTTCCATGTTTGTACTTGCAATAGTGCCTAAGATATTAGGTATATGCATATTTAATGAGTTCTATGATCATATATGGTCATTGAACGTTTTAGCTATTTCTCTTGTCCAATGCTCCTAATATAGCATTGGTTATATGTTTATACTTGCAATAGTGCCTAAGATATTAGGGATATGCATATTTAATGAGTTCCATGACCATATATGGTCATTGAACATATAAGCCTTTTTTTCTTGTCCAATGCCTTCAATATAGCATTGGTTCCATATTTGTACTTGCAACAGTGCCTAAGACATTAGGGATATACATATTTAATGAGTTTTATGACTACATATGGTCATTGAACATTTTAGCTATTTCTCTTGTCCAATGTCTCCAATATAGCATTGGTTCCATGTTTGTACTTGCAATAGTGTTTGAGAATTTGGAGACATACATATATGATAAATCTATGACCATATATGGTCAACGAATATTTTGGTCAATTTTCTTGTCCATTGCCTTCAATATAACGTTAGTTCCATGTTTGTACATGGAATAGTACTTGAGATATTAGAGACATGCATATTTAATGAGGTTACATGACCATATATGGTCATCTAATACGTTAGTTACATTTCTTATCCCATAGCTTCAATATTGCACTGGTTGCATGTACCTATCTGTAATAGTGCTTGAGATATTTAAAACAGAATGTACAGGGCCCTCCCCCTTTCCCATGATGCTTTGCAGGATACAATAAAACAAATATGAAAAAACATTCTAAAATCATTTTCTAAAAAACGGCTCATCGCCTGGAGAAGCCGTTTGGAAAAATAAATACTATGGCACTTGATCTTTCAAACTCACGCAGGGTTAGTGGATTAGTCAAAATTATGTAAATGAGATGCAAAACAAAATTTCCGAAAATTCTAGCAAAAAAATGTCCTGTGGCCACCAAAGTTTTTTTTATTGAAATTTGTAGCCCTTGTCCCACTACTACTACCATAAAAACTGGAAGCACTCAGACCCTCAGAAAGGTGTGCAATTCGGCATTGAAAATTTCGCCTTTAATCCAAGATGGCGGCCGAATGACGTCACATATCAAAAATCGGAAATTATGACGTTTTAGAGAATTGCATATAGATTATGTCTGTCAGGTCAAGTGGGTAACCCGTCTTTGAGAAGAAGAGTTTTAAAAAACGGCAGAATAAGAATAATAATAGTAGTAAACATTACAATAACAATAGGCTTTCGATGCGGAAAAGCATCGAAAGACTAATTATGTTAAATGCGTTTTTGGCAATTTATTCCTATGTGGGATCTTATCAAAAGTTGATTAACGTACTATTACTGCAGTCATTCCCATCAAATCCTATTTGACATTCACATATATAGGTACCGACGCCATCATGACAAGTGCCATCATTCTGACATACACCAGGTGCACAGTCGTCGGGATCTGAAACGAGTTGCAATTGGTATGATGATGTTATAGCTCGATATCAATATCATGATTTCCGACTGACAAAATGTAATTCTCTGGTTACGCTGATTTATGCTAATAATACATAGCAACGAAGTAGTAGTCACGGTTACATGTTACTTTTTTCAATTAAGCTCTAAATTTTCAATTTGTGAGCTGCTTCTTGGTCGAGAATTATCGAATGGCTGTGATATACGTCATACATTGCACTTTCCCATGAACACTAAGACAATGGTTAAACGGAATGAGAGAGTGTTGCCCAACATCCAATACTTGAAGTTTGCCTACCTATCTCACAGTTAGAACCTTCGTATCCAGTTGGACATTCGCACGTGTATTCGGCGCCCTCGCCAATACATTGTCCGCCATTTGTGCATGGATTTGGTTCGCACGGTCTTGGTATAGCTATAATTAAAAACGTTATATTTGTGACGGTTAAATGTTGTTTTCGCTTTGTCGCTCAGGATCGTTCGAATCTTCATCTTGTAAATTCTAGGTACATTCTCAAAGATAAAGCTAGTTCATTCTTATAACAACATACCACTCAATGGATTCATTCCTATGCCTATTGCAAGCAGATTTAGGAGCCAAAGCTTCCATCTCCTTTTATTCAACTACCCAGCAAAAATATATAACATGGTAATTGGACAATCTTTCACATAAACCACGTCCTCTAAAGTTACACGAGTAAATGATCCATCGTATTCTAAACATCAAACTTCTGTTGACCTTTTAATATCACATGATGTTATAGACAGAATTGTCAAATCAAGTGTTGGACGCGAATGGTATGTATCTATCAACGACGAACTCGAGAGGTCATATTCAGAATTCCATATGTCATGATTACATATAATAATGGCGGTCATTTGTGCGAACAGCTACACTCTTAGGTAATATTACTAGACCAGAATATCGTTTTAACTCGTTTTAATACGCGCCCATTGTAACCGGCGTTGTCAACATTATTCATGATTATCAAATTAATCCATCATATAACTAAGTATAATATATACATATACAGTGGTGGTCACCATAGTGTTAATTACGTTTTATATTGAACAAAAAACAGTCAGTTGTCACTGTAATTGCTTATAGTATCAACGTATCATGTGATAATGTCTCTCTGCTAAAACACTCTCTTCTCAGAATTTAAACATAAATGGTTAACACGATTAAGAGTGAGGTTCATCCATGAAATCGGTGGTGACATTTTGATCTGTGGGTTTCTGTTATGTATTTATAGTGCCCCTATAATGCGTCGTTGCGGCGCATAGCGGCTTTAATCCTTCGAGGCATCATAAAGTTCCGTCTATTCGCCGTTTTACCCTAGCAAGATTTTGTGCAGCGAGTGATCCCGCTTTGGCAATTCGCCAATTCGTCATTTTGTTTTTATGCCCGATGTCAACGTCTGATTGGTCGCACGTATTACGGGGGCTTCTAAGCAATGAGTATATGTTTGCATTGTATTACTACAATGTCTTACTTACATCCCCACAACATACGATTCACGGGATATTATTTGGTGTTGCGTATAAAAGCTGCGAAACGGATGCCTGCGATAACAGGAATCCAACAATATCAGATTAGTTAAAGCCTTGTAGTAATTCTAAGTCTTTTTTCGTAGGCACAAAACGGAACAAATTGGAATTACTACACTATTGTGTACTGACTATTGTTGGACAAATCATGAGATATTCTCTACACAATAACATGGACAGAGTCACACAATGTTTAATACTTTGCTATTACAAGTATTTTCCGAAGGATCAGATCACTTACTTATCTCACAGTTCGGACCTTCGTATTCACTAAGGCACTCACACGTATACTCGGCACCATCACTAACACATCGTCCACCATTTGCGCATGGATTTGGCTCGCATGGTCTTGGTATAGCTACAATCAAACGTATTAACACGGAATGAGAACGATGCGGAAACAACAGCTAAATAAAACGATTAACTCAGATATTCCAATAGTCAAGTAATCATACGATGTCAATACACGTCCAAGGAGCAAACAATCAAACAAACTAACATAATTCATTATTAAACTTGATACCACCAGACTGAATAACGCGCATAAAGCATATATTATAGTGATTGACAGATAAACTACATTGTAATTCCGGTGGCATAAACGCGTTACGCAGCTACAAGTAAAACAAATGACATTTACACAGTCCACTTACCTGTTTCACAGTTCGGGCCTTCATATCCATCCATGCAATCACACGTGTATATATCATCCAAATCTACACATTGTGCTCCATTTTCACACGGATTAGGCTCACAAGGTTTAGGTATCGCTATAAGTAAATCATAGGTAAATATTAAAGTCAAACTCATGTCGATCCTTCCGATATAGCGTATTACTAGAGTAATAATATTTGTGACAGAAACGCAACGATGCTGATATGCGTAGAGGGAAGTCACTCTTTAATCTGCGTGATGTGACGTCACTCTTCTTCAAGGCAGATGCCACAGAAGTGTAAATGTATTTCTTAGTATGGCAAATTGTTGGGATAATAATCATTTTATTTAATTGAACTTCGCTCCATCTAAAATATTTCCGTAACCTTATACTTCCAAAATTTAAATCACGGTTATTTTGTGTAGTATCTAACTTAAATTTCATTCTTAGAAGCGATTTGAATTTGTAGACTGCCGCGGTCTCATTTGTTTAATTCGATTTTATTACATACAAAGTGAAGTATGTTCACGGCCAAAAAATGTTAGGACACTCTTATGCAAAACGCCTACCAATGCGAATATAATGTGTCGCAAACAATTTGAGTCAAAGGATGTTTAGTTCCGTGGTGTTGACAGTATAGTCTCTGGCGATTTCTGGCCATGGCGTGGGGAGCCGGGATATGATTGTTAGGAACAAATGATTTGTGTGATTTTTTTATTGACTCATTGCAAATCTCAGGTACAATGGTAGACATCGTTCATCAAATGCATAGAAAATTCAGGGTGAAACAAGTAATTGTCAGTCAAGTCATGAACAGAGTATAACCATTACACAGTTTCGCAGTAACAATGTTAGGGTAGACATTTTAAATCCTACTTTACAGTCTGCCTTAGATGAATGTTTTGGAAGAATATTGGCTTATGGAATTTCTCTCTAACTATAATGTTACCATATTCATTGAACAAATTAGCTAATAGATCGAAGTGTTTGGAGACACTCTTACTCGTACGTTATTAAGATCAGCAAATGTTAGGGCAAGGGTATATAGTTACTATGTGCCAATGTATCTCAGTTGATTGAATGTGGAGTTACGGGAGTGTTTATGCTTTTAATTACCTTATGTTGCAGATAGCTTGATTCTGAATCTATTTGATAGGGGGAGTTTCTGTTTTCTATAAACTTATACTTCATTTAATCAGTTTAGTTTGTTTCTGTGCATTCCTATACAGTCTCATATGGTATACCATAGATTTGCATACAGTCTGTTGTTTAGTTTTGGTGTTTGGTTTCAATAAAACAAAATATCATGGGAGTGTATAAATACCGAAAACGGGTTTACCGCGGAAACCGAGGTACTCCCATATTTTATTTTATTGAAACGCAACACCACAAAAATAAACAAGAGACTAGGAATACCAGTGAATCAACCCAGTATCACACACATTTACAGAAACGGCAACTCTTATTCAACAATCTAATTCGACAGTACTTGAGAAGTTTGTCAACCAAGCCAACTCTATGCTTATAGTTCAAGTTACCATGTCAGTTGCGATGCCCCCAACTGCACCCACACCTACAAGTTGTACAAACATCTTGGCAACTACAACAGTCGTTGCTAATGTTGTTCTGGATACAGTTAATACAATGCCATTTTTTTACATTTAATATTATCTCATTGTGACAATCTGATCATAATTTGTGGCAAGAACGTTTCCATGAAGATAAATGTTTACCAATGTGGTGGAATTTTAAAGCTTTTAGCCCTGCTTTGGAGTGGATGAACAGTTCTACATATTTTGGATGATATCGTATTTGTTAATATGGGTTTTATTAATGTACAAAGAATATTTCTGTAATGAAGTGGGAGTTCCATTAGTCGAGGATAAAATAGAGGGCCCTGTTACTGTTACTTGTTTTGATCAAGCTCATGTAGCACGTGACAAATAATGTTGCATATCTATAATTCAGCAGTTTCGTGCGTGCAAAAAGGCAGCCTTACAGGAAAGCCAATCCTTGGTTGGGATGCTTAATTTTGCTTGTACTGTACTTTTGTAAGGCGTCTCATTGATTTGTGATTGGTAGATACTCGGTCACATGACATTGAATAAAAATGGATATTACATGGTATATCACATGGATGACACATTGTCGTTCGCTGCACTGGTGATGCCCCGGCCGCTGTTGTTTTCGGGCCTGCTTTCAAGGTTTTGAAGAAACTTTAGCCATCCGAAATAGATAGCGAACGTGCCAGAATGGTTATTAATCCGTCATTGAAATGTGGCAGCCGCGCGTTCTACGCTGTGAGCATTTCTACGCGTTCCACGCCGATGCTAACCGAAAACGTCCAGAATCTGTGTGACTTGTGAATAAAAGGTGTGATCCTTAAGTGAGAAAGTAATTTTAGTCACTTCCACGGCAATTTGAAATTTTTATCTGACGCGTGATCAAACAACTTGTGTTTGAGAATATTTCAATTCATTTCAAAAATGTTATTCACGATAATTTGAGTGATTCTCACTGCTGAAACACGGTCACAAAAAAGATTATCCGTGACTGAAAATAACATTTACTGCGTGTATATCGTAGTTTTTTCAGCAAACATTGTATGTATGTTATTGAGTAATGCGAAACTTGTTATAATAGATAACAAATTATATTGCATACTTCTAATATAAGTGTTGTTATTTTGTGGGAGAGAGGGTGTGAGTGACGTTAGGTAGCTGTGATTGTCATGGTGGATGTCTTTTTGATGTGATAAAATAAATAACACATGGTCATTCGGGCAATATCACGATTTGGGCTGTTGGTCATAACCATAATATTGATGATACCCTCGCCTTCGGCTTCGATATAATATTATGGTCATGAACACCATCCCTTGGGCAGGCAACAAATCGTGATATTGTCCTCACAAGCATGGGTTATTATATAAATGTTTAACATCACTGCATCACCAAGTACATACATACCCTTAATTATCAGCAAATTCCCATAAAAGCCCAGATGTTCACATGGGGAAAGCTGTAATCATCACTTTGAAAATATTTTATGGGACTTTATATCTAGTAATACTATTACACACAAACTATTCAACCACATTCACACTGAGTCACAAGGTATGGGTATTTCTAGATATGAAAGATTGGAAGGTGGGAGGTAGAAAGCATTATTCATTATTACGCAATTGCATTTAGATATTACTATCACTTCGTTATATATAACGTTATATGGTTACCAAAGAATACGACTATACTTACCTATTTCACAATTAAGACCTTCATACCCAGTAACACAATTACAAACATAACTATGTGAAGTATTATTAACACATTCGCCACCATTTGCACATGGATTTGAGTCACAGGTTTTGGGTATTTCTAGATGGGATGGAGTGAAAGGGAAGAGGTAAAGTATTTTTATCCTTGGGTTATTCTACAGGGAGGTATTATTTTAAACTGAGGAACAAATAAGATGTTAAACCCTTAATAACCAACTACACATACGTTCATAGAAATTCGTGTCCAAGATTCTGAGTGTGGTTCAAGTATAGGTGGAAGGAAATGAAATATAAAATGGTTTGGAAGATAAAAAGAGTTTGGATATAGCGATATCATTTATATGTAAATTCCCAAAGGTTTTTTAGCATTTGTAACTATCACATCAATGTATATAACAAGTTATATGATTACCAAAGAATATGACCAAACTTACCTATTTCACAATTAAGACCTTCATATCCATCTACACAATTACACTCATAACTATCCATATTTTTATCAACACACTCACCATTATTTGCACATGGATTTGAGTCACAGGGTTTGGGTATTTCTAGATGGGATGGAGTGAAAGGAAGGAGGTAAAATATTTGTTATTCTTGGGTTATTCGACAGGGAGGTATTATTTTAAACGGAGAAACAAATAAGATGTTAAACCCTTAATAACCAACTACACATACAATCATAGAAATTCGTGTCCAAGAATTTGAGTGTGGTACGAGTATAGCTGGAAGGAAATGGAATATAAAGGGGTTGGAAGATAAAAAGAGTTTGGATATAGCGATATAATTTATACGTAAATTTCCAAAGGTTTTTTAGCATTTGTAACTATTACATCGATGTATATAATTATATATGATTACCAAAGAAGATGATCAAACTTACCTATTTCGCAATTAAGACCTTCATATCCATCAACACAATTACACTCATAACTATCCATATTATTATCAACACATTCACCGTTATTTGCACATGGATTTGAGTCACAGGGTTTGGGTATTTCTAGATGGGATGGATTGAAAGGCGAGTGGTAGAAAGCATTTTGTATACTAGGTTATTAAGCAAGGAGGTATCTAGATGAACAAAGAACCAACAAATAACCAACTACACATACGAGCATAGAATTTGAGTGTGGTTCGAGTATAGATTGAAAGAAATGGAATATACAAGGGTTTGGAAGAATATGATCAAACTTACCTATTTCACAATTAAGACCTTCATATCCATCAACACAATTACACTCATAACTATCCATATTATCATCAACACATTCACCGCCATTTGCACATGGATTTGTGTCACAGGGTTTGGGTATTTCTGGATGGGATGGAGTGAAAGGAAGGAGGTAAAATATTTGTTATTCTTGGGTTATTCGACAGGGAGGTATTATTTTAAACGGAGAAACAAATAAGATGTTAAACCCTTAATAACCAACTACACATACAATCATAGAAATTCGTGTCCAAGAATTTGAGTGTGGTACGAGTATAGCTGGAAGGAAATGGAATATAAAGGGGTTGGAAGATAAAAAGAGTTTGGATATAGCGATATAATTTATACGTAAATTTCCAAAGGTTTTTTAGCATTTGTAACTATTACATCGATGTATATAATTATATATGATTACCAAAGAAGATGATCAAACTTACCTATTTCGCAATTAAGACCTTCATATCCATTAACACAATTACACTCATAACTATCCATATTATTATCAACACATTCACCGTTATTTGCACATGGATTTGAGTCACAGGGTTTGGGTATTTCTAGACGGGAAGGATTGAAAGGCGAGTGATAGAAAGTATTATTTATTTTTAGATTATTAATCAGTGAGGTAATTATTTTTAAAATAAGAACCGATCTAGACGTTAAACCATTAATAACCAACAACACAAGACATTGTAGGCAGTCATGTGTATGAATTTGAAGATGGTCTGAGTAAAGCTAGAATAAAATGGAATGAAAAGGGTTTGGAAGATAAAAAGAATTCAAATTTAACTATATGGGATATAATGTATATGTACATTTCCAAAGGTTTTTAGCATTTGTAACTATCACATCGATGTATATATATAATGTTATATGATTACCAAAGAATATGATCAAACTTACCTATTTCACAATTAAGACCTTCATATCCAGACACACAATTACACTCATAACTATCCATATTATTATCAACACATTCGCCGTTATTTGCACATGGATTTGAGTCACAGGGTTTGGGTATTTCTGGATTGGATGGAGTAAAAGGAAAGAGGTAAAATATTTTTTAATCTTGGGTTATTATACAGGGAGGTATTATTTTAAACTGAGGGACAAATAAGATGTTAAACCCTTAATAACCAACTACACATGCGATCATAGAAATTCGTGTCCAAGCATTTGAGTGTGGTTCGAGTATAGCTGGAAAGAAATGGAATATAACAGGGTTTGGAAGATAAAAAGAGTTTAGATATAGCTACACGCGATATAATTCATATGACAATTTTCAAAGGTTGTAAGCATTTGTAACCATCACATCGATGTATATAACATGTTATATGATTACCAAAGTATAACATGAAACTTACCTATTTCACAATTAAGACCTTCATATCCATCAACACATTTACACTCATAACTATCCATATTATTATCAACACATTCACCGTTATTTGCACATGGATTTGAGTCACAGGGTTTGGGTATTTCTAGATGGAATCAAGTGAAAGGGAAGAGGAAACATATTTGTTATTATTTGGTTATTCTACAGGGAGGTATTATTTTAAACTGAGGAACAAATAAGACGTTAAACTCTTAATAACCAACTACACATACGATCATAGAAATTCGTGTCCAAGAATTTGAGTGTGGTTCGAGTATCGATTGAAAGAAATGGAATATACAAGGGTTTGGAAGAATATGATCAACCTTACCTATTTCACAATTAAGACCTTCATATCCAGACACACAATTACACTCATAACTATCCATATTATTATCAACACATTCACCGCCATTTGCACATGGATTTGAGTCACAGGGTTTGGGTATTTCTAGACGGGAAGGATTGAAAGGCGAGTGATAGAACGTATTATTTAAAGTTTGGTTATTAAACAGAGGGGTATTAAGTTTAAACTAATAACTGACTAAGACGTTAAACACTTAATAACCAACAACAGACACAATGATAGGCAATCATGTGTAAGAATTTGAGTGTGGTTCGAGTATAGCTGGAAAGAAATGGAATATAACAGGGTTTGGAAGATAAAAAGAGTTTAAATATAGCTACACGAGATATAATTCACATGTAAATTTTCAAAGGTTTTTAGCATTTGTAACTATCACATCGATGTATATATATAACAAGTTATATGATTACCAAAGAATATGATCAAACTTACCTATTTCACAATTAAGACCTTCATATCCATCAACACAATTACACTCATAACTATCCATATTATCATCAACACATTCACCGCCATTTGCACATGGATTTGAGTCACAGGGTTTGGGTATTTCTAGATGGGATGGAGTGAAAGGAAGGAGGTAAAATATTTGTTATTCTTGGGTTATTCGACAGGGAGGTATTATTTTAAACGGAGAAACAAATAAGATGTTAAACCCTTAATAACCAACTACACATACAATCATAGAAATTCGTGTCCAAGAATTTGAGTGTGGTACGAGTATAGCATGGAAGGAAATGGAATATAAAGGGTTTGAAAGATAAAAAGAGTTTGGATATAGCGATATAATTTATACGTAAATTCCCGACGGTTTTTTAGCATTTGTAACTATTACATCGATGTATATAATTATATATGATTACCAAAAAATATGATCAAACTTACCTATTTCGCAATTAAGACCTTCATATCCATCAACACAATTACACTCATAACTATCCATATTATTATCAACACATTCACCGTTATTTGCACATGGATTTGAGTCACAGGGTTTGGGTATTTCTAGATGGGAAGGATTGAAAGCCGAGTGGTAGAAAGCATTATTTATTTTTAGATTATTAATCAGTGAGGTAATTATTTTCAAAATAAGAACCGATCTAGACGTTAAACCATTAATAATCAACAACACAAAACATTGTAGGCAGTCATGTGTATGAATTTGAAGATGGTCCGAGTAAAGTTAGAATAAAATGGAATAAAAAGGGTTTGGAAGATAAAAAGTATTCAGATTTAACTATATGGGATATAGTGTATATGTACATTTCCAAAGGTTTTTAGCATTTGTAACTATCACATCGATGTATATATATAACAAGTTATATGATTACCAAAGAATATGATCAAACTTACCTATTTCACAATTAAGACCGTCATATCCATCAACACAATTACACTCATAACTATCCATATTAATATCAACACATTCACCGTTATTTGCACATGGATTTGAGTCACAGGGTTTGGGTATTTCTAGATGGGATGGAGTGAAAGGAAAATGGTAAAATATTTTTATCTTTGGGTTATTTTATAGGGAGGTATTATTTTCAACTGAGGAACAAATAAGATGTTAAACCCTTAATAACCAACTACACATACAATCATAGAAATTCGTGTCCAAGAATTTGAGTGTGGTACGAGTATAGCTGGAAGGAAATGGAATATAAAGGGGTTGGAAGATAAAAAGAGTTTGGATATAGCGATATAATTTATACGTAAATTCCCAAAGGTTTTTTAGCATTTGTAACTATCACATCGATGTATATAACAAGTTATATGATTACCAAAGAAGATGATCAAACGTACCTATTTCGCAATTAAGACCTTCATATCCATCAACACAATTACACTCATAACTATCCATATTATCATCAACACATTCACCGTTATTTGCACATGGATTTGAGTCACAGGGTTTGGGTATTTCTAGACGGGAAGGATTGAAAGGCGAGTGATAGAAAGTATTATTTATTTTTAGATTATTAATCAGTGAGGTAATTATTTTTAAAATAAGAACCAATCTAGGCGTTAAACCATTAATAATCAACAACACAAAACATTGTAGGCAGTCATGTGTATGAATTTGAAAATGGTCCGAGTAAAGCTAGAATAAATGGAATAAAAAGGGTTTGGAAGATAAAAAGAATTCAAATTTAACTATATGGGATATAATGTATATGTACATTCCCAAAGATTTTTTAGCATTTGTAACTATCACATCGATGTATATACATAACAAGTTATATGATTACCAAAGAATATGATCAAACTTACCTATTTCACAATTAAGACCTTCATATCCATCAACACAATTACACTCATAACTATCCATATTATTATCAACACACTCACCGTTATTTGCACATGGATTTGAGTCACAGGGTTTGGGTATTTCTGGATGGGATGGATTGAAAGGCGAGTGGTAGAATGCATTTTGTATACTAGGTTATTAAGCAAGGAGGTATCTAGTTGAACGAAGAACCAACAAATAACCAACTACACATACGATCATTGAATTTGAGTGTGGTTCGAGTATAGATTGAAAGAAATGGAATATACAAGGGTTTGGAAGAATATGATCGAACTTACCTATTTCACAATTAAGACCTTCATATCCAGACACACAATTACACTCATAACTATCCATATTGTCATCAACACATTCACCGTTATTTGCACATGGATTTGAGTCACAGGGTTTGGGTATTTCTAGATGGGATGAAGTGAAAGGCAAGAGGACAAATATTTGTTATTTTTGGGTTGTTCTACAGGGAGGTATTATTTTAAACTGAGGAACAAATAAGACGTTAAACCCTTAATAACCAACTACACATACGATCATAGAAATTCGTGTCCAAGAATTTGAGTGTGGTTCGAGTATAGATTGAAAGAATTGGAATATACAAGGGTTTGGAAGAATATGATCAAACTTACCTATTTCACAATTAAGACCTTCATATCCAGACACACAATTACACTCATAACTATCCATATTATTATCAACACATTCACCGCCATTTGCACATGGATTTGAATCACAGGGTTTGGGTATTTCTAGACGGGAAGGATTGAAAGGCGAGTTATAGAACGTATTATTTAAAGTTTGGTTATTAAACAGAGGGGTATTAAGTTTAAACTAATAACTGACTAAGACGTTAAACACTTAATAACCAACTACAGACAAAATTATAGGCAATCATGTGTAAGAATTTGAGTGTGGTTCGAGTATAGCTGGGAAGAAATGGAATATTACAGGGTTTGGAAGATAAAAAGAGTTTAGATATAGCTACACGCGATATAATTCATATGTAAATTTTGAAAGGTTTTTAGCATTTGTAACTATCTCTTCGATGTATATAATATGTTATATGATTACCAAAAAATATGATCAAACTTACCTATTTCACAATTAAGACCTTCATATCCATCAACACAATTACACTCATAACTATCCATATTATTATCAACACATTCACCGTTATTTGCACATGGATTTGAGTCACAGGGTTTGGGTATTTCTAGATGGGATGGAGTGAAAGGAAAGAGGTAAAATATTTGTTATTCTTGGGTTATTATACAGGGAGGTATTTAGTTTAAACTGAGAACCGAATAAGATGATATAACCTTGATAACGAATTACGCATCCGATCATAGATAATCGTGTGCATGAATATAAATATGATTCGAATATAGCTGGAATGAAAAGGGTTTGGAAGATAAAAAGAGTTTGGATATAACCATATAAGATATAATTTATGAAAATTCCCAAAGTTTTTTTTAGCAATTGTAACTATCTCAACGATGTATATGTAATGATATATGATAACCAAAGAATATGATCGAACTTACCTATTTCACAATTAAGACCTTCATATCCATCAACACAATTACACTTGTAACTATCCATAATATTATCAACACATTCACCGTTATTTGCACATGGATTTGAGTCACAGGGTTTGGGTATTTCTGGATGGGATGGAGTAAAAGGAAAGAGGTAAAATATTTTTTATTCTTGGGTTATTCGACAGGGAGGTATTATTTTAAACTGAGAAACAAATAAGATGTTAAACCCTTAATAACCAACTAAACATACGATCATAGAAATTCGTGTCCAAGAATTTGAGTGTGGTTCGAGTATAGCTGGAAAGAAATGGAATATAACAGGGTTGGGAAGATAAAAAGAGTTTGGATACAGCGATATAATTTATACGTAAATTCCCAAAGGTTTTTAGCATTTGTAACTATCACATCAATGTATATAACATGTTATATGATAACCAAAGAATATGATCAAACTTACCTATTTCACAATTAAGACCTTCATATCCATCAACACAATTACACTCATAACTATCCATATTATCATCAACACATTCACCGTTATTTGCACATGGATTTGAGTCACAGGGTTTGGGTATTTCTAGAAGGGATGGAGTGAAAGGGAAGAGGTAAAATATTTTTATCTTTGGGTTATTTTATAGGGAGGTATTATTTTCAACTGGGGAACAAATAAGACGTTAAACCCTTAATAACCAACTACACATACAATCATAGAAATTCGTGTCCAAGAATTTGAGTGTGGTACGAGTATAGCTGGAAGGAAATGGAATATGAAGGGGTTGGAAGATAAAAAGAGTTTGGATATAGCGATATAATTTATACGTAAATTCCCAAAGGTTTTTTAGCATTTGTAACTATCACATCGATGTATATAACAAGTTATATGATTACCAAAGAAGATGATCAAACTTACCTATTTCGCAATTAAGACCTTCATATCCATCAACACAATTACACTCATAACTATCCATATTATCATCAACACATTCACCGTTATTTGCACATGGATTTGAGTCACAGGGTTTGGGTGTTTCTAGATGGGATGAAGTGAAAGGCGAGTGGTAGAAAACATTTTTTATTTTTAGATTATTATTCAGGGATGTATTTAGTTTAAACTAAGAACTGACTAAGACGTTAAACCCTTAATAACCAACAACACACAAAGTTATAGGCAATCATGTGCATGAATTTGAGGATGGTCTGAGTATATCTAGAATAAAATGGAATGAAAAGGGTTTGGAAGGTAAAAAGAGTTTAGATATAGCTACATGTACAAAGTTGTATATAAATTGATATATGATTACCAAAGAATATGATCAAACCTACCTTTTTCACAATTACGACCTTCATATCCAGTTGCACAATTACACGCATAAGTGGACAAATTATCAACACATTCACCACTATTTTCACATGGATTTGAGTCACATGGTTTAGATATTTCTGGATTGGAAAGATTGGAAGGGGGCAGGTAGAAAACATTATTTATTCTTGGACAATTGCATAGAGAGTTATTTAGTTTAAACTAAGAACTGACTAAACTTAAAACCCATAATAACCAACTACACATACAAAAATTTAAATTTATAAATTTAAGTATGGCATGTGTATAGCTTGAATGGAATGGATTCCGTAGAAAAAAAGGAGTTTGAATATAGCTACATGTGGTCGGATATATATGTAAATGCGCATATCAATGTATATATAATCTTATGCGGTTTCTAATGTGTACGATAAAACTTACTTATTTCACACTCAAGAACTATCCAGTAACACAATTGCATACAATTGATCATGGAAACATTCACCGCTATTTGCACACGTGTTTAAGTCACATGATTTGGGAACTACTAGGATGGAAAGAAAGTACAGGCAAAGAAAAATTGTGGCACACATAAATATACATATTTATACCTGAGAATTATATCCATATAATCACGAATTACACACATGTAAATAACCACATTCGTGAACTAATTTCTACATGAGTTGGAAACCATGGATTAAGTACTCCTGGGATGGAGTAGAATGTAAAAAATGGTTTGACTGCGAAAAGAGTAGGCTTATTGCCGCAGTAAATGGTTCATAAGCCGATACACCACCAGTTTCAACGACTGATGATTGGGGATACTTCACTTACCTGTTTCACAGTTATGTCCTTCGTATCCAGTCACACAATTACATGCATAACTATGCGAATTATCAACACATTCGCCGTCATTTGCACATGGATTTGAATGACAGGGTTTGAGGATGGCTTAAAAGGAAGGGATCGAATGGTAAGAGGCAGTGAACATGTACATGAACGCGATCACATATTACAACCGATATTTGAGGAATAAATGAGAACGGTGTAGCTAGAACAGATGGGATTGATACAAGTAGATTACAATAGCTTGACATACAAAACACACATATACTAACAAAATATAGTCATCCACCCACACACACACGAGAATGACTTGTTTCATGTTTTGTTACCGTGCAGTACATTAGCTATTCAATATAGATTGTGCAGAGCATCGCGCGCCTGAATCATCTGGGAATGATTAGATTTGACGAGCCACACAAAAAGTGTGAATGACGTCACAATCAAAAGGCAGGGGGGCTAGGAAGAAACACGTATTGACAGTGGTTTGAATAAGCTACGCAAAATGACAGTTAATTTGCAGGGCAATTAACTATTAACCATATATTGTTCTCAAGTGCTAGATATATGATAGTATATGTAATGTTTGGCCAACAATGTTGACTTACGTGTTTCACAATTTCTTCCCGTGAAGTCATCGTTACATTGACACTCATAACTATCTTCAAGTTGAATACACACTCCGTTAATGCATGGATTATTATCGCAAAGGTTAATTTCTGTTCAACAAATAAATGAAATCGTAATTTAAAATTAAAACATGTTGCTGTTGTATAACCTTTGACGAACACTTGCCATCTTGTGATGTAATAGCTCAAATACGTGTACGCCTCAAAGACTAAGACAACATTCGAAATATTGTATTAACAACGGATAAGGAGTTACTGTTGAGATTGTAATAAAAATACGAAACGTCCAATACTGTTAATTAGAGGTGGAGGTAACTTGGAACAATCACAATTTATATTGATTGTTAAAGTGTTGATATTTCCGAAAAATGAAAAATATATTAAAGTTTACTAAACATTAAATAATAATTACTGAAATTCGTCAGCATCTATAGCATCACAAATATATTTCCTCACTGAAGCATTTCAAAGATTAAAAAACCCACTTAATTCTCCTGTAAAATGTTTTTTTTTTTTAAATTATAATCTGTTCCATCTTACCCTCCATCAGTGCTGGTGCTGCCTCTTCGCCTGAAAGCACAATATTTAAAAATACAACATGTTAATGATTTTAGTAGCCCCATTTTTTATATTGCAATTGCTTAATCCATTGCTATCATTTTAATATTATTTTGATGCATGTCATAGGAACTAGAAAGAAGCACTAACGAAATTACACTACTATATTTGTTCATAACAATGAACTATTTTCAAATTATAACTTAAGATACAGTATTGCTTCTTAAAATTAATCAAACAATTATTGTCTAAATATCTGACCACATCATACAGTAAACAATAAATGAGGCCATGAACATGCACATGTAGAATATGGCACAAATTGGAATCGCCACCGATGTTTTGGAAGATTTTATATTTAAGGCAGTTCGGGACAGATTTTACACTGCTGATCATGATATGGTATATATAGAATTTCTCATTGTATATAATGGAAATCCTATATATTACAATCTCACTAAGTTAAAAGATATTGTTTTTTCAAACAAAATGTTAAGAATGAAGAAAAAATGTTCCATATAAACCCGTGCAAAATACACTTTAATAACATCAGCTAATGGAAAAATTGGTAAGATGACATAATTTTCTTCAAATCAACCTGAGCCACATTGATGAGATATTGTCTGGGAATTTGCACTAGGACAACATAATCTGCCAATAAATTAAAGTAACCAAATTATGAAACAATACATAAATAATAATATCATTACCCGATGATTAAAATAAAAACGTATAAATTATAAAAACCCGAATTCTGAGTTTTACTAATATTATCATTACCCGTTGATTAAAATGCAGCCTATGAGTTTTACCAATTTTCGAACTGACAGAACTTCATTTACACTATGTTATCAATATACATTTGTATTATTGATTTGTTTCAGTCGTTGTGTTTTGTTGGTACGTGATATCAGTTTTCCGGTAATGTTTTTGTGGACTGTTTGAAATATGAGAAATGTTTTAAATCTTATTGGCTTTAAAGGTTTGTTATTTAGGATTTTGGTCATATGCCTTTTTGCAATAACATGGTTGCTTAATTAAACTTGATATTTTGTGATGGTAATTCACGGCCATCCAAACGGCTATTTTCTCGTATGCTGAAAGCAACAAAATAAAGCTCAGTTGAAGTGATTCAACTGGTCGTGTACTAGAAATGACACTCGAAAAATCAAATACCCCCGAAAAACATATTGTTTGTTGGTATTTCCAAAACCATCAAGATTTGTTACATTACCCATTACGATAATCTCCTCTGTGATGACTATAACTTTGAATATCATTTGGGCATGTTGTTATGTAAACTTCAATCAGGTTGTTGGTTTTTGTTAAATAGTTATGTTAACAACTATAACTTACATTCATTAGCACAACTAAAATCAACAGAGAGGAATCTTGTTTGTCCTGGGCAAGGATTCCCGCCATGGAATTTTGTTCCAAATGGCACAGTGCATGTTTGCCTTCCATTACACAGTGAACTTATTGCTTGGGGAGATGACTCGGACACGCATTCATCAGCAGCTAAAGGGGTTTCTATGTCACATCCCACGTCATCAGCAGCGCGACCATAACTGGCACTATTTATATAAATATATTGTCCAAGACTGCACTGCAATTTTAACATAATTTCACGTGTCCCTCTAGTTCCACATGACCGTAACATTTCTTGCTGGTCGTAACAGCTAGGAGGGCCATCAACAGCAACAGCTGGGAGTGCTAAGTCAATTGCAATAACGTCCTCTTCATCCTCATCCTCACCAACTGTATAATATATAACAAATATTCATTATAGCAAAAAACAAAATCCTTTATTCATTGACTAATAGTTTAGGACCGGGGTATATTGTTATTCTTCGCAAAAAATGTCAAAATCACAGATACATAGGTGTTAATATAATCCGATTCATCAAGAATCTGGTATTTTACACATTCTGTGTTTGTGTATCAGAATCCGTTTTCTGCAAAAATATGGTAATCATACATTGTAGACATACAGATTGCTATTGACAATTTAGGAAATGTTCATAGCATCCAGAAACATTGATATTCTATTAAAAAAAATTAGTAATTGATAATACATTACTGATTTGTGCTTATATTAATGCTCACCTTCTGTTACCACAGATGGTATCTCAGGAGGAGGTGATGGTGGTGGAATAGTAGTTACAACAACTGGTATCTCAGGAGGTGGTGGTGGTGGAATAGTAGTTACAACAGCTGGTATCTCAGGAGGTGGTGGTGGAATAGTAGTTACAACAGCTGGTATCTCAGGAGGTGGTGGTGGTGGTGGTGGAATAGTAGTTACAACAGCTGGTATCTCAGGAGGTGGTGGCGGTGGAATAGTAGTTACCACAGCTGGTATCTCAGGAGGTGGTGGTGGAATAGTAGTTACAACAGCTGGTATCTCAGGAGGTGGTGGTGGTGGTGGAATAGTAGTTACAACTGATGGTATCTCAGGCAGTGGTGGTGGTGGACTAGTAGTTACCACAACTGGTATTTCAGGAGGTGGTTGTGGTGGTGGAATAGTAGTTACTACAGCCGGAATTTGAGGTGGTTGTTGTGGTGGTTGGATAGTTGTTATAACAGCTTGTAGCTCAGGAGGAGGAGGTGGTGGTGGTGGAATGGTAGTTACCACAGCTTGTATCTCAGGAGGCGGTGGTGGTGGAATAGTGGTTACAACAGCTGGTATCTGAGGTGGTGGTAGTCGTTGTGGAATAATATTTACGGCAGCTGGAATCTGGGTGTGTGGTGGCTGTGGTGGTGGTGGGATAGTAGTTAAAACAGCTGGCATCTCAGGAGGTGGTGGCCGGAGAGTAGTTACAGCAGCTGGTATTCGAGGAGGTGAAGTTGGTGGTGGAATTGTAGTTACCACAGCTGGTATCCCAGGAGGTGGTGGCGGAGGAATAATAGTTACCACAGTTGGTATCCCAGGAGGTGGGGGTGGTGGCGGGACAGTAGTTACAACAGCTGGTATTCCAGGAGGAGGTGGTGGTGGTGGAGCAGTAGTTACCACAGCTGGTATCCCGGGAGGTGGTGGTGGTGGTGGAATAGTAGTTACCACGGCTGGTATCCCAGGAGGTGGTGGCGGTGGAACAGTAGTTACCACAGCTGGTATCCCGGGAGGTGGTGGTGGTGGGATTGTAGTCACAACAGCTGGTATCCCAGGAGGTGGGGGTGGTGGCGCGACAGTAGTTACAACAGCTGGTATTCCAGGAGGAGGTGGTGGTGGTGGTGGTGGAATAGTAGTTACCACAGCTGGTATCCCAGGAGGTGGTGGTGGAATAGTAGTTACGACAGCTGGTATCCCAGGAGGTGGTGGTGGTGGTGGAACAGTAGTTACCACAGCTGGTATCCCAGGAGGTGGTAGTGGCGGTGGGATAGTAGTCACAGCAGTTGGGATAGGAATAGCACCTGGAGTTAGAGGTGGTGGAATGGTCGTTACAACAGCTGGCCCAGGTGGTTCAGGAATTGTAGTCATACCAGCGCGAATTGTATTGAGCATTGGTGGTGGTTGTGTGTCGGTAATGGCTGGAATGAATAAATGGTCGCACAGTTGCATTTGTCAATATAGCTGTAGAATTGACGTTTTAATTGTTATTAATATTATTTTACTAAACAAATTAAAATAAACAACATTCATATTTATTATTGTTAACGACATAAATATGAACAAAAACTTACCTGGCAATGCCACCGGTTTACCATCACCTAAATGTTTGAAGAAGAATATAAGTATAATTATATAAATAAATGTTATGTTACAATGTAAAAGATTAAACAGATTATTCGATGCAATATTCCATGTTTATAGGAACATTACTAATACATCAGTAATTGTATCATTCATAATGAAGTCATAACAAAGTATAAAAAATGTGATATTTTGGACCACGTTCATAATCAATTCGGTTCCATTGTACGTTACGTTGTCAGACATTGATTTCAATGTTTCATCAGTTTAGATTGGATTAATTGCAAGAAAGAACTTTTTGTGCTGTGCAAACGTATACATTCAGAGACGGGATTCCATTCCCAACACAGACTGATATCGCCTACCTCTGGGTCTGAAGTAAACAACAAAGGTGTTCGAATATGACATAAACGTGCTGCAGAATTCCAAAATAAATTCTATTGTTTTCAGAAACTAAAACAATATAATACGCTCATTAAGCAACAGGCACGTATTATCAACATGTGCTTCCACAAGCCCAATAAGTACAGACACACTTACATGATTTTACACAGACATATTTCACATTGAGAAACGTCTCAACCCTCCTACCACAAGGATTTCCACCATGAAAGTTGGGACGAAATGGAACGATGCAATATCGTCTTCCTTCACACTTGTTTTTAACTGCTTGCAAAGTTGTCACGGAAATACACTCATCATCCTCTAGTGGTGTAAGCACATTGCATCCTACATCACCTTGTGATCGTCCATAACTTGCGCTTTGAATATAAACGTACTGTCCTTTTTCGCATTCCAGTCGAATTGATAAGCCTTTCGGTTTGATTCCACATCTGTTTTCCGCTGGCATCTCGTCATAACACTCAGGCGCACCTTCTACTTCAACTGCTGGCTCAAAGTCCATCAAGTACTCATCTTCGTCTGGGAGAGATGGTGTTGTAGCAGCAAAAGCTACCAAATGATGAAAAGCATTAGTATTTCACATGACAAGAAATGCACTATATACAAATATAAAACTAACGTGCAATATAATAGTATTTACTCAATAACAAAGTGTCATTAGTAGAAAGATACAGGAAGTTTGGTTACTGTTGATGCACGTTCCGTTGCCAATTGCGAGAATCATTAGGTTTAAATATCATTATAATTTGGTGATCTATAGATTAAAAAGTCTATATAATTATGTACGACTTTTGAAACAATTAGAACAATGAAAGGATTTCATCAGTGTAATTCAAATTTAGTTGGCCCCCTTAAGGCGATGTGCGCCAAGGTAGCATTTTGTTGTCATTATTACTTTAACATAATAACAGAGATCATACCTGGCAAAACTTCGGGTTCTCCTCCACCTATATATAAGGAAAACGCATATTTATTAAACAACGACTGGAATTCTTTACAATTATGTTTCATAAATGCTACTATATATATATATATATTGGCTTTAAGTAGTAAGAATGCAATAGCGTACCGAATGAACCGAATTTCATTGACTTCAAATGCAATTATTATTGAACTAATTCTAGTTAATATTAAATCAGAGAAAGATGAATATTGCATATTATATATCAAAATATTGATAGGTTGAAATGTAATACATAATTTGCCTGATGTAGAAAATTCAATGAAACATATTTCAATACATATATAATACGCCGTTGGTGTTATTGGCAACCAAAATAATAATGAATAATTTAAAAAATGTGTTGCAGTGTCTATTTCCCGCATGAAAATTATATATTATAATATTTTAAAGCTACGGTGGACTTGCGTGTTCCTTTCATGTGCAAGTAACCCAATATGACAATAAAACTATAATTATTGTTCGAAAATAATAACTTACATGATTTTACACAGACATATTTCACATTGAGAAAAGTCTCAACCCTCCTACCACAAGGATTTCCACCATGAAAGTTGGGACGAAATGGAACGACGCAAAATCTTCTTCCTTCACACTTGTCTTTAACTGCTTGCAAAGTTGTAACGGAAGTACACTCATCTGCCTCTAGTGGCGTAAGCACATCGCATCCTACATCACCTTTTGATCGTCCATAACTTGCGCTTTGAATATAAACGTACTGTCCTTTTTCGCATTCCAGTCGAATTGATAAGCCTTTTGGTTTGATTCCACATCTGTTTTCCGCTGGCATCTCGTCATAACACTCAGGCGCACCTTCTACTTCAACTGCTGGCTCAAAGTCCATCAAGTCCTCATCTTCGTCTTGGAGAGATGGTGTTGTAGCAGCAAAAGCTACCAAATGATAAAAGACATTAGTATTTCACATGACAAGAAATGCACTATATACAAATATAAAACTAACGTGCAATATAATAGTATTTACTCAATAACAAAGTGTCATTAGTAGAAAGATACATGAAGTTTGGTTACTGTTGATGCACGTTCCGTTGCCAATTGCGAGAATCATTAGGGTTAAATATCATTATAATTTGGTGATCTATAGATTAAAAAGTCTATATAATCATGTACGACTTTTGAAACAATTAAAACAATGAAAGGATTTCATCAGTGTAATTCAAATTTAGTTGGCCCCCTTAAGGCGATGTGCGCCAAGGTAGCATTTTGTTATCATTACAATGTCAATGATTACTTTAACATAATAACAGAGATCATACCTGGCAAAGCTTCGGGTTCTCCTCCACCTATATATAAGGCAAACGCATATTTATTAAACAAAGACTGGAATTCTTTACAATTATGTTTCACAAATGCTACTATATATATATATATATATATATATATATAGGCTTTAAGTAGTAAGAATGCAATAGCGTACCGAAAGAACCGAATTTCATTGACTTCAAATACAATTATTATTGAACTAATTCTAGTTAATATTAAATGCAGAGGAAGATGAATATTGCATATTATATATCAAAATATTGATAGGTTGAAATGTAATACATAATTTGTCTGATGTAGAAAATTCAATGAAACATATTTGAATACAAATATAATACGCCGTTGGTGTTATTGGCAATCAAGATAATAATGAATAATTTAAAAAATGTGTTGCAGTGTTTATTTCCCGCATGAAAATTATATATTGTAATATTTTAAAGCTACGGTGGACTTGCGTGTTCCTTTCATGTGCAAGTAACCCAATATGACAATAAAACTATAATTGTTGTTTGACAATAATAACTTACATGATTTTGCACAGACATATTTCACATTGAGAAACGTCTCAACCCTCCTACCACAAGGATTTCCACCATGAAAGTTGGGACGAAATGGAACGACGCAAGATCTTCTTCCTTCACACTTGTCTTTAACTGCTTGCAAAGTTGTTTCGGAAGTACACTCATCTGCCTCTAGTGGGGTAAGCACATCGCATCCTACATCACCTTGTGATCGTCCATAACTTGCGCTTTGAATATAAACGTACTGTCCTTTTTCGCATTCCAGTCGAATTGATAAGCCTTTTGGTTTGATTCCACATCTGTTTTCCGCTGGCATCTCGTCATAACACTCAGGCGCACCTTCTACTTCAACTGCTGGCTCAAAGTCCATCAAGTCCTCATCTTCGTCTGGGAGAGATGGTGTTGTAGCAGCAAAAGCTACCAAATGATAAAAAGCATTAGTATTTCACATGACAAGAAATGCACTATATACAAATATAAAACTAACGTGCAATATAATAGTATTTACTCAATAACAAAGTGTCATTAGTAGAAAGATACAGGAAGTTTGGTTACTGTTGATGCACGTTCTCTTGCCAATTGCGAGAATCATTAGGGTTAAATATCATTATAATTTGGTGATCTATAGATTAAAAAGTCTATATAATTATGTACGACTTTTGAAAAAATTAAAACAATGAAAGGATTTCATCAGTGTAATTCAAATTTAGTTGGCCCCCTTAAGGCGATGTGCGCCAAGGTAGCATTTTGTTGTCAATACAATGTCAATGATTATTTTAACATAATAACAGAGATCATACCTGGCAAAGCTTCGGGTTCTCCTCCACCTATATATAAGGCAAACGCATATTTATTAAACAAAGACTGGAATTCTTTACAATTATGTTTCACAAATGCTACTATATATATATATATTGGCTTTAAGTAGTAAGAATGCAATAGCGTACCGAATGAACCGAATTTCATTGACTTCAAATACAATTATTATTGAACTAATTCTAGTTAATATTAAATGCAGAGAAAGATGAATATTGCATATTATATATCAAAATATTGATAGGTTGAAATGTAATACATAATTTGCCTGATGTAGAAAATTCAATGAAACATATTTCAATACAAATATAATACGCCGTTGGTGTTATTGGCAATCAAGATAATAATGAATAATTTAAAAAATGTGTTGCAGTGTTTATTTCCCGCATGAAAATTTTATATTGTAATATTTTAAAGCTACGGTGGACTTGCGTGTTTCTTTCATGTGCAAGTAACCCAATATGACAATAAAACTATAATTATTGTTCGACATTAATAACTTACATGATTTTACACAGACATATTTCACATTGAGAAACGTCTCAACCCTCCTACCACAAGGATTCCCACCATGAAAGTTGGGACGAAATGGAACGACGCAAGATCTTCTTCCTTCACACTTGTCTTTAACTGCTTGCAAAGTTGTCTCGGAAGTACACTCATCTGCCTCTAGTGGGGTAAGCACATCGCATCCTACATCACCTTGTGATCGTCCATAACTTGCGCTTTGAATATAAACGTACTGTCCTTTTTCGCATTCCAGTCGAATTGATAAGCCTTTTGGTTTGATTCCACATCTGTTTTCCGCTGGCATCTCGTCATAACACTCAGGCGCACCTTCTACTTCAACTGCTGGCTCAAAGTCCATCAAGTCCTCATCTTCGTCTGGGAGAGATGGTGTTGTAGCAGCAAAAGCTACCAAATGATAAACAGTATTAGTATTTCACATGACAAGAAATGCACTATATACAAATATAAAACTAACGTGCAATATAATAGTATTTACTCAATAACAAAGTGTCATTAGAAGAAAGATACAGGAAGTTTGGTTACTGTTGATGCACGTTCCGTTGCCAATTGCGAGAATCATTAGGGTTAAATATCATTATAATTTGGTGATCTATAGATTAAAAAGTCTATATAATTATGTACGACTTTTGAAAAAATCAAAACAATGAAAGGATTTCATCAGTGTAATTAAAATTTAGTTGGCACCCTTAAGGCGATGTGCGCCAAGGTAGCATTTTGTTGTCAATAAAATGTCAATGATTATTTTAACATAATAACAGAGATCATACCTGGCAAAGCTTCGGGTTCTCCTCCACCTATATATAAGGAAAACGCATATTTATTAAACAAAGACTGGAATTCTTTACAATTATGTTTCACAAATGCTACTATATATATATATATATATATATATTGGCTTTAAGTAGTAAGAATGCAATAGCGTACCGAATGAACCGAATTTCATTGACTTCAAATACAATTATTATTGAACTAATTCTAGTTAATATTAAATGCAGAGAAAGATGAATATTGCATATTATATATCAAAATATTGATAGGTTGAAATGTAATACATAATTTGCCTGATGTAGAAAATTCAATGAAACATATTTCAATACAAATATAATAAGCCGTTGGTGTTATTGGCAATCAAGATAATAATGAATAATTTAAAAAATGTGTTGCAGTGTTTATTTCCCGCATGAAAATTGTATATTGTAATATTTTAAAGTTACGGTGGACTTGCGTGTTTCTGTCATGTGCAAGTAACCCAATATGACAATAAAACTATAATTATTGTTCGACATTAATAACTTACATGATTTTACACAGACATATTTCACATTGAGAAACGTCTCAACCCTCCTACCACAAGGATTTCCACCATGAAAGTTGGGACGAAATGGAACGACGCAAGATCTTCTTCCTTCACACTTGTCTTTAACTGCTTGCAAAGTTGTCTCGGAAGTACACTCATCTGCCTCTAGTGGGGTAAGCACATCGCATCCTACATCACCTTGTGATCGTCCATAACTTGCGCTTTGAATATAAACGTACTGTCCTTTTTCGCATTCCAGTCGAATTGATAAGCCTTTTGGTTTGATTCCACATCTGTTTTCCGCTGGCATCTCGTCATAACACTCAGGCGCACCTACTACTTCAACTGCTGGCTCAAAGTCCATCAAGTCCTCATCTTCGTCTGGGAGAGATGGTGTTGTAGCAGCAAAAGCTACCAAATGATAAAAAGAATTAGTATTTCACATGACAAGAAATGCACTATATACAAATATAAAACTAACGTGCAATATAATAGTATTTACTCAATAACAAAGTGTCATTAGTAGAAAGATACAGGAAGTTTGGTTACTGTTGATGCACGTTCCCTTGCCAATTGCGAGAATCATTAGGGTTAAATATCATTATAATTTGGTGATCTATAGATTAAAAAGTCTATATAATTATGTACGACTTTTGAAACAATTAAAACAATGAAAGGATTTCATCAGTGTAATTCAAAATTAGTTGGCCCCCTTAAGGCGATGTGCGCCAAGGTAGCATTTTGTTGTCATTATAATGTCAATGATTACTTTAACATAATAACAGAGATCATACCTGGCAAAGCTTCGGGTTCTCCTCCACCTATATATAAGGCAAACGCATATTTATTAAACAAAGACTGGAATTCTTTACAATTATGTTTCACAAATGTTACTATATATATATATATTGGCTTTAAGTAGTAAGAATGCAATAGCGTACCAAATGAACCGAATTTCATTGACTTCAAATACAATTATTATTGAACTAATTCTAGTTAATATTAAATGCAGAGAAAGATGAATATTGCATATTATATATCAAAATATTGATAGGTTGAAATGTAATACATAATTTGCCTGATGTAGAAAATTCAATGAAACATATTTCAATACAAATATAATACGCCGTTGGTGTTATTGGCAATCAAGATAATAATGAATAATTTAAAAAATGTGTTGCAGTGTTTATTTCCCGCATGAAAATGATATATTGTAATATTTTAAAGCTACGGTGGACTTGCGTGTTCCTTTCATGTGCAAGTAACCCAATATGACAATAAAACTATAATTGTTGCTTGACAATAATAACTTACATGATTTTGCACAGACATATTTCACATTGAGAAACGTCTCAACCCTCCTACCACAAGGATTTCCACCATGAAAGTTGGGACGAAATGGAACGACGCAAGATCTTCTTCCTTCACACTTGTCTTTAACTGCTTGCAAAGTTGTTTCGGAAGTACACTCATCTGCCTCTAGTGGGGTAAGCACATCGCATCCTACATCACCTTGTGATCGTCCATAACTTGCGCTTTGAATATAAACGTACTGTCCTTTTTCGCATTCCAGTCGAATTGATAAGCCTTTTGGTTTGATTCCACATCTGTTTTCCGCTGGCATCTCGTCATAACACTCAGGCGCACCTTCTACTTCAACTGCTGGCTCAAAGTCCATCAAGTCCTCATCTTCGTCTGGGAGAGATGGTGTTGTAGCAGCAAAAGCTACCAAATGATAAAAAGCATTAGTATTTCACATGACAAGAAATGCACTATATACAAATATAAAACTAACATGCAATATAATAGTATTTACTCAATAACAAAGTGTCATTAGAAGAAAGATACAGGAAGTTTGGTTACTGTTGATGCACGTTCCGTTGCCAATTGCGAGAATCATTAGGGTTAAATATCATTATAATTTGGTGATCTATAGATTAAAAAGTCTATATAATTATGTACGACTTTTGAAAAAATTAAAACAATGAAAGGATTTCATCAGTGTAATTCAAATTTAGTTGGCCCCCTTAAGGCGATGTGCGCCAAGGTAGCATTTTGTTGTCAATAAAATGTCAATGATTATTTTAACATAATAACAGAGATCATACCTGGCAAAGCTTCGGGTTCTCCTCCACCTATATACAAGGAAAACGCATATTTATTAAACAAAGACTGGAATTCTTTACAATTATGTTTCACAAATGCTACTATATATATATATATATATATTGGCTTTAAGTAGTAAGAATGCAATAGCGTACCGAATGAACCGAATTTCATTGACTTCAAATACAATTATTATTGAACTAATTCTAGTTAATATTAAATGCAGAGAAAGATGAATATTGCATATTATATATCAAAATATTGATAGGTTGAAATGTAATACATAATTTGCCTGATGTAGAAAATTCAATGAAACATATTTCAATACAAATATAATACGCCGTTGGTGTTATTGGCAATCAAGATAATAATGAATAATTTAAAAAATGTGTTGCAGTGTTTATTTCCCGCATGAAAATTTTATATTGTAATATTTTAAAGCTACGGTGGACTTGCGTGTTTCTTTCATGTGCAAGTAACCCAATATGACAATAAAACTATAATTATTGTTCGACATTAATAACTTACATGATTTTACACAGACATATTTCACATTGAGAAACGTCTCAACCCTCCTACCACAAGGATTTCCACCATGAAAGTTGGGACGAAATGGAACGACGCAAGATCTTCTTCCTTCACACTTGTCTTTAACTGCTTGCAAAGTTGTCTCGGAAGTACACTCATCTGCCTCTAGTGGGGTAAGCACATCGCATCCTACATCACCTTGTGATCGTCCATAACTTGCGCTTTGAATATAAACGTACTGTCCTTTTTCGCATTCCAGTCGAATTGATAAGCCTTTTGGTTTGATTCCACATCTGTTTTCCGCTGGCATCTCGTCATAACACTCAGGCGCACCTACTACTTCAACTGCTGGCTCAAAGTCCATCAAGTCCCCATCTTCGTCTTGGAGAGATGGTGTTGTAGCAGCAAAAGCTACCAAATGATAAAAAGCATTAGTATTTCACATGACAAGAAATGCACTATATACAAATATAAAACTAACGTGCAATATAATAGTATTTACTCAATAACAAAGTGTCATTAGTAGAAAGATACAGGAAGTTTGGTTACTGTTGATGCGCGTTCCCTTGCCAATTGCGAGAATCATTAGGGTTAAATATCATTATAAATTGGTGATCTATAGATTAAAAAGTCTATATAATTATGTACGACTTTTGAAACAATTAAAACAATGAAAGGATTTCATCAGTGTAATTCAAATTTAGTTGGCCCCCTTAAGGCGATGTGCGCCAAGGTAGCATTTTGTTGTCATTATAATGTCAATGATTACTTTAACATAATAACAGAGATCATACCTGGCAAAGCTTCGGGTTCTCCTCCACCTATATATAAGGCAAACGCATATTTATTAAACAAAGACTGGAATTCTTTACAATTATGTTTCACAAATGCTACTATATATATATATATTGGCTTTAAGTAGTAAGAATGCAATAGCGTACCGAATGAACCGAATTTCATTGACTTCAAATACAATTATTATTGAACTAATTCTAGTTAATATTAATTGCAGAGAAAGATGAATATTGCATATTATATATCAAAATATTGATAGGTTGAAATGTAATACATAATTTGCCTGATGTAGAAAATTCAATGAAACATATTTCAATACAAATATAATACGCCGTTGGTGTTATTGGCAATCAAGATAATAATGAATAATTTAAAAAATGTGTTGCAGTGTTTATTTCCCGCATGAAAATGATATATTGTAATATTTTAAAGCTACGGTGGACTTGCGTGTTCCTTTCATGTGCAAGTAACCCAATATGACAATAAAACTATAGTTGTTGCTTGACAATAATAACTTACATGATTTTGCACAGACATATTTCACATTGAGAAACGTCTCAACCCTCCTACCACAAGGATTTCCACCATGAAAGTTGGGACGAAATGGAACGACGCAAGATCTTCTTCCTTCACACTTGTCTTTAACTGCTTGCAAAGTTGTTTCGGAAGTACACTCATCTGCCTCTAGTGGGGTAAGCACATCGCATCCTACATCACCTTGTGATCGTCCATAACTTGCGCTTTGAATATAAACGTACTGTCCTTTTTCGCATTCCAGTCGAATTGATAAGCCTTTTGGTTTGATTCCACATCTGTTTTCCGCTGGCATCTCGTCATAACACTCAGGCGCACCTTCTACTTCAACTGCTGGCTCAAAGTCCATCAAGTCCTCATCTTCGTCTGGGAGAGATGGTGTTGTAGCAGCAAAAGCTACGAAATGATCAAAAGCATTAGTATTTCACATGACAAGAAATGCACTATATACAAATATAAAACTAACGTGCAATATAATAGTATTTACTCAATAACAAAGTGTCATTAGAAGAAAGATACAGGAAGTTTGGTTACTGTTGATGCACGTTCCGTTGCCAATTGCGAGAATCATTAGGGTTAAATATCATTATAATTTGGTGATCTATAGATTAAAAAGTCTATATAATTATGTACGACTTTTGAAAAAATTAAAACAATGAAAGGATTTCATCAGTGTAATTCAAATTTAGTTGGCCCCCTTAAGGCGATGTGCGCCAAGGTAGCATTTTGTTGTCAATAAAATGTCAATGATTATTTTAACATAATAACAGAGATCATACCTGGCAAAGCTTCGGGTTCTCCTCCACCTATATATAAGGAAAACGCATATTTATTAAACAAAGACTGGAATTCTTTACAATTATGTTTCACAAATGCTACTATATATATATATATATATATATATTGGCTTTAAGTAGTAAGAATGCAATAGCGTACCGAATGAACCGAATTTCATTGACTTCAAATACAATTATTATTGAACTAATTCTAGTTAATATTAAATGCAGAGAAAGATGAATATTGCATATTACATATCAAAATATTGATAGGTTGAAATGTAATACATAATTTGCCTGTTGTAGAAAATTCAATGAAACATATTTCAATACAAATATAATACGCCGTTGGTGTTATTGGCAATCAAGATAATAATGAATAATTTAAAAAATGTGTTGCAGTGTTTATTTCCCGCATGAAAATTTTATATTGTAATATTTTAAAGCTACGGTGGACTTGCGTGTTTCTTTCATGTGCAAGTAACCCAATATGACAATAAAACTATAATTATTGTTCGACATTAATAACTTACATGATTTTGCACAGACATATTTCACATTGAGAAACGTCTCAACCCTCCTACCACAAGAATTTCCACCATGAAAGTTGGGACGAAATGGAACGACGCAAGATCTTCTTCCTTCACACTTGTCTTTAACTGCTTGCAAAGTTGTCTCGGAAGTACACTCATCTGCCTCTAGTGGGGTAAGCACATCGCATCCTACATCACCTTGTGATCGTCCATAACTTGCGCTTTGAATATAAACGTACTGTCCTTTTTCGCATTCCAGTCGAATTGATAAGCCTTTTGGTTTGATTCCACATCTGTTTTCCGCTGGCATCTCGTCATAACACTCAGGCGCACCTACTACTTCAACTGCTGGCTCAAAGTCCATCAAGTCCTCATCTTCGTCTGGGAGAGATGGTGTTGTAGCAGCAAAAGCTACCAAATGATAAAAAGCATTAGTATTTCACATGACAAGAAATGCACTATATACAAATATAAAACTAACGTGCAATATAATAGTATTTACTCAATAACAAAGTGTCATTAGAAGAAAGATACAGGAAGTTTGGTTACTGTTGATGCACGTTCCGTTGCCAATTGCGAGAATCATTAGGGTTAAATATCATTATAATTTGGTGATCTATAGATTAAAAAGTCTATATAATTATGTACGACTTTTGAAAAAATTAAAACAATGAAAGAATTTCATCAGTGTAATTCAAATTTAGTTGGCCCCCTTAAGGCGATGTGCGCCAAGGTAGCATTTTGTTGTCAATAAAATGTCAATGATTATTTTAACATAATAACAGAGATCATACCTGGCAAAGCTTCGGGTTCTCCTCCACCTATATATAAGGAAAACGCATATTTATTAAACAAAGACTGGAATTCTTTACAATTATGTTTCACAAATGCTACTATATATATATATATTGGCTTTAAGTAGTAAGAATGCAATAGCGTACCGAATGAACCGAATTTCATTGACTTCAAATACAATTATTATTGAACTAATTCTAGTTAATATTAAATGCAGAGAAAGATGAATATTGCATATTATATATCAAAATATTGATAGGTTGAAATGTAATACATAATTTGCCTGATGTAGAAAATTCAATGAAACATATTTCAATACAAATATAATACGCCGTTGGTGTTATTGGCAATCAAGATAATAATGAATAATTTAAAAAATGTGTTGCAGTGTTTATTTCCCGCATGAAAATGATATATTGTAATATTTTAAAGCTACGGTGGACTTGCGTGTTCCTTTCATGTGCAAGTAACCCAATATGACAATAAAACTATAATTGTTGCTTGACAATAATAACTTACATGATTTTGCACAGACATATTTCACATTGAGAAACGTCTCAACCCTCCTACCACAAGGATTTCCACCATGAAAGTTGGGACGAAATGGAACGACGCAAGATCTTCTTCCTTCACACTTGTCTTTAACTGCTTGCAAAGTTGTTTCGGAAGTACACTCATCTGCCTCTAGTGGGGTAAGCACATCGCATCCTACATCACCTTGTGATCGTCCATAACTTGCGCTTTGAATATAAACGTACTGTCCTTTTTCGCATTCCAGTCGAATTGATAAGCCTTTTGGTTTGATTCCACATCTGTTTTCCGCTGGCATCTCGTCATAACACTCAGGCGCACCTACTACTTCAACTGCTGGCTCAAAGTCCATCAAGTCCTCATCTTCGTCTGGGAGAGATGGTGTTGTAGCAGCAAAAGCTACCAAATGATAAAAAGCATTAGTATTTCACATGACAAGAAATGCACTATATACAAATATAAAACTAACGTGCAATATAATAGTATTTACTCAATAACAAAGTGTCATTAGAAGAAAGATACAGGAAGTTTGGTTACTGTTGATGCACGTTCCGTTGCCAATTGCGAGAATCATTAGGGTTAAATATCATTATAATTTGGTGATCTATAGATTAAAAAGTCTATATAATTATGTACGACTTTTGAAAAAATTAAAACAATGAAAGGATTTCATCAGTGTAATTCAAATTTAGTTGGCCCCCTTAAGGCGATGTGCGCCAAGGTAGCATTTTGTTGTCAATAAAATGTCAATGATTATTTTAACATAATAACAGAGATCATACCTGGCAAAGCTTCGGGTTCTCCTCCACCTATATATAAGGAAAACGCATATTTATTAAACAAAGACTGGAATTCTTTACAATTATGTTTCACAAATGCTACTATATATATATATATATTGGCTTTAAGTAGTAAGAATGCAATAGCGTACCGAATGAACCGAATTTCATTGACTTCAAATACAATTATTATTGAACTAATTCTAGTTAATATTAAATGCAGAGAAAGATGAATATTGCATATTATATATCAAAATATTGATAGGTTGAAATGTAATACATAATTTGCCTGATGTAGAAAATTCAATGAAACATATTTCAATACAAATATAATACGCCGTTGGTGTTTTTGGCAATCAAGATAATAATGAATAATTTAAAAAATGTGTTGCAGTGTTTATTTCCCGCATGAAAATTTTATATTGTAATATTTTAAAGCTACGGTGGACTTGCGTGTTTCTTTCTTGTGCAAGTAACCCAATATGACAATAAAACTATAATTATTGTTCGACATTAATAACTTACATGATTTTGCACAGACATATTTCACATTGAGAAACGTCTCAACCCTCCTACCACAAGGATTTCCACCATGAAAGTTGGGACGAAATGGAACGACGCAAGATCTTCTTCCTTCACACTTGTCTTTAACTGCTTGCAAAGTTGTCTCGGAAGTACACTCATCTGCCTCTAGTGGGGTAAGCACATCGCATCCTACATCACCTTGTGATCGTCCATAACTTGCGCTTTGAATATAAACGTACTGTCCTTTTTCGCATTCCAGTCGAATTGATAAGCCTTTTGGTTTGATTCCACATCTGTTTTCCGCTGGCATCTCGTCATAACACTCAGGCGCACCTACTACTTCAACTGCTGGCTCAAAGTCCATCAAGTCCTCATCTTCGTCTTGGAGAGATGGTGTTGTAGCAGCAAAAGCTACCAAATGATAAAAAGCATTATTATTTCACATGACAAGAAATGCACTATATACAAATATAAAACTAACGTGCAATATAATAGTATTTACTCAATAACAAAGTGTCATTAGTAGAAAGATACAGGAAGTTTGGTTACTGTTGATGCACGTTCCTTTGCCAATTGCGAGAATCATTAGGGTTAAATATCATTATAATTTGGTGATCTATAGATTAAAAAGTCTATATAATTATGTACGACTTTTGAAACAATTAAAACAATGAAAGGATTTCATCAGTGTAATTCAAATTTAGTTGGCCCCCTTAAGGCGATGTGCGCCAAGGTAGCATTTTGTTGTCAATAAAATGTCAATGATTATTTTAACATAATAACAGAGATCATACCTGGCAAAGCTTCGGGTTCTCCTCCACCTATATATAAGGAAAACGCATATTTATTAAACAAAGACTGGAATTCTTTACAATTATGTTTCACAAATGCTACTATATATATATATATATTGGCTTTAAGTAGTAAGAATGCAATAGCGTACCGAATGAACCGAATTTCATTGACTTCAAATACAATTATTATTGAACTAATTCTAGTTAATATTAAATGCAGAGAAAGATGAATATTGCATATTACATATCAAAATATTGATAGGTTGAAATGTAATACATAATTTGCCTGATGTAGAAAATTCAATGAAACATATTTCAATACAAATATAATACGCCGTTGGTGTTATTGGCAATCAAGATAATAATGAATAATTTAAAAAATGTGTTGCAGTGTTTATTTCCCGCATGAAAATGATATATTGTAATATTTTAAAGCTACGGTGGACTTGCGTGTTCCTTTCATGTGCAAGTAACCCAATATGACAATAAAACTATAATTGTTGCTTGACAATAATAACTTACATGATTTTGCACAGACATATTTCACATTGAGAAACGTCTCAACCCTCCTACCACAAGGATTTCCACCATGAAAGTTGGGACGAAATGGAACGACGCAAGATCTTCTTCCTTCACACTTGTCTTTAACTGCTTGCAAAGTTGTTTCGGAAGTACACTCATCTGCCTCTAGTGGGGTAAGCACATCGCATCCTACATCACCTTGTGATCGTCCATAACTTGCGCTTTGAATATAAACGTACTGTCCTTTTTCGCATTCCAGTCGAATTGATAAGCCTTTTGGTTTGATTCCACATCTGTTTTCCGCTGGCATCTCGTCATAACACTCAGGCGCACCTTCTACTTCAACTGCTGGCTCAAAGTCCATCAAGTCCTCATCTTCGTCTGGGAGAGATGGTGTTGTAGCAGCAAAAGCTACCAAATGATAAAAAGCATTAGTATTTCACATGACAAGAAATGCACTATATACAAATATAAAACTAACGTGCAATATAATAGTATTTACTCAATAACAAAGTGTCATTAGTAGAAAGATACAGGAAGTTTGGTTACTGTTGATGCACGTTCCTTTGCCAATTGCGAGAATCATTAGGGTTAAATATCATTATAATTTGGTGATCTATAGATTAAAAAGTCTATATAATTATGTACGACTTTTGAAACAATTAAAACAATGAAAGGATTTCATCAGTGTAATTCAAATTTAGTTGGCCCCCTTAAGGCGATGTGCGCCAAGGTAGCATTTTGTTGTCATTACAATGTCAATGATTACTTTAACATAATAACAGAGATCATACCTGGCAAAGCTTCGGGTTCTCCTCCACCTATATATAAGGCAAACGCATATTTATTAAACAAAGACTGGAATTCTTTACAATTATGTTTCACAAATGCTACTATATATATATATATATATATATATTGGCTTTAAGTAGTAAGAATGCAATAGCGTACCGAATGAACCGAATTTCATTGACTTCAAATACAATTATTATTGAACTAATTCTAGTTAATATTAAATGCAGAGAAAGATGAATATTGCATATTATATATCAAAATATTGATAGGTTGAAATGTAATACATAATTTGCCTGATGTAGAAAATTCAATGAAACATATTTCAATACAAATATAATACGCCGTTGGTGTTATTGGCAATCAAGATAATAATGAATAATTTAAAAAATGTGTTGCAGTGTTTATTTCCCGCATGAAAATGATATATTGTAATATTTTAAAGCTACGGTGGACTTGCGTGTTCCTTTCATGTGCAAGTAACCCAATATGACAATAAAACTATAATTGTTGCTTGACAATAATAACTTACATGATTTTGCACAGACATATTTCACATTGAGAAACGTCTCAACCCTCCTACCACAAGGATTTCCACCATGAAAGTTGGGACGAAATGGAACGACGCAAGATCTTCTTCCTTCACACTTGTCTTTAACTGCTTGCAAAGTTGTCTCGGAAGTACACTCATCTTCCTCTAGTGGGGTAAGCACATCGCATCCTACATCACCTTGTGATCGTCCATAACTTGCGCTTTGAATATAAACGTACTGTCCTTTTTCGCATTCCAGTCGAATTGATAAGCCTTTTGGTTTGATTCCACATCTGTTTTCCGCTGGCATCTCGTCATAACACTCAGGCGCACCTACTACTTCAACTGCTGGCTCAAAGTCCATCAAGTCCTCATCTTCGTCTTGGAGAGATGGTGTTGTAGCAGCAAAAGCTACCAAATGATAAAAAGCATTAGTATTTCACATGACAAGAAATGCACTATATACAAATATAAAACTAACGTGCAATATAATAGTATTTACTCAATAACAAAGTGTCATTAGTAGAAAGATACAGGAAGTTTGGTTACTGTTGATGCACGTTCCTTTGCCAATTGCGAGAATCATTAGGGTTAAATATCATTATAATTTGGTGATCTATAGATTAAAAAGTCTATATAATTATGTACGACTTTTGAAACAATTAAAACAATGAAAGGATTTCATCAGTGTAATTCAAATTTAGTTGGCCCCCTTAAGGCGATGTGCGCCAAGGTAGCATTTTGTTGTCATTACAATGTCAATGATTACTTTAACATAATAACAGAGATCATACCTGGCAAAGCTTCGGGTTCTCCTCCACCTATATATAAGGCAAACGCATATTTATTAAACAAAGACTGGAATTCTTTACAATTATGTTTCACAAATGCTACTATATATATATATATATATATTGGCTTTAAGTAGTAAGAATGCAATAGCGTACCGAATGAACCGAATTTCATTGACTTCAAATACAATTATTATTGAACTAATTCTAGTTAATATTAAATGCAGAGAAAGATGAATATTGCATATTATATATCAAAATATTGATAGGTTGAAATGTAATACATAATTTGCCTGATGTAGAAAATTCAATGAAACATATTTCAATACAAATATAATACGCCGTTGGTGTTATTGGCAATCAAGATAATAATGAATAATTTAAAAAATGTGTTGCAGTGTTTATTTCCCGCATGAAAATGATATATTGTAATATTTTAAAGCTACGGTGGACTTGCGTGTTCCTTTCATGTGCAAGTAACCCAATATGACAATAAAACTATAATTGTTGCTTGACAATAATAACTTACATGATTTTGCACAGACATATTTCACATTGAGAAACGTCTCAACCCTCCTACCACAAGGATTTCCACCATGAAAGTTGGGACGAAATGGAACGACGCAAGATCTTCTTCCTTCACACTTGTCTTTAACTGCTTGCAAAGTTGTTTCGGAAGTACACTCATCTGCCTCTAGTGGGGTAAGCACATCGCATCCTACATCACCTTGTGATCGTCCATAACTTGCGCTTTGAATATAAACGTACTGTCCTTTTTCGCATTCCAGTCGAATTGATAAGCCTTTTGGTTTGATTCCACATCTGTTTTCCGCTGGCATCTCGTCATAACACTCAGGCGCACCTTCTACTTCAACTGCTGGCTCAAAGTCCATCAAGTCCTCATCTTCGTCTGGGAGAGATGGTGTTGTAGCAGCAAAAGCTACCAAATGATAAAAAGCATTAGTATTTCACATGACAAGAAATGCACTATATACAAATATAAAACTAACGTGCAATATAATAGTATTTACTCAATAACAAAGTGTCATTAGTAGAAAGATACAGGAAGTTTGGTTACTGTTGATGCACGTTCCTTTGCCAATTGCGAGAATCATTAGGGTTAAATATCATTATAATTTGGTGATCTATAGATTAAAAAGTCTATATAATTATGTACGACTTTTGAAACAATTAAAACAATGAAAGGATTTCATCAGTGTAATTCAAATTTAGTTGGCCCCCTTAAGGCGATGTGCGCCAAGGTAGCATTTTGTTGTCATTACAATGTCAATGATTACTTTAACATAATAACAGAGATCATACCTGGCAAAGCTTCGGGTTCTCCTCCACCTATATATAAGGCAAACGCATATTTATTAAACAAAGACTGGAATTCTTTACAATTATGTTTCACAAATGCTACTATATATATATATATATTGGCTTTAAGTAGTAAGAATGCAATAGCGTACCGAATGAACCGAATTTCATTGACTTCAAATACAATTATTATTGAACTAATTCTAGTTAATATTAAATGCAGAGAAAGATGAATATTGCATATTATATATCAAAATATTGATAGGTTGAAATGTAATACATAATTTGCCTGATGTAGAAAATTCAATGAAACATATTTCAATACAAATATAATACGCCGTTGGTGTTATTGGCAATCAAGATAATAATGAATAATTTAAAAAATGTGTTGCAGTGTTTATTTCCCGCATGAAAATGATATATTGTAATATTTTAAAGCTACGGTGGACTTGCGTGTTCCTTTCATGTGCAAGTAACCCAATATGACAATAAAACTATAATTGTTGCTTGACAATAATAACTTACATGATTTTGCACAGACATATTTCACATTGAGAAACGTCTCAACCCTCCTACCACAAGGATTTCCACCATGAAAGTTGGGACGAAATGGAACGACGCAAGATCTTCTTCCTTCACACTTGTCTTTAACTGCTTGCAAAGTTGTCTCGGAAGTACACTCATCTTCCTCTAGTGGGGTAAGCACATCGCATCCTACATCACCTTGTGATCGTCCATAACTTGCGCTTTGAATATAAACGTACTGTCCTTTTTCGCATTCCAGTCGAATTGATAAGCCTTTTGGTTTGATTCCACATCTGTTTTCCGCTGGCATCTCGTCATAACACTCAGGCGCACCTACTACTTCAACTGCTGGCTCAAAGTCCATCAAGTCCTCATCTTCGTCTTGGAGAGATGGTGTTGTAGCAGCAAAAGCTACCAAATGATAAAAAGCATTAGTATTTCACATGACAAGAAATGCACTATATACAAATATAAAACTAACGTGCAATATAATAGTATTTACTCAATAACAAAGTGTCATTAGTAGAAAGATACAGGAAGTTTGGTTACTGTTGATGCACGTTCCCTTGCCAATTGCGAGAATCATTAGGGTTAAATATCATTATAATTTGGTGATCTATAGATTAAAAAGTCTATATAATTATGTACGACTTTTGAAACAATTAAAACAATGAAAGGATTTCATCAGTGTAATTCAAAATTAGTTGGCCCCCTTAAGGCGATGTGCGCCAAGGTAGCATTTTGTTGTCATTACAATGTCAATGATTACTTTAACATAATAACAGAGATCATACCTGGCAAAGCTTCGGGTTCTCCTCCACCTATATATAAGGCAAACGCATATTTATTAAACAAAGACTGGAATTCTTTACAATTATGTTTCACAAATGCTACTATATATATATATATATTGGCTTTAAGTAGTAAGAATGCAATAGCGTACCGAATGAACCGAATTTCATTGACTTCAAATACAATTATTATTGAACTAATTCTAGTTAATATTAAATGCAGAGAAAGATGAATATTGCATATTATATATCAAAATATTGATAGGTTGAAATGTAATACATAATTTGCCTGATGTAGAAAATTCAATGAAACATATTTCAATACAAATATAATACGCCGTTGGTGTTATTGGCAATCAAGATAATAATGAATAATTTAAAAAATGTGTTGCAGTGTTTATTTCCCGCATGAAAATGATATATTGTAATATTTTAAAGCTACGGTGGACTTGCGTGTTCCTTTCATGTGCAAGTAACCCAATATGACAATAAAACTATAATTGTTGCTTGACAATAATAACTTACATGATTTTGCACAGACATATTTCACATTGAGAAACGTCTCAACCCTCCTACCACAAGGATTTCCACCATGAAAGTTGGGACGAAATGGAACGACGCAAGATCTTCTTCCTTCACACTTGTCTTTAACTGCTTGCAAAGTTGTCTCGGAAGTACACTCATCTTCCTCTAGTGGGGTAAGCACATCGCATCCTACATCACCTTGTGATCGTCCATAACTTGCGCTTTGAATATAAACGTACTGTCCTTTTTCGCATTCCAGTCGAATTGATAAGCCTTTTGGTTTGATTCCACATCTGTTTTCCGCTGGCATCTCGTCATAACACTCAGGCGCACCTACTACTTCAACTGCTGGCTCAAAGTCCATCAAGTCCTCATCTTCGTCTTGGAGAGATGGTGTTGTAGCAGCAAAAGCTACCAAATGATAAAAAGCATTAGTATTTCACATGACAAGAAATGCACTATATACAAATATAAAACTAACGTGCAATATAATAGTATTTACTCAATAACAAAGTGTCATTAGTAGAAAGATACAGGAAGTTTGGTTACTGTTGATGCACGTTCCCTTGCCAATTGCGAGAATCATTAGGGTTAAATATCATTATAATTTGGTGATCTATAGATTAAAAAGTCTATATAATTATGTACGACTTTTGAAACAATTAAAACAATGAAAGGATTTCATCAGTGTAATTCAAAATTAGTTGGCCCCCTTAAGGCGATGTGCGCCAAGGTAGCATTTTGTTGTCATTATAATGTCAATGATTACTTTAACATAATAACAGAGATCATACCTGGCAAAGCTTCGGGTTCTCCTCCACCTATATATAAGGCAAACGCATATTTATTAAACAAAGACTGGAATTCTTTACAATTATGTTTCACAAATGCTACTATATATATATATATATTGGCTTTAAGTAGTAAGAATGCAATAGCGTACCGAATGAACCGAATTTCATTGACTTCAAATACAATTATTATTGAACTAATTCTAGTTAATATTAAATGCAGAGAAAGATGAATATTGCATATTATATATCAAAATATTGATAGGTTGAAATGTAATACATAATTTGCCTGATGTAGAAAATTCAATGAAACATATTTCAATACAAATATAATACGCCGTTGGTGTTATTGGCAATCAAGATAATAATGAATAATTTAAAAAATGTGTTGCAGTGTTTATTTCCCGCATGAAAATGATATATTGTAATATTTTAAAGCTACGGTGGACTTGCGTGTTCCTTTCATGTGCAAGTAACCCAATATGACAATAAAACTATAATTGTTGCTTGACAATAATAACTTACATGATTTTGCACAGACATATTTCACATTGAGAAACGTCTCAACCCTCCTACCACAAGGATTTCCACCATGAAAGTTGGGACGAAATGGAACGACGCAAGATCTTCTTCCTTCACACTTGTCTTTAACTGCTTGCAAAGTTGTCTCGGAAGTACACTCATCTTCCTCTAGTGGGGTAAGCACATCGCATCCTACATCACCTTGTGATCGTCCATAACTTGCGCTTTGAATATAAACGTACTGTCCTTTTTCGCATTCCAGTCGAATTGATAAGCCTTTTGGTTTGATTCCACATCTGTTTTCCGCTGGCATCTCGTCATAACACTCAGGCGCACCTACTACTTCAACTGCTGGCTCAAAGTCCATCAAGTCCTCATCTTCGTCTTGGAGAGATGGTGTTGTAGCAGCAAAAGCTACCAAATGATAAAAAGCATTAGTATTTCACATGACAAGAAATGCACTATATACAAATATAAAACTAACGTGCAATATAATAGTATTTACTCAATAACAAAGTGTCATTAGTAGAAAGATACAGGAAGTTTGGTTACTGTTGATGCACGTTCCCTTGCCAATTGCGAGAATCATTAGGGTTAAATATCATTATAATTTGGTGATCTATAGATTAAAAAGTCTATATAATTATGTACGACTTTTGAAACAATTAAAACAATGAAAGGATTTCATCAGTGTAATTCAAAATTAGTTGGCCCCCTTAAGGCGATGTGCGCCAAGGTAGCATTTTGTTGTCATTATAATGTCAATGATTACTTTAACATAATAACAGAGATCATACCTGGCAAAGCTTCGGGTTCTCCTCCACCTATATATAAGGCAAACGCATATTTATTAAACAAAGACTGGAATTCTTTACAATTATGTTTCACAAATGCTACTATATATATATATATATATTGGCTTTAAGTAGTAAGAATGCAATAGCGTACCGAATGAACCGAATTTCATTGACTTCAAATACAATTATTATTGAACTAATTCTAGTTAATATTAAATGCAGAGAAAGATGAATATTGCATATTATATATCAAAATATTGATAGGTTGAAATGTAATACATAATTTGCCTGATGTAGAAAATTCAATGAAACATATTTCAATACAAATATAATACGCCGTTGGTGTTATTGGCAATCAAGATAATAATGAATAATTTAAAAAATGTGTTGCAGTGTTTATTTCCCGCATGAAAATGATATATTGTAATATTTTAAAGCTACGGTGGACTTGCGTGTTCCTTTCATGTGCAAGTAACCCAATATGACAATAAAACTATAATTGTTGCTTGACAATAATAACTTACATGATTTTGCACAGACATATTTCACATTGAGAAACGTCTCAACCCTCCTACCACAAGGATTTCCACCATGAAAGTTGGGACGAAATGGAACGACGCAAGATCTTCTTCCTTCACACTTGTCTTTAACTGCTTGCAAAGTTGTTTCGGAAGTACACTCATCTGCCTCTAGTGGGGTAAGCACATCGCATCCTACATCACCTTGTGATCGTCCATAACTTGCGCTTTGAATATAAACGTACTGTCCTTTTTCGCATTCCAGTCGAATTGATAAGCCTTTTGGTTTGATTCCACATCGGTTTTCCGCTGGCATCTCGTCATAACACTCAGGCGCACCTTCTACTTCAACTGCTGGCTCAAAGTCCATCAAGTCCTCATCTTCGTCTGGGAGAGATGGTGTTGTAGCAGCAAAAGCTACCAAATGATAAAAAGCATTAGTATTTCACATGACAAGAAATGCACTATATACAAATATAAAACTAACGTGCAATATAATAGTATTTACTCAATAACAAAGTGTCATTAGTAGAAAGATACAGGAAGTTTGGTTACTGTTGATGCACGTTCTCTTGCCAATTGCGAGAATCATTAGGGTTAAATATCATTATAATTTGGTGATCTATAGATTAAAAAGTCTATATCATTATGTACGACTTTTGAAACAATTAAAACAATGAAAGGATTTCATCAGTGTAATTCAAATTTAGTTGGCCCCCTTAAGGCGATGTGCGCCAAAGTAGCATTTTGTTGTCATTACAATGTCAATGATTACTTTAACATAATAACAGAGATCATACCTGGCAAAGCTTCGGGTTCTCCCCCACCTATATATAAGGCAAACGCATATTTATTAAACAAAGACTGGAATTCTTTACAATTATGTTTCACAAATGTTACTATATATATATATATTGGCTTTAAGTAGTAAGAATGCAATAGCGTACCAAATGAACCGAATTTCATTGACTTCAAATACAATTATTATTGAACTAATTCTAGTTAATATTAAATGCAGAGAAAGATGAATATTGCATATTATATATCAAAATATTGATAGGTTGAAATGTAATACATAATTTGCCTGATGTAGAAAATTCAATGAAACATATTTCAATACAAATATAATACGCCGTTGGTGTTATTGGCAATCAAGATAATAATGAATAATTTAAAAAATGTGTTGCAGTGTTTATTTCCCGCATGAAAATGATATATTGTAATATTTTAAAGCTACGGTGGACTTGCGTGTTCCTTTCATGTGCAAGTAACCCAATATGACAATAAAACTATAATTGTTGCTTGACAATAATAACTTACATGATTTTGCACAGACATATTTCACATTGAGAAACGTCTCAACCCTCCTACCACAAGGATTTCCACCATGAAAGTTGGGACGAAATGGAACGACGCAAGATCTTCTTCCTTCACACTTGTCTTTAACTGCTTGCAAAGTTGTTTCGGAAGTACACTCATCTGCCTCTAGTGGGGTAAGCACATCGCATCCTACATCACCTTGTGATCGTCCATAACTTGCGCTTTGAATATAAACGTACTGTCCTTTTTCGCATTCCAGTCGAATTGATAAGCCTTTTGGTTTGATTCCACATCTGTTTTCCGCTGGCATCTCGTCATAACACTCAGGCGCACCTACTACTTCAACTGCTGGCTCAAAGTCCATCAAGTCCTCATCTTCGTCTGGGAGAGATGGTGTTGTAGCAGCAAAAGCTACCAAATGATAAAAAGCATTAGTATTTCACATGACAAGAAATGCACTATATACAAATATAAAACTAACGTGCAATATAATAGTATTTACTCAATAACAAAGTGTCATTAGTAGAAAGATACAGGAAGTTTGGTTACTGTTGATGCACGTTCCCTTGCCAATTGCGAGAATCATTAGGGTTAAATATCATTATAATTTGGTGATCTATAGATTAAAAAGTCTATAAAATTATGTACGACTTTTGAAACAATTAAAACAATGAAAGGATTTCATCAGTGTAATTCAAATTTAGTTGGCCCCCTTAAGGCGATGTGCGCCAAGGTAGCATTTTGTTGTCATTATAATGTCAATGATTACTTTAACATAATAACAGAGATCATACCTGGCAAAGCTTCGGGTTCTCCTCCACCTATATATAAGGCAAACGCATATTTATTAAACAAAGACTGGAATTCTTTACAATTATGTTTCACAAATGCTACTATATATATATATATTGGCTTTAAGTAGTAAGAATGCAATAGCGTACCGAATGAACCGAATTTCATTGACTTCAAATACAATTATTATTGAACTAATTCTAGTTAATATTAAATGCAGAGAAAGATGAATATTGCATATTATATATCAAAATATTGATAGGTTGAAATGTAATACATAATTTGCCTGATGTAGAAAATTCAATGAAACATATTTCAATACAAATATAATACGCCGTTGGTGTTATTGGCAATCAAGATAATAATGAATAATTTAAAAAATGTGTTGCAGTGTTTATTTCCCGCATGAAAATGATATATTGTAATATTTTAAAGCTACGGTGGACTTGCGTGTTCCTTTCATGTGCAAGTAACCCAATATGACAATAAAACTGTAATTGTTGCTTGACAATAATAACTTACATGATTTTGCACAGACATATTTCACATTGAGAAACGTCTCAACCCTCCTACCACAAGGATTTCCACCATGAAAGTTGGGACGAAATGGAACGACGCAAGATCTTCTTCCTTCACACTTGTCTTTAACTGCTTGCAAAGTTGTTTCGGAAGTACACTCATCTGCCTCTAGTGGGGTAAGCACATCGCATCCTACATCACCTTGTGATCGTCCATAACTTGCGCTTTGAATATAAACGTACTGTCCTTTTTCGCATTCCAGTCGAATTGATAAGCCTTTTGGTTTGATTCCACATCTGTTTTCCGCTGGCATCTCGTCATAACACTCAGGCGCACCTTCTACTTCAACTGCTGGCTCAAAGTCCATCAAGTCCTCATCTTCGTCTGGGAGAGATGGTGTTGTAGCAGCAAAAGCTACCAAATGATAAAAAGCATTAGTATTTCACATGACAAGAAATGCACTATATACAAATATAAAACTAACGTGCAATATAATAGTATTTACTCAATAACAAAGTGTCATTAGTAGAAAGATACAGGAAGTTTGGTTACTGTTGATGCACGTTCCTTTGCCAATTGCGAGAATCATTAGGGTTAAATATCATTATAATTTGGTGATCTATAGATTAAAAAGTCTATATAATTATGTACGACTTTTGAAACAATTAAAACAATGAAAGGATTTCATCAGTGTAATTCAAATTTAGTTGGCCCCCTTAAGGCGATGTGCGCCAAGGTAGCATTTTGTTGTCATTACAATGTCAATGATTACTTTAACATAATAACAGAGATCATACCTGGCAAAGCTTCGGGTTCTCCTCCACCTATATATAAGGCAAACGCATATTTATTAAACAAAGACTGGAATTCTTTACAATTATGTTTCACAAATGCTACTATATATATATATATATATATTGGCTTTAAGTAGTAAGAATGCAATAGCGTACCGAATGAACCGAATTTCATTGACTTCAAATACAATTATTATTGAACTAATTCTAGTTAATATTAAATGCAGAGAAAGATGAATATTGCATATTATATATCAAAATATTGATAGGTTGAAATGTAATACATAATTTGCCTGATGTAGAAAATTCAATGAAACATATTTCAATACAAATATAATACGCCGTTGGTGTTATTGGCAATCAAGATAATAATGAATAATTTAAAAAATGTGTTGCAGTGTTTATTTCCCGCATGAAAATGATATATTGTAATATTTTAAAGCTACGGTGGACTTGCGTGTTCCTTTCATGTGCAAGTAACCCAATATGACAATAAAACTATAATTGTTGCTTGACAATAATAACTTACATGATTTTGCACAGACATATTTCACATTGAGAAACGTCTCAACCCTCCTACCACAAGGATTTCCACCATGAAAGTTGGGACGAAATGGAACGACGCAAGATCTTCTTCCTTCACACTTGTCTTTAACTGCTTGCAAAGTTGTCTCGGAAGTACACTCATCTTCCTCTAGTGGGGTAAGCACATCGCATCCTACATCACCTTGTGATCGTCCATAACTTGCGCTTTGAATATAAACGTACTGTCCTTTTTCGCATTCCAGTCGAATTGATAAGCCTTTTGGTTTGATTCCACATCTGTTTTCCGCTGGCATCTCGTCATAACACTCAGGCGCACCTACTACTTCAACTGCTGGCTCAAAGTCCATCAAGTCCTCATCTTCGTCTTGGAGAGATGGTGTTGTAGCAGCAAAAGCTACCAAATGATAAAAAGCATTAGTATTTCACATGACAAGAAATGCACTATATACAAATATAAAACTAACGTGCAATATAATAGTATTTACTCAATAACAAAGTGTCATTAGTAGAAAGATACAGGAAGTTTGGTTACTGTTGATGCACGTTCCTTTGCCAATTGCGAGAATCATTAGGGTTAAATATCATTATAATTTGGTGATCTATAGATTAAAAAGTCTATATAATTATGTACGACTTTTGAAACAATTAAAACAATGAAAGGATTTCATCAGTGTAATTCAAATTTAGTTGGCCCCCTTAAGGCGATGTGCGCCAAGGTAGCATTTTGTTGTCATTACAATGTCAATGATTACTTTAACATAATAACAGAGATCATACCTGGCAAAGCTTCGGGTTCTCCTCCACCTATATATAAGGCAAACGCATATTTATTAAACAAAGACTGGAATTCTTTACAATTATGTTTCACAAATGCTACTATATATATATATATATTGGCTTTAAGTAGTAAGAATGCAATAGCGTACCGAATGAACCGAATTTCATTGACTTCAAATACAATTATTATTGAACTAATTCTAGTTAATATTAAATGCAGAGAAAGATGAATATTGCATATTATATATCAAAATATTGATAGGTTGAAATGTAATACATAATTTGCCTGATGTAGAAAATTCAATGAAACATATTTCAATACAAATATAATACGCCGTTGGTGTTATTGGCAATCAAGATAATAATGAATAATTTAAAAAATGTGTTGCAGTGTTTATTTCCCGCATGAAAATGATATATTGTAATATTTTAAAGCTACGGTGGACTTGCGTGTTCCTTTCATGTGCAAGTAACCCAATATGACAATAAAACTATAATTGTTGCTTGACAATAATAACTTACATGATTTTGCACAGACATATTTCACATTGAGAAACGTCTCAACCCTCCTACCACAAGGATTTCCACCATGAAAGTTGGGACGAAATGGAACGACGCAAGATCTTCTTCCTTCACACTTGTCTTTAACTGCTTGCAAAGTTGTTTCGGAAGTACACTCATCTGCCTCTAGTGGGGTAAGCACATCGCATCCTACATCACCTTGTGATCGTCCATAACTTGCGCTTTGAATATAAACGTACTGTCCTTTTTCGCATTCCAGTCGAATTGATAAGCCTTTTGGTTTGATTCCACATCTGTTTTCCGCTGGCATCTCGTCATAACACTCAGGCGCACCTTCTACTTCAACTGCTGGCTCAAAGTCCATCAAGTCCTCATCTTCGTCTGGGAGAGATGGTGTTGTAGCAGCAAAAGCTACCAAATGATAAAAAGCATTAGTATTTCACATGACAAGAAATGCACTATATACAAATATAAAACTAACGTGCAATATAATAGTATTTACTCAATAACAAAGTGTCATTAGTAGAAAGATACAGGAAGTTTGGTTACTGTTGATGCACGTTCCTTTGCCAATTGCGAGAATCATTAGGGTTAAATATCATTATAATTTGGTGATCTATAGATTAAAAAGTCTATATAATTATGTACGACTTTTGAAACAATTAAAACAATGAAAGGATTTCATCAGTGTAATTCAAATTTAGTTGGCCCCCTTAAGGCGATGTGCGCCAAGGTAGCATTTTGTTGTCATTACAATGTCAATGATTACTTTAACATAATAACAGAGATCATACCTGGCAAAGCTTCGGGTTCTCCTCCACCTATATATAAGGCAAACGCATATTTATTAAACAAAGACTGGAATTCTTTACAATTATGTTTCACAAATGCTACTATATATATATATATATTGGCTTTAAGTAGTAAGAATGCAATAGCGTACCGAATGAACCGAATTTCATTGACTTCAAATACAATTATTATTGAACTAATTCTAGTTAATATTAAATGCAGAGAAAGATGAATATTGCATATTATATATCAAAATATTGATAGGTTGAAATGTAATACATAATTTGCCTGATGTAGAAAATTCAATGAAACATATTTCAATACAAATATAATACGCCGTTGGTGTTATTGGTAATCAAGATAATAATGAATAATTTAAAAAATGTGTTGCAGTGTTTATTTCCCGCATGAAAATGATATATTGTAATATTTTAAAGCTACGGTGGACTTGCGTGTTCCTTTCATGTGCAAGTAACCCAATATGACAATAAAACTATAATTGTTGCTTGACAATAATAACTTACATGATTTTGCACAGACATATTTCACATTGAGAAACGTCTCAACCCTCCTACCACAAGGATTTCCACCATGAAAGTTGGGACGAAATGGAACGACGCAAGATCTTCTTCCTTCACACTTGTCTTTAACTGCTTGCAAAGTTGTTTCGGAAGTACACTCATCTGCCTCTAGTGGGGTAAGCACATCGCATCCTACATCACCTTGTGATCGTCCATAACTTGCGCTTTGAATATAAACGTACTGTCCTTTTTCGCATTCCAGTCGAATTGATAAGCCTTTTGGTTTGATTCCACATCTGTTTTCCGCTGGCATCTCGTCATAACACTCAGGCGCACCTTCTACTTCAACTGCTGGCTCAAAGTCCATCAAGTCCTCATCTTCGTCTGGGAGAGATGGTGTTGTAGCAGCAAAAGCTACCAAATGATAAAAAGCATTAGTATTTCACATGACAAGAAATGCACTATATACAAATATAAAACTAACGTGCAATATAATAGTATTTACTCAATAACAAAGTGTCATTAGTAGAAAGATACAGGAAGTTTGGTTACTGTTGATGCACGTTCCTTTGCCAATTGCGAGAATCATTAGGGTTAAATATCATTATAATTTGGTGATCTATAGATTAAAAAGTCTATATAATTATGTACGACTTTTGAAACAATTAAAACAATGAAAGGATTTCATCAGTGTAATTCAAATTTAGTTGGCCCCCTTAAGGCGATGTGCGCCAAGGTAGCATTTTGTTGTCATTACAATGTCAATGATTACTTTAACATAATAACAGAGATCATACCTGGCAAAGCTTCGGGTTCTCCTCCACCTATATATAAGGCAAACGCATATTTATTAAACAAAGACTGGAATTCTTTACAATTATGTTTCACAAATGCTACTATATATATATATATATATTGGCTTTAAGTAGTAAGAATGCAATAGCGTACCGAATGAACCGAATTTCATTGACTTCAAATACAATTATTATTGAACTAATTCTAGTTAATATTAAATGCAGAGAAAGATGAATATTGCATATTATATATCAAAATATTGATAGGTTGAAATGTAATACATAATTTGCCTGATGTAGAAAATTCAATGAAACATATTTCAATACAAATATAATACGTCGTTGGTGTTATTGGCAATCAAGATAATAATGAATAATTTAAAAAATGTGTTGCAGTGTTTATTTCCCGCATGAAAATTATATATTGTAATATTTTAAAGCTACGGTGGTCTTGCGTGTTCCTTTCATGTGCAAGTAACCCAATATGACAATAAAACTATAATTATTGTTCGACAATAATAACTTACATGATTTTGCACAGACATATTTCACATTGAGAAACGTCTCAACCCTCTTACCACAAGGATTTCCACCATGAAAGTTGGGACGAAATGGAACGACGCAAGATCTTCTTCCTTCACACTTGTCTTTAACTGCTTGCAAAGTTGTCTCGGAAGTACACTCATCTTCCTCTAGTGGGGTAAGCACATCGCATCCTACATCACCTTGTGATCGTCCATAACTTGCGCTTTGAATATAAACGTACTGTCCTTTTTCGCATTCCAGTCGAATTGATAAGCCTTTTGGTTTGATTCCACATCTGTTTTCCGCTGGCATCTCGTCATAACACTCAGGCGCACCTTCTACTTCAACTGCTGGCTCAAAGTCCATCAAGTCCTCATCTTCGTCTGGGAGAGATGGTGTTGTAGCAGCAAAAGCTACCAAATAATAAAAAGCATTAGTATTTCACATGACAAGAAATGCACTATATACACATATAAAACTAACGTGCAATATAATAGTGTTTACTCAATAACAAAGTGTCATTAGTAGAAAGATACAGGAAGTTTGGTTACTGTTGATGCACTTTCCGTTGCCAATTGCGAGAATCATTGGTTAAATATCATTATAATTTGGTGATCTATAGATTAAAAAGTCCATATAATTATGTACTACTTTTGAAACAATTAAAACAATGAAAGGATTACATCAGTGTAATTCAAATTTAGTTGGCCCCCTTAAGGCGATGTGCGCCAAGGTAGCATTTTGTTGTTAATACAATGTCAATGATTACTTTAACATAATAACAGAGATCATACCTGGCAAAACTTCGGGTTCTCCTCCACCTATAGATAAGGAAAACGCATATTTATTAAACAAAGACTGGAATTCTATACAATTATGTTTCACAAATGCTACTATGTATGTATTGGATTTAAGTAGTAAGAATGCAATAGCGTACCGAATGAACCGAATTTCATTGACTTCAAATACAATTATTAATGAACTAATTCTAGTTAATATTAAATGCAGAGAAAGATGAATATTGCATATTATATATCAAAATATTGATAGGTTGAAATGTAATACATAATTTGCCTGATGTAGAAAACTCAATGAAACATATTTCAATACATATATAATACGCTGTTGGTGTTATTGGCAATCAAGATAATAATGAATAATTTAAAAACTGTGTTGCAGTGTTTATTTCCCGCATGAAAATTATATGTTGTAATATTTTAAAGCTACGGTAGACTTGCGTGTTCATTTCATGTGCAAGTAACCCAATATGACAATAAAACTATAATTATTGTTCGACAATAATAACTTACAAGATTTTACACAGACATATTTCACATTGAGAAACGTCTCAACCCTCCTACCACAAGGATTTCCACCATGAAAGTTGGGACGAAATGGAACGACGCAAGATCTTCTTCCTTCACACTTGTCTTTAACTGCTTGCAAAGTTGTCTCGGAAGTACACTCATCTTCCTCTAGTGGGGTAAGCACATCGCATCCTACATCACCTTGTGATCGTCCATAACTTGCGCTTTGAATATAAACGTACTGTTCTTCTTCGCATTCCAGTCGAATTGATAAGCCTTTTGGTTTGATTCCACATCTGTTTTCCGCTGGCATCTCGTCATAACACTCAGGCGCACCTTCTACTTCAACTGCAGGCTCCAAGTCCTTCAATTCCTCATCTTCGTCTGGGAGAGGTGGTGTTGTCGCAGCAAAAGCTACCAAATGATAAAAAGCATTAGTATTTCACATGACAAGAAATGCACTATATACAAATATGAAACTAACGTGCAATATAATAGTATTTACTCAATAACAAAGTGTCATTTGTAGAAAGACACAGGACGTTTGGTTACCGTTGATGCGCTTCCCGTTGCCAATTGCGAAAATCATTACTGATAAATATAATTATAATTTTGTTATCTACAGAATAAAATGTCCATGTAATTACGTATGAAACAATGAAAGCATTACATCACTGTTATTATAAATTCCTTGTCATCGAAGAACAACTTTTATATAAGAGAGGTAAAACATATTTAGTGTTTGCAAGTCTAAATATGAACTTGATAATGACCAAACTAGCACAAAATTGTATATGTCGCATAGGTGACACAATATAAAAAGTACTTTGTGTGAGTTTTGAGTTTGTATTTCTATGCACATAGAAAGTGTATGCCGGTCTGGTATAAGGTCATTTGTACTACAATATTGATAATATTAACTGCGTATTGACGTGTGAAAAAGGGTCACACAATCCATGAGTGTGTATGCATGGTAAAATTAGTAAATATTTCCATCCACATAAATAGGTATAAATTAAAGAAAATGAAAATGATCACCTGGAAATGCCTCTGGTGCTCCATCACCTGAATGTTAGGAAAAAGACATATGTTAAAAACTTGTTCACGAAAACAGCTAAACCTATATTCGTGACAAAGTTTTCAAGTAATCGCATACACACGTTTAATGCATGCAAAGTGTTTATGTTGTTGTTATATAACGGACAAATATTAAATGTTTGATCATATCCCCGTTTACCTACATGCACAAATACATTTTGTAAACAGGTGATTTGTACTCACATATTGCAGTGCAGCTATAATCAACAGTGAGAAATTTCTCAACTTTTTTCCCACATGGGTCACCGCCATGAAATTTCGATTTAAATGGAATGGTACATTTGTGCTTATTGTCACAAAGATCACGGATTGCTTGTAGCGACGTCGACGAAGTACATTCATCTGTCAACAATGGTTCTTCAATTCCACACCCGATATCACCAGCTGTCCGACCATAGCTAGCGCTTTTAATATGAATAGACTGATCTTTCTCACATAGTAGTTGAATATTCATATCTCTCTTGCCTTTGGTACCACATGTAGTCTGTATTCCTTTATCAACTGAACAATCCTGTGCACTTTCAAAAGCAGGTTCGTCGACTGCAATGGGAGCGACTGCAAATGAAATAATAATTGTTAAACATATCATTCAAGAGCAAATTAGCAATGCTGTGACACATAATTAATGAAATTATTATTCTGTTGACTATCATATCATTTTCACTCTATGACAGCTTGGTCATAAACACTTATTTAAAACGCTTCAGGATTCGCCTTTTGTTTAAGTAAAACGTGTTAGTAATGTTAGTTTAGTGTGCCCCATTTCAACAGCACAAATTGTTTTTGAATTCTGGAACTAGTGACAAAAAATACATAAAAATGTACACAATTGAAAACAATAATTAATAATTCTGACATAGCATACAGATAGTTTACCTTGTTTTGGAAACGCCTCTGCTTCATCAGGTGGATAGTCAGTGACAGAAGGAGATGTAGCGACTACTTGCATACCGGCTAGAAAATAAATTATTTGGTTTGAAATCAAATCAGATAGTTATATTACTAATATGTCAACACACACACCACAGATTTGCTACCCTATTTTTGTGTTGCATATAATATTTAATATAATACACGCTATGACCATTTATAAAATCGATTTCTGAATGTCTCGTACCATAAAAATTATACTGAAATTTGATTCAGAACAACGATTAATGTATTGGAATGTGTAACACTACTATACCTGGCTCTATTACAGGTAGTGATGATCCTGAAATGAAAAAAACACGTTACATAGCAAAATTAATCCCATTGCGCCAATATATAGCAATGTATCGTTTTACATCCTTACATATATACTCATTATTAAATTATATATGTAATAAATGGTATAAACCTTCACATGATTCTATGCCATCTCCTTGATATCCATCATTACACTGACATCCGAATCGGCCTTCTTTTGTTCCACAGTAGGCATCGGGGTGGCAAGTGATGTCGAAACACTCGACTTCGCCTCCGGTCTCACAAGAGCATTCGCCACTACAGTCTGTCGTCATCCATGTTTCACCATTCTGAAAGAAGATAAATACTTGATTACGACAATACGTTTTTAATCAATAGTGTAAATTACAAATCCGTTTTAGACTAATATCAATTACATTATCTAGTAGAAACACAGCTTACTAATAATGCTAACCTTTCTATATCCACCAGCGTCGTCAACACAACCGCATTCCTCTTCCGGTACACAGTCATTGCCACTTAGGATGTATCCCTCCATGCATTCACATCCTTCGTCACAGGCATCAGGACACGTAGGAGTTTTGCCATAAACACAGTTAGGAGTACACGTGGACATGCACGGGTTGTAACGGGAATAAGGTTGACAAGTAAGAGCTAAACAAAAAAGGTACAGTTTAGATTATTATGTGGTTAGAGAATGTGTTATACACAAACACGTAAAAAAAATTACTGTTTACAGGATAGATATGGAGATCTTGTAAAATGATTGGAATTATTTTGCTAACATTTCATTGATTCTCCTTACGAAACAGACGCCAAGCTTCACATACACTATTCATTTTGCTCATGCTACTGAATGAGATTGACAGGCTCACAATTGAACTTGTAATACGTTCATCTCAGTGCATAGACTTTCATAATAAAAATGACAATACAAATACTTACGACAGAAATCCGTAGTCCTAAATGTTTTTGGCATAAATCCATAGTCCCGACAAATTTTCATGAACTCAGTCAACGCGGCACAAAGCTGGTCCTCATCGCCCAAGTGACACGTATCAAACAGACAAGAATGGTGAATCGTTTCCCTTTCTTCCTCAACCTTACTGTTCACTGCACAATCTCCGAAAGGTCCGTTAGGATCTAATATCATTCCACATTTGTCATCTGCTTCGAAAGCCTCCACCTTATCAGCACTGCATTGTTCTGGCTGAATTAGAACATCACCACAGCTTCACAGATTGTTTTTAAGAAAAGAAATACGTTAGAACGTGTCACTTTCTAATTACACATAATAAAACAAATTATATTTTTACTGGAAAGTGATATACATTATTACGTATCGCAATATCGACAGTTGCATTAGTATCGCATGTACGATTCATTGAAACCAACTATACATGTTTCTATTACAAATATGTGCACACATATTAATAACGTGTTTATCGCACATAATACAAAACAAATAACGTATATTGAATATCCGTTCACTATGTGTAGAATAGATTAAAGCTGATCATACCTTTGCTCAACTTTCCAACTATTTCCCCAAGGGTTAGAATTTCCTCTCTCGCCATCATTATTTTTATCTCCGTCACAATCTCCACACATGCCTTGCAGATTCCCTGCATATTCTTTTGGTACTCCTATTTGAACTTTACTAACTCCGTCCCATTGTAACCAGAACCCGAGAGCTGTCGACACTAATACCCACCGACCGGCTAATTCTATGTTCAGGCCGTCTACAGAACTTGATGGTAAATTGATGTCATTTCCGTCGAGCTGTAATGCAATACTTAATGCCGTAACAAATGTGTATGTTATAATGAATGTATGAAGTGTATTTATTTATTTAGTATTTTGTTGTTTGTGTGATCCCTCATCATCACTAGTTGAATCCGCTTAATTATAAATTTAACAGGGGTACAAGTCAAAGTCATTCATCAAGTTATTTGTTTAATACATTGATGTCCCACAACAGGTAATCTTTATAACGGGAACGTTTTGCTAGCAGGATTAGGCAGAGCGAGAGAATGCGAGAAAGCTTTATTCACGCTCCAACATAATATATCCATGCTATGCTATGCAATGCTTGCGATATACAGACTTGACAAATAGTTTCCTTTTTGACAAAATATGACAGAATGGCGCGGAAAAGTAAAACGTGGTATAATTTGTGTCATATATAAGACTCACTTTATTTTCAGAATAATGCAAAAATACGACTTGAATATTAATTAGCACTGGCACATTCACGTGGGTGAGTTATTACTATTATGTAGTAATAAGTTGGTCAACATGTCTTAGAACAATGCTGTAAAGTTTATAATACACATGTACGTCACCCTCTTGTTATCCCATCAAGTCATACCACTGACTGTTGATTAATACTGATGTGTTATCAGTATAAAGACGCTCTACATACTGACTTATGTGTATTATTCATGCCCTATCCCATCTGATTCCATAGTTACATATACGATACACTCATAGTTGTTCGTTTGAAATTGTCTTGATTCGATTATATATTAATTAATATATTAATTAAAGAAGAGCACCCTCTTTTGCAAGACATGTATTTTTTTAAATTATTAATCTGTGAACTTCTTTTTGCTTGTTTAGACAATAACTATTTAGGCAATAAACTGACGTAATTTACATCTAGCTCAAGTGCGGCAACTCTTCCCAATTTAAATAAGCAAATATGAGCTCAGGAAATGATACAAATGAACGAAGGTATTTCTGTGACTGGCTGTATTATATTTACTTCATTGTAAGACGATACAATTTATACACAAATAGATGCGACTATGGAGTAACTCCGACTAAAGTCTGCAAATGCTTAAACCGTCCAGATGATGGCAGTGTTTCTTACATTACGTAATGCAGCTCATAAGCAGATACACATTGTAGTAAACATGAAATATACTTGGAAATAAATGGCGTATGTTACAAATGTCGGTTATCAATAGAAATATTCAATAAGAGTTATCAGGGTGTATGCCGCCTAGCAAAGAAATAACAAACATTAACTATGAACAGTGATTACTCACCAGTATCTTTTTATCTTGATTTAAGGTGATGACGTGACCGTATACAAACACGGTGACATATAACTGCAGAGTAACAGTGGGTTTCTTGCCCTCCCGATAATCGTTTTTAGATTGTGCCCGGAAATAAGGCGGGTCATGCAGCATGTCTTCAACTAGTAAGTAAGTACAATTTCCCATAAAATCATGGCGTTGTCCATCAAAGGTAAAATAATGAGGATCGCCATATGCACGGCAATAGCATTCATCTATAAAAAGTAAAATAATTTCACTTAGTTCAAAGTTTGATATTATGTCAGAATATTTACATAACTATATCGATACCACACCACTCATTAAAGTGATGTAGATACACATGCTAATACACATCTTCAGACGTACAACTTACTCGTGGGATCTCGAGCAGAACGTCCCCTTGCTTTCCTTAGCTTCTCGTCATCACCGGGCCCTGGAACAGAAAACAAAAAAATCACATATAGTAAAAATGGAGGACATTTGTACATTTTATCAACACATGTGCTATTATAATACGCTTAGTTTATTTCAGTTTATTTTCCCCGTCACTGGAATAGTTATAATAATATACCTCTACGGCAAACGACTGCCGTTTCTGTGTTACAATCCATTGTCGTCATATTCCATTCGTCGTCTTTACTCAAACCAGTACATTCTTGTTCGCCTGGCTCGTTAGTACTCCAGGCACCGTCATACGACCAGTCATCATCGTTTATCCACTCCCATTCATCATCCACTTTATGACCTCCAACCCACCAATGCGTTATCTCCTTTTGATTTCGCTTCCTTTCTTTTCGTTTTCTGCCTTCCTTCCTTTTGCCTTTCCCTCCTTTGCGCTTTCTTTCCTTCGAGCTGCTGCCACTATTTTCTCGCTTCTTCTTCTTCTTCTGCGAATGACATATTTGATAGCGCATTGATCAAATATGCTTAACACGACAATATATATTGATCGGTCATTTCAAATTATCCGGCTGATCATTATATTTCTAAAATACGATTTCAGCATAATATTAATAATATTATACCAGATTTTTTTCAATGACATGTGGTGAAAATGTTAAAAATTTCAATGAGTTACCAATGAGCACTAGGATCATTATAAATTACATTCAACATATTTCACTACTGTATTGACATTGGCTAGATCTCTAATTATAATGTGTCAATTTGCATATCTTGGAAGGTAGTTCGACTTCCATCATATGCCCCAATAACTATTTCTCGTTCATTAATAATATATTTTTGATGATAAACGATAGTGTTCATCCACTTTCAATCATTAAGGGCGTTTATGGACATAGACACAAAACTGTCGATATGAAACCAAATTACAGTCTACACATTGTGACTCACTCACTCACTGCCTGAAATCGTAACTATAATGTGTGCTCAGCTAAATTACTGAAACAAAATCCTCATCAATATATTCGCTTGTTTCTACTATTATATTTCTGGTACAATTGTGCTCACTACTAAACTATTAAATAAGCTCGTCGTTCCATAGATTATTAGAACTTACGTTTGCAAGGTCGGCAATAGTCGTCTTAAGAAACTCGTGTTCTCCTTCACTGCGCACGCTGGCTATCATGTAGCCTCTTCTATTGCATACTTTGGCAGCACTTTGGAATTGTCGTTGGCGTTTGATGAATCGATAACATGTTCCTTCATATTGAAATTCATTTGACTTGCACTCTGCAAAAGTAATATATTTGAAATAACACCTGACTTTAATTTACACAAGGCACGCATTTTTAATTGTGCCATAGCTCTGTTCCTTACACAAGTTGTTGTAATAACACACTACAAATAACAGTAGTTTTACTGGCAGATGTAAAAAAACAAAACAATTACCAATTATTTGAGGCATATCTAGGGCTGGAGCTGCGGCAGCTGGCTGGATTTCTAGTGTATAAATTAAAAACAAATTATTATCATAAATGCTCTAACACAATATAAACAGTCAGAGAAAAAATGTTTCAACACAAAACTTATTTAGTATAAATATTACCTGCGTTAGTATCCGATTGACCTGTAAACAAAATGAGAACAGTTACATAAAGTTTTGTGTGAAATCTTGTTAATTCTGATGAATGCCGAACTCGTTGTTCCCTTGAGGATTTTTTTAGAATAGTAAATGGCAAATAACATATCACATAATTCAGTCAGATTGCATATGTCATACTCACAATTGCATTCATAATTGATAGTGAGGAATTTCATCTCCTTCTTACTGCATCCATCTTTTCCGAAATTCTTTCTCGCAGTTACCGGGCATTCGTGTTTGCCGTCACACTGTCTCTGTACCACACTCAATGCATTTGGTGCTTTGCATTCGTCGGATGGCACCGGACCCTCGTCACAGCCCATGTCACCGGCGCTTCGTCCGTACGTTACATTTTTTATAACAATGCGGCCTTCTCCGCAGGATACTTGTACGCCGACTTTCTTTACACCACATGATTTGACAGGTGCGGGTTGTTCGTTACACACGCCGTCCTCTGGGATTCCTTGTGCACGTACTGGTGGGAAGGATATTGTCAGTGTTATTACCAACGCCTTGCATTTAGCATACACGTACCCACATTGTATCACGATAGCACATAAAACATACAACACTAGTTCCATTTTCGCTTGCACAGTAGATTACAAATATCTGTACTGTATATAATGGCATAACTCGATACTACTAATTTAGTTGAAGGGAGTGGTCGTCGCGCCACGCATGCGCAAATTTTGGTTTCAAGTAAACAAAGTTTGACTGTTGCGCAGACCAACGGGTACAAACTGGGAGGTTATGAAGCTTTAAAATGTATTTTGTTGTCGATTGGAAGGTATCGAAAGAGTAGCCGGCGGTGATTAGTGCAAGTGGTGTCCAGGATAAAACTCGTACTTGTGCTTCCCTTTGAAAAGCGCATTGGATTGTGGGAAAATCAATGTTTATCAACACAAATGTCGCACAAGCGCGGCGCAACGACCACCGCCCTTTAAACTTTCGCATGGAATGAAACATGGCTAATATTGGATACTGTACATTCTTGAATATTTCTTACCTTCTGGAACAGGAATTTCAGATTCTGAAATAAGACAATGAAAATGAATTAATTAAACATAACAATAAAGTTTCACAGTCGCCATATACAATTGCTTGAGTCTCGTTTTTAAAGAAAATAAAGAACTTTTCAATTTACAAACATATTTATTTATCACTCGGATCAACAGACGCTTGCGAGAGTTGACATGAAAGAAAGTAATCATGACTCCACGGAAAACAGGTTCACTGAAGTCAGGGACAGCACACGGTACCGGAAGTTGATACCTCCCATTCGAAAAGATGGCGTCTTCTATTCGATTGTCAAAGCAAAACGTGCTCTATTTTACATCACAATCTCCCATTTACGAGGCGTACAGACTAACCACGGTGTTACACCCTTATAACCTACGATGTCTAATCGACGACGTTTAGTTTTAGGTAAAACTCTGTTGGAACGAATGTCACAATTTAAATATGACAAAAAACAATACTCACGTTCACAGGTTTGTATTCCGTCACCTTGGTAACCATCATTGCAATGACATCCAAATAAGCCATCTTTCGTTCCACAAAAGGCATCATTGTTACACGACATGTCATTACATTCAGGTTCGCCTTCGTCTCCGCATGTACACGTGCCACTACAGTCCGGTTTCATCCATTCAACGCCAGCCTACATTAATTAATATATTAAATCATTGTTATAATGTTTATAAGTTTAAAGCAGCCTAGTGTAAGCTTTGGGTAACAACTGGGCGGCTTACAGTATACGAACTCAAAACAATGGAATACGAGTCGAACCTTGTGATACTTTCCATCGTCGTCAACGCAGCCACATTCTTCTTGTTTAACACATTCTGTGCCACTAAGTGTATAACCCTCATCGCACACACACCCTTCGTCACACGCTTCATTGCAGTCATAAGTTTCGCCATAAACACAATTAGAAGGACAGGTAGTGGTACAGTGTGAGTAAACTGAATTACTTCCACACGAGTAAGCTAGAAAAAATAACAAACATGTTGATGTAAAAAAAACAGTTTGTGACAAACACTTTCAGGAGTTCAGGTAATGAAATATATGTTTTTATTTATAAGAATAGTTTCGTTATACGATGGTATATTATCAATGCGAAACCATTTATTCTCTGAACCGCAAGTGTTATTGCCGTTGGTGGCGTGCTTGATGAACAACGAATTACTCTGCCAGAGGCATATTTTACACCCATATATATGGGATTACGCGTTTTTTAAAGATCCACAACCTTATTTATAGGCAAATATTATATTTATGTATATATTTAAATAAAGACGTGATATGCAGTAAAGAAAATAGCAATGCAATTCTGTCGAAAATATCAGAAAATCAGCGCAGATATTTGCATACAGACGGGGGGGGGGGGTGCGAGATCTGCTCACCATCTCTCGAGCATGCTCCTCCGGAAAAATTGAAATTTACACCCTCTAAAACGATGTTTCCTGCATTTTGAGGGTCAAGACAGGCATTCATCTTCAACTATGTCGCATCGACACAAATACACAAAGGGTTTTCAGCTTGATGGGGTGGGGGTGGGGTGGGGCGCGACTGGCCCCGGTGTCGCTGCCACTTATAAAGTGGGTTAAGCGAGGTCATAATAAATCGTTTATCTTTCCAGTGTATTCAGTAGCATCAGAGATGCTCAAGTGTTCGTCAAGAACAGAAGAGTATTCGATTATTCAAATTCACTTATGGCAGCGACTGCGCATGCGCATTCGGTTCGTGCTTGGCGAATGAATGATCCACCATGTAAACAAATAACCAGACTCTAGATTCTATTTTTGAACCCTACACGATGTACAAGACTATATTGCTTACACTAATATATTGTAACTCTTGTTTTAATATATAATTTGTATTCAATTGTGAAATAATGCTTACCACAGAAGTCGGGATTCCTGAACGATTCTGGCTCGAATCCGTATACTCTACACACTTTCATGAATTCTGCCAATGCACCGCATAGCTGGTCCTCGTCCCCTAGGTGACACATGTCGAACACACAGGAATGGTGGGCTTCTTCTCTTTGATCTTTTACGATGTCGCTAGTTGCACATTCACCAAACGGCCCATCTGGGTCAACGATCATACCGCACTTGTCTTTGGCTTCGAGCGCCATTTCATCTTCATCGCTGCAGTGAGGGGGGTCTACTACTACGTCTGCACAGCTATAAAAACACACAAAGTGGGTGGATGAAAAGGTTTTGCCAGTGCAATTTGTGTATGCATTATTTCTATCTCGATATTTGTCCTGCACATACGATGGTTCTACATATATCAACGTTGTCGCTAACACGAAACTATGCAAATAAACCCCACAACTCCGGAATACAGGCGCAAACCTGCGTCATCAATCGATGTATCTATAATAGTTGTTTGCTAGTTTCAGGGCCTGTTTTTTAGTTTACCATGGTAGCAATTGTAATGTTTCGGGTGGTGTAATTACTTCCATATTTGTACATATCTGTTGGTACTTTTAAGGATGTTCCTATCTCAGAATTACCTTTGAAATTAAATGAATTGGTACAATAGGAATAACCACATTCAAAGGCATGTTGTAAAACTGGTCGAAATCTCGTAGTGTACTTGCTCTGAGTTGTTCAAGTTATTCCGTAATTTAACCACATTTGGCCTGATTAAAAACACCCTCTCGACCAATCATAAAGAAGTATCCCGGCAAATGAAAAATGCATTATGCAATATTTTGTGCAATACTACTGAAATCTTCCTTACCTTGACTCGACTTTCCACCGATTTCCCCACGGATTTGGGTTCTTGTGCTCGCCATCATTGCTAATATCGCCGTCACAGTCACCACACATTCCTTGCAATTGACCAGCATAAGATTTTGGTACACCAATTTGAACTTTACTCACTCCATCCCACATCAACCAGAAACCATATGACGTCGATACCAATACCCAATTCCCAGTTAATTCAATACCAAATCCTGTTTCAGGATTAAGTGGAAGTTCTTGTCGGACTCCGTCCAGCTACAAAGTGACAAGACATAATGTAAATTATAATACTTACAATAAGCTTACATACTTGGCTACAAAGTACAAATAATTTATACGTGAAAATGTTAATAATTGCCCCTTATTGCATATCCAAGTCTCGCCACTCGAGATTATTTAATACTTGTGGCGAAAGAACGTACTTAGACCAGACAACAAGTTTGACAGCTGTACGTATCTTAAAAATCATTTGAAACGATGTATTATCGGCAAACATTGACGCGACGATCACCAGCGGAGAGCAATTATGTGTGTGAAGCCAACGATCAGGTGATTTTTTGCGCAAATAAAAGAAATACAATCAGGCAGGTATGAGCGCGTCCGATGAACAAGACTTTGTCTTTATCTGACACGATAAACAATGTTCATGCACTCAAGTATGATGTGATATATAGAGAATTCAGAATAGTTAAAGGGGCACCTTCCAGTTAAGCCTAATCTCACAACAAATTTACTTTCTGGATTAAAATGGATAACAAAAGATAGATTAACATTGTAAACAACATAAAAAATAGTGTCCCATGATTCTTTGGTGCAATCCATGGGATTGAGCGGTTCCCCTTTAACCAACATAAGTGTCTGCTTCAAAATCTGAACAAAAACGAGAACATACATAAACTAATGCGATAAGCAATGTGTTTAATATATTTACATAAACAATTTTGCCTTGATCCAACTTAACAACATGTCCGAATGCATAGACATTGACATAGTCCTGTAACGTGACCGTGGGTTTCTTTCCGGAGCGGTAGTTATTCTTCGATTCAGCTTTAAACTGTCCGTTAAGCAGGTCTTCGACGAGCAGATAGGTGCAGTCACCCATAAAATCATGGCGCCGCCCATCAAACGTGAAATAGTGTACATCTCCGTATGCACGGCAGTAACAATCCTCTGGAAGATAATTTCAGTAGGAATAATCGATTTAAAACTGACAGTATGCTGAATGGTGTTCTTAACACAGCCAAGCAGTATGTGCATATTTGAGAGTGTAGAATAGGTTGAATAGATGTATAATAATAATAATAATAATAATAATAATAATAATAATAATAATAATAATAATAATAATAATAATAATAATAATAATAATAAAATAATAATACAATTTTTATTGTTGAGTTAACTATCTCATCACCATGACGTAATATTGAAACCAGAAAGGTTTCAGCAGTAATGCACAGTCATACATACATTTACATAGCGTAGACTTGAATATTTAATTTTGATTTTTATCATTAGGAGAAATCCAGATAACGTTCGAGATTATGTGATCAAATTAATATAGTCCCTTTTGCATTTTAATGTATCGGTTTCCGATACGTTTGTTTCAATACCTATAGACTGGATTTACGAACATGCAGTTGACAATAATCACAACATTCAACAAAATACAATGTTCTTACGCTGACTGACTGAATGGTATGATATACATAGTAACATAACACAAATAAGTTTTGTTATTCAGTAATCTATCTTGAAATAAATACACGACTAACTATCAACGTAGCCAACAATATCCGAAAAAATACTAAAGCCATTCGTCCCAGTTTTATCGTTATCTCCCATAGCAACTACACCGGTCTGGGTTAGAAAAACAACTTAAATTTGATATTATTAATAATTGTAACAGTGACATACTTGTTGGGTCTATCGGACTCCTTCCCCTTGCTGCTCTCATCCTTTTTTCATCACCAGGTTCTGTAGGAATGGAATAGTAGAATACAATAAACTGAATATCACGTACCCAGGGTAATCATTACACCTTAGACATGTGACCTGATTTCTAAGGCGTATTACCATTCCGATGATCTACTATCGCCCACTACAATATACTGCCTCACAATGCCGTTCTCTTCAATTACTTGCCGCTAATAATACTATTTTAACTTATGTACTTTTTTAATGTGTTACATTCTCTGAAAATTCAGGGAATTGATAAATGCGATGCCGTTGGTGTAGAATAAGGGTTCGTAGTAATCTCTTGAATATACAGTTTTCGTGATATAAATTGTACAAATCAATCTCGATGAATAAACGTCCCAGTGACCTTATTAATTTGAAATACACTTACACTCAGATAACATGCAGAAAATTCTGCATGATAATTTTGAATTACGTGACATTAGGTTTAGGGAGCAGGTGTACGACATAGGAATTGTGAAACATAAACATTGTCATACCTTCCATAGCTATCCTAACCCTAATTTACTAATTTGTAATACGCATCGTGCGTTGAATAACAAAAGTAATTCACAATCTTGTTTCAACCTCGTGTCGCCATTTTGCAAGTCGACGCAATCGAAGACAAGGTTAGTTCAGTAATACTTTTTATTGATAAATAGTTGATATCGTACCATACAAGTGTCCCAGGTTACGTTTATTCACCCACAGAACATTTGGTATGTACTGTTTTGATACGATACTATTTCCGAGAGATAACCACGGACCCCTATGTTAAATCAACGCTTCTAACCAGAATGCATTTTCTTAGAAATGGTAGCTTCCATGTAACAAATCTACAATTATGTTTTTCTCAAGTGAGGATATGTTACTACAACATGGCCAAGAGTTGGTTAATTACTTCTAAATGTATTGTTAAACAATTAACAAATTATAATATAAAAAACACGGATTTCTTATATAACTATTCACATTGATTTCTCTAAAAAGTGTTATAATCACCTTTTCGACACAAAACGCCTGCTTCAGTTGAACATTCCATGGTGGCAAGTTTCCAATCCGGAGTCTCATTCAACGCCGCACACGTGTCGGCTCCTGGTTGATTCGGATCCCAATCATCGTACGACCACTCGTCACCATTTGCCCAACTCCAACCGCCATCAACGTTTTGTGCAGAAACCCACACAGATTGACTCGGAGGAAAGCGCTTACTAAATTTTTTCCGTTTTCGTAATTTCTGTAGATGAGAAATAGAATTAATAACTTGAGACTGTAAAAAGGAATATGAACGACATTACGAATTTATAAGGAGGCGAATAGAATGCGCCAAAAAAGCTACATTTTTCGTCTATGCAAGGCAAAATTTAAACATCGCTGAAGATTTGAGAATAAATAATACATATTCAGGTTGAATAAATCTACGCAATTGAAATATTTCGCCTGGAACATTGCGACCAATGTGTTAATAATGCGATCACCTACTTCAAAGAAGGAGGACATGCTCGTCTTGATAAATTCCGCTTCTTCCGCACTTCGAACGCTGGCCATGACAGAACCGCGTCGGCTGCATCGTTTGTTGGCTTTTTCAAAATCGACTCTTCCATGGAAATACCGGTAACACGTGTCACCGAACAGAGCGTCACGTTTCCCTGTGCATCCTGAATTGAAGAATATATATTTCTTGTAAAACATTGGAAACTGACTGTCATTTTGCAACAATTGTCATGTGACTCTTATGTTTCTAATCATGTGCTTCGATTATATTTTTTTTCATATGTATTCACCTGTGCTAGTATGCTGAGAAACATGGAATACATTAGTAATGTTATGACGGCAAAAACAACATGTATGCTATATGGTCCTGGTTTTGTAAATACTAAAATGCACCACGACATTAACAAATCATATTCATGATATGGAAACCACATCCCTGTGAAATTTATGAGACTGTTTCCTGCTCGAATGTAGTAATTTGGCCAGATGTGATGAATTAATATAAGAACTAAATATTACACGTGGAATGTAAAGGTCCACGCGCAATTTATTGACAGTATCATTTTTTTAAACGTTTGCATTTGAAAACGTGCTACCGATACTGTTGCGATAACTTGCGTTTGCAAGTGAAGCAGTATGAGTCAGTGGTAATATTTATCATAATCGTGTATTTGAGTATATCTGTACAAAAATAATTTTATTGTTGTTTATTTCTTAGCAAGATTAATGCATATTATAATGATGTGCGTATATATTTGAGCATAACAAAAGACAGCGCAGTTTAGTCGAAGCGTATTTAGAAAGCAGATCGAAACAAACAACTGTAAGCAAATAACACCGAAGGTAAATACTATGTAAAATTATAGTAAACACGTACTGCGTGCGTGACTCGAACCGGCGCTCGCGTACGGCACCTACTGGCCTAGCTTCACGCCACTACACGTCTTCCTCTCGGCCACCGGGCATCCCCCCCATCCCCCCGAAAGGATGCTTAATAACCGAGCTCAATACGTGCAGAGAACATGAAACCCGTCCACGCGATCCACGCCACACCTGGTGGCCGAGGGGAAGACTTGTAGTGGCGTGAAGCTAGACGATTAGGTGCCGTACGCGAGCGCCAGTTCGAGTCACGCACGCAGTACGTGTTTACTATAATTTGACGTAGTATTTACCTTGCCGTTTATTCGGTGTTATTTACTAGACATACATTTTGTTTTAATGAATCAGTTCACCAGTCGTTATTATATTTACCTTTTCCCCCCTTTGTTCCTTTGTTTCGCTCACCTTTTTCTAAAAGACAAAAATTGTCATTATTTACTAGTTGATATTTATAATACTAGATATTGCAACAAATAAATTATGCAGATGGAATGACTTGACAATTATGCACCCATTTGTAAGCCAGTTGGTAGTCCTATTGGTATGCCCATTGGTAGACCAATCTGTTCGCCCGTTGGTAACTCCATATGTTAAACCCTATTACATTAATGTAATATGTACTTTACCCCTTTTCCTGTCTTTTCTTTCTTTACTACCGCTTCCTTTTTCATCTGTAATTGAATACTTTATCAAATCAATGATACTGTAGTAGAATTATTTCCCGATTTGTAGTCCTTATGTGATTGGCAACTCATTTGTAATTACATTGGTATGCCCATTCGAAAAATTATTGGTAAGCCCATTTGTAAGCCCATTTTGGCTCATACATACTCCCATTCGTAAACCCATTTGTAAGGTCATTTGTAAGTCCATTTGTAAATCCGATTACGTTAATATAATATGTGCTTTACCTTTGTCTCTGTCTTTTCTTTCTTTACTACCACTTTCTTTTTCATCTGTAATTGAATAATTTAACAAATCAATCATACAGTGGTTGAATTGTTTCCCGATTTGTAGTACTCTTGTTAGCCCATTAGCAAGCTCATTTGTAATTACATTAGTATGCCCATTTAAGGTATAAATGTAGGTTCGTGGGCACACAGGAGTGAATTTTCTTTTTTTGCTTGTTATTGTCCAAACAGTCTTGGCTATAGACTGTTAAAATTTCACAGCATTATGAATAGTGGAACATACTCAAAAGACGATTTTAAAATATAGATAACAGGTGCAAACATTCTCTCTTTTGAATGCTTAGCAAGATTTAGCACAAATTATCAAAAAGAAACATGGTGAAAAAAAAGTGACGGGATCTCCATATTATGCACTATATTTAACTTTGTACAAAACGATAATAGGTTTAAATTTGGAACTGTTACAGCCATTTTAATTATGAGCATTAGCAAACTTCTTACTGAGTGAATGGTTATGCATTAGCCATTATCTCCACTTGTGTTTTTCAGTTTACCATGGAAGTTCAAATTTAAATAGCTCGCACAATTCTTGTTTATTTTGAGTGAAACTTTCACACAACGTTTGTCAGTTGTTTATTAACAAAGGGGCTTCCGGGTGTATATATAGTACGTTTTGTTTTCATATTACAAAGTTGTCAAGCAGGATGTGTGCCGTATATTCAATGCCGGTCAGTATTTCACACTTCGAATGTCATTGTCCGAGAATGCGAAGCCTTAAAAATAAGCCCAGACGTCCCTCTATTCGTGAAGTTGTCAAAATAGTGTGAAAATGTCAAGACAAACTGACAAAAACTGAGGGAGCTAATTAATTTTCAATCTCCTTGACCAACCAGAAAACGCGAACGGAGATAATGGCCGTTTTATGAAAGTGACGTTAATCGTCCAAAAAAAAGGCTATTGCATCACGACGACATGCCAAAATCCATTATACACCGACGCTTGCTGATGCTCAATCGTCAGATAAAAAATAACATAAAAATATTTACAATACGAGAGAAACGGACGTAAAATTGTCCGCGGAGTCAAAACCTTGCGTGAAAACTGTCATGGCACCGTGTTATCTTTCCACTTAGGGAGGGGCACAATGGATTACGTAAAGTTGATGAGATATTCATACAGTTATATAAACATAGCGATCGCCATTAGATGGGTTGAGTCTAAATTTAACTTACCTCAAACCTTTAAAAAAATACTCTGTATGACGCCGTTTTTCACGATCTCCGGTGAAATGGACCGTGTGAAGTTAGACGGCCGGGTTGAAATGGGCCGTAATATTTTGCTACACAACGGCTATTCACAGTGTTTGTACTCAATCGCTCCAACGCCGGTGAGTAAAACTCGAAATCTAAGACAACTATTGTAAATCGAAACAATTTTCATTCACCTACGAGCAGACGAGATGGGTTGATAAAAATTAAAACGAACCCTGACCTCTGGAAATACCTCATTCATAGAGTACAATAGTACCAGAGGTCGCCGAGCACGGCGTTACAACGAACTTTGCGACATCGCTACAGATGCATGCTAGCTACACAAGGGGGTTTCCGATTAAGGTAACCAAAATGGCATCGCAGAGTGCGTGATTTTTCCGCGGTGTTTAAAAACAGCATCTCGTTGCCGATGTTTCTGTAATTTTTGGGATATTTTTTATTTTTAATTAACCGAGCATTTCGCGTTTGTGTATTTTGACACTGAAAGATTAGTTATCGATGACAGCACATCAATGGTCTGAATGGTGTTTATCCACTACTACATCGCAATGCTATCAGCACGGTGATCGTTACAGCGAAACAACAAATGTATAATTAGTCAGTTTTATAATGCCCTCGGAGAAAAAAACGCGTGAAAAATAAAAATATTTAACAGTACGCCACTGGAAGCTGCTAGGCTAGAAGTTGTCGACATGTTGCGAGATAAGGATGAAAAGGTTTACTTATCATTTACAACTGTATGTTTTTTGTATTCCGCTTGCATGCTGGAAGCGTCTACGTGTTGTCTGTTTTTTGTAGTTTGCGAGACTAGTTGATAGCGCTTGAGGTAAGTTATACACGGTCACGGACAAGAAGTTAACTGAGGCAGGAAATCATCTGTATATAATATCAACAGTGACTTGTCAAACAAAGAGCAACGTAAACAAACTTTCGGGACTTTTAATCATATACGCGTTCCAGCATTGACAATGCTCCGAAATTTTAACACTATCTAGCCAAGACAAAACAAAACAAAATTCACTCCGAGTGCCCACGAACCTGCATCTATACCTTAGAAGCCTATTGGTAAGCCCATTAGTAAGCCTATTTTTGGATCATACATTCTCCCATTGGCGAACCCATTTGTAAGGCCATTGGTAAGTCAATTTGTTAATCGAATTACGTTAATGTAATATGTGCTTTACCTTTGTCCCTGTCTTTTCTTTCTTTACTACCACTTTCTTTTTCATCTGTAATTAAATAATTTATCAAATCATGCATACTGTGGCGAAACTTATTTTTCCACTTATGGCAAATTTGTAAGCCAATTTGTAAGTCCATTTATGAGCCCATTTGTAAGTCCGCCGGTAGGTCCATTTGTATGACCATTGGCTAGTTGTTGGTGAGCCTATTGGTAGACCAATCTGTAAGCCCATTGGTAAACCTATTTCAGGCTCATAAATACGCCTATTGGTACATTTGTAAACCCAATACATTAATGTGATATGTGCTTTACCTTTGTCCCTGTCTTTTCTTTCTTTACTACCACTTTCTTTTTCATCTGTAATTGAATAATTTATCAAATCAATCATACAGTGGTTGAATTGGTTCACCATTTGAGTGCTCTTGTGAGCCAATTGGCAAGCTCATTTGTAATTACATTAGTATGCCCATTTAAAAGCCTATTGGTAAGCTTATTTGTAAGCCCATTTTTGGCTCATACATACTCCCATTAGTAAACCCATTTGTAAGGCCATTGGTAAGTCATTTTGTAAATCCGATTACGTTAACATGATATCTGCTGTACCTTTGTTTCTGTCCTTTCTTTCTTTACTACCACTTTCTTTTTTATCTGTAATTAAATATTTATCAAATCATGCATACTGTGGTGAAACTTATTGACCATTTATGGAAAATATGTAAACCAATTTGTAAATCCATTTATGAGCCTATTAGTAAGCCCACTGGTAGGTCCACTGGTATGCTCATTGGCTAGTTGTTGGTAAGCCCATTGGTAGGCCAATCTGTAAGCCCATTGGTAATCCCATGTTAGGCTCATATATACGCCCATTGGTACATTATTAAACCCAATACATTAATGTGATATGTGCTTTACCTTTGTCCCTGTTTTTTCTTTCTTTACTACCACTTTCTTTACTACTACTACCGCTTCCCTTTTCATCTGTAATTAAATACTTTATCAAATCAATCATACCGTGGTTCCCATATTTCCTCCTACTGCTAAGCATATTGGTGAGCTCATTTGAGACCCCATTGATAAACACATTGGTGAGACCATTTGTAAACAAATTCGTAACCAAATTGCTGAGCATATTGGTGAGCCCATTTGTAGCCACATTGGTAAGTCCATTGGTAAGAGCATTGTAAGCACATTTATAAAGCTATTGGCAAGGCCATTGTAAACCCATTTGTAAACCCAGTTACATTAATACTTTACTTTTGTCTTTGTCCTTTCTTTCATTACTACCGCTTTCTTTTTCATCTGCAATTGAATACTTTAACAAATGAAGCAAACTGTGGTGGAATTTCTTTCCCATATGTGCCCATTTATAAGCCTGTTAGTAGGCCCATTGGCTAGCTATTGGTAAGCCCATTTTAGGCTCTTGTATACGCCCATTTGTAATAAAATTTTGTAAACCCAATAACATTAATATACTATATGGTTTACCTTTTTTTCTACCTTTTCGTTTTTCTTTACTGCCTTCCCTTTCATCTGCAAATAAATACTTTGTCAAATCAATCATACTGTGGTGAAAATTATTTCCCGATTTGTGACCCACTTTTAAGCCCACTTGTAAGCCCAATTGCAATCACATTGGTAAGCCCAGTTTAGGCTCATATATACTCCAATGTTAGCCCATTGGTAAGCCAATTTGTAAGCTCATTCGTATAAACATTGGTAAGCCCATTTCGCGGTAAGTAGATGCTGTAATTTGTGAATCGTTATCGCGAAGAAAAAATTGAACAAACTACAATTATTCATCAAAAATGAATAAAAGTAAAATATAAATATAATATTATTTGAGATTTTTTAAAAATGATTTTTCCCGTTTGTTTTTCACTCGCTACAAATAACTGTAATTGTTCATATGAATACGACGAATAACGCTTATGGCGATTGGGCTATGACGTAAGCAAGTTGTGACGAAACATGATGTAACTACTCGCAGTAGCTTGATTTCAGTTTGAACGTCTTTTCTCAGAAAAGCCTTCACCATTCCCCGACTGGAATACATGTGACGGTATTGTCAATGAATTGCGTATACAAGTTAAGTCTTACCACTACTTTCAACGTCCTCATCTACGTCATCAGATGAACTTTTGTCTTTGTTTTTCTTTCTCCCACCTTTCCCCCGCTTCTGTCGACTGAGCTGCTTGCCGAAATAGAGAAGGAGACAGTGTGAAAATCTCATGAAAATACACAGCACATTATACTAGACGCCAGCTCACATTTGATGTGCTTGTCACTAAAACAAACTACTGCGAAACGTTATATTGTTAATAACGCATGCGCGATAACGGATTATCATACACTGTGACCCGGTAGTTAATACTGTTGTGAATAAATAATATTTCGGATGCAAGTAACCATTAAACTAAAGTTTGAAACAAAGAACATTTCGCCGAAAACATGCAGGAGTTTTGAACTTGAAGCAAATTCCGTTATTTAGTTGTGACGAATTAAGGAACATGTTACTTATACATCACGTGATTGCGGATTGCAATGCGCAACGCTTCTCATGAAATATTAAAAATAAATATTGCCTTAAAAAAAGATTGTTTTGATAATCCTTGAGAGTATCAGTTTAGCAGACAGTCGATGAGATCCGATGTGATCAACACTTACCACGAGTTGATCCTCTTCTCCGGCATTTTTCCTCTACGAAAAAAACAAACAAAAACATATCAGTGAGTGATATGTTTAGTCGTTGGGTCGTTCTATAGCCTATTGTAGAATATTGTACACGTCCAAGGCATCTCATCTGAGTAGTAACATAACTACTTTAATGAATAATTCTTGACCAGTCAAATCAACAGTTTAACGACAAGGTAAGAAAACGCTTTTCTGTATCTTTTTATATACGTAATTGGTTGCTCCCATTACCTCATGATTATTTCAAGGAAATACTACAGACGATATGAAAATATGAGTGAGTAAACTTGCGCACTTACTCACTGTTCAAATATAAAAATGAGTAATATTAAAACTTACAAACCCAATTTTAAGTTATTTGACTGTAGCAAAATAAAAACTGACATCGTGGCTATGAGTGGCAGTCAAACAGTAAACAAATGAATTAATTAATTCGAGTATTTTGGACTAAAATAGTTCAATGATCACTATTTACGTGGCCCTGAAAACATTCATTCAATGTGTTTATCTGTAGCGCTCATTATGAACCCATTATGGTTATGGATAGTGCCCATATAATAACGAGGTTTTCAAAACAAGCTTGGCCATCTAGATATATTTCGATATTTGTGAATAAACTTTCCTTCTTTTACAAAAATTATGAATGTCTGGTCATTGACTAATTTGCATATATTAACTTTTTTTTCTGTTTTATAATGGATTTTACTGATGTGCACACTGAAATGAGTATGACATTTATTAATCTGTGAGAAGATAAACTACACATGCATGTAGATGTATAGGCACCGAGTTAAATACCTGGACAATGGATTATTCGACAGATAGCGCTGCGTGGTATTAAATAATGGCAAGAAACTTAACAGGTCACGCATACATGCTCGAGTTGGTGTTTGCACTACCATACACAAGAACACCGTCTAACTCTCTGGTTTCACGCGGTCGGCTTGTAAACGCTTAATAACATTTTGAAGATGCGTTAAAAACTGCATGACGAAATTTGTGATTAATTATTATATTATAATATTTGTATTTTTTGAGATTACAAAATATCCCATGGTGTAATTTATTAAAATATATTGATGATAGCGGTCGCCCCATAACTTAATCAAGTAATTTGTTGTACATTAAAGTTATATATATACTTAATATATCGGATTTAAAGTTGTAATTGTGTTACTGTGTCATTTAAAAAAAACACACTTTTTCATCACAGCGACTAAAAAAATAAAAATACAACACTTCGAGTACGTACGTTCTACATTCACATCGTTTAAACCAAACTTTAATTTATGCATTTTTCACAGGTTATTTTATTTCATATATATCACATGTTTGAATAAGTAGCAATGATATTTCGAACCCATTAGTTGGTTGAGCTTGAAATTTAGCATAAATTATCGACGCATTTTAATTATGTTTTATTTTATTGCGCTGTAAGATGAAAATGTCGTACAAATTTGCATATAATGTGAACCGAAACTAACATTAAGTTGGCAACACTTGCAGTTAATTAGACATAAAAGTGCTCATAATGGCCATTCCGACAAATTCCTGCACATAAAACGCGGATACTGTATCCGGTAATATGTTTCATTTTAATATTTGTTTAAAAATAAACATATTATTATCAAATTGACAAAACACAGTTTCTTTTTAATTTTTCTATGAATTATCCCGCCGTTGTCCTAATTCAAGATGAAATATAAAAGATAGTTTTATCAACATGCCTAAAATAATCCAACATATGTATATTGTCCAGTGTGCGTCGAGGACTCTGAAACCAACACCATGAAATGATGCAGATGAAATTATCGATGCCACTTCACTGGAACGTTGAGACTATACTATTTAGTAGGTTGAAAAGCTATTTTACAGATATGCAAAACTAACACCGCGAGTTGGAACGTAATGGATAATATTAAGGATGTTGTCTCAAAATGGATTATAACATTTTTCACGGTTCCCGTGTCTGCTATTTTATCTGAAATTACATTAGTGACGCGTGTATTAAAATAGTATTATTTCCCAATTATGGCGGCTACTAATTTACTAGTATTAAAAAAAGTAATTATCCGTGGATTACATGAACCCCTTATCATTTACTTTAAAATGAAGTTTGAAGCAGTTACATCTACTTGACGTTAGTAGTGGTTGTGCCCGTTTCTGACGCCCGAAAGTTTGGAAATCGTGAAGCCAACGGTGTACGATGCGATGATGGTATATTAGATTAATTTTCGTGATACTTTTTATAAACAATATGCGTGATATGATTCGATGGCATGTATACCATTACCATGCACTCACCATACCATTTCGTGAAGCTAAATCTATATGCGGCGACGGTGACGGATTACAATTCAATGTCGCCGCCTATGACGGCTAATTCGTCACGTCAGAAGATAATTCTTACCTCGTCTTCGATTTCAGTTGCTTCCGTCGATTCCGGTAGGACGTATATCGTTACTAGAACAATTAGTAAAGCCAAGGCGCATAGCCGTATATGCGCCATTGTCAGGTACCGTTCACTACCGTACTTGCATTTACATGTGCACTGACGGCTATATTGCGGATGGAAATCACGTGACTTATATGTAAATTAACGTTATACGTGTTATATGCCTAGCGTTTTCGCTGTAATATGTTGTGGGAATATTTCATATATATTTATAGTTGAAATATCAGAGACTGCGTTTTAAAAACAAGTTCCTTGCCAGACACCAATGTTTGTCATTGGAACTTTACGACGACATTTTCTGTAGAAATATAACCCGAAAAATGTTAAGAACGGGCCTTGACAATCGTTCATGATATAGGGAGTTATTTCCCCGGCTCGTCAACGGGTACAGATAATAGTTTTTTCGTTCAATTCATATCACAAAAAAACAAAGTCAGGTTGCTTTAACCCTCGAAACAGGCATAATTGGTTGTTATTATACTTTATTTAGCGTTTTAACGCAATCACCTTGTCGAACTTGTGTGGCAACATGCCGTGTGACCAGATAGGTTTTCAAAAATGACGATACATATATTAACGGTACATACATTCGTTTGAAAAGCACGTTTTGGGAATAATTAATCAATTCCTTCTGAGTGGTCATAAATGTCTTTTAATTCGAGTTACTGGCTTACAACACGTAATACTAGTAACAGTGGCGTCATTTGTATGTGATAGATAATATGGCAAACCATCGTATATCTGCAAATACATTTACAGTATAGCAGCACTGTGAACAGGTTCTCAGTGTGAATATCGCATTATATATGCGTCCAAGTAATTACAGCGTGGTGAGTTTTGATAAAGAGACCATTATACAGAGCCTAACACAGGTGCATTTTACGGCACGTGACGTCATTGTATACAAAATAGCGGCGTGCTTTGAACAAGCCATGAACAAGATAACTACCTAGTATGTATACACTGTAAACAGTTGACAAGTGTTACGTGTATACTTCTATAGAGGCACAGTACAACACAACGCGGCTACCTACCTAATCGTCAAAACGCTCACCATGTCCGAGATTGGTTAAATCGGAATATGACTACAGACTGATAAGTAATAATAATCACGCGCAAGACTGACATTTTAATTCCGTAGAACAACAGTATATATACATTACTCAGATACCCTGGAAATAAAAAAAAATATGCGCTTGAGTAGTGGCGTTTTTATTCTTTTATTCGTGTACCTCCTCACTCGGCGTTCATACAGTTAATATACTGATCAAACGTGAGATATGTTGGCCTGAACTGTTTATCTTCCAGCCGCTGTGGACGTTGTTATCGACGACCTGACTCAAAAGTCTTCTGCCTGGTGTAGCTGTACCAATGTTACCTGAGTAATCAAACCCTAAACGATAATATATGTATTAGTACATATGTTATTATTATTATTATTATTTGTGAACACGTTTAAAACTCTATATTTTTGCCATGGGATACACTACTTAAAACGAAATATAGACAAACAAACTAATATGATTCCTTGATTGAACATTCAAAGTATGTATTATTATAATTAGCCGCATTGACTACACTCGAGTCAGTGACTAATATACGTATATAAAATACACAAGTAGTACATTTCCTGCATGTCCGTATCTAGGTGTAGCCTAATTTGTCCAACTTCAAAAAAACATGATCGAGCCAATAACATTATGACGTTAATAGTATAACTATCGCGGTAAGAATTTGATGTATCAAACATATGTAAGATTTGTCTTCATAAACCACTACAACTTTAGTATGCGTGTCAAGAGAGACGGGCATAAACCAACTCATTTGTCTGCCAATGTGTTTATGATCTTTTGTACACTGGAACGATTTATCTCGATGACAAAAGAGATTATTTAAATTTTCTTTTATCAGTATTCAACATCCTTGCGGAAATATACCTCTCTCTATACGACATCGCCTTGTTTCATCAAAACTATTGAACCACGCGTTTTACCTACCACGCTGTATTAACTACGAAATCATAATAATTGGCGTATACGAGGCGATGCATTTCATAAATTTTAATCACACGTGTTTGGTAATAATTTTGTTATATATTTATCAATGCTTTATTGGTACATTGGTAAAAAGGGTTACATGTTTATCTCCACTTATAACGTATTTGTAACGTAAGTGCAATGGAAACAATGCGGGTAGTGGAATCTATTTCGTTATATTACACAGATGTAAACAAATGCAGTTACATGTCAGCATAAATGAGTTATAAACGTGCCGTGGTGCCGAGAATGCGAAACTAACAATAATTATAACGAAAAATTGTGATATGGTAGCCGGACTACACGGACAAATTTCCAATCACAGTAAATAGGTTGGCAATGTTTTGAAACATGCAGAAATATGGGAGTATACAACAAGAAATGTACCAGTAAAACTATTAAATATACTTTTCATGGCTACCCCAGTTCAACGGTCATTTAGATCGGATTATCTAAACTATCGTTCGTACATTTCAACCGGGATTTCACTCTGTAATATAAACATGCACTATGCCCTGACAGGGTGGCCATCCAGAGTCGAAGAAACTCGACCCAACACCGCGTTAACGAATCAACGATTCTAATTTCTCTCTATAAAGCAATGACGTTTATTGAGAAGCAGTTTGGAATTTAGGTAATTGGCAACAATAAATTTGTTCGCCATCATTGTTCTAGTTAATTTAGTATTTTCCATTTTTAAGTTGAATTACACAGTATTCACTTTTTTCAAATAACATCTTTGAAATAATAAACCGAAAATGATGATTGTTTTACCGGTGCTATTTGTTATTCAATTATATATTTGAATTGGTATTTACGATCTGCACAGAAAATTCCAGAGAAAAGTAAAGTCGGTCGATGCGACTTCCGGTAGTACCCGTTCTATACTAACTAGTTTACCGGTTCATGTGGCACAGGTGACGTTCAAAGGCTCTTAGTTCATTTTACATTGGTTATACCACAGGTAACATATACTTATATACGAGCTTATATTTGATCCTTCTTGATAACAAAGGGTCAAGGGCCACCAAAGAAAAGTTCGACAATTGATACGCAACCTGGAAAAAAATAACGCATAATTAATGGTTTGTATGTTATCCAGGTTACAAGTTTAGGGGTGTAACTAACAACAAAACTACAATATTCAGAAACGTATAAAAACACAGTCACGATTTTAGTGCACAATAATTTTGTAATAATTTTGAAATATATGAATTCATAGGGTAAATTCCGAGCTGCTAAACCAGGTGATTTGCGACTATTCAAATATACGGTATACGATACCCCTTAAAACTGTATAACTCCTCGCCAGCGAATTGGAGCGAGTCACTCAAATATTTCATGTTCAGAACTAGGTCAAGACAGAAATATGTGGTCAAACCAAAACATTAATTGTATATTCACTAGTCTGTGTAATTGTGCGCAATGTACAGTGGCCGTCATATTTACACCACTTGTAAGAACTGCTGGTATGGAGCAAAATCATCGGATCCTATTTTTTTTAAACCGGACGCAACTTACGCCGACGTAACTTTTTCTAGTGAGAAGACAGTATAAGAGTGCGTAACTGAGCATCCCACGAGTAGTATTAGCAAACAATGATTTATGTATTTTGTTGCTTATTTGTATACGTGTCTGCATGTATAGATATGAATACTATCAAAGGCAATGATATACAGACGCGCGTACTGATAAATAATTTGGGTCAATGATAACACACTCTGTGTACTATTTAAAAAACAGTCATTATTGCTGACAGGGCGAGCTACGTTCTGTCTACAGGTTAGTCTAGTGACCAGAAATTTGCGTTCTGCGCTGAATATTGTTTTTAGCAGTTTGAAACAACTGGACACGCTACCTGAAGGTGGGTAAATATAAAGGACATCATATACGACTCGCGACAGTTGCTTGTTCCACCGTGCAAACAAAAACAATATACAATTTACGTTCCATGTATATAGCATATGCCTGTTACCTTTGCGACAAGGGATCGCGTTGCATGATGAGCGCCACGTTTTTGAGGTAAATTAACTACCCATAAAAATGTTTGTTTGTGTGACCAATTTGTGATGCCGTATCAGAATTTGCAGTACTAGTATATTTCTTGTTACCGACGACAATTTGGCTGAAAGGAGATAGGGGCCTTGCACAAATGACATGCAAGTGCGAAATGTCACGTTTTGTGGAGATTATAACGTACAGGAGGTGGGCCGTACATGTTGGATACACCGTGACGGGAACACACTGGTACCGAAATCATAATACTTAGTTAATAATTCACAATACATACTGTTTGTCAAGTAACAACCATGTAAGAAATATTTCCATATTATGATAACATTTTAATATGGAGTAAGCAACAAAACATGTCACATCATAGGATGTTTAAACATATATTGTTGATATGTGATACCCATACGTAATATGCCATTCCATACTGTAGTCGGATCATGATTTATTATGAACTAGGAATGTTGATTTTGCTAGACCCTAAACAGCATTTGTTTGAGTTTACGTACCAAGGTTTCACTGTTTCATCGAACTAAAACTCATATATGTGCTAAAAGTACAGTGTTTTTATGTCAGGATAAATCATAATCCAAATGTATTCATCAATAATGCATAAAATGCATGATCGTTGAATTTCTTAAATAAGTTTTTTCTTTTAAATATGGTGCTAACTGTTATTTATTGATAGAAATATAAACTATATTGCAGTTACAAATTACAGTGCATTGTGGGAAAATGTCAGGTTGTCAGGTTGCAGGAGCTGACGAGCTCTGTGATTAGTGGAGTTGTGTTCGATTACGTAAAAACTCTTCCACAATTCACTGTGATTCTAAATTGCAATTTCTGTACATGTGCCAGGTGTTATTAGCTGCTATGGTATTTATTATACCATGAACAAACTAACAGGTCATTCACTACTGAATCTTAGATCAGTGGACCCCCAAATGCCCATCAAGAGACTTCCTACGAAAATGTTATACAGACACGGCAAGACAGTATTTTCATGAATACTTTATCGAGCTAGCGAGTAACTACAAAAACAGAGCAAAATGAGGAATTATATGTTTCTCTTCCTTTTTTTACATGAAGTTAAACTCAAACATAAACAAACTTTAAATAAATAAACAAACTAAACAAACTCATATTATATGAAAAATTAAATTCAGTCTCCAAATACACCCAAAATATAACATTTTGGACCGAAATACTTTAATCAGAATGGTAGATAAATATATGGACATTATGTGTGTTGTAAATTGTAGACGTTTATATTGAAAAGTCGATGGCAGGCGATTTTGAAGTGGTTTATAACCACTCGTCATTTTTGAGACTATGTGCAGTAAACTAAAAATACCCATAATGTTATGCTTCATTTAATGTTTTGCATTTTTTCTATTATGAATGCTATAATGCAAATATTTGTTTAATGTAGAATATCAGTGAACATATTAGCTACGTTCACACGGCAGCAAAAAATGGCCGTGTATACGCGTTTGACTCGAGCCGGCTCGAGCCAAGTTCAGCTTAAATCCTCGGGGTTGAATTACGTTAGGGTTGAACCCCGACTTAGCTCTGATTGTGTATACGCATCGGGGCTCAACCATCGGAGCCGAAATTATGCCCTCAATCGTCTTCTTCAAGTAAACTCTCATTTCAATTACGGCGGAGACAACATTGTTTGTAATTTCCGACTTGACGCATCCGAATATCTACTAGTATTTGGCAGAGTGACAAAATACTGCGATAGATTGATAGCTCAACGGGAAACAAAAAAATCGCGTACGAAATTATGCGACAAAAACTTAAAAGGACGACTGAACAGATCCACAGTCCAATGTGTGTAGCAACCTGTATCTAGTGAGTAATTTGTTTGTTCATGGCATTGAACATTCTGTAATAATCGCTCATTGAACATAGGAACGTCAAACAAAAGAATGCCGATACACTGATTTCGATTCGTTCCGAGTCTTAAGACGTTCATTATGATCGTCACGGTTCTTTCCGGCACGTGCTGATGCGGTATCAGCCGTTCAGACACATATTCTAGCCGACTCATTCCCAATGCTCGTGAACACCACTTATATCACCACTCACTATTATTAGTTGATGTATCTCGCGTTACAGTGTATAGAGGTTATTCATGCTTGTGTACTTTATCTCAATCGATATCACGGTCATGATATATTCACACAGTGTCGTTGCTATCTAGGAAAGTGTATCTCATTATCTGTAACCCGGGACGACGGTACCGTTACATTTATCATCCACCGCATGCAAAAAAACGCCCAGATATAATTTTCAGGATCGGTACGTAGATGGTTGTATTTGACGGAGGTCCCAATGCAACGAAATCCTCGTATCACTCAAGATAACGGTTTGTTCAAACAATACGGCAGAGGTGTATTTGGCTATATACATAAAGCGTGGGAAAACTAACAATAGTCACCCTTCTCCTTCCCAGAGTTCCTTGCGGTTAGATCACCGAAAGTATATCTGCCACCACACATTTTGTGGTGAAACACCACAAGCCTTTTACTACGCGTGTCATTTGCGTATTTTGTTATTAGAGGGCTCTCGTGTTGATTTATTCCTACTGGAAAACAAGTTTTAAAATACGTTATGGATAGCTGCTAATGATTTTTCCGTAAATGCACTGTCAAGGGTGAAATAGTTATAATTTACAAAAGAAAATAATTTCATCGCGAACTAACGGTTACTAAGGTGTTACTCGGTTCATCAAACTGACCGTCCTGTCGATTGCCAGACAAAGAAAAATAAAGAAACGATTGCACTTAGGGGTATTGGCGGCCGAATCGTCCTACTGTCACACCGTTTGTGTTACAGAAAGAAAAAAAGCTTGTAACTTTGAAAACGGCCAAAATCTGCAACGAACGCGTACACATTCGTCGGATTCGAAAGTAGTACCAATGTGACGCATCGACCAATCACACACGAGCATAAGATCTCGTGGTGTGAGAGATATATTCGTAATAGAACTCTGCCTGGGAGATTGAATAGTCATTCAAAATCCCCGGTTTCACGTAAAACTTGTAAGGATGTCTTGAAAAACGTATGAAACAATTGAGGCAAAGCGTATATTTCATGAATTGAGTATATATTAAAACAGTGATTGGCGAATTTAGATAAAAAAAGTTATTTGGGCTCTAAAGCGAATACCACAGAGACGGATATACTATATCGCAGAGATACCCAACATTCCAGGGCAAATACATTAGAGCAAATCTGTACACTCATATCTACACCAGTGAATAGCTCATGTCAGTGTAACAGGTACAAAGATTATTGGAGGTCGAACATTCAATACAATTTCTGACAGGCTATTATTTTGGTATCCAAACATAAAGTGATCCGTACTCACACAATCCCAGGTTCTAGCCACAGATTTACAAGATACGACTTATTGAAATACTCGGATTGCCTTCAAATTTGTTATTGTACAAATATCGATAGACGTGAAGGTCAGTATTCAGTGTTGATATTAATAATTTGTTATTATACCAACTAAAATAACAATAACAACATTATAACACTTATATTTACTATATACTTATATTGTGAAAATGATGACATGTTGACATATGGACGAGCAAAGTCGAAACTTTTTGTTGTTTTTTTCCTTTTACTTAGTTTTTTTTTAACTTTTAGGCTAGCGGAGATTTTAAGTTAGTATATCATGCCGACTTTTTCTATCAAAATGGCGATGCAACAAAGCTTAGATTTGATGATTCAATTTGCTGATATAGTTTGTAGTCTTCATTTGCATACCGAGTAAAAAACAGTACCAACAAAGATGCTAGTTCTTCCTAATTGTCGATATCTTCACAAATGCGGCGACAATATTACTCAGTACATAACCAGATTTCGACTTCTTGTTATAGACTGCGATGCAATGTCTGTTTATAAAATGACATGTTAGTTGTAACACATGCGATCACAAAAAATATTTGTCAACAATGATTTGTCAGAATCTAATCATTCAAACATAGAAGCAAACACATAAATATGGCGAAAAAACTGACTCATGTCAAACCAACATTAACCGATCCAATAACTCATGGAATATATAGTTTTAGTGAGATTGTCTATGTTTGAAAGCACACGGTCCATGCCTCACAGCGTGTTTCTCAAATGAATCAACCCAAATATGTTTCAACGCAAATAATCGCAAATGTGCCACAGTAGCTTCTATCAATCACCTGAACAAAGTTGATATTGTTAAATACATACATCAAAAATATATAATTACATAGCATTGAAGGAAAATAAAAGTGATAAATGTGAATACAAATATCGTTTATTACATTTAAATCGACGAACATTTGTGACGAATAGCATCAAGACAGAATACCGTTTCAAATATATTCATCGATATCGTTTAAACCTTTAGTCGTTTATGTATAAATACTACTATTTAGGGATGTACGTCTAATATAATTACAAACGACTACACAGCCGACAACACATACACGCCATGTTTCACGTCACTGAAGCGTCCCACCGCTAGAGGGCGCGAGGTATGTGAATGGTGTATTGCTGCGAGTGTTCGACAACTGACGATTGTTATATAGGTGTGTTCGTTATTTTAACAATGGAGAAAAGCTGATCTATTTGTAATAAAAAAAAAGAATTTGACTACTTTATGTTTTGTTACAGTTGGTGGTCTGACAAGAATACAACCGTAATAATAAGTGTCTTACATGACAAGAATGAAGGCAATTCTGTATATATCGTTGCTCTCGCTGCATGCTTTCATTTTTGTGAACACCGTATCCGCACAAGTTCAGCATATCATAGAAAGTGACATGTAAGTATACATATTATTTAATTATTAAAAATATTATTACGAGGGCGCTCTTGAAGTATGAGGTAGTAACCACATGACAATCAAGTTAAACTTTAAGTGAGACATACGACTATAAAACGCTTTTCATGGTTTATAGTTCATCAGATATTACTTTACATAACATGACATCATTTGACACGAAGTGTCTCCAGATTTTATTAAACGTGTATGTATGTATGTGTTTCAGCCTTCCATATGACTATAGATTTCGTCCAAACATTGGCAATGGACACATTGCCACCAACGTTCTGACCGATACAGTGTATATGAATGGAGTTATGAATGGCTACCGTGCTGACAGTCATCGTGCGAGGATTCCTTCAACTAATGCAATCAATATAACCATCGATGACACCGAAACCAGGAATTTTACACTTAACATGTATGAAGGTAAATACCACAAGTGCGAGTGACACATTTGTAAAGATAACTAGTATTGTGTCCATATAATTTGGGTCATCCGCTATATTAAATTCTACCAGTATTATGTAAATTAAACATTAAAACATTTTTTAGAGAAATTATCAATGATATCGAAGTGACTATCATATTGGTGACTATTGTAACTGTAATTTCGTCTTGAAAACCACCAGTCCGTTTTCTTTGTTATTGGATAAAATACTTTGCTTGGAAGTAACGAATCAACGAGATTGTTGTTGTTGGTTTTGAGAAAAATTACACTATTTCAGACTTCTCTCTTTTAAAAAAAAACAAAAAAAACACAAAAAAAACAAATCATTGACAGCCTTAGAGCTTCATGAAAATTCTCAAGCGAACAGATACTCTTGACTAAAAATATCCGTATACAATGCCGTAATAATATAACCTTTTTTGACAACTAAACATTTAGTTTTAAGAAAATGCATTTTAGTTGAACGTTTTCCTATTTCCAACAGGTTACTTTAGACAACATATTTACCACGATGACTGCCAAGTCGAACAGACGTTTTATGCTCATCGTTCAGAAAATAGATTGATGGTGGCTGAGATCAGACTATGGCGGACCATCGCAAATCCAGACGGTGACTTGACTGTAGAAATTAATTTAAACCGTGGGAATGACAGTAGTGATTTCAACATGGAGGATGATAGTGAATATGACGAATTGACATGGTATGGGTTTGTTATGAGCACATTTTCCCTCAGTATTTTGTTTCCTATGTGTATATGCAACAAACTGAACGATAGGATACAAGCGATGTCGTTAATACATCCACTCAAAAGTATTTAGGGTTGTGTGTAATCATTTGTCCATCACCGAGTATACGTAAATAAACCCACATTTCTCTGACTCTAGGTATACCAGCGGAACGACTATAACACCTGAGACAAATACCAGTAGCACTAGGCCATTACATATCTATTGGACAAAGATTCCCGATAGCTTAACCCTTTATGATGGTCAATACTCTGCCTCATGGACCTACATAACTTCCATCAGCACGGACAATGACGACGCACTGGGTGCGTATGAGAAAGGCGAACAACTATTACAGTCAAACAAGTTGTTTTCAAGCCATGTCGATGCTTGGACGTCACTTTGGGATAATGGCAATATAGAAATCATAGGAAATGTGTCCCTGGGACAGACATTCTACTCTTCTATGTATTATATGTTGTCATCGACTCCAACAAAGCGTGATTATGTCAACCCATTCATCGGGCACAGTCCAGGTAAAGTTATTTTTATGTTGCGCCCTCTATATATTTTTATATTACGCTGTATAGTCGTTTGTCAATTATCATACACTACCTGTATATTATTATTGGTGAACAACCATATGTCAAAACAGTTTCAATGATATAAGTGGCATTCCCATACAACCATTTAATACATCTATATACGTATTTAGGAACTCTGTTTCCTTTTCAATCATCGTGTACACTAATCACGCAATTATGTTTTCTAGGCGGCTTGCCACGTGGAGGTAAGGTAACTGACGAATTCATTGGTGGGGCGTATAACGACTACGCAGGTCACGTATTCTGGGATATGGATACCTGGGTGATGCCGCCGATTATGATGTTCTTTCCAAATATGGCTACACGGATGATTGAAGCTCGATTACGAGTTCTTGATACAGTGGAAGACCACGCTACGGAAACAGGTTATGAAGGTGTCAGGTTTCCTTGGGAACAGTGTTACACAGGTGAAATTTTAATTAGTGACGTTGAAGAAGTGTACAGGTTTGACATCTGACCCGTGAAACGTGTCAAATTGTTTTTATTTGATCACATAAAATGATAAAAAATAAATTTATCGACATGAGTACTTTATGTTGATACATGTGCATATGGTAGAGTTCATGTAACTAAACAAATATGCGGAAGAAAGAAGTTGCATAAATAATCAATTACGAGAGCTAAGCAAGGAAAATAGCACAATCTATCGGAAAATGTAGTGTATTATATTAGATTTTTGAAAGTATCAGAATTGATTTTGCTGCCTAGGAAAAGTGCAAATCGTAATTTCTAAATATCGTTCAGCATGATACATCGTCATTGGCATTTCACGGATCTGAAGCGTTTTGAAAGCTAGCCTATAAACTTAATAACATATATACAACATTACACATAATGACAAGATTAACTGCCTAATATGTGTTATTTGTATTAAGAACGTATGATTTCATAACAATTTTGTATCTAACTTTTTCAAATTATGTATCAATTAAAGTTTGTAATGTGTTATTATAGGTGAGGAGACATGTCCTTGGCCACCAGCGTCCATATATCAAATCCACGTCACTGCGGATGTATCTTATTCTATAAGACAGTATCTGTATGCAACACAAGACTTAGATCTATTAACTGATTATAGAGGTGAAGAGCTAGTGATGAAAATAGCAGAATTCTGGGAAAGTAGATCTGTGTTAATTAATGAGGATAAGGGGTACGAAATTTATGGTGAGTAACATCGGGAAAGTGCTTTAACAAATTATTTATCAAATATATATATTTATTTATCTTAGGTACAATGAAACTTATATAACATAACCATTATTGCTGAATTAACACTCAATTATGTTGATGTTATAGGAGTGATGGGACCAGACGAATATCACGCAAACGTCAATAATTCAGTATTTACCAATTTCAACGCCAAGCTGAGCTTACAGTTACCGGAGTATTTGCTTACCATACTTGATGATCCTAAGTGAGTGATCAATCGATCAATATTGCATTACAATAATCATACATATGTACAAAAGGTTATAATTATTTTGATTTCTGAATAAATATGTGCATATTCTTGTGCTAAGGTTCATCACAAGAGAAGATGCCGATAGATGGCGAGAGATAGCAGATAAAATGTTTATAATATTTGATGAAAAACACCAGTACCATCCCCAATTTGAAGGGTTTGATCCTACAGGTATGTTCACTATTTCGTAGTTATTTAAATTGACGGGAATACATTTCTATTTTCTTCTATGACGTTTGTTATTAAACCCGTTCTTGTTATTATAGCGGAGGGAGTTGTTATTAAACAGTCTGATGTTGTGTTGCTTGGATACCCGCTAATGAAACAAATGACGAGAGAAGTTCGTAAAAATGACCTCACAATATATGAAGAGGTGAGACACTGACATGACAATATTGTCACCATATTTGTAGTCTTGAATTCATCTCCATGACAACCAAACTGAATTGAAACAGACTTCAATAATTTGTTGCTTGATTTATCATGGCTGCTTATATATTTGTGAGATTTCTAAAGTTAGGTCACATAACTGTAGTTTTGTTCCAGAATGTTCCATCTCTAACTAGTCTGTAGCATGTTACGCACCTTCCGTTAACGTTAAGCATTAACCCATTCATCCGTGGCTGTGAAATGCATGTGATTAATGCTAAATCTCCATGCGCGACATAATAAAATGAAAAAAAAAACGGCGGTAGTCCACGCTCCAAAATATAGATATGGGTGTAACATTTGAATTCATTTTCAACTGATCCTAACATACCTATCAGTGCGTGCGTTTGTCGCATACTGTGAATAGAATTGTGGGGGGGGGGGGCAAATAATATACCCAACCATACGCGAGGAGTTCGATCTTCTTCCAATCTAACCATTATGTGAAGAGAGAATATGTGGGAATAACCACAAAACATTCTCTAGATATGTTTGCTTGAATTACCAGTGTCAATCGTAGACAACTTGATGAATTACGCCATGCATGCTGTAATTAATGTAATAATATATTATTCGGGGCTCTTTTGTACAAATCGGCAGATAAGTGTACTATTATATTGATTATTGCAGCTTACGGATGAATACGGACCGGACACTGGCACTTGGAGCATGCATACCGTGGGGTGGTTGGAACTTGGGGAGGAAGAAAAGGCGGATGACATGTTTAAAATGATGTTTAGAAATTTAAATGGTCCTTTCAAGGTGAGTGTAATCGTGTATGGACAGAATTACCAATTGTGCGGATATCGAGCACGTAATTGTTTATTTTGTTTAAAATATCTGTATAATTCTAGTTCATTAAATAATATTATGACATAAAATAGAAAATGCTGCAATAATAAAGTGTTCTATTATTTAAAGGTGTTTAGTGAGAAACCAGCAGAAGGTGAAGACGGTGTTCGATGCGTGAATTTCATTACTGGAGCGGGAGGCCTGATACAAGCTGTTGTGTTTGGCTATGGCGGGTTTCGTATTCGAGCTGACCGCCTTGACCTTGATCCATACGTGCCAAAGAACTCAGACGCTATTAAATTCCACGGAATTGATTACCTTGGATTTGCATTTACGATGTCAGTGTCCCAAGATGAAGTAGAGGTAGTCCTTACGGAAGACAATAATGTTGCGTTGGATTTGATGATACTTGTTGATGCGAGTCAAGATGTCTATACATTAGTCGTGAATGACCCAGTTACGTTCCCAAAAGGCAAAGCAAGTTTGTTCACTTCCGATAAAGAGATATACGTGGGTGCTGCAAATACTAATATTATATATTTATCGTTAACGGCAGTCGGTTGTGTTATCGCAATACTCAACAATTTCGCATAAAATTACCATTGGCACTGTCACTATTTTAATAATGATGATTATATAACATTTTCTGATAAATAACGTGATTCAAAATGCCTCGTAATCCCTGTTTAACCAGCTCTTCCAATTGTCGTGTTAGGCTATGCTTACGAGTGGCGATACCAAATCAGACCAAAGAAGTAAAGTACAGCTCAGCAAAGCCGTCTCGGACAAAAACATTTGTTTCACCGTTTATTATATTGTCATGCTGTGTTCTGTAAGAGTGAGCACAAACCCCCACTCTAACCCAACGTTTCAGCTGATTGTTTGCGATTAAATGTTATAGCCACAGATGTTTTGTGTCGCATGTTATCCACGGTGCACTCTTTATGTGAATATACCAGTGAGGCTGTGTTCGTCCGAGATAAGCAAACGCATTTAATCGAGACTTATTTTGCCATTGTAAGCACATTTGTAACACCACAATCTTACTCCGTCTGGATTAGAACTTTTAAAAGTGTAATAATAAAACAAATTTATAATTGCTTGTTTATTTTTGCTTAACTATAACGAATTATAGCTAGACAAAAACACTGCTGTGGAACGATATATTTGTATACGAATTAGATGCTCTATTTAGTGAATTGTCGTGCATATCACGTAATGATGAAGCTATTTATGAAACGTTTACTTTTAATTATATGTTTCAACAAAAAAAATGTTCATAGAGTAGCGGTTGAATGTATCATCAACCGATACAAAACTCATGATTCAAATCTAACTTAAGAAACTTTATCAATTTACGCCTGTTCGTGCTCAAAGTATAGAAATGTCTGACACTAACAAGTGAGCGAATTACTAGTCTGCATGAACCTAAACTGTGATTATCACTAATCTGCATATAACAAAATACTGTGACGATATCTAATCTGAATATGAAAACAACTGTGGCGATTACTAATGTTCATACGGCGAATTATGTGTCTAATTTTATCTACATAAAACAAATATAGTCATGTGATACATTGTTTTGGTCGATGGTTTATTTCTGTAACCTTTAGTTCTCATGCATATGTATTCATATGCAGAATGTAATTTCCACACTTGTATTTGTATGCTAAGTGTAATTGCCACATGTAACTGTATATGTAAACCGGCATTGTCTTGGTTAATTAACCGTGACATATTTTGTAAACCGTTAGTGTAAATACGACATTTCACCTTATACTTTTCCAAGGTGCAACGTATGTAGTTGACCTGGAGGCAGAGTTTTTCCTCAAATTTTTGAAAACGTTGTTCATTACACGTGGAGCCTCTAACGATTATGGATAAAGTTTCTGGTGAAAAACAGGAATTAGAAGGTTTCTTCAATATTTTTGAACCACTAAAGCGTTTATATAAATCATGTTTTCATATAATTGGTTATGACATTTGGTTGAGAAATGCGAGTATAAAACTTGTTCATTGAAAGGCGCCACCAAGCGATCACTGATATGGTCATGGTCACTTTGGTATTGGGAGATTCTCTAACAACATACGTTATAGACTCGAAACCCCTTTGCTACAAGTGCATCGACATGGGCTGACGAGCTTCTGTTCCCTGAAAATGTACAATTATAATAACTGAATGTCAGCATAACCTTAGGTATTCCTAACTTTTTGGTCACATCTAAAGTTTTTCCTAGGGAGAGGGGTGGAGTCGCAATGAGGCTGCTATGAAATGACAGCAAAAGCGTGCGTGTCACGTATGCCCCGTCATTTCACTGATAACTGATACAAATATTTCGACATTGTTGTATTTTGTAAGCAGTTCAACATTGTTAATTATTCATTTGCAAACGGGTTATTTTACCAAACATGGCTCAAAATATATTGTAATAATACCTGAAAATAGATTTAGATGTCCAATAACAATGTTTGGACCCGTACACAAATCCTCCAAGTGCCCCCATCAGGGGGTAGAAAGTAATGCACACTTCAATGAATACATTTTTGTATCTCAAATAACGTATTTACGCTGTTTTGGAACACGGAAAAATGAGGGTGCAGTGACTCCGCTGATCGCCACGAACGTGGAAAGGGCTTGAAGAGTAAAATGAGTAATGGCCATGATATAGGTCCGCTGTGTACATAATTTATAGATGACGAACTTTAGTATATATAACATATAAAGGTTGTTTATTTTCCAATATTAAATTTAGGAGAGACATATTCTGAAGGAGTAAACGGGCGGTAATGAACCTTTCAGTACTGTTTTTAGAAACGCTCAAAGGAGTAAGAAATGTGTTGAGCTATAATTGATTTTAATTCTCGACTTTTAAGCAATGGCCGTGAATAATTACGGATTATCAAAGACGTACAAAAAGGAATGCAGTTTAATAATGGTTAACACATTGAACGTAATGGATTTTTGATGCATAATTTTGTATTTTGACCGTATTCCAAATCAAGCCTTTCCACTGACACTAAACTGGATTCATCCTCAACATTTACACATTAGTTATACATCAGTCAAGTTTTGTTTCAAAATGGGTCTGTTTACTATACAGTTTCCATTATTTTTCATAACCAGTTACAACAACTCTTATGTTATGATAATATATGAACTCTAACAGTGAGAGTCATTTAGAGATAAAACATGGTAATGACGTCATTGCCAAATTGTGAGCCTCAAATATATTTTGAGATATGTACAAAAATACAGCAGATTTTACAATAAGTTGGTTTGTTAACACAATAGACCATTTTCCGTTCACTGCGAGATCCCGCGTTAAGCGTGAAATCGTAAGTACAAACAAGACTAACAAAGGTCATAGCGTCGCAGTGGACACAAATATCGCTTGGGATTCGACAAACGGGAAGTATTTTGGATGATATTTCTCCACACAATAATTAATGTGCTGTACACATTTTGTGGTGGTCATCTAAGATGATGTAGGGGGTATCTAAGCGCAATATTCCCTTGTAAAAGATCTTTCTTGCGTTGCCGTGCGCTACGAAATAAAAAAAATCGAGTTCAAAATCAAATCGTTCGATTTTTGTGGCAGACGTTCGGCGTGCGTCTTTCACGAAACTTCGCAATCTCCGTTTTACTCGAAACGCCATTGCCCGTAGAGGGCGGTGATGAACATGTCGTGTCGTTTACTTGATTCTAGAAAACGCCATGCATTTTAACGCGTATTTAATATTAGATATAGAACTAGAGATATAATTCTTAAGTCAAGCATAGTTTTGCGTTATATAATCTACAAAGCATTCGTAAATTATATAGTGTATAACCAGTCGGACGGGCGATACTACCAGGGACTACTTTGCTCCAATATGGGAGTGAAAGTAAACAGGGATGGGGGAATGTCTAGGATTACATAAACTTTATAACAGTGATGTGAACCTTTTAAAATTATAAATTTTGCGTTTTAATCAAAAAGTTTATAAATAAGTGCATCTCCGCTTTCCCATTTATTATACATTTTTATATTTTAACTTATTATATTTTGTGAGTTTTTATTTTGTTGTCCTTTTTATAAACATACTATGACAATATTATTCTTTCAGCTGGATGATAATTTCATTTTAAAACACCAGTTAGCAGGTTATACTTTTCAAATTAATATACATAATAAGTATAATTTACATAATTAATTGTTTTCTGTTCAATTATGTTTGTTTCTAAACTAGACAAAAACTGGGATACCTAATAACAGATTACCGGAGTATAGGTGAATGTTATACAATGCGTTGATAGCAAAACCATTATTTTCACTAAACGTGATTTGATATCAGGTCATTTACGCAAATCCAGACATACCTTCTTTACTACACCACAATTTATACATAGCGATCACGTCAACGTAGCACCTAATACAAAATAATCTTGTGATTACCACACTTAGTACACGCAAATCTTGAAAACGTAATACTTTGTAAATTTACTGCACATGTACCTTGCCAAGTGCAAGTTTTCAAACCAAAGTGAGACTTCTCTAATATTTAAAATGGTAAAGCAACGTGGGGGTTGAATACAAATGTCACGTGTCATGTAATTACTTAATATTGAATAAATGACAGCACATACAATGTAATCTTCTTGTTTAATTACAGGAATGTAGCAGCGTAGCCTTTTCAAAACAACTCTTTCATTTCTTTCATTGTAGCGTGTACTAGTGCGAAACCCTGCCTGTCATGTGGTATGCATAAACTGTATTTTTACAAATTGGAAAGTATTTAATACCAAACTACTATGTCGCAGCGTGGGGGATAGTTCCATATTTATTAAGTGTTGAACATACCATATTATCTTACATTACAGTGTTCATTAAATTGTTCATCTTCAACCTTCAATTGGCTTGTTTTTTTTACCTTGCTGGAAAAATGTATGTCGTCGCTGTTATTGTTGTCATCATCGTCGTTGCTGTTTCAACATATGCTATTCCATTCATTCAATCTTGAATTATATTAAACAGTTTGGGATCCTGATCATGAAGTTTTTATTGAAATTTTGATGCGTGTTCTGTCATATTTCAAGATAATAGTTAAATTTCAATAAAAGTTATTCAATTGTTATCTTATCTTCTCCAAACCTCGGAAATCAGTGTTCAATTCTGGTTGAAATAGCAAGTGCAATTTTCAAGATATTGGGAAAAATTGCCTGAAATGTGTTACACATAGAAACAAGTCGACAGAATAATAACATTTATACTGCTGTATATGTAATGTTAATGGAGGAACACATTGGCTAGTATTTTCTTGCTAAATTTTGCTTCGATGTGTTGCTGTACTATATATATATATATATATCATGTTATATTACTCTACAAGGTACAGTCAGATTAATGTAGTATATGTTGTATTAATTGAAGAACATAAATATTAAATATTTATAGCTAGAATTTGTTGGCAAAATGTTTGGATATGCTATTGCATTGTTTTCAAAATTGTATACTTAATTTTGCCATGCAGAGAAAAGATAGTGCATTGTTAGTTTGTATCTATCCATTCATTTGAGCAAGGTTACAATAGTTACGCTATGATTTACCCCAATTATCTAGGTGGAAAATAAATTCAATAGGAACCTCGTATTTACATATTACACCTGACATTACTTTTGTGTCATAATTGCTCACATTTTTCAGACTGTCCCGTGAATGGCAGGCCACGATAGAACACATGACTTCCCGTTTGAACGTAGGGGAATTCCATGATGTCAAAGGTCATATAACCGCATGCTTGCTCAACACTGCTTCAATAGTGGACGAATTGTTTGTTTCTGGTGAGTGTAATCGACTGAATCGCACAGTTTCGCTAAAGCCGGTCATTCATAACTGGCCCACGAACCCGTGCGTGATCGGTGATCGTGTTAGGAAAAGCTGTATTTCACTGCAGTTAAATTTTGACTTGTACTATAGCTAATCTGTGTCGACAAAATCCAGGGTAGGGTTATATACTAGTATACTAGAAATAAAGACAGGGTAATAATAATAATAATAATAATAATAATAATAATAATAATAATAATAATAATAATAATAATAATAATAATAATAATAATAATAACTTTATTGCATCCTTAGAATTACAAATGTTCTATTGGTTTACAGCAATAAATATATATTCCACACTTGGAATCGCTGTACACCAAACGAATACGGTTGGTTTATGAATAAACTCGCACACTACACTCACCAAAAAGGCAATCCACTTGACTATCAGACTCTTATTTATCCGTTTGTAATAATTTGCCAATAAATTCGCAAAAAATGACATTTCTGGCGTTATCGAGCGTCGCGAGGTGAAAAACACAACTACTTCCTGACAAGCTCGGCCCATCGAACGCTCATTGGTGGAAAGGGCTCGGATCAAAAGGTTACACTGTCGCTCACTGTAGTGATTTGTACACACTATTGATATGCTAATTAATGTACACCTGGTATGCCAGTACATCTGGCATGCGCTGCTATAAAAGAAAGGTAATTCAATAAAATGTGGTCAGTATTCTATAAGCCTTGGTCGTGTTTGTGTCTTGTCATTGTGTGCGTGCTTTTGCTACGGGTCCACCCCAGAATACCACATTGGCGACGAGGATAAACAATACTGAACAGGGAGAGAAGGCGCTGCACTTAGAGTGAATGTTTTCTTCAGGTTGTTACACAGTGAGTACTATTACGCCAGTCTACACGTGCTAGCCATTTAGAAGTCGTCAGAATGGCAGTTGAAGCTGGTTTTATATTTTCGCAAATTGCTCCTTTAGATGTGCATACAGATTCTACAACATTGGCTCCACGATGGAAGCGCTGGTTGTCCCGTTTCGAAAACAGTTGCATTGCTTGGAAAATTACAGACCCAGATCAGAAAAAGGCCGTGCTGTTGGACAGAGGTGGTGAAGATCTATTTGACATTTCCGAAACTCTTGTTATGCCTACTGCACATGAATATGACGACAATTATAAAAAGATAATAAAGGCATTCGATGATTATTTCACACCTAAAAAGAACACTGAATTTGAAATTTTTCAATTTCGTCGTGCCGTACAACATGATACGGAAAGTATTGATCAGTTCGTTGCACGACTTCGAAAATTGATCAACAATTGTGGCATTTCTGACCAAGCAGTGAGGGATGAAGAAATAAAACATCAGATTGTCCAAGGAGGTAAAAATAAAAGAGTTCGCAGAAAAGCTCTCCAGGAAGAACTAACTCTTGACAAAATTATTTCCCTAGCAAAATCACTTGAGATATCAGAACGCGAAGCGCATGGAATTGAACATCCACAATTACCAGACTCCGTGAACAAAACTTTTCAATATGCAGCAAATCAGAAACGTCCTACGAAATCAAGGCGCAATACAAGAAGTCGGCGAACTAAAGATTCATCACAACGTTCATCAAGCTGTTTCCATTGTGGCGGACATTATCCACACCGAAATATCTGTCCTGCAAAGGGTAAGCAGTGTAATTACTGTCACGAAGTCGGACATTTTATTTCTTGTTGTCGTAAATTGAAAAGCAAGAACAAAACACGAAGATCCAAGCCTAAGGTTTCCAACATTAACGATGTACATGATCATGATATTTCAGATAGTAGCAGCAGTGATAATGATTTCTTGTTTAATATTCATGTTTATGAGAAATATGGAGGAAAACTCCCTTTTGCGAAGTTAAGTATCAACCATGTGTCTTTAGATTTAATGATAGATTCAGGGGCAACTTGTAATGTTCTTAATATTAATGATTATCAGTTGATTAGCGATACTGTGGTACTTGAACCAACTAGTAAAGATTTATTTACATATGGAAAACGTCAAAGAGTTGATGTATTGGGTACTGTTAAAACCAAAATTGACATGGGGAATCGATTTGAAAACTTGGAATTCGTTGTTGTCAATACAAAAGACTCGTCATTTCTGGGATATTCTTCCGCAAGTCTGCTTGGTTTTATTCAAATTAACCCATACAATGATACGGTTTCCTTTGTTAATAAGAATGTCATTGAACATAATTCAACACCTGCATATAAATCGAAAATTGATGATCTAGCTTTGCCAAATTGTCCAGAGTCAGTAAAATCAATAATACGCGATAACGCAAATGTTTTTACGGGAATGGGAAAATATAATGTTAAGCAAATTAAACTTCATGTTGACCCAACTGTTAAACCAATTTGTCAAAGTCACAGGCGTGTTCCATACCATCTGCACAAGAAAGTAGAAACAGAACTGAAATCACTTGAAGAGTCTGACATACTGGAAAAAGTTGAAGGACCAACACCTTGGGTAAGTCCGATTGTCATTGTTCCTAAACCCGGTACTGATTGTGTACGAATTTGTGGTGATTATAGAGCTCCTAACTTGGCTATACAGAGAGAACGTCACGTGACTCCCACTGTACAAGAGATACGTACAAAACTTCATGGTTCCACCGTTTTTAGTAAATTAGATGCGAATAAACATTATCTCCAATTTGAACTTGATAAAGAATCACGTAACATTACGACAATCAGTACACATGTTGGGCTTAGACGATACAAACGACTTCCCTTTGGTATTAATTCGGCAGCTGAAATTTGCCAGAATGAAATGTCATTGGCCTTGCAAAATATTCCAGGTGTAGAAACTATTTCAGATGATATCATTATTCATGGCAACGATCAAAATTCGCACGACAAAGCGCTACGTAGCTGCCTGTCTCGTTTAATGGCTTGTGGCTTGACTCTGGGTTTATCAAAATGCAAATTTTCGGTTCCCGAAATAGTCTTCTTTGGATTTAAGTTTAATAAAAATGGGATGAGTTGCGATGAGAAACGAATCAAAACTATCCGCGAGTTGAAACGTCCGGAAAATGCCTCCGAGGTACGTTCATTTTTGGGAATGTTGGGTTTGCCTTCCATGATGGTGCCCCAATTTAGTACTATATCTGAGCCAATTAGACGTCTTACAAAGACGGGTGTACAATTTGTTTGGGGTGATATTCAAGAAACTTCGTTTAATGCCATTAAAAACGCTATCTGCTCTGACATTTCTTTAGGATATTTTGACATAAATAAGGAGACTACTTTGACTGTAGACGCAAGCCCTGTTGGTATTGGCGCTATTCTACGTCAAGGTAACACCCTTATTAGTTGTGCCAGTAGAGCACTAACTGACACTGAAACTCGCTATAGTCAGCTAGAAAGAGAAGCGTTGGCAATATTTTGGGGTTTAGATTACCATCGTTTGTATCTCGACGGTTCACCAACATTTGTAGTGCAAACCGATCACAAACCACTCGTTAGAATATTTAATCGTCAACAATTGCATAAAATGTCGGCACGAATTGAAAGATGGGTGATAAAATCTCAAAGATTTAGTTTCGATGTTCAATATATACAGGGCGACAAAAATCCCAGTGATTACATGTCGCGCCATCCGAATCATTCTAAGCTACATAACCTAACTAAAGCAAATAACTATATTTCTTTTGTGCAGCAACATGCCAAACCTCGTGCCGTTAGTTTAGCGGAAATACAGCTAGCAACCCAAAATGATCCAACATTAATGTTTGTTGTGCAGTGTTTAAAATATATTTGGCACAAGAACCTCAATGAAAATGTGAATAAAGATGCTCTGAATGTATATAAACAAATTAAGGATGAATTATGTTTCGCAGACGGAATACTTCTAAGAGGTACTAAAATTGTAGTCCCGTCTTCACTACAGCATCATATTATTTTGACTGCACATGAAGGTCATTTAGGGTCATCCAAAACAAAGGCCCTTGTAAGAGAGAAAATTTGGTTCCCTGCAATGGATTCTCTCGTTGAATCTGCAGTGTCTAATTGTTATGCATGTCAACTTAATATTGACACCAAGGTCAAAGAACCATTAAAACCAACGAAACTACCTAAAGCGGTATGGTCATCTCTTGCAACGGATATGTATGGCCCTCTGCCGTCCGGTGAATATTTAATTGTAGTTATAGACGAGTATTCGCGGTTTCCAGAAGTTGAAATTACGAGCTCTACAAGTTCGGCAGCGGTTATACCAAAGCTTGATCGCATTTTCACTTCTTATGGATACCCCGATAAACTTAAAAGTGACAACGGACCTCCGTTTAATTCAAAAGAATTCAAGACATATTCAAAGGTTTCTGGTTTTAAACATCAGAAAATCACTCCCGAATTCGCTAGAGCGAATGGGTTGGCAGAAAACTTTATGAAAAACTTGGGTAAAATAATTCGTTGCTCATTAGTAGAACGAAAAAATTGGAAAACTGAAATCCGAAATTTTTTGTTGAACTACCGTTCGACTCCCCATCCGTCAACTGGGAAAAGTCCAGCAGAAGTTATTTTCAATCGAAAAATTAAAAATAAACTTCCTTCTTTTGATCTCGATACGAAATTATCTAAAGGTGATCAGAGTATAATGTTAAGACATAATCGTAGCATGAAAAAAAATAAAATGTTTCACGATAAACATACTAGAGTGAAGCAAACATCATTTCCTGATGGGGAGAGAGTGTTTGTGAAAAATACGAAACGAACAAAATATGAACCAAGGTACAAGAAAGATATATTCCGTGTTGTGCGTTCCAAAGGTAGTATGGTGACAGCCAGCAACGCACATAATAAACAAATTACACGAGATAAATCCTTCTTTAAAAGTTACCATGGTCCAAATGTAGATAATGTTGATATGGATGAGTATAACGAAGATGAAGAGTTAGAAAGAATTATGAAAACAATGCACCAAATATTGAAGTGCAAGATGCACAGATTACGCAACAAAACACACAGCAAGCACGACCACTTAGAAGGTCAACACGAATAAGAAAACCAAATATTAGACCAGATTATTTATATTATTAGATTACTTATTAAATTTATAGATAAAATAAATAAAAACAATTGTTCTAATCCAAAAAAAAGTTGAATAATAAATAAAAGTAAAAAAAAAAAAGTATATATTTAGACAAGTATTGTATGTACTAACAATTGTAATTTGTATTTGTAAAAGCATAGTTGTTCATGTATTGCATATAAACAATTGAATACTGGTTAATCATAATTTGTTATAGAGCTTACTATTTAAAGGTGAAGAGAGGTGTAGTGATTTGTACACACTATTGATATGCTAATTAATGTACACCTGGTATGCCAGTACATCTGGCATGCGCTGCTATAAAAGAAAGGTAATTCAATAAAATGTGGTCAGTATTCTATAAGCCTTGGTCGTGTTTGTGTCTTGTCATTGTGTGCGTGCTTTTGCTACGGGTCCACCCCAGAATACCACACTCACCTCACCGGGGGATATCACCCTGTATAATCAAAGGGTGGCTCGTTTCGTTGACAGTGGTTGGTGCTTTCTCCGCTTCGTCGCAAGTCTGGCACCTCGCCATTGATACTTAATAATGTCAATGTCATTGCATTTTTCGCCCAGGTCAATTTCACCAACATATTGATTTTCGGCGCCTTTATTGTCAAGCTGCAAATCTTCTTGTATGCTCATTTCATCCATTATTATGCCACCAGTTAATCCACATTCCGGTACACGTCGTTGTTTAGCTGTGTCGTACATCCACCTAAACACATCTGGGTTGAATCCAGGCCTTTGATTGATGACATTTTTATACATCATTAACAACCTCGTGGACGACAGAATCAAGTACTTGTTGTCAATGATATCCTGGTAACCTTGTGGACTCCTGCACTAAAGTTGAATTTCTGTCCTGTACCATCTACGTTCTTTGGGTTGCACTTTACTATTATTGATTATTGAAGTCAATAACGAAAGCATGTTTGAATCACCTATCGGTGCTATTATGTTTAACACATCCCTTACATTCATTTCTGAAACAACACATTTCTTTCTATCGGGGCTAGGCTTATGTAAATTGTCTTTCGTTTTTTGGCTAGTAGCTCTTCTGATAGCAGAACTTTGCTGACAGCTTCGACAAATGAATGTTGCGATTTCACATATGTGAAGTGATTCTTTATATCCATCCCTATTGTGGCACCGTGTTATACCTCTGTATATTTCTGAAAAGAAAATACACATCGTACTCAACTATATACTGAAATGCAGTCAGATTATTATGACAGGGACCAAGAAAAGTTTTGAAAGCCTCAATCACTTGGAAAAATATACTGCGAGTAATAATTGCGTGTAATAAACTGTATAATAATTAGCCACTGAAATTCTTGTTTAAATAACGAAATACCCGATTGTGGTTTCGCATTGGAATTGTGCACGAAGAAGGATGGGCAAATCAACGCGCGATTTTTGAATTAGCTACGAAGGCTTGCAAAAATGTCTTTCCGACGATAATTTCAAGATAAACTCATAATATTTCAATTTCACGAGGGACCGGACACCTTACAATCAGTTTATTTTGTGTATGGCTATGCAATGGCATTTTCTCTTTCCATATAAAAGTGCTGAATTTGGAACCCCATCTGGTAGCACATATGTGTATATCTTTTCAACGGGGTACCCCCTAGAGGCAAAACAAATCCAGTGATTGTTAACGACTCAGTCACGTTGTAATTAGAGTTTGACTGGAAACACAAGCTAAGATAACTATGGTGATTGTGACCGGTCGTAAGCGTGAACAGTCTCACCGTTTTATCTACATTTTTCACACACCTTTAACGTGTTTTTTTTCACTTTACGGTATATATTCTGTCTTATTATTTCAAATCACAGCCAATGGTTGTCTATTGCGGTTATCTGCCATTAAAATGGGAAATAATGATATAGTACAATACTAATAAAAGAAATCCTAGTATATAACAACACACAACAAAAGGGGACATTTAATAGGATTTTACAGAAACAGAGCATTGATTAGGTCCTAGTCTATGTACCTTATTACTGACAATCTTGTCGCTCCCAGTGGTGGCCGCGAATGACGTAGAATACGCTTTGTAAACTGACCCACACACAATACAATCACTCTCATTTGCATTTCTCAAGTTTGACAAAATCCTGTATATACACATACATGTAAAAACGGAATTTAAAAAGGAGACGAACTAGCTTGCAGTGTACTGTGTATATACTGTGTAGATTGATGTATACTTATGGTGAAAAATAAATTCCACTTTATTCACATTAACGATTACAGTCATATTCGATCATCTATTCATTATAAGATACATGTAATAGCGATTTAAACGTGTTTCACAAGTGCTGTTTTAACTTTAAAGCAATCGGTACAAACGCGAGACCGTGCTCGATGAAATGCTACTTTAAGAGTGGCACCCCCTGTAAGATTGAGATTGGTGTAAAATAGTTGACGGTATATGCGATAGTACCTACCAATAACTATAAAATGCCATCTTCCAGTTTTCACAAGCGATGAAACAACCTTTTCTTCCGGATTTTGGCCCCCGTGACCGCTATTGTATTTGAAATCAGTGTGACCTTTTGACCAGAGCCCTTGCCACCAATGAGCGTTCGATGGGCGGAGCTTGTCAGGGAGTAGTTGTGTTTTTAACGTCGCGACGCTCGATAACGCCAGAAATTGTAATTTTCCGCGAATTTACTGGCAAATTATTACACACGTATGACAAAATTGGATAAATAAGAGTCTGATAGTCAAGTGGATTGCCTTTTTGGTGAGTGTAGTGTGGGAGTTTATTCATAAACCAGCTGTATTTGTTTGGTGTACAGCGATTCCAAGTGTGGACGTTTCATACCCTGTCTTTATTTCTAGTATACTAGTATATAACCCTACCGAAGCCTATCTCCTTTAACCATGAATCCTGTTGCAAGCGCCCGTTGCTAGGTTACGTGTAGAGTCGAATTTTGTTCATTTATTCAATTCCACTTTCACGATACATCATTGAGTTCTAGGTAGCGCTAGCTCACCTGACTGTATGTCGACTTCCGTGTAACACGACTAGTTTAACAATGACATCATAAGCAATTTCGTTACATCACACGTCATATAGTGAATATTCAGACAGACGACAACAGTGTACAGCCCTGGTACAGCTTAATTCTGATTCAACAAAATGATTATCACATCTCATCCATGGTCAATGTACATCTTACTGGGATTACTGCTGACACTCCAAGGTAAGCTGGTATATCTTGTCGTTGTCGTCGACTGTATGTTGACCCCTGTGACCTTTCACCTATGAATCACCCCGGTATTTCACATAAAGAGATGAATACACATACTTCCAGAATATCTAAACTTGTCTGTGATCACTTGAACTTATACTAATAAATTGTCGCTCTAATATTGTACTGATATATGCAATAATTGATCTGAGTCCATTTGTTTTGGAATTGGAACAAAGATGCTTCCATTATTTTTCACTGTCACTTTACCTGAATTATCCGGAACAGAAACCACGCTGCAAAGTCATGAAGAAACCGGAAGTATGGACAAAGTATTCAAATTGAATATATTGGAGGTATGAAAGCTGTTTTTGTTTGTATTAACCGTGCATGCAATAACCCGCGTGATTAAAGATATCTGTACAGTAAATACTGCCAGTGTACTAAATGTAAATGTAATTTAAGTAAAGCAATGACTGCAACTGCAAGGATAAGGACCCCGAACAAAGTCAATATGCAGATTTATTGATCCAAAGATAGCATTATTGACCGAGATCATCTTGAAACACATTTAATAAAAACTATATTCAAATTGCATCTTCAGTACTTTACAACTATAATTTTCATAAATTTATTGTTGTATTTAAAACTTGTTAAAGATTGACAACTATGTAATGGTTGAATTTTGATTAATTTTATCCCAATTGTTAATTGCATACACTTCCATTGTACTACTCAATTGATACATAATTGTTCTTATAGCAAAATTAGGACACACAACGTGATATATCTTACTGACTAAATAGTGTTTACATAAAGGTAGCATAAACATAACGTTTAAACCCATATGGAACCACTAATATCATTTTGAATATTTTTTGCATAAATTAACAAATATGAACAAATTGATAATAAATCAATTGGTGTAGAATAATTGTAATTGATATAAAATCCAAATATTCTGAAAAATATCATAATGAAAATATATAGCGATGTCCCTACCCTGGTCGTCCAAATACCTAATGGTTCGTTCTCAGATAGTTTTCCATTATGCGCTTGTTTTATTAACAGAATATTACTGTTGGCGAGATTGTATTTGTATTGAACCATTCAAGCTGGCTGCATGAGACATACACACTACCCAGTGATGTATACTTTTACATCTACGAAGGAAACAAAGTAAGATTGTATTACTTCGTTACTTCAATGTACCCATATCTATTTCAAGCTTGCCACCAGATTGTAAACTATTTCAGACGACGCACTGTGTATACAAAATACAAAAGCGATCAATTGTTAATATTAATGTGTATTTAAACTTGAACCATGCAATAATATTTTAATATACTTTATCTTGCGGTGAACAACATTTGACACTGGCAAGAACGTTTCTGAAACTGAATTAGGTACCATCCAAATAGGTAAAGTTAATTGCGAAATGGTATTCTTTAAACTGAACAACGTATAGTGAACAGTGATTTGTCGCCAATTTCACGACACCATGAAACAGTTAATACAATCGTTTGATTTGTATCGTGGGTGTCTTACGGACAAATAGACAGTCGATACAGTATGCAAATTGTTATGTGTTAACGCACTATGGGATTCCTAAAACTGTGTTGACAATGCCTTCTTTCAGCAGCAACATTACCATGAATTCACTTCAATAATTTAATAATACTTGTTCAAACTAACCCAATAATTTCTTTAACTTGCAGCATGATCGTTTTGCGGTAGACAACCTAACAGGGCACATATCAGTTGCAGGGTATATCGATTATGATATAGAACCCCGGTTCCGAATAAAAGTACGATGTCAGGTAAACAGAGCGACTGGTTTATTTATTTATTTATTTATTTATTTATTTATTTATTTATTTATTTATTTATTTATTTATTTATTTATTTATTTATTTATTTATTTATTTATTTATTTATTTATTTATTTATTTATTTATTTATTTATTTATTTATTTATTTATTTATTTATTTATTTATTTATTTATTTATTTATTTATTTATTTATTTATTTATTTATTTATTTATTTATTTATTTATTTATTTATTTATTTATTTATTTATTTATTTATTTATTTATTTATTTATTTATTTATTTATTTATTTATTTATTTATTTATTTATTTATTTATTTATTTATTTATTTATTTATTTATTTATTTATTTATTTATTTATTTATTTATTCATTCATTCATTCATTCATTCATTCATTCATTCATTCATTCATTCATTCATTCATTCATTCATTCATTCATTCATTCATTCATTCATTCATTCATTCATTCATTCATTCATTCATTCATTCATTCATTCATTCATTCATTCATTCATTCATTCATTCATTCATTCATTCATTCATTCATTCATTCATTCATTCATTCATTCATTCATTCATTCATTCATTCATTCATTCATTCATTCATTCATTCATTCATTCATTTATTCATTTATTTATTTATTTATTTATTTATTTATTTATTTATTTATTTATTTATTTATTTATTTATTTGATCGTTGCTGTGGTTACGTCAAGTACAGGATTAAGCTTAGAATGCCGACATGTTCACCAAACGTATATATGTATATATGTGCCGTGTGCGAACCAGTCTGTCAAGGCGACATAATCGCTCGTATTTGTCACACTAAAACGTATTAACTACAGAATAAATAAGCGGTGAACTGGAAGTCCTGGAAATATTTTATAACCACCAGAATGGGTTTAATCACACTTTATCTTTATTGTATATTAACACCGTATACAAACGCACATATATAGAGTTCCATGTTCTTATATAGCATGTAGAAAACACTAATGCTTATATGAAATTCACTGTATTACAAATATGACGCTAATTACACTGAATGTATCTCACTTTACACATTTCATTGAACTGTAGTTATTTACTGGAAACATCATTGTAAGAAGTGTTAAGGATTATTTGTTTTTGTTTTCTGACAAGAATTGTGAGCACAGCTACAAGATTAATATAAATGTTGAGGATGTCTCATCATGGCCACCTGTATATAACGAGACATGTGCTATGTCATCCCGTTCATCAAGCATAAGAGACAGCTGGGTTAGTGAATTTTTTTCCTAAAGGATGACAGAATTAAACGTAATTCAACTAGATTTATTTTAGGCGATACTTATTTTTTGAAACGCTTTCATATCTAACGAAATGTGTAAAATGAAAATAAAAACAGTAATAATTGGAAGTGGAGATGACTTTTTATAGTATAATAAAGCGGATTTTATCAACATTTTAGCCACTTTGAATAATCAAAGGTTGAATCTAGCTACTTTTGCTATTTTTTGACATCTACTCAGCGTTTTGGGAATATTCTAATATCTTTTTATGATATAAAACATTATCCCATACACAAAAAGCATATTAATAATACATATTTTTCTCTGCAGAAAATACCTTTAAGAATTTACCTTGACAAAGAAAAAACGCCATTCGAAAAATATATCAGGCCGGATCAACAAGCATCGATTGTCGAGGGTTATATGAATAATTCTGAATGTAAGTTTTGTCTAATTATGTTGTTTATCAGTCATGGTTTAATATTTGGTTTTCAAACAACAATTTTATTATCTTCTACTCGATCTTTACATTGGATCCCAACGATTATACATTTTTTTAACGTAGATTACTCTGACAACTGTTCCATACGAAATCTTTAGGGAGCCCTCATCATTTACTATACATAGATTATCACAAATATGAGTGGAATGCAATCATTCATATATTGAACGACCAGTATGGGTGTGCGCGTGCCTATGTTTAAGAAAACTCAAATTGAATCGCTACCCTATATATAGTAGCGTATCAATCTAACCACATTTTAACTTATTACAATTTAATCACATGTTCATATATGTGTGTGTTCATGCATGGCGTAACTTATACTGTTTCACATGTACGACTGTGTATGTGTGTGTGGTAACAACGTTGTAACGACTTTACACCTTAACTTTACACCGACTTTAGGTCAAGTTTTCGTTGCTTAGGTTCAGTAAAGGGGACAGGTATGGTTAAATTTGATGTAATTGTACCATACCTTCACTCGTTACTAAATCTAAGCTTCGCAAACATTTCTATGTTATATCACAGGATGTTCAACTTTTATTTAATTATACTTAATTAAAACACAATTCTATGTTGTATTGCATTTTAATTGAGTTTAATTAAACTCCAATTGAAACGCAACCGTATATAAAAACGGTTTTAATCGAGTTCAATACGCAATTATTTTAAGAGTTAATTAAAATATATTAAAAGGTAATCCAATGTGTGTCGTTACAACGACGGTAAAACCTGTACGTGTGTGTGTATGGTGGGGATGGTGGTTGTGGGATGGTGAACGATGGGTGACGTTAGGTTGTGTGTGTTGGTGTGGTTGGATTGGTAATTTACATTAATAGTTAGTTCAACTTATTAATACGTTTTACGTAGCTTAGGGTAAGTAAAGAGTAATATATGGTACAGTGTATATCAATATAATTGTACCATGCAACTAACCCTAAGCTTCGAAAACATTTCTATGTTAAGACACGGATGTATAATGTTATTTCTACTTTTTTTGAAATTTTATTTAAGTAAACTTGAATTAAAACGCAATCATGTATAGAATTGCAGTATAATTCAGTTTACCTAAACTATATAAAATTGCGTTTTAATAACGCAACTATATTAAAAGTTAATTCAACTATAGTAAAAGTTAATACAGTGAAGTGCTATGAACAGTTAGCACTACAAGTATGTCTGTGGAGATGGTGGTGTGTGGGTTAAGTCGTGTGTGTTGGGATGGTGGGGGTTAAGGTTAAGAGACAACAGGTTACAGTGTAATTATGAGTATTCATGTGTATATGCATGTATTTTCACAATATAACTACTAGGGAAATAGGAATACAAATGAAGCATATGTGTACCCTAATACTTACACTGTAAGGTGTAGCTCTGAATGTTGATATGAATATTGAATATATCTAGCGCAGGTTGGCATCTGCTCTCAGTTGTGAGTGCTATCTAGATTTTTCCGAGCTGATATATTTTTTCACCAGTTTTAATGCCCATGATTGCACTATATTGTATATACGTATATATTTTATTAAATTAATTTACTAACGTGCGTTTGTGTGATTATTTGTCTATCACATTTCAAAATACAATACCCTAAAAAACCGTCCCAGATTTAAACACTGTGTACCTTGTTTGTAACATTTCATGGAAGGGCGGAAGAAAAATGATCACCAATACCAGCTCTCAGTACTAGGTCTACCAATGTCAGCCAATTTGCAACAATGTTTGGTAACTTTTGTTGGAGACCCATACACGTATCATCATAAAAAATATAGAATTTACATAATATCATATAATTTCCGAATCTTATGCAGAAATAACCGATTCGATTTTTGCATCCACAGGTACAATTGCAGTATTTTTTGAATTTCTCGACAAATATATTAAAAGATTGTACAATATATCTGAACTTAATGTACGATTCGATGGTTTGGATTCAATTGCGTCATTTACGCTCCACACTTACGAACACAAGGTAACGTATTTCAACATATAGGAATAATCTGCTATACACTTAGAGCTGCATAATATTAACAGTCAGAAACCAAGGCAGTTTAAATATCAACTTGCAAGGGCTATTATTACAATTCTAAATTTGGCATTTCTGTGGACATTGAATAAAACGAATTTGAAAGATAATTTGAATTCATTAACCATACACGTGTTTATATGTTTATATGTAATTTACAATGCAATATAAACGTGTTTAAAACTAAAAAAAGAAACATGTTTAAAAGTGCCTTGTGCAAAACGATGATAAATGTATTAAATTGCGTTTTTATTTGTATTGACTTGGTTTAGTATGACAGTCGTACAGAAATATGTGTCACTTATTGTTCTACATAGCGTAGCATACTTTCATGCAAAGACATTATCACACTGTTTTGTGGTCAGAAATAGTTAATTAAGATATTCATCCGTTGTACTGTCTTGCTGACAATTTTACTGGGTCACATAGAAACGTGTTTAAACACGTTTGTGGGTATTATGCCGTTCACGAATGCTTTTTTCCACATTGCATAACAGGTTTTATATATAACACCTTTCACTCTAGAAAGATTTCCCTGCAGAAGCAGTAATAAACCCATTGTGGTTTGACCACCCACCTCAGTACCATTACAGTTTAGCCCAAGTATTGTTCAATGGTATAAATACAAAACCAGTTGAGACAGAAGGATTTTGCATACTATCGTTCAAAGGACAAGTCATATATTCCAGACAAATAGAAATAGAATTTGTAGGTAAGAAAATGGTTCCCATATACATTTTGTTTTATCCTGCCATATTGAATAATTTCATATATAAGAAAAAGATTATAAAAACGCATTTTGAGGTTGTTTAGAATGATATGAAAATAATATAGGATATAGGCATTTCAAGGCATTCATATGTTATAGACAGGAACACGGTAAAACAATTTAAAAACTATGTTCGAGTTTAAAAAAAATAAATCAGGATACATAGTGACATACACAGTAATATTGTATTTGTGGTTACTAGATATTAACACTGATCTGTTAGATCGTGTAATACCGTAATACAGTCAATTACACAGGAATTAATCAAAATCAAGATACAATTTAACCATTTATTTCTGGACGATAGGAAATTAACTATCCAGTCTGTCTAAAACTAAATTACAGAAAGTATGACAGCAGTCAACTTCGTACTCACTTGTGTGATACCTAATTATATAGGTCAAAGTTAACCTCATTCGTAAGATGATCATACTCCTACACCATGGTAGTGATTGGGTGAAATGTAATCTATCAAGACGATCAATACCGTAATATTTATTAAAAATGGCTCGTAATTACTGAAACTATTTTGCCATGGAGATCAATGTTAAAGTGAGGTGAATACACCTAGTGCAACATGTTAAAATGCATATAAATGGTGACTAACATAAGAATACTTATTCAAGTAAACGGAATATAATAGACAGTAATTTTCTGACATCTATAAAGTAACAATGAATCAAACGAAGTAAAAATTAGCGTCCTTTCTAAGCATTTAAACAATACAAAATAACACAAACTAAAACATGCCTGAATAGTCAGCGATAGTATTAAATAGTTATTGAATATGTGAATTAGTGAAATTATTATAATAATACATGTGTATGGAACACATGTATTATTACAATAATGGTAACTCTTGATTCCGTACAGTTGACAGTAGAACGAACTCAAATGTTCCCAACACTTGAACTGTTACATTTGTGATAACCTACAGCTACTCAACAACATATGGGGAAGTTAAAGTCATTGCAGATAAATGACAAGTCACATGAGGATATTTCATAGTTTTTTGCAAGCACAGTGACGTACAATGCTGCAGTATTCAACAATATTTATTGTTTATTTTTAGGTTGTCCAATAAATACATTTGGATTCAAATGTAATCATGATTGTGTCTGTCAAAATGGGGCAAGTTGTCATCCCTTCAATGGGGCCTGCAAATGCTTAGATGGATGGTATGGACCAGCCTGTGATATTCGTGAGTAATGTACTTGACATGTGTGCTGGTTTCTGCTGCTTGGACCTATGACAAAATGTCAGTGAAGTTTTTGTAAATGAAATGTGGAAAATAAATATTTGTATTTGTAGCTTCCTGTCTACATTTTACCATCGTCCACAAACCAAAAACACAATTTTACAGTTAGGTTTATATGACTAAATATAATCAGATTATATAAGCGTTTAGCCATCTCTCTTTTCATTGCTATTTCAGCAAGACCATCGATTGTAGTACATCCAAAACAAAAACATGTAAACTATGGCGAGTACATGTCGGTGCAATGCAAGACATACCATATAAGTACATTTCCTAACTCTACTCCAGCATGGAGCTTAAATGGAAACTACATTAACGAGATGTCATTCAACAATGCATTCGCAATTAAGGACACATCGTCTGTGTAAGTTAAACACAATTTATGTACATAATTATTTGCTCAATGTGTGTTTAAACATACAAGAGCCACATGGGTACAGTATATTTTGCATTTCTGTGAACTGTTACAAGTCATTGTAAATGATCCCTTCAATGTACATTTAACACTACATAACATATTTGGACGCATAACAAACAGAATGTTTGGCGATATCGTTTTTGTGTGTGCAAATTTGTAATCGTTTCCCTGTTTTACAAATATTGATTTGTAGCTACAAAACGTACATTTCACCACAAAAATATTCAATCAAATCGAAGCGCTTTAAATAACGGTTGTTCTTGAAGCAGTTATTCTAACACTCGTTTATCATATATTATACAATGATGGATAACTAAATCAATTTGAAATATTAGTCATATTTATATTTTTCATAGTCATATTTAACTTATTTCACCAGCAGACCGTTTAAGCGTATGGTATTGTATATTTTAGCCACTCTTGTTACAGCGACGTTTTAAATACAAATATGTTCTAATATCATTGTAAATTATGACCCATTTAATTTGTCCTTGTATATTACTTATTTTGTAGAACAAAGTATTTTTTATCACAGCAATGTTATGTTTTTTATTGCCCAATTTGTAGTGTACAGCATGTATGATAATTCCCATCCTAAATTTGAGAGAACTCCGCGGGACACCATTACCTTTGGTATCTTGCGTACGTAGAATCAATTCGCCACCACCGATATTTGATGTATAGGAGTCCTATAAAAATGTCCCAGAATGCATAGCATACTCTAACCGATTGTGTACGTTCCTGCAGTGAAAGTTATTTGGGAATCAAACGTGGTTTTGATGACATTGCCGGAATATATGAATGCAAAGCTGTGGATATATTTGAAGATATTTATACAGACACAGTAAATATTACAATAGGTTGGTTTAATGAGTTCAAACCATTACATTACATTACTATACATTCATGTCATTAGCACGCCACACCACATGTGGATTCAGTGTTGTGAATAGTCAATATATGTTCAGCTGAGACTAAACAATGTTACTATGAGCTTTCCAATACACGACGAAATATTTCCAAATATTGTAAATCCTGTCCAATCTATGTCACGAGTGAGTTATATTTGGATATTTTAATTATCGACAGGTTGTAGTCCTGGTACATTTGGTCCAGCTTGTGAATATCAGTGCAATTGTCACAACAAAGGATTTTCGAAATGTGATCGGTACACGGGCTGTGTATGTAAATATGGCTGGTCAGGAATCCAATGCGAAACAGGTATGATCATGTTTTAACGAATTATAAAATCATACTTCTGATTTCAATACAGAAATATTCACATTAACATATTTTAACATGTTATTTCTAGATATATTGCCGCCAACTATACATCATTGCCCGTCCAATGAAACATTTACTCAAAGCGCGAGAAACAGTCGTGTGATTTCGTGGACACCACCAACTGCTATCGATAACTCTGGAATCGTACACATGACAAGCACCTACAACCCCGGGGATACATTTAATGTAGGTATAACTACAGTGACGTACAGTGCAATGGACCCATGGAATAACAGTGCAACATGCGACTTTGACGTTGAAATACTTAGTGAGTAAAATCTATGAATTATCACAATAAGCTATTTGGTATCGCTACGCTATGATTATAATATTATTGCAATAATATACAAATGTTCACCCAAACGGAAGTGGACATACGGCTTCAGCGACCCGAGGAGCTCATTGTCAACCGAGGTGAAGTCGAGGTTGACAATGGGCTCTGAAGGTCTCTAAAACTGTATGTCCACCGCTGTTGGGGAACATTTATATTATTACAGCGAATAAATGTTAAAATAGAAAGTGTAGCACTCAATCATGGCAACCTTCCAAGTCGTAGATCTGGACATATATATACAAAACACACAAAAACACATAAGAAAATCAAACAAAGCGGTACCGTCTCCTAGCAAAGTCCACGACTCTCAGATTCTTCAGAAATACGTACTGCTCAATCGCAGATTGCATGTCTCAAGTGCGACTAAAAAATCATGCGAAATAGCTTCACAATCCTTCAAATTCACAAGTAATAAAAACAAACCTGGCAACCTAATTATTTCGTCAATATTCTCTCGTATTGTCTTTCCTTGACAAGTTGGCGTAAATCACGTAAATTCAGGATGAAGTTACTTGGATGTAGGTAGACACAGGATTGTCTACCTGTAATGCGCGAATCTGATTGGCTGCCATGGTCATGGTCATGATGTATAATAATAAAACGTCCGCATCTGTCTATGTCCCATTAGGTATACACACCTCAAAAGAACCATTAATTATTGGTATATGTCTAACTGCCTTACTCATTGCTGTCCCTGTCTGCATTTACATCGGGTATCGATACAGACTGAAAATCCACCTGACATTACTCAAATACATAGAGGAAGTAGAAATTGACGGTAAGGCAGCATCGAGTGCACAATAATTGAATACAAAAACACCTAACCTTTAAATAAATTAAAAAAATTACCCAAATTATCACTGTTATGAAGTTTAACTAAAACAGGTCTAGGTCACAGCATATTTGTTCTTTTTCAGAAAATAAAGAGTATGATGCATTTGTTGCGTATAGCAGCCTCGATGAGGATTTTGTTGCCGATCATCTAGTAAAACAACTGGAAGAAAAATATGGTTATAAGCTTTCCATTTATCAGAGAGATTCTGTATGTGGACGAGGTATTTAGAATATATTGCTTGTAACATACACGAAAAAACAATTTATTATTTTCAATACTCAATGGTGACCTTTGAGGACTTTCAATTAATATTGAGCTTATATTAGACGGTTTATTATTGCGCCATTATTCAACAAAAACCAAACCAAACTTCACTTCGACTGAGCTATTGGATTTCCGATGAAGTTACTGAAAACACAGGTGTTAGAAAGGTTAAGCCAATGTCAAATGTGAACTTGCAATGCAATCGATTGCCGAAACTTTCAATTTTACTGTTTCCTTCATGGTATAAGTCGTTAATCGCATCTCGTTGATAAAACACTATGGCATAGACAGTTGTAATCGCACTCCAACTCGTGCGATATATAGTCTGGTAAACGCATGTTTTGAATAACCTGGATATATCTATATATACTAAACTGTTGTTTAATTACTTTCACAGCCATCACTCATAATATATCGACTGCCTTAAAGACATGTAGATGTGTAATACTTCTGATTACTAAACATTTTGTGGAAAGTACTTGGTGCAAGTACGAGGCAAAGGAAGCATTTTCCAAAACAATAGATCTACAACTGAGATTAATTCCGATAGTGATGGAAGATATCGCGTCATTACGTCCTCTACCAAACTCCTTAGAAAATATTGTACAACAAATAATTTACATCGAGTGGCCAGTTAGCAACGCGGAAAAGGACGTTCTTCAATTTTGGAGTGATTTAGATAAAGCGCTTAAGAAAAAGATGGGTTCAAATAAAGCCGCTATAATGACGAAGATAATGCGACAATTCACCTGTTTTAAAATGCACCAGAAATATCAGCTTGTACCACTTGAGGAAGATATCGAATTGCACACCGTGTAAAAAGACTATTCATTGCGAGGACACAAAGAAGATGTTTTGAAATTCAATAAATTACCTGGACGTCTACCATAATAGAAGTTATTGTGATTTAAACAAGTGTTTTATCTCAAGCAAAGACCTGAGACTCGAAGTCCCACTGACTAATTGAGAAAAGTAGGTCAGGGGACGTAACATGGGAAACCTTCAAAGAAAACCTTTCCTCTGGACTTCTAAGACAGACAATTTCAGGAAGAGGTGGTCCTTGATAACAGAAATTGTTGATTCATTCTAAAGCTGTATTATCATTTTGATTGTATGATAGTAATTGTCGTCTGTTACACAATAACCAAACCAGCATCGCCCAATTTTGCCCTGAAAGAAGATGTGTGCTACCTACCGGTCAGGTAGTCATAACACCCGACACGGGCTAGGCACAAGCTGGAATCATCATCCCACTGCATGGTGTATTATTCCATGACATGCACATCTGTGGAAGTATACTATGGTTTATTGAAGTTTAGTTAGTGATCCAAGTATGAGCTGCCGAACTGAGACATATACCTTGCAAAATAGAAATTATTGCGAACTGTGCTACAAAGACCCAACTTTGCTGTATCTGCTTCGATAATGTATTCCCAGACACATCGGCATCGGCAACTGAATATGGGGGATCCCTGGTTTCGTCGAAACATGGAACTATATATTTATAGTGACAAGACGAAAGTCAACACGGCACGCTGACGAACACATTTCTCCCCTCTGAGTAGTTTGCGATAGTGTCTCGCTGCTATTCTTTGCAAGAAATGTCATGGTAGTCTAAACGCTCAAGCACTTTTATAATACATTCGGCAAGATTTGTTTGTATCATGATATCAAAAACTGCCTAGCAAGACAGAGTTTTGGTACCTGACTGGAATAATTTACAACAAAAGCCACAATGTTTCGTAAACATACACTGCAAACCAACCAACAGTTCAGCTGTATGAATTTTTATTAACTTTAGTGTCAGATTTCAACACGCCAGATCATACCATTATCATAAAGGGGTGCAAGTTTGTCACTTCCCGCATCACCTTAACTCCTCAATCAGAAATATTTATACAACCCACACAATTACATGTACTCATGATTATAAGAATAGATGTTTTAGTTTCAAGTAATCTATCGGAGAAAATTTATCAATTTTATACAGAAAAGGTTCCAATTATATGCTGGTCTGGTGAAACTTGTTCATTAGAGGAGTGCTTTATTTAATTCAAGTTTTGTATGAACATGGTGAATGTATGACCTTATCAAATTCTGAATTTGACATGAGCAGCCTGTATCACCGAGCAGTTCCCTTAGTGAAATACATGAGAATACAACGAGAGATACTGGAATGAAGAACCATGGACAATTTAAATGTCCCGGAATAAGTACATGTACATGTGTGAAGGGTTGGCAAGCAGCGCCTTACCATTTTCAAGTTGGCAGACACATTAATTTTATTCACTACATACTTCAGCATTATAATTAACACTGTAAAACAAAGGAGAATATATTTATACTCTTTTACTGCTGTTTATAAGTTCATTCACCTGAACAGCTCGCCAGGTTTGCAACATAAACAATATGATACCCTGAGTAAAAACAGTTAGTGACCATACCAAAATAGTAGCAACTTTGAGGGCAGTACATATTACACAAAGGCAGAATTTAAAAATATTAATTCCACATACACATATTGTCATTTTCAATTAGTTGTGCAGTAAAATAGACAACACTCCTTAACCTCTGAAAATTTGGTTCGGACACCAAGTGAGATATTTATGTCATTTTTCATATACATGTACATGACGTATAGTCAAAGGCACAACACTGGGGCTGTGCTTATAAACTTTGTAAATAAAGATCACCTGCTTTCATTCAAATTCAAACATTAAATTGTGATTGGCTCAACAGCTCAACCAAATTTACACCATGCTTTTACAGGGTACAGCAGTGTGGCTGCCAACATACACAAAATGTGTCACTGATAATGTTGAACTATCACATTAATATTAATTATTATACATATGTCACCGTAATGCCATAAGTTACAGCGTGCCGTACTTTCATCGTACCATATTGGGAAATGTGAATTCCAAATATGGAACGATTACACACATAAGCGTCTTCTAATAATAAAAACAAACATGGCTGCCACCAGAGTTTGACCGGACTCCATACAAGTTCGCTGATCTGTTCTAAACATTTTGAATTTTGGCATTCCCATGGTGTATCTTTGGAAGAATGTATAATAATAAGGTTATTACACGAATACCTCGAAGTATTCACTCAGACAGTACGTCGCGCATCGGTCGATGCAGCTGTACTGTGCATTTGTGCATACTTTGAGGTATTCTTGTAATAACCTAATATTAACACTAATCACATCACAATACCATTTCTAGATTTTAACATCAATTTGGATTGATAACATTTGATTCATGAAAATGTACTTTAGTATATTTTCGAAGTATATTTGTTAGGACAAAGTTAACAATTTAATCAAGTTATTGGGAAACATATCTGCAATTTCTGCACATAAACATTTTATATTAATATAGTAACTTACTTCCACTGGACACCGGCTTGTTTCAAGGTTCTTTTGCAGACGCTTTATGTACGCCACAGCCTGCCTTAGAAAAGATTCATCTCGCAAATAGGTGACTGTATATCCACTTGATGGAACTGGAATTAAGTTTAAAATCTTCCCAGTCGTCGAGCTTCGAGCTCTTTCAATTTCCGAAATGATTGCATTAAAACATCTTTCAGATAATTGAAGTCACCGTTCCTTTTGAACTGCAAATTTTTTATTCTCAGTCCAGCTAATCTCAGCTCGTCTTTCTCAAATACAGTTGGAGCAGTTTCAATATCTGTTTCTGCTAAACAGCAAAACTTGTGCGTCCATGTCACATGAACGGGAACTTCTTCTTCGCAAAAAAATCGTTTGGCCATCTTTCTTTTACCAAAAGCAGGTCTAGATTGTTGTCTTTTGCTACTTCGTGGAATCGAGAAAAGGGTTTGCAGCTCTTGATTGGGATTGGGCATTGTTGTCAATGGCAATGGCACTGGTCCACTGACTGGCATAGCGCTGGTATTGCCGCCAATTGAAGTTGAGGGCAAGGCATAAGATTCTTCGCTCTGATTATTAATCAAATTTTGGGCGATAGAAAGCAGTCTTCCAGCTCTCCTGATTCTTTCCCGCTCGGATACATCCACGAAAGGAGAAGAAAGTCATTCTTCTGACATTATTTATGTATTTGTCAGCCGATTTGTAATTACTCAACAGTCTGCCTCGAATAGTCTGCACCAAACTAGACTTCTCTAACGCAAGGAACTCTGGGAAAGAGAGTTTCTCCGGTCAATTTTAAGAGTACCCCTTAAGGTAGAAGTCTAGTCATAATTTGTGACAAAATTGGTCATAAATCGCATGACAATGTTCATTAGTTTATTATGTACAAATCATGAAGCTAATGGTACAATGAAATAGTATTATTTTGTGTGTTACAGTTATGCTTTTTGAGAAACGCGTCCTAATATTTCTTGAAAATTGCTATTTTTAGAACATTTCCATAGAACACCACCAACTGCTATCGATAACTCTGGCATCGTGCATATGACAAGCACCTACAGCCCCGGGGATACATTTAATTTAGGAATAACGAGAGTAACGTATAGAGCAGTTGATCCATGGAACAACAGTGCAACATGCGACTTCGACGTTGAAATACTTAGTGAGTAAAAACTATTAATTGAAACTAAAATTATAATAATTTCACAATAAGTTATTTGTTATTACTAAACTATGATTGAATATAATTAATATATACAGTATTAATACAATATTAAAACATATCCGCATCGGTTTATGTTCCATAAGGTATACACACATCGAAAGAACCATTAATTATTGGTCTATGCCTAACTGCCCTATTCATTGCTGTACCTCTCTGCGTATACATTGGATATCGATACAGACTGAAAATCCACATTACACAAATACATAGACGAAGTTGAAATTGACGGTAAGACAGTATCGAGTTATATATTAGAGAATATAATATGGTATAATTATAATCTATGATAATAATCTATAATATAATCATAGAATATAAAACACCTCAGTAGATATTATATATCACTTGACAAATTATGCCTAAATAATAAATTAGCTGCCTTATTACTGTTATCAAGTCTAACTAAAACAACTATACACTCTTTCCCAGAGAACAAAGAAAAGGATGCATTTGTTGTTTATAGCAGCCTCGACGGGGATTTTGTTGCCGACCATCTAGTAAAACAACTAGAAGAAAAATATGGTTACAATCTTTCTATTTATCAGAGAGATTCTGTCATTGGACGAGGTATTTAGAATATATTGTTTCTAACGTATTGATGCACTGAATGTGTTATGTCTAATACTACATACATAGACTCGATGGCATCTATTTTACCTATTTAGTTTTAACCCAAATTGAAACTGCAATGTTGTTTAAATAACGCTATCCAACCTTATATGATAGTTAACTTTACGAGAAACTTTGCGTATTAATCGTAAATGTATGTTTCAATTAAGATTTTAATTTGAGTTATTTTTTAATTACTTTCACAGCTATCACTCATAATATATCGACTGCTCTGAAGACATGTAGATGTGTAATACTACTGATTACTAAACATTTTGTGGAAAGTACTTGGTGCATGTACGAGGCAAAGGAAGCGTTTTCCAAAACAATAGATTTAAAACTGAGATTAATTCCTATAGTGATGGAGGATGTGACGTCATTACCTACTTTACCAGAGTCTTTAGCAACAATTCTAGAACAAATAATGTATATCAAGTGGCCAAAGAGCAATGCCGAACGAGACGTAAGTCGGTTTTGGAGTGAATTGGATAAAGCACTGAAGAAAAAGACACGTTCAAATAAAGACGCTATGATGACGAGGATAATGAAAAGATTACCTTGTTTGAATATGCATGTACAAAATGAGTATCAGGTTGTACCACTTGATGAAGACGTGGATGAGCACATTGTATGACGAGTATATACTGGTGTTTATATATACAATGTGTGCAGATTGAATATGCAGCACAGTTGATGTTTATAGGACAGTAGTCGTCACGCCAAGCATTGTGCGAGATATATGGGTCTCATATAAACAAAAATGGCGACTTTGACTATTGCAGATCAACGAGTACAAACGGAGACTTTACCAAGATATAATTATGTATTTATTTAGGTGATTGGCAGGCATCGAAGGAGTCGCCGGCGGTAATTAGTGCAAGTCGCGCCCAGGTCAAACCTCATACTTGTGATTTCCTTGTGACGACGACCATTTTGATTACCATTTTTAGCGTAGTATTTTTGTTTAGTCCTCTCCCGTCAATTCTTCCCACACACCTTTTCGATACTGTGAACGTAGTTATTCGCCTACAAGTCTTTCTGTTTTTACGAACAAATATTTCAGCTTAGACTCGAGTTATAAGCTGTGCACTCACTCGAATTTTTCACTTTAGCGAATATATTTTACGTCAACGCTTCCATGAGCAAGCTAGACTAATAGATTTACTACCCGTTGGTTTACTCGGACTCGGCTCTACCAGCTACAGATGGTAGTATGTTCATCCAATTTGCACAAACAACAATCACACAACAGTACATACAGCCACATTCCTAATCGCCTGAAGAATGTACTTTGCATGTCTGTCTGTCTGACCTATCTCTCAGCCTATCAATTGTGAGCAGTTTCTTTAGGCTTGCTTCATATTGGCATTGGCATATAACTAGTCACGTCAATCACATGTGTATCTCTGTACGAACCTTCTCGTGTAGCTGTCATTTGTCTGAGAATACATATATCTTCTTACAACGCAGTTCACCATATTCTAAGAGCTGAAGTTATTGTGAACAAACAAATCTGAGGACATTTGGGAAACTCTCACGTCCAGAACCTGCTTCACATTCACATCACCATAAGCACAGGGCATGGCTAATCTGAAATGAGGATCACTCACAAATTAAATGTATCTGGTTTGCTTTATCCTAAGAGGCAGAGATCGCATGCACACAGTATAAAACTCAATTTAATATTAAAACTCAAATTAACATTAGTAATAGTAGTTTGTAATTTATAGTAATTTGACAAATACTAGAAAATTGATTCGATGATTAATAAGATTGTACCTAAACGTTCAATTCAGCTCAAATACTAGACTTGCTTGCAGTCTGTTGCGATTCCGATGACAAATTCTTGAAAAATACATACATATATATTGCGTAAACGAGGGGTGAACGCGAAAGTCATGTGACCACGAAATCACAACAGACTTGTCATCAGTGTAAGCACCCTCACATTACCGGCCAGATTCGGGCTTGCAATGATTGACATGTCTAATATGTTTCAACCAATCAGAAGAAAGGCTAATTAACATATCAACTGAGACCCCGGAAACCATACACAACTTTTTCCAAATTGTGAATATTTTTTGCAATAGCTGTCGCGTTCCTTGAACAACTTCGACTAGCGACATTTGTCTACAAAAGCGGATCAACAATCTCGCCATAATGACTTCAATCTCCTGGCAAGCAAGGGTGTTTTTACCAGCATTAAGCAATTATTGCCTGTCATCTGCCTTTACGATGTCAAGATCGCACACAATACATATAATTTCCTGCGTTCTCGGAGAAACGGTGGTTGTTTTACTCAATTTTGTTGGCGTCAACAACATGGTAACTTAGCGCGAGACAAGTAAACACATGCACGTGTGATGTCCGTCCGGTTTATTGTTATGATCCGTGGCTCGGCTGTTCTGCCCACCGTAGGACGTATATGCAAATTTACAAGCCCGAATCTGGCCGGTAATGTGAGGGCGCTTACACGTCTGTTGGGATTTCGCGTCCACCCCTCGTTTACGCAATTTATATTAATTTTTCAAAGATTTTTCATCGGAATCGCAACAGACTGCAAGCAAGTCTACACAAACACATGAATATTATGTACGATTGTCTAAAAATCAGTAGAAAGCTTTTTATTTGACCTATGACACAATGTGTGAATCATTACAAAGTGATAAGGTCACTAAAAGTTAACGTAACAAGTTTGAATAAATATCAGCAAGAATTTGTATAAGGTCAAAACATGTTGGTGGTCTTCATAAATGAAAAAGTTCTGGCTGTTACTTGTCACTAGCAACTCACCATGAGTACTGAGTTTACAAACTTTCAAGTTGTAAAGCTAGTATTCATGTTAATGCTCATACAAAACAAAAACTGAACTTTGTTCTTAGGAATTTTACTGAAATTATTTATTTATTTATTTATTTATTTATTTATTTATTTATTTATTTATTTATTTATTTATTTATTTATTTATTTATTTATTTATTTATCTAGTGTCTAGTTCGGTGTCTTTGATGTCAACCACAAAATAGAACATATAGACTTAAAGTGCCTGTGCAATGCCCACCCTCACGTTTCCCATTTTAGATCTGTGTCCCACTGAAATGGGCAGTTATTGATTTTTTTGCTGAAAATGATTACTCGTATCCAAGTAAATTTGGGATATTTCTCGTGTTGTAGCCACGCCCACCAATCCTGAAACGGTCGACTGTTTCCGGATTTCCGACTCTCGCCGAAAGTGCGCCACCAAATGCCAAAATGTGATAGGAAGTCATACCCCTGAGCCGTAATAACACTGGTCATTCAGTATACTTTTAAACGATATACATTTTTCAGTCGGCGTTTTTTTTCTTTCGTTTTTTTGTCTATTTTCTTTTTTTGAGCGAGTTTTTAGATGTTGTGTTGTGGGCAGTTGCAGTGAAATGTATAGTCAGAGTGTAAGTATTCACACGTTTCTAATCGATCCGAAGGTGCGACATCAGTGGACGAATGGCACTTAACCTCAGATTCCCTTTTTGGGAAAAACTGTCCTCGTCCATGAAAAAAAACAACTAGGTTTAAAGAGAAACGCCGACAACATAAACCTGGCGCAACACTTTTGAAAGAAATAGATTCCGGACTATGATCACCGAGGCGGATTTCAGAAGAAAGGGAGAAGTCCGGCAAGTGTTTCAAATGAGTTGACTTTTTTTGCGATCGTGATTATCGTTTTATAGAGACCATTTAGTCCCTGTTAAGTCAAAGGTAGCAATAATTTTGACAGTGACACGAAAACGAAGCGTCGGACAAACAGGAAATTACACAACCCTCACACACTGCTAATTGTTTTCATTTTCGAAGGCTACAAGTTTTTGTATTGTTTGGTGATTGGTGTTGAATGTCGAATTCACACCTCCGTACTTTTTTTACCTCCATGCTTGCATTTATGAAATAAGAATCCGGGCTTGGTCAATGTGTTTCCATCAAATAAAGTTTTAATATGATGTTATAATTATGACAATCACGCCATGGATCACGCTAACTCAAATCCACTCTGAATTTATCTGTATGTGTGTCGACCTCGATTATTTTTGTTATCCAATTAAACGCCGCTTTTAACGCACTTGCCTTCGTCCTGATCCGACGCGTTCACCTATTTCAACAAAATTTCAATTTATTTCCACGAGGCTGTCATTTATTTAGTAACTGTGATTTGTCGTTTTTTTTAATTATTTTATAGTGATCACTATATTCTAATGTTTAGAATGTCAAAATATGTTCTCTTTTATTTTAATTTTGAAAGATTTACCCAGACGATCGATGAAATAAAACAGTGTAGTGACGTGCCTAGTAACCTGCTAATTAACGAGATAATTCCGACGTCAAATTCAATTTTGTCCAGCGACAGTGTACAAACGTGTGCCGCTGACGTTCACGGTGACCACCTACACCAGAACGGACATATTTCGCATCTAACTCAACCCCATGCAACAAAAATTGATACTATGTGTTCAATATGGCCCATTCCTCCTCGACGAACAAGTACATAAGTGAAAATTTAGTCAAAGACAAGAAAACTGCAGAAGAAATTTGCCTTATTTACAAGTATCGGCAATGCAAGCTGCCATGCGACTTCCCCTTCTGACGTCACAAGGGGAATTTCTGTATGCAAATAAGAAGCTAATGAGGAGCCTCGTTTTAAAATACACAAAAATAAAGTTGCTGTAGATTGAGTTTAAAACACATTTTTTCACTTAAAAAAATAATTCATGCTTATAAATTAATAAAATTAATATTATTTATGTATCAATGGATAATTTTAGGCGTGAAAATAGCAACCAATTCACAGGCACTTTAAGAGCAGCAGTGATCACTATGTAAACATTGAATAAAGAAAATCTAGGCATTGATTTCTCGACATTTCAAATGGATCGAATTTTCGGAAGTAAAGGACGCGTTAGTATACATGATTATAAAAAACACAAATTAATGGTCGGAGATCGTGCTGTTTATATATGGAAACAGACCACTGAATCTTCAATGATCAACGTTAATGGCAACGTCGTAATTTATATTGATTGCAACAACTGGATATATAAGTTGTCAAGCCATTTTTCTGTTAAAATTCCAAAATTATTTGGAGGAATGTTATATTGATATATCGGTGGACAATTACAACGTGTTTGCTGTTGGGTGTGAATTGCCCAGTAACCTGCTTTCAGTGCGAACTTGCCGGGAAGGGCATTAGAAATAGATCTTGAGGCGAGGTTGTTTTAAGCCAGTACTATCATTGTAGCTGTTTATGTGTATTTAGAGTCTAAACATTAGCAGGGGGTTCAAGAAATTACATTTTGATGTGACCCCAAACAGCCAACAATTGACACAATACCCGCCATCACTGTCAACAAAACAGCAACAAGACAGGAAATTGCCATGCGGCTAGGGTGCAATGATTGTGGCACACCTAACACGCCTAAATTCACCAAAAACTCTGTTCCAAATAATTCTGCTGGGACACAGTCAATGAATAAATGAAATATCAGACATCAAGCTGTCTTGATGAAATAATTTGGACACTACATGTTAGTGGTAAAAGCCGTATTAAAAAACCATGTAGTAACTGTGCTGCGTAATGATTGCGTAACGTAGTGTAGGACGATTTGGTCCTTTTTAATCAATGAACTAATGTCAAACTGTAATCTCTGCATTCAGCCCTAACTATATACATAGATGTAAAGGGGCCCGGGGCCCAAACGTATCCCAGTGAAAGACTACCTATAAAAAGAGGTGCAAGTTCGTATACACACACAAATGAACTTGAAGGTGGTAATTCCACCAGATTAATTTATTGCAGGATATGATAATAGACCGTCAACTCATGGAAGATGTAAGTTGTTGTACCAGAGCAGGTATTAAACGTGATATTTCTTAATAATACTATCTTTGTACCTATGTAAAGTGTAAAAACACTAGTTTCTGAAATGACTAGCCACTCAAGATTAAGTCGTATTAATGTAAATACATGTATGGATGCTCAACAAGTAGACAATGAGTATACCACCGGAAATTAAATTTTAGCCATTCCAGAATGGGTTGATGAGAGCGTTATTTTTGTGTTGGGACAAAACCAATCTAGAAAAAAATCTTTCTCATTATAACGGGTAACATCTCTGTTCTGTGATTATTGCTTATGGGCTCTATCGTCGAAAAAAACAAAGGTCGCAGAACCGTACGGTTGACTGGAGAGCTCGCGAGGGTATTCAGTGCCAGAGTTTGCACAACTTTTGATTTTATAACGACACATAACTGAATCGACCCACGAACGTTGTCAAAAAGTGATCGAGACCCGGAGCAACACACTTATTGTTTGCCACTGGGCCATGAACTACGCCGTAACACAAATGACACGCACTAAGTAATAACGGTCTTCTACAAAATCATTAAACCGGTACTTCTGTATGGGGCGGAAACATGGAGAACCATCGAAATCATCACCAGAAGAATCCAGACATTTATAAACTCTTGCTTACGTAGAATATTATGAATATGGTATCCAGATGTGATCACAAACCAGGTGTTATGGGAAAGAACAAGTCAGCAGTCCATAGAACAAGAAATACTACAGAGACGCTGGCGATGGCTAGGACACGCCCTTCGAAAACCAACCCAAAACATCACAAAGTTTGCAATCAGCTGGAACCCACAGGGCAAAAGGAGACGGGGCCGTCCAAGAAATACCTGGCGACGGGACCTAGAGGCTGATGTTCGGAGGTTGGGCTATACCTGGAGGGAAGTGGAGCGTCTGGCACAGGACCGGCCTGGTTGGAGAAATCTTGTTAGATTATTGTTAAGTCTTTCGAGGTCAGCATGATGAATCTAAATCTAAATTTCACGAAATCCTTGTGAGTGTCGACAATGCAATAACTTAAAATAATAACAACATATTAAAAAAAACAAAAAAAAAAGAAAGAAAAAAACAACAACAGAAAGAAAAATACTATTGTATTTTAATCAGATTGTAGTTTACTAAAATAGACACTGTGTACATGGTAAACAAACATGACTGATAGGATATAATTAAAATAATTACGTTTTATCGAAACTGGATGGCTAAGTCCTTTCCATTTATACGAGTGAAACTAAAAATTGCGATAGTAAAAGTTTTTTTGTATTCAAAGGGGAAAAAACTGCCAACAAGTGAACAATGACCTGACACACTTTGTATTTTATAACGAGTGAATTTTATTATCAGATTTAAAACCGCTACCACCTGTTATACTGTGATAAATGTTTAACGAAGTGCAAAATACAGTTGTTTTGCCTCACCTTTCGTGCTTGCAAATGCAATTTTACGTTTCTGTGATAACAAAATGTTGGTCAAACGTTCACGTTTCTACTGTTACTTGCTCTATCTGTTTCCCGACTATGCTTTCCAAAATATACTCCAGTACATTTGCTATACGTTTCCTTTGTACTCCGACATTGGACGTGGGGCGTTGACCGGTCACATTTTTAATGAGTAAATTATTTATTCACGTCATCCAAACGCCTTTATTTGCATAAGTTACCGACAGGGAACGTATTTTCAATGATCGCACAAACGATAGTTGCCTTCACGCACAGCTTCTTAGCACGGGCCTAGAGGTCAAATTCCTTAGCCCGCGATAAGAAAACGTTCGTGAACGCTTAGCACGGGGTAAGGAATGCCAAGTACGGGTAAAATATGATCCGATTTCAAGACGCGGTCCAGTCCCCCAGCACGGGCTAATGAAGTGTGCACGAACGCTTAGCCCAGGGCTAAGCGCCCTCTTTGGCGACCTATGTACGTGATCAAATATATGCAACTTTCTCATTTCAAAATGACAACTGAGCTCAGACGTAACAAAGACACAAGCTAGAAGACGCAGAATGTTCAAATCTAAGAAACGAAAAGTTAATTAGTTTAACAAATCTCAAGTTTTAGAGGAATGTTGCTTTGTCCTATGTTTGTATAACGACCCCATAGACGACCTTCCCGGAAGTAGCAAGACTGGGATGAAAAAATACTCCTGCTTTGTCAGGCTGAAAAACAAACAAAACATTTCAGTTTGCTGATAGTCGATAGAAGGGAATTTTATTTTTGTGACTTTATTCGTATACTCACAGATGCACAGTATCGCGCGTGCAAATTTATGTTACATCCCCAAAAGACATGCGCGCATCTTCGACTTTCAGGAAAGTCGTCTATCCCACCTGTCATTACTCCGCACACGCTTCCACACTGATCGGGTCACTGTAGTAGAGCGTACAGCAGCTTCAATCGTAGACAAAATAAATTTGGTTCACTGTCTACAACATGCACCAATAAAATTCTGCATGCTGTTACCCCGTTATATACTGTTATATACACTTGCGTTCCCGTTCACGTCACTTCAAAATCAGAACGAAACATGTCAGCAGCAACAAATTTGCGTTCGTAACAGCGGCTTAACAAAAGTCACCGACTGATGGCGCCCCTTAGCCCGTGCTAAGAACTGATCTTTCCAGTGCGTGGACGCATGTGAGATAAGCCTAAATCAGCTTAAATCCTAGCCCGTACTTCGTGTAGTGTGAACACAACTGATGTCTCCCACAAACTCGTTTGATATAATATTTTATTCAAATAAACAAAACGACTCCGGTTTGAAGGTGTTTTATCCATCTACAATCTCAACACAGCTACAGTAATTGTACTTTGGTTACTACGATTATAACATAAATACATACAAAAACATCAAACCCGCACATGCTATCACCCGTTACTTGCCATATATGCATATGTAATTTATTAATTATTCAAGTGAACTTTGGTACTGACATGTCTTACACGATTGAGTGTTTTTCGGGGCTAAAAGTCATGGGCGGTACAGAAATCATATAGCAAACACATCGGATACTATTTACCGTAGGGAAGCAGGCAGAAGAGCAGTGATATAAATTTCCGTACATGTAGTATCAGTGACATTTACCATATAAGCAGGTCGTACATTTCTATTTTACAGCCAGGGATAGTATATCCATCATAGCTTACATAACAATGTTTGCATTGACCCAATTGATCTTCCCAGCCTAACACTGAGTACATTACGCACACCAGTTAGTCATTCTGTATCGATTGCAAAAGCCAAAAACGAATAAGCTATATAAAAAATAATATATAAACCACATCTAAGATGTCGACAAATCTTGATAAATTTTGGGGCAGTATTAAGCATTTTCTCGACAAAAATCATTGTCATATCGCTCATGATGCTAGGGGATGTGAAATTGTGAACTAATTAATCTATGAAGTATCTAAGATTATAGTAATGGGTTTATAGTGATCCGTACACTCAAATGAAATTAACATATAATGGACACGTCTACTATAAGATATGTGACACTTCATCTGTCACTAGTTATAACAAATCACTTGTTAATTGCAAATGGAAATCAATGCATTGCATTTTACATCAGGCTCCTCTTAACAACAATTATAGTAAATTTTTGTCTTCAGTTTTTTTCCTCGTTTTATTTTTCCATCAAATATCACACATATCAAATATGCAAACAGTACATCTTGTTTTGCTGTTCATTACAAATTCAGCATCAGGAACGCCGTTTTCCGTTACAGAAACTATAGCTATACTGTTGTGAAGCCTTGAAGCGTTTGTTTGTTCGCAGACGTGCCAAACAGGAAGTTCATTAGTTATTCACGTGTGGTGACGACGTATCCCCGACCAACGCTATATAAACTGATCATTGGATACAAGATCTATTTGTGGTGTAAAACCTTTATTCATAATACCGTATACACGGGCGCAACACATTTTGAGGAAATAACAAGGTATGTGCAATGAAACTAGATTTAGTTTTTTCTGTAGTTTCACCCTTCTCAATATGAGTTTGTGTATTATTCAAACTAATAATTTATCGCAATAATAAAGTAGTTCTTAATATATATGGTTTAGCTAACAGGTGAAAAATGCTTCTGTTTACTTCCGTCTCGCACACAGTAAAAATAACACTTATAGCATGCAGACGGTCTCATAGTTGTTGGTTTGTAAATCAGGTTTTCAGAATGATTTTATAGATATGGGCGCTAAATGGAAGCAAGTCGAATAAAGTGAAATAGCCAACTTATTTCATATTTTCTCGCAAATAATATTAATTATAATTTTCGAGGTGCCTTATGCATGAAAAGCGAGTCATTTTGCTTTCCAGCATTCTAATTATATGCTAAGTCGTGGAGATAAACTACGTGGTACATGACAAACAAGGAACTAAGCCAGTAGGCTGGTTGGCGATCTGCTCCGTTCAAAAAAAAACAAAGTTTATTTTCGGTTGTTGCCATGGTAGTACATGAACATGAAGTAACGGGCATCGTAAACGAAGTTCGCAAAGAGCATTCAGTCACCAGAAGTTACTTCACTTTATTACTAGGGATGTTATAATTATTATTTCAGACCGTTTTGCGATCGTATTTTCTAGATTATTTGTTTCAATGCAGTATTTACAGTTCATTCAAAGTCCAAATTTGCGTTGATACAGTGTAACAATGTCGGTGCCAGTGATCTCTCGTCGGTACCAGCTTAGCGAAAACTATCATTTGAGCACTGCTAAGAAGTGACACATTTGGCGCGAGAGTTTCCATGACCACAATGGGCCAGGATTCTTCAAAACGTTTGTTACCACCAAACTATAGTGAAGGTAGGATATGGCCATCAAATGTGAACAAAATCGGCCCAGTTAAAAAAATCACAGAGAGTTAAAAACTATTCTCGATGAAAAGTTACTCCAACTTTGAGGTAAAAATTTTCAGTAAGGAAATACAGATATCAAGCTGAGTGAAATGCGTTATCTTCGTGATTCTTAATACTCAATTTGTAGGAGAAGATACATTTTGCGCGAAGCTATTTGAATCATATTTTTGGCTATTTGTTGCTATGGTAATGGTAAGCAAGAATTGTTTTCAAATTTTACCACCTAACTAGAGTGAAGGTGTGACCTACCTGCCAAGTTTGGGCGAAATCGGCCTAACCAAACAAAATATAGAGGATAATTCGAAATCACACACACAGACAAACAAACAAAGATGATTTTGAGGGCAATCCTAGCGAAGTAGATCGCAAATACCTAACTACAATAAATGGTGTCGAGGATATTCGGTGCCCGAGTTTGTACAGCTTTTGATTTTATAACGAATCATATCTGAATCTGACCCACAAAAACGTTGTCAGAAACGGATGGAGACCCTGAGCAAAAGACATTATGTTTGCCACAGAGCCGTGAACTACGCAGATTGTCCGTTGTATGGATGGGAGGCTGTTAACATTTGATTTTGTGACACTGCCAACTGACATATATACCCAGCGTTATCGTCGGACCTCGTGATGCGAGTTGGAAGTGGAAACAAAAGGCCAATAAATGATGAATGAGGGACACACAAAGAGATAATTGTTGTAAGAAAACGTCAGCAGTTAAAATAGCCGCGATGGCGGTGCAATGACAGCTTGGTATAATAATTAATAACAGAAAAATATGCATAGGCATGTTAGGATAGTAAGTGGATGCAATGATGTCACACCGTTGATAGGAAGCTTGTTATGCATAGTTCATACAAATTGGATATTGAATGCATGTCTTTTCGCAATTTATACCTACATAACCCCCGGGGTACTCTTGTGAAACACTTCAGTCTAGTGATTACAACGCGTATTTGCACTATCCACATTATGATTGTCACCTACACAAAATATTACCTTACTAAAACCAATAGGATATTCTTTGCAGTATTCAAAGGCTATTCGTACAAGTTAGAACGATTACAGTATTGTTGGGCAGTAGTGTCAGTGAGACGTCATTATCAACATGTGATATGATATCAATGTCATGTGACTGAGTTTCACCCAATCACAGCATGAGATGTGATAATATAACATAAACTCGGTTCTCACAATAACCCATTCATTCTCATATGCATATCTAAAGGGGCAAGCGAAGTTATTTGTTGTTGAAGTGTATGAAATAAACTAAATGCGCCATACATTGTCCATAACTTAAACATAGCCTATACTGCTGTCATAATGCGTGATAAAGCGAGTTATGTAAATAATGTATTACTGTAAATTATTTCTAGACTGGACAAATTCATCGCTTTCTGTCCTTTATCACATCTCACTGTTGTTACGCATGCTGTGATAGGCTGAGACTTAGTCATATGACATTGAATAAAAATGGATATTACATAGTTTATTGCTCGCCAAGTAGTTATTACATGGTTTATCACATTGATGGCGTCACCGAAAACTACTGAGCAACGATATAGCACATAAAAAATTGGCGTTCGTTATGCTGGTGTTGTCCCGGCCACTGTTGCTTTCGGGTTTGCGTTCCGGGATTTTTGGAAATTTGAGCCATCCGAAATAAGCAGCGAACGTGCCAAAATAAATAACAAGTAAGATACTCAGTTTTGATGTTTAGGGTATTGTTTATATGAAGCAAATATATAAGGCGAAGCTGGCACTGATAAGTCGCATCCAGGATGGTTGTGGCGCGTTCTATACTTTGAGCATTTCTACACGAGCCTCGCTGTTGCTCACTGACAATGCTCTAAGGTGAGTGACTTGTTGTGAATAGAATGTGTGGTAACGTTCGTAGGAAGTCATTGCAGTCACTTTCACGGCACTCGTGACATTTTTTTGGCGAGTGTTTGAGAATCTCTCCAGGAGGGAGGGGGTTCTCTGAATAAAATATGGTACGGAATCTCATAGTATATATATATATATATATGGGATCTATTTTTAGTTTTCGGCACTTGAAAAAGGGGTACAAAAATAAGTACGTGTTTAACGTTTTTTTTTGAAAAGATATACTTCAGCATGGGTACCAGGTCTTACATGGCACACCCCCCGGGAGAATTTCTCAATTCATTTAATAATGTTATACTTGATAAATTGAGTAATTCACACTGCTGAGATACGGTTACTAAAAAGTAACTGTGGCTGAAAGTAACATTTACTATGTATTTTTCAGTGAGCAATATATGTATATATGTATGCTATTGATATATATATGTCACAATAGGATATTTGTAACTCATGAAAAAAAACAAGACGATTGTGTTTCTTTTGTTTGTTTGTTTTGCAGAAACGACATGAAAACTATATTTATATTTGTAGTGATTATTTTATTCCTTGTTGCATTGAATGATGTCAAAGGATGGAGACGACGACGTTGCTCACCACAGAACTGCCAATACTCATCGTGGAGTAGCTGGAGTGATTGCACCGAATTATGTGGATATGGTGGTACGCAGACTCGAACGCGAACGGTAACTGTAGCACCGAGTTGTGGTGGTAGCTGCAGATATGATACTGATGACACGCGATCCTGTAATGACGATACGACTGCCTGTCACGACCATGGACAACCATTATATGAATCGTCTTGTAAGTGTGATGTAGAATGGACTGGCACGTGCTGTGGTAAGTAAACATGAATGCAAATTCTCTTCGCGATAATTTAAAATTTCACATGAAACCATGTGTGTTATTCCAGTGAGGTTTCTACTACAGATTAAAGTAATGGAAGGCAGGAGGTGGGGGGGGGGGGTAGGGTAAGATGAATATGGCTTCATTGTGAACAGTTTCAAATACTCCAACTGAGAATTTGTTTGTATTTTTTAGTGCAGCCGAATGTTGGATAGTTGGGTTGAATAGACTTGTGGACGAAGTGCAAATCATACCCAGGTAGCGGTACACCTGCCCTAGATTCAGGTCATCAGTAACTATAAAACAATTTTAAATAGGAAAAGGCGGCAGCTACAAAAAGATACACAGGGTTATAAAATTGAGACATTAAATGTTAAGTTTAATGGATGTATTTAGGGTGAAACTTAATAATATAGTGTTCACTGAAACCAATAAACAGATTTTAATATTAACGTTGAGAGAAACTTAAAAGACAAAACAAAAATATAAAAGATGAATATAATTCCGTTGCAAACTCAAAAAGACAAATTCCAAATTGACACTTTAACGACTCAAATAAAAAACAAAACGAACCATTTCTTAATACTCCATATTTGAACTCCCTATATGTCTTTTTCACACATATGCTTAGGTTATCTGTGCTTGTTAATGAACAAATCGATATGCACTAACACCAGCAAATAATCATTCTACTTACCAGTAGAAGGGTACTCTGTTTTATAAGAGAATAATTAAAAGTTTGAATATAAGTTTATATATTTATCAGCGAATATAATCATGTACATTATATACTGACTATGTGGTGCATCATTCTCGTTGCTAACTGTGACGTAATCTCAGTTGGTCCATTTTTAGCAGTTCATTGGATAGCACTTTGATCTGTTCAGCATTTACTGCTATCAGCTGTTTATCGAACTGTTGGCATAACATTATGACCTACCTGCTATGTCAATAGATTGGTGAACAGTTTAGTAATCTGTAGTTAATATATTACATTAAATAAATATAGCAGAATCAGAGCCAAAATGAAACAATAGCAAAGAGACACTTTTTTTATATATACTTTCCACAATGTCATGTATGGTTTCCAGTTATGCCAGATGATTCAGAATCATCAGTACAGGCAAATTAGGAACATATACACTCTTTGTCACTTGTTTGAAGAGCAGCTCAGTACGCCACAGTCACCGACCTAGAAGGGCTCCAAACAGCTTCGCGCTCTCGTAGTAACTAGATGAAGACGACTATACTGACTTTACAACGTCACATACAACTACATGCATGTAAAGCTAGGTTATTATATAGATCAGTTCATCATACACAGGAACACGTTCAAATAAATTCACCTAGACTAGCGGAAGCTTGCTTGGTAGACTCTGACGATACGTGCGTGGTTATACTGTTTTAGGTTCACGCAGACAGCGTAGACAATGCGCTGTCAAACGAAATACATACCCTCTCCGTAGTCTGGCTTACCACAAAACGTAACACACGGAATATCAACTACTTGTAAAAGCACACAACGGCACTGCACAGTAATGTTCACAGCCGGCGTTGTTAAATTCTGACAATCAGTAGCCTCCAGACGGAATTCAATTATTTCAATGTCGGATATACGTTTTTGTAAGCAGTGGCCTCAACCAATTCATATTATTGTATCCGTTTGAAAATACAGAAGACATCTTGTTGGGACGTGTCTCACATCGGCTCTCGTGTTAGTAAAACATAGTGATACAATTGAAAGCTTACCCGTTTTGATTGATAGAAATGAATGAATTTGAATGAATTTCGAGGACGCAAGTGTATTATCAAGAATATTTTAAGGGGAAACAGTGTGTAATCCAGCACCAATTGTGCCTTTGGTGCATCGAACAATAAGTATTTTCTGGACTTCCTCTAATTTGATATTTCTTTTTTTATTTTCTAAGTTTTCAAGCATATACACTATCTTGCAAGTAGTAGACAGAAGATCACTATTTAGAAGAAGGTCAATATATTTTATGCGAGTTTAGAATCAGTTAGACTGGTTTGAAATAACGATATTTATCATAGTCAGTGTTAGCGATACTACAACATAAATAAAACTACCATACTAGTTTGTGAATATATAAATTAGCTCTAAAAGTGAGCAAATACAATACTAGTCGGAAGTACTCACTAACTATACTGCTCCAATAACAGCCTTAAACTGGCCATGAAAGTGAGAAAGACTGCAGAAAGGTTTACATCTAAATACAATACTAAGAGAGCATAATATTATGCAAATATGTTAAAGGCAGGGTGTGAACAAATTCTGCTGTTGTAGGGAGAACATATAATAGAACGGAAACGACGACGACGACATCGATAAGACAGACATTTTCATATAATTTTCTCTTTATCTTGACAGGATTTCCACATTTGAGATTGAACAGATAAAAAATGTTATTGTAACTACAAGAACGCGGCAATTCCGCCATTATGTTGAAAAACTAAACAAGCATATCATGTCAAAATTGAACTTGAACAGCATTTTACACTCAGTAATATGATATTCAAGAAAAAAAAAACTGTCGGAGGAGTTATTGTAACCACAAGAGAACGACTGGGACGACAAAGACAACGATGACAACGACAACGCCACGAAGGAAATTGTTTTATGGGCAAGCAAAAAATTCCGTTTCACTACAATTTTCACTGTGCAGAATACGTTGCGATGAATGCCATAAAAACCGTGGAGAGAACAAAATAGTTAGATAAAATAGAACAAGAACTCATTGCACTGTATTCATATAGACACAATTTGTAAATTACAGACATACCAGTGACAAAATTGAAGATCAATAATCGCGGATGTCATTGCTATCCCACAGTCTGTTCTTATCTTGCTTTATTTTTTACCACATATTATTGAAATCTGGGGTAACCTACAAAATATTTCTTGACAAAATTCTACTATTGCAGAAATAAAATGTTCGCTCGATTTTAATTGTCTTGTCCCCACAGCCCGTCTATTTAGAAAATAAATATTTTATATATCTATGAACTTAGGCCAGACTTTTATTATCCCTTGTTTCGCGAACCTGCCGAATGAACAGGAGCCGAAAATGAAATAAAAATAAAATTTTATTTCAGCGTAATTTCTCGCGCCCGCCGTCTTGTAAGTGAAACACATTGCTAGAAAATATTATTTTTGTCTTCATTTTTTACCGCCCGCCGCATAACAAACCCAAGTTGCATTTTGGTGGGAGTATCATGATCAAAGTACCAAAGTTTTGCGAAGATGAGAAACAAGGTTATACATGAATAAAATTGTATTTCATTTCTTCTCTCTGATCAATGATCTCACTTACAATTCTTTGAGAATCACGCAAATCTAATGGAAAAAAAGAATTAATTTTATTTTTTCCGCCCTCTTCAAAAAATTGCCTTATAAAAACTCGAGAAACAAGGAATAAAAAAAGTCTGGCCTTAGTAAGTTCAACAAAAACTTGTTTGCTCATAATGTTTACTATTATTATTATTATGTTTACATATTATTATTATTACATTACATATGGAAGAGCTCTTACCAAAATTCCTGAAATACTATTGTGTATTGCGCGTCCAGTCAGGCACGACGTGAATCGATTTTGACCATACAATAAATATCAGAAATTATTTTGCACTTTCAAACCTAAAACCTCAAACACAAAGGTACAACCTAGTAACCAAAACCACACAGTGACTGTCCCACCAAAAATATCAATATGTGAGTCACACAGTAAGAAACTCATACACAGACTCATCATACCAGTATATGGCGCCCTCAGACTGCAAGTCTACAGAAAGTATATGAGAACGTACGACTCATCGTATATTACAGCAAAATAATGAATTTATTGTTGCTATAAGTAATACATAACTACTACTATATAGCTCGTTTACATGTTAGGTACAGTCAATTGACCAATATAACATCGGATTTCAAGTTGCATAATTATTACCATATTACGGTAACAGATTACAATACTTTATGAATAAAGATACTCACTCAATCAACTATTAGATATTGAGAATAAGGCAGTGTAATGCGTGATATCGTACCATTGAGTATTGGCACTAGGGCACATGGCATTGTTTAAACAGTAATAGCATGTTGCATTAATACATTTAAATTTGTCTAAATGTCATTCCTCAGAGTGTATGAACATAAGACATTGCGATGACATTTCTTGTACAAACTACTATGACCATACATGTACATCAGGTCATTGTGACTATGACTACGGTTGTCCAAATATGACTGACTGGACAACATGCATCAGAGCATACGATCTTGTTGATCAAGATGGATATGAGAACAGATACTGCAGAGGTGAGTAATTTATATGAAGAATAAATAATGAATGATCACACGTGTTATTTATTTGGGTAGAAATAGTGAATCCACTAACATAGATTTCGCCTCATTTGATTTATTCAATCACTTAGGTTATGCACCAAGCAAATAATCTTATATGTGAATGCATTTTGTTCGACACAGCACGATGTTCCTGGCGAGATGACAGCACTTATTGTTATCCAGGAAGTTGTCCTCATGCTAAGGAAACATGCCAGTGTGCAGATGGATACGCTAATGAAACAACACACTGTTTAACAAGTATGTGATGTTGCACTCTTGCTGAAAAGGTTCACCGATATATCCTCTTCATAATTATGATTGAGCTAACTTGGCACCATTTGGCATTTGCATAAAATCAAGAGTTCCGTCATTGTAGAAAGAAAGTGGCATTGTTGTTTTATTAGTGTTTAACTTTATTTTAATTGATAATATTGATTTCTGACACAAACTTGGTGACCGTTCAACTCAAGTAGGACATAACAAATCATGAAAACAATATATCTTATTTCACAAATACAGTCACATATGAATGAATGAAGTTTATTTCGCTATAAACATATATACATACAATAATATACAAATAAATGTGATATATAAACAAATGAGTAAATAAAATTAAGTTAATATGTCTATAATTTGAACTTTAAATAAATATATACTTTTTAGATATTTATATAAATTGTTTATAGTGAGGATCTCAAAAATAGTTCCCTAGAACTAGCCTATTCCATGGCCCATTGTAAAGAATGAACAGAATAAACAGTAAATAATAATATTACTAAGTTATATACAGGTACATAGTTGTACATTTAAATAATATTAATAATATTTCATCACAAGTCTATACTGAATGAGGTAAGAGCATACATGTCATCGTTTATCAAATAATAAATGCTCTCTGAACTGCTCTCCAGTTACCATGGCTCCTGTTTGGGATTACTGTGAAGTTAAGCTGATAACGGTTACCGTGGGTTCCGATGCTACTTTAATGAACGTAGACTGTTGTGAGGATACGACCACATATATCAATAAATATGACACATATGCATTAGATGCAATACAGGTTGAGTGGCACTCTCATTTTTATGGACCAAGTCCTGATATCTATCCACCTGCCCACTATGTCAATGATACTAATATTGGCATTATCGGTGCGGCTTTTTCCTGGATATTAGAACGAGAAGGTAAACACGAGAAATACAACATATTAATAAATTCGTATTGCACCAGCTTCTAATTCCTAAATTATATAGTCCAAAATAGCCATGTGTACATAATAAAGAAATGGTTGTAATATAACTTCTTATGTAGGAAAATGGTTGAATATATCAGGTTATACTGAATGTGATACCGTATTCAATGAAGATAACCCAAACACAGGAATACATGAATGCATTGAAAGAGAATATATTGATCCTGATTTGGAAGATGGAGATAGGTGTGTTTATGTGCTTGTAATTATTGTCACTTTGATTATGCTAATCATACGCTTACTGTCTTACATATCATTTGATTTTTCTTATGAATCTTCTTTGATTTACAACAGAATTGCAGTCAGTCCTATGAGTAAAAATGGGGGTTACATAATTATAACTGACTTGGACGATTACGTAAACCAAGAACTGCTAACTCGCTATTATTCTGGCAGCGTTGCCATGAAAACAGTTGATTTTACTGTGGACTTGAATGAACCTTATCACTGTTCAGTAGTTTCACCGTGTACTGCAAGACTTCTTGACGTGGGGCCGCCATATACTAAAGAGGTTAGAACATTTTTATATATCACGTATCTTACAGTGCTAATCATTGACACCTAGAACTAGCACTGTTTTAATTGTTGCAATGTAATATACAACTTCCCCTGTATGACTTCTATATATTCTATCCAATTATAAGATCGATTAAAGTCATTTATAACTTTGTTCGTATAATCCGAGCTCTACATGACTAGCACTATTGTATATTACTGTTTGTAATTATCTGCGCTTTCACATAGGATTATTCCTATATGTGTACTTCTAGTGTGAGCCCCTGAATTAAAAGAATTACAAAATATTAATAAAAATTATAATAAATAAATAAACAAACAAATAGATAAATAAACAGTACTGTTGCACTGAGAGACAATAGAACTTTCCCCGGACATTACCTTGTTACTGTAATCATTAAAAGTTACTTCATTGTACATTGTATTCAATATATTTTAAAGTCTGTATTACTTTTGTCAACTCTGTTGAATGCATACATGCACTAACGTTACTCTGCATTGTTTACTCAGGATACAGTGTCAGTAACATGGGCTGGTTGGATTGATGACCGCTCAGGAATCAAAGTTTATAAATGGATCTTATATAATATGGAAGGAAATCCATTGAATTATGTTTATCCCCCCATCAATAGTGGTATGGTCGACAAAAATAGTAATGGTTTTGTCGTCTCATTGCCATACGTAGGTATGTACGGAAGATCAAAAAACTTATTTGGACCAGGATTACTTCAAAAGGTTCCCAAGACATACAACATGCATCTCGCTAGCTCTAGTTACACAAGCGATTCGCCTAAAATACTTGAACAGTTGTAAAGAGAATGATAGTGCATATTAGATAATTAATCAGGTATTCAAGACTTCATTTCAAGAGTCGTGAATACAAATATTGTTGAGAAAATTTTCAAAATCGTATGTTTGCAACAAACAAAATGTCTGTCAATACGTTACACAGAATAATCGTTTAGTCAATGTGATTGTAGGTGTATACTGCATACTTTTATCTGTGGAAGATATTGCTGGAAACTTTTGGCTTGCAAGGAGATTTATTACATATGATGACACCAATGCCGTGTACATTGATGAATTGTACCCAATTTTAGTACCTTCTGCTAACAAGCAGCCAAACAGTTACGACTTACATAATTCACCAGATGATGGTGAACAGGTGAGCAATCATACTAATATGTGGCAATTTTTTTTCATTTGCTTTGATTTGACAGAAGCACACATCAATTAGCTTAGGTTGTAATTCATTCATTCATTCATTCATAAATTTTGGCAATAATAATACTGATTCAGAAACCTAACCTAACCTCGTAATAACCTCATATTATTATGTAAATGTTAATTTTGGCCGGGCACTTATTAATGTGTATATTATTTGCAACAAATGGTTTCAGAACATATGAAAATCACATGGAGCATTTTTTTTCAGGAATCAGGGCACTAACCGCTACAACTGTATTTGGCTTAACTACCACTATGCTAATACAAGATATTATTACAGGGCGCTTGATAAAACGATTGAATAGAATCAAAAGCAATTTTCATCGCAGTTAACAGTTAAAGAACCCCCAATCAGTAATAATATATGCTGTGGATATATATCCCATGTATTATTTGATCTGAATTCAGCTATGTGCAGTGAACGTCATTCTGCCATAATTATCCACGAGTGATTGCATCTACATATAAACAATTCATAAGCTGTTTTGATTCTGCATAATATATCATACATCTGTCAATAAACTTCATTTGAATACCGAACAGACCAGTCAGTGAGAACATTTTTCGTAATAACGTCCTGATTCCAACTGATCTGAAACATAAAGGGTCCCATATTGGTATATCCCAACTTGGTATATGTACACAAGGAGAGTAACCACCCACCCGCCATCACAAAGAATATCCCGGCCGGGATTAACAAGCGTCTTTCTGCAATATCGTCAGATAAGAAGATGTTTGACATCGCTGCACCACCCTACCAAAGAGCTCTACGCGAAAGCGGCTACAAACACCAACTAAAGTTTGAGCCCCCCACAGAAAAGAGTAAAAAAAACGGCCGCGTAGCAACGTCCTTTGGTTCAACTCACCATATAACTACAACGTCCGCAACAGTATAGGAAAGCGATTCCTGGATCTAATCGACAAGTGCTTTCCTACCGGCAACAACCTCAAGAAAATATTTAACAGAAATACAATCAAAGTCAGTATGAACAACATCAAAGATACCATCAACAAGAAAAACAAACACCAACTCGCGACCGAAAATAACACTACGACTGACGAAACGAAAGCCAACAAGTTATGCAATTGCCAGAAAAACAACAACATGTCCACTAGACGGGAAGTGTTTGCAGTCTGGCGTCGTATACCAAGCGGCAGTTACGCGTTTAGACAAACACACCAGCGAAACGTACGTCGGATTTACTGGTAATGAGTTCAAAACAAGATACAGAAACCACACGGCCTCATTTCTCAATCAGGCCTCCAGAAATTCGACAGAACTAAGTAAACACGTCTGGTCACTCAAAGAAAAAGATATTGAAATAAAATACAATGGAAAATTCTTGCTCGCGGTAGCCCGTATAATAGCTCCAGCAAACGATGCATTTTATGTTTGAAGAAAAAATTTATCATAATTTTTAGACCCCACCACTCCACAGTGAACAAAAGAAATGAAATCGTGTCATCATCAAACTTTCTATTTAATTTTAATTAATATGTTAATTTGAGAAGCTTATAATGTATGCTTTTTGGTGCAGTGACTTAATAAACATAAAGCTTCTGATGAGTGAGGTACTTGTACCTTACCAAACAATGCTGTCGAGTTTCAATATTCATGTAGTTGTGTATTAATTCCTCTATCACCGTATTCATCCGCTCTACATATACTTTGTATTGGGCACTTTTGTGTTGGAATAATCGACTTTCGTATCTGCACAGTGCATTGTGATAGAGATTTAAATTATGCAATCAAATGCATTCTTTGGTCCTGGGTGAAAATCTAAATCTAATGACTTTGTAACTTTGTGACTTTGTCAAGACTCGTATTGACCGTATTGTAACCACTCGTGGGGAATCCATCATAATCACGAACAGGTGTCAATTTTATAAATATAATTATACTTTCAATATTCATATTTGTATTGTCCACTATAATAATATCACTGCATAACTAAGTAGTGAAATAAAATTATATAACAACTGGCATTACTCTATATGAAATAGATAACCCGGATTAAGAATTAATATGTTTTGTAATGCATTGTTTCTACTTAAATAATTGTCTACATAGATACATGTTACTTGGTTCAACCACTTTGCCAACAAACACCACGACGTGAATAACTTCCTAGCAGCAATAGCACCACACTCTCCTGATATTCCAGAACCTTATGAGAAAAAGACTGGACAACCGCCTACTGTACGATCAGTTGAAGCAATACCACACATCAATGGTATTGTGAAAACAGAAACTGTGTATTCTGTTGACCATCAGGGAGGAAAAACTATCAATCTTCCCCCCGATGAGTGGGATGATGTTCCTGGATTCCCGGTGAGTTATTAATTTCACAGATGGCATGTTCTGCATCTTGTAATTGTGGTCAGGGTAAAAAGATAATATATGATAATCACTGCAATAATAAACGATAAATTTGCACAATATACGGAAATGGAACCCCAGCTTGGTGACGTAAATAAAAGAGTATATTGTATATTATGTGATTTTCTCATTGGTAATTTAATTTAATCTGTGACATTGAAAGCGTGTCCTTGACGAGTGTGTGTCGGGCGCAATTAAACAGCATACATAGATTCATTTACTAAAGTAGGTGCTTGTTTTCGATCGGACATGGTGGATGCCAGGATGATGCTATAATAGTCTGGAAGCCAGGTCTCTCTAAACAAATCTTGGAAATTGTGTTTGTTTACTCGTGTTACTAGTTTTATATCGTAAATCTGTACTATGAATCCTACTAATTCGTGTACATGAGGACAGTGACATTGATAGGATGAAACAATACATCTGAAAGTGATAATTAAAACATTCTGATAGAATAGTCAGCTCGAATAAACTGCCAAATGCAGTTTCAGATTCAGACAACTGATATGACTGTATCGATCAAGTTAAATTTTCACACACACATCAAACATTATATCGGACAAACGCATGGGCGTGTTGTCACCATCAAATTTAAAATGGCTGACTGATGGTCATCTTGTTCAAACGAATGCAGTTCCACGGAGCCATATCTGAAACATTCCTGAACCAATGAAGTTTTAAATTCGAACGTACGTTAATTGATAACACAATGGCCAGCAATCGGTGGAGTCCGATCACACTATAGCATATATAATTCTTGATTTAGTTTACAATTTACCTAACTCTGCGGATCTGTGTCATGTTGTTACAAGGTTTAGTTGTAAACAAGTACACATAAATATTTCAGACAGAAGAGCAATACTTTGATATAGAGCGGCAGGATGGTGACTCTATTCGCATTTGGATTAAATCACATGACGTCATTGGGAATTATGCTATAGATGATGTTCTAATTCATGTTGATTCCTCTCCACCTATGATTAGCGATATTGAAATATTTAAAAATGGTGACGAGATAAGGTGAGTGCAATGACAAGGCAGTATGCCTAGCGACATAATTTCCTTCCACTATTCTATTATATTAGACTTTATGTCGATTGCAATGACACACTTCAACGTCGAATAGTCTATTTTGGGGCTTATTTGTTTGTATTTATGTATTGTCGTTGACTTAGGTGTTGTTTATCTATAGTTTTGTGTTGTGTTATCATTTCATTAACTTCGTGTGATTACGAAGTTCGATGCAATATAACAATATTATTTCAATTCGTCATGTATGTTATGTTCTGTTCATTCACTGTAGCTTTACGGCATATGACGAACACAGTGGCTTACTCGATATTGCCTGGATAATTTTAGTGTCAACAAACACCTCATATATGCTCAAAGACGGTTCTGTTTCAGTTCGTCGGTCACTGGTAGGTAATATGTATTGTGATTTTGTATTTTTCAACGTATGATTTAAAACATTGCACAGAATAACGCGTGTTTATGTTGCAATTATTTACATTTATTTAAATCAGGAAGATGATTGTGACAATAATACCTGCATATGTATTCCAAAAGGCGATTGTTATTACACACATTACGTCATTGACCTTGATAGTTCAAATGTGCCTCATGGTGAATACCAAACCATCTACAGTATTACGGTAACGGCTACGAACAATGCGTTGTTGAACACAACAGTAACATATCAGGTGAGATTTGTTCATAAGGCTTACGACCGAAATAATTTGAATATGATATAAACTCACAATGTATTTTGATTTTGGGTGTTGCTTAAGTTAAAATTATAAACAGTTCCCAATCACATAGAAAATAAATTATTATTATTATTACTTATAAACTTAAGTCTGGATTACTCACATATCAACTTTTCAAAAGCAGATATATTGTGGTATATTTGTCGTTTTTGGAACATCATTGTGCATGTATTGATTGAAATTAAATGTTTCTATAGGGATCTGGTTTTATTTCAAATCCACGACAGAATACTGGTCCAATTGTTGTGACGTCAATAATACTGTGTGTTACTATTGCTGGAGTTATTGTAGTTTTATTCTTTATAGTTAAGGCTAGGAGAAATAACGATGACATCAGGTGAGTGTGTTATATACCTGCATTGTGTAATCAACAATGTACATTATATCATAGAAATATAGGCTCCGGCCAAGATCGATTGTGGTGAAGGAGAGATCAACAATGCTGTCTTGTAACCAACAAAAGACTGCAGTGCAAGTTAATTTGTTCCAGTTTCCATTCACGACACTTCTATGTATTTTTCTCCTATAATGTCTTTAAAGTTACTGTCATATTCACTAGCTACGCGATGTTTATACATTACACGCGTGCACCTAAACAAAAAAAAAACATTTCACTAGGACAAATTAGGCCCTTGATAAAACGCAACACAACAACACAATGAATCGTTATACGTGCGAAATTTGACATTTGTATAGTTGTGATAGATTCGTGATAGATAGTAACGTCATAGGATACAGTGTGATAAACAGTTAGGTTAGATTTGTGGTATATTTAATGGATTATAGTTAATTTTGCCATGGTTTAGAACACGACCCATTGTTAAAATACTAATCATTGAGCAGCAGAACATGTTTAATTTGTTCGATCTGTTCACAAATTAGATGTACTGAGAAAATATATGTTATTAAAAAACAATGTATTCTTTTCATTGATCGCTTGCAAACCTTGCAAATATATGAATTAAAATATAAGTAAGGTTACACTTCACAATTAATCGGAGAATCTTAGCAAAGTATAATGAGCATATTCATTGTCTTGTTTTACAGTGAAAATACACGTCAGTCGTCTAATAACGGAGAAGAGGAGAAGGAAGAACGTTATGTCGACCCTCCTGTCAGAACTGGCATTAAACATCCATCTGATTCTAGTCATGCGAACTTGTATATGGATCTAATAGAGGGCTTTGACAAAAGTGACCAGTATACAGATATTATTTCGGATGATAGCAACGAAACACACACGTATTCAAATGACAGGGCAATTGAGCTTGGAAAATTGGATGAAAATGTTTATGAATCGTTACATGCCCGATCTCCCATTTATGAAAATGTTACTAGTAGTATATAAGCACAAATGATCCACGTATATTATGATCTCAATGCATTTTTGAAAAATCTTTCCATTGAAATTGGTGTGTGAAGAAATTGTTGTTATAAAAGTGATTTGTTTAGATTGAATTATACCTCGTTATAACAGTCGTAATTCTTTTTTATCTTTAGTAAAAAGTAATTAAAAACATGTTTATAAATGTTGTGCTCTGCAGTTTATCTATATTGAATTATTTTTCTCTTTTCGCACTATAAGCTTGCATGTCAACCGTAATCATCCTATTTGTATTTTTGTGATACACATATATTAGCATTTGGTACCACTCCCTTTAGAACTAACTATTACTGATAATTTAATCTGTTGTGACATGATTGTATTTTAGTCGCACATTCGAACAATTTTGAATTGTTTATATTTCATCGTAAATCTAAGATGTCATCCAATGTAATGTTTTTTGTATGTTGTTTACTCTATGAAATGAATGATGATTGAATTCATTTTCAGTTCGTGACTCTTATATCAAATAGAAATGCTTTGTCTAGTAATATGTTGCCCTCTATGAAACAAATATTATGATATGAATACTAGTATTTTCTGATGGATTATCATTCATTGGTTTCAAATTTGACGATTTCATAATTTTCTGAATTTTAAAAAATATACCCTAGATATGAAGAATATAACATAATATGAATTATGTTATTTGTATAAGAATAACTGCTGTTAATTAAATCACAATTTGTATTAGTAATTTTTAAATGCAACTGACCTATATACGATTAATGCGCACGTTAACATTTCAGTTTGAGGTAGGATAATGTGTGATCTTGTATATTGCTAATTGTTGTTTAACAACATCCATTATGGATCAACTGATTACACGTTATACAGTGTAAAGATTTACATGATGACTATAGTCTTAGTCTTATGTAATGCAATTATTACAGTTACTATAACAACGAACGTTGTACAGCAAACATTCTGACTTCATTTGTTCTTTGCACATTTGTTATATCCTTCGCATTTGGGGTGTATGCTTTAAGTTATGTATTTTTGAATGTTTAACATAAAACTAATGCTAGTTTTTGTCCCACTATAAGGAATTTAGAACTTCATAGCTTTTATTTTTGATAACTCTCTTTGCTAAATAACAGCGGAGGGACATAATTGGGTATTACATCAATGTTGGTCATAGTTACAATAGAATTTTTGTTCATCTTGTGTTTTTATCAATACAATTGCTTTTATTTTCTCGTTACGTATCACACTACAGCGGTGTCACATTGGTGATTCTAAAACCCCTTCTCCTTTTGAAAACAGTCGACATCATCATACTGTAAATTCTGTGCATATAACAATAAATAAAAGTACACACAAAACCGATGTGGCTCGACTACCCTCTTTTGACATTTTTGGGTGCTGTGACAATGATTTAATATTTCTATGAATAATAACTCTCTTTTATTAACAGTTTGGTAACCATTGAAGGTAAGTTGTTTCTGAGACATATGATCTTTACGGCCGGTTGTCTGCCAAAGCTCAAGGTCATGTTATTCGTGTTGACCCATGACCCAATCCCAGCAAAAGTAGCCTGATATTAAGTTGGTAAAATGTTTAAGGTAAATACATTTTCATGCGCACTTATCCAGACAGTCTTGGCGAGATAGTGTTTACATTTCGGAGCTCTGTTAGTAGTGTAACATACTAAAAAACGCGTATGTGATTAAAAATCCAGAAAGTTTTTTACATTGCTATTTGATCACTGATGATAATATATGCAAATGAATGCTCGTCTCAGAATGGTGCGTCACTTTCTTTCCCGGCCCTAAGTTTACTTACCTCAAGCGCGATCCGCTGGCTCGCAAACTACAAATACAAAAGATGTAGACGCTTCCTGCATGCTGAGCAGATTGAAAAACAAATACAAAAACATACAGCTATAAATGATAAATAAACTTGTTCATCCCTATCTCACAAACATGTCGACAACTTTTAGAATCGCAGTTTCCAGTGGTATACTGTGTATGAGAAAGAAAAGGCCAGATAACACTATTTCATTTTCACGCAAAACATAGTTACAATTTCGGTTAATTAAAAATGAGAAAAATACCCTAGAAATTAGATCAACAAGATAATGGAATGATCACGCATTCTGCGATGCCATATTGGTTACCATGAACGAAAACCCCTTTGTCACCTAGCATGCATCGGTCGCAAGTGCGTTGTGTAGCCGTGGTAAGTTGTACTAGTATTACCTCTGATACTAAGACATTCAGGGTTCGTCGCATTTTTATCGGCCATCTCGTCTTTAAATGAATCCTGCCTCGATTTACAGTAGTTTTTTTCCCAATGCGACTTAATAAATTGAATGGATAAATGGAAGCAGGATTGGAGCAAAAACATTTATTTTTTCGAATGAAACAAATGTTGCACGTGAAGTAGCAATTTTTAATTCCTATTGATCTGGAATACAATGTCGTTAGGTGTGAACCTGATAACAATGGTCGTTATTTATATTTAGAAATAACAGTTCACGATCATTCAATCTCTCTCATTAACACATATACCCCGACATCTGACAAACCTGTCGAGCAACTAAGTTTTCTTACTACTGTTCATTCGCTGATCACCAGGTTAAACATCGTGGCGTTTATAATTGGTGGAGACTTTAATACTTGTTTGGTTCCAACATTAGACACATCAGGTGCCGCAACCATTAATCAAAGTATGCTAATGGAATCAATGAATAAATTGATGAATTTGATTTGATTGACGTTTCCCGTGTTCTCAACCCATACGTGAAGCGTTACACCTGGAGACGCAGCAACCTACTTATTCAAAGCAGGCTAGATTCCAGGCTACTTTTAATTACAGTGTTATTAAGTGTGACATAAAGCATTCCATTAAGTCTGATCACAGCCTTATTTCATTAAGTTTAAAATTTGGTTCCCGTGAAAGTGGTAGGGGTTTTTGGAAGTGTAATGCGAGTTTACTAGACGACAACATATATGCACAATTGATAAAACCAAACAATTGATAATCTTAATGTAACATATAATAATTTTACTACAAACGATTAAAATGGGAAATGTATAAATGCGAAATTTGTCGGGAAACGATTACATATTCAAATCATAAAAGAAAAACTTTAAACAATAATTATCGTGATTTATCTAAACGTTTAGAAACTTTAGAAAAAGAAGTTAAAGAACATAATGATGAGAGTAAACTTAACGAATATGTGGCGGTGAAATCAGAATTTGAGAATTTAAATAATACATTCACTTCATTATACGTTTACGGGCACATTGGATAGAGAAGAGAGAGAAGTGTATTTTCTAAGTCTTGAGAAAAACAAAGCCAAAATAAAATCTATGTTTTCTATTATCAATGACGACGCTACATGTACCTCAAACATGCATATCATTCTAAAAGAACAGCATAATTTCTACTCCAAATTATAGAGTGAACAAAGGTTGAATAAAAATGATCCAGATTTTGTACAGCAGAATATAGTTTTGTTAACCAGCCAAACATTCCGCAATTGAACGAAGATCAGAGGCAGGCATATGATGGTGATATTACTTTAATTGAATGCTTGCACGCACTTTACTCTTTAAAAAACAATAAAATCCCGGCTTCAGATGTTTTCACCCCAGAATTTTACCGTTATTTTTGGTCAAAAATTGGGAACATAGCATTAGAATATTTATTGTATACATTGGATGTAGGTGAACTTTCCATTGAACAAAAGGGGGGGGGGGTAATCATACCGATAACGAAAAAAGACAAGGATTTGCGTCACCTAAAGAATTTCAGGCCTGTCACGCTATACGGACTATAAAAAGCCCTGTCCATTAGACTTCATGACATTTTACCACACGTTATTCACCCGGCTATATTAAAGGTCGTTTTATCGGTCACAATATTCGATAGATCGTGGATGTATTACATTAAAGCTATTTGGGTAATGTCACAGGTGCCCTCTTATTAATAATTTCCTAAAAGCATTCGACTCGATTCGCTGGAACTTCCTATTACGTGCTTTGCGTGCGTTCAATTTTGGGTTCATTTTCTGTCGGTGGTTCAAGGTACTTTATAGTAATATAGAAGGCTGTGTTAGTAATAGTGGGTTTTCGACCCCATTTTTAAACTAGAGTGGGTTATCAGACAAGGATGTCCCATCTCTGCTCTGCTTTTTATTATTTCAGTGAAGCTTCTATCAATTTATATTAGAGGCAATAGTTCAAATCTAATTAAAATAAAACTATGCTATACGGTTAGAGAAAATGAAATGTATCTTAAATATCTGGCAGCAACGGGATCTATCTTTATAAGGTAAAATAACCATTATCTTTAATTAAAAATGTTATTTAAATATAGATAAGTTATTAAATACATTCAATGTAAGATCATTGAACTTTTTAAATTATTTGAAATTAAAGACGGCCATTCCATCTCGATGGAAGAAAATTGAGTACGGAGGTCAGAGGTATTAGAGATATTATTTAATATTATCAGTGAAACTAAACTTCAGGTTTCTCAATATAAAATACTCCATTATCCTTTAAAGATGTAATGTTTGGATTAATACCACTTAATAGGGATAATTTCCTTATGAATTACTGTATTTTACTTGGAATATGGTACATATACAAGCCAAAATACTTCAGAAACCGCCCTCTTCATATTAGTTTTCATGGCTTCTTACGAGAATTGAAAAATAAGATATAGCTGTAATTAATGGTGGATTACAAAGTATTGTGGTTGTTTTTGAAAAGCTCTTGAATTTTTTTTGCTGCATTTATCCGTCGATATTGTTGTTGCTAACAATGTGAGCGAGCGCACATCTACAAATATTTGCATATCAATATAATGGAATACTGGTTTAATAAATACCTGGTCAGAAGTTATAGTGGGTCACAACCCTTTGCGTTCACTTGTACATTAATTCTAGGCGCAGTGATTATAAATCTCAGAAGTCTGAGAACATTTGTAATAATAACTGCATCACTCGTGACAGTAACTTCATATTCCACACACGTCAGGGGAATAGACCATGATGCTGTGTCATATTATGACGTTATTACGAGGATACTGCAAAGTATGCACAAAGACTCTACAGCGTGGTATCGATCGACGCGCAGTGGAGGTCGATTACACTTGCATACTTTGTAGTATCCTTGTAATAACCTTATTATTATACATCTTTTCCTCCCAGGAATACATCATGGAAATGTCGACATCAAAACGTTTAGAACAGATTCAGCGAACTTCTATGTGTGGGTTATTAGAAAACGCTTACGCGCGTAATCGTTCCATATTTGGAATTCGCGTTTCCTAATATGGTAGAATGAAAATACCCAGTGCAACACTGCAGAATTACGACAGTTGTAACTTATGGCGTTACGGTGGCAGATGTATAATGATATGTAATAATGCGATGACTGGTGTAAATAATGCAAATCCATTATACCAGGAACAAGACTTCTATGGCCGATTGGTCAAGTAGCAAATCAGAGTCCCCATGATACATGGAAGCTTGTTCGCCACACCGTCTAGTGTGTATACGGCGGTGGCTCTCATCCGCCATCAGCCAATGGAGTGATTTCTAGTATTGGTTTGCTCAATAATCCGAGATGAGTTTCCGAAACTATTAGATATTTAAAGACAAACAGGCAAAATATCCGACGACTTTACTTTCCTGGGTCGTAATAATATAATAAATTTTATGTTTGAGTCACGATATTCGCGGTAGTGAAGAACGTAAATATATGTAGTTTGGTTAACAGGCAACATTACAGTTTTACATTACTTCCTCATTCCACATAGTAAAGGCGGACTACAGATAACCTGGTTATTGGTTTTAATATTTGTATGTCCTCCAATTTTCAATCATTTTTCTTCACCAAACTTGAAACGTAATGATTAATCTTGGTGTACGCCAAGACGCATATGTTGTTTTGTGAGCCCAGTGAGTAAAATCTTGAAATAAAGTGTGTGTATGGCGGATTTCTAATTTGTGAAGATTATATTAAGGAAGTAAATCGCAATTTGTAAAGTCACTAATTAATGGACTTGTTATCTTTATGACTATTTTAACTTTTTCGTGCACTTAGTATTTTACCTAACTATATTTCCGCGATTTATCATACACGGGTTTTCCTTTTCTACATTTGATGTAAAACCTTATTGTTATAATTGAATATTTTTATATATTAAATGAAAATACTGTCAATTCGCTTTCTTTCTCTAAATTCAATTGAAAGTCGTATAACTCGCAATGACAACTGGATTTCTCGTTCACAAGTTAGACGCAATGCCAGTTTATAACTTATATACAGAAAGTTGTAAACATAACGATTGCATTCTGCATATGAATATAATCGTTCAACAATCAGATTCTGAGCGAAGGACAATTTAATGAGTACCGTACTAATTGCTTCAGCAGTGTCTTAATGATGGGTCAATAATACTCATTTTAATTTGTCATTTCGCAGAGTGTATGAACATAAGATATTGCGATGATATTTCGTGTACAAACTACGACGACCATATATGTACATCAGGTCATTGTGACTATGACTACGGTTGTTCAAATAGGACTGACTGGACAACATGCATCAGTCCATACGATCTTGTTGACCGAGATGCATATCAGAATAGGTACTGCAGAGGTAAGTACTGCGTATCAAGGTCAAATAATTTGTAAACACATGCCCACATGTCGCTGATTCATTGTATTGGTTAGGTATTATACACATTTAGATTGTGTACTCATTTTAAGACGATGTAGAAAAACTAAAATCAAAATTTACTAGCTATTTTTTTAAATTCGCGTATGCAGTCGAATATTGCAGCAAAGCTGTTTACAACAATTGCACCAATATACAAATAACTTACTTAATACTGAACTGCTCTCTAGTTACCATGGCTCTTGTGTGGGATTACTGTGAAGTTAAGCTGATAACGGTTACCGTGGGTTCCAACTCTATTTTAATAAACATAGACTGTTGTGACGATATGACCACATATATCAATAAATATGACACATATGCATTAGATGCAATACAAGTTGAGTGGCACTCACTTTTTTATAAAACCGAGTCCTGCTATCAATCAACCTTCTCACTATGTCAATGATACTAATATTGAATATTATTTCTATTACTAATATTGAATAATATTTCCGAATATATTTTACGTCAACACTTATATGAATCAGACCAGACTGTTGGTATATTCAGACTCAGCTCTACCAGCTACAGATAGTAGTATATTTACTCCCTTTGCACCAACAACAATTACACAACGATTAGTAAAATTGCATCCAAAAGTTCAATTCAGCGCAAATACATGAATATTAAGTATGGTTGTCTAAAAATCAGTAGAAAGCCTTATATTTGATCTATGATGCAATGTATGAATCATTACAAATTTGATAAGGCCACTAAAAGTTAACGTAACAAGTTTCCATAACTATCAGGTATTCACGCTAAACAAAAAAGAAAATTAGTGTTCTTTGTTCAAAGAATGGTACTGAAATAAGTTAATTGTCTAGTCTCTAGTGTAGGCGACTTTTATGTTGACAATAAATATAAAACCCCAGAGACTTAAGGGAAGCAGTGGTCACTATGTAGACATTGAAGTTAATAAAGAAAATCTAAGCATTGATTTCTCGACATTTCGCATGAATCGAATTATCGGAAGTAATGGCTGCTCTGGTATACACGATTAACTCTTAAAAAAAACACAAATTACTGGTCGCGGATGGATGGAGCTGTTTATATTTGGAATATACCACTGTATCGAAAATGGTCAAAATTATTAGCAGAGTCGTAATTTATATTGATTGCAACAATTGGATATATAAGGCAAATGTGTCAAGTCTTTCCCGTAATATTCCAAAACTATAGGGAGGGAGTTGATATTGATATATCGGTGGACAATTTAAACGTGTTTGCTATTGGGTGTGGAGGCAGTACTCACAGTCAGTGTTTGTGTATAATTAGAGTCCAAACATTATCAGGGTTTATATACTCGAGCAGGAGAGTTCACGACATTACTATTTGGTGTGACCCCAAACTGCACACAATTAACATAATACCCACCATTACTGTCAACAAAACAGCCACATAAAAAATTGCCATGCAGTTAGGGTGCATTCATTGTAGCCCCCAACTTGCCCAAAGTCGCTGAAAGCCCTGTTGATCATGTAGCCGAGGTCTACACCAAAACAGATGCGTCACTACCGAGTTGTGTCGTCGCAGTGTGTCTCAGCGTCAATGACCACTGCTGTAACGTTGTTTCTATTTCCTGAGACAACCGTTGAGTAATACAATTCATCGTCCAATCGCACGTTTCGCCCGTTTATTCCTAGAGTCACGAACATGTCGAGGCAGTGAGCTCGAACATCATACCTTGAACATTCAAGAAGACGCAAATAAGCTCATAGACAACCGGTGACAGTACCCCCAAAATACGCTGCTATAGATTGTGACAAAAATGACATGCACTACGTAATAAAGGGGGTAAGGCGACTTAGCGATGTTCTGAAGATTCAACGGACGGCTGATTTATTCCTCCGTCGAGGATGTTATGTTTTTATCAGAGTTGGCACAGTTGGCTTTCAGATTTTATTGTTAGTCTGCCAAAGTCAGCAAGATAAATACAGGATAAACAGAAAACAATACAAAATTGAGCCTATACCGATATATTATATTTTAATCAGATTTTAGTTGACTAAAATAGACACTTTGTACATGATAGAAAAACATGACTACTAGGGTATAATTAAAATAATTACATCTTATTGAAACTTGGTGCCTAAATCCCAAACATAGTTTTACGAACTGCTAAATATAGTTTATTTGCGTCTCCAATCGTGCTTGCAAATGCAATTTTTACTTTTCTGTGATAACAAATTTGTACTGAAGCTTCTTCTGACTGTTTCTCGGCTTTGCTTCGGAAAATATACTGCCGTATATACTGCGAAATTGAACGTGGGGCGTTGACCGGTCACATTTTAATGGGTAGACGTCATTATTCACGTCATTCAAACGCCTTTATTTGCATAAGTTACCGAAAGGAAACAAATTCTCAATTGTCGCCTTAGCCATTGAGTCTCACAAATCCCGGCATCTACATAAAATCAAATCTTTCGATTTATTCTCCGCTCTATACAAAACCCATAATAACAAAGAAGGTGTTATCCATCTAACGACACACGAATCTCAACACAGCTAGAGTAATCGTATTTTGGTTTACTGCGATGACATTAAGAAATACAAAAACAGCGAACCCATACATGATATTGTAGCATGATATTGAAATCACCCGCCAGTTGCCATATATATATTTATTAATTTATCAAGAGACCTTCAGCACTGACATATATTACATGATTGGGTGTTTTTCAAATTCTAAGCATATGAAAATATCTGCTTACAACTGGTTTTTAATCCGTGTCGAAAACGTGCACAAAATGGTCATTCTGTGCACGTGTTCAACACGGCTTATCAGCCACCTCAAGTGCCAAATCCATGAAATAAACAGCCAATGTCAATAGGCTAGGTGTTAAAATGGATTAAGTACTGGCAAACCAACTTCTGCATAGGTTTGTCTCTAAACGCATGGTTTTTGGTTCATTTAGTCACTATTTTTGAGTTCAGAAGCCCTCAAAACCTAATATTACATGTGAGAACGAAAAAAATCTGTCGAGATTTCACATTTTTCCTGTAAAAGGGATGATGGCTGTTCCCTCTCTGGACTCCCTCTCCGAGTATACTAGTTCTACCAACTCCTACCATGTCCTCACTTGGTGACGCATCGAACAAACTTGAAGAGTCACATACGTTACGTCATTTTCCTATTCTTAAACATAGAGTGTCGCACACAAATACACACCGTTCATTGATAATACACTGGGCCAGTGTAGGATTTATTACCAGGTTTTACGACAACATCTATAACATATCGAAAGCTTGGAATGTCACCTGTCTATTACGAAACACACAAAAGCGACAAAAGTAAAAATATAAACTCAAAATTACATTTTGTTTTAATATATGTTTATATGCAATGCATTCTCTATGGCACATACTGTTATGTTTATTTGACAGGTGAGCACTGGCCACAGGCGGAAGCCGGCCATCTTGTCCACCAATTGATAGCGATGGTCAAGCTATAAACGGTCAACAGTACTCATTCCGCCCAATCTCCCATTTTTTATCGCATTTCAATCAACCGCATATCGCTTAATTTCCGACCGCAAAACGACCTTATTTTTATCCTTTTCTTTTCTCACTCGCTTATTAAAAACACTGACCACCTGTCCAAACACTGAACACTGGCACATGAGTTGTCGAAATGGTTGTTTTAGTGCTAAAGTTTGAGGATTCAACGAGTATTAACCATTATTTAATTTCGGACGACACTTCCAATACATCACACTTTGTATCGTTCGCGAATGCAACTTGAATTATTACATTTTATTACGTGAATGTTCCACAACAAGCTGATAGAGCGGGACTGTGTTCCGTTTGAATCCAGGGCTGCTAGCTTGCAATATGATTATCGATACATTTACGTGATACAGACAATGCAAACTCCTTAGGTCAGAGAGCAGAGAAACCAGGAAAATATTGATGTGCCCCCCTCAAAAAAAGAAGATGTCAATGCCATGTATTGAAAATGCAACGAGCAGACGGGCGATATTTCCGGGTTCGCGCGGTCGAAAAATAAAGCGGAAATTATTAACAAGCGGTTGCAAAAGCGAGTAAAAAATGATCGAAAGGCAGAAGCGCGGAAGGGGTTAGGTAAAATTAGTGCTGTACATTCATGTTCTTTGTGAAAATACGATCGGCCAAGATCTATCATTCTGAAGAACGTCAGAGACAGAAATATGCAGTTTTGAATATTGACACCATTCGCATTTTTTAAATAAGCCAAAAAAAGTATAGCGCTTAAGCAGAGATCGATCGAAACAGACTCGTTTCGCAATTTTTAATGGCTACGTTCTGTTGAAGATATAAAACTTCACTTTCGGAGTTATTCCCGAAGATAATGTACGACAGCAAAAAACAACAACATTTGGTTATGTGAAATTGATTAGCATTCATCTAGGTCCAATCAGTACTGTTGTATCGTCGATTTTGTCAACCGAACGTTACAACCCGGACCTGCTCGTCGATTATTATTGCAAATGTCATATTACGCTGTAATAAAATTTTAATCTTATTTCATTTTCGGCTATTCATTCGTCGGGTTCGCGAAACAAGAGATAATAAAAGTCTGGCCTTAGCAAGTATAATTTGTTATGACTATATTCATCACTTTGAACTCCCAAGTAAAGCGTGTAGCGGGTCAAACTGTTTCTAGGCAATAAATATTGTTTTATTAAGAATATTAAGAGAAAAAAACCGTAAAGCTGTATGAATAGATTTCAATAACTGTATGGTGTATCCTCTGAAGTGAGTAATGGGATATTTACACTTCCTTTTCAGACAACTATAGCTTCATCCAAGAGAGCTTTTCAGTTTCAAATTTTACATAGATACTTACCTGTTAATGCGTAATTATTTGAATGGAACCTTGTAAATTCTCTTTTGTGTCCACTTTGCCAATTGTATAATGAAACAATTGAATATCTTTTAGTTGAATGTCACCATGTTCAAAAATTATGGAATGCATTGCAAGCAGGGTGTAGAATTATTCAACAAATAGAGTGTGATAAAGTAAATATAATTTTAGGTATTTTAAATGATGACAATCTAATTTTGAACCATTTCATTTTACTGTTCAAAAAGTATAATTATAGCTGTAGAAGAAATGATACAGTCCCTTCTGCAAATGCGTTTAAATCACTAGTCCGTGGAAATAAAAAATAGAGTTGGAAATAGCCCTATATAAAGGAAAGGAACAATATCACTATCATAAATGGGAGCTCTTAAATAATTGGTTGGCTTAAATACAAGTAAATTAATTTTGTTTTTGTTTTTATCTCACCGCCGTATACCAGACAGGGTTTGTCATGTACTTTTTTTTCAGGGGGATTTTGTTATCTGCTTCTTCTTTATTGCGAAATAAAAAAAAATATTAACACATACAAATTGATTCTGGATTTATTGACCAGGAAGACAGAAATGACATTTCCGAAATTTCGAAAAGCTGGGATGATGAATCAGGGGACAAAGTAACCGTTTTATCAATTATTGAAAAATCAAGAAAAAAAAGAAAATTTCCCTTCCCGCTACATTAAGATCAATATGGACCACCGAAATTTGTTTTTTTAATTTAAAAAATAAACCATAATTTTCAGTAATACTGACTTCAAAAATTATGATACAAAAATAATTACATTCATACAACAAACCAACGCCGTTTTTGTTTACTTTTCACAACTGTTACAAAGTATTTCATTTCTGGTGGTTAAAATACCTGCTGATCGATCGTAGACCACAAGTTTGGAGTCCGTTCATGATCTAAACAAAGGCAGACGATTGTAAACAACTGCTGTCATGGCAACACGTTGCACATCCTGAATGATTTTTTCATTGCATGCAAATTATTTTCCTTGATGCACTCAACAAAGTCAAAGTTGACATACAACATTCGTTACAGAACGCGTAAAAAGTACTTCCACTCGCTTTGAAGCTGCCGCCTATGCTAATGAGCATAGTCGTCGGGACGAAGCCTTACAACTCCAAGATGGCGATAACGTTACACCGTAAATAGGCAGTCAACATCAACGTGCACGTTACACTATTTTTTTTCTAGGCAGCGGTGTGATGTGTCTAATCACCGTAAACCATGTGTATTTCGTTTGGTCCCACAATTTGTCTTCACCGAACAGTGCGGCATGTCCGTACCATTTTTACCATTTAAAACTTATCTTTTATAAGGCACGCGGTGAACCCTTACACTGTAAATGAGAAGTAATATTACGAGCATCGACCATTGGGATTCGCGCTTTTCGACCAACCAACCAATGGGAGTCGTAGAGTGACACTGCGACCCTTTCGCATAGTGCAATAATCGACATTAGGCGAGTCGCATAATCGCGTCGCAGAGTTAGTTTTTAGATCCCGTTACATACATGGCTTAACGTTGGATTTAGATCGTGTTATAAACCAAATCCCCTTGGTAGATCGAGTTGTAAGCACGAATTTTCATATGAAAAGCCTAAAAACACAAATTTATAATGGGTGGAATAGGAATCATATTGCAAACACACTGAAGACTCTTTACGCTAACGAAACAGACAAAAAGGCAGGGGCATATATTTTCGTACACGTAGTATCAGTGACAATTACCATACAAGGAGACCGTACATTTCTATTTTACAGCAAGGGAATCGTATATCCATCATAGCTTACATGACAATGTAAAAGCCAACAAAAATATAAACCACATCGAAGATATGAACAAATCTTGATAAATGTTCTGGCACAGCTACTATCAGTGTAAGATAATTCTCATATCGCACAGGGTCCTGGGAAATGTGAATATGCGAACTAATTAATCTATGAAGTATTTAAGATCATAGTAATGGGTCCCTAGTGATCTGTACATTCAAATGAGATTGATATATAATGGACACGTCGACTATAAGATATGTGACACTTTATTTGTCTCTAGTTATAACAAATCACATGGAAATAACGAATGGAAATCAACGCATTACATTTTAAAACCATTCTTCCCTTAACTACAATAGTAAATCTTTCTCTTCAGTTCTTTTTTTTCTCGTCTTATTTATTTTTATGTTAACGTCAAATATCACACATATAAAATATTACTGTGAGATTTATCTCACATCATATCACTTTATATATATACACTAGTGGTAAATAGTACACCGTGTTCCAAAAGTATGTTCACCGTATTGATCAGGCATATACCCCCAGCCAGCTGGCGTCTGTTGTCTATCTGGGTCATATGTGTGAGCTGGTTACATACAATTTTCAGTATATATCAGTATGTCTCACTGACTTGAGAGATACCCACATGACCACACAGTGGGCAATGTCAAATCTGGACATCACATACTTTCTGACTCACGGCTCCATGCCAAAGTTGTTGCTCTTCGTAGTGTGGGCTGGTTGCCACATACTTGATGAGGAACTGTTAAATGTCAAAATAACGCTCGAAAGTGTGTTTTTCTTGTGAACGGAACTAACAGCTCGATGGCACAGACTAAACTGCGCTTGACGAATAAACCCTTTACCCGAGTCACACCGATGAACAACGCTGACGAGATGAATATTTCGGAACCCCTTAGGAAGGACGAGTATTGAATAGGACTGAATAATCAAGGTGAAATGACCGACATTAGAGACAAGATGAAAAAGAACGACCCGGACTAACGCGATGAAAGAGAAGAGACGCTCAGACTTTGAATTAGAACTTTAGCTATTTATGTTTTGTATAGATAACCGCTCGCTGGACACTGTAACTGACACTGTGTAACTCAAGACGCTGGTCCTCTTTTTCTTGCTTTTTACTACCGTTTTTTTGAATGTTTTTTTCTTGTGATATTGAATTGTATGTATGTGAGCGTTCAGATCTTTGTTTTGAAATGATATTTAGTAACGTGCGAGGTCCTTTATAACGATTTAAGCACGTTTCAGTGGACAAGTATTTTGAGTTTTGTGAAGTTTTAATGAGTTTATGAGTATGGAATATGATGGGGAGAGTAATACCCCAAAGAGTTTTCAAAATTTTAAGAGTTGTCGATGTAAAGAGTTACTGACGTTTTAAGAGTATCGATGTTCAGAATAATCGATGTTTATGTGTTGTTTCGGAATACTTCTGACGCTTTGTGAGGTGACTTGAGTTGAGAGCACTTTGTAACGTTTTTGATATCTTTTTGAAATAGAAGTGGTGCACCCACGTACGTATTGTTTGATGATCACAAGCTTATGTTCATGATTTACAGGATTGTATGTAACTCAATAGTGTTTTGTGCTTGTAGACTTTTCCATCTTAATTGCCAGAGGAGTAATGTGTTATGATAGCGACTTTGACTTTGCATTCCGTTTCCACGCCATTAGACTATTGTTTAGATTAACGACTTGTGTGTTCAGTTTGAAGTTTATAAGCATATATGACAGGAGTTTGATTAATAAATTGTTTATTCATTGCTATTAGTTACCGCTTTGCAATGCTTTAACCGAGAGATGCATCCCTGGTAATAACGTGATCATGCTGTCGACGGCAGCGATTTGCTGATAGCATGGTTACAACACCATGCCTTAGTTTTTTGACCTTTTGAGTTTGTAACCTTGGTAATGCGAGACAGTGCAGCGAAGGGTCAACTCAGTGAACCGTTTGAGAAAAGCGAGTCGATTGGTTGCCTTTCCCTTGTTTTTAGATTTATAATCCATGATTTTTGTGACTTTCTAACTATTGTATTTAATCAGTGTGTTTTACTCTTTTGATTTATGCCTTTTTATTTCTCAGCTCCTGAGAGCGAGGTGATTTGTAGTTATGTTGGCGATCGCCTCTGTGTCTGCGGAAGTACTATGGGAGATTGCATGATGGGAGTGAAAATTCTTTTGATCAATAAAATAATTTTAGAAAAGTGAAAACTAGAGTGACTGTGAAATAAAGGTTGGTTTTAAATGTTAAATGTCATGGAATCTGGATGAAATAATGAAAGAAAATTGAACTGGTATGAAAGGGAGGTAAATGTAGCTAGAATGCAAGGTCAAATTCCGGGGGTCAAAATACGCCGGTCACAATGCATTCATCATTGCGGCTGCAAAGTAACAACAACTATGGATGCAGTAAAAGACTTGATATGCAGTTTGCGTGAATGGACGGGAAAAAACATGCAAATTCTGTGCTTCAGAAAATTAATACAAGAAATGCTGCCAAAAGACATTTCCTTCTAGTAAACAAAACGTTTATTTTGTAAATGTTATGGTTCTGTTACAGCAAATCTCAGAAGTATTGGGGCATCCAATTTGCAAACTCGCTTCGAATCTCGCTGGCGCCGATTTGTGGTCGCGTCTACTCGGGGCGAGTCCATATTGCTTAGATGATATAAAATGCTTTTACGCGGTTTGAATAAAGAGACATGTTGAGAAACAGTTTCCTACAAAGAAGGAGAAAATAAATTTTCACATCCAACCGCTAATAATATTCGACCTCATTCGTCGTTTTGGAGGTAGCCATCAGGACATCGATTAAGAACAGCGAGTTACGAAAACATTGAGTTACATAAATGACCACGCCCATGTTTTTGAAACCACGCCCACTTTTGTGAAACCACGTTCAGATTGTAACTCGATGTTCAAGGGTGACAGTCGTCGTGTTGCGTCCTGCTCGATATGGGACTCATAGCGACGTATACAACGCATGTAAAATACGACCACCACACTTTCAATTAACAGTTAACAGAACTTCGAGTTACGGGCACCATACATTTCGAACTTTAAATAACAGTTACGGGCAACATATATTTTTTGTTTTGTTTAACTTTCTAATTTTTTAACTCGAATTGTAATTAACAGTAATCAACGTATATTGTAGTTATTGTTCATCCAGATATTGTTTTTCATTTTTTACCACGCAATGAGATTGCTTGTTTCAACTTTTGGGCTTAGTCCCTGTACATCTTCACAACTTTACAGAGGCCAGAGTCGTGATACTTCCTCATCGGCGTCATTCCCTGTTTTCGTTATCGCAGACTCTCTCTCTTTTATTATATAACGATTCATTGCAAATTAAAAAAACCCAAGAATGTCTTCCGTGTCACTAGTTCAACATGTGAAATCAGGCAAACATATGTTCTCGATTTTGGTGCGCTTTGTTGCAATAATAACAGTAACATTGTTGCGACATTACAGACACGCACATGAGTTACCAACTCGAATTTGAATAACTGCTAATTAAAGTTACAAAATTTGAAAGTTACTGAATGTGGACGTGCAACACAAACCAAAATGTATGTTGCCCGTAACTCGAAGTTCTTTTAACTGTTAATAATGATTGAATATTGAGTTACAATTTGGGCGTGGTTTCAAAAATATGGGCGTAACTCGATGTCCGTAACTCGAACAATTCAGCATCTCATGCAGTTTGCCAATTCGCTTGCCAGCTTGCAAATTGGCTGTCCAAATACTTCTGAGACTTGTAATAATTTTCTAGAAACTGTACAGCAAATCACAGATTTTCATTATTTATTGTCCACAGTTTTTCTAAATTTCAGGTTTTATTGTTCATAATTATTTACAGTAATAAAACAGTTTTTCGTTCTGAAACCATTTCCAGGTATTATGATTGTGTACATGCCCCCCCTCATACATACATTAAGACAGGGTGATATGTACAGATATGCGCGAGTTTCATGGGATAATAGGCCACTTCCTTGCTTCAATTCCAACTATATCTCATCATCGTTTATCATCCATATTTCGATATCAATGTGTCGATTACGTGCCTGGTAATTCTAACTAACTACTTTTTTGCAAAATTTGCCCAGCCTTGCTTCTACCAGTCATTTACATGAACTCTACATTGCCCTTAACAGTAAAGGGTAATGCAGATATATTGTAAATTACACAGAGGTAACACTACAATACATTTCCCTTTACATCCCTTATATCACATAACAGTCTTTGAGCTGAGGCAGTTATGGTTCTACAACCATCACCAGTTCTCTTGTTAGTATTGTATTTAACCCGTATGACGATGGGTAGATGACGGTATCTTTGATTTATGAACGTGCAATGCCGTGCAATCTCAGTTTGGGCTCAGACTAGTAATACAACAGACTCGCAACGCGGCGTTTTCTTTTGAAGTAATGCGTGCCACGTTTGTTTAGGTTATCAGTTCTTATCGTACCGAGTAAACATTGCTGAGCAACAAGATTTTCATTAGATCTCACAAAATAACGGGAGATCTATTCATATTACAATCAACTATAGCGATGCATCGCGAGACATAAAGACAGGAAGTGGCATAGACGACAGAAGTTGTCAGTGAACTTCGAAAATAGCATTTACGGAAAAATTTGGCAAATCTGAGGACGATAATTAGTGGGAAGCTATTTTAGGAGAACATTTTGACGAAGATAATGACAATTTCTCTGAGCGATCTCGTGTTTTTAATTTCCTGAATATACTGGGCTATTTTTTATAAACTATGACGGAAGTCAAACAAAATCAGTCAAACTCGAAATAGCAACAATACTGACACACAATAGAAAATTGAAACAGTCACTGAAACACGCGTAGATCGCGTACTATGAAGTCGAACGCGACAAAAAAAACACACCTCCAGTTTTACCTCCAGTTTTACCTCCAGTTTATCACGCTGATACGCTGAGAGATATCATGTACATGACACTAGTTATCCCATGTTTCGGCATCCGAGAACACGAAAACAAAACGGGTAACACACAAAAAGGTATGATCGTTCAAAACGCAGCTCTCTCTGTAAAAATATTGGAAACCTTCCGCAAAATCCGCAACAGCGAGAAATATAGTTTCAAAGTTGCTCATTATATATTCAAAAACTATTTCAGGTAAACACCAAGACATTCAGTTACTTGTAACTCCCCTGATTGTTGGTCGATTCTTAAAATTCTTACACAGCTACAAAGGTCAAAATGTCCAGAACGCATCTCTCGTTTTTTTAAAAATGTCCGGATCCGATGTACGAAGAAATACGCAATTTTCGAAGAAGCGCGAAGTGTGCAGAATATCCAGTGTTCGGTAAACTTCGACGGTGTCTATGCCAATGCTACACAGCGTGGCACACATAGCATATTCAACTAAACCGATTAACACCTTTAACAATAGGCGTTGCGAGTCTGTTGTATTACTAGTCTGAGGTTTGGGTGATGGGATGTGTCATAAATTAGCTAATTTTCGCGTATATGTTGATCAACTTATCTAGCTAATTACTAGTGAATGGCTGTGTTATATCTGTCATCATTTAGGCTAATGCGAGGTCCTGGACGGAACTTGACTCAGTGATTTGGAACTAATTACGATATAACCGTCGCCATCCGAACCACTATTTCTGACAGTTGGGTATTTGCAGTTAGTAATACAGTGAACGATCAATTAAAAGATATGGCGTGTCCACTACTTAGTGTGATTGGCTGTATGATTGAAGGCCACGCCTTAGAGTCTTTTAACTGCTTTGAAATTGGTTAAGTTTTTGATACGTAATAAACAGTCTAAGTCCTTTGTCACACAGAGAGAATCTTGGTCAGTGCTGGACAGAGACTCCGACGAGGCAGTTTGCCTCGAGGCGTTCTCGATGTGGCTAAAGACTAGCTATTGAAACGTATTTCGTTGTGTGCATCTATTTGACTGTAAAGCTTAAGTGACTTTCCCGGTCTGTTACCTCAAGCTGACGTGTATAGAGACAGACGAGAATTCCCCGTATGACACAAGCGTCGCAAGCAAGGTACAGAAGATAAACGCTCATATCGGTGTCTTCCTGTTCTCACTTCTAGGGCAAGGACATCACCAGGAAGGCCAAGGGCAGTAGGCGACAGTCATGCAGTCGCAGAGTAAAAAACATTGACGAGAAAGGGTCTAAGAGCAATGTTCATCACTATTAGACCTAGAAAATTGTTTGAGTGTATAGATGCCCAAAATACCACAGCTGACAGAGATCCAGAAAGGGAAGGGAAAGGGAGTCTTTTGCCAGAAAGTATGCCAGCTTGCTCCCAGAAGACTCAGAAAACTGGATTTTCTCTGACGAGAGCCCCTTGTATTTTTCCGACGTCCAACAGTAATAAATACAGGGTCTACACCGATAGACCTGAGAAAGTGCCTCCTTCTGAGCAGGTGAAGTTGAGTGTCCATACCATGGGCTGTCTGGTCTTCACATAGGGTACCACAGTAAACGCCCAATACTATCTGCAGGAGATACTGGAACCGACACTGGTGCCCATCATGAGCAGAAAGAAGAGGAATAGTCATGTCACCGAAGATGTACAAACGACGCTCGGACATGGTGTTCATGAAAGATGGTACACCTCTTCATACTGCCCATGTGAGCCAGGAGTGGTGTTCAAGGAAGCTTCCTGACCTTCTCCGCAAAGAGAAATGGCCCCAAATAATGAGACTTGAATCCAATTGAGAACTGCTGGAGGATACTGAATGTCCATGAAGCAGCTAAATGCGAGGGCAGTAACGAATGGGAGAGCATCGAGCCCTCGGTTATCAGGGACTTGGTGCACTACGCCTTAGACTGTCAAACTCTGGACTTTTTTGTTTTACAATAAAAAAATTAACTTTCAATTTAGCCTTTATAACATGATCGCGAAAACTAGCGTGACTGTGAAAGAAATCCCGACTGGGCGCATCTGCAGGCGAGCTTCTGCGTTGGAGTGAAAACCGGAGTAGAATCGCTCTAGCGATTATGCTAAAGATGTTGACTAGCATTGAAAACGAATCATATTGCAACTATATACGTCATCTCTTATCTATGTGAATGTTCGTGACCTTTCACTTCTGAGGTCCCTGGCGATTTTGAAAAACTACTTATATACACTGGACATTTAATTCTACTTGTTTTTGGTAAACATGGATGAAAGTATCGCAGTTGAACTAAAAAAAGTTAAATTATCAATCTCTACGATCGAATCAAATCAACCTTAACAAGGTCACGTTTACTTTCACACATACACTCATGAATAATCAAAGACATTGGTTTTCGCGATCACGCTAAATAGAATAAACAAACAATTAATAATTTCATTTTGTAAAACAAAAAATAAGTCCCGACTTTGCCAGTCTATCTATGCATGAGCGGCTCAAATCTAATGAGATGAGAGGGGGATAAAGTGGATATTAAATTAGGGGATCATATGAGCATGTGTTTGTTTTATTGATTGCTAATCAACTTGAACACACTTTTGGAACATGGTGTATATCTTGTTTTGCATTTTTACACCCAACCATGGCCGTTTTTACTGTTCATTAGAAATTTAGCAACTCGAACGTCGTTGTTCGCAAACGCGCATGTCAGGAAGTTCGTTAGTTATTCATGTGTGGTGACGACGTATCCCCGACCAACGCTATTTAAACTGATCATTGGATACAAGATCTATTTGTGGTGTGAAACAGTTATTGAGGAAATACACAAGGTATGTGCAATGAAACTAGTTTTATTTTTTCTGAAGTTTCGTCATTCTCACTATGAGTCCCTTTAATATGTGTGATATTCAAATCAATAATTGTATATATACGTATGATGCACGTTATTGCAATAATTGTGAACTTATATGGTTTAGCTAACAGGTGAAAAATACTACTTTTATTTCCGCCTCAGACACAGTAAACAGCATACGTATGATCACATATTATACATGCAACGCCATCATGCAACATAAACCTAACGATTAATCGCTAAAACATGTTCGTTGTTGGTGAAATCGTGAAGTAGTGGGTGTAAATCGGATAATAAAAACGGATATGTTCATAGACAATCCTTATAAACATGGGTGATAAATGAAAGCAAGTTGCATAATGTAAAATTGCCAAGTTTATAAATATTTAAAAAATGACATTTTCCCGCAATTAGTATTAATAACCGATATTTCCGATGTGTCTTAGTCATAGAAAGAAAGTAATTTTTATATGCTAAGTCGTGGTACATGAAAGACAAACAGGTTGTTTTTAGCTGTTGCTATGGCAACTGTTGGCCAGAAATATTTCCACATTTTACGAGCTGGAGTGAAGATGTTTGATCGAAGTCGGCCAAGCCAAACAATTAGAAGATTTAATAAGTGAAGACACTGAAAATTACACAGATACACAGGCACAGACATACACACAGAACTGATTTTAAGAGGCAACCCTAGCGGAGCGAATCGCCAATTATAAGGGCAATTTTAGCGGAAAGAATTGAGGATATTCGGTGCCCAAGTTTGCTCAGCTTCTGATTTTATAACGGATCATAATATACGTACTATTCGCCATTGAGTCATGAACTACGCAAAATGTCCATTGTGCCGACGAGAGTCTGGGTAATTTGTTAACAATTGTTTTGTGACACAGTGAGTGATTGCAAACTTTGAGAGATCTAAGGCGCTGGCAACTGGCATATCAACCCAGAGTTATCCTCGTACCTCGAGATATTATTTGGAAGTGGAATGTTGAATGAGGTACAAGGAGATAATTTTTGTACCAAAACGTCAACGGTTAAAATAGCCGCGATGGCGGTGCAATGCCAGCTTTGTATAATAATTAAACAAACTAGTTGCATGGGCATGTTAGCACAGCAATGCAATGATATCACCCCGTTGATAGGAATCTTGTAATCGATTTCCATGCATAGTTCATACATTTTGGTTGTTGATATTTGTATTGTCAAGATTATTACATTGTCACCTACAACAAGTATTACCTCAGTATAACCGATATTGTTATTCTTTGCAGCATTTAAAGGCTACTCGTACGAGTTAAGACAGTATTGCTGAGCAGTAGTGTCATTGACGTCATCCATGTGATATTCTATGTCATGTGACTGTGTCTTGACCAATCACCGCATGTGTAACAACAGTGAAATGTGATAATATAACAAACTAGGTTCACACAATAACCCATTCACCATACCTAACCCGTTTGATAGTATTTGTAAAACGTGTAGCTTTGTTTCACCTGTACATAAAATGATTATATTTTTATATTAGTTCCATATGCACAAGTGGACTTTTTGTAACTCATGAAAAAACAACACGGTTGTATTTCTTTTTGTTGCAGAAACGACATGAAAACTATATTTATATTTGCAGTGATTATGTTATGTTTTATTGTATTGAATGATGTCGAAGGAGGATTTTGGGGCCGACGACGAAGACGACGTTGTTCAGCAGAGGACTGTGAATACTCCTCGTGGAGTAGTTGGAGTGACTGCACCGAATTATGTGGATATGGTGGTACACAGACCCGAACGCGAACGGTAACTGAAGAAGCGAGCTGCGGTGGTAGCTGTAGCTATGATACTGATGAAACGCGATCCTGTAATGACGATACAACTGCATGTCATGACCATGGACAACCATTATATGAATCGTCTTGTAAGTGTGATGTGGAATGGACTGGCACATGTTGTGGTAAGTAAACACAAATTCAAATTCCCTTCGGGGATAATTTCAATTTTCCATTGTGTAACCATACTTATATCAGCTGTTTAGCATTAGATAGACTAGTGTGAATACTGCCGGGGTGAGTTCTATCGGTCACCTATGTAGCCCAGCACACCTATCCCAAATTCTATTCTATTTCTATTAAAATGATGGAATGCAGGTGGAGTTAAGGTAAAGATAACTTCATTGCATGCAATTTCAAATTCTCCAAATGATTTTTTTAGCCGCAATTACCTTACTACAGTCAAGTGTTTAGCGGTAGATAGACTAATGAACGCAGTGCGAAGCAAACGGTGGCGGTTGACCTACCGTAGTTTGAGGTCATCAGCAACTATAATTTGTTTTGTTTTTTCAAAACTAGAAAAGATCATAACTAAAAAAAAAACTGGAAGAAGTTTATAAAATTGAAACAATAAATGTTTTTGATGTAAATGGACCGCAATGTAGTGTTCACTAAAACCAGTGGACAGATAGCAACAATAACATTGAAAAAATCTAAAAAAAAATACAATAAAACATAAATGTTGATTGATATTAGCCGTTGCAACGTGAATAGAGAAACTCAAAATGGCAAACTCCAACCTGAAACTTTAACGTCTCAAATAAAACAAAACATTTCTTAATATGGGGTTCTCTAGCTCAAGATTGTTAACAGTTACAAGGCTAAAGCAAGCACGGAAACTGTCGGAGTGTTATCAGTTTTTAAGGAGGTTTTGTAACAAGTCAGAGACCAGGTTAGTGCCACACCCAGAGGGTTACCTGAATAGGAAGCTTGGCAGATTGCTGCTATGAATAGAAATGAAGCAAAGACACTGTCTCTGAACCCGTCAATGTTTGTGTAAGCACAAATAACAGCCCTGGTCAAGCCTAGTATAAAAGTGGATAAGCGATTAGTATTAAACAAGCCGATAGGCTGGTTAGCAATCCGCTTCGCTCAAAAAACAAACAACACTTTTTCGGTTGTTGCCATGGTAGAACATGAACGTGAAACAAACGTTGGTATATAACTAAACCGAGGCCCGTATACGAAGTTCGCAAAAAGCATTCAGTCTTTAGATGCCACTTCACTTCCCACTATCGAGTATTTTGCTGTTATATTCCAGTCGACCCTTTAACCTAAAATCGATACTATAACTTCGGTTTGCGATTGTATTTTCCAGATTCTCTGATTTAATGGAGCATTTACAGTGCATTCTAAGTTCAAACTTGCGTTGGGATTTACGCTGATATTATGTAAAAATGCCGGCGGCGGTGGGCAAAAACAACTCAGCTAAAATGAAAAGCATGATCATTTGAACACTGCTATCACAAGACTAGTAGGAAGTGATACATTTGTACGAAAGTAATCAAAAATTAGTTTTGGGATGTTGCCATGTGCGACCTGCTTGCCAAGTTTGAGCGAAATTGGGCATGTGATGACACAGAAAATCACAAGCACACACAGTGTGTTTCCAAAGCGCAGTTGAATGGGAATGAGAAAATGAGTATACGTTCAAACGGTACAAGGTACAAATACCTTCATCGAGTAAACAAAGGGATCTGACAAACGCGAGACATTAAACTAGAGTTTACAGATATTGGCAGAGTTTAAACAGGTTGATCAAAGGCGTTCCCTACATGGCAAAGCAACAGTTTGTTCGTCGCTGGGAACTATTTCACAAGTGTAATGTGCGCGTCTCCTAGACATTATGTCGGCTGCACTGTTCTTCACTCCAGCCAGGCTCCAACTCTCACACTGCCAATAATTTAAACAGACACACATGGTCTTTAATAGTTGAATCGTGAAGTAAAGGTGTTTTATGCTCCACTGTATTGGTAATATATATCAAGGAACCTATTTATGGAATCGCGAAGGTCCATGATAAATTGCCCCTTTAGTATTTTGAGAATCATGATGTGATGTAATCCAGATTTGTGGACTTTCTTGCGCACTCTGTTCAATTGGTACAAATCGTCCCAAAAGAATAAAGCTTGATCGAATAAGAATGCTGTGACTGACACAACTTCGTAATATCCTATGACTTCTATGAGGAGTAGTCGTTGACAAGAATATATGATTTCTTTTGAACGTTTATTTAATATTGTTAATTCTGTCAGTGATGTTGGAATCATTTTGATAATAAAGTTCACCGTCACCACATCATAATTTCGTATTTAGTCCATCTCGTCAACAATTTTATTATGTGTAATTGCACATCAACTAGTTATACTTAATTCACGTTAATTTGGTTATTTGTTATATTACACATATTTTGTATTTCATTAATGTTAGTTTTAGGTGTATTATAGCACAATTTATAATCATAGCGTAACAAACAAAAACATGTTTCTCGGGTTTATAAACAAAGCACACATCTTTATCAGCCTTTTTACAATCAAGCCTTTCAAACAATAACCAATGTTGCCGTGTCTTGTCGACAATTGCCAAAGTTGACAGATCATCGGTGTCTGTCAAACAAATCGACATGCACGAGTTCAACAGCTACAATGAACCACTCTACTTACCAGCAAACAGGTGCTCTTTGTCTATAGGCAAAATATCGACAACCGGTTAACCATAATAATTAAAAGTTTGCATATAAGTTAATTAATTTAGCAGCGAATACAATCGTTCACATTTAATATTTGATGTACCATTCCAGTTGATATCTGAGGCTTAATGCCAGTCGTCCATTTTAGCTGTTTTAAGTTATGCGGTTCCAGGTCATCGGATGAGACTTTGATCTGTTCAGCACTTACTGCTATCAGCTGTTTATCGAGCTGTTATGTCAACAATTCAGTAATGTGTAGTTAATAAATGACATTAAATAAATAAAGTAGTATCGGAGGCCAAATGGTTAAGGTATATTTTCCATAAAGTGCAGGAAAAATTACGAACATATACACCTTGTCACTGTAATTTGACGAGCAGCTCATTACGCCACAGTGACCGGCCCCCAAACAGCTTTGCGCCCTCATAGTAACTAGATTAACACGAGTAAGCTGATGCGGTTAAAACCAGTTCCTTCATCATTCTTTTTTGTGAATTTCAAAAATTTGATTCATTCATGGATTTTAAATCAGTTTTTTACATTCTTCTCGTAAAAAAAAATAGATGGCACAACAAAATTGACAAATGAACTGTGGTTAATCAAACCCTAATTGTCAATCATTTACATGAAATTCAATTCGTAATTTACTGGTTGTACTTACATTAACCAGGGTTATTGTCACCGCTTGACCAAGCACATATCAAAACTTCAATATATTTAGGGGGATTCACAATGCTCAAATGAGTGTTACAAATGACTATAATATAGACCAGTTCATAAACACGTACAAATAAATACAATTATGCCTAGAATGGCGGCGGTTTGCTTAGTAGACTCCGACGATACGTACTCGGGGAATTTGTTTTAATGCCTCTAAACATGGGTCTAAACATAAAAACAAGTGCGAGATGTTTCTGAGCTGAAAATAACGATACAACATACCCACTGTACACGTGGGGTTACCAGTTTTTACAATCACGACTGATTTACTTTCTCTGTAAATGCCTGTTTTTAACTGCTGATAAGATAAGATAAGAAATATAAGATTCATATAATTTAACATCTGTACGTTGAATGTTACATAACTCGTCAAATGCTGTAAAACCGCACATATTCGATAAGTTGGCTTCAAAGCCAACATAGCCATTAACTAACAAAGCAATGATTTTAGATGTAATTGTTTTCGTTCTTGTTAACAGGTTTAGAGACTTCTTCTTTTCCATTTCAAGAGCCAATTTAACCACAGGATTTTCAGTAGCGCTTTGTAACTCAGCCATGTTATGAGCCATGTGGATAGGATAACATGCAGATGGATGTAGTTACAAATTGTGTTGATGATGGCCATTGCTTCCAATGCAAAAAGTATTATTTGTACTTTGTAACTGTTGATGGTTGTCTGACACCCAATAGAAAGCTTAGCAGTTCTCGGCATTTTCTTTGCATAGATGGATCAAGAGTTAATGAAGCCAGTATGTGCATTGAACAATAGAGGCCGGAAAAGTGTGGTTTTCCAAGTAACGTTTCTAGTCCGTGTGTTAAACGAAGGTGTAGCACAATACGAGCTACTATACATATTGGTGGCACTAGCCAATTGTTCACCCCATGCCAATTACTTGAGAATACATCAGTGGATTCTGACCCAGGATTCCAAAATCTAGAATAAAATCTTGGGAGTTAGGTGTTATAATAAGTGGACCTCAGGCTGAGTCAAGTAGACAAAACAATTGTCGAGAAATGGACCAGTCGTCATTATCAATACTTTTATCAACAACACCTGCAAAGCTATTTTCGCTTCTTTTGACGCGCTGTGGCGATATTGCGATTGCACGTTACCTACAAAACACATCAAATTCTATAGCTAAGCAATGTGGTTTAGAACTGCCAATGTTTACAACAGCACAACTGGCCTGGTTGTCTGTAAAGCATTCAATGTGTTTGTCTGTAAACTGCCGCACAAAGAACCTTAAAACAAACACAAGTGCTGCTAGTTCACGCCAAGTTGAATTGTCGGTGGAAGTGCTACCAGACATTGCTGTCAGCTGCCAGGCCGAAACATTGGTACTATGCAATAGATCTAAAATGTTAGACTTGACTTTTGTAATCTTCTCGGGAGGTGCCAGAATTAGGCCAACATATAAATCTATTTTCATATCGAGCCATGCAATTTTTTTATGGCGACCAATGGTTCTTAGTCTCGTTTGGAACAAAGCCTGATGCTAATATATCGTTTTGCATGCACTGACCAAATGGTAAAACATTGAAAAAGTAGTACTGTATGGCCAGGCAAGTAGGAACGATGTTCGGAGAATATGTCAATAAGGTGATAACCAGACTTTAAATCAAATGAAAACATACGAGTACTAAGTTGCAAATTGCCAATTTTTTCATTTTTAATTGTTTTCAGATATGCATATCCTCATAACGTAAATAAAGTATAAGGTTTTTAGAGTACTCTATTGCTACACTAAAAGGCCTGGCCACCTGTGCGTAGTCAATACTAGAAATTCTCCATTGTTAAGCAAAGTAGGGATTTCGTTCCTAACAACTTAGTGATTTTTGCGAATTTCGTGTTTGCTTTGTATCCAAATAATAACTTCAGAGGGCGATCCACTTTTTGGCCCAAAACCAGTGCGTTTTAAAAGTCTGCCTCGAACAGAATTTAACTGAGGCTTACAAGGCGATATCATCAAGTTCTCCCATTGAAGTGTTGTTCAAAGATATGTCAAGTGACAGTGACTTTGTAAAATGAACAACTGCTATAAAATTGGGAGTTTGTAATAACCTTTGTATCGCCCCGAAACCAATCCCACATTATTTGTCTCATCAAATAACAAAATACAAGACGACACATTCCCGCGCTCGGATGAAAGGCATTTGCCTTTATATTGAGGCTGATATGTCAAATGACGGAAAATTTACAACATACTTATCTTTTTCATTTTGTGATGACACTCTTGAAGTCCTGTCTCTAATTCTCAGTTATACTGCGAAGCAAATGTCGTTTGGCCTAGCTGTGCGATACTTAGTGTAGGAATGGCTGTCGGGGAGTACTAGTATTGCTTTTTGTTTCGTAGATACAGTAGCCGTCTCTTCCCTGATTTGTATCATCATTTCCCTAACAGTAAAATTGGCGATGCCGAACACGCCGATTATTAAAGTGCCTCATCATAGTGTGATAGGTATTTCTGATGTTTGAAAACCTTTCACTTAGGTAACCGGGATTCGATTGTTCTCCACGCTGGACTCACAAAAAACACGCAAAAGCTCTGTTCATGTCCAAAACGATTCTTCGCTAGCCCCCCGGCTTTCACCCGAGACAGCTTTAAATCACTCTTTATTACTTGTCACTCCTTAACCAATTACAATCAGTATAAGAGACTCCAAGGCCTTGACTTCAAACAAGCAACCAATCACATGAAAGTTTTACACATCATAATCAATTGATTAATCGTCAAGCTATTAAGAAAACCACTATCATATTATCAACGCCAATTCATATTTATGGGTTTAATAGTCTTGCAATAACATTCCACAAAGATACCATATTGGTTTAGGATTACGACCACCGTACTTCGTAATCTTTAAAAAGTTGCCAACGCATGAGATTTCTCGTCTGATTTTGACTAGTTCGCCATCCGGCCTCATCATTAACCTTTATCAGTAGATGTTATGGCAACCACTATTAAGCTGACCGGCCTCGTCATTTAACCCCTATCAGTAGATGTCATGGCAACCACCATTAAGCTGAAATATAAATCATGACAATAGCTATATACTTTGCTCTCTAAATCATTTTGTAATCTCCACTGTCAACTGCCAATTCGTCAGTTCCATATGCTTGGATACAATTCCAACCACATTCTGAGCGATCGGCCACCTTTTGCAACTTTTGCCGGTGCTCCAGCATTTCCGTACATTCTTTAAACTCGGTTGCCACATGTTGTTCTGCGTATTATTTGGCGGGCTGCTAAGGGAAGCAAAGTAAGTTAAAAAACGTTGCTGTGCTGTCTGACGCCCGAGTATGAAGATCACAACTCGTTCACTGTATTTATAGAGCTCTACTTCATACATATACACCATGCCAGATGAGGAACAGCGTCTGATAGGTTTTAAAAGATAAACATTTTCATTCTAATTCGCTTCGCTCGAACGAACTGACATTGATAATATCAGCCACTGTGTAACATCACCCAGTGATCCTGTATTTAAACGTTCACACCTGGCATTGTCCCATTCGGGCAATCAATCGCTTACATGTTTTATAAACAGTGGCCTCCACTAATTCATATTATTATGTCCGTTTGCGAATAAAGCAGTCATCTTGGTAGGACGTATCTGACGTCGGCTCTCGTGTTAGTAAAACGTTGTATAACAATTTGCCCGTTTATTTGATAGAAAGACACGAATTTGTAGGCATTTCGAGGGTGCAGGTGTATTATTTAAAGGTGGCAACAATGCGTGATCCAGCACCAATTGTGCCTTTTATTACATCCATCCAATCAGTATCGACTATGGGAGGAGGACAAATCATTTCATGAGAGTTCAGAATCAGTTAGACTGTTTTGCGGTTAATTTTATTTCTGCACAAACCTCACTGCCATTTTCTTCAATTTTTATTTAATTATTGTTTCTTTTAAGTCATATCGTTTTGCTTAATTAAATCATCAACAGAAAGTTCATTCTAGTTATAAAACGAGCAACTGAGCGAAATCAAAAATGCCACAATTGAACTTAGGTAAGATTTTATAGTCACTAATATGAACTATTGAATGAGTTATTGTAACCACAAGGAACAGAGTTAACAACTTGGACGACAAATACAACGACGATAACGCGAGAAAGAAATGTTTCCTTCATCAACATTACGGACAAGCGAAATATTCTGTTTCACTACAGTTTTCAGTGTGCAGAATTCGTTGCGATGACTTTCGTAAAACCCGTGAAGTGAATAAATGATTAGGTGAAACAGAAGAAGAACTGCTGCATTGTATTATCGCAGAAACAACTTGGAAATTACTGCCATACAAGTGATTAAATTGAAGAACATTGCAATGATAACATTGCAGTCAAAGTAGCGGAAGTCGTTGGTATCACACTCACACCGACGACATTCATATATATCACATCAACTTCACCGAAAACCTTAAGTGTCTTGACATTGGTCTTTAAATAAGCAGCAGCTGCAGTTGACAATTCATTAAATTGGAATGAACACATATGACATATTTTAAAACTATTCCCCCTAAAAATAGTATTTTGTCTAAAATTCGTCATTTCGTCCCATGGTCTGTTGTTATATTGCTTTTCAACTCCCCCATTTTACCACAATTACCACAGATTACACAGATTACTCACTGTATCTGGGATAACACCAACTGAACCTTTCTTGACAAAATTCTACTAGAAAATAAATATTTTAGACATTCACAAAAACTCATAATGTTGACCACTGCTTCAAACCTCTTCCTCGTAACTATCCAACAATACTAATATAACAAGTATTGTATTCGTTCAATAAACCTTACTACTAGCAGTCTCACCTATAAGATAATAAATATTTTTAAATTAGGTAACACTTTATCCCATGCACCAATATACGTAGTTTGTATATAATTTAATCATTTATTTTATATATATATATTAATTAAAGCGCGAGGGTCATCACCTGCGCACGCACGGGAATTGAGTCTCAAGCGACGATAACAACACACGCTAAAAACGCAAAGGCTCATGGGTAAACGTCGTTTGTAAACAATGACACGCTATGGCCATCTGACGCCGGCGCATGTGACGACTCCCCCCGCTTTAAGTGTGTTATGTATTTTTTTAAGTCACAACAGTATTATTTCGCCACAAATTAGAATAATTCGAATGAGCTATGACTGTGATCCTCAGTATAATTATTATTATTATTATTATTGTTGTTTTTGTATATATTTTCAGGTGAAATAAAACAATATAAAACCTCTGACAGGCTCCGCTAGATAAACCGACAAAAATGTTCTGACAGCTATCAATAGAATTCATTTGAATAGGCCAATTACTGTCCTTGAATTCCGTAATAGGGTTCTCTGTGTCCAAAAGATAACGGAAAAGAAACTAATGTAAAAGGCGTGAATCACATTTCTTGGATTCTTCTAGAGTCAAGAATGCGTGATAGATTTTACGATGAATGCAATATATGTTTTGTACGTCTGTCCAACTTAGGATTCCCAGTTTCGATGACTAGTTTTGTTTATACAGTGACTCACCATACCAGAATATAACGCCCTCGGACTGCAAGTCTATAGAAAGTAGACTGGAATGTACGACTCATTGTAAATTGCCGCAAAATGACGAATTTATAGTAATACATAAATACTACTATATAGCTCGTTTACATGTTATGTACAATTAATTGGCTAATATAGCACCGGTGTTCAAGTTATGTATAGATAGATGTATGTGTTTTACCATATGAATATAACGGAGATTAGCAGATTACAATACTTTACAAACCCATATATTCACTTATTCAACTATTAGATATTGAGTATAAGGTACTGTAATACGTGTTATCGTATCATTGATTATTGACACTAGGCCACATGGTATTATCTTGGATGTAATAGAATGCTGGGATAATATTTTGAATTTGTCTAAATGTCATTTCTCAGAGTGTATGAACATAAGATATTGCGATGATATTTCTTGTACAAACTACGATGACCATACATGTACATCAGGTCATTGTGACTATGACTACGGTTGTCCAAATAGGACTGACTGGACAACATGCATCAGTGCATACGATCTTGTTGACCAAGATGGATATGAGAACAGATACTGCAGAGGTGAGTAATTTATATGAAGATTAAATAATTCATCAATGCATGATCATACATTTCATTCCTTCAGGTAGAAATAGTGAATCCACCAACATAGATTTCGCCTCATTTGATTCATCCAATCGCTTAGGTAATGTACCAAGCAAATGATCTTACATGTTAATACAATTTGTTCGACACAGCACGATGTTCCTGGCGAGATGACAGCACTTATTGTTATCCAGGAAGTTGTCTCCATGCCAAGGAAACATGCCAGTGTGCAGATGGATACGCAAAAGAATCAACAAACTGTTTAACAAGTATGTGATGATATATATATTGCTGACAAACAGTTTACCGATATATCCCCTTCATTATTATGATTGTGCAAACTCAGCGCCATTGAGCGTTTGCATAAAATCTGTATTACCGTCATTGTACAAAGAAAATGGCATTGTACTTTTGTTAGTTGTTTTTCAACTGGCTTCTTATATAATCAATCATTAATCAATGTTGGTGACTGTCCAATTCAAGTCGGCGTAGACAAACAAAATAATAAAAACAATATATCATATTTCACAAATACAGTCGAATATTGCATCACAGGTCTATACTGAATGTTATCAAGAGCATGCGCACTATGATAAATAATAAATGCTTTCTGAACTGCTTTCTAGTTACCATGGCACCTGTTTGGGATTACTGTGAGGTTAAGCTGATAACGGTTAGGGTGGGTTCCGAATCTACTTTGATGAACGTAGACTGTTGTGAGGATACGACCACATATATCAATAAATATGACACATATGCATTAGATGCAATACAGGTTGAGTGGCACTCTCATTTTTATGGACCAAGTCCTGATATCTATCCACCTGCCCACTATGTCAATGATATTAATATTGGCATTATCGGTGCGGCTTTTTCCTGGATATTAGAACGAGAAGGTAAGCACGAAAAATACAACATATTAAATTCGTATTGCACCAGCTTCTAATTATTAAATTATATATATCTAGTCTAAAATAGCCATGTGTACATAATAAAGCAATGGTTGTAATATTACGTTCTATGTAGGAAAATGGTTGAATATATCAGGATATACTGAATGTGATACCATATTCAATGAAGATAACCCAAACACAGGAATACATGAATGCATTGAAATAGAATATATTAATCATGATTTGGAAGATGGGGATAGGTGTGTTTATGTTCTTGTAATTATTCACCATTTTCATTATTATGCTAATCATACACTTACTGTCTTACATATTGTTACATTGTTTCTTATGAATCGTCTTTTGATTTACAACAGAATTGCAGTCAGTCCATTGAGTAAAAATGGTGGCTACATCATTATAACTGACTTGGACGATTACATAAACCAAGAACTGCTAACTCACTATTATTCTGGCAGTGTTGCCATGACAACGGTTGAGTTTATTGTGGACTTGAATGAACCTTATCACTGTTCAGTAGTTTCACCGTGTACTGCAAGACTTCTTGACGTGGGGCCGCCATATACTAAAGAGGTTAGAACATTTTTATATATCACGTATCTTAGAGTGTTAATCATTGACACCTAGAACTAGCACTATTTTAATTGTTGCAATGTCATATATAACTTCCCCTGTAGTTACTTCATTGTACATTGTATTTAATATATTATAAAGTCTGTATTACTTTTGTCAACTCTGTTGAATGCATACATGCACTAACGTTACCCTGCATTGTTTACTCAGGATACAGTGTCAGTAACATGGGCTGGTTGGATTGATGACCGCTCAGGAATCAAAGTTTATAAATGGATCTTATATAATATGGATGGAAATCCATTGAATTATGTTTATCCCCCCATCAATAGTGGTATGGTCGACAAAAATAGTAATGGTTTTGTCGTCTCATTGCCATACGTAGGTATGTATGGAAGATCATAAAACTTATTTGGACCAGGATTACTTCAAAAGATTCCCAAGACATACAACATGCATCTCGCTAGCTCTAGTTACACAAGCGATTCGCCTAAAATATTTGAAATGTTGTAAAGAGAATGATAATGTATATTAGATAGTTAATCAGGTATTCAAGACTTCATTTCAAGAAAGGTCAATACAAATATTTTCAAAATTGCAACACACAACATGTCAGTCAATACGTTATACAGAATAATAGTCTAGTAATTGTGATTGTAGGTGTATACTGCATACTTTTATCTGTGGAAGACATTGCTGGAAACTTTTGGCTTGCAAGGCGATTTATTACATATGATGACACCAATGCCGTGTACATTGATGAATTGTACCCAATTTTAGTACCTTCTGCTAACAAGCAGCCAAACAGTTTCGACTTATGGCAGCCAAACTTACATAATTCACCAGATGATGGTGAACAGGTGAGCAATTATACTAGTATGTGCTTAGATTTTACAGAATGCACACATCAATTAGCTTTGGTTGTAATTCATTCATTTATTATTCATTTTGGCAATATTAATACTGATTCAGAAACCTAGGTATTAGTCTTTACTCAGAACCGTGAAGTAGCCCGTGGTGATTTATCAACAATAAATAATAATCTTCATTATCATATATCTGTCACCGTAACGCCATAAGTTACAGCATGCCGTTACGTTATTGTACGGCGTATTTTCATCTTACCACATAAGAAAATGCGAATTCCAAATATGGAATGATTACGCACGTAAGCGTCCTCTAATAAAAAAACGTGGCTGCTATCAGGGTTTGCTGCTACCGGACTCTGCACAAAGAAGTTCGCTGATTCCGTTCTAAACTTTTTGGATTTCGGTATTCTTATGATATATTCTTGGAAGGTAAATAATAATAAGATTATTACGAGGATACCTCAACGTATGCAGTCAGAGAGTACGCTGTAGCTGTAGAAAATACGCTGTAGCATCGACCTTCGCTGTGCGTCGGTCAGTACACCCGCTGTACTGTATTCATGCATACGTATTCTCGTAATAACCTCATAATATTACTTAAATTTTATTTTTTGACTGGGCAATTATTAATGTGTATATTATTTCCAACAAATGATCTCAGAACATATGAAAATCACATAGAACATTTTAGGTTTCAGGAATCAGGACACTAACCGCTACAACTTTATTTGGCTTGACTACCACTATGCTAATACAAGATATTATTCCAGGGGCTAGATAAAACGATTGAAAAGAATCAAAAGCAATTTTCATCGCAGTTGACAGTTAAAGAACCCCCAATCAGTAATATTATATGATTACAGAATTGTTCGGATTTAAATAAGTATAAACCACTAAATTGACAGACATGTGATACTTATAATGAAGCATTCTGTTTTATTTGCATTGTGATAGTTTTAAATTATTCAATCAAATGCATTCATTGGTCTTCAGAAAAATCACCTTGGGGCCTCGATTATAATCATGAACAGGTGTCAATTTTATTCATATAATTACACTTTCATTATTCATATTTTTATTTTCTGCTATAATAATAACACTGCATAACTGAGTAGTGAAATAAAATTATATAACAACTGGCATTACTCTATATGAAATAAATAACCCGGATTAAGAATTAATATGTTCTATAATGCATTGTTTCTACTTAAATAATTGTCTACATAGATACATGTTACTTGGTTCAACCACTTTGCCAACAAACACCACGACGTGAATAACTTCCTAGCAGCAATAGCACCACACTCTCCTGATATTCCTGAACCCTATGAAGAAAAGACTGGACAGCCTCCTACTGTACGATCAGTTGAAGCAATACCACACATCAATGGTATTGTGAAAACAGAAACTGTTTATTCTATTGACCATCAGGGAGGAGACACTATCAATGTTCCCCCCAATGAGTGGAATGATGTTCCAGGATTCCCGGTGAGTTATTAATTTCACAGAGGGTAATTGCATGTTCTGCATCTTGTAATTGCGGTTAGGGGAAAAAATGATATATGATACTTACTGTAATAATAAACAATAAATTTGCACAATATACGGAAATGGAACCCCAGCTTGGTGACGTAAATAAAAGAGTATATTGTACATTATGTGATTTTCTCGTTGGTAATTTAATCGACACTCTGTGACATTGAAAGCGTGTCCTTGACGAGTGTGTCTCGGGCTCAATCAAACATCATACATAGATTTATTTACTAAAGAACATTTGCTTTGGGTTGGTAGATACTCGTTTTCGATCAGGACGGGTGAATGCCAGGATGATGATCTAATATTCTAGAAGCCAAGTCTCTCTTAAAAAATCTAGGAAATTGTGTTCGTTTACTCATGTGGTAAAAGTGTTATATTGTAAATCTGTACTATGAATCCTACTAAATCATGTACATGAGGCCAGTGACATTGATAGGATGAAACAATACATCTGAAAGTGATAATTAAAATAGCCATAATGCTACTACTATATGACAATAGTTACACAGTTATCCAAAACACAAAAAATCAGGATAGTGACAGTGATAGTCAATGTCCGGAGCTGGTACCTAACACAAAAGTAATAATATAAACTAACATAACATAACAAGGTGGAGCAAACAGTTATTTTTAACTAGACATAGCAATTATTCTTTGGCCCACATCACTTCGCTGCATCTTTATCAATACTATAAAGATTGACAACTGTCAATGAAAGGTCATTGGCCTACACCACTTCGCTGCATCTTTATCAATACTATAAAGATTGACAACTGTCAATGAAAGGTCATTGGCACGTTTGAATTCTGATTATACTACATTACAAAGCAAGGTGTCACTGAGGTTTTCAAATTATAAATAAATAAGATAAAAATACATCGAGACTTCTGATGCATGATAAAGGTCTTTGTATAATGCTGGCATCTTTTTGCAACAAAAGTCTCTGTATGGTTACAAAACAACTGTCTCAGCTTTGTTTCATCAATGTATTTAGAAATGTTGTGATCATGGTGTAACAACACCGGATTTTTACTTGAAGCCGTGTTGCGATGTAGCCGGAGTACTGCTATGAATATTGAGTCTAATACAAGGATCAATAGATCTAGATTTTAAAAGTCTTTGTTTTGCAGTCAGCGTTGTAAGACAGTTTTATGACAGGGGCTTTTGAATAGAACTCCGAGCGTCTGTCCGTCAGTCAGCTCGGATATAGGAGTATTACAAGCCAAATGCAGTTTCAGATTCATATCACTTATATGACTGGATCGATCAAGTTTGTAGGATCCAAAACTCTACGGCGGTTACAAGTATAATGACACCATCAAGTAACACGTGACTTCCATTTATTCTATGTACATAAGTTACAATTCACATCGAGACATGTGACACGGTTCTAAATAGAAATTCAAAAAACAGTAAAAATTAGCAAATAACGAAGTTGCACAAATTAAATTGAATTTCGAATGAGTATTTCAAAGGAAATGTTGACACCAATATCTTCACACACACATCAAACGCATAATATCGGACAAACGCATGGGTGTTTTGTCACCATCAAATTCAAAATAGCTTGTTTAATCTTGTTTAAACGAATGCAGTTCCACGGAGCCATATCTCAAACAGTACTGAACCAATTAAGTTTAAACTTCGAACTTACATCATTTAATAATACAATGGCCAGCATTCGGTAGATTCTGATCACACTTTAGCATATGTAAATCACCTTGCTCCAGTTTGCAATTTACCTAACTCCGCAGATCCGTGTCAGGTTGTTACAAGGTTTAGTTAACAAGTGCGTTCACATAAATATTTCAGACAGAAGAGCAATACTTCGATATAGAGCGGCAGGATGGTGATTCTATTCGCATTTGGATTAAATCATATGACGTCATTAGCAATTATGCTGTAGACGATGTTCTAATTCATGTTGATTCCTCTCCACCTGTGATTAGCGATATTGAAATAATTAAAAATGGTGGCAACATAAGGTGAGTGTAACGACATAAATCCATTCCACTATATTATTATATTCGGAATGAAATGACGCACATCGACGTCGAATAGTCTATTTTCAAGGCTTATTTATTTGTATTTCTGTATGGTAGTTGAATTAGGTTTTGTTTATCTATAGTTTTGCGTTGTGTTCTCTAATAACAATATTATTTCAACTTGTTGAGAGTTTTACGTTCTGTTCATTCACTGTAGATTTACAGCATATGACGAACACAGTGGCTTACTCGATATTGCCTGGATAATTTTATTGTCAACAAACACCTCATCTATGCTTAAAGGCGGTTCTGTTTCAGTTCGTCGGTCATTGGTAGGTAATATATAGTGCGATTTTGTATTTTTCAGCGTATGATTTAAAACATTGCACAATATAACGCGTGTTTACCGACGAGTTGTTACAATTATTTACCTTTATTTAAATCAGGAAGATGATTGTGACAATGCTACATGCATATGTATTCCAAAAGGCGATTGTTATTACACACATTACGTCATTGACCTTGATAGTTCAAATGTGCCTCATGGTGAATACCAAACCATCTACAGTATTACGGTAACGGCTACAAACAATGCGTTGTTGAACACAACAGAAACATATCAGGTGAGATTTGTTTATATGGCTTACGACCGAAATAATTTGAATATGATATTAATTCACAAGGTATTTTACCTTTGGGTGTTACTTGAGATACAAATGTAAAACATTTCCCAGTCACAAAGAAATAATATTATTATTTAGAGGTTATAAACGGCACTCGAGGGTATTTGGCAGCGGATATAAGACCTCTCAGGGGTAAATTAGCATATTTAGGGGGAAATAATCACCGAGCGCAGTTTATAACCTCATTATAATACGACAACGTTGAATATTTAATGGCAATACGGCATCTTTCCGAAACGAAGTGTGGGAGTGAATAACGACGTTCTGGGGCCTCGTCATACACTCTTTCAATATAAATCACTCCGAGACACGTTCGAACTGAGGGCCATCGGAAGGTAATTGTTACCACGCTCATCGACGGTAGGAACACCGACTTTTGACATTAAAATGTCACTACACTGACGTTTTTGTTCACTAGAACTGCCGCGACAGTAACTTCTGATACTCCCCTCCTTCCGATGGCCACTTAAATTCATGATTATCCGTGTTGGTATTCCAGCGTCGTTCAATGATTTTATAGTGGTTGCTCTCACACAGTGGTTAGTGTACAGCATGCTCAACTCTGCGGCCGCTGATATTTTTTTCATCATTTCCCCCAAAGTATTGTCACCCAAAGGAGCGTTTGTATACCAAGTTGTTTCCCTTCATGAGAAGTTACTAATAGGCCGCTGGAAAAAAATCATTATTGCTTGGGTGAATCTTACTTGTATAATTTAGATCGGCCGTAACAGGACAAAGTGGCAAGTCTGTTTTGTACATCCGTTTCTCTGATTCAAAGTCATCCTTCAAATCCCCTTCAAACTCTACATAAAACCACACCAAACTAAAAGAGACACCGGGTCACGGTCGTACAGTGTCCCGCTGGTAAACATCTTACTCATGTCTCCTGCACTGATAACCGTTTTGTGTTGGATTTTATCTTTCCCCTTCCGCTTCAAACTTTTAACTTTCCCTATTAATACATTATTGGCAGTTTAGAATTCCCGATCTTTGATAATCTTAATAGGGCGATTGAATGGAACATTGGTTATGTGGCGATAGATTGCTGCTCGAATTTCAGCGTAGCTTCTTATGCTGTATCTTTCCCGTCTCTAGCCCTGATCTAGGCATAAAAATTCTTCAATATTTTTGCCAGCTCTTGCACTTCCACCATTTCGAAGACTGGGTCAATTTTCCGTTCCGAACACCACACTATACAAAAAAAACATAATTTTAATACGGAAATTGGGTCATCATGGGGGTCAAACGTTCAACACATTGTTTACAAACAATGAAAATGGCGGCGATATGCCATTTTTTTATTTTGACTTTTATCTCACTTACATTTGAGTAATTTCACACCCATTTTGTGGCGGCGTTAGTATTCACTTTATTTTTTGCTGCCAAGTTGTCGACCATTACTTCAGAAAATTCTGGGAATCTTTGCCCTTCGGCAAACACCGGCATCTATTGATCTGGCTCGTTATTACCACAGGCGTTCTGTTGCTCCCATTCAATTGTAGCTTGAAAAAGTTTTTCATCAGTAGCGTCAATTTCATCCAGCCGGTCCTGTTTGAAATTGAGATCAAAATTGATCTGAGGCTCGTAGTCTGACATAATTACTATGTTCTGAAAATGCCGCTAGTGACTTGCAGACAACAATATTTATCATATTTCAATCCAGTTTATTCCAGTTTTTGTTTTATTGATTATTCATTAAACAGGGCCCGAGTCATATATTGCCAGATATAAACCCTGGATTCAGCCAATCAAATGGCTAGATTCACACTGGTCATATTATAATATTACTTATAAACTTATAAAGTCTAGATTACTCACTCATATTGTGGTATATTTGTCGTTTTTGTAACATCATTGTGCATGTATTTATTGAAATTAAATGTTTCTATAGGGATCTGGTTTTATTTCAAATTCACGACAGAATACTGGTCCAATTGTTGTGACGTCAATAATACTATGTGTTACTATTGCTGGAGTTATTGTAGTTGTATTTGTTATAGTTAAGGTTAGGAGAAAGAACGATGACATCAGGTGAGTGTGTTAAATACCTGCATAGTGTGATCAGCAATGTACATTGTATCATAGAAATATTGACTCCGGCCAAGATCAATTGAAGACTGTGATGAAGGGGAGGTCAACAATGCTGTTCTGTAACCAACAAAACAAACATTTGTAAAAGAATGAACTGCAAGATCTTCTGTCCCAGTTTCTATTCACAACATTTCCATGTATTTTTCTCCCATACTTTCTTTAAAATTACTGTCATATTCACTAGCTACGGGACACTATTTCTCCCGATGTTTATACATGACACGCGTGCAAATAAACAAACAAAATTCACTAGGACAAGTTAGGCCCTTGATGAAACGCAACACAACAACACAGTGAATGTGCGTTACATAATTAATCATAATCATCACTAAACATTGTTATACGTTCGAAATTCGACCTTTGTATAGTTTGAGGGTTCGTGATAGTCATGTATGATGTATGATAATATTGCGAGACGATGCATAGTAAAAAAAACTATACAGTGTGATAAACAGTCAGGTTACATTTGTAGTCGGGTTAGATTTCTGCATATTTGACGGATTGTGGTTAACTTTCACCATGGTTTGGGCTCAACCTATTGTTAAAATATGAATTATTGAGCAGCAGAACATGTTACATTTGTTCGATTTATTCACAAATTAGATGTGACCCACTGAAAAAACATTATTATTAAAAAATGTATTCCTTTTCATTGATCGCTTGCAAACCTTGCGAATATGTGAATTCTAATATAAGTAAGGTTACACTTCACAATTAATCGGAGAATCTTAGCAAAGTATAATGAGCATATTCATTGTCTTGTTTTACAGTGAAAATACAAGTCAGTCGGCTAATAACGGAGAAGAGGAGAAGGAAGAACGTTATGTCGATCCTCCTGTCAGAACTGGCATCAAACATCCATCCGATTCTAGTCATGGGAACGTGTATATGGATCTGATAGAGGACTTTGACAAAAGTGACCAGTATACAGATATTATTTTGGATGATGGCAACGAAGCACACACGTATGCAAATGACAGGGCAATTGAACTGGGAAAATTGGATGAAAATGTTTATGAATCGTCACATGCCCGATCTCCCATTTATGAAAATGTTACTAGTAGTATATAAGCACAGATGACCCACGTATATTATGATCTCAATGCATTTTTGAAAAATCTTTCCATGGAAATTGGTGTGTGAAGAAATCGTTGTTATAAACGTCTGACAGTGATTTTTTTGATTGAATTATATCTCGGCATAATAGTCGTAATTTTTTTTTATCTTTTAGACGCAAAAACTAATTAAAAACATGTTTATAAATTTTGTGCTCAGCAGTTTATCTATATTGATTTTTTTTCTTCTTTTCGCAAACATAAGATTGCATTTCAACTGTAAGCATCCTATTTGTATTTTTGTGATACACATATATTAGCATTTGGTACCACTCCATTTAGAACGTAACTGTCACTGATGTTTTAATCTGTTGTGACATGATTGTATTTTAGTCGCACATTCGAGCAACTTTGAATTGTTTATATTTCATCATAAATCTAAGTTGTCATCCAATATCATGTAATGTTTTTTGTATGTTGTTTACATCGAATAGTAATGCTTTGTCTATTGATATGTTGCCCTCTATGAAACCAACATTGCGTATTTTCTGGTGGGTTATCATTCATTTTTTTCAAATTACACGATTTCATAATTGCCTGAATTTTAAAAATATACCCTAGATATGAAGAACATGAAAGAAGCATTCTTGTTATTTTGATAAGAATAACTGCTGTTAATTAAGTCCCAATTGGTGTTAGTAATTTCCAAATGCAACTGACCTATATATGATTAATGCGCACGTTAACATTTCAGCTTGAGGTAGGATAATGTGTGATCTTGTATATTGCTAATTGTTGTTTAACAACATCCATTATGGATCAACTGATTACACGTTATACAGTGTAAAGATTTACATAACTATAGTCTTAGTCTTATGTAATGCAATTATTACAGTTACTATAACAAAGTTGTACAGCAAACATTCTGATTTATTTTGTTCTTTGCCATTTTGTTATATCCTTCGCATTTAGGGTGTATGCTAATAAATTATGTATTTCCGAATGTTTAATATAAAACTATTACTAGTTTTTGTCTAACTATAACGAGTATATAGCTTCATAGTGCTAATAGTGGAACATACTAAAAAAACGATTTGGAAATATATGGAATGCTGCCACGCGCATGTGACTAAAAGTCCAGAAGGTTTGTTTACGTTGCTCTTTTATTGACAAGTCATTGTTGATAATATATGCAAATGATTGCTCGTCTCAGATTGGTGCGTTACTTTCTGTTCCGGGCCTCTGTATACTTATCTCATGCACGATCAGCTGACTCGCAAACTAAAACTACTAAGAGGCGTAAACGCTTCTTGTATGCCAAGAAGATTGACAAAACAAAAGAAAGACAAACAACAAAAACATATAGTTATAAATGATAAATAAACTTGTTCACCCTTATCTCAAAACCACGTCGACAACTTTTGCAGCTTCCAGTAGTATACTGTGAAATATTTATTTTGCGAATGAGAAATAAAAGGACAGATAGTACGATTTCATGTTCACGCAAAACAGAGTTACAATTTCCTTTGTTCTTTTGGCGCACAGCCTTTTTCGCATTGTGGTGGAAACCAAAACGCGTTTTTATATATTTTATATATTACATATTTTTCCACCAAATCCATTTTAACACAGAAGTAAACTGTTTTCTTTTCGCTATGCTCGTACACCACGATCACCGTAACATGCCAGCTGATAGCAATACGATACAATAGGCAAACAGTGTTGTTGTTTCTATCATCCATATCTGACGTTTCAGTATCAAAAATACGAACGAAAACTCCTAGGTTAAATAAAATGAGAAAAATACGATCAAAATAAGAAATAAGATCAAAATCGGCAACAAGATAGCGGAAAGATCATGCATTCTGGAACGCCACATTGGTCACCTTGAACGGAAACTGTTTTGTTACCGACATGCATCGGTCGCAATGTCACAAAGTGCGTTGTGTAGTAGTGGTACGTTGTAATACTACCACCTCTGGTACTAAGACCCTGGAATGAGGTATTTCTAGAGTTTAAGGTTTCGTCTGATTTTCATCTCGTCTCCAGTTAAATGAGACCTGCCTCGATTTACAGTAGTTTTCTTTCGAATGCGACTTCATTTCGAATTTGTTTTTGATAATTTGCGAATAGCCGTTGTATATCAAAATATAACTAAAATATCCGTTAAAACACAATGGAATAAGGACATCAAATCCAACTGTATTGTTTTTTAGGGTCCCGCTCCGGCCAATTGTGTGGTTTGTACGATAGAACTCACAACGTGTAGACCCCGTTTAATTAATAAATCAGCCAATACTGTGCACTGCAATATCAATTTCATTCACGTAATATGTTCCTGGTAGATAATAACCTCATGATCAAAATATTCATCGGTGTAGTTAAACATCAATCAAACTCTATGCCACTTCGTCATTTTTTATTTTAAAGGATAGGAATGAAAAGATTAAATGAAAGCAAATATCTCTTATAAATATATATGAATTATAATTACTACAAACATAATTGCAAGCAACAATAAAACTATAGACATAAGTTGTTTGTCCGCACACCTGTTATTCAATTTGTAATAGGAAAGCCTGAGTGCTCAGGAAGACGCACATTTGCAATCGTGATCAGTAAACCATGTTGATCCCTCAACATACACTGCATACATGAATAGCGTGGCTAATTTTTGTATTTTTCATTTCTTATTCGACGCCAAGACGAAATAAAACAAATTAAATAAAAATTAAGCATTTGCTTATAAAAATTTGAATGAATGAAGTCCATGCATTTTTGATTTAGTCAAAAATAAAGAAATTTCCCAAGAGTTAAAACTGGTAATAAAAATTTTAACTATGGTTCTGGGTTGTTTGGGGCTTAAACCTGTGTATTATTCATAACATGAATCCGGGGCGAGTTTCTGAGACTGTTAGATATATGAATACATAACAGGCAAAATACCTGATGATTTCACTTTTCTGTGTCTTATGGTTGAGTCACGATATCGAGGAAACAAAGAATTAGCTCTAGCGCAGTTGCGGTCGAGAACAAGGTAAATATATGTAGTTTGTCAAACAGATGGGCAATATTACAGTTTACTTTCTCGCTCCACACAGTAAGGGCGGACTACAGATAACCTGGTTATTGGTCGCACATGACATGAAACACATTATTTCCTCCAATTTTCATTTATTTTTAATAAAGTGTGTGTATGACGGATTTCTAATTTTTGAAGAGTATATTAAGGAAGTAAATCGCAAATTGTAAAGTTAATGAACCTGTTAGATTTATAATTGTTTCAACTTTTTCTTGTACTTAGTATGTCACCATATGGAAATAGCTGCTTACAGTTGGTTTTTAATCAGTGTCGAAAACGTGCACAGAATGGTGCACGTTTTCGACACGGCTTATCAGCCACCTCTAGTGTCATGAGATAAACAGCCATTATCAAAAGAGTAGCCAAGGTGTTAAAAATAGGTATGTATCTAAACGCATAATTTGGGTTGATTTAGTCATCTTTTTTGAACTCAGCAGCCCCAAAAACCTAATATTATATGTAAAAACGAAAACAATCCGTCGAGATTTTGCGTTTTCCCCGTAAAAGGGGTGTTGGCTGTTCCCTCTCTGGACTCCATGATCCCCGTGTATACTATGAACTCCGACTATGTCCTCACTTGGTGACGCGTGTCAAGCTATAAACGGGCAACAGTACTCATTTCGCCTAATCTCTTGCTTTTATCGCATTTTAATCAACCGCATATCGCTTAATTTGCGACCGGAAAACGACCATATTTTTATTTATTTCTTTTCCCGCTCGCTTATTAAAAACACTGACCGCAGGTCCAAACACTGATCACTGGCACATGAGTTGACGAAATGGTTGTTTTAATGCTAAAGCTTGAGGATAACCATTATTTAATTCTGAACGACATGTTCAGTCCATCACACTCGTGAACCACGAACGCATGGAGCTCGCTCCCTGGTGAACGCAACTTGAACTATGACCTCTTGTTAAGAGGATGTTCCACAACAAGCTGATAGAGCGGGACTGTGTTCCATTTGAACCCAGGGCTGCTACCTCGTTTCATGCAATACAGGCAATGCTAACTTTTTAGCGCAGAGAGCAGAGAAACAGGGAAAATATTGATGTGTTTCCCTCAAAAACAACGATGTAAAAATGCGAGCGAGCATACGGGCGATATTTCTGGGTTCGCCTGGTTGAAAAATAAAGCGGAAATTATTCAACAAGCGGTTGCAAAAGCGAGTGAAAAGCAGAAGCGAGCACGAGGTTGGGAGAATCAAGTGCTGAACATTCAGTCGGAATAAACAGGTGAAAATAAATATACGATCGGCCAAGATCTATCATTCTGAAGCACGCCAAATACAGAAAAAAATACAGTTTTGAATATTATCACTGTTCGTATTTTCTAAATGAGCCAACACAAAACAAAAATTGCATGCTGCTTGAGCGATGACTGATTGAAACAGACTCGTTTTGCAAGTTTCAAAGGCTACGTTCTGTTGAATATATCAGACCTCACTTTCAGAGATATTATCGAAAATCGAAAAAAAAATTGGTTATGTGAAATTGATCAGCATTCATTCCAATCAGTTCTGTTGTATCGTCTATTTCGTCATCTGAACGTTACAACTCGGATCTGCTCAACGATTATTATAGCAAATGTCATTTCTTTCTCCCTGGTCAATGAATCCAGAATCAATTTAGTATGTTATTTTAAAATAGTTGTTATTTCGTTTGACGTGACAGTAAGTCTGATTTATCATATAGCATTACAAACAGGAAGTCCACGACATTGGTCACAGTATACCCCAGACCACTGTCTGTTTTGATGGATGGTCTGAGTGTGGCTTGTGGGTAAGAATAGAAAATGAATTCCGATGAAGTTGTGATTATTTAGATTTTTTATAACGGATATTTACGATAGAAAATGAAATGAAGGAGTGAATTGTTAATGGGTGAAGTGATCTTAAAAAGCATAAGTTGGTCATTGTCTTTTGAGTTTAAAAATTGATGATTGGAAGTTTTCCAGTTCTCATCATAACTCTCTACAGTGAAACACAGAATTTGAAGAGCTGTCCATGCATCGACCAATCACAAGACAGCTCCTAAACACAAAAAAACAAAGGGGCTTGGCACTATAAACAAGGAAACGTTTTTAGGCTTAAGGTTGCAGTTATAAATACATGTAGAGGTAGAATTTCACTTTTTTAAACTTTTTACAAGCAGAAAACGTCCATGTTCTTGTATGAAAATTTCAAAATTCTATAGTGGGTAGAACACCTTATAAACTAGGTTTAATTTATTGAAAACAAACACATGTGTGTCACATGATGTGTCACTTACTTTAATTGTTTAATTTGCATAAATCTTGCATAATTTTTTCAATTTAATTCCACATAAAATAAATGTATTTTACAGTCCGTGCACTAGCACACGTAACAAGCACACATTACATACACGCACAACTATATATATGTTTACGGTAGTTCTCTTTTTGGAGGATGTGGTGACCCTGAAAAGGGCCTTTTGGTTTGTGTATGCAGGGCATACTTTGTGGTTTACTTTGATTTCACGTGCGTCTTCTTTGGCAGAAGTACGGCCTGGATATTAGGCAATACACCACCCTGGGCGATGGTGACTCCCGACATGAGCTTGTTCAACTCCTCGTCGTTTCGGACGGTCAATTGCAAGTGACGTGGAATGATTCTGGACTTCTTGTTGTCGCGGGCAGCGTTGCCGGCCAGCTCCAATATTTCCGCGGCCAAGTACTCGAGTACTGCAGCCAAATAGACTGGGGCGCCTGCACCAACACGTTCGGCGTAGTTGCCCTTTTGTAGAAATCGGTGTACTCGGCCTACTGGAAACTGGAGTCCAGCGCGGGCGGAACGAGTCTTGGACTTGCCCTTTGCCTTACCACCTTTTCCGCGACCAGACATGATTGTGTGCTATGTATTTAGCTGGAACTAGAAAGAGAATGATTCTGTGGCTATCTCACTGACAGTTTTTATACACCCCACTCGGATTCCGTTTGCAAATTTATACTTCCAATCAGAATTGAGGATCCAGATGATAGACATTCAGTCACAAGTGTAAGCGCCTCAACAATGGCAGTGCGCTTTGAATGAAAACAAAACTGCTTAAAAGTTATGTTTTCTATTGCGTTCGCTTGGTTTGGCGCGTTGCAATCAGAATCTTTCATTTGCATGTCGTTCGCTATAAGTCGATCGACGTAAGTGAGCGTCACATAGAATTGTCTCTTTCTACGTTCAGCATGCCTCCCAAGATTAGCGGTAAAGCAGCAAAGAAAAGCGGCAAGGCCAAGGCCACCCGCCCCGCTGGCGATAAGAGAAAGCGAAAGAGAGGCCGAAAGGAATCGTACGGTATTTACATCTACAAGGTGTTGAAGCAAGTTCACCCAGACACTGGTGTATCATCCAAGGCCATGTCAATCATGAACAGCTTCGTCAACGACATATTTGAGCGTATCGCCACAGAGGCTTCAAGGTTGGCACACTACAACAAGCGTAGAACCATTACCAGCAGAGAGGTTCAGACCGCTGTGCGTCTTCTTTTGCCCGGTGAGCTTGCCAAACATGCAGTCAGTGAAGGCACAAAGGCAGTCACCAAGTATACCAGCTCAAAGTAGTATGCTTGTCGGGCACAAACCAAACGGCCCTTTTCAGGGCCACCACATCCTCCAAAAAGAGAACTACCGTAAAATAACCGCACTAATACACACACATTTGTAGTTTCCTACAAATGCAGATTGTGCAATCACATGAATAAAAATAAAATAGGATTTACTAAAGTTAAAGGGGAACTAAATAGAGCCTATTTTGGTGTTTGTATTTATCAAGTTATGTATATTGATTATAAATTTTAAAAAAAATAAAAAAAAAATGATTATCTTCAGAGTATGATGATTTAAATATGAGAAACCATAAACCTGCGAAGGACTTCCGTTTGCGCCATCTTGCCATAAAAAACGCCCTCATGAGGTATAAACAGGTAAGGTAACAAAGCATGATGACGAAATAGTATCTGATTAAATATAAGCAACTTAGGGAGCCATAGCTGGCTGGACTGGTGAATTGACTTCTAGTCTAGGTTGTTTTGACTTTTACGTTAATGTTATTTACAAGCATATCAACATACAAACATCATGAATGTGCGATTGATCGAAACAGGCATTTTGTTCTGTTTTTTGTCTAACTGTCTAATAAATGCTGTTTCCAGTACTGCACTGTGCGGCGTGCAAATTATTCAAAGTATGGATGCTGGAGTATGCAATCTTGAGTTCGTAGGGTGGTGGTGGAAACATTTTCGTCCATGTATTCACGAAGCTGCACTGGCAAATCATGGGACAAGTGTCACAGGAACACCAAGCAGATTGTTCACAGACTTCCGTGTAATTTGAAATGAAACTTTCATCCGAACAAGGGGCATCGTCGACGATATACTCTCATCACTCACACTGGACTGATCTGAATCGTCACAGTATACCGTACTTCCCTGATCATAAGCCCGGAGGCATGAACACGTAAAGGAAAAGTAAGGGATGAGCTTGTACTCGAGGACCAACTCAGAAAGAAATTATTTTGTTTTGGGGTTAAACACTGTAACCATCTTGCAAACAACGAAAAATTATCCCCAAAAAATATTCGTTCACCACGCCGGGCTCGGGAAAATAATTCTTATTTTTGAAAAAAAATGCGTCATTGATTTGAACGATACTTACAATGAAGAAACAAACATGTTCATAAAAAACACACACATTTTATTACAATACGATTTACATACCGTCTGAATATACGGTGAAATAGTGGGTAGGGTCTGTGAGGAAACAGTGGACAAAGGCATTTATTATTATCTTCGTTTTGGTATGTTTTCGATCGTACGCAAACTCTCGACGCAAAACAATTTTCCACCATGATGTTTTTCAGCACGATTTGACCTGGAACAACTTCCTTTGACATAACAGGTCATGTCTTTCATTAACCAATCAAAATGATGTGTCGTAATGATGAAATTTTCCGATTATTGACGATGATTTTTTAGCGCAATGCGGAAGTGATTTACCGCAATGTTAAAATGCGATCTGTAGCACTGATTGCAACGAAAAAACGATGATTTTTTCCCCTAAAAACTGGCGATTCGCAATTTCCGAAATATAAACGACGATTAATAGTGACCGTGGATAAACTGAGTGTGGAGGAAGAATTTAAACACCTTTCTCGGTCGCCAACATGTCTCATCGTTCAAACCCTAGGCCTTTCACGATAGTCTCAAAGTAAACCATGCCCAATAACCAGGTACACGCCTTGACGATCAAATTTTTGGCTTTTCGAAGGCTACTACTCAAAGAAATATGGATTACTCCAGATTTGCAACATCGATGTTCATCCTGAGTAAATGGCAGAATAGAAACGATGCGAATCACGTTGTGTACGTTCGCCATGCACTCTGAACTTGAAATTAATGCGAGTTTTCTCATAAAACTAAAAGCATGAACCAAACTAACATGCCAATCACGATTATTATGAAATGAAACACACCTTTTACACGCATATTTTAAAGAATATCGTCGACGCCCAGTGAAAACACTCTGGGCTTATAATCGTGAATGCCCTCAACTCGATAAATACCAAGTAAAAACATAGGGATGGGCTTCATACTCGGGAAAAAAAAGAATCCGTGCACTTGTTTATTATATAAAGTTGCACTGTTTCATCGAAATACCACGAATAACACAACGATATTAGATCGTGGTAAATCATAATCACATGTATTTGTCCACATACAGGCCAAAATTGCATATTGAAAATGACGTGTTACCGTCCGTATCGCATTTTGAAATTGTTCCAATTGTCCTATAATTAAATGCATAAGTAGAATCGATCGTTGTGGTCTCAACAATAGTTTTCCGTAAAATGCTGAATATTGATAACGAGGGGGTAACGGGTGCCTATTGAATAAGGACGCGTTGTTACTTCATTGTATCCATTCAATAGAAACTCTGTCTGAAAGGGTCACCTGAGTGTGAATCACGCATTGCTTGTTTACGCTCTCACATGGTTGTTTCTGGTTTGACAAATTGCGTAAACATGCACGCATGGAATATCGCCGACGCGTAGAAAAGGGACGGTGCAATGTGTGCAATCACTGAAAAGTGCGACGCAAAGAAAGTAAGTTTCGGTGTCATGGATATTGAATTAAAACTTCAAATGTTTCGGTTAATATTCGCCCAAATCGTTTACCGTCCTGGTCAGGTCGAGAACGATGATAAGATTCACATGTATGATATATGTGTTGGGAAGGTGAACACACGAATTCGCAATACACGACAAAGCTTGGGCTCAACGTCGAATTCAAGTGTCGTTTGAAAGTTCATTGACCCCATCATGCGCCCCTTTCTATTAGCTGTGAGTAATGCTAAAAGGTTGCCAATCAGTGGTTATGTTGATTGACATGTAAAATAGTGGACGCAAATTCGTCATTATGTGTACCTGACAAAAGAATTTTCAAGCGTGTTATAAGTTTGTAAGTTGTGCAAACCTCCCCTCTGATTGGTTACATAGTTAGATTCCTTTGTTTCACCTGTTTCACCTGTGGTGAACTCTGGGCTAGGCAGGCTATTGTCTTCAGTTCAGCATGTGCTTCTGAAGAGTGAAGACGTCTGTGTCTACTCTGAATTGCCCTGCCGCGTTGAGTTTTCTGAAACTTGCTAGGTTTGCTAATATTTGTACACCGTCCGGGAAGGTGCCACTAAACGAGGTAAGGAAGGTTTTCTTTTTCATTGTTGGCTTCATCAGCATGAAATTATTGGCAGTGATTTGTTACAAGTTTGAGTACTCGTGTGAACTCCGATTTTATCACTCTTACTTTGGGTTATTATTGCAAGTCTGTAAATGTTAGTATTCGTTAAGACTTATTTTTTGAAAGTTGTTTTGTTATTTATACTATTCGCCACCCATTTTTTGTGCCCAAACACATTGCGTACATGTGGTCAGCTGCACGTTTAATAGAACACATGGTGTGCAATGTGTGCTTTGGCTTGTCAAAATGGTTGACAGATATTTCACAATTAGCATTGTTATTTATTGTTACATATTTTATTTGCCGTATATTTATTGGTTGTATCGCTCTACTTTCTGCACATATTAAGAGAAATGTATATTTAATTTACTGTACATTTTATGATAAGAATTGTTTGATTTACTTCGAATATTATAGTTTCCCTATTGTTTTGTATATTTTAGAACCATATTCTGGAGATTTACTAACCTGTTCTGATTCCGTAACGATTGACAATATATAAATATACGATATAACCAGAGTACGCGTTTCTAGTTGGTGGTGTAAGAGACTGTATTACCTGTGGGAGCTTGTGATGTCTACATAGTTCTTGTTTAACCTTCGCTGAAGATCATAATTTTGTGTTGCCTTCATACCTTGTACATACTGGTAATACTGCTGTCAGTCAAGTGAATATCGTGCTGTGAATGTAATATCCTAGATCATAAACCCGAGCAAGACAGGGAAATGAGTCTGAATCAAAGATATTCGCAAAATAGGGACACGTTATTTGACCTGGACCGAGCCAGTATGCAACTCGATAAGATGCATCGTTTGAAGAAATCAACAGCTTCATATGGCGGTCATCTTACCAGAGTCTACACTGAGATAGACAGTATGATGTCCACAAAGGCAGCATACCATGAAGTAAGCAAGAAAAGTTGTGCTCTTGAGAAAATATTCAACTCGTATAAAAAAAACTTGTCGTGAATATATGCAGTGTCTATCTCCAATGGCAAGAGGTGCTGTCGAGTGAATACGAGGTTGAGCTTGAAAGAAAGGAGTATTTTGATCAGAGGCACAGAGAATGGGTATTCCAAACAATGGAGTCTCCTGGCCCAAAGGAAGAGATAGACGACCAAATGGAAGACGCATTGGAACATGGATTTCTCTTGGAAAGGAAAGTCCACATGCCAACTCTAACCACAGAGCCAAATGCCTCGGTTGATTCACACACTTCATCTTGGCCTCAAATCCCACAAGAAAACAAGACAAATCCATGGGATACTGGCAAGGGAGAATTCTTGGATGTGGATACTGAGGATGGTAGAATAGGTTCCAACTCCAATACAAAGACAAGTCGTGTGTCTAGGGAAGCAAGGAGGAAACTCGCTTTAGCCCGTTGTGAGATAAACCAACTCAAAGTTGAAAAAAACAGATAAAGCAACGCATAAAAGAGTTGCAGATTCGAGAAGAAACAGAAAAACGTCTGCTTCAGATGCGTCAAGAGAGGGAGCAGCAGGAAGCAGAAATGGAAATTATGCAAGCTCAAAATTGGGTAAGACAAGCTAAGGTAGAAGTAGACTTTATAGATGAAGAAATTTAATCTGACCAGAAGTCTGATATACTCCCTGGTTTGCAGAGGCAGACCCAACAAGAAATGATGAGCAATTATTTCCAATCGTATATACCATCGTGTAGTCCAGCCAATAGTCAATTCAGACTACGGGGGCATCAAGTCCACAACATACAAACTTCGTTGATAATGCACATGGTACCAACGAACAATATCATAACAGAGGAGGGCCTATAGGGAAGCAGATGACCCCGAAGAAGTCAAGTAATGGTGCTGCTCTCTCTGAAACGTTCCAATTACAGAAACTGTTAGAAAGTCAACAGAAGACAATGGAATGCATTGTACAGAATCAGCTGGAGACTACCAAAGCATTAGCCATTAACTTGAGTATACCAAAACACGAGTTTCATACCTTCGATGGTGACCCGGTTGCATATCCAAACTTTATCAAAAACTTTGAGGTGAACATAGAACAATTAGTCAAGGATGATAATGTCAAACTATCATATCTTATCCAACACTGCACTGGCGCAGCTAAGGAAGCAATCAGAAGCTGTGTAATTCTCCCTCCAGAGCGAGGATATACAGAAGCCCGGAAGATCCTTTCTACAAGCTTTGGTCAGAAACACGTCATAGTGCATGCTACAATTGACAAAGTGGTGAAAGGACCTCAGATAAAGGCATATGAAGTGGATAAGCTGCAGAAATTGGCTCGTGATATGAAGAATTGCCACCTCAGTTCAGAGCAAATGAATTTCCATGCTGACATCAATTCAATGGATACCCTGGAAAAGGTGGTTAGGCGGTTACCATCATACTTGCAATCAGATTGGGCCAAGCAAGCTGGCAAGTTGATCAGTGTGGGCACTGAACCTGAATTCCTGCACCTTACCCACTTTCTGGGGAACAGATCAGCAATTGCAAATACAAGATTTGGTAAATTGGTAGGATCTAAGCCTGATGGAGAAAAAGATTCAAATGTCAGATCAAGACAAAAGCCAAGTAAAGCTACTACATTGGCCACACATGTAGCTGACACGCCTCCCATAAATCTTCCTTCTAAGTTTGCCTCCAATGATGTTGGTGCTGATGATACTTCCATGATCGAAGCTAATGGCAGAAGAGGTTGTCTGTTTTGCAGCGGTAGCCATGCATTTGAACATTGTCGAAAATTTACGTTCAAACCGTTCCAAGAGAGAAAAGACTTCATCAGGGAACACAGGCTCTGTGACTGTTGCCTAGAAGCAAGACCTCCTCACTTGGCTAGGAATTGTAGAAGTGGCCGTATTTGCCCTATCGTAGGCTGTGGTAAAAGACATCATCCTTTGCTTCATCCTGCAACATCAAACTCAGCATATCAAACATCTGCAACTCCCAAGACATTCAGCAATAGTAATCTGAAAGCTCCCGCCACAGCTCAAAATGAGAGACATAGTAATGTCATTGGAAGCAAGGCGCAATGTAGTGCTACACAAACCAACCGACCACGCATAAGTTTGCAGGTGATTCCTGTTCGTGTCAGTGGGGTAGATGGAGGCCAAGAGATTGAAACCTATGCATTTCTCGACAGTGGTTCTGATTCGTCTATCTGTCTTCACAGCCTTGCTGATAAATTAGGCATTACAGGTAAGCCTGTAAATTACACATTGTCCACACTGAATGCAGAGAGGCAGATTAATGGTCATGAATTACAGATGGATATAGGAGGTCTAAGTTTGGTCAATGGTGTGCGACTGGATAAAGTTTGGACAACGGATAGATTACCGATAGCAGCTGACAGTATTCCGACCAAGTTGGATATAAAAGGATGGTCTCACCTGAATGATATAGAATTGCCAGAGAGAGAAGTTAAAGACGTTACTCTCCTCATTGGGAACAATGTCCCCGAGGCACATTGGGTTCTTGAGGAGCGTCGTGGTGAAAGGAAGCAACCATATGGTATTCGAACACTACTTGGTTGGACATTCATTGGACCAATGAAGCGTGGAGGTAACAGAATCAATTTTATTAATGTTGGCCAAGTCTTGGACTCTGATTCCCCAATTCAGTGTCTCGAACCTATAACTTCTCAGCTTCATCGCATGTACAATGCAGATTTCACAGAGTCCTTGTTTGATACCAAGGCATGCATGTCGCTGGAAGATAGAAGAGCAAAGGCGATCATGGACAGTTCAGTTTGTCTGATTGAGGGTCACTACCAGCTGGCTCTTCCTTGGCGATATGATGATCCCTGCTTACCCAACAACAAATGGTCTGCTCTAAAGAGGTTGAAGCTACTGAAGAGGCGTCTATTGAAAGATCCTGCTCTTATGAAGAAATATAAAGACACATTGGATGGTTACATCTCCCAGGGTCATGCAAGAAGAATGCCCAATGTGGATTCATCAGCAACGAAGTCTGGCTCTACTTGGTATTTACCTCATCATCCAGTAATCCACTCGAATAAACCAGAGAAGGTGAGAGTTGTTTTAGACTGCGCTGCCAAATACCAAGGCACATCTCTTAATGATCAGCTTCTGCAAGGTCCTGATCTAAATAATACCCTTGTGGGAGTACTTCTTCAATTTCGAAAAGAGCCAGTTGCCATTGTCGCTGACATCAAGCAAATGTTCCATCAAGTTAAGGTGAAGAAGGCGGACTGCGATGCACTAAGATTCTTATGGTGGCCAGAAGGAGAATAATCTAAAGATCCAGCCGATCATCAAATGTTGGTGCATCCATTTCGTGCCACATCTTCACCAAGCTGTGCAGCATATGCTCTGAAGAGAACTGCAGATGACAACAGAAGTAATTATGACACTCGTATTGTGGATACTGTTTATAGAAACTTCTACGTCGATGATTGTCTGAAGTCTGTTGCTAGTGTTGAAGAAGCCAAGGAACTGGTGAAACTGTTGCCTGAAATGTTAGGTAAAGGAGGTTTTCATCTAACAAAATGGATATCCAACTGTCGGGAAATCCTAGCACTGATCCCAAAAGCTGAGCGTGCTTCCTCAGTGATGAATCTAGATATGGAGAACTTACCGATTGACAGAGCTCTTGGTATTCAATGGGATGTTGAAAAGGATGCCTTTAACTTCAGAATTGGCGACAGACTGAAAGAAGAGACGCGCAGGGAGATGTTATCCTTCGTGGCTTCAGTCTACAACCCACTTGGATTTGCTGCCCCCTTTGTTTTACCGGCAAAACGAATCTTACAAGAATTATGTCGTGTTGGATATGGATGGGATGAAAAGGTACCAGAAGATCAACTGTCGAATTGGAGAGAATGGAGGAAAAAACTACCTACTTTGATGACACTAGCTGTACCTAGATGCTACAAACCAACTGGTTTCAGTCAAATACAAACAGTGGAACTCCATAATTTATCTGATGCCTCCTTAGGAGGTTATGGGGTTGCATCTTACCTGCGGCTGATAGATACAAATGGTAGAATTCATTGCAGTTTGCTGATGGGAAGTCCAGGGTCACTCCGCTCAAAGCCATGACAGTGCCAAGGCTTGAACTAACAGCAGCTACAGTTGCAGTTAAGGTCAGCAGACAAATTCAAGATGAAATTCAACTCCCAATCCAGAAAACCCTATTTTGGACAGATTCAACAATAGTCATCCAATATATTCGCAACATGGCAACACGATTCAAAACCTTTGTCTCTAACTGCCTCCAGATTATTCATGATGCTTCATCTCCATCACAATGGTACCGCGTCAGTTCAGAGTTCAATCCAGCAGACCATGCATCACGAGGAATACAATTGGATGGTTCTAATGAGGCAGCAATAACCACATGGTTCCATGGTGCAGCATTTCTATGGCAACCTGAATCAGAATGGCCAGGCCAACCTACTGACCTACCAGAAATTGATCGTGACGACAAAGAGCTGAGAAGAAAGGTCCAAGCAACAACCATTACCCAGTGCAATACAATGGGTACAGATGTTTGGAGTCGTTTGCTCCATCAATACTCCTCTTCGTATAAATTACGAGTGAGTGTAGCATGGCTCATCCGGTTTGAGATGTACTTGAGAAGATCTGCCTTATTGAAAATAGGCTCGTTAACAGTTCCTGAACTTTCCATTGCTACCACTGACATTTGCAGAATTGTCCAACGAAGTTCATTTCCAAGAGAGTTTGCTTCACCGCAAAAGATTCTGAGTGAGAAATCCGATTCTGAAGGTTATGTCAGTCCACTGCGAAAGTTAAACTCTAAATTAGAAAATGGAGTCCTACACGTCGGATGGCGACTGGTGAACGCACCCATTAGTCAGCAAGCTAGACATCCAATTATATTACCTCGCAAATCATCATGTGACTGAGTTGATCGTTCAACATTACCATGAACAACAAGGACATGTTGGCCCAAACCAAGTATTGTCAGAGATACGACAGCAGTTCTGGATTGTTCATGGACTAGCTACTGTAAAGCGTGTGATTGGTAGGTGTATTAAGTGTCGTCGATGTAATGCACAACCCGGGAATCAAAAAATGGCTTCACTTCCTGCAGCAAGAGTGACACCAGGTGAGCCACCATTCTCCCATGTCGGGATAGATTATTTTGAACCGCTGTATGTTAAGTACAGAAGAGGTACCATTAAACGATATGGATGTGTGTTCACCTGCCTGGCCATTCGGGCTGTTCATATCGAAGTGGCCCATGATTTATCCACAGATTCCTTTATACAATCTGTGTGGAGATTTATTAGTTGGCGTGGACCACCTACACATCTCTACAGTGATAATGGTACCAATTTCCGGGGAGCCGAGACTGAGCTGAAACAGATGCTTGCTAAATGGAACCAAGCTTTTATTAACGGTAAATTAGCAGAAGAAATATTCAATGGCATTTTAATCCACCAGCAGCAAGTCATGCAGGTGGAGTCTGGGAACGGATGATTCGTTCGATAAGAAAGATTCTTCGATCTTTATTAGGAAACAGGTTAGTGGATGATGAAACGCTACTCACATTCACTACAGAAGTGGAGAAGATTCTTAATAACCGACCACTAACACATTTATCTGATGATTCAGATGACCTTGAGCCACTCACACCAAACGATTTACTTTTGCTACGCCCAAATCCTTGTACGTCGGTGAGTGAAATCATAGAAGAAAATGGTCATCACAGAAGAAGAACCGAAACTCGACATCTTGCAACTGAGTTTTGGAAACGGTGGGTATGTGAGTACTTGCCAAGAAAGGCAGAAATGGTGCAGGCCGAAAAGGAACCTATCCATTGGTGATTTGGTACTTGTTGTCAATGAAAATATTCCTCGAGGTGAATGGCCTTTGGGGAAAGTCGAACAGACCTTTACTGATCGATTTGGTACAACTCGTCACGTTCTTGTGAAGACTTCCACTGGATGTTTACGGAGAGATGTGCGCAAGCTCTGTTTATTGGAAGGCAACATGGACCACAAGACTGTGATGAAAAGACAAGATGGAGTAACTCGAGTAGCAGAGATCGGTGCAGAAGACACCAATGAAATATATGAACAAGTAGATAATTGTGCCCATTCGATGCCACGTCGTAGTAAAAGACTACATCACAAGAAGAAAATAGAACAATGAACCTTTGTTGAACAGAACAATGATTTTTTTAGCTTTTCATGTACATGATTCATTTAGTTGTCGGTTCTGCAACTTTAAATTTAGAAAGGCTCCTCGTGACGTGCGCCTTTCGGGGGCGGTGTGTAAGTTGTGCAAATCTCCCCTCTGATTGGTTATTGATTACATAGATAGATTCCTTTGTTTCATCTGTTTGACCTGTGGTGAACTCTGGGCTAGGCAGGCTATTGTCTTCAGTTCAGCATGTGCTTCTGAAGAGTGAAGACGTCTGTGTCTACTCTGAATTGCCCTGCCGCGTTGAGTTTTCTGAAACTTGCTAGGTTTGCTAACATTTGTACACCGGTCCGGGAAGGTGCCACTAAACGAGGTAAGGAAGGTTTTCTTTTTCATTGTTGGCTTCATCAGCATGACATTATTGGCAGTGACTTGTTACAAGTTTGAGTACTCGTGTGAACTCCGATTTTATCACTCTTACTTTGGGTTATTATTGAAGTCTGTAAATGTTAGTATTCGTTATTTTTTGAAAGTTGTTTTGTTATTTATACTATTCGCCACCCATTTATTGTGCCCAAACACATTGCGTACATGTGGTCAGCTGCACGTTTAATAGAACACATGGTATGCAATGTGTGCTTTGGCTTGTCAAAATGGTTGACAGATATTTCACAATTAGCATTGTTATTTATTGTTACATATTTTATTTGCCGTATATTTATTGGTTGTATCGCTCTACTTTCTGCACATATTAAGAGAAATGTATATTTAATTTACTGTACATTTTATGATAAGAATTGTTTGATTTACTTCGAATACTAACCTGTTCTGATTCCGTAACGATTGACCATATGGAATAAATATACGATATAACCAGAGTACACGTTTCTAGTTGGTGGTGTAAGAGACTGTAATACCTGTGGGAGCTTGATGCCTACAAAGTTCTTTTACGTTCTCAACCAGACTATAACTACTACAGATTTGTGGTCATCTGATAGTTGACTTCTTTACTCTGAACTCATCAAACATGTCTTGTCGTGGCAAAGGAGGCAAGGGTCTAGGAAAGGGAGGCGCTAAGCGTCATCGTAAGGTTCTCCGTGATAATATCCAAGGTATCACCAAGCCAGCTATCCGACGACTTGCACGTCGTGGTGGTGTCAAGCGTATCTCTGGTCTCATCTACGAAGAAACTCGCGGTATTGAAGGTATTCCTGGAGAATGTCATCCGCGATGCCGTCACCTACACCGAGCACGCAAAGAGAAAGACCGTCACCGCCATGGATGTCGTCTACGCACTGAAACGCCAGGGCCGTACATTGTACGGTTTCGGCGGATAAACGTCTAATCTAAACCCAAACCAAACGGCCCTTTCCAGGGCCACCACATCCTCTCAAAAGAGAACTACCGTAAACATATATATAGTTGTGCGTGTATGTAATGTGTGCTTGTTACGTGTGCTAGTGCACGGACTGTAAAATACATTTATTTTATGTGGAATTAAATTGAAAAAAAAAATGTGTTCCGTGAAAATAAATTTCAATTAAATATAAAAAGGTTTATAGTACTTTTCGCTTACCATCAAAAACAATACACTGTACGGCGTATCAAACTAATACAAATGATTTCAAACCGAAGCACGCACACACAACTGAACAAGGGTGGGGGCATTCGAAAACAAACGGATCTGCTTTCATTCACACGTGTTGCCATTAGGCATCGACCGAGGGGGCACCGATTGTTTGTACATTGGAAATCAGACTAGTAATACAACAGACTCGCAAAGTCTATTGTTAAAGGTGTTAATCGTCTTAATTGAATATGCTACGTGTGCCACGCTGTGTAGCATTGGCATAGACAGCGTCGAATTTTACCGAACACTGGATATTCTGCACACTTCGCGCTTCTTCGGAAATAGCGTATTTCTTCGTAAATCGAATCCGGACATTTAAAAAAAAGAGAGATGCGTTCTGGACATTTTGACCTTTGTAGCTGTGTAAGAATTTTAAGAATCGACCAACAATCAGGGGAGTTACAAGTAACTGAATGTCTTGGTGTTTACCTGAAATAGTTTTTGAATATATAATGAGCAACTTTGAAACTATATTTCCCGCTGTTGCGGATTTTGCGGAAGGTTTCCAATATTTTTACAGAGAGAGCATATCGCTGCGTTTTGAACGATCATACCTCTTTGTGTGTTACCCGTTTTGTTTTCGTGTTCTCGGATGCCGAAACATGGGATAACTAGTGTCATGTACAAGATATCTCTCAGCGTATCAGCGTGATCCGGTAACGGTAAAAAATGGAAGTGTGTTATTTTTGTCGCGTTCGACTTCATAGTACGCGATCTACGCGTTGTTCAGTGACTGTTTCAATTTTCTATTGTGTGTCAATATTGTTGCTATTTCGAGTTTGAATGATTTTGTTTGACTTCCGTCATAGTTTTGTATAAAAAATAGCCCAGTATATTTCTATTTATTCTTAATTTCAGGAAATTAAAAACACGAGATCGCTCAGAGAAATTGTCATTATCTTCGTCAAAATGTTCTCCTAAAATAGCTTCTCACTCGTAATTATCGTCCTCAGATTTGCCAAATTTTCCGTAAATGCCATTTTCGAAGTTCACTGACAACTTCTGTCGTCTATGCCACTCCCTGTCTTAATGTCTCGCGATGCATCGCTACAGTTGATTGTAATATGAATAGATCTCGCGTTATTTTGTGAGATCTAATGACAATCTTGTTGCTCAGCAACGTTTACTCGGTACGATAAGAACTGATAACCTAAACAAACGTGGCACGCTTCACTTCAAAAGAAAACGCCGCGTTGCGAGTCTGTTGTATTACTAGTCTGAGGTTGGAAACAAAACGTATTATGAGAGTAATAGCAAACATTGAGGCGCCATCTTTCGTGCATGTTTCAAATAGCCACGTATTTGCTCGCTCTGCGAATTGGATATATACGTACTGTGTGAGAGCTTGATGCATGTGTCATTCACTTTAATTGTTCGAGATGGCTGTCGTTGTTTTGCATTGGGCTAAAAACGCCATCGCGAGCAGAGTGTGGCGATACTATTGTTTTTATTTGACAATTGATATGGTCGTCTGAATTGGACGCGAAATGCACACTCATTCCCAACACACGCACAGTGGCGTAATTTTATACTAGTATTATACGGTAGTTCTCTTTTTGGAGGACACATAGAATTTTCTCTTTCTACGTTCAGCATGCCTCCCAAGATTAGCGGTAAAGCAGCAAAGAAAGGCGGATTGACAAATTGCGTAAACTTGCACGCATGGAATATCAGCGACGCGGAGAAAAAGGGACTGCGTTGATAATGTGTGCAATCACTGAAAAGTGTGACGCAAAAAAACAAACAAAAAAAAACAGTTTCGGTGTTATGCATATTGAATTAAAACTTCAAATGCTCCGGTTAATATACATGATCACACTGCTATCGGCACTGATTAATTTGTTTGTTTTTTTATTTCCAGCAATAAAATCTTTGGTAAAATTAGTTTGATTTTGGTTGAACATTTTTATAATAATTTCCTTTGCAAGATTTAATCATATCCAAGTACATATTGGGTAGAAATAAAAAGAAAAGAGTGATAGTAATATTTCAACTTTACGGTCGTTTTGTGTCAAAACTAAATTATATTATATACTTGGACGGTTTACTTCATGTATTGTAATTTTACATCGTAATTACCACTGTCAAGTTAAACAATGCATTACAAGAAACCAATATCTATCCTCTGAACGTTTTTGGTGTAGTTTGACATTCTTTCACCATTTCAAAGTCAATAAATTTTCTAATCCATTGTCACCATAGCATGACTTCAAATCTGTTTTGCTCTCTTACTAGTGATTTGAATATCACTGCAAATTATGATTTGTTTTCTATGTGCAGCGAATAAAACAAGTGTGATGACGAGCTGCTGAAACACGTACAGGTATGGCATGGTTTGGGTTTCCAAATAACTGCGCTCCGTGCAATCGTGTACATGAACTGGTCAGCGTATTTACCGTGAAAGAGATCATACCACCTTCAATATTATTGCTACTCAAATTCAGCTCGTGGCGAATGTTTCGTTAATGTATGGCGTCTTTTGACACCATGCTTCGAGACGTGTATTTAATGCACTGTCCGTGGGACCGACGTCTTACAAACGATGAATTGCAGGATCAAAGCCCGTCAGGCTAGCATTAAGGATTTGCAGGCTTAGTACGATCCTGGTGAATGTTTCAAGCGAAATCTTATGTGAAAGACAAACACTTCTCACCCAAATATAATGTCCAGATTGTCATGTACTATTGCAATAGCACACATGTGCAAACGATGTTTATCAGGCATTTGAACTTTTTCATTCTGCCTGCTGCAACATGGCAAAGTGAAGGTCAAAGGCAAATGGTCAGACTACCCCGAATATCAATAGAAGAATCTAACAATGACGATGAAATAAGAACATAGTCCAATGTGCTTGTCCCATTGTGTGATGCAGGTGTAGTCCATTTAGCATATGACTACCAAAAGTACAGCAGCGATCTAGAAGTGAATGTCCAAATGCATTAATTTCTTTATCTTTTGCGATACATGGTACTTCCACATATCCAACCGAACTGTCTACCACAAATTGGGAATTAACATCTAAATATGACCAGTTTCATTTGTGGTTTGCCCGGTAAAATCAGTGCTGATAATAATATGAACATCTGGGGAAGGGGGCTTGTCAATATAATGATTAATTCAAACACTAATAAGGTGTTACCATTGTTAGTGCCCAAACTGTGGTAGACTGTGGATGTTTGTGGCGGCATATAAACACTACAAGAGAGGATATCTTTCTCTAGGTTGAACAACTACCATTAGATTAATAAAATAACACAATCGTGAGATGTTACATGTATACGTTTAACGTGGCTAGATATGCAGTCCTTTGTTAATACATATACTACCCCCGCAAATCGCCCACGTTTTGGAGATCTTGGTCTGCCGAAAACAGTGTAACCGGGAAACTGGGTATTATATTGGTCATGTTTTTTGCGCATGCTTCTAATAGCGAAATTACGTCTTAATTATAGATATAATTGATAAATTCAGTTGAATTTAGTTTATTTAGAAAATATTCCATGATACGAATTTCAATTGCTTCAGACCGTGGCCGTTTTGCTATTCTGTAGAAGATCCCATGTGGTTGTTATTGGCTAACATGGTTTGTAAGCGAGGTATTGGACCAGTTTTCGTCGACATCAAAAGATTATTCACTGTCTCTATGGGGCGTGGATTATTTTGTCGCTGGAAATGATTTACGGTTTTGTCGTCACTGATCACGATCAATTTGCCATTTTGTAGTATCCCTTGCGTCCTTGTTTTCTCAGATTAGCCAGACATATACGTTGCCGTTTGGTTTTATCACTACCAATTCCAATTCCGTCCACTTTCAGGTCAGCGCGTGTCGGCCGTGCTAATATTTTGTCTTCGAAATGATGGAATTTCATGACAATTGGCTATGGATTTCCAGTTGATTGACCGTACAGGCGATTTGCTCTTACGATATCGCGATTTATCCATGATTTTGCTTTCACCTAACGATTTAGAATTTCAATCACGTTGTCTCGATTATCCATTCTTTATTATTTTTTCAGTCAATAACAATAACTCACCATATCCATTGAAATGATATGCCTCAGATATTTTCGAGATTAGTTTTCTGTTATATGAAGTATTCATAAACTTTGTAGAATACACTAATCAAAAAATGTATGTTCTAATGAGTAGAAATGACAATATAACCAAATATAATTTGTATTCGTGATTATGGACGGACACGCTAACTGTTACATTGGGTGTGCACCCGACCACCCACCATGATTATGGACAGACACACTAACCGAGACTGCTGGGTGTGCACCCGACCACCCCAACATGATTATGGACGGACACGCTAACCGTTACTGCTGGGTGTACACCCGTTCACCCCACCATGATTATCAACGAACACACAAATCGTTACTCCTGGGTGCGCACCCGACCACCCCATCATGATTATGGACGAACATACTTACCGTTACCGTTGTTGTGCACCGACCCCCCATCATGGTTATGGACGGACACACTGACCATTACTGTTGGGTGTGCACCCGACCACCCCAACATGATTATGGACGGATACACTAACCGTTACTGCTGGGTGTACACCCGGCCACCCCACCAGGATTATGGACGGATACACTAACCGTTACTGCTTGGTGTGGACCCGACCACCCCACAGGATTATGGACGGACACGCTAACCGTTACTGCTGGGTGTACACCCGTCCACCCCACCATGATTATGGACGAACACACTAATCGTTACTGCTGGGTGTGCACCCGACCACCCCATCGTGATTATGGATGAACACACTAGTCGTTACTGCTGGGTGTGTACCCGACCACCCCACCATGATTATCGACGGATACACTAACCATTACTGCTGAGTGTACACCCGAACACCCCATCATTGTTATGGACAGACACCCTAACTGTTACTGCTTGGTGTTTACAAGACCACCCACCATGATTATAGACGGACACACTAACCGTTACTGTTGGGTGTGCACCCGACCACCCCACGATAACCATTAAGCCACACATCTGATCTATTATCCTACATAGGGTGACCCGAACTGAATATAATTTCAAACAATCAAAATATACATTCTTAATGTTCTGGAAACAGATAGTGCGTGTTCATCATGCAGTTAAATCAATCAATCAATCAATACATCGATTTCTCTTCAATCCACACGTGCAATAATTATTTAATGTAGGCCTGATTAAACAGATGACACGAATGAACATTGACACCTCTTTGCAGTTACTTGTCTCCACGTGATTTACAAGGCCACATGAATGTGAAATATACATGGAAGGTACATTTGTTGCCATTGCCTAATATACTTTATAAAGTCCGTTGTCTAGTGACGAAACATGTGACGTATTGATGATGTTGCACTGTTCAAAGCGGCAACTTCGTATTATTTTAAATACATTATTTTAATTAGTATTGATTAGAACAATGACGACGCTATACACGGTAATTCATTAACCAAATTATGTGAATATTAATCTTTGTCTTCCTTTCAATATACAATTTTTCGATATCCAAGAAATAAAATAGATGTCTGTTTAGTGGATTGATTGAAAAAAATGAAACCAAAGTAAGTTCCACTTTGGCTGGAACAGACCCAAGGAAATGTGCCTTGATCAACATTATATACCGAGTAATGTCAATTTGGGCCTGCACGAACCAAAGTAAATACGATCCGGGCTTACAGCTAAAATGATTAACTGAGATTTGAGCTGTTAAAGAAGCGGGGAAACCAAACATGGCTGGGCAAATAATTAGCTTTGATGCGATATATAATTACGCACACAAAATAAGTGTTGTGGGTTATACGATATTATGTCTATATTTTTTATTGTCTTGAATATCCACATGTCGGTCGAAGGTTTGCAGTTGATAAACAAACTGGACGGAAGTGACGACGAGCAAGACGGTGTTGGCGGCGATAGATTACCACTCTGGGACGTGACACTGTTGAAAAATATATTGCCGAAATGCCTAGTGATAATAATTGGTTGACGCACTTGCACCGATTTCTCCGGAATTGCTCATAACAAGAATTAAAAGTTTTTTAGGTTTATGCAAAGTTTTCTCATCGCAGAAAAGATGTAGACACATTTTGATACAGGATTGAAGTTGGCGAGATGGAAGCATTTCGTCGAATTTTGATTCTGATGGTTGCTGATCCAAAAACGGAAGTCGACGACTACTGGTCAATAAAATAATACTATAAAAATGCTAACGTTCTGAGTCGTATCAGATTACAAATAATAATTCAATGTTTTCACATCAATGATGCGAGAACAGATTCAGCTAACGTACACAATGTAAAATTAGAATGATGTAGAATGTAAACGAGCAAAGGAAATATAAATCAACTGTATACAGATGCTTGTCAACTTGTCTCGTGTGGAGTAACTAGCAAAAATATCTAGACAGAAGAGGCTGACCAGCAGAGGCACGGTAGCTGTTGATCAGTGCAACAAGAGTCACGGGATAGACGAACCTCGCATTAAGTTAGAGGTTCGATATCAAGGGTACAAGGACGTAAACTTAGAAATCAAGGAAGAAAATGACACTGTTTAGTTAGTCAGGATGTTGTGTGCATTTGTGCAGTAATATGTGGCAGGGTAATAAAGCATCGAAGTACCAATCATTAGTTAACATGTCTATTTTGTTTCAGTAGTTACAATATGCAAATACTGATTGTCAGGTTTATGTTATTCATCCCATTATAATCATGTCCGGCCGTGTTGAATTTACTCGTGTTCATGTAGAGTTTACTCGTCATTTACTTTGGTTTACTTGAATGTACGGCAACCCAAGTCAATATCACAGAGGTTTGGTTTATTTGTATTGACAGTCACCCAAGTTACTCATAGTCATGACCGGCCATGTTGAGTTTATTTTTAGTCATTGTAACACTATAATGGGTAATTTTATAGAGGACGCAACGGAAACATTCTCCCCAGTGGCGGTTTGGACATCGATTTTTAAATATTCATATTACATTAGAGACAGTTAAGAAATGGCCCATACTTACCTGACACACAGTTAATTCTCACAAAACCCAAAGAAAACCAAACAACAATCGAATTTTATAACAATGGGGCACCAACAAGCAGATTAAAACTGTTCAAACTATTTCTGAATGCTGCAGTAATTCATTAATCAAATTGTACGAGTAGATACACAGTGTGAAGTGATACATAGGGGTGCTCTTATTGATGTGGGCTGGTTTTGTCAATTTTTCGCGGGATGAGAGGGGGGAGCTGGCGTCTCCCTCTAAATCCGGCGCGCGGAGTGTATGGGAGTGTTGCATATAGAATACGGTGTGTATTTGGTTACTTCGCTGCACATCGACAAACTGTAAAGCACTTGTTATTTGGAGTCGATGTAAACGACTGGACGTCCAGACAGAAGATTGACCAAACACAGCCCAGTGTATTGCATACTCAAACAAATAAAACAAAATTAAGCCCTATTCTATGACTGCTCAATGTCCAGAAGAAATGAAACCTGTTTACCATAAGTGTAGCCGAAGGAACTGTATTAAATCAGTACCATGGCAACAATTATGCAAGTGATTTACACGATATGACTACATACAGTATATATTTGAACATCAAGTTACTACACAGACAGTAAGTAATATGAACCCCACAACCATGAGAAGAGTAAATCCTATTGAAATCGACGATGGGTCGCTGCAAACGGTAAATATTTTATATTATCTGGCATGTATGTTCTTCATTATGAACAACAAAACTGATTTCTAATTTTTTCTTGTTACATTCTGATCAAGGAAAAGAAGGTATCATTGAGAAAGAAACTACGTATTGCTGTTACAATGGTATCGCTTGGCATCGCTGGAATTGTTGCAACAGGAACTCTCGGTGCGGCTATAAATGGAATAACTGGAACCAATGGTACAGGAACTCAGTCTGCTGACCAGCAAATAGGTATTACATTTAATATTATGAATGGAGCTGTTATATTCGCGTATTTATATTGTTTTTCGTTTACACCAATAATTCCACTGTGTTAAGACTACTTTTGTCAAAAACACGGTCGGAAACTATATACACAAAAATATTTTGGTTTCAAAAAATAAGTCTCTGTATAGGTAATGTAGGAACTTGATTGTTTTTCTGCGTGACTTATTTCTCAGTATATGCGTGTGTCATTTTTGTGCCATTGTTGCCAATTAAATGTGAAGGGCAACACTAACGCCTGGCCAAACGAAATTCCTAAATAGACCCCAGTGTTTAGATGAAGGTGAATCGAACCGTACTACACTGGATGATGAGTGTTTATATGAGTATTCGATTATACTATGCCAGCTGATTTATTTGTTTATAATACTCGGCGAAAATCAGCTACGGTGTGTTTCTATATCATTCTTACACTTTGTTTGACTGCAAATAGACAGATTTTGTGTACATTGTTGCTGCAAATAAAAGAAAACTACAACACCATATTTGATCGTTATACCATAACTTGTAAAAAGCATGAACTCCCAACAAATATTCCGTTAATAACACTTGTATAAACCGCAATCGACGTGTGAACAGCTATTTTTTGAAACCAATTAAAAATTGTTACTAAAATAAGTCATAAGTCTACAAAATTGCGAATCTTGTTTTAGAATTGGGGTTATGCAATGTCACGGTTTCCATGTCAACTATTATTGTGTGTGTGTGTGTATGCTGTTCACAATACGCTTTCAGTTCAGGCATCTAGTTCTAAATCTATTGCACAATTTGTTGTTGCATCACTGATACGTAGAGATAGTGCATATAGTGCATACCCTTGTGTATTTTTGTAAAGATGTTTGGTAGAATCTTGTAAACCAATTTTATTTTACTAAGTACATAGCAACATTTAAAAAAAATATGGTTTACATTTTTTGGCGGCCATCTTGGTATGTTGGCGGCCATCTTGAAATATGTCACCCGAAAACCATATTTTCCTCAATATTTCGTATTTGATTTCCATATTACTTTCTAATAATCCATGTTTCTCAATTCTGTGTGAATTCTTGGTTAATGCACATGAGAAAAAAATCAAGATGGCTGCTTAATTCAAAATGACCGTAAAAATTCAATATGGCTTCCATATCCAGGCATGATACTATTGCAACCATCATAGACCATTTCAGGTAAGTATGTTAATAGGTTTTTGTCTACCTTAGTAAAACCACTTGACTTCAACCATACTAAAATCACTTGCTATATCATGAAATTACATACAAACGTTATTGCAATTCAGCCATTTTGTTACAGTGTCAGCCATCTTGAAATAGTACATTACAGTTATTTCACATGTTTTGTCTTTAATATAACTTTGTATAGATCTTTTTCTAAAGCATGCCAATTTTTGTTATATCACTGATTTTTTTTTAATATAATTCAAGATGGCTGCCAAATTAGAAATGAACGTACTTTTGGAATTACAACATAATAATATAAATATGTTACTATTTCATACAACAGTATAAGAAGTATATGGCTGTGTAATGATATTACTTTATTTAGTCAATCTTCTTCTGTCTCTGAAGCAAATTCTGAGTCAGAGTCATGTGTTACTTGTGTAATGTTTTTACACTTTTCATAGTTGGCTTCACACATGCACATTTCAGTGCAATCGACATCGTTCTGTCTACACGTGCAGCGTCCACGACATTGTCCTTTATTGCAGCCACATTTGACTAACTGAACTTGTGATTCTGGTGCTGGAGGAAGTCTTGACAAGACTGGGATCAGTTCGTTATTTGGCTCACGTGACCAACCTAGCGCAGTGTCTTCAAGTTTCTGTGGTTTAGCAACAAGAACCTGCTGCCAAATCCTACATTGCAGGTGTGCTCTTCGTGTATGTTCATGAATGGCATCTTATGTTGGTGGAAGTTTTTCAGTCCCCTGATTAACCTTCAGTGCCAGAAAGTGAGACCATCTTGCATCCTTTGCCTGTGTATGTGTGGACTTCTTTGTTTTATACAGCTGACACACAAGCTCTTCACATCCTTTAAGTACCATTTCACTGGGTTCATGACATTGTCACTAGCTGTAAGGAAGGCATTCCACCATGTATTTTTGCTTTTGCCATGAATGTGACCAGTTGTGTCACAACCACTGATTGCATGTAGACCTCTCAATGCTGCTACTTTGCATCTCCCAAGAGCATTGTAGATAGGCTCTAGTTTTACAAGATGACGTTTTTCACCTGTTCTTATGATCAATGATGCTTCTGAACCCAGGCTAGGCTGTGTAGATATTGCTAAAACCATCACATCCGTATCTGAGGATTAGATGTGAACATTTAACCCAGAGCTATGAACCTCGGCAGCATACAGTATAAGTAAGGTGTCTGCCTCTTCCTGAGTGCTCTGGATCTCTACAATATCTAATTGTTGCTGATTTGAATGGACACCTTGACGTGTTACCGAAGTAACTAATGAATTGCAGTGCTCTGTCACCTTTTCGGCAAGGTACAAGGTTATCTGGTCCTTTGTTTTAGTACTACTGAGAAAAGTGCCATAATCTTTTATAGGAGTTGTGTCTTCTACTTTGTAACATGGCTGCTGTTGCGACTTTCCTTTTGTGTGAAGCTTTCTGATTGCAGCTTTCAGAGAAGACTGAACACTGTAGTCATCAAATACAACGTATGTGCATATATATCCTTGCGACTTCCTATCTATAACTTTAACAAACTGTTTGGCAAGGTCATTACAGTTCTTGATGACCGATTTAAAAACCACCAGTTCCTGAACTACTGCCATTGCATCAAACAGAATACATGTCTGGTCAGGAATCTCTGTACTTGTGCTATTAGATACTGAATTTGCTATTGGTTCCGCTACTAAACGCTCCAACTGGTGCATGAGTTCTGCTTTGTCTTGACATGGATGTAGTCTACCATCACCTGTCATTAACTGCGGATTGGTGGTGGATAACTCGTATGTTCCATTTACTTCTTTCATGTCAAGTTCTCTTGAGGACCTCGCAATTACTAGAAGACGTGCCATGAGTGAGTTGGATGCCCGTAGACTTGTCTGTTCCATTGCTGTGTTGGTTTTTAATGGCTTACAACCAGCACTCCACCCAAGAACTTTTACCTTGCTCATATTTTCCCACAGATTTTTATTTCCACAAATCCGTTCTTCAACAAACAATCTATAAGCCCTTTCTCCACAAGATTCTGTTCCAAGTATGTTTTCTGCTACATTGTCAGGAAGTATGACTTTTGTCATCAAATTGAACAACTTAAGTTCAGTTCCATCATCTGAATCACCCACTCTGAATGGATTGGAGTTTGATAGCACTTTTGTTAGGTCATGTATATACTTCTCTTGTCGGTTTAATTTAGTGTTTGTCATTTGGTGTTGTGAAGTTCTTGTAAATTTTGTCACTTCTAACATGTTCTCCAACTCAGTGGATAGTCTTGTTAATTCAGGAGCACTTAGGCAATACCTAAGTAGAGCTTCAGGGTTTGTGGTTATTCTAGATACTCCTCCATCACCTTTGTTACCTTTGTTGACATATTCCTGCGCTTGGTCCACTCCAATAGCTGTAAATGCTACTGGGTTTGTCTTCACAGGGACAAAAATTGGATGCTGAAATTGTAGATATCAGATTTTGATGAGCTTGGGGTACATTCTTCTGCTTCTTGCACGCAATAGGTTATGTAAACTATCCTGTAATGCTGCACAAGCACCTGGGTTTTTCTGAAAAATAGCTTCAAGCAAAAGGTCATTCATTACTTGTAAGGTCACCTGATGACATTCTATGGCTCGGTTGTAGTGTATACTATTCATAATCTGCATGACCGTGACAGTGCTGTACATGTCTGCCTGAACCCATGCATCATCTAGTCCACTACTTTCAACTGTTTGACCAAGGCATCGCAATGCACACAAGACTGTATGAAAATGACTTGGCGACTCGATCCATTTATTTGAATATTGAGTTGGATCCAGGTAGGCAAGTTTAATAACTGTTTTGTATAATTCCATATCAAGCTAAACACACAGTGGTTTATGGGAAACATTACTTCTGACAAGCTCATTCAATTCGTGTAGCTGTAAGAGTGAGGTAATCAAAGTCGACCATTCATGGGCTGGTGCATTAATAAGAGGTATAGCATGTACCTGGTCAGGTGTTTTCTGATTATCTGATATTGAATCTGCATTGATTACAGAGTTGTAAGCAGCCCACACAGGTATACATTGTTTTGCTGAGGTAGCTTCCTGCGTGGCTTCCTGCTCCATGATCTGGAGGCCAGTATCTCCACTGACATTTGACTGTGTTACTGCTGTAGTTGCTTTATTGCCGTCTGGGTGTTCCATGGTCTGTGTTTCTGCACTGATACTTGGCTGTGTTGGTAAAGAGGGCATGTCCAACTCATGTATATTAAATACACCTTGGGTAGCTTTGCTGGTGGATGCCTGCTCATTAGTATGTGTGTCTGTACTGATACATGACTGTGTTACAACTGTAGTTTCTTCAGTGGCGGATGGTTGTTCCATGATCACTGTGTCAGTACTGATACATTTTTGCCTACAGAAGTATCGTGCCAGCAACCAAGCAGTGATACAATGTTGTGACTCCAGTGGCTTATCGAGATGTTGGAAAACTTGAAATTTAGGATAATGAGGGCTTGCTTTGGGTTTAGGTGCCCCGATAATATTACATGACAATAACTCTACACCAGTTAAAGATACATTCTTCAACTTCATAGTTGAAGATTTCGTACCCAGCTGTAGTGGTCCAACTATGGGTTCAACAGTTACTCCTTGTTGAGCTCCTTTCTGAAATACAGTTGCTGCGAGTGCATGAAAGGAGTTTTTACCATCTGGGGTATTTACCTTTGCATCGATATTGCCGATAGCCGCATCAATACTTTTGCCCTTACTCAAACCAGGAGGTACATAGACACCTTTGTTGTCATTCATGTTTGCCTGTACTTCACCTGCAGTCTGTGATACATGTCCTAATGTAGATTTGTATGAGGTTCCAACCCCAGCATGTACTAGAATATCAACCATTTTTTCACTTCTTGTTGCATGGTAACAATGCAGGGACATTCCTGTTGAGGGGTTTCAGTTCTGCTGCGAAATCCAGCCATGGGTGACTTATGGGTGGTTTATATGCAATCTGTCTCTTTGATTTGTATGCTTGTTTTATCTGTTGTGCTAGGGTGTTGCAACTACGGTGAATCATATTAGCACTTAATACTGTCTGGGATACAGTATGTCCCTGTATTATCCATCTCAGAAATATGTCAAGTTCATACGGTCCATTTGCTGCTGCTAGTGAACCACTAAATGTTCATGTCTTGGCTTGTTCGATGGTCCTGCGCACAATTTGTGCACATGGAAATATAACTTGCACCTCTTCAATGCCATTCTTGTATGCTGCGGCATCTACTGCTTCAGCTTGTGCTGCTTTTGAGTGAATCAATGTCGGCCTAGACTTAACTTTTGGATGTGTGAATTCTACATTCTCAATGTTTCTTTTAATTTTTTCTTTGAGCATGTTCCTTGTTATTGTTATGCTAGCTACACTGTGTTCCTTCATGATTTCACTATAATCTGCCATGCCTTCAGTGATTGGGATATATGCCCCAAAGGAAATGCTGTCATTCAACTGAGTATAAAACTGCATCTCAGCAGCTAAGAAAGCCACTGTTTCTTCTGTATCTTGTTCCTGGGCTTCTGCCTTTGAAACACAGTATTTTTTCCACTGTTGTGTCATGCAAATCTTGTGATACATTATGTCTCTTGACAAAGCATCGTTTTCTGTCAGGACATCATAGTTCACCTTCCATTGGGCAATATCTGAGTTTGTGATGATTTTCGATATTTGTGCCCCAACATTGGTAGAACGGCATTGATGAAGAGGGTGTCCAAAAATTTGACTTTGACAGAAGAAACACTTATTTCTATCAAACATAGGTAAATGTGACCGTGTATATCTCACTGTTGTACATGTTCCTGCACTGCCTGCTTGCATGCTTGCTGCTGTTGGTCGCCCTCTCTTTCTTTTAAGTTGCGAGGTATCCTTAGCAGCAACACTTTTATCATGGCGCTGTCTTGCTCTTTCAAGTTGAATGCAGTTAGCAATAGATGAATAGCATGTGGCATGCCATACAGCAGCTTTGTTCTTCAATGTTTCTACAGTCACTTTACAGAGACGCTCCCAAATTGGGATACACTCCACATCACCGTATTCAGCTCTTTGACATACTCTGTCTAAGAATATGGTGTAGCTGCTTTCTTTTGGATTGCTTCTTAAGGGCTCCTTTGTTGAGGTTTGACATTAAAGACACAGTTCAAAGTTTGTCTCTATGCATCGTTTCTTTCTTGTTGGTTCTGCCATGATTTATATCTTTATTAATTGAAATAAAAAAATAAGTATTATTTTAACCACTACAATATATATCTAACTTGTTACAGTGAAAATTATCATAATATTCAAGAAAGCTTCAGACAATTAACACAAATTTTATTTCTATGGCCGCCATTTTGAATTTGGCAGCCATTTTGAATTTTCACTGCCATCTATAGATATATCTCATCAATGTAAGTTGACATAGTATGGAAGTAGAAAAACATACATTATTACAAAGAAAGATGAGAAAGAAATGTAAAATAATGAGCAATATGTATTTTTGTTATGTCAAATTAAAAATGGCTGCCACAAATCCAAGATCGCGTCCAAAAAAATGTAAACCATATTTTTTATAATTTTATGATGTACTAAATGCAAAAAAAAATGATTTGCAAGATTCTACCCAAATTTTTCACGGGATTTGTTATTGTGACACAAGGGTATGCACTAATAAGCTCGCGCCGTTCACACGTGATACTGGTATGCAGTGAATGAGTGAATAAGTACAGCATAAAAGTATAAATAATGTATACTAACCAATTAAAACTTGTCCTGATGTTGAAAGTCTTACTTGTGTTACCTGCTACAGATCCACTTTTTATACCGTTTCAGTTACTTTTTGTATAAGTCAATCGGTCTTTCACTATCCAAGACATGTTGGTTCCTCTGTTGACCTATATTTAAAATCGTGTTACTCGTATGCATATATATATATATATACACAATTTACCTTTGATTTGTAAGGTGGTCAATTACATTTTCCCGTTATCACAACAATTCAACCAATGTGTAATGGTAATTTGTGTCTCAATGGCGGAATATGTATTGAGCTCGACGACCTTTATTACTGTGAGTGTGTGGATGGTTATGATGGAGCATACTGTGAACTGGGTGAGTTTTATTTATTATATAAGTTGTTGACAATGTTTTGTTTCGCACTCCTCTGATAAAAATCGGTTTATAGAGCTTATCTTATAAGTTCACAGTTACCAAAAGTTGGCATAGTTTGATTTCAGACGCTAAACTTGTGCGAAGTATAGAAGTAAACAAATATTAGTTGGGCCCAGGGTAACGATAATAGATAAATATACTAATAATTAGTAATGATTCTGTAATTTGTACGATATACCACTGTGCTGTCGGTTTTCTTGCAGACGGGAATATGTGTGAAACTAACCCTTGTCAAAATGGTGGGTTTTGTGAAGATGGTAATAACTCCTATATGTGTAACTGTCCCCCTGGATTTGTTGGCAATAACTGTGAAACAGGTAATAGTAATATGTAAATCAAATACATCCCAAATACATTACTAGCATTTGCATAATTATTACAACGCAGTTTAGATTCAACAGGAACGTTACATCACACCCAGCTCTCGGTTTATTCGTACAGAAGTGAACAATTGTGAATAAAGACCCTGTTACAAAAGGGACATTTGTCGTGATAGGATAAAAAACATATATATATGACTGCTCCTTTTTGTGAAACAGATATGGGAGTGACATCTCCAAAACGCCCTGTGTATAACATAAAGTTTCTGAAAGACGTTTCTTTTTTCATATACGAAATAAGGTAATGCAAAGTATAAATATAATATACAAATTTCACTAGATATGATCGCCATTAAGTTAATACATTCTTTTTAATAACACGACATGTTTTAATACATGGATAATACGTTTTGTTGATCAATAAATTCAACGTGTGATTAAGTGTACTTATGCCACTTTTCGTTTAATAATTTCTGCCAAGACGAGAATGACTGTGACCCAAGTCCTTGTCGGAATGATGGCACTTGTAATGATGGCGTCAATACATACACGTGTCAATGTAGTGAAGGATTCACAGGGCGTGATTGTGAAATAGGTATGTCATTATCTTTTAAACCAAATACTAGACGACTTGGTCGGACGATCATATTTATGACCATTAGTGTTTCATCATATAATTCCAGTTGCAAAACGTTATGTGGCATGATATTGAATTGATATTGATATACAATGCGCCACCCGCAGCGAATTACCTCATATACAACCTAGAATAACTTCATTCGAATGAATGGAAACCTAACCCCTGGCGAAATGTGAAGATGTTATCAACAAATATAGGTATGACCGCTCACCTATATTTGTGCAAAATGATTGTGTCACGATATGCAATGTATTATAATCAAGTGTTAGACGTACATTTATTACTACACGATTTAATATAATACCTCACTATTGCCTCTACGCTACTTCTATATCTTATCGAACCCCGTAATAATTATATGTATTTTTTGTTTATTTTTGAAGATGTCGATCACTGTGATCCAAATCCTTGTCAGAATGGTGGCGACTGCAACAATGGCATTACAACTTACACGTGTCAATGTAGCGAAGGATTCGCAGGGCAAGAGTGTCAAATAGGTATGTTATTTACAACAAATGCTAGAAGATTATTGATCCGGTTTAGATGGACAATCAATTTGACTACTCGTGCCGACTTGTCATATGTCATATAACTTACAAAACCTTGTGTGTCATAGAAGCGAATTGATGATGATATGTAATGCGCAATGTTGGTGATTGTATTTATAAAAAAACAGCTATTTACAGCTCGGTGCAATATGAAGAAAACAACATTTATTCTATTCCAATTGTGCAAATTTGAATCAGGGTACATTATATAATAACATCACAAATCCGGGAACATAAACTGTAGACACATAACTAATGATTATGGGCTCACCTCTATGTTGAGTTTTAACAGCAAATAAATCAAATGTTTTTGTATGTATAACAATATCGCAATGAATGACACGTTCATTCATTCAATACAGGCATGTGTCCACCCGAATGGTTATATTTCCAGTCATCGTGCTACTGGTTCAGTCCAAGTGATGTGTTGATGAAATGGGCCGAAGCAATTGAACATTGTAATACCATGAACGCCTACTTAGCAGTTCCGAATACGCCTGCTGAGAACATGTACTTATACGAACAATGTTATCCTAGAAGAGTTTATTTAAATGCGCATGGTTTAGCTATGTGGTTACTTGGCTGTACTGACATAGAGGTATTGTACATTACATTTGCTTCATTCATTGATTGCATTTTACGAATACAACATATAATTCAATAGTGTATCCGTCGTGAATCACAATTCAGAATACTGGCAAAATTTTATTTTATTAACCTATAATGACGGTAAATATGCGCTCTATTTAATAGAATGAAGGCACATGGGTATGTCTTGATCATACAATTCTCTCATATGATGCGTGGAATTACGGTGAACCTAGTAATAGCCAGGGTGACGAGGATTGTCTATCAATGGATATTCGTGATGGAGCCCCTCCAGCTGTTTGGAATGATATCACATCCACTATATGGGCAGCCCAATTTATTTGTGAAAAGGCACAAGGTAATATACATATGTGTTCCTACATCTCGTTCGAGGTTGGTTCCATGTTTTCACCGAAGTGCATTATTATACATTTACCAGCCAAGAAGTGATTATTATACGACTGACTACAACCAAAACTTTATCGAAATGGTGGATAATATGACGCTAGAAACACGTGACGCTGTACCTAACCATCATTGAACTTATGAACAAATATTGTCTAATAGGATGTTTTTTTTTTATAATTACAGCTTTCTGATCATTGGACGTTTTGATTTGCATTATCAAGAACACAATTCTCAAGATAAACTTTGCCAGAGAAGTATCAATTCCTATTTGTTATTTCACCTTCTTTGGTCTCACTTTCTAATAATGCATTGTTCAGTCATCATTGCCACGTGACTCGTCGAGAAACTGGTTACAAACTAATCGATCGATTTATAGGATCTGGAATACATATCTGATTAGAGTGTTTTACCTCATAACTTTGATTAGTATGTTGTGTGCTTACGTTATTATTTGTAGTAGACTAGTATTTTGTGTAACGTTTTGATTGTGTTATTTGCTCATATCACTGATGTACTTATACGTATATGATTTTTTAAAACATTGACAAAAATATAATCTCATGAATGATCCAAACATAATAATTATATAGTATTTTTTATTTGTAGGAAAACATTTACGCGAGTTTAATTAATTTGATATTGCAGATCAGTATGTTGATTTCCTGATTATTTAATATATCCCTCGAATACTCAAAAACTATTACGCAAAAATACGTAAAATACATAAAAGATCGCCGTTCATTGACGCATAGTATAAACCTGACATAATTTCACACTTACAATAGGCATTGTCGATGAATTTGCTGTTGTAGACTGAGGACAATATGACTAACCGCAATTGTATCACCTATAATACACGCTATAATTAAACCAATGGCATGGGTGAGATATCCACCTTTGATTTCACTTGCATAACGAATAGATAGCAAGTGTAAGCTAATCAACGAAACATATTCCATATATAATTCTCGTCAGTTTACTATAATGCGATCAAGGAATGTGTGTCTTTTTAGAAAACTCATCTGGTATTTTCGAAACTAATTGTTGGACATTATTGGACTTATAATATATAATATATTCAAAACTATTCATAAACAAATATATTATGAAACCACACAAAAAACATATTGAGGTACTGGCATATTGTGGGATTCGTCGGCCAAAGTGTCTAGATGTGCGCATCGACCAATCATATTACTGGACTAATTACTACACTTGCGCATCGACCAATCATATTACTGGACTAATTACTACACTGAAAATGATTACACTGAGCAGTCAAGATGTATGATGTAGATGAATTTACCATTTCTGTTTTTTAACACTGGAATGCGTAATCGGATATGTGTGCCGCATATCCTGCTATCAGCAAAATGTAAATGAATGTAATAATAGTGATGGTAGAAAGATATGATTTAACAAATACTCTACCGTCTAGACAAATGAATACAAATAAATTACTAAAACATGATTATTGTCATTGTCCCATTATTACGCTGAAATTCAAGGGAAATTGTTATAGTGGTCATTCACGATGTTTAATTAAGGTTTAAAAGTTGCATAAATTTGAGAGTTGTACAACGATTTGATAAATACAAATTGAACTATGATAACAATTGCTGGTAATATTCTAGTTTTGTAACAGTGTGGAATGTAGAAACAATAAGACAAACGCAATTTTACCATTTAAATATATTTCATTACAAACCCACAAACGGTACTACAAATGTTCTTTGGTAATACTGTATAGTAATATTTGTATTCACTATAAAAGCTACTACATATCACGTGCTCAGCCAGGAATATTCACTATTTGTGTGCCTGTCTGTTGTACATTTTCTTGTTGCTTATAAAGATAACAGCTATGTTTATGACATGACATACTATTAAAAGCCGACATTTATGTACCCTGGGATGGGCGGAGTTTAGTATTCTAGTTTGACTGATTATTCAACGACAGCAACTGTAAATCGTTCCTTGTATGCAGATAGTCAACGTCTGCGTTGATGTGTATAGTTACTGAGCTGAGCTGTGTAAAGTAAAATAAACAATTCTTGTGAGATTCCGAATTCAAGTCGGGTATATGCACAGTTTCATCTAGAGCGACATGGTCTAAGCTGTAATGTTCACATACATAAACCACGTTGTGTAGAGTAAATATGTTCGGCTTTAGTTTGTTCTACTTTAATTCTAAACCTGATCTCTGTACCCAGATTGTTTTCCATTCTGCCTTGTAAAGTTTTCTTCAAGATTACTTTCTACCTCAGACAACAAAGATTACTGTCTGATTATTACATGTATATAAGCACAATTCCTCTATGCCCTGTCAGGAAACGGCTATTGTTTAAGGTGTGAAAGAGCCTCAGTGCTCGGACAGCCTGGGCATGGTTTCCGCGAAGCATATCCTTTTGATAACCGAGTATTCGAAAGTCAAAAGATAATATTAAAAACAGTTTTGGCAGAAGACTACTAGAGCTATGTTGTCTGTTCACTTTTTAAAAAAAAGTTGGGAAAGATATGTGTGTGGATTATGTGATAGCATCTAGTTCTTTATTTCAATATATTGTTGATTTTGGTGTTGGAGAAGAAAGTATTTCTGACCATTTCCCGTTAATATGTAAATTAGAGATAAATGTTGGGTGAAAATGTTTAGCAATTTTGTAATAGGTATGTATTTTATAAATTAGATAAAGAAAAGTCTGATATTTTTATTAGAAATTTATTGTCCAATAAGGGAAGGGAAAGGTCACAAACAGTCATAAACTCCAGGACAGGTGACATAAACGATATAATTAAGAAATATTATGATTTGTTAAATTGGGCAGCTGCCGATTTTAAAAAATGTAATAAAGGGGTGGGATAGAGATCCAATAATCAACCCAGTTGGTTTAAAAGACAGTGTGGGATAGCAAAGCAAAATATGTATAAAGCATTACGTCAATTCAGAAATCGTCCCATTTTAGAAAATCTTACCCGTTATAAAAATTCCATATCTCTGTTTAAGGGGCTTTGTAGGGAGAGAAAAAATAATTATAACAGAATAGTATATACATTTTGCAGATAATAATGATATCTGGAAACGGGTAAAACGCTTTGCTGGAGTCAACACACAGAGACCAAATATTACACCTTCTGAGTGGGTTAACCACTTTCAAATGCTTCACAACCCAATATTTGACAACTCTGTTTTTGACAATACTGTGAAAGAATACCTGGAAAATTTGGATTTTACTTTTCAAGATCCAATATTAGGTGAACTAAATGGGACTATATCAGAAGACGAAATTATGAAAGCATTAATTGAATTGAAACCTGGGAAATCACCAGGACCAGATGGTATTTCAATTAATGAAACAGGTGTTCAAAGAATGCCCTTATTCCAGTTTTGAAATTTACTTTTAATGCAATATTTGACGCAGGTATTTTTCCAGAGGAATGGGCTAAAGGATTTATCGTTCCATTACATAAAAAATGTAATATAAATGACCCCCAAAATTACAGAGGAATCACGTTACTAAACTCCTTAAGTAAAATTTGTACGTACATTTTGATTAAAACGCTGGTAAAATGGGCAGACTCTATTGGGTGTGTCACAGAGTCCCAAGCAGGTTTTAGAAAGGTTTATTCTACCGTTGACAATATTTTTACTCTTCATGTTATTGTACAGAAATATTGAAGTAAATCAAAAGGACGGTTCTGCTGCGTGTTTGTTGACTTCAGCAAGGCCTTTGATTCAGTTAATCACAACTTACTGATGTATAGACTTTGCATTGATGGCGGTGGTAGGAAAATTTTAAAATCTATGTATAAAGGAGTCAAATCATGTATGAAGTGCCAGTATGGTATTACAAATTATTTCTCATGTAATGCTGGCATAGGACAAGGGTGTATGCTTAGCCTCTCTTTGTTCTCACTTTTTATAAATGAACTAAATAGTATGCGGGACAATTCAGGGTATCGGGGAATACAAATTACACAAGAGTTGATTAATTTATTCTTGCTCTTGTATGCTGATGATGTTAGTGACTCCCCTATTGGACTGCATAGATTTTTGGCAATATTAGACTCTTGGAAAATGGCAGTAAATATGGCTAAAACACAAATTATAGTTTTTAGACGGGGGATACTTAAAAAGGAGTGAAAATGGTTTCGAAATGGAAATCCTGTAAATACCGTTGGGTACTATAAATATTTGGTTTTACTTATTTCAAGTAGGAAATCAATAACAACGCTTACACAACAAGCGCGAAAGGTCATGTACACGATTTTTCGTATGATAAGAACAACTGGGAGCTTGTCTCACCAAGATTATTTTAAATTATTTGATAGTATGGTTCTGCCTGTTTTAAGCTATGGGGCTGAAATATGGGGGCATAGTAAATACCAGGTGATGGAAAGAGTACAGCTAAAATATTGTAAAAACATTTTTGGGGTAAAATCATCAACACCCGATGAAGTAGTTTTGGGAGAATGTGGCAGGTTTCCAATTTTCTTGCATACATATAAGAAATGTCTCAAATATTTTTTTTAACTACTAAAAATGTAAAAATAGAGTCACTAGACAAGCATATGATTTGGCTATTTCACTTGATAATAATGATAGGGAATCTTGGGCAACAAAAGTAAAATATCTATTATCTGTGCATGGGTTCGGGAAGGTATGGCTATGGCTGGGACCAGGAGACTTTGATCCATGTTTACACCTATTTATGATCAGAGCATCTGATATATTTGAGCAAGAATGGTGGGAGGATGTTGTCTCAAAAGATAAGCTGCGGACATATCGAAATATCAAAACTTCATCCACCCAGAAGTATATTTGTATTGTCTAGAAAACTGATAAATTAAAAAGGGCTCTTGCTTGTATCAGGTGCTCTAGTCATAGGCTAGAAATAGAACAGGGTAGATTTGTGGGACTGGATGTAAAACAGAGAATATGTAAAATTTGTGAATCCCTTGAAATAGAGGATGAATTCCACTTCATTTTAAAATGCCCTATGTATGAAAACATTGGTAACAAATTATTACCCTCATGGTCATATACTTATCCAACATTGGATTTTATTCCATTATGGCAAATAAATCTGACCAAATAATTACAAAACTGGCAATGTCTGTACATAAAGCACAATTTCTGAGACAAGAATGTATTAACATGAGGTGACTTTTGACCTCAGGAAAGTATTTGTTATATATTTATTTTTCCATTTAAATTAAGAAATGGGCTAGTGGCCTTTAAGAACTAAATAAAGATTTATAGATGATCGTAAATCTACATTGAAAATCGTCATAGAAATTCACATTCTATTAAAACGATCGATTCATTATTCCTTGCATATTCTAGTTTTTACAACCGCAAACAGACCATATATTTTAATGATTTGGGTGCAAGACAAGAAAATATTAAATAGCTTATTTGCATCTTGATGAAATTTACAAAATCTAAGATATAAAATGTAGTAAAACTTATGTATGCATGTGTATAAAGAGGATAAACATACCAAGGTAAACTATGCTGACATTTCCAGTCAAATACATCCTGAAAAGGTCAAGAAATGTTTATAAAATAGATGTTATAATACATGGTTCGTCTCCCGTATGCATATATAGCAATTCCACTAAATTGTATTAATTAGTTTGTTAGTATTCAGATAGGGAGTATAATGACTTGTGAGACTCTTGGTTATTTAAATTGTAAACACGCCTATATGTTAGTCAAGCATGGTATACTCAATAGTCATCTGTGAAATAGATATATCCCACACAAAGTATGCATATTATACAACATGTATATTATACACTAGATTAATTACATTCAAAATATTAAAATCACATCAAATTGTAGGCGTTTTTTGTGAGTTCAACAATTTCTTACTAATCACTTTTTATATACATACTTTTTGTCATTTACCTTCAAAACGTTCAAATGACGGAACTGTCGTTCAATAAAATTATTATTGTACTCAACCGATTAAGTTATTTGCTTTTCATCCGCTGCAGAAAATACTAGAGCTTTCATCATTTTCTCAGGTTAAAATATTAACAAATAAACAACTTGGCAAACAAAATCATATGTGTCTAGTTTTCTGTCAATAATAATTGTTTAATCATTTTTCTTAAACGAGCTGCGTGAGATAATTGACCTAATTGTAGCCGGGATATTATTCCATATTTTTGCATCATAGTATGTCATCGAAAACTGGCCAAAAATTGTATGGGTATACTCAACAAAATGTTTTTGATTGTGGAGTTGTCTGGTTTAATATGAATGATGGATAGGTTTGAAATAGTCATTAATATTAAGGGCAATTTATGGTGGATTAAGTCATGGATGAAAGTACAGGTGACTAATTTGTGCATTTTATAGATATCAAGGATTTTTAAGTTTTTGAATAAAGGGCCGAGTGTTCAGTGAACGAACTAAACGTCATTGCGCGAACTAAAATTTGTTGGGTCATATAAATGGCATTTACGTGTGAGTGATATGTTTTACCCCAAACCTCCAGTCCATAAGTAATATTCGGCTGTATAAGGGAGTTATAAAGCAATATTAAAATGTTTAATTTGTAAACAATGTGATGAACATCGTAGCCGAGCTAGTGATTGCAAATGGCTTCGAATATGACAAAACAAAACAAGTATGCTTCTGGTTCTATGGTGATTTAAATTGACAGTAAGGTAAGTAATTAACTTGTCTAAAGTACATAAGTCAGCCTGCCATACCAAAGAAAGATACTGTTTGAATCGTTCCACAAATGTATTTATAAAAACATTAACATTTCCAACTTCTTGTGCATGCCATACACCATCCATATTACAAATGGAAAGTAAATTTTGGATGTCACTGATCCACGTGTGTTTTGTTCTGGTTCCCGACTTTTCGATACTGTATAGCATATTGTAACATTTCTTGGAATACCTTGAATTTAGCATGGAAATTAATTTTGCCCAATATTTAATACAGCGTTTCACTGTGTACTGATAAATAAGATATCTCCCACATTCTTCTAGAATACTACTATTTGGTGATCTATTTAAAACACCAAGAAATACTCTACATGCAAGATATTGGACTCGGTCTAGATGTTTATACTCTCTAAAAGCCCAGATTTCCGCCCCATATATTAATATTGGTAGTATAATTGTATCAAAAACCTTATAGTAGGTTCGATAGGATAGAGGGCATAAACAATTAAAAGCTTTAAATGTAGAAATGAAGGTTTTTTCGCTTGCTGCGCCAATAACTTTGTCACCATTGACCAGTGGAGTCTACAAGAGAACATAATCCCTAGATATTTGTAGTATGAAACGGTGTGAACACCCATCTCTCCATAAACCCACTTTTCGTTCTTTGATAAATGTTCGCCGACCTTGAAAACAATTTCGCTCACAATACAATTCTAGTTTATCTAGTAACCTCTGGAGCCCTACAACTGAATCTGATACAACTGCAACGTCATCAGCTAATAGAAGACAGAACAAATAGGAATGGACTTTTAACATACCTGGCGAACACCCATAGGACACTGAAAGTATTCAGTATATCCGTTTAAAGTTTTAACACATGATTTTACATTTCCATAGATATTATGTAATACCTTACACATCTTTCCATTTACTCCCCCTTTGAGAAAGTCATAACAAAGACGTTGTCACCCTACATTATTAAATGCTTTGGAGAAATCCGCGAAGGTGCAGTATATTTTTCCCCGTTTCTTGATTATATATTTTTGGACAATGTTGTATAATGTCGAGTATCCATGACGAAAATCAGCAGCCTGTTCTTCGTTTATTTTCCCCAGAGCAATCAGCCCCAAAAGTTAAACGCACATTAAGAATTCACGTAAAAACCTTTCCAAAAATATCAAGTAGTGAAATTGCGCTCCCTAGCTCCCTGGATCAACCCTCGACCCCTTTTTATATATAGGTATAATGATTGCATTTGACCAATCAATTGCTATTTTGCCGGAATCGAGGATCCTATTGAACAGGACGTGCAGATATGGCAAACGCATATGAACAGAAGATTTAAAATACTCCCCAGGCAAACCAGTCTTGGTGAGTTAACATTCTTGTGCCACCTGATGCTTTCAATTATTTCTTTGCGTCTAATTGTTGACCAAAACAGCTTAGGATTTGATTTTCCAAATATTCACGTTTTTTGGTCCTGCATATATTTTTGAATTTGTCCCGAACATCCCGGTATTCACGTATACGGTCTACACTAATTGTTTGACGGAAACTTCGCAATACCTTATATTGTTTATTAACTATATGAAGTGCATTCTGTATCAAACCCTATTGGTTGATCACGTTTGGTACTTTTATTCGAACTAATCATGTGACATTTCCCAGCTACGTCCTATGGATTATTTTAGCACAGACTGTGTTTGCAATATCTGGAGCTTCTAGACTAACGTTTAGTTTATTTACTGTGGCCTCTGAAGAGATAATTTGCGTGAGCACCAACTTTATGCTGCAGCAGCATGACAAAGTGAAGGTCAAAGGCAAATGGTCAGACTGCCCCAGATTCTATCAATAGAAGAATCTAACACTTTATAAAACAATGATGATGAAACAAGTGGCCGTTATCCTATTCTGTAGAAGTTCCCAGGTTGTTGTTATTGGCTAACATGGTTTTTGTGCGAGTTCTTGGTCCGGTTCTAGTTGACATCAACAGTTTATTCACCGTCTCTATGGGGTGTGGGTCATTTTGTCACGGTTTTGTCGTCACTGATCACGCCCAATTTGCCATTTTTATAGTATCCCTTGCGTCCTTGTTTTCTCAGATTAGCCAGACATCTACGCTGCCGTTTGGTTTTATCACTACCAAATCCAATTCACTTTTTGGTCAGCGCGTGTCGACAGCGCTAATATTTTGTCTTCGAAATGATGAAATTTTACGATAATTGGGTTTCCAGTTGATTGACCTATATGCGATGTGCGCTTACGATATCGCGATTTATCCATGATTTTGCTTTCACCTAACTTCTTGTTCGATATCATAAAAATTGACAACATCATAATCCAAATTTTGGACAAAATTTGCAAGTGGGTCTAGTTTCTGGTTTAGTGCCTCTACATCTAGTTGTTAACATTCGTGCTCATTTTTAATGCACCCACGTCAGTTTTGTGTTCGTTACTGTTTTGGATAAACTTTTCAATCTGTTAGCTAAATTTGAACACGTCTGTTGTAGTTTATCTTGGGTCGCTTTCATATTGAAGATTTCTGTAGTTGAGTTGTCTATTTTACCATTCAGTTTTTTGCCTATTTTGCGAACTTCTGCCATCAATTCAGTATTGCTGTCTGCCTTAGTCGCGTCCTTTGGGACTGAGTTGGATTTCACATTGCCAATACACTGAGATGTGAAGTAACAAAATGGGATTATTTACAATGGCAACAATTTTGTCAATGCATTTAGGAGGAAGCTAATACGCGTAATGCAAATTAAAATTCACGAAATAAATGAAAAACACAATGTGACCAGAAAACGGAATGCATTTAATATTCTACCTGTAAAGCAGCAGCACTGTTTGTGAGCTGGACGTCAGCATCAGCTCCCAGGACATTAAGAATTTCATCAATCCGATGATCGTCTTCATATTCAAAATTTATTTCCACTAACTCCACATTATCCACATTATCATTCACTACATATACAGCTTCTTCCTCAACAATCTGAGCCATGATCATATCACTTTCCACAATACCTATGTCATTATTCACAACATCTATGACACTCACTTTGTTATTATTATTTCCCAACTCAACATTCTGAGCCAAGTTCTTGTCATGAAAAAGCTAGTCAAATAAAATCGTCAGCCCCGCACTGTTTCGCTTGGAAACGCTTACTTAGTTCTATCATTCCTATAGTAACAAAACAAATTAAAAACGGAAACGGAATACCAACTCAAGTTTTTCAGTGAATACGATTTGATTTATCTGTGAATAAACGTGCCACAAATGCCGTGGTTTTGCTGCAAATAAACCTGGAAACTAAATGACAAGCAACAAAATCCAATTAACATTGAAAGCAATGACAGAAAACAACTTTATATCAGTACTGATACTTTACAAACTTATTTATTAGTTTGGTAATGGGGATTCAACATAGATATACCAGTTTACATCTCAGTTTATAAACAACACAACATTAGTGAAGTCTAGTGCAATATATTTTTCATGGTGCCTTCTCTGTCCATTTATATTTTTCTTGAATGTGCCAATCTTTCTTTTCAAATCCCCGTAGCGGTAAACCTGGCTCTATTTACTGTGCTCTGCACAGCAATACATTACCGGGACGGGAGAAAAAATCCGTACAAATCTCATCCAAGCAATTGGGATTATTAAAATAATACTAAAACAAGTCGTACATAATAAATGAAACACAATAAAATATAAAACATTTATGTCATTAAAACATGTCGTAAATGCAACAAATTGTATTCATGAATATTTGAGTTATTATAACAACAATTTAGGGAATATACTTATCAATGGCGTCTTTCCAGATCTTAACCTAAAATGCCAAATGTCCATCATAATCTTATTGACAATTCGAAATACAGGTAATATGCGAGGATATCCGTAATTATAACACAGCTTTATTATACTAAGCTTCTTTAATTGGTGATATAAACGAATTTGTTCCAGTTCTACTCCAAATAGGTCTTTCGAATGCATAATCTGATATTTGTGCTGCACTTAGTAGCTGACTATTCGATAATAGGGTCAACTAGATACAACAATTATTTTCTTATTTTGAGTACATTTTTACGGTAATAACAAGCTGAGCAGACAGTTAATACTTTTTTTATTTCAAAGAAGTTCATGCATGTTTTATTTTCGTTCTAATCTGTTCCCATTTTTAAACGATCGACTCCTTATTGGTTCCTGCTCGCCGAGGGAAAATGCCGTAAACTTTACCAGAATAAAAAAGAAAGCAACTACAAATATCAATATATTAATAAATGAATACATATAATACCATTGACCTGAAATCCATGATAGAATATTTCTAACAATACGCTATCGGTGATCGTTTGTTTTACTTCACGAAGATTCCATATTGTCAAATTCTTCTTCCGCAACTAGCTATGAGTCATTTTGAATGTCAGAAGCCCAAAGTTGATACAAATATCATGAAGAAATTCTCTTCTGCCTATTTACAGTGATGCTGATAAAACTGGTATTCATAACGTATCAGGGTTATTTTTTTAAACGTTTACCCGAAACATAATAATCGCCATAAATAAATTAAGGAAATTTTACCAAATTCATAGTAAATAACAGAACTCGGGATATTAATACAATTTCAAACATTTCAAACTTTCCGACGCTTTTTTTGTTGTTGTTGTTGTTGACAATCTCCCCTTATTCAATCCCCAAACTTGTCTTGCTCTTATAGATTTTTCATTTAAACCGGTACGTCAGTAGAAGTGTATTTTGCAAAGCCGTGTTCAGCAATTCCTGTTTAGCCATGAACGATCAGTTTACTATTGTGCCCAGAGTGTCAGTGAGTAGAAACATTCCCAGGCTCTGATTACAGCGGACTATAAAAAGATTCTAAAAGCCTGTCGATGTGAACAAAGAAACCGTAGCATGCAAAGTTCGAACAATGGGGATAAAGTTGGGCTAATTCGTTCGTGAAAGTTGACTATTGTTCAGATGTTTTTTCTCCCTGGTGGGGATATATAATTTCCTTTTAAACGCCGGCGTTCGATTATCCATCCTTTATTATTCAGTCTACAATAAATGAAACGCCATCAGATATTTTCGAGGTAAGTTTTCTGCTCTATGAAGTATTTATAATTTGTATTCATGATTATGGACGGTCCGCTAACCGTTAATGCTGGGTGTGCACCCGACTACCCCACCAGGATTAGTGACAGACACGCTAACCGTTACTGCTGGGTGTGCACCCGACCACCCCACCATAATTATTGACAGACACGCTAACCGTTACTGCTGGGTATGCACCCGACCACCCCACCATTTCTATCCATTTCTTCTACTGTAGCCATTATCGTCTGCAGGTTGTCAAGGGAGCCGGTTAACAGGATGCGTAAACGTGTCCATCTGCAGTGCCAAACTTATCGATTAACGCGATTGCATACACAATCTTAAGCTTGTTACTGATTATGAAAAATGTGCCTTTTTACCAATACGAATTACCTTAAAACATTAAGATATACACCCTGTATTCTTTATGTTATTAAAGGCATATAATAAAAATATTACCGCCCGAATATAGGCGTTAATCATATGGAAATATCTGCTTAAAACTGTTTTTTGGTCATTTTGTGCACGTTTTCGACACGGCTTATCAGCCACCCCAAGTGCCAAATCCATGAAATAAACAGCCAATGTCAATAGAGTAGCCTAGGTATTGAAATGGATAAAGTACTGGCAAACCAACTTCTGCATAGGTATGTTTCTAAACGCATGCTTTTTGGTTGATTTAGTCATCTTTTTTGAACTCAGAAACCCTCAAAACCTAATATTACATGTACGAACAACAAAAATCTGTCAAGATTTAACGTTTTTCCCGTAAAAGGGATGTTGGGTGTTCCCTCTTTGAACTCCCTCCCCGCGTATACTAGTCCTACCAACTCTGAATATGTCCTCACTTGGTGACGCATGTCAGAGCTATAAACGGGCAACATTACTCATTTCGCCCAATCTCCCGCTTTTATCGCATTTTAATCAACCGCATATCGCTTAATTACCGACCTCAAAACGACCACATTTGTATTCCTTTCTTTTCTCATTCGCTTATTAAAACACAGGCACATCAGTTTTTTTAAATGGTTGTTTAATGCTTAGTGATTGAGAATTGAACGAGTATTAACCATTATTCAATTCCGAACGACACTTCTAATCCATCACACTTTGTATCGTTCGCCAACGCAACTTGAACTATGATCTTTTGCAGACGGTAGATATTTCTGGGTTCGCGCGGTCGAAAAATAAAGCGGAAATTATTCAACAAGCGGTTGCAAAAGAGAGTGAAAAAAAGCAGAAACGAGCAGGAGGTTGGGTGAAATTAGTACTGTACATTCAGGTCCTTTGTAAAAAAAAATACGATCATCCAAGATCTATCATTCTGAAGCGCGCCAAAGACAGAAAAAATGCAGTTTTGAATATTGACCCGTTCGTATTTTTTAAATGAGCCAAAACAAATTGTATGATCGATCGATAGATCGAAACAGACTTGTTTTGCAAGTTTTAACGGCTACGTTCTATTGAAGATAGACTTCACTGTCGGAGTTATTACCGAAGATAATGTACGACATATTAAAAATCGGAAAAAGCAAAAAAAACAATTGGTTATGTGAAATTGATTAGCATTCATGTTGGTCCAATCAGTACTGCTGTATCTGAACGTTACAACCCGGACCAGTTCGACGAGTATTATTGCAAATGGCATTTCTTTCTCTCTGGTCAATGAGTCCAGAATCAATTGAATATAGAAGTATCTTATTTTAGAATGATTTTCATTTGGTGTCACGTGATAGTTAGTCTGATTTATCATATAACATCACAATTAGGAGTACTAGTATACCCCAAATCACTCGAATAGAAAACGAATTCCGATGAGGTTGTGATTATTCAGATTTTTGACAACGTGTAGGGGTGAATTGTTAATAGGTGAAGTGATGTTAAAAAAATATAAGTGGTTCATCGTCTTGCGTACACCGCAACAACAATTCTCTCACCAACTGAAAAAACTGATGCGTAAACAATTAATTAATTATCATGTTTACCATAGTGTTTTCAATATATTCGTTTTGTGATATAACAGTGTGTACATTCTAAATCTGCAAAGAGCAAAAATATAATTTCACCCACAAACCTGCATTTTTACTCTATTTAAATACAATCTGACTAGTTTAACATGTTTGGTCACATGGTCGTGATATCGAAAAAAAATGAAATCAATTTCTCATAATTATATTCCCCGCAGTGAGAACAATTTCTTGACCCAACAGTTTGTTTCTACAGGGCATAATGCAACAACATTTTAGGTGATCATCGTAAAAAAATAATTCATACGAAATGTGAAAATGCTATCAACTCTTAAAGTGTGACCGTTCTCCTATATGTGTGGGAAATCTCAACATGCAAAATACATGTATATTCTTTTACACATTTGTTACCGCACGATTTAGACTCGAATGACATAATACTACACTATGGCCTCTTCGATACGTTTATATGTGATCGACTGTAAAAAGACCCCAATAATGGTATGTGCTTTTTTCATTAAATGTACATATAACTATTTTTTGTTCGTTTTCTTTTAAGAGGTCAATCACTGTGATCCAAATCCTTGTCAGAATGGTGGTGACTGCAACAATGGCATTACTACTTACATGCGTCAATGTAGCGAGGGATTTGCATTGAAATATTGTGAAATAGGTATGTCATTTACATAAAATGCTGGGATGGTATTGTTCCATTGTTGGTCGGACGATAGTATTTATTACTATTCGTGCCGTCTCGTCATACAATTCCAGTCACAAGCCGTTTTGTGATATACCAGTGCTCTTGGCACGGATCTAGAAGCCGTACCTACACACGAATTGATGACGTCACAAAATACATGACCTTCAATCGGGGTCGTTTCCTCGGTATATACGAATTGGTATATACAAATTACAATAAAGATACTTAAGACATTACACATAAGGTAAAACAAATCGTGTGACAATATAATGATAATAACGGTAATAAATCCTAGCTTAAGTGAACAGAACGATCATATAGTCAGTTGGGTGACGCCGAGGGTCACGCACTTGTTGCAAAATGGCCGTGTGATTGAAACTGGGTCATGGCGTGACGGGCGAGGAAGACATCATTAAACACCCTCAAAATCACAATAAAACGGCGAAGTGGTTGCATGTTACGGCGTAGCCAACATGGGAAATAAAAAAACGCTCAATACAAACGACATGGGTTCGAATCACACACACTCACCAGAACCGAAGCAATCAGAAATGAGCAATCGTTTTGGCTTTTCCGTTCAACTCATCGGAACACTGGAGTAGTTAGAAAAATGAACACCACTTAACGACCAACGTACACAAGCGTGCCCTCAAAATAAAACAAAATTAGCTTGAAAAGACAGTGGGTTCGAGTCCCGCTCAGAGCTACCGTAAAAACGTAAATCAAATAAACTGAAATCACTCAAACCGTAAACAAGTAAGCAAAGAACGTCGCGAAAAAATAATAAACCTCACAAAACTCCACCATACAAAACTGAATGAATAAATAATATAATAACTTATGTCTCAATTTGTTCAACAGGCAATTTGTTTCCAGTCACAAGAGATAAACAAGACTCAAGTCAAGCTAAGTTTTGTTAAAGTGTCGATGGCGTTCCCTATATTACGAAAACAATTCAGGCAACAGACGAATATCTTCTGTGGTGTTGTGGAATTTATACTGTGTCTGCGGAATTGTTGATTGAGGGTTCGAAGTCAGCAGTTAACATTTTGTTAGAAAGTTTCACAATTAAATCAAATATTCAATGATACCAGTATATTTATTTCATTATTTTAACAACTTGCAATGGTGTTAGTTGGTCAAACACGAGTTCTTACACCTAAATAAGTATCAAATATTTATCCACACATTTATTCTCTCAATTTAACAACCTTGTAGAGGTGGAAATTAATTGAACAACAGGTATTTACTCACAAATATAATGGTCAATATTTGTCCATACATTCATTCTGTCAATTTAAGAATTTGTAATTGTTGGAATTAATCAAATGAGAGTTGTCTACACCAAAATAAGTTTCAAATGCTTGTCACTACATTTATTCTCTCAATTTAACAACTTGCAATGGTGTAAAATTATTCAATGAGAGTTGTCTACACCAAAATAAGTCTAAAATATTTGTCCGCACATTTATTCTCTCAATTTAACAATTTGTAATGGTGTAAAATAATTAAACGAGAGCTGTCTACACCAAAATAAGTATTAAATATTTGTCTGCACACTTATTTTCTCAATTTAACAACTTGTAATGGTGTAAAATAATTAAACGAGAGCTGTCTACACCAAAATAAGTATTAAATATTTGTACGCACATTCATTCTCTCAATTTAACAACTTGTAATTGTGGGAATTAATCAAACGAGAGCTGTCTACACCAAAATAAGTCTAAAATATTTGTCCGCACATTTATTCTCTCAATTTAACAACTTGTAATTGTGGGAATTAATCAAACAAGAGCTGTCTACACCAAAATAAGTATTAAATATTTGTCCGCACACTTATTCTCTCAATTTAACAACTTGTAATGGTGTAAAATAATTAAACGAGAGCTGTCTACACCAAAATAAGTATTAAATATTTGTCCGCACACTTATTCTCTCAATTTAACAACTTGTAATGGTGTAAAATAATTAAACGAGCCGTCTACACCAAAATTAATCTCAAATATTTGTCCACACATTTATTGTCACAATTTAACCACTTGTTAATAGTGGAAATTACTTAAACGCGACTTGTTTAATCAGCTGACATCAATGCAACTTACCCGCAGACAGTGCACAACAGAGTATCATTATTGAGCAAATATAAACAGGAACGTGTCTTGGCATTAGGTTTAGGGTCGGGTCAGGTATGGGCAACGGAATTATTAACAGGAACGTGTCTTGGCATTAGGGTTAGGGTCGGGTCAGGTATGGGCAACGCAAATGGCAAACACCCAATTGGCAAAATGTACACTAACGGGTTATGCCATGTATATAGTTTACACAAGTAAAAACACAAAATTGCCAATTTTTTGGACAATTGTAACTCAATAATAGAAATATGTTGTATTTCTATATATATATACACTATATACTCTTATCAAATGCAAATACAACCAGTCAATCCATCGTGGTCTTGTGGGTCAGTTCTCTGCATAGTGATCAGGAGTAGCTGGGTTCAATTCCCTTGCCTGCCCGTCTTTTTCTCGCAAACACTATTTCGCAATAAAGAATCCAGTATGTTTCGTTAGATTTTTGAATGCTAGTGAAGACAGTGCTCCTATGAATAGGACTTAAACACTATCACTTGTGTGAAGGCACTCGTGGTAAAGTGGTCAAGACAGTGCGCTGGGAACTCAAAGATCGTAAGTTCGAATCACGGATTGGACACTCCTACAAAAGACATGAAAGACGTTAAAAACATAAACAACGGATTCAAAAACTGAAGTCAGAAAAACAGAACACAAGAATACTGCCTCACATGGAAGCCAGTCGAAGTCGAAGTCGATGAAGAACGAACACAGTTGAAAGCTGTAGGTTACGTGCAACAACAGACAAATGGGTCCTTCCTTTTGTATTGACCCCCTAATGATTACTGATCCCCCTTTCTAACTCTTCCCCAAAAAATAATATATCGACCCCTTTTAAAATGTATTGACCCAAAAATTAATGAATATTCATGAGCACAGAAACTGCTACGTCATGAATAAATTAAAAAAAATTGCATAAAGTGTAGGTACGTCTTCTGGAGTCCTGCCGTGCTCTTACATATATAACAACGTCGCAATAAGGGACACGTTCATTTCTCCACACAGGCATATGTCCACCCGAATGGTTATCATTCCAGTCATCGTGCTACTGGTTCAGTCCAAGTGATGTGTTGATGAATTGGGACGAGGCAGCTGAACATTGTAATACAATGAACGCCTACTTAGCAGTTCCGAATACGCCTGCTGAGAACATGTACTTATACGAACAATGTTATCCTAGAAGAATTTATTTGAATGTGCATGGTTTAGCTATGTGGTTACTTGGCTGTACTGACATAGAGTTATTGTACATCGTAATAATTGTGATTACAGTTTGTTTTCCTTTCAAATCGTAAAATTAACAAATAATTCAAATCTTCATTTATTTAAAATAAGTATGTGCCCTGAATCGATATTCATAATACACATATAACCTGTTTTATTTTCAATATTGATTACATCTTGTAATGATGACAAATATAATTATTATTAAATACATTTAGAATGAAGGCACATGTGTATGTCTCGATAATACAATTCTCTCATATGATGCATGGAACAGCCGTGAACCTTGTAATTACGCGGGCAACAAACATCGAAATGCTTTAACCGTGAGACACATCCCTGGTAATCACGTAATCTCGCCAACGACTGCAGCGATTGGCTTTGCATGTTTACTCCGCCGCGCCTTAGAGTTTAGGATAGAGTTTGTAAGATTTGTACGATAAAAAGAAAAGAAGTGAGCAGCGAGGGGTTACCTCAGCTCACCGATTGGGTTAATATACCTGGACTGTAATGAACTAATGTATATATCTTTGGGGTCGAGTCTGGTATCTCTACGTATAATTATTATCAGCTGAGCGAGTCACAGTTTTTCAAACACAACGCTAGTATTCTAGACTAAATAAATGCATAATTAATCAGTAAATATATGAGTTAAACCCGGGGGTGTCACACTGTTAATTTGCATAAGACTGAAACCCAGACTCTCTACAACGGTTCTTGGGAGCACGTAACCTATAATTGGATCCTGACAAGAGGGAACATTATTTACAGAAAATACCGAAGTATCTTGTACATAATTCGTGAGTAAGCCCGAGATTTAAATTAAAAAAGTTTATAATTCCCATGTACCAACAGTTCTATATGAATAGATGTATACATGATCGTAAAAGTAGAGGCTTACCAAAACGGGAAAATTGTTACAAAATATAGCGATTTTATTTCCATAATTCATAATTTCAAAATAATAAAAATAAAGCGTATGTCATTTCCCAATGTCGGATTCATTAGTAAAATTGTCCTCCTCCTCGAAGGGTGGCTTATTGATCCCTATTTGGCATTCCACGCCAGATGGGATTTGAATTAGAATCTAATAACCACATTAGTCAGATGAACTCACGACTATCAGTGTCCGGTTTTGTCATATGATTCTTAGATCCGTGTTTCATATCTAAAAAACAGTTTGTAAATCCAGGGTTTTAATAAGCCGTTTCATTTTTGTGATTTACAGCTTCTCAAGTTTAAAATATAACTAGCGTCACGTATTCGTTTTACAGAATCAAAAATCATGTCTTGTAAGGAAAGACTGATGTTGTTGATACTCTTTCCACTGTTGGTGGCTAGTTCTGAAAATGGTTTTGAGCAGATAGTCGACTCAAGACGATGTAATCTTTCGGCGTTATACGTAATTGAGCGCAGACTAACCGACTTGGCGGAAGACATGCAACGGGCTCTCCACCAGGTCATTGACAGCGATACAGGCAAGTGTTTTATTCTGATTGTTAAAAACGTTCATTTTGTTGGTAGCCAATAATCTCGACAAATTCATAGGGACTACTTCATGCCCTCCTATCACATTAAATTTATTTAGCCAATGAGTCATTTGATGACAGGCTCGTATCAAATGAAAATCAATAGACGTGTTTAGTGATTCTGATCTGAATGCCGTAAACTAGACATTTCTTTTGCAGTTTCCATACAAACACGCAGCACATACATCGTAATTATGTGAGCCCATGTTAAACACGTCGTAAAGCGATCTGTTTATTTGCATAGATTATTAAAATAATAATCATAATTGGAAGACATTCATTCAAATTTCATCAAACCCATTATGTCTGCATTATGTACCTAGTTTTTAAACAAAATCAGTGAAAGGTTTCTGGGAAATGGGTAAGACACACAAGTAACAAAAATGGCCACCGGTTGGCCATTTTGAATAAAACTGTGAGCATGAATGTGTGAGAAAAACCGGCATTGAGCAAAAAGAAGAGAAAATCAAGTTTGATTGAAATCGGACCAGGCACACCTAAAAGCTGTTGAAATGTTGATACTGAAATGATGGCTAGTCCCTCAAATGTCAATGGAATGAAAACAAAATGTACATATCTAGGTAATATTTATTATCTGTTGACATTTTTTGAAAAAAAATCGGACACATATATAAAACCAACACGGCCGCATATCGACCATTGGAAATATCTGACGTACACAAGTAACCCATCTTATTTTATATACATGCTAAGTTTGAATAAAATTGTACCAGGCGTAATTGAGAAACGGTTTATGATAAGTTAATGATTATACAAAAATGATCACCAGACATTTTTATTAAAATCCAAAAAGTCGGAACAGCGTACAACGCAATATGGCTTGTTTTGGTACCAATTTACACACAATCTGTGAAAGAGTATCACATGAAACAAATGACCGTCAGTCAAACATTCGTCATTGACATTGACTAAAATCAATGAAAACGGGCACATATGCAAATCTGTTTTGAAACAAAAGGTCCGCCAGTTCGTTAAATGTCATAAAAGCGGAAAACTAATCGACATGCACACTAAATATTTTGTATTTAAACAAATAAGTCAATGAACAATCGGGAGTTGATTAACGACAAAAAATCAAACCGACAAACTGCCATTTTGAATGAAATCACCTAAACAACGGTATCAGTATCCTATTATGTGTGAGGTTAATACAAAGATTGAATACAATCCACCCAGGCGTGCCTAAGAAGCGATTGATGACATGTTAGATGTCGATATGTATAAAATTGTCTTGAAACTAACTTGTATTAAATAAAATTGGTTCAGACACGTACGGTGTTGTATCCATGCTAAATTCAAGAATTACATTTCTATGTGAGAACGTAAAATTAGGTCATTACATTTCTGTATTAGCATATTCCGTTTGTACATAAGTGCATTTCACTATTCGTAGACGTATTCCTATTTGAGCTCATTAGACTTCTCCTTAAATACGGCGTAAATTTGTCAATTCCATTCATTCTCTTTACATGAATTATTATTCCTGCATAAAATTCCTTTTAAAATCTAGTCACGTTTTCTGTGTGAGCAAAATATAACCTCCCAATACAGGATTGTGGCTAGTCAAGCCTGACAGGTCAGTGGTTATAGTTAGATGACTGGTGCTTCCCCGTAATGCGAGTAAGAAGGAATATTCAACTTTCCCTGGGTCACACGTCCAAGATTGATCGACTTGCCTATGACCAGTAACGTATTTTAAATTACTTTTGTTTCTCTTCTCATGCCCACCAGCTTGAAAATTTAGAATCGGCCAAGGAATCGGCCAAGGAAGAAACTAACACATACGCAAAGTACCGCCAGAAATATTGAAAAGGAAATAAATTCAAGCTGACGATCTGCTTAAGGATTAAAGGGCAGTGGTCGTCGCGCAGCACGTGTTCGAACTTTCAGTACACAGACAATGAATTTGACACGCGTTGTGTACGTCGGTATAAGTCCCAGGACGCAGTGTGATATTAGGTATTGTCAATTACTAATATACCGTTGTTGAAACATGTACTCGTAAGTTCTTTAGCAAATGGGACGGGACATGTCAATTGATGAAGGAATGGTATAAATTCAAAGACCGGTCACAACTTAACTATATGGCAGGCGCCTCACACACCCGACCGCTCGGCGAAACCTCTTGATTTTACTTAATTCCGTGTCTCCTGGTGCATAATAGGGTCAGCATCTCCTCATCCATGCTTCTCTGTCTTGAGCATCTACTTCTGCATCTGCTTAAGTCTTGTATACCCATTGATTTCTTTCCTTTTCCACAGTTCTTTCCCCACGCCTGTTTTACAATTTCACTTATTATTTTGTCATTTGAGGTACAACCCTCCATAGAAAAGTCGAACAACACGTCAGTAGTGTCACGCCAAGAATTAGAAAACCGAGGCCACCACAACTTAACCGTTCAACATCGCTAATTGTCAACATGACAGCGTTACTGATTGTTCATGTAGGCGTTGACGATGAACTCGAAAGAAAAAATACTATCACGCCGGTCGAAAAAAATAACCGTCAGTAGATATAGGTCTTATTATGCCATAGCTTAATGCGTACAAATGTTTCAAAGAATAGAGTCGCCATACGAAAGTGATGAAAAAAACTCAATCAACGACGAGATAAAAAAAAAACATCTGTACCGGGACATGCCAACAAACTTCAAAACACTGTCAGAGAAATTGACCTCTTTCATACTCCATGAGAAGAGCACACATAGCAACGCTTTTACAGATAGTGAAAAGAGCTAACATAGGAATGCGTGTATGAATAGTGTAATTAAAGCAAAATGGAAATGTATGCACGAATAGTGAAATGAGCTCACATAAGAAAGCATTTACGAACAGTAAAATGAGCTCACATGGAAATGCGTGTACAAATAGTAAAATGATCTCACATAGGAATGCGTATATGAATAGTGAGATTAAAGCAAAATGGTAATGCTTGTACGAATAGTGAAATGAGCTCACATAAGAACGCATTTACGAACAGTAAAATGAGCTCACGTGGGAATGCGTGTACAAATCGTGAAATTAGCTCACATAGGAATGCTTTTGCAAATAATGAAAAAAACTCACATACGAATGCGTGCATGAATGGTTAAATTAAAGCAAAATGGGAATGCGTGTATAAATAGTGAAATGACCTCACATAGGAATGTGTGTACAAATAGTGAAATGACCTCACATAGGAATGCGTGTACAAATAGTGAAATGACCTCACATAGGAATGTGTGTACAAATAGTGAAATGAGCTCACATAGGTATGTGTGAACAAATAGTGAAATGAGCTCACATAGGAATGTGTGTACAAATAGTGAAATGAGCTCACATAGGAATGCGTGCCCATATAGTGAAATTAGCTCACATGGGGATGTTTGCACGAATCGCAAAAATAACTCACAGGGGAATGTGTTTACGAACAATAAAATGACCTCACGTAGGAATGCGTGTATGAATAGAGAAATGAGCACACATGGGAATGCGTGCACAAATAGTGAAGTGACCTCACATAGGAATGGATGTATGAATAGTAAATGATCTCACAGAGGAATGTGTGTACAAATAATGAAATGAGCTCACATAGGAATGCGTGTACAAATAGTGAAATGACCTCACATAGGAATGTGTGTACAAATAGTGAAATGAGCTCACATAGAGATGCGTGTATGTATGGGGATGAAGTGACCGCAAATAGGATTGGATGTATGTATAGTGAAATGACCTGACATAGGGATGGTTGTATTAATTGTGAAATGACCTCACCAAAGAATAGTTAGGTGACCTCCCATAGGAATAGGTGTATGAATAGTGCAATTACTCACATAGGAATGCGTGCCCATATAGTGAAATTAGCTCACATGGGGATGTTTGCACGAATCGCAAAAATAACTCACAGAGGAATGTGTGTACGAACAATAAAATGACCTCACGTAGGAATGCGTGTATGAATAGAGAAATGAGCACACGTGGGAATGCGTGCACAAATAGTGAAGTGACCTCACATAGGAATGGATGTATGAATAGTAAATGACCTCACAGGGGAATGTGTGTACAAATAATGAAATGAGCTCACATAGGAATGTGTGTACAAATAGTGAAATGAGCTCACATATGAATGTGTGTACAAATAGTGAAATAAGCTCACAAAGGAATGTGTGAACAAATAGTGAAATGAGCTCACATAGGAATGTGTGTACAAATAGTGAAATGAGCTCACATAGGAATGTGTGTACAAATAGTGAAATGAGCTCACATAGGAATGTGTGTACAAATAATGAAATGACCTGACATAGGAATGTGTGTACAAATAGTGAAATGAGCTCACATAGGAATGCGTGTACAGATAGTGAAATGACCTGACATAGGAATGTGTGTACAAATAGTGAAATGACCTCACATAGGAATGTGTGTACAAATAGTGAAATGAGCTCACATAGGAATGCGTGAACAAATAGTGAAATGAGCTCACATAGGAATGTGTGTACAAATAGTGAAATGACCTCACATAGGAATGTGTGTACAAATAGTGAAATGACCTCACATAGGAATGTGTGTACAAATAGTGAAATGAGCTCACATAGGAATGCGTGAACAAATAGTGAAATGAGCTCACATAGGAATGTGTGTACAAATAGTGAAATGAGCTCACATAGGAATGTGTGAACAAATAGTGAAATCAGCTTACATAGGAATGTGTGTACAAATAGTGAAATGAGCTCACATAGGAATGTGTGTACAAATAATGAAATGAGCTCACATAAGAATGCGTGAACAAATAGTGAAATGAGCTCACATAGGAATGCGTGAACAAATAGTGAAATGAGCTCACATAGGAATGTGTGAACAAATAGTGAAATGAGCTCACATAGGAATGTGTGTACAAATAGTGAAATGAGCTCACATAGGAATGTTCGTACAAATAGTGAAATGAGCTCACATAGGAATGTGTGTACAATTAGTGAAATGAGCTCACATAGGAATGTGTGAACAAATAGTGAAATGAGCTCACATAGGAATGTGTTTACAAATAGTGAAATGAGCTCACATAGGAATGTGTGTACAAATAGTGAAATGAGCTCACATAGGAATGTGTGTACAAATAATGAAATGAGCTCACATAGGAATGCGTGAACAAATAGTGAAATGAGCTCACATAGGAATGCGTGTACAAATAGTGAAATGAGCTCACATAGGAATGTGTGTACAAATAATGAAATGAGCTCACATAGGAATGCGTGAACAAATAGTGAGATGAGCTCACATAGGAATGCGTGTACAAATAGTGAAATGACCTGACATAGGAATGTGTGTACAGATAGTGAAATGAGCTCACATAGGAATGTGTGTACAAATAGTGATATGAGCTTACATAGGAATGTGTGTACAAATAGTGAAATGAGCTCACATAGGAATGTGTGTACAAATAGTGAAATGAGCTCACATAGGAATGTGTGAACAAATAGGGAAATGAGCTCACATAGGAATGTGTGTACAAATAATGAAATGAGCTCACATAGAATGTGTGTACAAATAGTGAAATGAGCTCACATAGGAATGTGTGTACAAATAATGAAATGAGCTCACATAGGAATGCGTAAACAAATAGTGAAATGAGCTCACATAGGAATGCGTGTACAAATAGTGAAATGACCTGACATAGGAATGTGTGTTCGAATAGTGAAATGAGCTCACATAGGAATGTGTGTACAAATAGTGAAATGAGCTCACATAGGAATGTGTGTACAAATAGTGAAATGAGCTCACACAGGAATGTGTGTACAAATATTGAAATGAGCTCACATAGGAATGTGTGAACAAATAGTGAAATGAGCTCACATAGGAATGTGTGAACAAATAGTGAAATGAGCTCACATAGGAATGTGTGAACAAATAGTGAAATGAGCTCACATAGGAATATGTGTACAAATAGTGAAATGAGCTCACATAGGAATGTGTGTACAAATATTGAAATGAGCTCACATAGGAATGTGTGTACAAATAGTGAAATGAGCTCACATAGGAATGTGTGTTCAAATAGTGAAATGAGCTCACATAGGAATGTGTGAACAAATAGTGAAATGAGCTCACATAGGAATGTGTGTACAAATAGTGAAATGAGCTCACATAGGAATGTGTGTACAAATATTGAAATGAGCTCACATAGGAATGTGTGTTCAAATAGTGAAATGAGCTCACATAGGAATGTGTGAACAAATAGTGAAATGAGCTCACATAGGTATGTGTGTACAAATAGTGAAATGAGCTCACATAGAATGTGTGTACAAATAGTGAAATGAGCTCACATAGGAATGTGTGTACAAATAATGAAATGAGCTCACATAGGAATGCGTAAACAAATAGTGAAATGAGCTCACATAGGAATGCGTGTACAAATAGTGAAATGACCTGACATAGGAATGTGTGTTCAAATAGTGAAATGAGCTCACATAGGAATGTGTGTACAAATAGTGAAATGAGCTCACATAGGAATGTGTGTACAAATAGTGAAATGAGCTCACACAGGAATGTGTGTACAAATATTGAAATGAGCTCACATAGGAATGTGTGTTCAAATAGTGAAATGAGCTCACATAGGAATGTGTGAACAAATAGTGAAATGAGCTCACATAGGAATGTGTGAACAAATAGTGAAATGAGCTCACATAGGAATGTGTGTACAAATAGTGAAATGAGCTCACATAGGAATGTGTGTACAAATATTGAAATGAGCTCACATAGGAATGTGTGTACAAATAGTGAAATGAGCTCACATAGGAATGTGTGAACAAATAGTGAAATGAGCTCACATAGGAATGTGTTTACAAATAGTGAAATGAGCTCACATAGGAATGTGTGTACAAATAGTGAAATGAGCTCACATAGGAATGTGTGTACAAATAATGAAATGAGCTCACATAGGAATGCGTGAACAAATAGTGAAATGAGCTCACATAGGAATGCGTGTACAAATAGTGAAATGAGCTCACATAGGAATGTGTGTACAAATAATGAAATGAGCTCACATAGGAATGCGTGAACAAATAGTGAGATGAGCTCACATAGGAATGCGTGTACAAATAGTGAAATGACCTGACATAGGAATGTGTGTACAGATAGTGAAATGAGCTCACATAGGAATGTGTGTACAAATAGTGATATGAGCTTACATAGGAATGTGTGTACAAATAGTGAAATGAGCTCACATAGGAATGTGTGTACAAATAGTGAAATGAGCTCACATAGGAATGTGTGAACAAATAGGGAAATGAGCTCACATAGGAATGTGTGTACAAATAATGAAATGAGCTCACATAGAATGTGTGTACAAATAGTGAAATGAGCTCACATAGGAATGTGTGTACAAATAATGAAATGAGCTCACATAGGAATGCGTAAACAAATAGTGAAATGAGCTCACATAGGAATGCGTGTACAAATAGTGAAATGACCTGACATAGGAATGTGTGTTCGAATAGTGAAATGAGCTCACATAGGAATGTGTGTACAAATAGTGAAATGAGCTCACATAGGAATGTGTGTACAAATAGTGAAATGAGCTCACACAGGAATGTGTGTACAAATATTGAAATGAGCTCACATAGGAATGTGTGAACAAATAGTGAAATGAGCTCACATAGGAATGTGTGAACAAATAGTGAAATGAGCTCACATAGGAATGTGTGAACAAATAGTGAAATGAGCTCACATAGGAATATGTGTACAAATAGTGAAATGAGCTCACATAGGAATGTGTGTACAAATATTGAAATGAGCTCACATAGGAATGTGTGTACAAATAGTGAAATGAGCTCACATAGGAATGTGTGTTCAAATAGTGAAATGAGCTCACATAGGAATGTGTGAACAAATAGTGAAATGAGCTCACATAGGAATGTGTGTACAAATAGTGAAATGAGCTCACATAGGAATGTGTGTACAAATATTGAAATGAGCTCACATAGGAATGTGTGTTCAAATAGTGAAATGAGCTCACATAGGAATGTGTGAACAAATAGTGAAATGAGCTCACATAGGTATGTGTGTACAAATAGTGAAATGAGCTCACATAGAATGTGTGTACAAATAGTGAAATGAGCTCACATAGGAATGTGTGTACAAATAATGAAATGAGCTCACATAGGAATGCGTAAACAAATAGTGAAATGAGCTCACATAGGAATGCGTGTACAAATAGTGAAATGACCTGACATAGGAATGTGTGTTCAAATAGTGAAATGAGCTCACATAGGAATGTGTGTACAAATAGTGAAATGAGCTCACATAGGAATGTGTGTACAAATAGTGAAATGAGCTCACACAGGAATGTGTGTACAAATATTGAAATGAGCTCACATAGGAATGTGTGTTCAAATAGTGAAATGAGCTCACATAGGAATGTGTGAACAAATAGTGAAATGAGCTCACATAGGAATGTGTGAACAAATAGTGAAATGAGCTCACATAGGAATGTGTGTACAAATAGTGAAATGAGCTCACATAGGAATGTGTGTACAAATATTGAAATGAGCTCACATAGGAATGTGTGTACAAATAGTGAAATGAGCTCACATAGGAATGTGTGTTCAAATAGTGAAATGAGCTCACATAGGAATGTGTGAACAAATAGTGAAATGAGCTCACATAGGAATGTGTGTACAAATAGTGAAATGAGCTCACATAGGAATGTGTGTACAAATATTGAAATGAGCTCACATAGGAATGTGTGTTCAAATAGTGAAATGAGCTCACATAGGAATGTGTGAACAAATAGTGAAATGAGCTCACATAGGAATGTGTGTACAAATAGTGAAATGAGCTCACATAGGAATGTGTGTACAAATATTGAAATGAGCTCACATAGGAATGTGTGTACAAATAGTGAAATGAGCTCACATAGGAATGTGTGTACAAATAGTGAAATGAGCTCACTTAGGAATGTGTGTTCAAATAGTGAAATGAGCTCACATAGGAATGTTTGTACAAATAGTGAAATGAGCTCACATAGGAATGTGTGTACAAATAGTGAAATGAGCTCACATAGGAATGGTTGTTTGAATAGTGAAATGACCTCACAGAGAAATGCGTGCACAAAATAGTGAAAGAATTTCCACCCTATTGTAATATTACGTTTCCTGTGAAATTTGCTGAATATATTTAGAATTACGTTGATCTACAAAACAGCCTCTGATATTGTTGATACTTGATTATGTTGAAAACATCAAGATAATGAAATTAAATGTCAGTGATTTTTTTGGCCTTTTTTAGCAAAATGTTAAATAGGGCAATAGTCACATAATCAAGCTTTCTCGGCAACATAACAATTCTCAGAAAATATACATAAAACACCACATATATAGTGTAAACATATATATAAGTTTGCAATTCTCTCACCGACTGAACTGAACTAATGCATAGATAATTAATTAATTATCATGTATACCATGGTGTTTTCAATATATTCGTTTTGTGATAGAACAGTTCAAAATATGCAAAGAGGAAAAATATAATTTCACCCACAAATCTGCATTTATACTCAATTTAAATACAATATGACTAGTTTAACATGATTGGTCACGTGGTCGTCTTATCGACAAATAATTCTAGACCCAACAGTTTGTTTGTACAAGGCATAATGAGCTCACATAGGAATGTGTGTACAAATAGTGAAATGAGCTCACATAGGAATGTGTGTTCAAATAGTGAAATGAGCTCACATAGGAATGTGTGAACAAATAGTGAAATGAGCTCACATAGGAATGTGTGTACAAATAGTGAAATGAGCTCACATAGGAATGTGTGTACAAATATTGAAATGAGCTCACATAGGAATGTGTGTTCAAATAGTGAAATGAGCTCACATAGGAATGTGTGAACAAATAGTGAAATGAGCTCACATAGGAATGTGTGTACAAATAGTGAAATGAGCTCACATAGGAATGTGTGTACAAATATTGAAATGAGCTCACATAGGAATGTGTGTACAAATAGTGAAATGAGCTCACATAGGAATGTGTGTACAAATAGTGAAATGAGCTCACATAGGAATGTGTGTTCAAATAGTGAAATGAGCTCACATAGGAATGTTTGTACAAATAGTGAAATGAGCTCACATAGGAATGTGTGTACAAATAGTGAAATGAGCTCACATAGGAATGGTTGTTTGAATAGTGAAATGACCTGACAGAGGAATGCGTGCACAAAATAGTGAAAGAATTTCCACCCTATTGTAATATTACGTTTCCTGTGAAATTTGCTGAATATATTTAGAGTTACGTTGATCTACAAAACAGCCTCTGATATTGTTGATACTTGATTATGTTGAAAACATTAAGATAATGAAATTAAATGTCAGTGATTTTTTTGGCCTTTTTTAGCAAAATCTTAAATAGGGCAATAGTCACATAATCAAGCTTTCTCGGCAACATAACAATTCTCAGAAAATATACATAAAACACCACATATATAGTGTAAACATATATATAAGTTTGCAATTCTCTCACCGACTGAACTGAACTAATGCATAGATAATTAATTAATTATCATGTATACCATGGTGTTTTCAATATATTCGTTTTGTGATAGAACAGTTCAAAATATGCAAAGAGGAAAAATATAATTTCACCCACAAATCTGCATTTATACTCAATTTAAATACAATATGACTAGTTTAACATGATTGGTCACGTGGTCGTCTTATCGACAAACAATTCTAGACCCAACAGTTTGTTTGTACAAGGCATAATGCAACAACATTTTAGGTGATCATCGTAAACAAATAATTCATAGGAAGTGTGAAAATGCTATTAACTCTTATAAGTGTGACCGTTCTCCTATATGTGTGGAAAATCACAGCATGCAAGAAATATTCTTCAAGTGGGCTCAATCTTTTACACATTTGTTACCGCACAATTTAGACTCGAATGACATAATACTACACTATGGCCTCTTGGATACGTTTATATGTGATCGACTGTGAAACGAACCCAATAATGATATGTCTATTTTTTCATTAAATGTACATAACTACTTTGTGTTTGTTTTCTTTTAAAAGGTCAATCACTGTGATCTAAATCATTGCCAGAATGGTTGCGACTGCAACAATGGCATTACTACTTACACGTGCCAATGTAGCGAGGGATTCGCAGGGCAACATTGCGAAATACATCATATGCTGGGATGGTATTGTACCATTGTCGGTCGGACGATATTATTTATCAGTATTCGTCCGACTCGTCATACAATTCCAGTCACAAGCCGTTTTGTGATATGATAATGAGCTGGTACTGATATATGATGCCATTTTGGAAATTCTAACCACCATAAAAGAATCAACGATTTTAGATTTGGTAGAATGCTGTACATTTAGGAAACGTAATTGTAAAACATGTTTACCACAACTTTTCAACATCAAATGCATACCAGTGCTCTTATATGTATAACAACGTCGCAATAAGGGACACGTTCATTTCTCCACACAGGCATGTGTCCACCCGAATGGTTACCTTTCCAGTCATCGTGCTACTGGTTCAGTCCAAGTGATGTGTTGATGAATTGGGACGAGGCAGCTGAACATTGTAATACCATGAACGCCTACTTAGCAGTTCCGAATACGCCTGCTGAGAACATGTACTTATACGAACAATGTTATCCATTACGAAAGTATGTTCACCCTGTGCCTGGTTTAGCTATGTGGTTACTTGGCTGTACTGACGTAGAGGTATTGTACATCGTAATTACTGTGGTTATAGTTTGTATTAGTTTCAAAAATCGCAATTAGTTTTCGCAAAATCAACAGATAATTCAAATCTTCATTTATTTAAAATAAGTATGTGCCCTGAATCTATACTCATAATACATATATTACTTGTCAACTTTTTTCCAATGATACGGTTGAATATTGATTACATCTTGTAATGATGACAAATATAATTATTATTTAATACATGTAGAATGAAGGCACATGGGTATGTCTCGATAATACAATTCTCTCATATGATGCATGGAAAAGCGGTGAGCCTAATAATTACGCGGGCAACGAACATCGTCTATCGTTGGATATGCGTGATGGAGCCCCTCCGGCTGTGTGGAATGACATCATCAGCACTGAGTGGAATGCCCAATTTATTTGCGAACGGGCGCAAGGTAAAATGCATATGCATATGTCTTAGAGATCTATATGTTGTTGTTAAATAGCTATAAAACAGATGGTCAAATACATTCAGAACAATAGTTAATACCCTACTACTCTGTATTCTGTTGATGATGCATTCAATCTCTGGAATAAATCCCAACTCTTCCTAACAAAACGTATGACAAGTATACAGAGTAGCACAGGTCGAAAAATAACTATTGTAAAACAAAATATTTGTTTTGTAGCTCTTTTCAAATATGTGTGCCTATGTTATACAAATCTATACAGGAATGAGAAAGAGAGCTAAGGTCAATTCCGCTGATGTAATTCTCCCAGTGTTTCTACAATAAATTCTGACGAAGATCAACAGTGCTTGAGTGCATGTACTGCAAGGCATCGTGGGTAGATATATTGGGTGAAAACAGTCATTGTATGAAGACGGTTGTGTGTCACTAGTGACATCAATGACGTTAATCTGGTTCGTCGAGAATCTTAAATAACAATTTACCCCAAAACAATTAAGGATTCTTTAACAAATGTATGCATATGTTATTCTACTTATTAATTAGTAAGTTGTACCGCTTGAATATTGTGCAAATGTAAATGTGGTTTACTTGAATGACGCCATACCCACGATTTGTGATAACATGTTTTTAAACTGTCAATGATGTTATTACACAAATAGCCACGATTTCATAAAGCTCACATATAATCTACTATACTAGTAGTGTGAATATATATTTATTCAATAAAATAAATTCCCTTTCCTAATAGGTTTCTCCTCACATTTACATTCTAGGTATCTGAACTTCGAACGTCTAGAACTGTGTTATCAAAGGCTGCAGTGTAAGGAATTGGAGAATGTTCGCATGATATATATTTGAACGGAAATCGATTGCTATTTCACTTTGTGTATTTTGTTTTACTTTGTATAAATGCACTTTCCATAATGCATATATTACTTGATAACATTTCAAATAGTAGAACGACTTGAGCGAAAGAATTATAACGGTTATTTAGTATGTTTTCAAACTTACGTTAATGAAATGATTAGATTTCATACTAGTGTACTAGAATTTTACGTACATTTTTGGTTGCATAGCAGCTTATAAAATTTATATATTCATATATGCCTTTTGTTTCTAAAGTTAACAAATAATATCTCATGAGTGAATTCAGAATATAAGATTTATTAAACTCGTGATGTTTAACGAACGGGGAAAACGACATTACTACATCATTCAAGACATATAACGTGCATCGTCCGAATCGCACAGTCCCGTGTCTTTGACCTATAGGCCTCTACACGATACCGTGTGCGGGATCGCATAGGCTAATTGCATATCTTAAGCAGTGAGATCTGATTGGGCGCGCCTCGAAACAAGGCGCCCAATCAGCTTGGACGTACCAAATTATAACAAAATTCCACTTCCTGTTTTTGTCGCTATGAAGACATCCTTCCCACCAAAACTGCATCGATTGCCTGTACCTGATGAGGCTTGAGGGCACCAACACCGAAAACTTTTATCATCACAAATATCACGATTCATGGGCCCCGCCATTTTGTTTAAAATGAAACGCCAAAGAGGGATTTGTAACACGCAAACTGATTAGACAATGATTAGCCGCAACTGACTACTGGTGGCGCTGTTAGAATACGCATATTTGATGGTCGTTTTGCCAAGGTCTGTTTAGCTAGCGAAGATGTATAACGTGAAACCACTGATATTCAAATATTTTTGAATTTGTTGTCTACAAGACAAGGCCAGAGAATGTAATTAAATAATGTGAGAATATCAACAATTATCACAATTTATTACACTACTTAATTATACTGAGCTTCTAAAATGTGTGATATGAAAGAATTTACTTCTCTGTTAAAAATGAAAAGCTAAAATGCGTAATAAGAACAATGTGCTGGATACTGATATACCATCGCTTTGCTATCGACACATTGATGGTTTTACTTGACTGACCATTCGTTAAATTGGGTCAGCTATATATAAATATTATAACCTGTCATGGTAACGGTTTATTTTACAGTAATGACCATACTGAACAGTTAGTAGACAATTATTTTGTTTCCATGACATTAAATATGAGTCGTGACTTGTATGCCAGTGCAAACTGTACAATTAGTGTTTTCGTCCAATGCAGAACAAAGTGTTATACTATTCACGTACAATAGTTATTCAGATGGTTCGGCACGCAGACGTTTTTCGAGATACTCCCTAATAATATGCTATACATATCTGAGATATCGTTTAGAGTGAGTAAGACACGACCCCTCAAATAGATGATTTTCAGTTCACTGCGAAATACTGCGTCATGCATGAAATCAAACTGGAAAAAACAAAGGGCATAGCATTGAAGTGACGTCAAAACATCACGTAGCATTCGACATACATATTTTCGGGTTATTTCCACGCTTAAAAATGTGCTACACACATATGATGAATGGTCAATTTTGACGAACTATTGTGGCAGACGTTCGAACCGAGTGTTTCAGGCATTACGCGAGATCTATAATGTGTTATTCTCTCCCGTCATCACATTCACTGTTGTCTTTGACCTATTGAACCATGGTCCTTGGAACAGTGGGAGTGATGACGCGAGAAAATTGAACACGATTGAGAGGGAAAAGCAAATCTCGCAGCTCTCGCTTTCAACGAGATGTCAGCAACCATTTACGATTTTCACTTACATTCACTATTGCGATTATTACGGCCATTCTGTTACTGAGTAGAACCATCTTCCGGAATCAATTACAGCAGTAAATGCGCAGTATGCAGAGTTCATTTAATACATAGGGGAATTAAATTTGATTCATATGCCCACGAGAGATGAAATATAACGAAACACGGATGTGCTTCTGATATCTACTGCGACACACGCACTCTTGCAAACACGCGTAGAACACTTCACGTGCATTCACAATAAATTAACTATGAGAAAAAAATTAGCCACATCAGATTTTATTCAGAATTTGTACGAGTTATCTTGACATTATAATATTGCATTAAATTGTAAGCAGATAATACATGTATATTAATATGTTTGGCAATTTTCACGTGGTACATAGAGACATGTACACACGCATCGATTTCATAACCGGCCATTTAAAATAAGGGCATACTTTCTACGGCGCCATCAAACATCGTGCGCATTTGCGTGGTTCACTTTCGTTTCTTTTGTAAACAATTTATCATGACTTCGCAACTAGAAAGTGCCCGCGGCGAATATATGTGCATCCATGAATTGACAATAATTAAATTCCGAGTTTCGTGTAAACTAATACATTTTACACGTTCAAAGTATTTGTTAATTAATCGCTGGTTTGGTGATTTATGTTATGTTATCCGTGGCATCGTAAAATATGAAGTTAATATACCCAAACCAGCTTATCCACGGTGAAATTCAATCTAATTTGTTTTTAAATTCTGGTACACAACTTTCAATATTACATAAAAATATAAAGTATAAAAATATAACGAATCACCATGGCGACCGTTATCCGAAAGTTTCAATCAATGCCACTACTACAACAATCTCTATCAATATTCCAAAAAGAAATCCCATAAACATTGCATTGCAAGCAGACTTGCTGGCCATCTTGGCTGCTCCTCGGTGACCGGCTTCAGCGGCTTTACGAGACTGAAACGTGATTAGCATACATTCAGTTAATATAACATTATACTACGTCATGTTGAAAACAGCATCATTCAATGGTCGTACGCGACACCGTGTGATTGTGTAGCCATGGTCTCAGGGAAAACGCCCATCTTCACATTCACAAACCTGTACACAAATCTAATGAAACATATACAGTAGAAGACCATCTACTCACCGCTAACGACTGATGTAACGCATATATACCAAATAGCGGGCAGCAAAATAACATAATAAAGACAGAACATACCAGGTAATCAGGAGGAGGATTCTGCACTGGTGCTAAAATGCGTTTTTTCGGCCTGGTTATCTAAATGAAAAACACAGAATAATTCATATCTTCAACTCTGACAGGTAACGATGACCTGGTATGCACGAAAGTTACATATAGCATCACTGACACTACAATCGATTAAAATATTATGTTTATATATCTTGGCCATATATCTGCATGTTGATACCTAACCAAATGTAGCTTACCGTGGAGACATCAACAACTACCTCACCATTCTGAACCGTGTCACTTGTGTGAACTTGACATACGCGTGGTTCATCATCAGTTACTGTGTCGTTGACATACGATGAAGGGTCTCCTTTCGGTGGAAATAATATTGGAAAGATACCGTCTCTTTTAGATGGTGTGGAATCCTTCAATTCGTTATCGTTAGAATAATCTGAGTGCAGATAACGGACTGAATATGCAATGTCGCCCAGTGCGCCCTCACTCCGTTGTGTGGTGTCACATCCGTCGTCGTCGCCGTTTGTGAAACGTTCATACGGTGCAGCCATGATTTACTCAGTATTAAGGTTGGTCAAGTTCGAGATGAAACGAATTTATGATTCGGAAATATTTGAGGATAGTGACTTGTATTCATGTTCTGAAAAATAAACACATTAATTATTCAACGATTTATTTTGAAATTATTTTGAGTCAAAGTAAAGTGTGTTTTGATTTTCGAGAACGGTTTATTGTTAAAGATATTGTTAAGGGATTTGGGAGATCGTATTGACATACTTAACTAAAACAACACGAAGCACAATCTAGAACAATATTAGAGAACTCATAGGCGACATGCAGCGTTAGGTTTACTTACACGATGTCTGATTCCATGCGTGTCATAACACGTATAATATACCCACGCGACATATTCAGGTTTGGGTTAAGATAGTGATATCGTTACAATTTATTGATATACTAGTACATACTAATTCTTGCAAAATATATACCAACCATATATCCTCAGAAACCCACAATTTAAGCATTTCTGTGTGATGAAAGTTCCGAAATTCTACAGTACTGTTTTTCATTGCAATTAAATTGTACTTATTGGTATTAATTACTAAAGTCGTCAAAATATATTTCTGATTACAAGAACGAAGCTATTCGTCCGCGTGGTTTCAGTGGGATCGTCTTTCTATGTCATCCTACGGTCGTCACGTAATTCACCTTCCATTAGTGTAAAACACGGGACACTCCATTAAAGATTACGAGGTGTTAGGTTTGGGCTATATGAATGAGAAATGTACATTGCTCAGGTGACTCTGTGTCGACTATAAATGTATATCGTGGACCATACAATAAAATGCCCATAGGGAACATAAATCGACGAAGCCTGCTATGACAAAGGTGAAAGGTGAAATTATTCCTATTTGTGGATTTAAGTTCTACACGTGTGATCACAAATGCAAACTGTGATTGTGTAATATTGATTATACTAGAAGTAACAATGGTGTATTCGAGTACTACGTATAACGGGCTATGAAAAACACAGAATATGAGCGTGTCGGAGCCATCGCTATAATATAAAGGTTACACCCGTATATCAATATGGCTTACAGCGAGACGAGATTATTTTCATTTGTGTAGAATGATACCAGCAAATATAATAAGAATCCATGAGGGATGCAATGTGGCGTTTTCGCGCAATCTGTTTCACTCCGCAGATGATTGTTACGTTTGTTTACATATGTAAAGAAAACTGGCAAATAAATAAAGAATAAATGTAAATAGAGTGCCTGGCTAATTGTTTTCTGTTGCCTGGAAGTAGAAGTGTAAGCTGGAAAAGTCGATTTATACGTAGACTAAGACACAGGGTCTTCGATTACTTACCTTGTTTATCAGATTTCTCAGCCGATCAGATTTCTCAGCCGATCAGATTTCTCAGCCGACAACCTCCATCATCTAGGAATGTTCGCAGGTCCAAAATTGATAGGTGTTACTACTGCTGCGGTACGCCCTAATACGGGTACGTGCCCAGCCCATAAACATGCGTCACAATCTACTAAAATGGTATATCAATTATATTATAGAAACGTCCCAAATGTATGTAGATTGTCATTTGATCAACACTGGTACACCGGAGTGAGGGTCCCTGGCGATTCAATTGACACGGAATAATAGGGACTTACACTCACGGTATACCATCCCCCATATTAGCTAATTTGCATAGACATGCAGCTCGCTGACATCATTTTTTATTTTTAGCGTATTGTAGTATGAACATATAACTGGAGACATGCCAAATGATTAATGTACGTCATTATAAACATAGTAATATAATTGTGGCCTTACTAATGTGTAAACATGACATCCGTCACATTGAATTGAATAATTTAGTTTATAAACGGCAAACGGGTGTAGGGGATACAATCTTTCTAGGGAATATTTGGCGGGAGATTAACGATTTGTGTAAGATTTGTTATATTCATGGGAAATAAAGATATTAAATGATTAAAAACAAAACAATAATGTAAATAATACATATTCTGAAATAATATTCGGTATTTGCATTTCCCGCTTCGTAATTTTTAAACTGACAGAATTAATAACGTTCCAAATAATTAGCGTTAAATGCCACAAATAATACATCATATGATTCTTGTGCATATACACTGATAAAATTTGTTGACTGTAGATGGCCGTCAGATGGACGTTTTAATGGTGAAAACACACCATAATCAAGCATTTTCATCATTCCAGAGCCAGGTCACAGGTACGGGTGGATGAAGTGGCACGTATCTGTAGGATTTGACGGAGCCATGTCCACAAACCATGACCGATGCGTGAACAATAAAAAACAGAAGAGGTATACTAAAACGGCTTATGTACTTTTATAGCAAAACATATAGGTAAGTTGAGGTCATAAATTCAGTAGTATGGTTATAATGCGATTTAATCATTGGCTTATACGTTATTTTTTTATGTTTCAACACGGTGAGTGATGACATCATAGGGTAGTAGCTAGGGAAGCATTATTACATATAATTTCTAAGATTGAAATTTGTAGGGAAACGGAACAAGAAATTGATGAGATTTATGATGATCTATGTAAATGTATTTTAAATGAAATGAATTCGACCATTCCAAATTATAACTGCTCCAGTGAGACACGGAAAAGATTCCGTCATCATAAGCCATACTTGAACGACGAGTTATATAGTATGTGGCGTGTTATGAGGGAACGAGAACGCTCTTACACTCGATTTGGCGGCTCTAAAAATATTAAAACGATAATACGTAATGATTTCAAAGCAGCGAGACGGGCATTTGACAAAAAACTTCGGTGTTGCGAACGAAATTATAGAAATGATCTTGTTTCTAGCATTGAAAAGGTATGTACTGAAAACCCACACCAATTTTGGGAGCATATTTATAAATTAGGATCTGTCAAACGTAAAGATATCCCAATGGAAGTTTACGATGACGGGGGTCATATTACAAGTAATCATAACATTGTTTTAAATAAATGAAAACACGATTTTTCATCCCTTTACAATCAATCTGATCTAGATGGATTTGACGCTAATTTCTACGAACATATTTTACATCATAAATTGGTCCTAGAAAATGATTTGAATGATCCACTGTATGATAGTAATTCTGAATTAAATAAGAATTTCTCTATTGTAAAAATTAAGACAGTGGTAGCAAAAGCAAAGTCAGGGAAGGCAGTTGGGGTAGATAAAATCCCGTATGAAATGCTTAAGAATGATAGTTCTGTTGCCATTTTAACGCATCTTTTTCAACTTTGCTTTGACAGTGCAAAAGTTCCATGTATCTGGAAAAAAACATTAATTTGTCCAATTCTTAAAGTGAGGTCGAGTGACCCTCGCGTTCCAATGAATTACAGGGGCATAAGCATACAGTCCACTTTGTCAAAACTTTACAGCGCATTGCTTAATAACAGAATCACAAGGTTTTTAGAAAATAATAATATTTTAGTAGATGAGCAAAATGGTTTCAGAAAGGATAGAAATTGCGGAGATCATATTTATATTTTGACATCTATTATCAGGAATAAAATATCCCATGATTTATCAACCTTTGCCGCTTTCATTGATTTATGAAAAGCGGTCGACAGTGTCGATAGAGACGCATTGCTATACAAATTACTTATTAACGGATTTACGGAATTAACGGTAAAATGTACAAGTCTATACGAGCTATGTATAGCGACACAAATTCTTCTGTAAAACTAAATGATTTTAAAACAGACTGGTTTAAGACTGAGCAAGGCGTGCGTCAGGGTGATAATCTTTCTTCTACATTATTCTCCATCTTTATTAACGATTTGGCAGTTGAAATTAATCTGAAACAAAAAGGAATAACTCTTGATAATAACGTTAATGTTAGTATTTTGTTATACGCTGCTGATATCGTGTTGTTAGCTGATAATGAAATTGATATGCAAATGATGTTAAGTCATTTAAATAGTTGGTGTGAAAAATGGAAAATTAGGGTTAATAATGTGAAATCGAAAATGTTACATTTTAGAAAAGCCAGTGAAGCTAGAAGTGCATTCCAATTTTGCATTGGTGATGACGTGTTAGATTATACCGATAAGTATAAATATTTGGGGATTGTTTTGGATGAATTCGTTGATTATCCTGTAACTGCTGGTATCGCAGCAGACTCGGCAAGTAGAGCGTTAGGAGCGTTATTCGTTAAATTTAAAACTCACAAGAATCTTGAGTTCTCCACATTTACAAAGTTGTATGATGCCAGTGTCGCGCCTATACTTGACTATTGTTCCGGAGTTTGGGGTTTTAGTAAATTTGAAAAGTGTGAAATGATTCAAAATAGGGCTTTAAGATTTTTTCTTGGCACCCATAGGTTTTCCCCACTCCCGGCCGTTAAAGGTGACACTGGATGGGTCTAATGCAGAGATCGGAGATGGACCCATATGGTTAGACTGTGGAAGCGTCTTACTGAACTTGATGACAATAGACTAGTTAAACGAGTATTTCTGTGGGATCACTCCCTAAATTATAATAATTGGTCATCAGAGATTTACCAAATTATGGAGCTCGTCGACTTAAATTATGAACACCTAATTGACGTAAATATACATGCATTAAGAGAAAATATTGCGATGAGGTCGGAGTCATCTTGGTCAGAAGATGTTAGTCACAAACCAAAGTTACGTGTCTATGCAACTTTTAAATTTGAATATAAACCAGAAAAGTACGTGCTAATAAATTTAAGTCGGGATCAAAGGTCACTATTAGCTCAACTGCGCATGGGCATTTTGCCTCTCCGTATTGAGACTGGGCGATTTAGACACGAGCCTGTAAGTGAACGAATCTGTTAATTTTGTGATGCAAACGTTGTTGAGGACGAAATGCATTTTTTGTTTGACTGTCAGCAATACAATCTAGATTCAATTCTTAATGAAATAACTGGCATATCACGGGAACAAATACTGGTTCGTTTATTTTCAGGGCCAATAAGAAAACTTGCTCTTTTTATAGAAAAGGCCTTTTACAAAAGAAGAAATTTGTTGTACGTCTGAATTTAATGAACTACACGATTGTATTGTTGATACATTATTTCAAGCTCTCTTTCATAACCTTTATTTGTAAATGTAATCGTTATTATTTAAGGTGACTTATAAGTCCACTGGGCTGGGCAGTTCTCTGAGCTGCAGGTCACTATAATAAATTACTTACTACTTACTACTCAATACATAGGGAACATCACCCGGTTTTGAAAAAATAGGTTTGAACAAAATAATGCTTATTTTTCAAAACACAATTAGGCACAATTGCACCATAATATATAAACATGAGCAAAATGTGTCAAAATTGTATTATGTCGTCTGATACGACAAAGAGCTGAGAAGAAAGGTCCAAGCAACAACCATTACCCAGTGCAATACAATGGGTACAGATGTTTGGAGTCGTTTGCTCCATCAATACTCCTCTTGGTATAAATTACGAGTGAGTGTAGCATGGCTCATCCGGTTTAAGATGTACTTGAGAAGATCTGCCTTATTGAAAATAGGCCCGTTAACAGTGCATGAACTTTCCATTGCTACCACTGACATTTGCAGAATTGTCCAACGAAGTTCATTTCCAAGAGAGTTTGCTTCACCGCAAAAGATTCTGAGTGAGAAACCCGATTCTGAAGGTTATGTCAGTCCACTGCGAAAGTTAAACCCTAAATTAGAAAATGGAGTCATACACGTCAGAGGACGACTGGTGAACGCACCCATTAGTCAGCAAGCTAGACATCCAATTATAGTACCTTGCAATCATCATGTGACTGAGTTGATCGTTCAACATTACCATGACCAACAAGGACATGTTGGCCCAAACCAAGTATTGTCAGAGATACGACAGCAGTTCTGGATTGTTCATGGACAGCTACTGTAAAGCGTGTGATTGGTAGGTGTATTAAGTGTCGTAGATGGAATGCACAACCCGGGAATCAAAAAATGGCTCCACTTCCTGCAGCTAGAGTGACACCAGGTGAGCCACCATTCTCCCATGTCGGGATAGATTATTTTGGACCACTGTATGTTAAGTACAGAAGAGGTACCATAAAATGATATGGATGCGTGGTCACCTGCCTGGCCATATGGGCTGTTCATATCGAAGTGGCCCATGATTTATCCACAGATTCCTCTATACAATCTGTGTGGCGATTTATTAGTCGACGTGGACCACCTACACATCTCTACAGTGATAATGGTACCAATTTCCGGGGAGCCGAGACTTAGCTGAAACAGATGCTTGCTAAATGGAGCCAAGCTTTTATTAACGGTAAACTTAGCAGAAGAAATATTCAATGGCATTTTAATCCACCAGCAGCAAGTCATGTAGGTGGAGTCTGGGAACGGATGATTCGTTCGATAAGAAAGATTCTTTATTCTTTATTAGGGAACATGTTAGTGGATGATGAAACGCTACTCACTTTCACTACAGAAGTGGAGAAGATTCTTAATAATCGACCACTAACACATTTATCTGATGATCCAGATGACCTTGAACCACTCACACCAAACGATTTACTTTTGCTACGCCCAAATCCTTGTACGTCGGTGAGTGAAATCATAGAAGAAAATGGTCATCATAGAAGAAGAACCGAAACTCTTGCAACTGAGTTTTGGAAACGGTGGGTACGCGAGTACTTGCCAACTGTACAAGAAAGGCAGAAATGGTGCAGGCCGAAAAGGAACCTATCCATTGGTGAGTTGGTACTTGTTGTCAATGAAAATATTCCTTGAGGTGAATGGCCATTGGGGAAAGTCAAACAGACCTTTTCTGATCGATTTGGTACAACTCGTCACGTTCTTGTGAAGACTTCCACTGGAGTTTATGTTTATGGAGAGATGTGCGCAAGCTCTGTTTATTGGAAGGCAACATGGACCATAAGACTGTGATGAAAAGACAAGATGGAGTAACTCGAGCAGCAGAGATCGGTGCAGAAGACACCAAGGAAATACATGAACAAGTAGATGGTTGTGCCCATTTGATGCCACGTCATAGTAAAAGACTACATCACAAGAAGAAAATAGAACAATGAACCTTTGTTGAACAGAACAATGATTTTTTTTCTTTCATGTACATGATTTATTTATTTGTGGGTCCTGCAACTTTAAATTTAGTAAGGCTCCTCGTGATGTGCGCCTTTCGGGGGCGTTGTGTAAGTTGTGCAAACCTCCCCTCTGATTGGTTATTGATTACATAGTTGGATTCCTTTGTTTCACCTGTTTGACCTGTGGTGAACTTCAGTTCTGCATGTGGTTCTGAAGAGTGTAGACATGTCTCTGTGCCTGATCTGAATTGTCCTGCCCTGCCGCGTTGAGTTTTCTGAATCTTTTGCTAGGTTTGCTAACATTTGTACACCGGTCCGGGAAGGTGCCACTAAACGAGAACTATGTAGGCATCACAAGCTCCCACTAGTATTACAGTCTCTTACACCACCAACTAGAAACGCATACTCTGGTTATATCGTATATCATTCAGGTGAGACCATCCTATATATCCAACTTGGTCGGAATACTGTCAGCTGCTATCGGTAATCTATCCGTTGTCAAAACCTTATCCAGTCGCACCCCATTGACCAAATTTAGACCTCTTACATCCATCTGTAATTCATGACCATTAATCTGCCTCTCTGTATTCAGTGTGGACAATGTATAATTGACAGGCTTACCTGTAATGCCTAATTTATCAGCAAGGCTGTAAAGGCAGATAGACAAATCAGAACCACTGTCGAGAAATGCATAGATTTCAATCTCTTGGCCTCCATCTACCCCACTGACACGAACAGGAATCACCTGCAAACTTATGCATGGTTGATTGGTTTGTGTAGCACTACATTGCACCTTGCTTCCAATGACATTACTATGTCTTTCATTGTGAGCTGTGGCAGGAGCTTTCAGATTACTATTGCTGAGTGGTTTGGGAGTTGCAGATGTTTGATATGCTGAGTTTGATGTTGCAGGATGAAGCAAAGGATGATGTCTTTTACCACAGCCTACGATAGGGCAAATACGACCACTTCTACAATTCCTAGCCAAGTGAGGAGGTCTTGCTTCTAGGCAACAGTCACAGAGCCTGTGTTCCCTGATGAAGTCTTTTCTCTCTTGGAACGGTTTGAACATAAATTTTCGACAATGTTCAAATGCATGGCTACCACTGCAAAACAGACTTCTCCTGCCATTAACTTCGATCATGGAAGTATCATCAGCACCAACATCATTGGAGGCAAACTTGGAAGGAAGATTTATGGGAGGCGTGTCAGCTACATGTGTAGCCAATGTAGTAGCTTTACTTGGCTTTTGTCTTGATCTGGCATTTGAATCTTTTTCTCCATCAGGCTTAGATCCTACCAATTTACCAAATCTTGTATTTGCAATTGCTGATCTGTTCTCCAGAAAGTGGGTAAGGTGCAGGAATTCAGGTTCAGTGCCCACACTGATCAACTTGCCAGCTTGCTTGGCGCAATCTGATTGCAAGTATGATGGTAACCGCCTAACCACCTTTTCCAGGGTATCCATTGAATTGATGTCGGCATGGAAATTCATTTGCTCAGAACTGAGGTGGCAATTCTTCATATCACCAGCCAATTTCTGCAGCTTATCCACTTCATATGCCTTTATCTGAGGTCCTTTCACCACTTTGTCAATTGTAGAAAGGATCTTCCGGGCTTCTGTATATCCTCGCTCTGGAGGGAGAATTACACAGCTTCTGATTGCTTCCTTAGCTGCACCAGTACAGTGTTGGAAAAGATATGATAGTTTGACATTATCATCTTTGACTAATTGTTCTATGTTCACCTCAAAGTTTTTGATAAAGTTTGGATATGCAACCGGGTCACCATCATAGGTATGAAACTCGTGTTTTGGTAGACTCAAGTTAATGGCTAATGCTTTGGTAGTCTCCAGCTGATTCTGCACAATGCATTCCATTGTCTTCTGTTGACTTTCTAACAGTTTCTGTAATTGGAACGTTTCTGAGAGAACAGCACCATCACTTGACTTCTTAGTGGTCATCTGCTTCCCCATAGGCCCTCCTCTGTCATCACGATATTGTTCGCTGGTACCATGTGAATTATCACCGAAGTTTGTATGTTGTGGACTGGATGCCCCTGTAGTTCTCAATTGACTATTAGCTGGACTACACAACGGTATATACGATTGGAAATAATTGCTCATCATTTCTTGTTTGGTCTGCCTCTGCAAACCAGGGAGTATATCAGACTTCTGGTCAGATTTAATTTCTTCATCTATAAAGTCGACTTCTACCTTAGCTTGCCTTACCCGATTTTGAGCTTGCATAATTTCCATTTCTGCTTCCTGCTGCTCCCTCTCTTGACGCATCTGAAGCAGACGTTTTTCTGTTTCTTCTCGAAGCTGCAACTGTTTTATGCGTTGCTTTACCTGTTTTTCAACTTTGAGTTGGTCTAACTCACAACGGGCTAAAGCAAGTTTCCTTCTTGCTTCTCTAGACACACGACTTGTCTTTGTATTGGAGTTAGAACCTATTCCACCATCCTCAGTATCCACATCCAAAAATTCTCTCTTGCCAGTATCCCATGGATTTGTCTTGTTTTCTTGTGGGAGTCGAGGCCAAGACGAAGTGTGTGAATCAACCGAGGCATTTGGCTCTGTGGTTAGAGTTGGCATGTGAACTTTCCTTTCCAAGAGAAATCTATGTTCCAATGCGTCTTTTATTTGGTCGTCTATCTCTTCCTTTGGGCCAGCTGACTCCATTGTTTGGAATACCCATTCTCTGTGTCCCTGATCAAAATACTCCTTTCTTTCAAGTTCAACCTCGTATTCACTTTCGACAGCACCTCTTTCCATTGGAGGTAGACACAGCATATATTCACGACAAGTTTTTTTTATACGAGTTGAATATTTTCTCAAGAGCACATCTTTTCTTGCTTACTTCATGGTATGCTGCCTTTGTGGACATTATACTGTCTATCTCAGTGTAGACTCTGGTAAGATGATCGCCATATGAAGCTGTTGATTTCTTCAAACGATGTATCTTATCAAGTTGCATACTGGCTCAGTCCAGGTCGAATAATGTGTCCCTATTTTGCGAATATCTTTGAATCAGACTCATTTCCCTGTCTTGCTCGGGTTTATGATCTAGGATATGACATTCACAGCACGATATTCACTTGACTGACAGCAGTATTACCAGTATGTACAAGGTATGAATGCAACACAAAATTATGATCTTCAGCGAAGGATAAACGAGAACTTGTCGTAAGTATATGCAGTGTCTACCTCCAATGGCAAGAGGTGCTGTCGAAAATAATAGTATACCTCGCAACTGCATGTTTTTCACTAGACTGATACATCAGTGGTCAGTTACGGTCTAATTTAAATATTTTAGATTACGAGTGAGATTCTATGTTGTAAACGAATGGCACATTTGACGGGCAGAGTGAGGAAATGTTGCACGTGGTTCGGGTGGAGATAATTAAAACACAGGAATACAAATTATATAATTTCCAATATTATTATTGATTTTGAATTATTAAAATTTAACACATACTTACAATTATACGCTATAAAACGAATCTGAATAAATAACGGTTACATGACAAAAGAATAAAACGTTAGCCAATATTAGTTATAACTGTCTAAAAATAGCACCATTACGAAGAAATGAATGATGGGTCATGGAAGGAAAAAAAGTAAAATAAGGTTCTTTAAAATAGTATATTGTTCACAACCCTAAAACGGTTGCATTGTTATTAATATTTCCAGAAACGGAATTCAAAATATATATATATACAGTACATCTTTCAATATTGCGTGTTCTTCACTGATATTAGTAGCGTTGTTTTTTTTTGTTCGATCTCCATTAATGTACATCAACGCTTGTAGTAGAAAAACGTCCACACAAAAAACGTCTGACCAACAATAGTAAGACGTGACACATTTTTTTTCAAATATAAAATAATCAACATGTATGTGTATGTTGATATGGGGTATTTTCAGCCGTAATTCATCGTGTTGATAGTTTGTATTCATACCCTATTTCTACAAAATACGTAGCACTCGTTCACGGCATCAGCTGTCGCAAGTGACATGCACTAAACATTTCTATCCCGGAAAGCAACCGCCGTGAGGTACAAATATAAATGCTGAAATAAAATAAAGTAATATACGAAAAGAACCACTGCATGTGTTCTAAAATATCTAGATCAAGTTGTGCGACGTCATCACTGCCTGGTTATAGTCTGTAACTATCATAGTGATTATTCGGAGACAGACACTCCCACAGTGCATTACAAACTCCCGAAATGCATTATAATATCCCACAATGCATTACAAATAGGTCGAATTTCTATATACAAAACCCTCGGCATAGATATAAATATGAAGTTTTACAGACTTCACACTCCCATTCAAATACACCTGTGGGACATTGATAAATAAAATAACTTATCAAACCAATGCATAAATAAATAACTTAACAATAAAAACAACAAGTGTCATATTCAAAAGTTTGCATAGGATTGCTGCGAGAAAAAAAACGTTCAGCCGAGTGGGAAACGTACAAGCTCAAGTTTTAGCAAAATGGGGCGTCACAAACACGACCACGAAGAGTATTGCTAAAATGACGCCAAGAAATATACCAGCCCATGTAAGTTGCAAGGCGTATCGACCACTCTCTTCAGCCACCATCCTATCACCCGCCTTGGCTGCTTGTCGAGACTGAAATCAAACATAGAACAATTGTAACGTGATTGTAATGTTTCACATTCACCGGATGAAACCACTTAGGGCGTGAATTCAATTCATTATGTCTTTAAATACATTATTATCATTTCTGGATTGCACAGGGCTCAATAAAAGAAACTCACATTCATTAGTTTCGGGGAATAAAATATTATTAGTACTCCGCGCCATTCAATATCGTTTGCCACTTGGTCTGATCAAACACAAGAAACAAACTTATGGATTCAACATTGTCTCCCTCATCAATTAACCATTTTCCTTTCACTGCGAGATCCCGCGTTATGCGTTAAATCAGACGAACTCTAGGACAAATAAAGGTCATAGCATCGTAGTGGCTTCAGAATATCGCGTGGGGTTTGTCAAACGCGAAAATATATTTGGGTATTTCTATTCACATTTGATGATGATTAATTTCGATGAAGTAAGGGTATCTCAATGCAATATTCCTCTCCGAAGGATCGCCATTACGTCATTGAGCTATAAAAAAATATAAATTCAAAATCAAATCGTTCAGTCCGCGCTATTCACGCAATATGCCAGATCCCGAGGTGAACGGAAAATCCCCAATTAACGCTATGCGTTCATTCACATGCCACACTTGAGTAATTCTAATATTTTTTTATTATTATTTAATATTTCAATATTATACTTACAAGCCAGGACTGATGTATTGCGAACAAGCCTATAATCCAACAGAAGAAGAAACACGAGAATATGGAACAACACAGGTAATCAGGCGGTGGGTCTTCCAATGGTATGGTGGGGCGAGGGTAAGGCAGAGTCTTGACAGTTGGACTTGATGGTGGGCTCACCGTTACCTGTAAACGTATAGGAATCGTATATGAAACGTTACGAGTTTTGACTGCGTAATACAAGTCACCATACATCTTAGTAGGATGGTCTCTTATCAAGAATACGTGCTGTATGTTTATCATTTGGAAGGGCAATATTCGTCCTACAGCGAGCGTTAGAACAGTGTATTTTACTTGCGTTGAATACATCGCATAGGACCCATGTCGAACATAACACGCAGCGACAAATTAAGTACACTCATGCGGATGGGGAAATCGACAATAGATGTTCTAACAGCACAACTTACAGGTCACGAATAACTCATCTAACAGCACGACACGTCCACTAATTTCAGAAAATAAACCCAATTAAAACTAGCGGAAAAAAACATCGGTCGACTTACCACAGCGTAGTTTCTGCTCGTCACCGACTTTCCGAACGCACTGTAGACCTCCTGCAATGCGGGGGGTCCATCGTGTTCTTGTGGTGGCGGTCGTCGTAACTGTCTCGGATCTCGACGTTGTTTTTTTGCGACGCTCTGGTTGCCTTTCTTCGCTCCTTTTTGTGGTAAAAGTTTCTCATTGGCCGAGTCAGTGTATTCCGTATCAGCCTCGGTTGTAGAGTCAATTCTAACGCGTTTGACATCGTGATCAGTATTCACACTTTGTGCTCCATCGCTTTCCGTGCGAAGTAATCCGGGGGAGGGTGGGGCCTCTTCCTGGACAGAGTCGTCGAAACGATTATAATCTAATAAAAAAGACAAAACAAAAACCATTATTATGACAACCAACCCCAACAAAATTAATATTGACAACTAAGATGACGTATTTGTTGACGATAGTGTATACGTATAGTCACTAGCCTGACAAGTTGGCGTAGGTGGCGCCCTGGACTGCTGCGATCCCCACCCGGGAAAGTGTTCTAGGTTCTTGGTATAATTAGGTGTTTGTATGCAAGGGATTTTTCCACACAAAAACGCCGAATTCGGCTGAATTTTGTTATCGGTTGGCTTAATATAACCCCACCGGATCGTATTTTTGACAAAAATTGGTATTTTTGTCCAGATTTGTAGGAAATCTGAAAAACACGTTTCACAACTTGTCTCTTATTTAGTTTTATGCTGCATTCAAGATGGCGGCCCCCATATAGTAAATATCGTATTTCTTTTACTATCACATGTGCGCCAGCGGACTGTGCGTATAGTGTGGTGTAATGAAATACATTGTAGTGTCTTTATCAAACAATATAGGATTCCTAGCACCATTAAATCACCTTTCGGTGACGTCAAAATGATGTACGACTCGCTACATATAAAAACAATGTCACACAAACGCTTCGTCGATAAATGGCGTGATTTATAGGCAAGGTGTATTTGTTGTTTTACAGGACAGTGGCGCGTCAGTCAAAAATTAGGATTATTATTAAAATATAATTATATTATTAAATCACTGAAAATTGATAAAAGACATGGGTAACGCTACGTATCAATTGAGAGAGAAAAAAAAAGTGAAATACCAATCGATGTTTGTCACGCGATTATTGCAAGGATCAGTCCAGACATGTTTGCACAAGTCCCACCGGTTTCCATGTACGCTTTAATACCATAAACTATCAGCCAGTCAAAAAATAAGCTGAGGTATACGCTATGCCATGGGATATTGACTTATATGCAGGTCTCGGATTTCGGACATCGTCACTATAAAGACTAAACAACGGTAAATGCATAAGATATTAATACGAACTGTTAGGTGAAATGTGAATATTTGATTGCGGGTGAACACATTTCCGGGTGACTGAATTCACGGTTATTATTCATGTGTATTCCAAGCTAAGGTTCATCTAACACAAAACAAAACTATCACATGGCCCAAAAAATGACGGTTTGATAATATCTCATATAACTAATAGTTCTATTAGTTGTATGAGCTAGAATGAACGACTGTTCAGTACTCTAACCTCATACGAAACAAATAACTGCGGCGGTATCGTAATATATTGAACCTCCATGGTACATTTGCAGATATAGAGACCGTAGACGACCACATGCAGAGTTACTAAAATCAATGCACGGCCGGTACAATGTACGACATGACCAAGAATGGAATGAAGGAAAGAAAGCAACTCATGTGGTAGATGACACGATCACATACATTCAGTTGAGACCAGCTGTTTCCTTTAATATCACACTGCACCGAATAAAACAACTAGATCGTAACATGGCACCACGTCATCTCAAAATACAGGGCAATAGTGAAGTTAAAGTCAAACAAAGGAGACAATTCATTTATTTACAACAACTACATGTTTTCATTTCACGCGCAGCGAAATTATTGATCCGGAAACGGAGTTGCTTTGACCATTTCGGTGTCATAATGTTTCGTGTTTAATCTACAAAGTCAATGTCGACAAATGGGTGACGCTTTTGTCGATACGTGTCAGGTGTTAGAAGTGCTTAAATGAATAATACATATTGAAAATATGATGGCGTGCGAGTTGCAATAAAGTGACAGCGGCAACATGTTTATGTAAATATATTCACATTTTATGGATCACTGGTGATATTTTAAATCGGAAGTGTGAACGTGAACAAGTCGCCCACTTTGTTGCATTTCTTCACACAGATACATAGTTTCTATTTTTGCATTCACATTAATGTTCATGTTCGTGCTGCACATGTTACCAGCGTAGGCGTGAACAAAGTAAGCCTAAGCCGAGGTATCATTTAAAACAGGAGATGAAATATTAGTCAGGTCAAAACAGGTCAAAATATATGACAACGTGCTCCGAGATGAATTATAATACCCCTCACTAATATTCAACGGTATTTAATTATACATACACGTTTACATCGTTATGAACCTGCTATTTGACGAAACGCTGGCGAAAAGAACAAGATATCGATTGAAAACCGACTTATTCGGGGGATGGTTCTGAGCGGTGAGTTTCAGTATATACGCACATGGTGTCATGGGTACCGTCAGATACGATTGCCCCCAGAATATTATTCTCAGGGTCACACTGTTAAAACGGAAGCCTGTCATCGCGATTTGCTGGTAGACATGTGATGGTTTATATATACCTACTCACAATTATTACTGGGAATATCAATTAATTCAAGCAAACAATTATAAAGTGATGATAATTGAGATCTATCCGAATAAAGATTGAAATTAAACACTTAATTACAATTACTTTAATCATCGTGCTCGAGTGTTCGTAATAGATCCATCGAATACGTAATCACGTGAATCACAATAGGAAAATGGCCTGTAATGATTGTTATCGACGTTACGCTTCATTTTGGCAAATCAATTAAGAATAACAAAAATGGACATTATTTCCACACCATGACAACAATATACCCTGAATCGCGGATTTACTCGCACATGTGTTCACTCTGACAAAAGTGAATTAATTTACTGAACGGAAGATTCAAGCATACATTTTCAAATAATCGAAACAATACTTTCCCCGACATACTAGAGAAAGCGACATACTTACCGTAATTATAACGTGTCGGGAGCCAGGGTCGACCGCGGTTTTTTGGACGTTTATTAAAAACCGGCATAACCACGTCCACTGCTCATCGGTCTACATTACATGCGACTAGGGTGAATGTAATACCGCGCTGTCACAAAAATAACCGGCTTACTCATTTCGGCATTTATGCGAGCCCGCAAGCTGGCGGTTAAAATAAGATAATTGTCATGGCAGCCGGCTCAGTGATGAAGTGTAATGTAAATTCACAAAGTACTTGATTCATTGATATGCTAATTATTCATATTTATTGGGCAACTTAATTTGAATTCTGTTTATTCTATTGTCAATATGTGTGTTCTATGCTGCAGTTTTTTTGTTTTTGATTATAGTTTATTGTAAAAGGGAAGCGTTATTTTGGTCGTACACAACAATAGTACTAGTAATACGCAAATGCGCATGCGTGTTCCATACTAAACGCGCGTGCGTATCTGTACATTCATCTAAGGAATGCTAGCGCTGCAAAAAAAACAGTTCAAGCTTCATGAGTAATTGTAATTCCGGTGAATGTCCACAGAGTCGAACCTTTTTTTGTTAATTCATAGCTATTTGGCGTTCAAAGCGACACACTCGTTCCAGTGAGTCATGTTCGATAGGGTCATGCGACGGCCCGGGGGTCGCTAAGCTACCATGCAGGCTAACGGAATGAGTCGATATACGTTAATTCACTTCCGGTCAGGCAGGTATTTCACAACACTATAGTTTACATCAGTTTTATCATGAGCATTTTATTTCTGTCTTGTAGGCATCTAAGATTGAAATTTTACGAATTTTTCACAGAATATAACGTGCTTTTCATTTATTCACACACAATGGAATTAAAACAAAAATAATATATATTATTCTGGTATCCGTACATACATTTTAAAGATATTTCTGCGGGCGGAAAGATACAAGTAGTAAGAGGTTCTAACTTGTGAAAAACAGAGGTACGTGAGATCACGACCGATTGTTATACAAAATGATAAGTAGGTAACTGTAGTCCTTCGCGCAAAGTCCTTTGTTCAGTTAATATCGGAATAAAGTGAAAGATCGCAGGCAACATGCGGAGTATTGGAATATCATAATAAATAATAATGTTTAATAAAAACAATATGATCATACAGATATATATCCATATGTTTTCTCCACTTCATACAGTTATAAATAAGATTATTTCGATATAAATATTACTATTTTCACACAGTGACAACTGATTGTACCAGTAGTCCATATGTTTTCTACAAAAAGTCTGGTAATATTGAATAATTTATATTTGATGTTTGTTTAGAATGAATTTAGAACGCGAGACATGTATGGCGCTGCAGGCAATAGGTAAGATATATAGATATTGTTTTAGTAGATGTACACGTCACATCACGTACGTAAATATTGACATGAATAGAATTTATGGTAGCTACTATGCGCATACCAATATGAATCTAGACTATACATGATTATACAAGTACTACATAAGGCAGGATTTTGGACAATGGACTTCAGTTAAGAGTTGACACCTTACAATTACAATCCCTGTGTCTATATAATGCTGATTTAAGAAAAACGGAAATACGTAATAAAATTTATTGTCAAAAAAGCCATGCGGTGTTAATTTGTGGGTAGTTGTCAGAAATATAAAAGAGCTATATCTTTCTCTCTGTGCGTGTTAAAATGAAATGTGTGTTTGAAATTAATTCACAATGAAAGCAGAATCAGATTACAGATTCGTTGCTATGATATTGACAGTTCCTCTCCCATGGCAACTGGGCTGATGACACCCATGCTATGGCAATTGCGTCGTCGGGTTGTCAATCAACAATACATGTGTCAATTGACGATGACTAATATTAACGATTAAATCACACTGTTCTCGTGTGTGTAGCATATGCTGGCAATGTGGTGCCGTGATACACTCATCTAATTCATGATGTCATAATTCTGACCCCCTAAGTTGGCGTTTATCAACCCTTGACTAGCAAAGATGGTCCTGCGTGTAGCCTGAAATGTAGGCGTGAGTGGCGCCCTGCCCGGTTTGGAGTTTGGAGCACCGCTGAGGGCGCAACTCACGCGATCTTGTCAGGCTATATTTCTCCCATCATCGATATATTCCAGTAGTACCGAAGTGTGCACTAAATATGGCAGAAATAGTACATTTACGTATTAGTGTGTGTACAAAACGGAATGGCGGTGTAGTATAGTCTTGACAACCAGTAACAGTGTATGTCGTCTGTCAAAGTTTAGTGTACATTAGTGTATACATCCAGAATTAGCACACCGTGATGGCGGGGCTACTTCATACAGAAATTACAGTTTATCAGAAATTATATCAGCGAATCGAATTCAAAAATGACCATGTTATTACATGTACGCCATTTTATTGATAAGAGGTTCCCTATATCATGACACACGGAAATTACCACAGTGTACCCTTGATTGACGGTCAATATATCAGTGCCGACGCTTCTCCAGTGGTCGACTGGCCCAATACACGTTCATTTTCTAGGAACGTAACATAGTATAAGCCAACATAGTATAAGCCAACATTGTATAAGCCGACATAGTATAAGCCAACATAGTATAAGCCAATACTTGAAATACACGCCAAAACAGCAAGAAATCATTACCAGAGGTTTCGGGCGAATTGCTACATTGCCTAACGTTGAGGCCTCAAACGCGGTATAACGATATTTTGATTAATATTAGCAAACCTCCGACTCGAGCTCACATTTCTTCTGTACCTCTCGCTTAAACGCCAAGACGACGAACAAACTGCATTTGAGTATATGAGCAAACACACGGGCAAGGCTGTTTCAATAAATGAAAGTGAAGCAGTCTCGCCAATTGTGTATGTTTTGTTCCACCTGTATGTGAGGCACTTTCTACGGGAGATAAGCGACAAATCTCGGTATGTAACATTGCAAATCGATGTGTCTAGGTCCGTAGATCGTATCCGTTACTGATTACCAATACAAAATGAATGTAATATACAAAACAATAAGGGGGTTGAGTAATAGACTGATTATAGGGTGGACAGTTAGAGATCAAAATAAGAAAGATCCAGTCATGATAATAATGTAATACCATTTAGAATATAGCACGTATAAGCAATTTTCGCATTAGTCTTCTTTTGTTCTGTATCAGTCATTCCTACCGAAATGTTTAATATGCAATTATTTTTTGGTGTAGACAGTGATTTTGTTTTCGTACCTAATCAATTGATCGCTGGGTAGATCTGTTAATACCTTGGGCCAGAGAGTTCATGTTGCTTGATTACTTTCTTTGTTGTACGATTTTAAATAAATGCCTAATTTAGGCTGTTAAAAAAAGCTAAACATGACTGTCACCAATTGAATAGGCTAGTGAATATCAACAGTTGGTAAGTACATTATATCATCAGAGTTATGTATTTATATCAAGTTTATTTGTTTCAAACTCCATTTCTACATGTAAAATCTGAACTCTTTTCATCTGTAGATTGTGAACGAGGGTTCTCAGCTGTATCAAGAATCAAGACCAATCTGAGAAATAGACTTTCTGAAAAAATATTAAGATGTTTATTATTCATAAGTGTAGAAGGACCACCAATTGAGAAGTTTGACTTCAAGGCTGCTTCAGATGCATGGGCAATGACCAAGACAAGACGACTTCAATTACTGAAGTAGATTAAATACAGAAAAAATAGCTGATGTTTGAATATTATAGTTTGTGCTTGAAAATGTAATTTAGTTGTATATATGTATAATGTTAATAACTATGTGTTTCTGAATGTAAACCTGCTTTGGTCTTTGTAATTCATATGTAAATTTCTATTATGATGTAAATGATATGCAAATTATGCCACATACTGTGTCACATTTAAAAAATATGTACAGTTAAATGACATAGAATTTGTTTTTGGCTTAAATAACTCACTGATTTTTGCCCAAAAATTATAATTATATACCAGACTTATTTAAAGTTATTTTTTCTAAGCAACGATGTCAAGCTAATTTGTATATTTGAGTTGGACAATTATTCCCTTGATATCACTGACAATTGGTAATGCCTACTCACGTTCAACAAATTGTTGTCGTGTTCGGTGTACGGTTAACTGATTACAAGGTTGGTTCAAAATACTGTAAAGGGGAATATTTACTCAGTACTGTGTTTAATTTTAGTGGATTTGATGTTGCAGAGATATTCACCGGGATTTAATTTCACTGGTTTGCAAAGGAAATAATGCATTCTATTGTTGAACTTGACTGTTCAATCGGTTTCAAATTAGCATGATATTATCAGCGATGGGACGGATTGAATAATTAAGCTCTATACAGGTAAATACAAACGGACTGTTTTATACAAGGATTACGACATATTTGTTAACAAATAAAATCAACTTTGCAGAATTGGGAATGTAAAAAAAAATATATGAAAGTCTTAACGCGGGAATTCAGTCCCAGGCGACGTTATCAACGCACGCTAAAGGCTCATGGGTAGACGTTTCTGTGTAAACAACGACACGCTATGGTCGTCTCACGCCGGCGTTCGCAGGTGACAACTACCCCCGCTTCAAGTAAAATGTACCGTATCTACTTACAAGCATCACTTATAAATGCGGGCAGTGCTTGAGTTCAAATATTGCAGGATTCCACAAAATAACGTTTTATTCACATAATATTTACACTGTCAAAAATTGTTTCCTTTCGAGATGAATACATTTGTTTTTACATTCTCTAGAATTTGGTTTTATGTGCCTTTACAGGAAACTGCATAAATGAAGCGTAACATTTTAAAAAACATTACTCGCTGTGTGTTTTAATATTAATATACAGTCACTGACAATAGTTTATCTACACAGAGAGAATTGCATTAATTAATTCGGAATCTAGTCGTACCTAGCATGTGTCATTACCATGCCTTGATACCAGCGTTGGATAAGCAAACGGTTTGTTCAATGTTGTCTTAGTCACTTGTGATGATACATATAAAATAACTATTTGTTTTAGCAGGTAAATACTGTATACGAGCGTGAAATTAAGTTTCGTCTAATTCACGCATTTTATTCTTCGCGTTCTTCTTGCAGACGAATTACTATTATTTCAACTTTTCATTTATACGTATTTGTCAATCAATTGTATACAGCATCTCATCAAATAAAAACAAAGAGCATTGATTACTCAATGCCTGTTACTAATTCACACATTAAAAACGAGTGTTACACTTCCACTAGCCAACACACGTCCGATGATTATCGCTGCAGTTCACACGACAATTGCACGACAGTAATTTTGCCAAGTGAAAAATATGTTCTGTTTCCGGAGATTGGAATTTACTAAAATGTATTATTATTCAATGAAATGCGAGGGAATTGAAAACTTGTTCACACCAAAGTTAATGTTATGCAAAAAGTTAGTAACGATTTCATTCCAAATCGAACTGTTTACAGTGCGTTACTAAAATCACAGTCCCTCAACAGGTGTTGAGGGACTGTGCTAAAATGTCTATCGTCCGATAGATTTCATGTACAAAGTTCAAAACCTTGAAGTAGACCCAACACTTATTAATAACTTTCTTTCTGGAGGAATTAATTTTAAGTTTAATGTACTTTTTAGCGACATATTGTGGAAAGTCAACAATAATTTGGGGAATATTGTATCCAAGGAAGTTAGAGTATTTATTACTCAATTGTATAAGTATAGAAAAGAAAGTTTGAATTTAATGTGATTTTTCTTCTTTCCTTTTTCAAATATGTATGATTTGGTTGTTTTCTTCTCTTTGTTTGCCGCTCCAAAGGCTAATAAAATATTATTATTATTATTATTATTACCTGAAGAAATCAAAGCCATCTGATACCAGTGCACCGGCCGGTTTACCGTCGCCATCAATGGTCCCAGCAATTGATCCAGCATTAGTCTATGAGATTAATGACGACGTAGACGTTGTTCTAATCAAGACTGACAGTGCCTCAAGAAAATGTAAGCGAGGTACCTACCAGCATTATAGCCCCAGGATTCGAGCAAAGATAGGAAGACACGCGTCCGAAAATGGTGTAATGAAAGCCGCCAGGCATTTCAGTAGGCTGCTTGAAAATCCCATTAACGAGAGTACAGTTCGGACTATGAAGAAAGCCTACATCCAGCACGTGAAGCAAGATCGTGACCCACCAGAAATTATAGAGAAAAAACAACGTGGTCGTCCTTTACTCCGTGGTAACCAGCGTGACATCAAAATCTAGTCATTTATAAAGTCTCTGCGTATCAGTTGTGGTATTGTCAATACTTCGATCGTGACTATGGCACCACGTGCACTTGTTTTGAACAAAGACAGGTCCTTATTAATCTTGGGCCGAATCACTCATCATAAAGAGGATAGGCTACACAGAAAGACGAAGAACCAAGGCATGTAAACAAACAAGTCAAGGAGGAATATTTGCGTAAAATCGAACAGTGAGTGTCTCATCACGGACGAGTTGATCTTCAACTGGGATCAGACTGGTGTTGCGATAGTCCATCCATGCATCGGGTAACTGGACAATGGAGTTCCGGGGCAGCAAACAAGATCAGATCACAGACCTCGACGATAAACGAAAAATCACCGTCATTCTTGCTGTTAACCATACCGGCCACATGTTACCATCACATTTATTGTATCAGGGAAATACAACGCAGTGCCGCCCAGCTTTAAATTTGGGACATCAGTTACAGCACGTCATATAAATCATTATCGAATAATTATCGTCTAATAAAATCTAATGAAATGTTGGCATCACTAACTCGTATTACGTTTTTTTCCCGATAATATCGTCTAATAAGGTCTAATTTAGACACCCATGTCTGGGCAACTATTGGGGAAGATCGTTTTTCTCCGATACTATCGTATAATTGTCGGCTAATAAAATATAATGAAATATTGGAAGATATGTCTAATTTAGACATTATTAGATGATATTATCGATAATATCGGAGAAAAACGAACTGCCCCAATAGTTACCCAGACAGACCTGTCTAACTTATACATTGTAGACGATAATATCGGATAACGTTAATAAGTACAGTGTTGCGCCTTCCTCCCCGAACCATTGATCAAATACGGAAACAATGTTTCGGTATTTAGACACTGTTATCATTCCGTATGACGGTATGTGACATCTACATGTCAGAAGCTGGGGTTACACGAAGAACAAAAAAGCCCTGGCAATATTTGATGTATTCAGAGCACATCGATATGGAGTTTTTAATGAGAAAAAAACTACACGACAACAACATCGTCACTGTGTTTGTTCCGACCTGTTGTACCGATCGGCTGCATTCCAGATCGACTGAAGCCACTTCGCGAATATGTGGAATAGGTTGACAGTCACATGAGTATTGCTGTTGTTCAAAAATGTCTCCTTTTTAAAACCAGAGTTCGGACGAATACCTAACATTTGTATTCACTAGTCTTGTGTTACTAAGTATAACATTCAGAAGGAAAACATCTTGTCTGAACTTATTTTTATAAATTTTACGGTGCTGTCACACCCAGGTCTCAGATTTCAGACAAGCATTTTTCAAGTTTTTAACTACTGTTTGTGTGAACAAATATTTATTGACTGTGAATACTAGTACTTTGTTTTTCACTGCTTGAATTACGTGAGTGTCCTGTGATGTGTTGTGGTCTCGTGACATTAATCAACCAATCACTATTTGTAGCAAATGCCTTGCAAGTCCCAATGAAATTTTTTAAATATTTTTTTCTCAGGTGTGCCGTTTGAGGGCGTGCATCATATGGGTCAAAGGTGAGACTAACGTGTGATATTTTGTTTACTACTCAGCGGCTGTGTATATGTAGGTTTATTATGCGTGTATTTGGATGTTCTAATCTTGGAGTTTTTCCAGTGATTTCTCCAGGTGCAATCCAAATTACTGTAGGTGTGTCTTGCTTACCTGAGTTTTGCAAGAATTTGAGCAGGCCAACATGTTCATTTTTGTTCATGTGGTTGATTACTGGCATGTTAATTTCCGACTTTAGAGCCATGTTTTCAACTTTGTTTATCATTTTCATTGCGTACATCTGCGGCAATACAAAAATACACCGCCCCCAGCGGCAAAATTAAAAAAATAACCCCTAAACGAAATGTTCACGCATTTTAATTTTAGCGCAGAGAGCTACCTCCGCGTACTACGCGAAAATTAAACTGCGCAAAAAATGTTCCGTTCTACAGTAACTCATTTGTTGAGCCCATTTCACTGACGACATTCGCGCATAGATGTCGGAGAGGGCGCAACTCAAATCTAGCTTGGTAACTCGTAACAAAGGTCCCATCACGATAGAAGAGGATGAATACACTAAAGCTTGTTCGTTAGTGTTCCATAGTATCTATGTGTGAGCAAGCTATCTCGATTATTTGGTACGCTGGTTAGATAAATTATATACAATTATACCAGACAAAGGCTAGGAACTCGCCGCAAAGCTCGACCCAGTCGCGCGGTCACAGTCATTACATTAGCTGACAGGTCCGGATTTCACAAAAAAAGCATTACTATACAGTTCGGAACATATAGGTGGGTCTGTTTGTCATAACAATCAAACCCACCTACAAATACCGGCTCCTCCCAGGATCACAGCTACTAGACAATTTTATGATCGAGTGAGCATGAGATCCCGGGGCATGATATGACCTTCTGACACGCGGTTTTCACCTAGGTCAAATGAACACAACAATTGAAACACGTGATATACTGTACTGGTAGCTGGGTCTGTGGATGAATTAACCTATATATAACATACTAGTATTATTAAAATAACACTACTTTCTTTGTAAGATACTGAATACGAGTATTCAGTATATACTAGTACTTCAAGGGCGGGGTAAATAGATAAACATGGAACGTCACAATTAGGACACAAGAATACGGGTAGCGTCCATGTAGTACAAGACCCGATACGTAGATATCACGTCATGTTTAAAAGGTTCACAGTCCCTCGTTCACTTGGATGACCGTGAATGGCGTTATCTAACCAGACACCGACAACGTGGAGTACAAAGTGATGACAATCTATACCGTACTGTACCTGTTTTACTGCCGGCCATTGTTGTTTCAATCCGAGAGTGTGACAGTTTTTCTTTCGCGGTTTATACTGACATGGTTATTATTGCCGTCACCGTGTGGTAACTAGAACAATGAAAGTAGACCTCCACTTTACCGACAATACGTTATTCCTGGTGAGTAATGCACATTACACATGACCCGGAAGTAAATATCGTTGAATCACCGGTGTGTCGTGCACTGTTTCGCGCAATCCACGTAGCTGGCGGGTTAATACAGTTTTAAAATGGAAACCTGTCTTTTGTTTTTGTTTTCGTGTTTTGTTTTGTTTCTGTGACTCATATTTTTGGGAGTTGAAACTCTGAGGTCGATTTTGAAAATCAAATCTGAACAATGAAAATTTTGGGGATAAATTCTAAAGAGAAATTAAGCTAAAATAAATATCACTTTATACAAAACTTATGCCAGGTACATTTGATTACAGAACATAATCATAAATCAAGATGGAGGACTACATAATACAGGTGAAAAGTTGAATACCTAGGGAAACTTTAAATTGCATTCTCCTATATTTGCCTTGATCTGGGAGAAATGTGTTGTTTAGCCGGTCTTCCCCTTTAACAATATGATCAGGGCAATATTGTGATAATTCTGGGCAATATATAATTGCTAATTATAATTATTTTATAAGTTTTCGAATTCATTATTGTAAATGTGGCATTCATGTGCTTTGTATTCAATACCTGTGTAAATGCGTCATTTAATGTGAAAGTTGGTGTTTATTTAAAAATAAATTCACAGCGCTCATTAAATTTCACAATGGAAACCGGAGGCGTAGCACCTAGTTTCATTGCAAGGCGGGCCCGGGCGTTTTATCTTTATCTGGTTTATTAATAAACATGAATTTATTTTGTATTCAAAGTCTATCATTTCTTTCCTAAACCTACTCATGAATGCAGATACAGGAATTTATTCATTTTCCAATATATTGTACTCCCGGGCAATATAAGAATATTGACTTTAAAAAGTTGAATGAAAATGTAGTATTTTACTGGATAGTGACCATTTTGGCTGTATTATAACTCTTTTATGGCAGAAATATTATGCTATATCTGATTATATATTGAGACTGATGAAGTAGTAATTTTTGGTTTCCTGAATTATTTTTAAAAAATCACGAATTTAAAAAAAAGTGTCCAAAATTTTGTTTCATTGTGTTCTATAGAATTGTTCTGAAAATAGCGATTTTTGAAAAATATATAATTATGTTCCCAAAACAGACACAAAAATAATATTCGATGGTGCCATTATAATCTATAACCCCATGATTTCACATAATAAACCAATGAACATTGTCCTGCGAACTTGAATTATGACCAACTTTCTCAAAAAATATGAATAGACTTTACTTTTTCAGTTGTTTTTCGTCTTGGATTGATTTTATATGCCAGCTAATTCAACCAGTGTTTGTTTGTTTGTTTTTTCCCCTTTTTCTGTACATTTAGTATTTCCGTCTTGATTTCCGTTCGTGTTTGGTTGAACGGCACATACATCGTGACCGAATTGCTGCCTCAGATCGACCTCTGTCTAGTTGCAGTTATGTAATACCACTCACATACAAAATTCCATACGCTGGCTGTAAATGCCATACAACGACAGCTTATATATAAATACACCAGTAACTTCGTTTCAATAAGATCTTTCCACATTTTGTATGCCGCGCAACGTGCATGATTTTGCCGTGTGAAGACGTACATTGTATGCCAGGCGACCCCCCCCCCTTTCAGCCCGCAAAAAATGCCAAATCAACTGACAAACCCAGCCCACCGGAGGTCTACTTCGGCCACGTCAATAGGAGCGCGCGCCCTTTACCGAATTTCTGGATCCGCCAGTGTTGTCTGTAAACACAAAAAAGATATTTGGATCAGCAAACAAAAACAAATCTGCCTCGCACTAGAGGCGCAACAATAAAACATATTGAAAAGACTCAATTCAAAACTATCTTCAGACTCTAAGGGTTTAATCTCACTCACTAGACCCGCCCCCATACCATGAAAGTTAAGATAGAATGTGTAGTTATATATAAATATAATTAAGATAATAGATATCGTGATATGACTTTCTGGTAATATCGTTCCGAAATCTTATTTCAAATCAGTGGCGCCATCTACGACGAAGCGTAGGCTGGCTTCCAATCTCCTGTAAGAGAATACTCTTGGCTGGTTCCCGCCTCAAGTGTCATGGCGTACTAAGCCACAAGAGGCCGGTAACTAGTAATGGTTCCAGCATTATGAATGGTCCATCACTTTCCTGTTTCTTGTTTTATTTCCCTTGGTTACCTGACGTCAGGCATACGCTCGTGTCCGTTCAGGGGTTTCCTTTTACTTTCGAAATTGGGCGAACAAAAAAATGTTTCTTTTGTTATCAATTTGTACAGAAACAGCGAGGAATACCAGAACCATTCGCAAACAGATAACCCAAATCTAAACTGTTCTTGTACCATTATTTTCTTCAAATGTGTAACGTAATAGTCCAAACACTTTCTTTAAAAGCACCATCATATAGACGAGAGTGCCCACTGATTAACACTCGACGGGTTTTAAGTATGTACAGGCATGGAGATAACCTCCATGGTACAGGCGATAATATGTTTCAAGTCTATGTTTCACCCCCGGTCTCTTCCCACTTTTTGAATTTTTTAAAGTGTATTTTTTAATATATGGAACAGGAAATCACAAGTCACTTAGCAACTGGCTGGCAACTGGACAGATCGTCGATACGGCTAACGCCTACCATGGTAACGGTCTGTGTGTCTATTTTGTGGTATGTTTGGACAGTCTGCTGGTTGCCTCGCGAATTTGCATATTTGTTAACAATCAAAGACTCGCTCTTTCGCACATAGCGTGGCAATAACAGCGAATCTAAACTAATATCAAATGCGAAGTCAATATTCCATTTCCTTTTAGGCGTTTTTATTAACTTAGAACAAGAGAATTGCTACATGTAATTATTACTTTCCAAGGTCATGCGTTTCTGCAACTGAATCTTTCAACCAATCACAGTTATGCTAATTGACTTGGTATTGCTCATACCTCCATCATTGAATAGCGCAGTTTATTCTGCGGCCAAAAAGCACATTTTCTTGGTCTTGAGCACATGGAAAAGAATTTCATAATGCGACATGGCTATATGGGCCTTCTGACTGTATGCAATTCTAATTGCGTTGTATAAGTTGATATTACTTTATTAGAATATCCAATAAAAATAGGTTACAAAACTGTGGTTACCCGACGAATTTCCGGAAAAGTAAAAATTCGGGAAACCTAATACACGGTTGTCAAGGAGAGAACCTTCGTGTTAACCTTTCGGGTAAATGACACGTAGGCAAATAAACGGGACGGGTCATCGATCGGGCGACATTTAACGTGGACATTCTGGTTAACACGTTGCCATTTTTTAAAAAAAAACTAGTAGTTTTTAATTTATTTATAGTGCCAACCAATGGATAAAATCGTACATACTGTATGGCGTGATTTTTTTATTTCATATTTGGTACATTATTTTTACAATAATATTTTTTTATAACATATATCTAATCGTTTGTTATTTTATTAATGTTTGTAACAAGTAAATAATCATTAAAGTAAAACTTGAATGTTGAACCCAAACTAGGGTCTTATTTAAATCTTCCAATTACTAAACAAATATCCAGTATTATACGAATTTACAACAATATATAGTCAATGTGATTCAAGGGTGTAATATGATCCCATGCCCAGTGGGAGTGATATAAACTCGCCTGACGCCTGAGTGTGAATATGTTACGGTGACACGGAGTTCAAACAGGTGCAAGTCGGCGATATCGGCGAGCGATTCCAGTCATAAAATACTGTAATATATTCAATGACAATAAATTTATTATTTTCATTATACCATATACATGGTTTATTGTATCTCTGTACATGTATAAATATATGGTTATTTACATGGACGCTTAATGCGAAGATGCTAAATTGTTCGAGTTACAGATCTAGACATCGAGTTACAAAAATGACCACGCCCATTTTTCAGAAACCACTCCCACTTTTGCGAAATTTTGTTGAATTTCCACATTCAGTAACTCGAATTTTATTTAACAGTTAACCCAACTTCGAGTTACGGGCAACATAAAATTTGTGTTTCGTTTAAATATATTTAACCTGTAACTCAAAGTTTTGTTAATTGTTACTTTGGGCGTGGTTGTGCAAAAATGGGCGTGGTTTCTGAAGTATAAGCCGTCGTTTTTTTCACTCGCTGCTCGTAATTCGATGTACGTAACTCGATTCAGCATCTTATTTCGAAGTGTTGTACCTTTGTCTTGTTTTACAGTTCCGTGTATGTCTCTTTTCACTCTACTGTCTAGACATATATCTCGTTTCACATTTTTACAACGTTATTCCTTTTTACAGCGCTGTTTGGACATGTGTAACTTTGTCGCTTTACACAAAGTTGTCCGAACATCTGTCTTATTTCACAGTTAATGTACCTCTGTCACATTTCACATGTTCACATTTTTGCCGCGTCTCACGGAGATGTTCCCAAGGTTGTCTGAATATATGTCTATTTCACAGTAATGTACCTCTATCTCATTGCACAATGTCGTCTCGTTTCTCATGATTGTTGTTTGCACCTACTAGTATTTCTCATGTCACAGTGATGTACATACGCCTCTTTTCACAATGTTGTCTTTCACTGTCGTGACTGTACGTTTATGACTTTTCATTGTTTGTATCCATGTCTTGTTTTATACAAGTAGCCAGTCAGGATATTTATCAACAGTCCCTCTATCAGGGACTGTGATATAATGTAGGTAGAGGCGATCATGCCACAGTGTTGTCCACACATGTAATTACTACATGTAGTTAATATCTAAATTGTCTCTATGGATGTACAACACTACACAATTTGTCGGAACAATTACTACTGTTGTCTTTGTCTTCACGTCTGTTGTATATCGGATCAGATATTGGAAACAATTAAATGTTGACACATAACTACTGTACTGCGTAACTCTGCATATAATTTGTATAAAGTATCCGTATAAAAACAATGTAAATAAGTTTGAGCATGTTTAAAGATTTTGCCTGTTGATAGTGCGAATTAATGAAAACGCTACTGCGCACGCGTCCTGGATTTATCTACGATGCCTAGTCACACTAGCGTTTTCATTAATTCACCAAGATAATACAAAAACGACATGCTCAACAAATATTATCCACATCGCCTCTTTACTTTGTATATGTGTTCGCTGACTTATTGGATGTTTTGCGTGTCACCACCACAATCAAGTCACTCAATAAATTAAGTAATATAACATCTTATGACAACATGGTTTTGAAGTATTTGATTAATTGTGTGATTGATGTTTGAAATATAATTTGCAAAAATAACACATTTGTCAACTTAACAGAAGATTAATGTACCTTATATGAATTGCCGATGGAGTTTTCAATAACAACAACATTAATAAATAAACCTGCAAGTTGAATGACATTTTCATTGAAAATAATGTATATCATAGTATAAACTGAAGGGTAAAACTGTCAGTATGCTCCATTTCAGCTTTTCGAACATCGTTAAAAGCATTGTTACAAGTTTTGCAGCATTATGTAAAATTCTCCGCTTTCAAGAGCCTTAGTAAGCTCTAGGAATAGTATACCAAGTCAAGTTCGAGTCGGTCACGGGAATGGTACACCAAGTCCAAGTAGGTTCCTGGGATGGAACACCGAGTCATTGCGCTGTGAGGGTTAAGATAGCCAGTGTGATTATCGTAGCGCTGGCCAACGCCACGCCAATACTCAGAGCTATCCAGTTCAATATCCTCGCAGATCGTGACGCTGAATATGCAATGTTTTCGTCGCCTCTTGTCGAGCTTCTCCTGGTCTAAAATGATAAATTACGTAGACTATTAATTTTATTTTGTTTGTTATGTGTTTGTTTGTTTGTTTGTTAGAATGAGATAAACACCTAGTTAACGTGTTGAGGTGGTTTAAACGCCGCTAATTTTTAACCCTATTTACGTCGGCGTAAATGGACACAAAACATAGATGTGAACACGATAAGTATCTTGGTTGTAAGGGCTAGTCACGTTGCTTTGCTCTTGCACGCAGTGACGTACATTCACTTTAGTTTACATCGTATCACGTCCATCCTATGATTGTGATGAGTTGTGATAGCGAGGTCAGTGAAATCACGTGACCATACACACCAATAACATTATAGTATTCATACTACCTCAAAAGACTTCATAACGGCAAATATTCCCACTGGCCAGAAGCAGAAAATAGTTGTCAGGATAGACGAGCATAGGTAATCCGGTGGAGGGTTTCTAAGCGGCTCCGGACTGCGTATAATGACAGTGTGTTGGAATTGAGGTCCGGAAACCTGAGAATATATACAACAGACAGAAATCATGAGAGAAGGTCGTAATCATCGATATCAAAGTTGAATTCTTAATTTCATCAATTATGTCGATTCAATTATATTGAATGGGGGTGACTGTAGACAACTTCACATCAAATAAGTACGCTTCTTAGACACGGCGATGTGGCACACATGCAGTGCGTCAAACTCGGTATAGTGTACACCCAATGCAAACATGTACTTACTATATATGCCTGATGGTCGAAGTGATTAGAATAGCGAGCGAAGCCAGTACACACTTGATTCGAATACCCATTTGAAGTACACCTGTACGGTAGCGTTAACTGCGTCGCGTACGGCTCAGTGTCATCGGGTTGTGTATCCGTGTAGCCAGCGATCGTTGTGTAGGCGGGCGGAGCATCTGGAAGCTCGGGCGAAACTAATGAATAGAAACAGAAATATGGATCAATAATCCGTAATGGTGACACCTCGAATACGGCTACTAAAGTGTCAGCGGTGCGTGCTGACTGTTCAAATAAGCCGTATGGTCTTACTTGAATTGAGTAGCGTATTCTGAACGGGGAAGGAAATATACATCATCCGTGCTCAACACATCTACGGAGAGTGAGCATGCTTTTAAATTCGCTGTCTCCGTGACGCGCCGTTGAAGTTAGACAAGATCATACAATCGTACTCAGATCAGTTTGTGTAAGATTGTAATAATCGGACAACGTGACATCTATGGGCGCGTCCTATTAAAGGCGACACCCCACCCATTACTATATAATATTGACGTACATATGTTCTTGCGATTGCGTCTATATGTTGACCATCTTGAGGAATAAAGGCATTAGTTCACGAGTACTCAATGATGCATTCCAGAAACACATGTGGACGGGTCACGTGTTTGTCGCCGTGACAATTTACCAACAGATTACATTTTTATGCATTTAAAACGATATTTCAATCGGGCAGAGCAAAGTACAGTAAGGCTGTGAAAAGTTAGCACGTCATATGTCAGTTGTCATTGGTTGTAATCTATGGGTGTTACATGCTGAGATGTATATGTCATGTAATTTATTGATTGCCCAATCCATATCTTTGATTTATGGGATGCGTCATAATCACGAGGTAGACACAACATGCAATCATGATTCGACAACTTTAAAAAAAGGGGCTTATTAAACGTACATCTTCACTGATCGAAGCTACTCCAAGACAAGATCTAAAAAAAAAAATCTCTGTCGCGACTACCGTGTATCAGAAAATATCACAAACGTAGATAAAGGTGCTGCCAGTAAGCACGGCGGTTGAGTGCGTTCCATTTTGAAATACCATATTTGACCTTTCTCCGAGATATTATAAACCGCAATAAACTACAATGTGGTCGGTCGTCCAATGCTCACTGACTCGTTGCGGTTGTGTTAGCCGTGTACGACTCGGATCTGTTTATGGATCGAGATTTAGAAACCGAAGCTCATAGTTAAGTCAGCCTCCATTTGTGGGGGACCGCCACGATGGCTGTAGAGTAGTTTTTTATGCTTTGATGTTCCGGGTTCAACGAAACCTCGCAATTCTTACCTATACCTTTATCTGACATATCTCACGGCACTGCTGTATTAATGGGTCCAATTATGTTTTCAGCGAACTTCTCTGGCTTTCCGGCACTAACTTAATGCCCGGGTAATACACAAACCCGACTGAAGACGGTCCCGAAGATGCACTGACTCCTATCAGTTCCTGCCTTGTGGTATTCCCTATCTTATCTCTTGTGAATTAATAATTTTCTAAATATTTGACGTCACTGATGTAATATTTAATTATACACTGGGTCCCATATAATAATATATATGTGTTGGTCAATATAATACGATCACATCGTGGTTGTTCAGTGCTGTTCCATTTGTATTTGTATCCATGTTCGTTTTATCTGCGTTGTCGTAAAGGTTATCTCAACAAAAACTCAAAATCACATTTACTAATGTGTTATTCGCGAGAGGACGAGTACATTGAGAAAGATCAGGCGTGTCGGTCCGTTTCCTTGTCAGCGGCTGTCTTGTACCATGGCTCTTGTTGAATTGGCCAACAGGTGTCCTAGAATTTCTGTGGTTATATTCAGAGCAAACAATTCCGAGAGCAGGGTCGATGTTTTGAGTTTGGGTGGAAAATCAATGTTTTTGAATATCGCCCGTGGTAGCAAGTTGAATCACGTTAGTATGTTCTTGGAATTAGTCAACGGTGAAAGTGTCTATATATGTTACAGAATTAAATTTGAACAAAAAAGGGGTGAATTATTCACACTCTTATATATTGACAATTCGAATATACTTCGTTGATTGATGATTGAAACAGTCAGTACATGTAATGTCGGTAACTTGAAGGCACGAAACATGGAACCCGGAATACCGCGACCCGAACAAAAGAACTGACAAAATACAGGTTGAGAGAGACAGCAGTGCCCGTAACTGCCAACTAGTGTGCTACTATTGGAAAGTAAGACTTTTTACCTTGCCCGTATCTTCATAAATGATATAAAGGTAAGCAGAGAGTGAAGATACTAGTATTCTTTTTGTTGATATTGTCACAGTGAGAGTCATTGTGGTGATTTAGCAACTATATTCTCATGAGATAAAGGGTTGAATCCACATAAATACGAAATATCTACTTGGAAAATGAATAAACTCACGAATTAGATGGTAACAGTATAGGTATTGTAACAGAATATAAAGTCCTGGAAATTATCGTAACAGATTCACAACTTCTTTGGGATGATCGTATCATAAAATAGTCTTGTACGCCATTGTATTAAAAATAAATCATCGGAAATGATTGAGATTCCATTATAAGATACATTTGGGAGTATGGTTCTCTTGTTTGGAATCCAATTGGTCATGACTATAATATTCAAATTAACAACTACATACATAAACGAAAGGTGCAAAACAAATGCTTAAGAATGGCTTGAAAAGATTGTTCGTGTTTGTAAATAGCAAGATCGTGATCGTGTAGTTTATCAATTCAGTTTGGCCTTGTAGACAAAGGTAGGCAGGTCGGTAATATTGCCGTTACCACACCCAGAACTACACGTAGTTCCTAAAAAGAAAGCACGTAGCAACTACAGAAAAGAATTAAGTCATATCAACGTGCGAAGACGTACTTTTGTATATCGATAAGCAAATTCTCAAATAAACTCCCAAATAATCCTCTAGTAGGGCATATGAACTACATTTAAAAATTCGTTATTTAATTGTCGCGCCAATGTCTACAGGAACGCCTTCCCAATTACTCTAAGAATAGCTCGGACTTCAATCATAAAATACTGAAGACAATCAAATACGGAACTGGGCTTTCTCCTGCAAAGCGTACTTTGGAAATCTGAAGACGTAACGGCGAACGGCGAGCAACGTTGTCAGTCGATAATGCCAATGATACTTCCTTAACTGTAGTAGTCGTTCAGAACCTGAAGCCTGACCTCAGCGCCCGAGCGGGTCACACCAAAAGTCACGTGACTCCGGTGAACGACCTCACGAAAGAACTAGTTAGCGTCACAATTTGTTTCATGAAGATAAACGGGTAAATCAACAAACTGAACATGGCATATGTGGGCCAAGGTATGTAGAACATCTGGTATAAACATTTGATTGTACAGGAATGTCCGCTAGTGACACTGGTGGACGAGAATTTGTATGCTGACGATTGCAGCGTGCAACTGTGTAGAACTCTGCTCTAATCTGTACTCGAAATCCCTTGATCAGGGACCTCCCGTTTGTAAGCTGGAAACTAATTTGGGTAATTTTTCTCCAACGCTCACAAATCATTGGACAGAAATTAGAACATTCGAAGTCTCTACGCATTCGTACAAAGATAAACTGCCGTTTGAATTTATAATTTAAATAATGTATAAAAAATGTATACACTCCCTTGCCTCACCAATGTGCACTACAAGGTCACTACAACCTCGTTCTTCCTATCACGGCCTTGCTGACTTAAGTGTATGACGATTTAAGAAAACCATTTGACCAGAAACTTGTTATTTTGTTCTGGCCCTTACTTTAAATGACTAAACATGCAACAACTGGACTTAATTAATCTGTAGAAGCAAGTGACAATTTGCTTGATGACAAGAATGGTACAAAGAGAGTACAGTTTGCTGACATGAACATATCGCCATCATCCATGTACCCTGATGACAGTGTCGTAAGTACAACAACATTCCTTATTTGAGTCATGTTCAGCTTTCAAGGTTTTAAAGGGCAGTGGATTATGTGCAGCATATGCTTGAATATCGTCACCCGCTGAAAGTCTCCTCAGATAATTGGAATGAGTGAGAGAAAAACAGTGTCAGCAACCAATGTTTTTAAACGATGCATTTAAAGATGCATCGTATACTTCGCTATGGGACCCATATGGAACAAGGTGTGATGACCACTGCCCTTTAAGGTTGTAGTAGACCTAACAGGGATGTTATAATTAGGCTTGATATTTTCATATAAGAATTGTCCTGAACTATAGTAAACTATATATTTTATTAAAGCTCTTGTTTCACACTTCCTAAAATTCTGGGTAATTTTTGATCTAATTCAATGTCATGTGACTGCTAAGTAAACAAACAAAAAATATTATTTAAAACAAATTTCCACAACCAAGTCTTGATTCTGCTTTTGTTCTATTAGTGTGTTTCGCATCTATTCTCATACTCTGTTACCACACACAGCATACACTGTATCATCATAAACTGTTTTGTCTGGTGATAGCTGCGATTATTTTATCTACTATCATGTGACACTCATTGATGCATTTTTGGTTCTCAATTTTACATTCATCAGTTATTTCTGTGTGATTTAAAGCTTAAAGAAACACTCATGAAAGCAGAAATATCTGAAACCAAGTGTCGTACAATATATCTATGTAGTCATTTTGATTCCATTGTATTTTTTAAATGTAAGGACCATATTTACCATATTGTTGTTTATAGGTGAGAGATGAACCTACAAGATACACATATGGCAGCCCTGTTCCAGCGTGGAGAATACCCAGTGATTATTTTATATTAGCCGTAATTTCAACAGTCTTGTGTTTTTGGCCTATTGGAATATTCGCTCTCTGGAAATCTAGAGAAGTGAGTAGACTGGTTATTTATTTTGTAGCTAGCATCAATGACTTCACTGAATCTGTTGACCTCCCACTGAGCCAGGTGATCTCATTGACTGAGTCAGGTGATGTCTAAGTGCTCTTTGATGTACTTCTCTATTTTAGCCAAAATTGAATCATCATATTTGTTAAAATTATATGACAAAATTCATGTTTTTGTGTATTCATTTAGTTCTACACAATTAGTTAGACTAAAAACTACGAACAAACTCTGATAAAACACAGCTCCCTTTTGTTGCAAACTGCAATTTAAGTTGACACATTTATTTTGACTGATTTGTTATCACATGTGTATCATATGATTAATCTCCATCATCTCAAAATAAAAGATGTTTTAATTTGTTGGTCCTGCTATAATGTGATGACTTGTACATATTACTGGCTGAATATGGGCATTTACACATGTTCACTTTACTAAAGGGTACATCCATATTCAAAGTGCAATATTTAGTCCATGTTTGAATGAAGTTCAAAAACGGGGATTTACCCGGTATAATTTTGTGTCTGTTCGTTCATCAGAAGTCATACTTCAGTCGTATAATAAATCTGTTTACATTTACAGTACTTAGCTGGCACTCACCACTTGCCAGGTCATTTAAGGAATCTTGCTGGCACTCTCCACCTCTAACAGCATTTATGGTACCTTGCTGGCACTCGCCACCTCCCTTGTCATTTTTGGTACCTTACTTTTCATAAACATTCTTTGTGTAGCAACGGTTTTCATCAGTGACTCTGGACAAAACTCACTTCACTGTACCACAAACTATCAAAGATGTTACTCTTTACCTTGTTCATTGTAGATTAAATAATTCTGTTGTTGCTGTTGTTGTCTTTTTTCTGTAATTCAAAAACATTTTTCTGATCATCTTGAAATGTAAAAATATCATCATTCACTATGAAATATCAACTAAGTTCAATATTGGGGTTGCTAGAAATGTAGGTAGATGTACAACCAGCACATGCAATTTTGAGTTGAAATAATTGATTTCAATACAAGAAGATACTTGTGAAAATAATATAAATTTTAAAACATTACAAACATAAAATACCTGCCAATTCGGCTAAATTTCAAATTAGTCATGCAGCAGTGTGATTAGATGATTGATTGATGTCTAAAGTAAAGCTCAATTGAGCATTGTTGTATGGGAGACCCCTTGATAAAAGCAACCGGGTTTGTTTTTATCTGGATTTATCACACACATGTCGCAATATTACAAACTTTTATCAGAACACATAACCTGATTTTAGACTAATTTCAGTAGTTATAATCAAATTTCCTGTAAAAACACTAAAATTATGAAACATATTTGAATGCAACACAGTGCAGCACTGACAAAGTCACTGATTCGTTATACATGTACAGAAAAATTGCACAAGCTCAGATTAAATTTCACAAAGTGTGCCACCCAGCCATATAAGCAAAATTCATGCAAAGCAAATCACACAACTCAGAATCAAGCTATGTTCAGTAGTTGCATGTTTTTCTCCATATTAGTAATAAGTAAAACCGAACATGCATGCATGCCAAGTCATTCGACCACTTATTTACTTCTATGTGTGCGTCTGTGATTTTGTGCATCTACATTCAAACTTAAAAAAACATATCATGCAACATGAAGTATGCACGTTCTTTGGTTTCATAATTTGATTCAAAATGGCCATATGTGGCCATTTTTGTTTTAGTGAATGCGGTTTTGGAGTCGTTCATGTTTAAATATTTCAGTCATGTATAGATTTCATTAAAACTTGGTACATATATTGGACATTATTGGGCTTTTGATGCACATCATTTTGATTTGATAGATTGAATTCAAATTGTCCTATTGGTGGCCATTTTGTTTTAATGAGTCATATCTCTGATACATGTATGCCTTATATATGTCATACTTATGAATATTTATTCATTCAGTTATCTAATTCAAGGTGGCTGAATTTCTGTTATTTTAATATTAAAAAACCATCAAAATCAAACATTCTTTCAATTCTGGATCTCAGTAATGCATAGGCAGGTTTTGTTCGAACTTGATATTTACATGGAGACCTTAATGCATGATCTCGCGTTATTTGTCAGATCGGACTCAAAATGGCTGACTGGTGGCAATTTTGTTTTAGTGAATTCAGTTTTGGAGCCATATCTCTGACTGTTCATGTTCAAATTTTATATATTTCTCAATCTTGAGAACTCACAGGGACTACTTATGTGATGCATATACTTGTTAATATTGCCACACGTGGATCCCCTTGACAAGTTATTGACATAAAACCTGCACAAGATTGTCGGATTGAGGGAGCTTTGGAAAATTCTCATAGTGTGTACTGAACACCAAACTTTGGTGAAATTTTATGAGCTACAATTTAGAATCAATATTTTTATTCTACATGTATCCATCACCGAAAGCAACTGAGAAAGTTAAGAAATAAAAATAAAATTCCTTGTTGTGTGAGCATTGCTGTTTTTTTGAGAGGGTTATGTTTGAATTGTAGGGACTACGGTAGTTCGCTTAATTAGAAGATGTTTTAATGTGTCACCAATTTTTGAACAATATTAGACAACAAACCATTAGTTGTGAACAAAATATATATGTACATTTAATTATGTTGTATTTTCTTGTTTTATCAGGTTTACCGCTCCTCGTCACGTGGTGATCTTGATGGAGCATGGCAAGCATCATCTTCAGCTCGCTTCCTCTCCTGGACGGCGTTTGTTATTGGATTAGCAATACTGATTATTTCAGTCGTGTTGATTATTGTACATCATGATGAAATTGATATCGATATTGACGTTTGAAATCTGTTTTAATCAGTGTCTTGACCTTAGGTCAAAGGTCACAGCTAGCTTTTTAAAATCTGCTTATGGGTTGGAGACTCAATGGTTAAAAGAATTGACGCTGACAACTTTCAAATCACTCTGCTGCGTACTTCTTTCATCATCCAATTCACAGGCAATGCAATCTCTAAATGAAACTGTTTTTTAAATTTAATTTTGTGCCTGACAATTGCAAGGGCTAGTAATGATGGTACATTTTACCGATAGTTTATATTGCATCATACACAATATTGTGACTACTGGGACTATGTAACTATGTGACTATCTTTCTGCCCACATGATCCTTAACCAAGGTTCTTCCAAAGTCGTATCTGTTATAGCTTGACTCCTGGCCAGTGGTATTGGTCCCCCATCGAGTCTGTGGCATACTTATACAAGTACAAAAATGTACATAGGTCGTATATCTCCTGTAATTTGAGTTTCGGACCTGCCTGTTGAGTCTGTTGCAACAATCGCTTTTATACAGTTGATCAGTCAAAACTGCTTTCGCTATTGTGATTTATTCAATTATAAATGTCAAGTTTGTTTTTAATCATACAGCTACTATTAATAGTATTCAAACTGTATGTTAACGCCTTGCAGCCTGCAATAATTCAAGTATTTCAAGGCAATGTATTTTTTTTAAATATGACAAACATTATCAATTGTATAATATCAGAATAGCAACATTAACCATACAAATGTCTCATTTGGTGTTTTTGCAAAGCTTTATGTGTCTATGCTGACTTGTGCTATACACCAATGTTATTGTCAGATAGGTGGGAGGTGAGATGCAGTGATGGCTAACAAGTCAAAGTTCAAGCCAGCAAAATATGCTGGTATGCGGAAATCATTTTATAACATTTTTAATAGTTATGCTGAATTGAGTTTTAACTATTCAGGAAGGTCTAGATTTAAATGTGTAAATAATAGTGTAAATGCTATGCTTATTAGAGACATTTTTTGAAATAGAACTTTCCCAGATGATTTATTTTTGGTATCATTAATATTTAAAATAAAATAAATTTCATACTTGCATTTACACAGAAATCTGGCTAATTTATAAAATAGTTTATAATGTATGATTTGAACATCCTGTTTAGTGCAATGTTTATAATTTACAAAGTAAGCAGTTTTTGGCCTTGGCAGCAATACAGGAGTAAATAAACTAGTTTTTCTATATGTGTATACTTACTATGCTTGTCATGTCAGACTTCAATAACTGGCTGAAACAAGCTACATACTGTAATGTTCATAATATTGTGATCTAACATAATATTGTAGTTATTTTTTAGCTTTTGTATGGGTGTAACACAGTGATTTATTTATGAATTAAAGCATGAATACTAACTTGTGTTTTGGTAATTTACCTCAAATATAAAAACAAAAAATACAAGTGTTTTTGACTCCTGTTTCCAATAGGAGTCTTAGTGTGTCTGATTAAAATCTGATTTAGTGTACGGGCTTTAATTATTTTGGTTATAAACTTATTTTTATTTTATTTTGTATTACTTTTGTTATTACTGCCTTTTTATTTTATTATTTTACTTCGATTTTGATTTAGTGATTTTTTTTAATTCCGCCCTACATACGTCTGACCCGATGCCTATGTAACGAGATTTCAACGAGACCCACTATCGACGATTTTAGTCAACGAATCACAGACCTCATTCTATAGCGTCACCGGGAAGAGTCAGGTCCCAAACAAACTCAAATAAAATACCGATGTTAGCGACCAAGAAAAACACTGCTTTTCGGTAAGTATCATTGTCAAATGCAAGTCATTTTTATGTTTATATTGTGGCTCGAATGATTCAAGTTTAGATCGTTATTTTGCGTAGTTATTCTGGGTGTGACGATTTTGTTTCCACCGGTTCAACCGAACACCGGTGTCTTTTTTCGCTTGCCCTGGAGACTGTTGATGTTTTGTTGACGATCGGGCCAAAATCGTCTACGGTATTGAACATTTTGTACATTATGCAATAACTCTTTATTAAAGTAATTGAGCTGATTTGGACTGGAATAAAATATTTTTTATTTGGAACACATCACAATTGATCAGGAAATATTTTTTTGCTCCAATTTTCTGCGTTGATGCCTTGGCCGGTGACCGTTATACAATTTAAAATCAGTGTGCATTGTTTACTATAGCTGTTTACAGTGTTCTAATCATTACGATTTACTTATTTTTTTGCTTCCATTCTAGATAGTTATTCTCAGTGTTTGGTGTAAAATTGAAGCGATGACAGAATAAACGAACCTTGGCTGGCGAAGATGTATTGTAAAATGCTATGGAATTTCTTTTGTAAATAAAAATATACTAGCAATTTTCTATTAATGGTTTATTTAAGTGGGCAAAATATAATGTACAGAAAAATTGCCCGTAGAGTATCGCTACACTGAAAAGTAAGCAGCCGACAGCCTGTATACAAGGGGGCTGTGATTTGCTGTTACTTGCGCGAGATTTGAACGGGACTTACATAGGCGTCGGATCAGATGTATGTAGGGCGGAATTCAAAATCAAAGTAAAATAATAAAATAAAAAGGCAGTAATAACAAAAGTAATAAAACATACAATTAAAATAAGTTTATAGCCAACATAATTAAAGCCCGTACACTACATCATATTTTAATCAGATTGTATGTGCATGTGTGTTCCACTGATATCACAAGAACCAATTATGTGATTTCATTCAAACTTGATACATATATCCATAAGTAAAGTGAAATTAAAAATTAATATCTATTTTCAAAAATAAAAGTAAATTTTTAAATGAGAGTCCTTATTCAAAAGTAAAAGTAAATTTTTAAATGTAAAACCGTAAAAACATGGCATGTCCATGACCCTCCTCGGTTGCCATAATCAGTGCTACATGTATAATGAAGGCATTTGACAAGAGGTATGACTAACATACATGTCCATATGTGGTTATGTGACCTCATTATTATGCATAACTGTAATAATGATAACTGTTAATGATTCGGACATACAACTGGTACTATAATTGTGTTGTTATACAAGACATGTGACCAAAATATCATTTCATTAAATATTTATAATTGTTATACCGTAGCCACATGATAACTGCTTTAAATGTTGTATTTTCTCTATCACAGCATGTAAAGGATACACACAAGTCTATAGTCAAAATAAAACATTTGCATACAATAAATACAATTTTTTTTGTTGGGGAGAGCTTTATACAGAATAAGTATCTGGGACTCTGCCGTTAAACTTGGTCCCCTAGCTAGGTTCAAAATATTTAACTACTGCCGCAATGGACAGTTTGCGGGTTGAAAGAAGCACGATTACTAAACTCAAACACTTTATTATCGCAGAATCCCTGAAGGAACTGAACACTAACTAACACAATGTGCAAGTCCAATAGCAAGTACAAAACTATGTAGGTTTACAATGTAAAGTTCCATGACAAAACTTACAGCAGACAGCTTATTGGTAAAACAACACAAATAGAGAATGCTACTTTTGAGAGTAAAAGCCCGCGAAAAGTCCTGATTGGTCAACAGAGTTCACTTTCACATCATAAAGATACAATAAATGATAACGATAATAATATGTTATTGATTACAAATTTTTGTGATGTATTATCGATAGTCTCAACGACATTTTTCTTCATGTGTATTGAATGATGTGCTCATACAGTATTATTTATTTGAACTTCATGCCTCCAATACTTGTCAGCACACAGTCAGTTCTTTCCAAGCTTTTTTTTTTATTTATGTTTTTCCATTGATGGGTGCATTTGTGAAATTAAAATGTGGACATCTGTGAAGTGTTCTCTTTAAAGAAAAAAATTGCCCAACTAACAAATTATGCTACAGAAATTATGCTATATATAGTGTCTTTCTTAGAATAAATGTACAGTAACTTTACAAATAAGTTCTCAAAAATAATATTCAATTGATTCAAGGCCTAATAATTGTTATTTTTGTCTAGGAAAATGTTATGAGTTTTAATCAATTCCATGTGCTCTCGGGCGGGGAGGGGGTGGGTTTATATTGGGTGGCAATGCTCCACAGCCAGTTGAAAATTGACCCAAAAATCGACATGTTCTTGCCCAATAAAATGCATAAATTTCGCTGAAATAAACGAAAATTTTAAAGTTGGGGTCAAGGACATCGAAACAGTGGCTTATACTTCAAATATGGGAGTAGTTTTTACTATGATATCATTAAAGCTATGAAACTTTCCAATCGTTATGTTTATTTCGTAAAAAAACGTTCACGAGTGTCTGTCGATTCCAGCACCGAAATGGTGGAACGTAATAATCGGTATGTTTTGGCGTGGAGATTTATGGGTAATACAGATGATTATTGACTAATGGTAATACAGTGATTGGCTGAAAGAATCGCTTTACACACACATTGTACAACCATGTACATGAGGTTTATACCGCCTTGCGCCCTCTGGTGATGTAGCGCTTCTTGTTGGCCATAAGGATACTACTTTTTGGCTCGTGCTATTGTTTTAATAGTCCACTAACTTTCGCGGACAGTTTTCGTTCAGCGTTTACTAGGGTCATGGACTACCAACAGGTCCATGCTAGGACGGCTCCAAACAATATCCGTTTACTAGTTCCTTTGTTCTTAGTGATGTCCGTTTACTAGAAAACTCTTTGTTTCAATCTTTAGTGGTCTGCGTTTCAATACAATACATGTTTAATAACAAGCTAAGTAGGTGGTATGTGGTTGAATGCACCCCTATGATATGTACCTAAATAGGCACAATTTCTACGGGCCATTTGCCTATTGCCCTTTTATACAAAAAGCATTACACGTACGCTGTGATAATACACAACCCGTGACGGGCCGCAGTAAAAAATTGCATCCAAAACTTGCCAAATTTGTAATACTAGTACCGGTAAGTAAAAATGTGCGGTAAAGGCCTCGTAGTCGTTCCTCAATGTAGGCCAACAGTAAGACAAAAGTCACTGATTCTTAGAATGAAACACTTTTTCCTATCAGTTCAGTCAAGAATATGAATCTTCTTGCTTCTTGTGCATACATCCAGCAACTTGGTATGACGGTAGAATGGGTTACCCAGAAACTAATCAAATACGTATTGATGTATTCTTGAATTAAAGACATTATTTACGTGAAATGATGTTTTTCAACGCTTTTCTATAGATTGTTGGAGAGGTCTAATTTCAATGGTACATTGTATTTTTAATAGCGAACGTTGTCTAAAGAATGACGACGTGCCCCATTATCCCAAGCGGCCCTCTAGTGTTCGCTACATGTTTGGATGGTGTATCTTCTCGGTCGTCGTTGCTTTTTTCTACTTTTTTTTTTAGTTGGATTTTCCACCAAACCTTTCGATCAACACGATATTCTGGTTGGTACTGAAATCACGGAGTCAGCCGATCAGTGGTGCATCGGACAATGAAGCAATTACCCGTCATCTCCTCAGTAACTGTTATGGCAAGTGGAAATACAGATAACGCGTATTTTTACCTCATTTAATGTGTTATGTAGCGCCTCACCGCAAATGGAAAACTTTATTTCGGCCGTCCACAATATCATTCGCTTTGAAATGAACTGGACAGACGCTGCACGCGTTTTGAATTACTGCTACGTACCCTTAATCAAAGTGCGTAAGGGGAACCATCATGCAGTGTATGGTAGATCGCGTCATTCTCTGTGTACTCCAAAAACGTGGTTATCAATGAAAATGGATTATCTACTAAAATGTCTTTAAACATCTTCGCATGACGGTATAACGATGGCTACTGAGGCATGTTGAGCCAATACGTAATACACGCACAAAAAGTAAAAAGAATAAACTGTAAAACAAGCACGCGTTCTTGGGTACGCATGTGTATTTATGACACAGCTGTTTATGCATTCATTGGTTCACAACTAATTTGATGTGATTTTCGTTGTGTGTATGTACGTCGTTTAATAACTCCAATGCGATTCACCATCGCGATTTTATTAAAAGTACCTTCATACTCCTGATTACATCAGTGAAAATCAAATAATTGGTATCCATAGAAATGCTGTGACGGTGTGATCGTTATCTTATTCTTTTTCCGGTTCCTGTGTGGAATGTGACGTGGCAGGCGATACCTGTATTCGTTTGCATTCTCAGTCTTTATAAACAATAAAACAATAACATTATTTTGTATAGTTATTTTCGGTATCACGTCGAGCGCCCTCATAGTTGTTAGAGTACCATCTCTGAAACATGCAGGTACTTGTGCATTTTAATCAACAAAAATAAAAGTCACGTGACTAATGTTATTTGTACCAGCAGAGTAAAATTGACATTATCGTCATAGGTCGTAGCACGTCATCAGATACTGCCGAGACACACTTGGCTACTTGTCTACTTTCCCCTTGACGTCATCATAGAGAACAACGATGTCAGAAGAACAAACAGGTAATCTAAATTCATCATTTTTTGTGAACAGAATATTCTGGATATTTGACGATGAGTCTCGTGACTATATATATTTATTTGTTTTAAAAAATGTATATAATCATAACACCGTATCGTATCCTTGATAGTTTAGCTACGTCAGAAAGGTATTCAACATTTGAACTCGTCAAGCGACCAAATTCAACAACAAACTCATCATCATTATCATGACCTCGCTGTTAGCCAGGCACAAACACGATTACCAATGCGTATGCTTTCGCTGTTCGCTGTTGCCCCATTTTATCGGAAAATACGGCAGTTTAGAGCAATAATCACACGTTACACGGTAATTGTATTACTTATACGTCAGTGGGGGTGCTGTAATATGTTCTATTGCTGGCGCTTCTAACGACCACCTGGTGTTATCAACGCACAGTGCCATGCTGTACAACTAATGCTTATTTGGTGATACGAAACGAGGTGAAAATTACTAAGTTTATTATAATCTAATTATGGTTATTAACAGCACGCTCCATCAGAAATTAAATATAGCTGTAAATGTGGATACCACAGGGAAACAATTTCCTATTTAATTCCTAATCATACTAGTAATTAAATTCTATCTGTCGCATCTGCGTAATTTATTGAAATTTATGGTCGAACATATTCTGCACTGTAATAACGGAGAAGGGGTGGTCGTTGACATCGTTCAGAAAATAAGTGGGTGTACGTCTCTGTTCAGTGGCGAGAATGCACGTTCGTTAATGTCTTCACAGTTAGTATCGCAATGTTGTATGTGTCACACGCAACGTAATATTACCGTAATTGGTATAGTACATGTGTGATGGTTCATATACCAAAATGGCAACAGTAACAGAAAGACTTCCCTGGCGGCGATGATAACATACGAACACGGAGCCAACAGATGAGGTTTCAACTGGTACTGGTATTATTATACTCTGCAAACATCAAGTACAATAACGCGGTAAAACTCCACTACTCCAATAACTAGATACTTAAACTCCAACACAATTCAACGAGATCTCCGATCTGAACTCAGTGCTGAACAACTCCCCTATATATACCCCCACTGTCTATAAATAGACCATTACATCAGCATACATAATAAGTCTGGTACTTACTACAAATTTCTAGAACGTTCCATTACCTTCTGTCACATTATAATCTAGTATCGGTAATTAGTCACCTGCAGTGTATACCACTTCAGATGCCATTGTTTTAAACAAAGAGCCAGTTAGGGCTTAGGTTGAGGACAGGTCGCCCAGCTGTACTATTAGTATGCAAATTCTTTGTTTCTGTTTCCTCGTGGTGAGCACTGAAAGCAAATTCAAGTTAGTCTCACCCAGAACACAGTCCTGGAAGGTTGTTCTTAGGCAACCACTTGCTGGAGTCTTGTGACGAGCCAAGTTCTGCTTTTTGTATGGGGCGCTAGGGAAGTGGCTATATCTCTAGTATAAGCCTGGGCCAGCTTCGGAGCCAATGTGTTCAGATTTTCTGGCAGGAACTGTACAAAAAGGACAGTAGCTTTAACTAGCTATTGTGGGTATTTAGGGCCAGCACGTCAGAGGGGTCTTGTCGTGTACGTACAACTCAATTGCTGTGCACCTGGGCTTCGTCACAAAAGGGACTGAATGCAAACTCATTGTAAGTAGAATTTCGTTGTAGAGTTTAATTATATATTTCCGTAAAATGTTGATACTCCATTGTTTCAAAGAATGACGTGAAATCTGTAAGTTTTATGCCTTAGTATTAAGTTGTTATATTTATTATGATTTTATTATGGTGCTGTTATTTTTCATAGTGCCATCTTGACTTTATCAAGCAGTTAGTGTTACATTACCGGAGGATACGTGCTGTCTCACTTGGAACTGCGTTCTACATTACCGGAGGATACGTGTTGTCTCACTTGGAACTGCGTGCCACATTACCGGAGGATACGTGTTGTCAAACTCGGAATTGCGTTCTACATTACCGGAAGATCAGTGTTGTATCGCTTGTAATAACCTACTATATAACTGGGAATTACGTGACGTTATTGGGAGCTTTGTAATTTATTTTTCAAAGCTACACGTTACATTATATGAATTTTGCGTACTGTACATGAATATGTAATTTAAGGCAACCCTATTGTACATTCCCGTAATTGTCTATTCAAAGGCTAAGTAAAAATCTGAAATCATTCTTTCTGTAATTTTCTCATACATTATGCGCTAGCAGTTAAATGCTTCATTAATGGACAGAAAATCCTAGATTTGTAAACAGATTGTATTTAATCCCTTTTCCCCCTTTGATTAATTAAAGTTATTCGTTCAATGTTATTTAACTCGTACGCGGTCTTGCGTTTTGATGGATGGATCGAACACTAGGCAACATAGTCAAAATTGTTGGCATCTCGTATGCATGACACCTTCTATTGCCTCCTACAGTGTTCTCTTACCTATTCAACCATTTTCTAAAAAATATAGAATATTCCACCCAGACACAGTACGGTTCTAGAACATTCTCAGTGACACGGAAGTGGTAAATAAGTCGTATGCGACAGTATGCCTTCAGTATACTCCCTGTACACGTGGCTCGTCTATGCTCGCTAGCCGTCAATAGCAATAACATGTTGATTAATTGGCGCCGACGCCATATGTTATGGGATGTTATAGAACGAAGTATGGTGTATGAAATTTCAGCACAGCACTTCGCATTTACACAGTATAACCCCTAGGGTCCGTCGACGGCCCACGCGCAGCTAAACGTGTAGTATACTTAATTGCCTGTGACATATGTTACGAGTATCATATGTATGTAGACAACCTTTGTTTTAACAACGTTAATGACAACTGCTGACCCATATCATAGCAAAGGATGATGCTGGTAGATTCAAATCATTTCGATGATTTGTTTTAATTGATGACCCACAGATGTCATATATTGTGCTCACGATTCCGGTCTTTGAAAGGTCAGAGTTCGCTTATTCGGTGAAACAACGATTATCATACCTTGTATGGATGTTTTATTTATTATGCAGATTTGCTTGTTTCGGAGGAAAAGAGCCACACCAATGAATCAGTAAACCTTTCATATTTTGATAACCCGTTCACGACCACAGTAAAGGGTCCCTCCTCACAGCAGGTAAATTCTATTCTATTCTATTCTATTCTATTCTATTCTATTCTATTCTATTACGTTGCCTGTCAAACTTAAATTTGAGTGGTTCTATGTTACGGAATGATGGAAAGCGTAGTTTAAGACAGTTATCTATCTCATTGCCATACTAATTATACGATTCATTAGTAATGTGCGAGAATTGCAGTCATTTGATTTATATGTTTATGGTAATTATCATTACGGGTGGAATGTAGGTTTTCATAAAACAATAAGAAAATATTCAGCAACAAATATATGTTTATGTGATTCTGTTTATTTTGATTAGAGTATTATTGGCGAACCGCTGATCTTACCAGCCATCCCGTATGATTATTTTCTCTTCTCCACGCTCTCCACGGTTTTTGGCTTCTTTCCAATCGGTATATTCGCACTTTGGAACTCAAGACAAGTAAGTAATATGGCATTTTATTTATTCTGTAATCTGACATTTGATTTCGAATAAACTTACGAATAAGCTAAACTTCAACTTACGAACATAATACTATTTGATCGGTCGATATATTGAATCTCGTGCTGTTCGTCCTTTTGAATTTTTTTATTTAATAATTGTAAACAATCAGCGATGATTTCTGAAAATTATCGAGATTTCTGAAATTTATCGAGATTTCTGAAATTTATCGAGATTTCTGAAATTTGTTTCTGTCATTCAAATAGCTCCCAAAATATTGGTGGTAACATGCATTGGTTTAAACGGTAGTAGGTAGTATTTAACTTGAAAACTCAGGTAAAACACATAATAAACCGTGACGCCACTTTCAGAATAAGTTATGATTTCGCCGTTTGAAACACCTAGAAACACTATTGTCGCAAACAAATCTTTTCACGGGAAGCTCTTCAAACTTAAGCAGCCTTCTGATACTTCCACTTCGTGGACGAAATATGTAGTTGTGTTTAACTGGCTAGAACCGGAAGTACTTCGTCTCACATGATCCCTATGCGAGAAACACCTGGGACAACCAATTTTGAAATTGGTTTCACTTACACTGGCAATGTGAATCGTACTCCCAGCTTCATCTACTGCGTTACATTCTTACGCAAATCACCGTCGGTTGTGTTGCCCTCCCTACGTCCACACTGTCCTTCTTACGCAAATCAGCGTCGGCTGTGTTGCCCTCCCTACGCCCACACTGTCCTTCTTACGCAAATCAGCGTCGGCTGTGTTGCCCTCCCTACGCCCACACTGTCCTTCTTACGCAAATCAGCGTCGGCTGTGTTGCCCTCCCTACGTCCACACTGTCCTTCTTACGCAAGTCACCGTCGGCTGTGTTGCCCTCCTTACGCCCACACTGTCCTTCTTACGCAAAGCAGCGTCGGCTGTGTTGCCCTCCCTACGCCCATACTGTCCTGCTTACGCAAATCAGCGTCGGCTGTGTTGCCCTCCTTACGCCCACACTGTCCTTCTTACGCAAAGCAGCGTCGGCTGTGTTGCCCTCCCTACGCCCATACTGTCCTGCTTACGCAAATCAGCGTCGGCTGTGTTGCCCTTCCTACGCCCACACTGTCCTTCTCACGCAAATCAGCGTCGGCTGTGTTGCCCTCCCTACGCCCACACACTGTCCTTCTTACGCAAATCAGCGTCGGCTGTGTTGCCCTCCCTACGCCCACACTGTCCTGTCATTGTTGATCAATCTCTTGTTCTGTTTTATCCCTAGGTTTACAGATGCTCAGCACGGGGCGATTTGATTGGTGCTAAAAAATCCGCAAATAATGCCCGTATTTTATCATGGATGTCGTTTATAGTGGCGATTTTTCTGTTTGTTATCATTGCTTTAACAATCATGATAGCGAGATCGAAACAATAGTATTCAACAGTTGAACGCTGATGGCGCTGTTCACATACGAGATCATGGAAGGATCAGATAACTTGATGTTTGAATTCCCTCATGTGCACTGTATGTCTGATTCTCTTACATTTCTGAGGATTCTTACAGTTAATATGCAAAAAGAGTAGTTTATTTAATATTTAGTTTTGGTTTTCCGTCTCTTTAAGATCAAGTTTACATCCGACAATAGAGAGACAGCCATTAATGGCATGCGAACTTGAACGTCTCTGCTCGGTGCTTTGTTTACGAGACAAAACTGCACCGCTTCATATCGTTGGAAAACGCACAGTCCTTGAGGGACTGTGGAAAACGACTGTAATATATTTTTAATTTATACGCATAGTTTGTGGCGTAGACAAACAACTCGATTGAATGAATGGATGCAGTTTCATGGTTAGAGACTCGCCTTTACAATGACGTCGTTACCGAAACGCATCAACTACAGTTCTAAAATCACATTTTGTTAGTTTGTGCCTACTCATAAATGAAAATACCCAGAATTTATTCATTTTACAATAAATTGTACTCCAAGGCAATATAAGAATATTGACTTGGGGGTCAGCAGCCTTTTTTTCTAGAAATTGATGGTTGTATTTTAGTGGAAAATCGCCATTTTGACACTATTATAATTCTTTTACCATAGGTTCCTATGACGGAGATATTATTCAATATCTCAAAATCTAACCTGGTGACATATGCTGAAAAAATTATATATTGTTAATGATAGAGTACTTTTTGTTGTCCTGAATTATTTCAAAAATCTGGGTTTTAAAAAGTGTCAAAAACTGCCATTTTTCTTTAACATTGTGTTCTATGGAAATGTTCTAAAAAGCGATTTTCAAGAAATATTAGGACACGTTTCTCAATAAGCTTAACTGTAACACACACAATAATGATATGACATTGTACCATAGGACATTAGCTTCATGATTGTACATAATAAACTATTAAACATTGTCATGCAATTTAGAACCAATTTTGTCAAAATTCTATCTACCTTTATCTACCTTAATGGCCGATTTGGGGAAATCAACTTGAAGAAAACATTAGTTTCGAAGTTTGGCGCAACGCTGTGGAAAAACTATAGAGTCGGTGTTACAGCGGAAACAATCCTTATTTTTTAAATATTATTATGATGTTCTTGATATGTAGAAAAACTATTTAGATACAATCTTATTAGTTACCGTTTTTATATAAATATGAGAATTTATAAGTCTCGTTCTGTAGTGACGAAGCACTTTTGTGACGTAAGCGGGTAACAGCAGGACCATCTACAGCGTGTTTTTTGTTTAAACATGTGGTCGTTGGTCAATTACAAATGCTGTTATTAGAGTTGTGCTATATTCTACACGACGAACGACAACACAACCAAACATAGTTATCTGTTTGAACGACATTGTTTATAAACATCTCCTCGTATCTCACTATGACATCACTGGACTGCTTCGTCGCTGGAGGGCGCAACCTTTCAAAAATATTTGAATACAGACCAGGAGACTATCACTGCAGCACTGTATGTATCTTGAAAAAATAGTATGGACTGTGTTATTCTCTATGATTAAACAATGACTTTGGAGTAAAAGCTAAGTTGGTCCCCGTTTATAATCGTCCAAATTACAATTACACAAAAGAAGGCGTTACTTATCGTATCAAGGAAAAAGGCATCGATGCTAGAGTTCATTACCATATTTTCATTCCCATTGTCTAAATTAGAAGGCACGAGTATACATAACACATCGTAATTTACAAATAAATCCACGTGTATGTGCATACGTCGATTTATAAATATGACGTCTTTAATTAACGACCGTGTTGTCTTGTTCATCTCAGCTTCGGCTCCAGTAGAAGGCGTGGCAATTGAGAACAATGCGATAAACCAACATACTAGAAAGTGAACATGGTGGCATTGTTTATTTCTATTGTCTAATAATACAATTGTTAACCTCTGCCAAGGTCGATAGCTAAGAATCAACAATAATGTTTATTGACCTAGTTTGAGGTTAACATCTGCATAAAAACAGTCACACAATTCACAGTTATTACGATATTTTGAAGTACTTAGTACACATGTAAATTCAGAATTCATCGTATTGGTTCACTGCATTAACACCAATCTGATTACTTTCCACTGGAGATGATAAATACAAAGTAGATGTTCGACTGTGATTACGTACGCTGTTGTATTCATATTTTCTATACATGGACACCGTTAAGGTAGAATATTGTGTCATTTACATTGTTTTGTCAATTGTTGGTCGCCTTTTTGAAGACACAATGAACACAGTACAATTCACATATTAACATGGGACGTTAATTCAGCACGACGAATTCACTGAATCTAGTATATCATCATTGAAGTCTGGGAAATATATTCGAGACCGAGAAGGGTACCTGGGACCGATTTTGAACAAAATTTAGATATTTCAAATTGAACACATTTCCAGCATTCTTTCGTTATATTTGCTACCAATTATTAACAATTATAAACTGAACATTCTTAATAATGCAGCCTGAGAATCAGAGAAGATTATACATTTAACACAAACTGTGATTTAGGCCAAACCAAATACATCGCGCATCGGCTTCCATCATGACCATGCTTTATCTCTCAAACTATCATTTCTGAAGCGAACTTGTGCTTAAGCCCCGTTGTTTGAATTAGTAAGACTCGATGTAACATCAATATGCACACTATGTTTTATTGGAGGAATATAGGTTTTATTGGGGGAATATATGTTTTATTGGGGGAATATATTTTATATACGAGAAAGAACAGTTATCATTGTCACCGAAAGGATGGAAACAGCCAGTCGATGTAGAAACTCGAATTTATTCAAATGCGTTGACGCTACACTAAAGTGTACCTGGAGAATTTATTTCAATATCTCGAATCAGATTAGCTTTAGTAAATGTATACAGTAATGGTGTACTATGTAGCCTCGATCGGTGACCGGATATTTACAACCCATAACCCCCATAAATTACGCATACTCTACAACCTCTATCCGTGATTGTTTATTTATATTAAACACTATAAAATCACATACTGTAAAATTTTAGCTGGAATTAATTTTTGCTGAACAGACTTTGGGTGTTTTGTATGGAATTTATTTTCACAAATTGTTGACAAGTTGAATGTAAAATATAGGAAAAAGGGTACTTTCACTGGATTTTATTTTCACTGAATCAGCCCTTCAACGAAAATATCGAAAATAAAATCCAAGTGATAATTTAAGTATTTTACAGCACACAATACGTTGACATGTACACTAAAGTATGCCTGGCGGATTTATTTCTAAAATACGTTGTTTTCAATAGCTCGAATCAGATTAGCTTTAGTAAATGTATAATGTAATGACGCATACTCCACAACATCGTGATTGTGTATTTATATTAAACACTATAAAATCGTATACACAAAATGCATAATCAAAGGTAACCATTTATCAATTTAAAAAAGTGTTCTTTCTACATAGATATTTCGTCATTTTCACGCCAACGTTGTCAAACTCACAACTGATTCAGCTTATAAACTATCACATTCTTTAGAGATGGCACAGCTATGCAGTAATGCACAATCGAAATGACCAACTGAGACCCAGCTGTTCATATTTGATAAAGTCACGGTCAGCATCCATCCCCGCGAAAAAAAAACAAAAAAACAGTAATACAAAACGATAAACATGGATATAATATAGAAAATTAGTAAATACACTTATCAGATTCTTATAAAAATTAGCAAAATAAAATGAAATTACTATCTCGATAATTGTGTCTTCTAGCAGAAAATGTATTTTCTTCTTGTCAGATACTTGAAATTGACGAATACGTAATGACTCAATGCATGAAGAATGTGACCAGCGGATGTCTCAGACGGATACTGTCGTCGGGCTAATGATTTCAACTAAAAAATAAACAACATAAATATTGTGTCAATTGAGAGGGTGAAATTACCATCAGGAATTGTTAAAACCAACGTAGAAGACGAACTGCATTCCCCGTGACCTTCATGTTTGTTATAAAATGTATTTTGTTGTAAGATCCGTAGCACGATATTGTTAACATGTCACATGGTATATTATGATAAATCTTACCGTCACTCTGTCCGAAGATATCTGTTCTGGACGTCGCCGATACGATCCATACCATGATTCCAAGCAGTCCAATAGCAACCACAAACACAATACATACGATGAGTGTCAAATGTAAACACGCCCTCGATTGGTTTGCTTCTTTCTCGTTCTGAAAATCCACAATTTTCTCATCAATTAAAAATCTCAGAACGTTTGTAAACCTAACTTAGATACTACGGTACTAACGCGTTATTCTAATAATGTTAGATTATCGGTTGACCTGAATATGAGCTCACGTTGAATCAGGAATGCGATATCATAGCGGATAACAACCGTGACGGAATCGTGACAGTGATGTAATTCTTATCCGACCGAAACATTGTCACAAATCTGAAACAGGCGGCATGTATGGTACTCTTACCGCGTACACGAGCTTGCTTTGCTCCCGCATTGAATCTTCGCGTCCCTCTTCCATTTCACACGTTCAAATTCAAAATGGCCTTCTGACTGAGCTGCTTGATTTGCTCACTAACACGCATAACATTACTCGCTATACATTGCATACAGTGGCAGCCAATAGAGATCACTGTGAGGCGAGTTATAATGTATATTCACCCGCAGCGACAATTGCCTGGACACCGAAGCCCTATTGTACTGTAACGTGTCGGTCAATAAGCATACTTATTCTAATAGCAAAGGTGAATAACATCGATGTTTTGAACTAATGAATGAGTCTCCTTGGGCCCTATTTGTTATTGAGATATTTGTTTTTGTCGTATCCATTGTTACAGGTGAGGTTTGAACGAACATGGAGGTAAAATACTGAATAATGAAGAAGTGTCATGGCATGGATTGTACCATGGCAAATAAGACACAACGTATGCAAATGTGTAAGTTATACTATTGGATCAGTCAGCAGTAATACTCCAGGTGTCTATTGTCACGTGACATCACCTTAAAATAAATCCTACATAAGTCACTCACTGAACGGGTTATGTACGCTTGATGTAATAGCCATCATGTAATGTATGCACGGCGACGACGACGACCTCTGAGAAGATGACGTCACAGAGTTATAGCTGAATAATAATGTTTACATTCGACACAGAACCATGCTAATATTATGATGTTGCATAGCAATTATGACTGTCTTTGAAAACGTTAAAAATTTAATTAATTTAGTATGGGAAAAGATTGTATCATTAAGGACGATTTCTCGGTAAATGATGGCCAATTTTGGGAGATAACTAACACTGAACAATTTTCAAAAACGTTACCATAATGATGGGTTAATAAAAGACGCCACTGTAATGTAATGTAATGTAATAATACACATTTGTAATCACACCACAACTCCATAGAAACGAGGTAGGTGAACTGGATTGGTCACTTAGCGCGATTAGTTCGATGAATACGTGAAAACAGATAACAACATTATGATTTCCCAACAGAGAGTGAGCACAATTCAGAAAAAAATCGACATAATTAATGTGGTTTCAAAAATGACATCATTATAGTGGCACTACCTTTTGCTCACACACCGACAAAGTAAGTGCGAACGTACATATTACAGGATAAGCCGGTGAGCAATTTTGATTTCATGCAAATATAATCTTTCACGGATGGCGACGATCTGTTTTGTAGCATGCACCAAGTAGTATTATGTGCGATAACGTACATGAGCTATTTTGAACACGGGCATTAAACATTTAAGTATTTAACTTATGTAACTCATAACGCCTATCCTGTCACGATGATTGGAATACTAATTTATGTAACACATAACGCCTATCCTGTCACGATGACTGGAATACTAATTTATGTAACTCATAACGCCTATCCTGTCACGGTGATTGGAATACTAATTTATGTAACTCATAACGCCTATCCTGTCACGGTGATTGGAATACTAATTTATGTAACTCATAACGCCTATCCTATCACGATGATTACAATACTAATTTATGTAAATCATAACGGCTATCCTGTCACGGTGATTACAATACTAATTTATGTAACACATAACGCCTATCCTGTCACGATGATTGGAATACTAATTTATGTAACTCATAACGCCTGTCCTGTCACGGTGATTGGAATACTAATTTATATAACTCATAACGCCTATCCTATCACGATGATTACAATACTAATTTATGTAACTCATAACGCCTATCCTGTCACAATGATTGAAATACTAATTTATGTAACTAATAACGCCTATCCTGTCACGATGATTGAAATACTAATTTATGTAACTCATAACGCCTGTCCTGTCACGGTGATTGGAATACTAATTTATGTAAATCATAACGGCTATCCTGTCACGGTGATTACAATACTAATTTATGTAACTCATAACACTTATCCTGTCACGATGATTGAAATACTAATTTATGTAACTAATAACGCCTATCCTGTCACGATGATTGAAATACTAATTTATGTAACTCATAACGCCTATCCTGTCACGATGATTACAATACTAATTTATGTAACACACAACGCCTATCCTGTCACGATGATTACAATACTAATTTATGTAACACATAACGCCTATCCTGTCATGATAATTGCAATACTAATTTATGTAACTCATAACGCCTATCCTGTCACGATGATTGGAATACTAATTTGTGTAACTCATAACGCCTATCCTGTCACGATGATTGGAATACTAATTTATGTAACTCATAACGCCTATCCTGTCACGATGATTGAAATACTAATTTATGTAACTCATAACGCCTATCCTGTCACGATGATTGGAATACTAATTTATGTAACTCATAACGCCTATCCTGTCACGATGATTGAAATACTAATTTATGTAACTCATAACGCCTATCCTGTCACGATGATTACAATACTAATTTATGTAACACACAACGCCTATCCTGTCACGATGATTACAATACTAATTTATGTAACACATAACGCCTATCCTGTCATGATAATTGCAATACTAATTTATGTAACTCATAACGCCTATCCTGTCACGATGATTGGAATACTAATTTATGTAACTCATAACGCCTATCCTGTCACGATGTTTGGAATACTAATTTATGTAACACATAACGCCTATCCTGTCACGATGATTACAATACTAATTTATGTAACTCATAACGCCTATCCTGTCACGATTATTACAATACTAATTTATGTAACTCATAACGCCTATCCTGTCACGATGATTACAATACTAATTTATGTAAATCATAACGCCTACCCTGTCACGGTGATTGGAATACCAATTTATGTAACTCATAACGTCTATTCCGTCACGATGATTGGAATACTAATTGATGTAACTCATAACGCCTATCCTGTCACGATGATTGGAATACCAATTTATGTAACTCATAACGTCTATCCTGTCACGATGATTACAATACTAATTTATGTAACTCATAACGCCTATCCTGTCACGATGATTGGAATACTAATTTGTGTAACTCATAACGTCTATCCTATCACGATGATTACAATACTAATTTATGTAACTCATAACGCCTATCCTGTCACGATGATTGAAATACTAATTTGTGTAACTATAATAACGCCTATCCTGTCACGATGATTGAAATACTAATTTATGTAACTCATAACGCCTATCCTGTCACGATGATTACAATACTAATTTATGTAACACACAACGCCTATCCTGTCACGATGATTACAATACTAATTTATGTAACACATAACGCCTATCCTGTCACGATGATTGGAATACTAATTTATGTAACTCATAACGCCTATCCTGTCACGGTGATTGGAATACTAATTTATGTAACTCATAACGCCTATCCTGTCACGGTGATTGGAATACTAATTTATGTAACTCATAACGCCTATCCTATCACGATGATTACAATACTAATTTATGTAAATCATAACGGCTATCCTGTCACGGTGATTACAATACTAATTTATGTAACTCATAACACTTATCCTGTCACGATCATTGAAATACTAATTTGTGTAACTCATAACGCCTATCCTGTCACGATGATTGGAATACTAATTTATGTAACTAATAACGCCTATCCTGTCACGATGATTGAAATACTAATTTATGTAACTCATAACGCCTATCCTGTCACGATGATTACAATACTAATTTATGTAACACACATCGCCTATCCTGTCACGATGATTACAATACTAATTTATGTAACACATAACGCCTATCCTGTCACGATAATTGCAATACTAATTTATGTAACTCATAACGCCTATCCTGTCACGATGATTGGAATACTAATTTATGTAACTCATAACGCCTATCCAGTCACGATGATTGGAATACTAATTTATGTAACACATAACGCCTATCCTGTCACGATGATTACAATACTAATTTATGTAACTCATAACGCCTATCCTGTCACGATAATTACAATACTAATTTATGTAACTCATAACGCCTATCCTGTCACGATGATTACAATACTAATTTATGTAAATCATAACGCCTACCCTGTCACGGTGATTGGAATACCAATTTATGTAACTCATAACGTCTATCCTGTCACGATGATTGGAATACTAATTGATGTAACTCATAACGCCTATCCTGTCACGATGATTGGAATACTAATTTATGTAACACATAACGCCTATCCTGTCACGATGATTACAATACTAATTTATGTAACTCATAACGCCTATCCTGTCACGATGATTACAATACTAATTTATGTAACTCATAACGCCTATCCTGTCACGATGATTACAATACTAATTTATGTAAATCATAACGCCTACCCTGTCACGGTGATTGGAATACCAATTTATGTAACTCATAACGTCTATCCTGTCACGATGATTGGAATACTAATTGATGTAACTCATAACGCCTATCCTGTCACGATGATTGGAATACCAATTTATGTAACTCATAACGTCTATCCTGTCACGATGATTACAATACTAATTTATGTTCCTCATAACGCCTATCCTGTCACGATGATTGGAATACTAATTTGTGTAACTCATAACGCCTATCCTATCACGATGATTACAATACTAATTTATATAAATCATAACGGCTATCCTGTCACGGTGATTACAATACTAATTTATGTAACTCATAACACTTATCCTGTCACGATGATTGAAATATTAATTTGTGTAACTCATAACGCCTATCCTGTCACGATGATTGGAATACTAATTTATGTAACTCATAACGCCTATACTGTCACGATGATTACAATACTAATTTATGTAACACACAACGCCTATCCTGTCACGATGATTACAATACTAATTTATGTAACACATAACGCCTATCCTGTCATGATAATTGCAATACTAATTTATGTAACTCATAACGCCTATCCTGTCACGATGATTGGAATACTAATTTATGTAACTCATAACGCCTATCCTGTCACGATGATTACAATACTAATTCATGTAACTCATAACGCCTATCCTGTCGCGATGATTACAATACTAATTTATGTAACTCATAACGCCTATCTTGTCACGGTGATTGGAATACCAATTTATGTAACTCATAACGTCTATCCTGTCACGATGATTGGAATACTAATTGATGTAACTGATAACGCCTATCTTGTCACGGTGATTGGAATACCAATTTATGTAACTCATAACGTCTATCCTGTCACGATGATTACAATACTAATTTATGTAACTCATAACGCCTATCCTATCACGATGATTACAATACTAATTTGTGTAACTCATAACGCCTATCCTGTCACGATGATTGGAATACTAATTTGTGTAACTCATAACGCCTATCCTGTCACGATGATTGGAATACTAATTTATGTAACACATAACGCCTATCCTGTCACGATGATTGAAATACTAATTTATGTAACTCATAACGCCTATCCTGTCACGATGATTACAATAATTATTTATGTAACTCATAACGCCTATCCTAACACGATGATTGCAAGACTAATTTATGTAACTCATAACGCCTATCCTGTCACGGTGATTGGAATACTAATTTATGTAACTCATAACGCCTATCCTGTCACGGTGATTGAAATACTAATTTATGTAACTCATAACGCCTATCCTGTCACGATGATTGGAATACTAATTTATGTAACTCATAACGCCTATCCTGTCACGGTGATTGGAATACTAATTTATGTAACTCATAACGCCTATCCTGTCACGGTGATTGAAATACTAATTTATGTAACTCATAACGCCTATCCTGTCACGATGATTGGAATACTAATTTATGTAATTCATAACACCTATCCTATCACGATGATTGGAATACTATTTTATGTAACTCATAACGCCTATCCTGTCACGATGATTACAATACTAATTTATGTAACTCATAACGCCTATCCTGTCACGATGATTACAATACTAATTTATGTAACACATAACGCCTATCCTGTCATGATAATTGCAATACTAATTTATGTAACTCATAACGCCTATCCTGTCACGATGATTGGAATACTAATTTATGTAACTCATAACGCCTATCCTGTCACGATGATTGGAATACTAATTTGTGTAACTCATAACGCCTATCCTGTCACGATGATTGGAATACTAATTTATGTAACTAATAACGCCTATCCTGTCACGATGATTGAAATACTAATTTATGTAACTCATAACGCCTATCCTGTCACGATGATTACAATACTAATTTATGTAACACACAACGCCTATCCTGTCACGATGATTACAATACTAATTTATGTAACACATAACGCCTATCCTGTCATGATAATTGCAATACTAATTTATGTAACTCATAACGCCTATCCTGTCACGATGATTGGAATACTAATTTATGTAACTCATAACGCCTATCCTGTCACGATGATTGGAATACTAATTTATGTAACACATAACGCCTATCCTGTCACGATGATTACAATACTAATTTATGTAACTCATAACGCCTATCCTGTCACGATTATTACAATACTAATTTATGTAACTCATAACGCCTATCCTGTCACGATGATTACAATACTAATTTATGTAAATCATAACGCCTACCCTGTCACGGTGATTGGAATACCAATTTATGTAACTCATAACGTCTATTCCGTCACGATGATTGGAATACTAATTGATGTAACTCATAACGCCTATCCTGTCACGATGATTGGAATACCAATTTATGTAACTCATAACGTCTATCCTGTCACGATGATTACAATACTAATTTATGTAACTCATAACGCCTATCCTGTCACGATGATTGGAATACTAATTTGTGTAACTCATAACGTCTATCCTATCACGATGATTGAAATACTAATTTATGTAACTCATAACGCCTATCCTGTCACGATGATTGGAATACTAATTTATGTAACTCATAACGCCTATCCTGTCACGGTGATTGGAATACTAATTTATGTAACTCATAACGCCTATCCTGTCACGGTGATTGAAATACTAATTTATGTAACTCATAACGCCTATCCTGTCACGATGATTGGAATACTAATTTATGTAATTCATAACACCTATCCTATCACGATGATTGGAATACTATTTTATGTAACTCATAACGCCTATCCTGTCACGATGATTACAATACTAATTTATGTAACTCATAACGCCTATCCTGTCACGATGATTACAATACTAATTTATGTAACACATAACGCCTATCCTGTCATGATAATTGCAATACTAATTTATGTAACTCATAACGCCTATCCTGTCACGATGATTGGAATACTAATTTATGTAACTCATAACGCCTATCCTGTCACGATGATTGGAATACTAATTTGTGTAACTCATAACGCCTATCCTGTCACGATGATTGGAATACTAATTTATGTAACTAATAACGCCTATCCTGTCACGATGATTGAAATACTAATTTATGTAACTCATAACGCCTATCCTGTCACGATGATTACAATACTAATTTATGTAACACACAACGCCTATCCTGTCACGATGATTACAATACTAATTTATGTAACACATAACGCCTATCCTGTCATGATAATTGCAATACTAATTTATGTAACTCATAACGCCTATCCTGTCACGATGATTGGAATACTAATTTATGTAACTCATAACGCCTATCCTGTCACGATGATTGGAATACTAATTTATGTAACACATAACGCCTATCCTGTCACGATGATTACAATACTAATTTATGTAACTCATAACGCCTATCCTGTCACGATTATTACAATACTAATTTATGTAACTCATAACGCCTATCCTGTCACGATGATTACAATACTAATTTATGTAAATCATAACGCCTACCCTGTCACGGTGATTGGAATACCAATTTATGTAACTCATAACGTCTATTCCGTCACGATGATTGGAATACTAATTGATGTAACTCATAACGCCTATCCTGTCACGATGATTGGAATACCAATTTATGTAACTCATAACGTCTATCCTGTCACGATGATTACAATACTAATTTATGTAACTCATAACGCCTATCCTGTCACGATGATTGGAATACTAATTTGTGTAACTCATAACGTCTATCCTATCACGATGATTACAATACTAATTTATGTAACTCATAACGCCTATCCTGTCACGATGATTGAAATACTAATTTGTGTAACTATAATAACGCCTATCCTGTCACGATGATTGAAATACTAATTTATGTAACTCATAAAGCCTATCCTGTCACGATGATTACAATACTAATTTATGTAACACACAACGCCTATCCTGTCACGATGATTACAATACTAATTTATGTAACACATAACGCCTATCCTGTCACGATGATTGGAATACTAATTTATGTAACTCATAACGCCTATCCTGTCACGGTGATTGGAATACTAATTTATGTAACTCATAACGCCTATCCTGTCACGATGATTACAATACTAATTTATGTAACACATAACGCCTATCCTGTCATGATAATTGCAATACTAATTTATGTAACTCATAACGCCTATCCTGTCACGATGATTGGAATACCAATTTATGTAACTCATAACGTCTATTCCGTCACGATGATTGGAATACTAATTGATGTAACTCATAACGCCTATCCTGTCACGATGATTGGAATACCAATTTATGTAACTCATAACGTCTATCCTGTCACGATGATTACAATACTAATTTATGTAACTCATAACGCCTATCCTGTCACGATGATTGGAATACTAATTTGTGTAACTCATAACGTCTATCCTATCACGATGATTACAATACTAATTTATGTAACTCATAACGCCTATCCTGTCACGATGATTGAAATACTAATTTGTGTAACTATAATAACGCCTATCCTGTCACGATGATTGAAATACTAATTTATGTAACTCATAACGCCTATCCTGTCACGATGATTACAATACTAATTTATATAACACACAACGCCTATCCTGTCACGATGATTGGAATACTAATTTATGTAACTCATAACGCCTATCCTGTCACGGTGATTGGAATACTAATTTATGTAACTCATAACGCCTATCCTGTCACGGTGATTGGAATACTAATTTATGTAACTCATAACGCCTATCCTATCACGATGATTACAATACTAATTTATGTAAATCATAACGGCTATCCTGTCACGGTGATTACAATACTAATTTATGTAACTCATAACACTTATCCTGTCACGATCATTGAAATACTAATTTGTGTAACTCATAACGCCTATCCTGTCACGATGATTGGAATACTAATTTATGTAACTAATAACGCCTATCCTGTCACGATGATTGAAATACTAATTTATGTAACTCATAACGCCTATCCTGTCACGATGATTACAATACTAATTTATGTAACACACATCGCCTATCCTGTCACGATGATTACAATACTAATTTATGTAACACATAACGCCTATCCTGTCATGATAATTGCAATACTAATTTATGTAACTCATAACGCCTATCCTGTCACGATGATTGGAATACTAATTTATGTAACTCATAACGCCTATCCAGTCACGATGATTGGAATACTAATTTATGTAACACATAACGCCTATCCTGTCACGATGATTACAATACTAATTTATGTAACTCATAACGCCTATCCTGTCACGATAATTACAATACTAATTTATGTAACACACATCGCCTATCCTGTCACGATGATTACAATACTAATTTATGTAACACATAACGCCTATCCTGTCATGATAATTGCAATACTAATTTATGTAACTCATAACGCCTATCCTGTCACGATGATTGGAATACTAATTTATGTAACTCATAACGCCTATCCAGTCACGATGATTGGAATACTAATTTATGTAACACATAACGCCTATCCTGTCACGATGATTACAATACTAATTTATGTAACTCATAACGCCTATCCTGTCACGATAATTACAATACTAATTTATGTAACTCATAACGCCTATCCTGTCACGATGATTACAATACTAATTTATGTAAATCATAACGCCTACCCTGTCACGGTGATTGGAATACCAATTTATGTAACTCATAACGTCTATCCTGTCACGATGATTGGATTACTAATTGATGTAACTCATAACGCCTATCCTGTCACGATGATTGGAATACTAATTTATGTAACACATAACGCCTATCCTGTCACGATGATTACAATACTAATTTATGTAACTCATAACGCCTATCCTGTCACGATGATTACAATACTAATTTATGTAACTCATAACGCCTATCCTGTCACGATGATTACAATACCAATTTATGTAACTCATAACGTCTATCCTGTCACGATGATTGGAATACTAATTGATGTAACTCATAACGCCTATCCTGTCACGATGATTGGAATACCAATTTATGTAACTCATAACGTCTATCCTGTCACGATGATTACAATACTAATTTATGTTCCTCATAACGCCTATCCTGTCACGATGATTGGAATACTAATTTGTGTAACTCATAACGCCTATCCTATCACGATGATTACAATACTAATTTATGTAACACATAACGCCTATCCTGTCACGATGATTGGAATACTAATTTATGTAACTCATAACGCCTAACCTATCACGATGATTGGAATACTAATTTATGTAACTCATAACGCCTATCCTATCACGATGATTGGAATACTAATTTATGTAACTCATAACGCCTATCCTGTCACGATGATTTGAATACTAATTTATGTAACTCATAACGCCTATCCTGTCACGATGATTGGAATACTAATTTATGTAACTCATAACGCCTAACCTATCACGATGATTGGAATACTAATTTATGTAACTCATAACGCCTAACCTATCACGATGATTGGAATACTAATTTATGTAACTCATAACGTCTATCCTGTCACGATGATTGGAATACTAATTTATGTAACTCATAACGCCTATCCTATCACGATGATCGGAATACTAATTTATGTAACTCATAACGCCTATCCTATCACGATGATTGGAATACTAATTTATGTAACTCATAACGCCTATCCTGTCACGATGATTGGAATACTAATTTATGTAACTCATAACGCCTATCCTATCACGATGATTGGAATACTAATTTATGTAACTCATAACGCCTATCCTGTCACGATGATTGGAATACTAATTTGTGTAACTCATAACGCCTATCCTGTCACGATGATTGGGATACTAATTTATGTAACTCATAACGCCTATCCTGTCACGATGATTGGAATACTAATTTATGTAACTCATAACGCCTAACCTATCACGATGATTGGAATACTAATGTATTCCATAGCTTATCTGTGCAATATTTTCTTGATTGGGTGGAAAGGTTTATGCTGCTGTTTTTTGTTTCCTTTGTCTAGAATATATGTTGCTGTCATTATTTCCCGTAAATTGTACATAATGGTCCATTCCTACTGTGTCCCGCTATGGTAATTATACATACGAATTTATTTTTTCTATACTTTTGTGAATATTAAATAATTCCTGAAAATAAAAATACTGCTAATTGCCAAATCCTCAAGTGCATATTTGAGAAAAAAAATATTGTCCAGGGGTTCATGTCGTTACTGTAGTCCTCCTATTTTGTATTGCCATACGAGTTGATGCAAGCGCCACCTAGAAATTTACTTCAGCCAAAATGTGTGTACCCGCCACTAGAGGGCCCCATTTTACATTTTGTCACGCGATTAGCCAGAGCTTGTCGATTTCTTCCAGCTGATTTAACAGCCTGTGGTGATCACGTCTCTGGGTGATTGCCGTCTGAGCCCAGCAGAAAAAAATTATGAAATGTTCATGGTGAGTCATCATCAACGAATATACTCCAATATTTAATGAGTCATATTGTTAAATGTGTCGTCAATACCTGAATCGCCCTAAGACGTCCCCATCATCACGTGTAAACATGACCCAGTGTTGTTTCGACGAGTAGATATTTACATTCATAATACATAATACCTAGCCATGCCTTTGATTCTCGCTATCTCTTATAGTGTACACAATATCACCAAGGCGAGCCTTGCTAGCTATATCACATTTATTATTTTGACAATAAATAATACCAGTGGATCTGCCTCAAAACAAAACTATAGTATAAACCATAATGAATTATGATTGAGAAAATCCAAAACTTACTTAAAGGGCGTTGGTCGTTGCATTGCGCATGTGCGACATTTGTGTTAATAAATATTGATTTCCCCACAATCCAATGCGCTCTTCTAATATAAATCACAAGTATGAGGTTTGACCTGGGCGCGACTCGCACTGATTGCCATCGGTGACTCCTTCAATACCTTCCAATCACCAAAAAAATACCTAATTAGATCTTGGTAACGTCTCAGTTTGTACTCTTGACCTGCGCAACAGTCAAAGTCGCCATCTTTGTTTATATGAGTCCCATATATCCTGCGCATGCGTGGCGCGACGACTATCGCCCTTCAACGTCTGATTCTATAACCTACTATTTATTGTGCAGGTACATGTGCGCGTTAGTTGTAAATTGGAATTTGCAATGAAATCAACCATTAAACCGTAGTACGCAGAAAATTCACCCGTGGTTTTCAGGTAGTAGACAGATAGTTCCCGTGGTCTAAGATAATCCCCCAGTAGTCTACAGATAATTCCCCTTTGGTATACAGATAGCGTCATTGTAGTCTCTGGATAATTCCTTGTGGTCTACAGACACATCCTTCGTGGTATACAGATAATTCCCCCGTGGTCTACAGATATTTCCCCGTGGTCTACAGATAATTCTCTGTAGACTACAGATAATTCCCCGTGGCCTAATGATAATTTTGGTCTACAGATTGTTTCCCTGTAGTATACAGATAATTTCCCCGTGGTATACAGATAATTCCCCCGTGGTCTACAGATAATTCTCTGTAGACTACAGATATTTCCCCGTGGCCTAACGATAATGTTGGTCTACAGATCGTTTCCTCTGTAATATACAGATAATTCCCCGTGGTCTACAGATAATTCTCTGTAGACTACAGATAATTCCCCGTGGCCTAGAGATAATGTTGGTCTACAGATCGTTTCCCTGTAGTATACAGATAATTCCCCGTGGTCTACAGATAATTCCCTGTAGACTACAGATAATTCCCCGTGGCCTAAAGATAATGTTGGTCTACAGATCGTTTCCCTGTAGTATACAGATAATTCCCCGTGGTCTACAGAGAATTCTCTGTAGACTACAGATAATTCCCCGTGGCCTAGAGATAATGTTGGTCTACAGATCGTTTCCCTGTAGTATACAGATAATTCCCCATGGTCTACAGATAATTCCCCCGTGGTCTACAGATAATTCCCTGTAGACTACAGATAATTCCCCGTGGCCTAAAGATAATGTTGGTCTACAGATCGTTTCCCTGTAGTATACAGATAATTTCCCTGTAGTATACAGATAATTCCCCCGTGGTCTACAGATAATTCTCTGTAGACTACAGATAATTCCCCGTGGCCTAAAGATAATGTTGGTCTACAGATCGTTTCCCTGTAGTATACAGATAATTCCCCCGTGGTCTACAGAGAATTCTCTGTAGACTACAGATAATTCCCCGTGGCCTAAATATAATGTTGGTCTACAGATCGTTTCCCTGTAGTATACAGATAATTTCCCTGTAGTATACAGATAATTCCCCCGTGGTCTACAGATAATTCTCTGTAGACTACAGATAATTCCCCGTGGCCTAAATATAATGTTGGTCTACAGATCGTTTCCCTGTAGTATACAGATAGTTCCCCCGTGGTCTACAGATAATTCTCTGTACACTACAGATAATTCCCCGTGGCCTAAAGATAATTTTGATCCACAGATCGTTTCCCTGTAGTATACAGATAATATCCCGTGGTCTGCAAATAATTCCCCGTGACCTTCCCTGCGGTAAGGTTAGTGAAATTCTGCGATGAAATTCTGTTTGTAGTTTTTTTGAATATTTACTTATTCCCAACGTTTCCAATTTGTATCATTATATTATGCGTTCATTACGTTCACTGTACATCAAATCGTATACACAGCCTGAGGCTCTTCCTTTAAAGGGGAGCAGAGGTGTGGCTTTTGACACTCTGTACATGAAATTTGAGATCTATGAATGAATTCTGTCGATAAAACGCCCGCTTTGCCTGGCGTCATTTCGCCTCTAGAGGGCCAGTCAGATGATGTCATCAGTGAACACTGATAACTGAATCCATTCATGCTAGTACGTTAACCCATAGTAATGCTACTATGAAAGACCTTGTTAACTGACAACTTAAAAGTTGAAACATGGAGAGGTGTTGTGTTATGAATGCCATAGCGATTTATGTTATGGAATTGGGGGCATTTCGCCCAATTACCACTTCGTCCGAACGGTTTCGCCCGATTACCTGTTCGCCCGATTACCATTTTGCCCGATTGCCATTTCGCCTGATTCCACGTATGTTTGGCATTTACGTGTAGTCAAAACAAGATAACGTAGAAGTCGAAATTTGTTTTTATAAGGTGACGAACGTGAAGTTTACAACGGAGTTGTAACGTAATTGTATGCCGTTGCGTTGCGTTTTATGCCATTTGTGTATCGGGAGGAAACAATGAGTTGAGGGACAGTCACATCAGTTGCAGTGTTTGCATCGGCAAGAAAACCCTGACTAAAATGCGATCATATGGTAGATTTTATGCATTTTACCAGATGTACATTTCGAATCGAAACCCCCAGTAGGCCTACTGTGTAACATCGGTAAATCGGGCGAAAAGGAAAACGGGCGAACCGGTAATTGGGCGAACCGGTAATTGGGCGAACTGGTAATCAGGCGAAGGAGTTCGGGCGAAGTGGATTTCGGACGAAGTGACTGTACCCCATGTTATGTTTCTCGAAATCCCAAATAAAAATTCAGGTTGCTGGTTGCGAGAAATCGGCGGAAGAACTAAACCTGAGAGTGAAGACACGTACAGCGTTCTGGCTATAGTAAACAGTGAGTGAATAAATATTGTACGAGTTAAAACTAAATGAGAAATATGCTAATATCACTTGAACCACAGTACTCATTTTGCCCAACTTCCCACTTTTTAAACGATCGCTTAATTTCCGACCTCATTGTATTTTCCAACCGGAAAACGACCACATTTTTACCGTTTTTTTTCTCTCGCTCGCTTATTGAAAACACCGACCGCTCGCCCAAACACTGGTCACCGGCACAGGAGTAGTCAAAATGTTTGGAGATATACAACGAGTGTTAACTATTATAAATTCTGAACGGCTCTTCAAATCTATACCACTCTGTATCATTCGCGAACAGCTTCATATGTGTCCAATACTAGAGCCGGTACAATATTGTAAACAAATGCCATGATATCTCAGTCATATCGCTAATGTATACACCACCTTTTTTTATTCTGGTTTGCACAAACGTTGAATAGCCGTCAAAAATGCACGCAATTTGACCCTTTGACCTAGATTTGATTGGGATGGAATATTTTATTTTAAACAATATTCTGACGTTACTTACTGCCCCAAAATGTTTCAACACAGTTGCGGTATGACTGTCCGATTTACAAGTGCATCGGGTAATATATTAATAACCATTCCCACCAATTGCTAGCTTAGGAGAGAGTATGAAATCAAACAGCCGCAGGTCGCCCGCCTTTTATGCATAGATTTCATGACGCCGTCTGACCGCGGTCGGGTACGAAAAGCTCGCACAGCAATTCACATATATTGTCAAGACAATGAATGAACAGAAAGGACTGGGAAATTAAAAAGATTATATTGCCACAAAGTTAAATAAATCTGGCTGCATCAAAAGTTTTGAAACTAGTTATAATATTTTGCAAAAGACTGAGTGATCATTTTGGGGTGCAATTGAACTTTAAGTACTTCAGTGCGTAACTTACTGCGCGGCGATGCTGACATCAAGTGTGTGTTGACCGAAGTTTGACCCCCAAGTCACGCGCTGAACAGGCGCGTTACCTTAGCAATATTTTTCTTTCATGCTCCGCGCGTCATATTGTAAAATTGTTATTAGTTCTGACGGTGCTGTACGCAAACTTGTATATTTTGAGGTCGTTTACTTAGTGCGCTGCTTTTCTAATTACGCAAATTTGTTTACAATGTTGTATCGGCTCTAAAAATTTCAACATTGTAATATATCGCTTTCATAATAATTACGCAAAGTCAGTAATTTAATATTGGACACAGTTGAAGTTTCGTCCGCGAACGATGCAATGTGGTATAGATTTGAAGAGTAGATCGGAATTTAATAATAGTTAGCACCCGTTGTATCCCCAAACTGTATCACTCAAAACCACTATTTCGATCACTCCTGTGCAAGTGACCAGTGTTTGGGCGACCGGTCGGTGTTTTCAATGAGTCGGTGAGAGAAAAATTACGATAAAAATGCGGTTGTTTTTCGGTCGGAAAATACAGTGCGGTCGGAAATTAAGCGATAAGCGGTCGATTAAAAGTGGGAAGTTGGGTGAAATGATTACTGTAGTTCAAGTGATATTAGCGTATTTCTAATTTAGTTTTTAACTCAAACAATATTTATTTACTCACTGTTTACTATAGCTAGAGCGCTGTACGTGTCTTCATTTTCAGGTTAGTTCTTCTGCCGATTTCTCGCAACCAACAACGTGATTTTTTATCTGGGATTTCGAGAAACATAATATGAATCGTTATGGCATTCATACGCACAACATTTCGCCATGTTTCAACTTTTAAGTTGTCAGTTAACAAGGTCTTTCATAGTAGCATTTCTATGGGATTGACGTACTAGCATGAATGGGTTCAATCATCAGTGTTCACTGATGACATCATCTGACTGGCCCTCTAGAGGCGAAATGACGCCAGGAAAAGCGGACGTTTGTCGTCTGCTTCCCAGCCCGTTTTATACCCGAAATTTAGGTCATTTCGCAGCACATACAAGTTGTTTTTATCGACAGAATTCATTCATAGATATCAAATTTCATGTACAGAGTGTCAAAAGCCACACCTCTGGTCCCCTTTAAATACTCTACGGAAGAATAAAATATGAGTTGACAACAACATCTGGATCAGCATCAATAAATCCCGGAAATTCTGAGCCGGAATGTGGAAACTCGATATTTACATTCGCAGCTCTATCGTAAAGATTTCCCAATTATATGAATAACAATTATAATAATAACGACGACAACGTCAGAATAATAATTGTGCAAATGACGGACGTTTCCGTTGTCTGGCAGTAAATCGATCCTTACTTTTTTCAGTATTGTTGCGGTGCGTATCTCATGGCAACAAGAGTACAGCCTTTGTATCGCACCATTATAACGTCTGATTTATCGAAATATGTGAATTTGATCACTTCGCTTCATTCCCGATAATATTTTCAGTAATTTATGAATGCGTATATCCAATAACAGTGTAAATGAGTTCATTAACCTGTCCTTGTGATTTTCCTATGTCGTCGTATTTCATCTAAGAGTAACACCGTATATCAGGACGACTAACGCCATGCATGGTGGAGTGTTCAGCCAAAAATAGCAACTGTGGTATTTTTACAATTTCAGTCGTGAAAGAAGTAGCTGCCGTCAAAGAATCGTTGATGAAAAGGAAACAACTATGTATTTCGAGTCACGCAACACAGCCCAATTTAATGCATGCGCTTATAATTAAATTAGTTATTTAGATTGCAAAGTAGATTGCATATAGTCGGGGGATATCCTGCAACTGCATTAGAAATCAGACCTACTACGCCGCTCTGGGAAAAACCTTCCCGTGAGCGTTCTTCTTTTTCGATTTCAACTACTCTGCTTTTTTTTTTTGTTTTTTTTTTTGGCTCTGTTAATTATTTGAGTATTATATCACACAATACTTCTATATACACAAAATGTTACCCCATCTGTTAGTCGTAACTCTATTCTCCTGTGAATATTCTGTAAAATTATTTCATGTCACATGCCGAATTGTAGTTACCCAGCCAGTTTGATTTGAAAGGTAATGTGAAATTGAAGTGATATGATAACTCGATATGGGAATTGATCTGCAAAGGGAATAACACAATACAATAGGCATACAAAAACATACACCCGTGTCGGCTTCGCTGTAGGCGCTCAATCCTTATATTTGCGATACAGAATTCGCCAAGCAGCGTTGGATTGTCCACTCACTAAATGAGAACGTTCAGCTCGTCATAAAAAAGGTTAGTTTTACTCTACTAATGGTCAAAATAATGTGACATTTTGATCTTTTAATAAAGGTATGGAGAAATGGGGAAGAGGGTTCAGCTGTCAGTGATATCGGTTTGTATATATCTTATACACACGGGGATTAGCTTAGCGTGTAGAAGAGTATCTTATATCTTAGGTTGGGACACTAAAACGACAAAGACGAGACATCAGCTGTGGAGGTTACACCATCCTTCATTATAGTGTCTGACATCATGATGAAATAACAATCAGAAAGAGACAGTTGATAATTATGACAAAGGGATGTCAGGTGTTTAGAAGTAAGTGAGCACATCCAACTCTAGATGCGACATAGCCAACATATGTGTGACATAATACATTATATCACGTCAGAAACATATGGTTTACATCATACATAGAGAGATGATGAGATTATCTTTCAGAAATTCTTTTAAGCTAATGATGTAATAATGCCATTTGTGTGTATTTTCTGTAAGCTCTTCACATAGTCGCACACCAACATAATCGTTAATTTGAACCCTGTTTTCCCACATATCACCTGCTGTCGCCAAACGAGCCGATTTGACAAGTAATTTATCATTAATGGGATACACTAGATTAGAATATTGACACTAACACTTGCACTATTCACTCGTTCTCATTTTTCTGATTAATGAAATGTTTATCTGTGTTCCCTATCAGATATTATGAATGCGACCTCTGTATATTAGTTATTTTTAATCTGTGCAATGGATGGTTGACGTTTATTTGAAAATAAATAAATAAATATATATATATATATATATATATCAATAGAAATCAAGTCTCATATACCTTGCGTGTATTCAAATCCAGCAACTCATCATATTTATTACGCGCAGCACACTATGTACTTAGTCATCTTTATTTTGACTTTCGAAATATAGAACTACTTCTCTAATATTTCTATACAGTCGAGAAGAGTATAGCGTGTTCATTGCGAGTATGCGGCGCGTCTGAGGCGCATAGCGTGCCTGTAGCAGGTACGTTACGCGCCTGGAAACGCATTTACTACATGATATGTCAGTATTGTTTTGTTGCGTTTCATTTCTGAGACAGTGATTTCTAATTTCATGCGTATAGAAATCACTCTATAGGATTCAACTACGGTTGGCGCACATTGAACTATTGAAACAGACCCCCCCCCCCCACTTTGAAGCGCGTGCAAACACTGACGTTCCTACAGTCAAATATAAAACGGTCACATTATTCTCTTCTCCGTTGTACTTGAGATTTTCCACTTAACCAAAGATTGTCTACTGCTATATTTATTAAGCCAGTTTAGTTTGAGATATTCAACGTTTTAGTTATTTATTTAATTATTTCTTCAGTGTGCAATCGCCTACACATTATTCACCAAATGTAACAATACATTTATATCAGTTAGAAAATGTAATGTAATGGTGTTGATATCACACAAAATTAAATTTGTTAATGAATTATCAGTTCGCATAGAGTAATTATTGACCAGCCACTCGGTTGAATAGTTCTGAATCTGTTTAATACCAGTGTCAAGTTCTGAGTGACAAGCCTGAACACCTGCTTACCGACGTACAATTATGAAGAACCTTTCCTTAGGACACGGACATCATTTGCATAAAAGACATTACGTGGGAGTTGTCTAATGTCAGTGTCAATTTCTGTGTGAAAGGCAATTTCATGAACACCTGCTACCAATATAGAGTTGCAGGGAATAAAATATTTTACTTATTTCCTGTAGTTCATACAGATGTGTTAATGTGCTAAGTCCTTAGTTCTTTATTGCCAAGGATAAAGTCCTCTTTAAACTCGTCGTGCTCCTAAAGTAGGTGGTGGTCGTCGAATTGCACATGTGCGACATTTGTGTTGATAAACATTGATTTTCCCACAATTCAAAGCCTTTCTAGTGGAAATCATGCGCACGAGTTTTGACCTGGATGCAACGTACACTAACAGTCAAAGTCGCCATCTTTGTTCTTATGACGGCCACCGCCATTCACCGTCGATGTGGCACCAATCTACGCTCTAAACCGTATTTCAAAGCTTTGCTTAGTTGTCTAGATCCTGTTCACTCTATGATGTTCTTCTTCTACTTGATTCATTGCTGTTCGTTTTCTCAAAACAACCCATTGGAGCTTCCTCTTTTACATATCGATCATCAGCTACTCGATTACGCCCTCAATTTTCTCTCTCATCTAATCAAATTCTTTGTTATGGTATTTGCACTGGTCTAGAAATCTATATAGAGAAAAAAATGAAGTCTGACAACACGTGAAACTTCGTGGGTCGTTGTTCTTTCTGGATTGATTCCATATAGAACACATAATTATTTCATTCATAGAAGTTGGCATTATATTACTACCAAATATAACCATCGATGTATTCCATTGTATAACATTACTTGGCTCGCAGAATGCACAGCCTTAGCCATCTGTGCAATGACGTACTTTTGTATAACAGTAATTTAGTATAACAGTATTTATGTTTTCAATCAATAATAAATTTATTATGGCGGTGTGGCATTACGTCATCACTCAGTGAGTATATGCTTCTGACATGAGAAAGCCCTGAAAAGTCGAGATACGTGATACAGGAGGTATATTTATAAACTATATGCTTGCAATACAGCATAATTATTCGCCCCAAACATGAGGGTGGCTGGCAATATTATTGGACTATCTAGTTTGCCTAGATATTTCTAATAGTTTGTCCATGAACTATAATTATGGTAATATATGCACTGACGTTCATTTGCATAACAGTACTTGGCTCACGCTGTTAGTTTTACCTACCTGCACATATATGTGTTCCGTTGTATTTACTAGTTTAATAACATGTAATTTGAATGTACATGTAATGTCCAGTATCATCTATTTCAATATATTTTATTATTATTGTAATAATAGTTGGCAATAAACGAACAATTAAAACAGAAACTGGTCGAATAAGCAATTACGATTAATTTCGATATTCTTTGACTAACGTGTTTCACCACTTTTTGATAAAATAATAGGAGTAAGCTACTAGAGATTTTAGTTAATGTTGTAATGTCGCTGGATATCAGACACTGAGAAGTTTCAATTTTAATTTGGTTTGACAACTGTAAATATTACTTAATACTTGAATAATTATTAACAGTATTTTTTATAGATTGTGACAATTATTGAAATATTCACATTTATGTGATTGCTATCAAGGGACATCACGTTCTTGTAACGTGATAGGCTCTTGAAATATCTTGTTACATTTACCTGTTAAGACGGCAAATTGAATTGTATTTTTTTAAGTGCTAATACATTATTGCAGTACTTCCATTTTATAGGGCTCCTTCCTACTGAAGAATCTTTATAATATTCTCTGACACGATTTGTTCAATAACGATAATTGAGATATAAAGTAAGTAAACAACCGTGACTATGTTTTACTTTTCAGATAAAGTGCATAATGTCTTCCATGAAATACTATGTATTTACTTCTGTTGCAATACAGACTCATTAAATATACAATTTTTAGGTTGTTGGAGCAAATAGAATTCTGTCCGACTACACCAGAAAATTGTAGGCTTTATGCAACATCATCACATCGTGCTTTTCAACTTTCATTAAAACTGTCTTTAATGATCTTGGTACTTGAGTCCGTATTTTGTTTTTGTGAAAATTAGTCCTACATAAATTTCTGAGATGAATTACGAGAAAGTTAATGTTATCGAAACTCGCAGTGATAACAATCTCCAATATTGGAAAACATTGTTAGTCGTTGTACGTTAATTTTTTTCCAATATCTTTCTTTTTAAATATCATCAGCGTCCCAGTTACAGGCACGGCTTTCATCATGGACCCGACCAACCCCTTAGGTAGAGGGTGGGTGTCTTGTTGAGATTCAATAGTGTGTCAGTAGGTGACAATCTGATGATGTTTCTTGAATTCAGATGGGATAGTTGTAGACTGTTTTTTTTTTGTTTTTTTTTTGCTGGAAGAACTGGCCTAATCGTGGAAAAATCAGTAGCATTTTGGCATAGCTCATGCATTAAGACAAAAACAGTTTACACCTATGATATACGTATATATTTTATGAACAAACATCGGGTTTTCATTTACGGTTTAGAATTGTTCGCCCCAAGTTTGGAAGAATCCGAAACTGCTACATCTGGTATTGCTATAACTGTTAAACAATCTTTGCATATCAACAATATAAAGGAAGTGTTACAGTTAATATCTACAGTTTTATTAATATCCTGTTGTCATACAGGGATTTAATATGGAAGTAAGAATACGTGAAAGCACTCTGCTTAGTTCCTTTTAGCCAGATGTTTTGTATTTTACATGTTATGCCTCCTTATTGAATGAAAAAAAAATCAATTTGCATAAACCTAAATTATGTACACACAAAATCAAGGCAACCTCTTGTTATATTTTCCATACTAAAACATTGGGTTACAAAGTGTCGAAAATTGTGGGACGTCTATTTGTAATTATTGGTGTACTTTAAATCTTAGTTTAGCTATTACATTACCAGCGAGAAACATACTCGAGAACATGTCATGCAGTTGAGTCGAAGCAAATACACAACCTAAAATTGGATACGTCGTTAAAAACAAGCTGCTCTCTGATTAGTCTGATTGTTAGGTGTTGGGTTGGGTAGCCAATGGGGCACACTCTTGTAAGTAGCTTTGCATTGATTTACAACACGCGGTTTACAATAGTTATGAAATAACATGCGTTCTAAATATTACTTCAATAATATCTACAATATATGCATACAAAATGCATATATGGAGTTACTGAGTTCCATACGGGACCACATTCCTTTTTGTAGTAAATATATCTCTTTTTCTTTTGAATATCTTAATAAAATAAACTTCTTCTGATCCTACCAGAATTCATTGTTATTAACATCATACATATTATTATACATCTGTCACCGTAACGCCATACGTTAAAGCGTGCCGTTATTTTATGGTATTTTACGGAGTATTTTAATTCTACCATATAAGGAAATGCGAATTCCAAATATGGAATGAATTAGCGCGTAAGCGTCCTCCAATAATAAAAACAAACATGGCTGCCATCAGGGTTTGACCAGACTCACACTCAAGTTCGCTGATTCTGCTCTAAACGATGTATAATAATAAGGTTATTACGATACTCGAAGATACCTCAAAGTATGCACTCACACAGTACGCCGCGCATCGACCTCCGCTGATCGTCGATCGATACTTCAACTGTACTGTCTTCGCGCATACTTTGAGGCATTCTCATATTATCCTCATATTCTTACACTTAAGAAGTCAACGTTTAATCGTTACGCAAACTGGATTCATTTATACCTGTGATAAGTACTGAGATCTGAATGTGTACACTGTTCGATACTGTTCGCAAATCAACACCGTTGCTGCGTTACATCGAATGTGATTTACACCGCTATTAGTGATTATTTGCCTGTAGGGTAAAAACATAATAACATGGAACAGGGGTTCTTTTTATAGATTTTTCATTTCCATCCTCGTTGTATTCGCTATTTAACACGGCTCCGTGCGTATACCAGAGGCAATGCAATAGCCGTAACTCCAGGTAAAAAAAGCGTGATATATAAATAATCAAATAAAGTAGGATGACGAGAAATCCAAACATGGTAATCATTTCTGCAGCAGTACTCACTACCATGCGGGAATGAAATTGCAGATGGTATTCCATTTAATTTAATTTCCCCATTGAATAATACAAGTATATCCAACGCAATCAATTATTGAAATACCTGCCAAGCACTATTAATGTGTAGTCGTATATGTCGCGTTGTAGCACATCAACCTACATTTTATTAAAAATTGAGTCATACAATTTCATTTCCAGCCAAAGCTTTGTTTCTAAAATAATTTAACTGTTAACGGTTGCATAGCTACGTTACTATCAAACATTTCACAGTAAATAGCTGATATATTCAACTACGAAATTTTAGAAATATCAAAAATAATGATATTACGAATAAGTGAACAAAGACCATTGCTTGCATTTGAAATATAATCGTTTTCACGTACAGTGGCTTAAATGTACATCTAAAAGTAACACTTATTTGGGTTCTTATATTTGCTGACGCAATGTATACTACAGACACGTAACACAGCAGCCGTGATGTTTATTTCAATGGATTCTTTTTTGAGCCTTGTACATTGGTGACTGTACACTTTAAATCGTGGCACTTTCATATATTATATGTATCAAAAACCACACTGTTCAAATTAAAAACACTGTATTGTATTATATTTTCTATCAAAACAGTGTTTTAGTATTTTTGGAAAAAATTGTTTGTCTGAGTGACACTTTGTGATGACAATTAATGCACATTGTGAACAAACAAAAATATATTTTTTTAAATAATGTGTGTTTTCTGGAAGCTAAATGTATCATTAAAGTGTTTATTGGTGCTATATTTAGGGAATAATGCGATACAAACAAAATTGAGTGACAAGATACGCTCGTAGACTATAGAGACTCGGACTGCCATTGACCCAAATGAATGACCACCGAAGCTGACGTAATTCAACGCATAATGAGACGGTCATAACAGGAAATAGTTTTTCGTTCCGACAGAACACCTTTCAACAATTGGATTATACGATAAGTAGCATGTAGACAGGTGGCATATTTGTTAAAGAAGCAACGACAAGCTGAACCGAATGCCTTTTAGATTTTTCGAGGAAAGACAGGAACCGGAAGATATTCAAGTACATTTAGTAAGTTTGGTAATATTGTTACTTCCTTAAAACGTATGGGAAATGTATTTGAGCCACAGTCGGCAACTGTACACTGTATTGTCATTTGCATCGGGTGTCATTCATTTCATTATGTGAGGGTTGGTAGATAAATGATTCAACTCAAATTCATGCATACAAGATCAGAGATTTCCAAACAGCATAAACTCCTTGTCGACATCCCTTAGAGACATGATATGAGTCATCCGATAAGACACGTTAGGTAGACTTTAACAAGAAAATGCAGTTGAATTCGTGTTACTGGTGTGTGGTCATATCTATGTGTGTACATTGAATGTGCGTTTCAATAATATTTATTTACAGCAACTAAAAATAATATTTTACATCACATATTTCTGATTCAAAAATCACATTGCTTGTATATTAATATTAATTAAATTAAACATTAATTACTGGATTTTTATGTTATTATATTTTTCAGATTGAAAACGAAAATAACTGGAAAAACGAAAGAGACGATTTTTGCTAATATTAGAAATTAATGTTGTATTGTTAATATGGGTTATTGTTGATTATTTTCGCCCATTGTACCAGAATAACTATGGTTTTGAAAATATACTTTAATATACCACACTACTTGTTTATGGCGATATGAAGTGTGATGAAGATAAACAAACCATTTGACGAACAGAAAAGTGAATGGAATGGAATGGAATAGACGTAGTGCGTAGAAACAGATTCGTGTATTGGGTGAAAATGAGATTGAAAAAGTATAATTCAAGTGAGAATGTTTCTCTGAAATTGATTATTTTTTTTCATTTATCTCATCATTTTTCTTTCTTAAGAATTTGATGTGTTTGAGATTGCATTGGAGACAACAATACCACAAGGCAGGAGATCGGATTATATCAAAGAAAAACAGGTTTTAATTAGTAATATATATTTACTCGATTATGTGATTTGTATGTTATGATTACTGTATAATTGTGTAAAGTGGTAACCGTGATATGCATCACTTGAAATAATTTACTGAAAAATACTTTCCAAAATGTATTTCATTTTGATTCTTATTATTGAAAACACAGAATATGTATCTGATATAAGCACTTCAAATATTGTGTTAGATTGTGTTTTGCGAGAAAGCACTTTTATGAACACGTTTCAATACGTGTTCCTGATTGAAACACTTTACATAATGTACTATATGCAAAAACTTTCCCAAGATTATACACGACTACGGGTGTTTTCATCATGTACACTATTCATAATTATACAGATTATAGATTATATACACATTAAATAGTTTAACTCAAAATAGTAAAACATTTTTTTCTAATTTTAAAGTGTGTCAAACACTTGGATTTAGAGTGTATACAACTAACAATAACCCCACTTGTTCTAAAAGTGTATTCTTATTTTGGATTTACAATGAACTCTATGTATGTATATATGTATGTAATTCTCTTTCAAAAGACTTGCCAAAATGTTGTTAATAAAGATTTAGTGTGTGTGTAATTATTGAATACACACAGGCCACACGTTGGTCATTGAGGATGTAAAATATGCGCATACGTCAAAACCAGTTATTAAGTCCTATTTATATTGTAATTAGACAATTAATTAATCCTGTCACGCGTCGACCTTAAAACAGCCTTTCTCTTAACATCATTCAGTATGCACAAAGAGTGTAATGCTACATTATTATTTAGAATGGTATTTTTGAAACTGCACGACGACTAAATTACATATTATTGGGATGTATAATCATTTCATTGGTCTGACTGAATTTCATGATTGAATTTCACTGAAACGTGTATTAGAGGAAAATGAAGTCTCATGAAGCGAGGAAAATGAGCCATTTTGAGAGAGGGTAAAGATACATAAGTAGTACAAACACGCGCCTCGGGCCACAGGTGTGATTAGAAACTCAATTAAGAACACACCATTATTTATGACTATAAGAGTTGCAAGAAATCATCCACAATTTTATTACCCTGACCTCATTATCGTCCTAGTCCTGACGGGGTTTGTGCGCCGCTCCAAACTCAATATAGCATATAGTATCACAGAGTATAGATACAAAACTAGAGTGTATACGTGCAACTCTAGTAACTACGTTCACATGCGAAACATGTCGTTTACATTAAAAACCGTGTAATTAGAATGGCCCTCACAGTTTGGTGAGCACAGCAACGCATATCGGGCCTGTTTTATAGAATTCAAATCTTTCAGCTAATTCGGTTCATAACGCGTTGTTTTAATTATACAAACCATGTCATAGCTCAAAAAGTAGCAATACAAAACATATCTAACAAAAGAATATTGTGACACACGTTGCCATGTTAACATTGCAATAATAATCCCGGAGAAGATAATTAACAACATCACGAATACAGATCCATATATTTGTGTTCAATTCTACTGGGAGCCCTGTGCATTTATTTATAATTTCTTCACCAATGTGTCTCGGTCTTTGTTAACATTGTTTGATGGGGAGTATATTTTGCACTAATCCATGAGGAGTGAATACATTAATGCATTGAAAATATGGATTGAGTAAAAAAAATAATAGAGCACAATCAATTGATATTCCAGCTCATTTTAGCGAAGTGTTCAGTAGATTGAAACCTGTGATTTGTCGTGAGTTTACACATATGACGTCATATTGAAAATACAATTAAGACTATAAATGCCACCAGGATAATATTGTACTGCGCTGTCCCCATCCGTGGGATCATTGATGGATGAGGTGGTGTTATTTGTTGAGGTTTGTCTGAAGCTGAGGTTTTCATAAATCACAAACATTTATAGCATTTTTGATGAGACGCTGCCGTGAAAATTAATGAATGAATGTTTTCAATGCAATCTTCATCATATATGTGCTTAGAAATGTGCTTCTCACTCTTAAGAATGTTGTTTATAACTTTAGTACTGTAATTCTAATCTTTGAATTAGATACAAAATTGTACTAATGTACTATAGGTGTTGAGTGCTCTTTCTTCCTTGGTACGATTTCATTCATTTTATTATGAAGACTAAGAGTGCAGAATGAGCAATCCAGTACAGGACGTGAGGAGATATATATTAGCAGTGTGATACACGCTATTATATAATATATTTCATTTGAGAATACAGCATACAATGCATAATTAATATAATTGCAATTTACGCGCGTCCATAAAGACCATTAAAGCCATTATGACCAATCAATCACAAGTGGATAGTTATTTATATCAATATAATCTCAAACCTTTCAGCAGCCGTTTAAATGGATTATTAATTAGTACGTAGAATACTTGCAAATTGGGTCATGCAAACAATGAAGTATGTCATGTACGGTCCCAGTTGGTAATCTACTCACAAAATATCTCAAAAATCTACGCAGAATGATGATATACATTTTTAGAAAGATCTGTCTAAAATATAGCGTAAACAATATATAAAAAAAATAAGTCCCACATCCACAAACAATGTATATTTTCTAACCACAATATGTTCTAATCATAATGTACTCAGTCATAACCGTCGATCGTATTGTATATGTCAAAATCATAATCTATGCAATTATAACCGTAGACCATAAGATCTATGTTCTACTAACAATCTATGCAGTCATAACCGTAGACCATAAGATCTAAATTCTAATCATAATGTATTCAGTCATAACCGTAGACCATAAGATCTATGTTATAATTATAATGTATTCAGTCATAACCGTAGACCATATGATCTATGTTCTAATTATAATGTATTCAGTCATAACCGTAGCCCATAAGATCTATGTTCTAATTATAATGTATTCTGTCATAACCGTAGACCATAAGATCTAAATTCTAATTATAATGTATTCAGTCATAACTGTAGACCATAAGATCTATGTTCTAATTATAATGTATGCAGTCATATCCGTAGACCATAAGATCTAAATTCTAAGCATAATGTATTCAGTCATAACCGTAGACCATAAGATCTATGTTATAATTATAATGTATTCAGTCATAACCGTAGACCATATGATCTATGTTCTAATTATAATGTATTCAGTCATAACCGTAGCCCATAAGATCTATGTTCTAATTATAATGTATGCAGTCATAACTGTAGACCATAAGATCTAAGTTCTAATTATAACGTATTCAGTCATAACCGTAGACCATAAGATCTAAATTCTAATTATAATGTATTCAGTCATAACTGTTGACCATACGATCTATGTTCTAATTATAATGTATGCAGTCATATCCGTAGACCATAAGATCTAAATTCTAATTATAATGTATTCAGTCATAACTGTAGACCATAAGATCTAAGTTCTAATCATAATGTGTGCAGTCATAACCGTAGAGCATAAGATCTATGTTCTAATTATAATGTATGCAGTCATAACTGTAGACCATAAGATCTATGTTCTAATCATAATGTATGCAGTCATAACTGTAGACCATAAGATCTATGTTTTAATAATAATGTGTGCAGTCATAACCGTAGACCATAAGATCTATGTTCTAATTATAATGTATTCAGTGATAACCATACACCATAAGATCTATGATCTAATTATAATGTATGCAGTCATAACTGTAGACCATAAGATCTATGTTCTAATTATAATGTATGCAGTCATAACTGTAGACCATAAGATCTATGTTTTAATAATAATGTATTCAGTCATAACTGTAGACTATAAGATCTATGTTCTAATTATAATGTATTCAGTCATAACCGTAGACCATAAGATCTATGTTCTAATCATAATTTATTCAGTCATAACTGTAGACAATAAGATCTATGTTCTAATTATAATGTATTCAGTCATAACCGTAGAGCATAAGATCTATGTTCTAATCATAATGAATTCAGTCATAACTGTAGACCATAAGATCTATGTTCTAATTATAATGTATGCAGTCATAACCGTGGACCATAAGATCTATGTTCTAATTATAATGTATGCAGTCATAACCGTAGACCATAAGATCTATGTTCTAATTATAATGTATTCAGTCATAACTGTTGACCATAAGATCTATGTTCTAATTATAATGTATGCAGTCATATCCGTAGACCATAAGATCTAAATTCTAATTATAATGTATTCAGTCATAACTGTAGACCATAAGATCTAAGTTCTAATCATAATGTGTGCAGTCATAACCGTAGAGCATAAGATCTATGTTCTAATTATAATGTATGCAGTCATAACTGTAGACCATAAGATCTATGTTCTAATCATAATGTATGCAGTCATAACTGTAGACCACAAGATCTATGTTTTAATAATAATGTGTGCAGTCATAACCGTAGACCATAAGATCTATGTTCTAATTATAATGTATTCAGTGATAACCGTACACCATAAGATCTATGATCTAATTATAATGTATGCAGTCATAACTGTAGACCATAAGATCTATGTTCTAATTATAATGTATGCAGTCATAACTGTAGACCATAAGATCTATGTTCTAATTATAATGTATGCAGTCATAACTGTAGACCATAAGATCTATGTTTTAATAATAATGTATTCAGTCATAACTGTAGACTATAAGATCTATGTTCTAATTATAATGTATTCAGTCATAACCGTAGACCATAAGATCTATGTTCTAATCATAATTTATTCAGTCATAACTGTAGACAATAAGATCTATGTTCTAATTATAATGTATTCAGTCATAACCGTAGACCATAAGATCTATGTTCTAATCATAATTTATTCAGTCATAACTGTAGACAATAAGATCTATGTTCTAATTATAATGTATTCAGTCATAACCGTAGAGCATAAGATCTATGTTCTAATCATAATGAATTCAGTCATAACTGTAGACCATAAGATCTATGTTCTAATTATAATGTATGCAGTCATAACCGTGGACCATAAGATCTATGTTCTAATTATAATGTCTGCAGTCATAACCGTAGACCATAAGATCTATGTTCTAATTATAATGTATGCAGTCATAACCATAGACCATAAGATCTATGTTCTAATTATAATGTATGCAGTCATAACTGTAGACCATAAGATCTAAGTTCTAATTATAATATATTCAGTCATAACCGTAGACCATAAGATCTAAATTCTAATTATAATGTATTCAGTCATAACTGTAGACCATAAGATCTATGTTCTAATTATAATGTATGCAGTCATATCCGTAGACCATAAGATCTAAATTCTAAGCATAATGTATTCAGTCATAACCGTAGACCATAAGATCTATGTTATAATTATAATGTATTCAGTCATAACCGTAGACCATATGATCTATGTTCTAATTATAATGTATTCAGTCATAACCGTAGCCCATAAGATCTATGTTCTAATTATAATGTATGCAGTCATAACTGTAGACCATAAGATCTAAGTTCTAATTATAATGTATTCAGTCATAACCGTAGACCATAATATCTAAATTCTAATTATAATGTATTCAGTCATAACTGTTGACCATAAGATCTATGTTCTAATTATAATGTATGCAGTCATATCCGTAGACCATAAGATCTAAATTCTAATTATAATGTATTCAGTCATAACTGTAGACCATAAGATCTAAGTTCTAATCATAATGTGTGCAGTCATAACCGTAGAGCATAAGATCTATGTTCTAATCATAATGTATGCAGTCATAACTGTAGACCATAAGATCTATGTTTTAATAATAATGTGTGCAGTCATAACCGTAGACCATAAGATCTATGTTCTAATTATAATGTATTCAGTGATAACCGTACACCATAAGATCTATGATCTAATTATAATGTATGCAGTCATAACTGTAGACCATAAGATCTATGTTCTAATTATAATGTATGCAGTCATAACTGTAGACCATAAGATCTATGTTTTAATAATAATGTATTCAGTCATAACTGTAGACTATAAGATCTATGTTCTAATTATAATGTATTCAGTCATAACCGTAGATCATAAGATCTATGTTCTAATCATAATGTATTCAGTCATAACTGTAGACAATAAGATCTATGTTCTAATTATAATGTATTCAGTCATAACCGTAGAGCATAAGATCTATGTTCTAATCATAATGAATTCAGTCATAACTGTAGACCATAAGATCTATGTTCTATTTGTAATGTATGCAGTCATAACCGTAGACCATAATATCTATGTTCTAATTATAATGTATGCAGTCATAACTGAAGACCATAAGATCTATGTTCTAATTATTATGTATACAGTCCTAACCGTAGACCATAAGATCTATGTTCTAATTATAATGTTTTCAGTCATAACCGTAGACCATAAGATCTATGTTCTAATCATAATGTTTTCAGTCATAACCGTAGACCATAAGATCTATGTTCTAATTATAATGTTTTCAGTCATAACCGTAGACCATAAGATCTATGTTCTAATCATAATGTTTTCAGTCATAACCGTAGACCATAATATCTATGTTCTAATTATAATGTATTCAATCATAACAATAGACCATAAGATATATGTTCTAATTATAATGTATGCAGTCATAACCATAAACCATAAGATCTATGTTCTAATTATAATGTATGCAGTCATAACCATAAACCATAAGATCTATGTTCTAATTATAATGTATGCAGTCATAACCGTAGACCATAAGATCTATGTTTTAATTATAATGTATGCAGTCATAACCGTAGACCATAAGATCTATGTTCTAATTATAATGTATGCAGTCATAACCATAGACCATAAGATCTATGTTCTAATTATAATGTATGCAGTCATAACCATAAACCATAAGATCTATGTTCTAATTATAATGTATGCAGTCATAACCGTAGACCATAAGATCTATGTTTTAATTATAATGTATGCAGTCATAACCGTAGACCATGAGATCTATGTTCTAATTATAATGTATGCAGTCATAACCATAGACCATAAGATCTATGTTCTAATTATAATGTATGCAGTCATAACTGGAGACCATACGATCTATGTTCTAATCATAATGTATTCCGTCATAACTGTAGACCATAAAATGTATGTTCTAATTATAATGTATGCAGTCATAACCGTAGAACATAAGATCTATGTTCTAATTATAATGTATGCAGTCATAACTGTAGACCATAAGATCTATGTTCTAATTATAATGTAACAGACCATTCGATCTATGTTCTAATTATAATGTATGCAGTCATAACCGTAGACCATATGATCTATGTTCTAATTATAATGTATTCAGTCATAACCATAGACCATAAGATCTATGTTCCAATTTTAATGTATTCAGTCATAACCGTAGACCATAAGATCTATGTTCTAATTATAATGTATGCAGTCATAACCGTAGACCATAAGATCTATGTTCTATTTATAATGTATTCAGTCATAACCGTAGACCATAAGATCTATGTTCTAATTATAATTTATTCTGTCATAACCGTAGACCATAAGATCTAAATTCTAATTATAATGTATTCAGTCATAACTGTAGCCCATAAGATCTATGTTCTAATTATAATGTATGCAGTCATAACTGTAGACCATAAGATCTAAGTTCTAATTATAATGTATTCAGTCATAACCGTAGACCATAAGATCTAAATTCTAATTATAATGTATTCAGTCATAACTGTTGACCATAAGATCTATGTTCTAATTATAATGTATGCAGTCATATCCGTAGACCATAAGATCTAAATTCTAATTATAATGTATTCAGTCATAACTGTAGACCATAAGATCTAAGTTCTAATCATAATGTGTGCAGTCATAACCGTAGAGCATAAGATCTATGTTCTAATCATAATGTATGCAGTCATAACTGTAGACCATAAGATCTATGTTTTAATTATAATGTGTGCAGTCATAACCGTAGACCATAAGATCTATGTTCTAATTATAATGTATTCAGTGATAACCGTACACCATAATATCTATGATCTAATTATAATGTATGCAGTCATAACTGTAGACCATAAGATCTATGTTCTAATTATAATGTATGCAGTCATAACTGTAGACCATAAGATCTATGTTTTAATAATAATGTATTCAGTCATAACTGTAGACTATAAGATCTATGTTCTAATTATAATGTATTCAGTCATAACCGTAGATCATAAGATCTATGTTCTAATCATAATGTATTCAGTCATAACTGTAGACAATAAGATCTATGTTCTAATTATAATGTATTCAGTCATAACCGTAGAGCATAAGATCTATGTTCTAATCATAATGAATTCAGTCATAACTGTAGACCATAAGATCTATGTTCTATTTGTAATGTATGCAGTCATAACCGTAGACCATAATATCTATGTTCTAATTATAATGTATGCAGTCATAACCGTAGAACATAAGATCTATGTTCTAATTCTAATGTATGCAGTCATAACCATAAACCATAAGATCTATGTTCTAATTATAATGTATGCAGTCATAACCGTAGACCATAAGATCTATGTTCTAATTATAATGTATTCAGTCATAACTGTAGACCATAAGATCTAAGTTCTAATCATAATGTGTGCAGTCATAACCGTAGAGCATAAGATCTATGTTCTAATCATAATGTATGCAGTCATAACTGTAGACCATAAGATCTATGTTTTAATAATAATGTGTGCAGTCATAACCGTAGACCATAAGATCTATGTTCTAATTATAATGTATTCAGTGATAACCGTACACCATAAGATCTATGATCTAATTATAATGTATGCAGTCATAACTGTAGACCATAAGATCTATGTTTTAATAATAATATATTCAGTCATAACTGTAGACTATAAGATCTATGTTCTAATTATAATGTATTCAGTCATAACCGTAGATCATAAGATCTATGTTCTAATCATAATGTATTCAGTCATAACTGTAGACAATAAGATCTATGTTCTAATTATAATGTATTCAGTCATAACCGTAGAGCATAAGATCTATGTTCTAATCATAATGAATTCAGTCATAACTGTAGACCATAAGATCTATGTTCTATTTGTAATGTATGCAGTCATAACCGTAGACCATAATATCTATGTTCTAATTATAATGTATGCAGTCATAACCATAAACCATAAGATCTATGTTCTAATTATAATGTATGCAGTCATAACCGTAGACCATAAGATCTATGTTCTAATCATAATGTATGCAGTCATAACTGAAGACCATAAGATCTATGTTCTAATTATTATGTATACAGTCATAACCGTAGACCATAGGATCTATGTTTTAATCATAATGTATGCAGTCATAACCGTAGACCATAAGATCTATGTTCTAATCATAATGTTTTCAGTCATAACCGTAGACCATAAGATCTATGTTCTAATTATAATGTATTCACTCATAACAATAGACCATAAGATCTATGTTCTAATTATAATGTATGCAGTCATAACCATAAACCATAAGATCTATGTTCTAATTATAATGTATGCAGTCATAACCGTAGACCATAAGATCTATGTTCTAATTATAATGTATGCAGTCATAACCGTAGACCATAAGATCTATGTTCTAATTATAATGTATGCAGTCATAACCATAGACCATAAGATCTATGTTCTAATTATAATGTATGCAGTCATAACTGGAGACCATACGATCTATGTTCTAATCATAATGTATTCCGTCATAACTGTAGACCATAAAATGTATGTTCTAATTATAATGTATGCAGTCATAACCGTAGAACATAAGATCTATGTTCTAATTATAATGTATGCAGTCATAACTGTAGACCATAATATCTATGTTCTAATTATAATGTAAAAGACCATTCGATCTATGTTCTAATTATAATGTATGCAGTCATAACCGTAGACCATATGATCTATGTTCTAATTATAATGTATGCAGTCATAACCGTAGACCATAAGATCTATGTTCTAATCATAATATATGCAGTCATAACTGTAGACCATAAGATCTATGTTCTAATTATAATGTATTCAGTCATAACCATAGACCATAAGATCTATGTTCCAATTTTAATGTATTCAGTCATAACCGTAGACCATAAGATCTATGTTCTAATTATAATGTATGCAGTCATAACCGTAGACCATAAGATCTATGTTCTATTTATAATGTATTCAGTCATAACCGTAGACCATAAGATCTATGTTCTATTTCTAATGTATTCAGTCATAACCGTAGACCATAAGATCTATGTTCTAATTATAATATATTCAGTCATATCCGTAGACCATAAGATCTATGTTCTATTTATAATGTATTCAGTCATAACCGTAGACCATAAAACTATGTTCTAAAAATAATATATTTAGTCATAACCGTAGACCACAAGATCTATGTTCTAATTATAATTATAATGTATGCAATTATAACCGTAGACCATAAGATATATGTTCTAATTATAATGTATTCAGTCATAACCGTAGGCCATAAGAACTATGCTCCAAAAATAATATATTCAGTCTTAACCATAGACCATAAGAACTATGTTCTAAAAATAATATATTCAGTCATAACCGTAGACCACAAGATCTATGTTCTAATTATAATGTATGCAATCATAACCGTAGACCATAAGATCTATGTTCTAATTATAATGTATGCAATCATAACCATAGACCAAAAGATCTATGTTCTAATTATAATGTATGCAATCATAACCGTAGACCATAAGATCTATATTCTAATTATAATGTATGCAATCATAACCGTAGACCATAAGATCTATGTTCTAATTATAATGTATTCACTCATAACCGTAGACCATAAGATCCATATGTTCTAATTATAATGTATGCAGTCATAACCATAGACCATAAGATCTATGTTCTAATTATAATGTATGCAGTCATAAATGTAGACCATACGATCTATGTTCTAATCATAATGTATTCCGTCATAACTGTAGACCATAAGATCTATGTTTTAATAATAATGTGTGCAGTCATAACCGTAGACCATAAGATCTATGTTCTAATTATAATGTATTCAGTCATAACCGTACACCATAAGATCTATGATCTAATTATAATGTATGCAGTCATAACTGTAGACCATAAGATCTATGTTCTAATTATAATGTATGCAGTCATAACTGTAGACCATAAGATCTATGTTTTAATAATAATGTATTCAGTCATAACTGTAGACCATATGATCTATGTTTTAATAATAATGTGTGCAGTCATAACCGTAGACCATAAGATCTATCTTCTAATTATAATGTATTCAGTCATAACCGTAGACCATAAGATCTATGTTCTAATCATAATATATTCAGTCATAACCGTAGACCATATGATCTATGTTCTAATCATAATTTATTCAGTCATAACTGTAGACAATGAGATCTATGTTCTAATTATAATGTATTCAGTCATAACCGTAGAGCATAAGATCTATGTTCTAATCATAATGAATTCAGTCATAACCGTAGACCATAAGATCTATGTTCTATTTGTAATGTATGCAGTCATAACCGTAGACCATAAGATCTATGTTCTAATTATAATGTATTCACTCATAACCGTAGACCATAAGATCTATGTTCTAATTATAATGTAAGCAGTCATAATCATAAACCATAAGATCTATGTTCTAATTATAATGTATGCAGTCATAACCGTAGACCATAAGATCTATGTTCTAATTATAATGTATTCAGTCATAACCGTAGACCATAAGATCTATGTTCTAATTATAATGTATTCAGTCATAACTGTTGACCATGTGATCTATGTTTTATTTATAATGTATTCAGTCATAACCATAGACCATAAGATCTATGTTCCAATTATAATGTATGCAGTCATAACCATAAACCATAAGATCTATGTTCTAATTATAATGTATGCAAATATAACCGCAGACCATAAGATATATGTTCTAATTATAATGTATTCAGTCATAACCGTAGGCCATAAGAACTATGCTCCAAAAATAATATATTCAGTCATAACCATAGACCATAAGAACTATGTTCTAAAAATAATATATTCTGTCATAACCGTAGACCACAAGATCTATGTTCTAATTATAATGTATGCAATCATAACCGTAGACCATAAGATCTATGTTCTAATTATAATGTATGCAATCATAACCATAGACCAAAAGATATATGTTCTAATTATAATGTATGCAATCATAACCGTAGACCATAAGATCTATGTTCTAATTATAATGTATGCAGTCATAACCGTAGACCATAAGATCTATGTTCTAATCATAATGTATGCAGTCATAACTGAAGACCATAAGATCTATGTTCTAATTATTATGTATACAGTCATAACCGTAGACCATAGGATCTATGTTTTAATCATAATGTATGCAGTCATAACCGTAGACCATAAGATCTATGTTCTAATCATAATGTTTTCAGTCATAACCGTAGACCATAAGATCTATGTTCTAATTATAATGTATTCACTCATAACAATAGACCATAAGATCTATGTTCTAATTATAATGTATGCAGTCATAACCATAAACCATAAGATCTATGTTCTAATTATAATGTATGCAGTCATAACCGTAGACCATAAGATCTATGTTCTAATTATAATGTATGCAGTCATAACCGTAGACCATAAGATCTATGTTCTAATTATAATGTATGCAGTCATAACCATAGACCATAAGATCTATGTTCTAATTATAATGTATGCAGTCATAACTGGAGACCATACGATCTATGTTCTAATCATAATGTATTCCGTCATAACTGTAGACCATAAAATGTATGTTCTAATTATAATGTATGCAGTCATAACCGTAGAACATAAGATCTATGTTCTAATTATAATGTATGCAGTCATAACTGTAGACCATAATATCTATGTTCTAATTATAATGTAAAAGACCATTCGATCTATGTTCTAATTATAATGTATGCAGTCATAACCGTAGACCATATGATCTATGTTCTAATTATAATGTATGCAGTCATAACCGTAGACCATAAGATCTATGTTCTAATCATAATATATGCAGTCATAACTGTAGACCATAAGATCTATGTTCTAATTATAATGTATTCAGTCATAACCATAGACCATAAGATCTATGTTCCAATTTTAATGTATTCAGTCATAACCGTAGACCATAAGATCTATGTTCTAATTATAATGTATGCAGTCATAACCGTAGACCATAAGATCTATGTTCTATTTATAATGTATTCAGTCATAACCGTAGACCATAAGATCTATGTTCTATTTCTAATGTATTCAGTCATAACCGTAGACCATAAGATCTATGTTCTAATTATAATATATTCAGTCATATCCGTAGACCATAAGATCTATGTTCCATTTATAATGTATTCAGTCATAACCGTAGACCATAAAACTATGTTCTAAAAATAATATATTTAGTCATAACCGTAGACCACAAGATCTATGTTCTAATTATAATTATAATGTATGCAATTATAACCGTAGACCATAAGATATATGTTCTAATTATAATGTATTCAGTCATAACCGTAGGCCATAAGAACTATGCTCCAAAAATAATATATTCAGTCTTAACCATAGACCATAAGAACTATGTTCTAAAAATAATATATTCAGTCATAACCGTAGACCACAAGATCTATGTTCTAATTATAATGTATGCAATCATAACCGTAGACCATAAGATCTATGTTCTAATTATAATGTATGCAATCATAACCATAGACCAAAAGATCTATGTTCTAATTATAATGTATGCAATCATAACCGTAGACCATAAGATCTATATTCTAATTATAATGTATGCAATCATAACCGTAGACCATAAGATCTATGTTCTAATTATAATGTATTCACTCATAACCGTAGACCATAAGATCCATATGTTCTAATTATAATGTATGCAGTCATAACCATAGACCATAAGATCTATGTTCTAATTATAATGTATGCAGTCATAAATGTAGACCATACGATCTATGTTCTAATCATAATGTATTCCGTCATAACTGTAGACCATAAGATCTATGTTTTAATAATAATGTGTGCAGTCATAACCGTAGACCATAAGATCTATGTTCTAATTATAATGTATTCAGTCATAACCGTACACCATAAGATCTATGATCTAATTATAATGTATGCAGTCATAACTGTAGACCATAAGATCTATGTTCTAATTATAATGTATGCAGTCATAACTGTAGACCATAAGATCTATGTTTTAATAATAATGTATTCAGTCATAACTGTAGACCATATGATCTATGTTTTAATAATAATGTGTGCAGTCATAACCGTAGACCATAAGATCTATCTTCTAATTATAATGTATTCAGTCATAACCGTAGACCATAAGATCTATGTTCTAATCATAATATATTCAGTCATAACCGTAGACCATATGATCTATGTTCTAATCATAATTTATTCAGTCATAACTGTAGACAATGAGATCTATGTTCTAATTATAATGTATTCAGTCATAACCGTAGAGTATAAGATCTATGTTCTAATCATAATGAATTCAGTCATAACCGTAGACCATAAGATCTATGTTCTATTTGTAATGTATGCAGTCATAACCGTAGACCATAAGATCTATGTTCTAATTATAATGTATTCACTCATAACCGTAGACCATAAGATCTATGTTCTAATTATAATGTAAGCAGTCATAATCATAAACCATAAGATCTATGTTCTAATTATAATGTATGCAGTCATAACCGTAGACCATAAGATCTATGTTCTAATTATAATGTATTCAGTCATAACCGTAGACCATAAGATCTATGTTCTAATTATAATGTATTCAGTCATAACTGTTGACCATGTGATCTATGTTTTAATTATAATGTATTCAGTCATAACCATAGACCATAAGATCTATGTTCCAATTATAATGTATGCAGTCATAACCATAAACCATAAGATCTATGTTCTAATTATAATGTATGCAAATATAACCGCAGACCATAAGATATATGTTCTAATTATAATGTATTCAGTCATAACCGTAGGCCATAAGAACTATGCTCCAAAAATAATATATTCAGTCATAACCATAGACCATAAGAACTATGTTCTAAAAATAATATATTCTGTCATAACCGTAGACCACAAGATCTATGTTCTAATTATAATGTATGCAATCATAACCGTAGACCATAAGATCTATGTTCTAATTATAATGTATGCAATCATAACCATAGACCAAAAGATATATGTTCTAATTATAATGTATGCAATCATAACCGTAGACCATAAGATCTATATTCTAATTATAATGTATGCAATCATAACCGTAGACCATAAGATCTATGTTCTAATTATAATGTATTCACTCATAACCGTAGACCATAAGATCTATGTTCTAATTATAATGTATGCAATCATAACTGTAGACCATAAGATCTATGTTTTAATAATAATGTGTGCAGTCATAACCGTAGACCATAAGATCTATTTTCTAATTATAATGTATTCAGTCATAACCGTACACCATAAGATCTATGATCTAATTATAATGTATGCAGTCATAACTGTAGACCATATGATCTATGTTTTAATAATAATGTGTGCAGTCATAACCGTAGACCATAAGATCTATGTTCTAATCATAATGAATTCAGTCATAACTGTAGACCATAAGATCTATATTCTAATTATAATGTATGCAGTCATAACTGTAGACCATAAGATCTATGTTTTAATTATAATGTATTCAGTCATAACCGTAGACCATAAGATCTATGTTCTAATCATAATATATTCAGACCTAACCGTAGACCATAAGATCTAAGTTATAATCATAATTTATTCAGTCATAACTGTAGACAATAAGATCTATGTTCTAATTATAATGTATTCAGTCATAACCGTAGACCATAGGATCTATGTTCTAATCATAATATATTCAGACCTAACCGTTGACCATAAGATCTAAGTTCTAATCATGATTTATTCAGTCATAACTGTAGACAATAAGATCTATGTTCTAATTATAATGTATTCAGTCATAACCGTAGAGCATAAGATCTATGTTCTAATCATAATGAATTCAGTCATAACTGTAGACCATAAGATCTATGTTCTATTTGTAATGTATGCAGTCATAACTGTACACCATAATATCTATGTTCTAATTATAATGTATGCAGCCATAACTGAAGACCATAAGATCTATGTTCTAATTATAATGTATACAGTCATAACCGTAGACCATAGGATCTATGTTCTAATCATAATGTATGCAGTCATAACCGTAGACCATAAGATCTATGTTCTAATCATAATGTTTTCAGTCATAACCGTAGACCATAAGATCTATGTTCTAATTATAATGTATGCAGTCATAACCATAAACCATAAGATCTATGTTCTAATTATAATGTATTCAGTCATAACCGTAGACCGTAAGATCTATGTTCTAATTATAATGTATGCAGTCATAACCGTAGACCATAAGATCTATGTTCTAATTATAATGTATGCAGTCATAACTGTAGACCATACGATCTATGTTCTAATCATAATGTATTCCGTCATAACTGTAGACCATAAAATGGATGTTCTAATTATAATGTATGCAGTCATAACCGTAGACCATAAGATCTATGTTCTAATTATAATGTATGCAGTCATAGCTGTAGACCATAAGATCTATGTTCTAATTATAATGTAAAAGACCATTCGATCTATGTTCTAATTATAATGTATGCAGTCATAACCGTGGACCATAAGATCTATGTTATAATTATAATGTATGCAGTCATAACTGTAGACCATATGATCTATGTTCTAATTATAATGTATGCAGTCATAATCGTAGACCATAAGATCTATGTTCTAATCATAATATATGCAGTCATAACTGTAGGCCAGAAGATCTACGTTCTAATTATAATGTACTCAGTCATAACCGTAGACCATAAGATCTATGTTCTAATTATAATGTATTCAGTCATAACTGTAGACCATAAGATCTATGTTCTAATTATAATGTATTCAGTCATAACCGTAGACCATAAGATCTATGTTCTAATTATAATGTATTCAGTCATAACCGTACACCATAAGATCTATGATCTAATTATAATATATGCAGTCATAACTGTAGACCATATGATCTATGTTTTAATAATAATGTGTGCAGTCATAACCGTAGACCATAGGATCTATGTTCTAATCATAATGTATGCAGTCATAACCGTAGACCATAAGATCTATGTTCTAATCATAATGTTTTCAGTCATAACCGTAGACCATAAGATCTATGTTCTAATTATAATGTATTCACTCATAACCGTAGACCATAAGATCTGTGTTCTAATTATAATGTATGCAGTCATAACCATAAACCATAAGATCTATGTTCTAATTATAATGTATTCAGTCATAACCGTAGACCATAAGATCTATGTTCTAATTGTAATGAATGCACTCATAACTGTAGACCATACGATCTATGTTCTAATCATAATGCATTCCGTCATAACTGTAGACCATAAAATGGATGTTCTAATTATAATGTATGCAGTCATAACCGTAGACCATAAGATCTATGTTCTAATTATAATGTATGCAGTCATAGCTGTAGACCATAAGATCTATGTTCTAATTATAATGTAAAAGACCATTCGATCTATGTTCTAATTACAATGTATGCAGTCATAACCGTGGACCATAAGATCTATGTTCTAATTATAATGTATGCAGTCATAACAGTAGACCATATGATCTATGTTCTAATTATAATGTATGCAGTCATAACCGTAGACCATAAGATCTATGTTCTAATCATAATATATGCAGTCATAACTGTAGGCCATAAGATCTTCGTTCTAATTATAATGTACTCAGTCATAACCGTAGACCATAAGATCTATGTTCTAATTATAATGTATTCAGTCATAACTGTAGACCATAAGATCTATGTTCTAATTATAATGTATTCAGTCATAACCGTAGACCATAAGATCTATGTTCTAATTATAATGTATTCAGTCATAACCGTACACCATAAGATCTATGATCTAATTATAATGTATGCAGTCATAACTGTAGACCATATGATCTATGTTTTAATAATAATGTGTGCAGTCATAACCGTAGACCATAAGATCTATGTTCTAAATATAATGTATGCAGCCATAACTGTACACCATAAGATCTATGTTCTAATTATAATGTATGCAGTCATAACTGTAGACCATAAGATCTATGTTTTAATTATAATGTATTCAGTCATAACCGTAGACCATAAGATCTATGTTCTAATCATAATATATTCAGACCTAACCGTAGACCATAAGATCTAAGTTATAATCATAATTTATTCAGTCATAACTGTAGACAATAAGATCTATGTTCTAATTATAATGTATTCAGTCATAACCGTAGACCATAAGATCTATGTTCTAATCATAATATATTCAGACCTAACCGTTGACCATAAGATCTAAGTTCTAATCATAATTTATTCAGTCATAACTGTAGACAATAAGATCTATGTTCTAATTATAATGTATTCATTCATAACCGTAGAGCATAAGATCTATGTTCTAATCATAATGAATTCAGTCATAACTGTAGACCATAAGATCTATGTTCTATTTGTAATGTATGCAGTCATAACCGTAGACCATAAGATCTATGTTCTAATTATAATGTATGCAGTCATATCCGTAGACCATAAGATCTAAATTCTAAGCATAATGTATTCAGTCATAACCGTAGACCATAAGATCTATGTTATAATTATAATGTATTCAGTCATAACCGTAGACCATATGATCTATGTTCTAATTATAATGTATTCAGTCATAACCGTAGCCCATAAGATCTATGTTCTAATTATAATGTATGCAGTCATAACTGTAGACCATAAGATCTAAGTTCTAATTATAACGTATTCAGTCATAACCGTAGACCATAAGATCTAAATTCTAATTATAATGTATTCAGTCATAACTGTTGACCATACGATCTATGTTCTAATTATAATGTATGCAGTCATATCCGTAGACCATAAGATCTAAATTCTAATTATAATGTATTCAGTCATAACTGTAGACCATAAGATCTAAGTTCTAATCATAATGTGTGCAGTCATAACCGTAGAGCATAAGATCTATGTTCTAATTATAATGTATGCAGTCATAACTGTAGACCATAAGATCTATGTTCTAATCATAATGTATGCAGTCATAACTGTAGACCATAAGATCTATGTTTTAATAATAATGTGTGCAGTCATAACCGTAGACCATAAGATCTATGTTCTAATTATAATGTATTCAGTGATAACCATACACCATAAGATCTATGATCTAATTATAATGTATGCAGTCATAACTGTAGACCATAAGATCTATGTTCTAATTATAATGTATGCAGTCATAACTGTAGACCATAAGATCTATGTTTTAATAATAATGTATTCAGTCATAACTGTAGACTATAAGATCTATGTTCTAATTATAATGTATTCAGTCATAACCGTAGACCATAAGATCTATGTTCTAATCATAATTTATTCAGTCATAACTGTAGACAATAAGATCTATGTTCTAATTATAATGTATTCAGTCATAACCGTAGAGCATAAGATCTATGTTCTAATCATAATGAATTCAGTCATAACTGTAGACCATAAGATCTATGTTCTAATTATAATGTATGCAGTCATAACCGTGGACCATAAGATCTATGTTCTAATTATAATGTATGCAGTCATAACCGTAGACCATAAGATCTATGTTCTAATTATAATGTATTCAGTCATAACTGTTGACCATAAGATCTATGTTCTAATTATAATGTATGCAGTCATATCCGTAGACCATAAGATCTAAATTCTAATTATAATGTATTCAGTCATAACTGTAGACCATAAGATCTAAGTTCTAATCATAATGTGTGCAGTCATAACCGTAGAGCATAAGATCTATGTTCTAATTATAATGTATGCAGTCATAACTGTAGACCATAAGATCTATGTTCTAATCATAATGTATGCAGTCATAACTGTAGACCACAAGATCTATGTTTTAATAATAATGTGTGCAGTCATAACCGTAGACCATAAGATCTATGTTCTAATTATAATGTATTCAGTGATAACCGTACACCATAAGATCTATGATCTAATTATAATGTATGCAGTCATAACTGTAGACCATAAGATCTATGTTCTAATTATAATGTATGCAGTCATAACTGTAGACCATAAGATCTATGTTCTAATTATAATGTATGCAGTCATAACTGTAGACCATAAGATCTATGTTTTAATAATAATGTATTCAGTCATAACTGTAGACTATAAGATCTATGTTCTAATTATAATGTATTCAGTCATAACCGTAGACCATAAGATCTATGTTCTAATCATAATTTATTCAGTCATAACTGTAGACAATAAGATCTATGTTCTAATTATAATGTATTCAGTCATAACCGTAGACCATAAGATCTATGTTCTAATCATAATTTATTCAGTCATAACTGTAGACAATAAGATCTATGTTCTAATTATAATGTATTCAGTCATAACCGTAGAGCATAAGATCTATGTTCTAATCATAATGAATTCAGTCATAACTGTAGACCATAAGATCTATGTTCTAATTATAATGTATGCAGTCATAACCGTGGACCATAAGATCTATGTTCTAATTATAATGTCTGCAGTCATAACCGTAGACCATAAGATCTATGTTCTAATTATAATGTATGCAGTCATAACCATAGACCATAAGATCTATGTTCTAATTATAATGTATGCAGTCATAACTGTAGACCATAAGATCTAAGTTCTAATTATAATATATTCAGTCATAACCGTAGACCATAAGATCTAAATTCTAATTATAATGTATTCAGTCATAACTGTAGACCATAAGATCTATGTTCTAATTATAATGTATGCAGTCATATCCGTAGACCATAAGATCTAAATTCTAAGCATAATGTATTCAGTCATAACCGTAGACCATAAGATCTATGTTATAATTATAATGTATTCAGTCATAACCGTAGACCATATGATCTATGTTCTAATTATAATGTATTCAGTCATAACCGTAGCCCATAAGATCTATGTTCTAATTATAATGTATGCAGTCATAACTGTAGACCATAAGATCTAAGTTCTAATTATAATGTATTCAGTCATAACCGTAGACCATAATATCTAAATTCTAATTATAATGTATTCAGTCATAACTGTTGACCATAAGATCTATGTTCTAATTATAATGTATGCAGTCATATCCGTAGACCATAAGATCTAAATTCTAATTATAATGTATTCAGTCATAACTGTAGACCATAAGATCTAAGTTCTAATCATAATGTGTGCAGTCATAACCGTAGAGCATAAGATCTATGTTCTAATCATAATGTATGCAGTCATAACTGTAGACCATAAGATCTATGTTTTAATAATAATGTGTGCAGTCATAACCGTAGACCATAAGATCTATGTTCTAATTATAATGTATTCAGTGATAACCGTACACCATAAGATCTATGATCTAATTATAATGTATGCAGTCATAACTGTAGACCATAAGATCTATGTTCTAATTATAATGTATGCAGTCATAACTGTAGACCATAAGATCTATGTTTTAATAATAATGTATTCAGTCATAACTGTAGACTATAAGATCTATGTTCTAATTATAATGTATTCAGTCATAACCGTAGATCATAAGATCTATGTTCTAATCATAATGTATTCAGTCATAACTGTAGACAATAAGATCTATGTTCTAATTATAATGTATTCAGTCATAACCGTAGAGCATAAGATCTATGTTCTAATCATAATGAATTCAGTCATAACTGTAGACCATAAGATCTATGTTCTATTTGTAATGTATGCAGTCATAACCGTAGACCATAATATCTATGTTCTAATTATAATGTATGCAGTCATAACTGAAGACCATAAGATCTATGTTCTAATTATTATGTATACAGTCCTAACCGTAGACCATAAGATCTATGTTCTAATTATAATGTTTTCAGTCATAACCGTAGACCATAAGATCTATGTTCTAATCATAATGTTTTCAGTCATAACCGTAGACCATAAGATCTATGTTCTAATTATAATGTTTTCAGTCATAACCGTAGACCATAAGATCTATGTTCTAATCATAATGTTTTCAGTCATAACCGTAGACCATAATATCTATGTTCTAATTATAATGTATTCAATCATAACAATAGACCATAAGATCTATGTTCTAATTATAATGTATGCAGTCATAACCATAAACCATAAGATCTATGTTCTAATTATAATGTATGCAGTCATAACCATAAACCATAAGATCTATGTTCTAATTATAATGTATGCAGTCATAACCGTAGACCATAAGATCTATGTTTTAATTATAATGTATGCAGTCATAACCGTAGACCATAAGATCTATGTTCTAATTATAATGTATGCAGTCATAACCATAGACCATAAGATCTATGTTCTAATTATAATGTATGCAGTCATAACCATAAACCATAAGATCTATGTTCTAATTATAATGTATGCAGTCATAACCGTAGACCATAAGATCTATGTTTTAATTATAATGTATGCAGTCATAACCGTAGACCATAAGATCTATGTTCTAATTATAATGTATGCAGTCATAACCATAGACCATAAGATCTATGTTCTAATTATAATGTATGCAGTCATAACTGGAGACCATACGATCTATGTTCTAATCATAATGTATTCCGTCATAACTGTAGACCATAAAATGTATGTTCTAATTATAATGTATGCAGTCATAACCGTAGAACATAAGATCTATGTTCTAATTATAATGTATGCAGTCATAACTGTAGACCATAAGATCTATGTTCTAATTATAATGTAACAGACCATTCGATCTATGTTCTAATTATAATGTATGCAGTCATAACCGTAGACCATATGATCTATGTTCTAATTATAATGTATTCAGTCATAACCATAGACCATAAGATCTATGTTCCAATTTTAATGTATTCAGTCATAACCGTAGACCATAAGATCTATGTTCTAATTATAATGTATGCAGTCATAACCGTAGACCATAAGATCTATGTTCTATTTATAATGTATTCAGTCATAACCGTAGACCATAAGATCTATGTTCTAATTATAATTTATTCTGTCATAACCGTAGACCATAAGATCTAAATTCTAATTATAATGTATTCAGTCATAACTGTAGCCCATAAGATCTATGTTCTAATTATAATGTATGCAGTCATAACTGTAGACCATAAGATCTAAGTTCTAATTATAATGTATTCAGTCATAACCGTAGACCATAAGATCTAAATTCTAATTATAATGTATTCAGTCATAACTGTTGACCATAAGATCTATGTTCTAATTATAATGTATGCAGTCATATCCGTAGACCATAAGATCTAAATTCTAATTATAATGTATTCAGTCATAACTGTAGACCATAAGATCTAAGTTCTAATCATAATGTGTGCAGTCATAACCGTAGAGCATAAGATCTATGTTCTAATCATAATGTATGCAGTCATAACTGTAGACCATAAGATCTATGTTTTAATTATAATGTGTGCAGTCATAACCGTAGACCATAAGATCTATGTTCTAATTATAATGTATTCAGTGATAACCGTACACCATAATATCTATGATCTAATTATAATGTATGCAGTCATAACTGTAGACCATAAGATCTATGTTCTAATTATAATGTATGCAGTCATAACTGTAGACCATAAGATCTATGTTTTAATAATAATGTATTCAGTCATAACTGTAGACTATAAGATCTATGTTCTAATTATAATGTATTCAGTCATAACCGTAGATCATAAGATCTATGTTCTAATCATAATGTATTCAGTCATAACTGTAGACAATAAGATCTATGTTCTAATTATAATGTATTCAGTCATAACCGTAGAGCATAAGATCTATGTTCTAATCATAATGAATTCAGTCATAACTGTAGACCATAAGATCTATGTTCTATTTGTAATGTATGCAGTCATAACCGTAGACCATAATATCTATGTTCTAATTATAATGTATGCAGTCATAACCGTAGAACATAAGATCTATGTTCTAATTCTAATGTATGCAGTCATAACCATAAACCATAAGATCTATGTTCTAATTATAATGTATGCAGTCATAACCGTAGACCATAAGATCTATGTTCTAATTATAATGTATTCAGTCATAACTGTAGACCATAAGATCTAAGTTCTAATCATAATGTGTGCAGTCATAACCGTAGAGCATAAGATCTATGTTCTAATCATAATGTATGCAGTCATAACTGTAGACCATAAGATCTATGTTTTAATAATAATGTGTGCAGTCATAACCGTAGACCATAAGATCTATGTTCTAATTATAATGTATTCAGTGATAACCGTACACCATAAGATCTATGATCTAATTATAATGTATGCAGTCATAACTGTAGACCATAAGATCTATGTTTTAATAATAATATATTCAGTCATAACTGTAGACTATAAGATCTATGTTCTAATTATAATGTATTCAGTCATAACCGTAGATCATAAGATCTATGTTCTAATCATAATGTATTCAGTCATAACTGTAGACAATAAGATCTATGTTCTAATTATAATGTATTCAGTCATAACCGTAGAGCATAAGATCTATGTTCTAATCATAATGAATTCAGTCATAACTGTAGACCATAAGATCTATGTTCTATTTGTAATGTATGCAGTCATAACCGTAGACCATAATATCTATGTTCTAATTATAATGTATGCAGTCATAACCATAAACCATAAGATCTATGTTCTAATTATAATGTATGCAGTCATAACCGTAGACCATAAGATCTATGTTCTAATCATAATGTATGCAGTCATAACTGAAGACCATAAGATCTATGTTCTAATTATAATGTTTGCAATCATAACTGTAGACCATAAGATCTATATTTTATTAATAATGTATTCAGTCATAACTGTAGACCATAAGATCTATGTTCTAATCATAATGTTTTCAGTCATAACCGTAGACCATAAGATCTATGTTCTAATTATAATGTATTCACTCATAACAATAGACCATAAGATCTATGTTCTAATTATAATGTATGCAGTCATAACCATAAACCATAAGATCTATGTTCTAATTATAATGTATGCAGTCATAACCGTAGACCATAAGATCTATGTTCTAATTATAATGTATGCAGTCATAACCGTAGACCATAAGATCTATGTTCTAATTATAATGTATGCAGTCATAACCATAGACCATAAGATCTATGTTCTAATTATAATGTATGCAGTCATAACTGGAGACCATACGATCTATGTTCTAATCATAATGTATTCCGTCATAACTGTAGACCATAAAATGTATGTTCTAATTATAATGTATGCAGTCATAACCGTAGAACATAAGATCTATGTTCTAATTATAATGTATGCAGTCATAACTGTAGACCATAATATCTATGTTCTAATTATAATGTAAAAGACCATTCGATCTATGTTCTAATTATAATGTATGCAGTCATAACCGTAGACCATATGATCTATGTTCTAATTATAATGTATGCAGTCATAACCGTAGACCATAAGATCTATGTTCTAATCATAATATATGCAGTCATAACTGTAGACCATAAGATCTATGTTCTAATTATAATGTATTCAGTCATAACCATAGACCATAAGATCTATGTTCCAATTTTAATGTATTCAGTCATAACCGTAGACCATAAGATCTATGTTCTAATTATAATGTATGCAGTCATAACCGTAGACCATAAGATCTATGTTCTATTTATAATGTATTCAGTCATAACCGTAGACCATAAGATCTATGTTCTATTTCTAATGTATTCAGTCATAACCGTAGACCATAAGATCTATGTTCTAATTATAATATATTCAGTCATATCCGTAGACCATAAGATCTATGTTCTATTTATAATGTATTCAGTCATAACCGTAGACCATAAAACTATGTTCTAAAAATAATATATTTAGTCATAACCGTAGACCACAAGATCTATGTTCTAATTATAATTATAATGTATGCAATTATAACCGTAGACCATAAGATATATGTTCTAATTATAATGTATTCAGTCATAACCGTAGGCCATAAGAACTATGCTCCAAAAATAATATATTCAGTCTTAACCATAGACCATAAGAACTATGTTCTAAAAATAATATATTCAGTCATAACCGTAGACCACAAGATCTATGTTCTAATTATAATGTATGCAATCATAACCGTAGACCATAAGATCTATGTTCTAATTATAATGTATGCAATCATAACCATAGACCAAAAGATCTATGTTCTAATTATAATGTATGCAATCATAACCGTAGACCATAAGATCTATATTCTAATTATAATGTATGCAATCATAACCGTAGACCATAAGATCTATGTTCTAATTATAATGTATTCACTCATAACCGTAGACCATAAGATCCATATGTTCTAATTATAATGTATGCAGTCATAACCATAGACCATAAGATCTATGTTCTAATTATAATGTATGCAGTCATAAATGTAGACCATACGATCTATGTTCTAATCATAATGTATTCCGTCATAACTGTAGACCATAAGATCTATGTTTTAATAATAATGTGTGCAGTCATAACCGTAGACCATAAGATCTATGTTCTAATTATAATGTATTCAGTCATAACTGTAGACCATAAGATCTATGTTCTAATTATAATGTATGCAGTCATAACTGTAGACCATAAGATCTATGTTTTAATAATAATGTATTCAGTCATAACTGTAGACCATATGATCTATGTTTTAATAATAATGTGTGCAGTCATAACCGTAGACCATAAGATCTATCTTCTAATTATAATGTATTCAGTCATAACCGTAGACCATAAGATCTATGTTCTAATCATAATATATTCAGTCATAACCGTAGACCATATGATCTATGTTCTAATCATAATTTATTCAGTCATAACTGTAGACAATGAGATCTATGTTCTAATTATAATGTATTCAGTCATAACCGTAGAGCATAAGATCTATGTTCTAATCATAATGAATTCAGTCATAACCGTAGACCATAAGATCTATGTTCTATTTGTAATGTATGCAGTCATAACCGTAGACCATAAGATCTATGTTCTAATTATAATGTATTCACTCATAACCGTAGACCATAAGATCTATGTTCTAATTATAATGTAAGCAGTCATAATCATAAACCATAAGATCTATGTTCTAATTATAATGTATGCAGTCATAACCGTAGACCATAAGATCTATGTTCTAATTATAATGTATTCAGTCATAACCGTAGACCATAAGATCTATGTTCTAATTATAATGTATTCAGTCATAACTGTTGACCATGTGATCTATGTTTTAATTATAATGTATTCAGTCATAACCATAGACCATAAGATCTATGTTCCAATTATAATGTATGCAATCATAACCGTAGACCATAAGATCTATATTCTAATTATAATGTATGCAATCATAACCGTAGACCATAAGATCTATGTTCTAATTATAATGTATTCACTCATAACCGTAGACCATAAGATCCATATGTTCTACTTATAATGTATGCAGTCATAACCATAGACCATAAGATCTATGTTCTAATTATAATGTATGCAGTCATAAATGTAGACCATACGATCTATGTTCTAATCATAATGTATTCCGTCATAACTGTAGACCATAAGATCTATGTTTTAATAATAATGTGTGCAGTCATAACCGTAGACCATAAGATCTATGTTCTAATTATAATGTATTCAGTCATAACTGTAGACCATAAGATCTATGTTCTAATTATAATGTATGCAGTCATAACTGTAGACCATAAGATCTATGTTTTAATAATAATGTATTCAGTCATAACTGTAGACCATATGATCTATGTTTTAATAATAATGTGTGCAGTCATAACCGTAGACCATAAGATCTATCTTCTAATTATAATGTATTCAGTCATAACCGTAGACCATAAGATCTATGTTCTAATCATAATATATTCAGTCATAACCGTAGACCATATGATCTATGTTCTAATCATAATTTATTCAGTCATAACTGTAGACAATGAGATCTATGTTCTAATTATAATGTATTCAGTCATAACCGTAGAGCATAAGATCTATGTTCTAATCATAATGAATTCAGTCATAACCGTAGACCATAAGATCTATGTTCTATTTGTAATGTATGCAGTCATAACCGTAGACCATAAGATCTATGTTCTAATTATAATGTATTCACTCATAACCGTAGACCATAAGATCTATGTTCTAATTATAATGTAAGCAGTCATAATCATAAACCATAAGATCTATGTTCTAATTATAATGTATGCAGTCATAACCGTAGACCATAAGATCTATGTTCTAATTATAATGTATTCAGTCATAACCGTAGACCATAAGATCTATGTTATAATTATAATGTATTCAGTCATAACTGTTGACCATGTGATCTATGTTTTAATTATAATGTATTCAGTCATAACCATAGACCATAAGATCTATGTTCCAATTATAATGTATGCAGTCATAACCATAAACCATAAGATCTATGTTCTAATTATAATGTATGCAAATATAACCGCAGACCATAAGATATATGTTCTAATTATAATGTATTCAGTCATAACCGTAGGCCATAAGAACTATGCTCCAAAAATAATATATTCAGTCATAACCATAGACCATAATAACTATGTTCTAAAAATAATATATTCTGTCATAACCGTAGACCACAAGATCTATGTTCTAATTATAATGTATGCAATCATAACCGTAGACCATAAGATCTATGTTCTAATTATAATGTATGCAATCATAACCATAGACCAAAAGATATATGTTCTAATTATAATGTATGCAATCATAACCGTAGACCATAAGATCTATATTCTAATTATAATGTATGCAATCATAACCGTAGACATAAGATCTATGTTCTAATTATAATGTATTCACTCATAACCGTAGACCATAAGATCTATGTTCTAATTATAATGTATGCAATCATAACTGTAGACCATAAGATCTATGTTTTAATAATAATGTGTGCAGTCATAACCGTAGACCATAAGATCTATTTTCTAATTATAATGTATTCAGTCATAACCGTACACCATAAGATCTATGATCTAATTATAATGTATGCAGTCATAACTGTAGACCATATGATCTATGTTTTAATAATAATGTGTGCAGTCATAACCGTAGACCATAAGATCTATGTTCTAATCATAATGAATTCAGTCATAACTGTAGACCATAAGATCTATATTCTAATTATAATGTATGCAGTCATAACTGTAGACCATAAGATCTATGTTTTAATTATAATGTATTCAGTCATAACCGTAGACCATAAGATCTATGTTCTAATCATAATATATTCAGACCTAACCGTAGACCATAAGATCTAAGTTATAATCATAATTTATTCAGTCATAACTGTAGACAATAAGATCTATGTTCTAATTATAATGTATTCAGTCATAACCGTAGACCATAAGATCTATGTTCTAATCATAATATATTCAGACCTAACCGTTGACCATAAGATCTAAGTTCTAATCATAATTTATTCAGTCATAACTGTAGACAATAAGATCTATGTTCTAATTATAATGTATTCAGTCATAACCGTAGAGCATAAGATCTATGTTCTAATCATAATGAATTCAGTCATAACTGTAGACCATAAGATCTATGTTCTATTTGTAATGTATGCAGTCATAACTGTACACCATAATATCTATGTTCAAATTATAATGTATGCAGCCATAACTGAAGACCATAAGATCTATGTTCTAATTATAATGTATACAGTCATAACCGTAGACCATAGGATCTATGTTCTAATCATAATGTATGCAGTCATAACCGTAGACCATAAGATCTATGTTCTAATCATAATGTTTTCAGTCATAACCGTAGACCATAAGATCTATGTTCTAATTATAATGTATGCAGTCATAACCATAAACCATAAGATCTATGTTCTAATTATAATGTATTCAGTCATAACCGTAGACCGTAAGATCTATGTTCTAATTATAATGTATGCAGTCATAACCGTAGACCATAAGATCTATGTTCTAATTATAATGTATGCAGTCATAACTGTAGACCATACGATCTATGTTCTAATCATAATGTATTCCGTCATAACTGTAGACCATAAAATGGATGTTCTAATTATAATGTATGCAGTCATAACCGTAGACCATAAGATCTATGTTCTAATTATAATGTATGCAGTCATAGCTGTAGACCATAAGATCTATGTTCTAATTATAATGTAAAAGACCATTCGATCTATGTTCTAATTATAATGTATGCAGTCATAACCGTGGACCATAAGATCTATGTTATAATTATAATGTATGCAGTCATAACTGTAGACCATATGATCTATGTTCTAATTATAATGTATGCAGTCATAATCGTAGACCATAAGATCTATGTTCTAATCATAATATATGCAGTCATAACTGTAGGCCAGAAGATCTACGTTCTAATTATAATGTACTCAGTCATAACCGTAGACCATAAGATCTATGTTCTAATTATAATGTATTCAGTCATAACTGTAGACCATAAGATCTATGTTCTAATTATAATGTATTCAGTCATAACCGTAGACCATAAGATCTATGTTCTAATTATAATGTATTCAGTCATAACCGTACACCATAAGATCTATGATCTAATTATAATATATGCAGTCATAACTGTAGACCATATGATCTATGTTTTAATAATAATGTGTGCAGTCATAACCGTAGACCATAGGATCTATGTTCTAATCATAATGTATGCAGTCATAACCGTAGACCATAAGATCTATGTTCTAATCATAATGTTTTCAGTCATAACCGTAGACCATAAGATCTATGTTCTAATTATAATGTATTCACTCATAACCGTAGACCATAAGATCTGTGTTCTAATTATAATGTATGCAGTCATAACCATAAACCATAAGATCTATGTTCTAATTATAATGTATTCAGTCATAACCGTAGACCATAAGATCTATGTTCTAATTGTAATGAATGCACTCATAACTGTAGACCATACGATCTATGTTCTAATCATAATGCATTCCGTCATAACTGTAGACCATAAAATGGATGTTCTAATTATAATGTATGCAGTCATAACCGTAGACCATAAGATCTATGTTCTAATTATAATGTATGCAGTCATAGCTGTAGACCATAAGATCTATGTTCTAATTATAATGTAAAAGACCATTCGATCAATGTTCTAATTACAATGTATGCAGTCATAACCGTGGACCATAAGATCTATGTTCTAATTATAATGTATGCAGTCATAACAGTAGACCATATGATCTATGTTCTAATTATAATGTATGCAGTCATAACCGTAGACCATAAGATCTATGTTCTAATCATAATATATGCAGTCATAACTGTAGGCCATAAGATCTTCGTTCTAATTATAATGTACTCAGTCATAACCGTAGACCATAAGATCTATGTTCTAATTATAATGTATTCAGTCATAACTGTAGACCATAAGATCTATGTTCTAATTATAATGTATTCAGTCATAACCGTAGACCATAAGATCTATGTTCTAATTATAATGTATTCAGTCATAACCGTACACCATAAGATCTATGATCTAATTATAATGTATGCAGTCATAACTGTAGACCATATGATCTATGTTTTAATAATAATGTGTGCAGTCATATCCGTAGACCATAAGATCTATGTTCTAAATATAATGTATGCAGCCATAACTGTACACCATAAGATCTATGTTCTAATTATAATGTATGCAGTCATAACTGTAGACCATAAGATCTATGTTTTAATTATAATGTATTCAGTCATAACCGTAGACCATAAGATCTATGTTCTAATCATAATATATTCAGACCTAACCGTAGACCATAAGATCTAAGTTATAATCATAATTTATTCAGTCATAACTGTAGACAATAAGATCTATGTTCTAATTATAATGTATTCAGTCATAACCGTAGACCATAAGATCTATGTTCTAATCATAATATATTCAGACCTAACCGTTGACCATAAGATCTAAGTTCTAATCATAATTTATTCAGTCATAACTGAAGACAATAAGATCTATGTTCTAATTATAATGTATTCATTCATAACCGTAGAGCATAAGATCTATGTTCTAATCATAATGAATTCAGTCATAACTGTAGACCATAAGATCTATGTTATATTTGTAATGTATGCAGTCATAACCGTAGACCATAATATCTATGTTCTAATTATAATGTATGCAGTCATAACTGAAGACCATAAGATCTATGTTCTAATTATAATGTGTACAGTCATAACCGTAGACCATAGGATCTATGTTCTAATCATAATGTATGCAGTCATAACCGTAGACCATAAGATCTATGTTCTAATCACAATGTTTTCAGTCATAACCGTAGACCATAAGATCTATGTTCTAATTATAATGTATTCACTCATAGCCGTAGACCATAAGATCTATGTTCTAATTATAATGTATGCAGTCATAACCATAAACCATAAGATCTATGTTCTAATTATAATGTATTCAGTCATAACCGTAGAGCATAAGATCTATGTTCTAATTATAATGTATGCAGTCATAACCGTAGACCATAAGATCTATGTTCTAATTATAATGTATGCAGTCATAGCTGTAGACCATAAGATCTATGTTCTAATTATAATGTAAAAGACCATTCGATCTATGTTCTAATTATAATGTATGCAGTCATAACCGTGGACCATAAGATCTATGTTCTAATTATAATGTATGCAGTCATAACTGTAGACCATATGATCTATGTTCTAATTATAATGTATGCAGTCATAACCGTAGACCATAAGATCTATGTTCTAATCATAATATATGCAGTCATAACTGTAGGCCATAAGATCTACGTTTTAATTATAATGTACTCAGTCATAACCGTAGACCATAAGATCTATGTTCTAATTATAATGTATTCAGTCATAACTGTAGACCATAAGATCTATGTTCTAATTATAATGTATTCAGTCATAACCGTAGACCATAAGATCTATGTTCTAATTATAATGTATTCAGTCATAACCGTACACCATAAGATCTATGATCTAATTATAATGTATGCAGTCATAACTGTAGACCATATGATCTATGTTTTAATAATAATGTGTGCAGTCATAACCGTAGACCATAAGATCTATGTTCTAAATATAATGTATGCAGCCATAACTGTACACCATAAGATCTATGTTCTAATTATAATGTATGCAGTCATAACTGTAGACCATAAGATCTATGTTTTAATTATAATGTATTCAGTCATAACCGTAGACCATAAGATCTATGTTCTAATCATAATATATTCAGACCTAACCGTAGACCATAAGATCTAAGTTATAATCATAATTTATTCAGTCATAACTGTAGACAATAAGATCTATGTTCTAATTATAATGTATTCAGTCATAACCGTAGACCATAAGATCTATGTTCTAATCATAATATATTCAGACCTAACCGTTGACCATAAGATCTAAGTTCTAATCATAATTTATTCAGTCATAACTGTAGACAATAAGATCTATGTTCTAATTATAAAATATTCAGTCATAACCGTAGAGCATAAGATCTATGTTCTAATCATAATGAATTCAGTCATAACTGTAGACCATAAGATCTATGTTCTATTTGTAATGTATGCAGTCATAACCGTAGACCATAATATCTATGTTCTAATTATAATGTATGCAGTCATAACTGAAGACCATAAGATCTATGTTCTAATTATAATGTATACAGTCATAACCGTAGACCATAGGATCTATGTTCTAATCATAATGTATGCAGTCATAACCGTAGACCATAAGATCTATGTTCTAATTATAATGTATGCAGTCATAACCATAAACCATAAGATCTATGTTCTAATTATAATGTATTCAGTCATAACCGTAGACCATAAGATCTATGTTCTAATTATAATGTATGCAGTCATAACCGTAGACCATAAGATCTATGTTCTAATTATAATGTATGCAGTCATAACTGTAGACCATACGATCTATTTTCTAATCATAATGTATTCCGTCATAACCGTAGACCATAAAATGTATGTTCTAATTATAATGTATGCAGTCATAACCGTAGACCATAAGATCTATGTTCTAATTATAATGTATGCAGTCATAACCGTAGACCATAAGATCTATGTTCTAATTATAATGTATGCAGTCATAACTGTAGACCATACGATCTATTTTCTAATCATAATGTATTCCGTCATAACCGTAGACCATAAAATGTATGTTCTAATTATAATGTATGCAGTCATAACCGTAGACCATAAGATCTATGTTCTAATTATAATGTATGCAGTCATAGCTGTAGACCATAAGATCTATGTTCTAATTATAATGTAAAAGACCATTCGATCTATGTTCTAATTATAATGTATGCAGTCATAACCGTGGACCATAAGATCTATGTTCTAATTATAATGTATGCAGTCATAACTGTAGACCATATGATCTATGTTCTAATTATAATGTATGCAGTCATAACCGTAGACCATAAGATCTATGTTCTAATTATAATGTATTCAGTCATAACTGTAGACCATAAGATCTATGTTCTAATTATAATGTATTCAGTCATAACCGTAGACCATAAGATCTATGTTCTAATTATAATGTATTCAGTCATAACCTTAGACCATAAGATCTATGTTCTAATTATAATGTATGCAGTCATAACCGTAGACCATAAGATCTATGTTCTATTTATAATGTATTCAGTCATAACCGTAGACCATAAGATCTATGTTCTATTTCTAATGTATTCAGTCATAACCGTAGACCATAAGATCTATGCTCTAAAAATAATGTATTCAGTCATAACCGTAGACCATAAGATCTATGTTCTAATTATAATGTATTCAGTCATAACCGTAGACCATAAGATCTATGTTCTATTTATAATGTATTCAGTCATAACCGTAGACCATAAAACTATGTTCTAAAAATAATATATTTAGTCATAACCGTAGACCACAAGATCTATGTTCTAATTATAATGTATGCAATTATAACCGTAGACCATAAGATATATGTTCTAATTATAATGTATTCAGTCATAACCGTAGGCCATAAGAACTATGCTCCAAAAATAATATATTCAGTCATAACCATAGACCATAAGAACTATGTTCTAAAAATAATATATACAGTCATAACCGTAGACCACAAGATCTATGTTCTAATTATAATTTATGCAATCATAGCCGTAGACCATAAGATCTATGTTCTAATTATAATATATGCAATCATAACCATAGACCATAAGATCTATGTTCTAATTATAATGTATGCAATCATAATCGTAGACCATAAGATCTATATTCTAATTATAATATATGCAATCATAACCGTAGACCATAAGATCTATGTTCTAATTATAATGTATGCAATCATAACCGTAGACCATAAGATCTATGTTCTAATTATAATGTATGCAATCATAACCATAGAACAAAAGATCTATGTTCTAATTATAATGTATGCAATCATAACCGAAGACCATAAGATCTATATTCTAATTATAATGTATGCAATCATAACCGTAGACCATAAGATCTATGTTCTAATTATAATGTATTCACTCATAACCGTAGACCATAAGATCTATGTTCTAATTATAATGTATGCAGTCATAACCATAAACCATAAGATCTATGTTCTAATTATAATGTATGCAGACATAACCGTAGACCATAAGATCTATGTTCTAATTATAATGTATGCAGTCATAACTGTAGACCATACGATCTATGTTCTAATCATAATGTATTCCGTCATAACTATAGACCATAAAATGTATGTTCTAATTATAATGTATGCAGTCATAACCGTAGACCATAAGATCTATGTTCTAATTATAATGTATGCAGTCATAACCGTAGACCATAAGATCTATGTTCTAATCATAATGTATGCAGTCATAACTGTAGACCGTAAGATCTATGTTCTAATTATAATGTAAAAGACCATTCGATCTATGTTCTAATTATAATGTATGCAGTCATAACCGTAGACCATAAGATCTATGTTCTAATTATAATGTATGCAGTCATAACTGTAGACCATATGATCTATGTTCTAATTATAATGTATGCAATCATAACCGTAGACCATAAGATCTATGTTCTAATCATAATATATGCAGTCATAACTGTAGACCATAAGATCTACGTTCTAATTATAATGTATTCAGTCATAACCGTAGACCATAAGATCTATGTTCTAATTATAATGTATTCACTCATAACCGTAGACCATAAGATCTATGTTCTAATTATAATGTATGCAGTCATAACCATAAACCATAAGATCTATGTTCCAATTATAATGTATGCAGTCATAACCGTAGACCATAAGATCTATGTTCTAATTATAATGTATGCAATCATAACCATAGAACAAAAGATCTATGTTCTAATTATAATGTATGCAATCATAACCGAAGACCATAAGATCTATATTCTAATTATAATGTATGCAATCATAACAGTAGACCATAAGATCTATGTTCTAATTATAATGTATTCACTCATAACCGTAGACCATAAGATCTATGTTCTAATTATAATGTATGCAGTCATAACCATAAACCATAAGATCTATGTTCTAATTATAATGTATGCAGACATAACCGTAGACCATAAGATCTATGTTCTAATTATAATGTATGCAGTCATAACTGTAGACCATACGATCTATGTTCTAATCATAATGTATTCCGTCATAACTATAGACCATAAAATGTATGTTCTAATTATAATGTATGCAGTCATAACCGTAGACCATAAGATCTATGTTCTAATTATAATGTATGCAGTCATAACCGTAGACCATAAGATCTATGTTCTAATCATAATGTATGCAGTCATAACTGTAGACCATAAGATCTATGTTCTAATTATAATGTAAAAGACCATTCTATCTATGTTCTAATTATAATGTATGCAGTCATAACCGTAGACCATAAGATCTATGTTCTAATTATAATGTATGCAGTCATAACTGTAGACCATATGATCTATGTTCTAATTATAATGTATGCAATCATAACCGTAGACCATAAGATCTATGTTCTAATCATAATATATGCAGTCATAACTGTAGACCATAAGATCTACGTTCTAATTATAATGTATTCAGTCATAACCGTAGACCATAAGATCTATGTTCTAATTATAATGTATGCAGTCATAACCATAAACCATAAGATCTATGTTCCAATTATAATGTATGCAGTCATAACCGTAGACCATAAGATCTATGTTCTAATTATAATGTATGCAGTCATAACCGTAGACCATAAGATCTATGTTCTAATTATAATGTATGCAGTCATAACCATAGACCATAAGATCTATGTTCTAATTATAATGTATGCAGTCATAACTGTAGACCATACAATCTATGTTCCAATCATAATGTATTCCGTCATAACTGTAGACCATAAGATCTATGTTTTAATAATAATGTGTGCAGTCATAACCGTAGACCATAAGATCTATGTTCTAATTATAATGTATTCAGTCATAACCGTACACCATAAGATCTATGATCTAATTATAATGTATGCAGTCATAACTTTAGACCATAAGATCTATGTTCTAATTATAATGTTTGCAATCATAACTGTAGACCATAAGATCTATATTTTATTAATAATGTATTCAGTCATAACTGTAGACTATAAGATCTATGTTCTAATTATAATGTATTCAGTCATAACCGTAGACCATAAGATCTATGTTCTAATTATAATGAATGCAGTCATAACTGTAGACCATATGATCTATGTTTTAATAATAATGTGTGCAGTCATAACCGTAGACCATAAGATCTATGTTCTAAATATAATGTATGCAGCCATAACTGTACACCATAAGATCTATGTTCTAATTATAATGTATGCAGTCATAACTGTAGACCATAAGATCTATGTTCTAATTATAATGTATTCAGTCATAACCGTAGACCATAAGATCTATGTTCTAATCATAATATATTCAGACCTAACCGCAGACCATAAGATCTAAGTTATAATCATAATTTATTCAGTCATAACTGTAGACAATAAGATCTATGTTCTAATTATAATGTATTCACTCATAACCGTAGACCATAAGATCTATGTTCTAATTATAATGTATGCAGTCATAACCATAAACCATAAGATCTATGTTCTAATTATAATGTATGCAGTCATAACCGTAGACCATAAGATCTATGTTCTAATTATAATGTATGCAGACATAACCGTAGACCATAAGATTTATGTTCTAAAAATAATGTATTCAGTCATAACCGTAGACCATAAGATCTATGTTATAATTATAATGTATTCAGTCATAACCGTAGACCATAAGATCTATGTTCTATTTATAATGTATTCAGTCATAACCGTAGACCATAAAACTATGTTCTAAAAATAATATATTTAGTCATAACCGTAGACCACAAGATCTATGTTCTAATTATAATGTATGCAATTATAACCGTAGACCATAAGATATATGTTCTAATTATAATGTATTCAGTCATAACCGTAGGCCATAAGAACTATGCTCCAAAAATAATATATTCAGTCATAACCATAGACCATAAGAACTATGTTCTAAAAATAATATATTCAGTCATAACTGTAGACCACAAGATCTATGTTCTAATTATAATGTATGCAATCATAACCGTAGACCATAAGATCTATGTTCTAATTATAATGTATGCAATCATAACCATAGACCAAAAGATCTATGTTCTAATTATAATGTATGCAATCATAACCGTAGACCATAAGATCTATATTCTAATTATAATGTATGCAATCATAACCGTAGACCATAAGATCTATGTTCTAATTATAATGTATTCACTCATAACCGTAGACCATAAGATCTATGTTCTCATTATAATGTATGCAGTCATAACCATAAACCACAAGATCTATGTTCTAATTATAATGTATGCAGTCATAACCGTAGACCATAAGATCTATGTTCTAATTATAATGTATGCAGTCATAACTGTAGACCATACGATCTATGTTCTAATCATAATGTATTCCGTCATAACTGTAGACCATAAAATGTATGTTCTAATTATAATGTATGCATTCATAACCGTAGACCATAAGATCTATGTTCTAATTATAATGTATGCAGTCATAACCGTAGACCATAAGATCTATGTTCTAATTATAATGTATGCAGTCATAACTGTAGACCATAAGATCTATGTTCTAATTATAATGTAAAAGACCATTCGATCTATGTTCTAATTATAATGTATTTAGTCATAACCGTAGACCATAAGATCTATGTTCTAATTATAATGTATGCAGTCATAACTGTAGACCATATGATCTATGTTCTAATTATAATGTATGCAGTCATAACCGTAGACCATAAGATCTATGTTCTAATCATAACATGTGCAGTCATAACTGTAGACCATAAGATCTACGTTCTAATTATAATGTATTCAGTCATAACCGTAGACCATAAGATCTATGTTCTATTTATAATGTATTCAGTCATAACCGTAGACCATAAAACTATGTTCTAAAAATAATATATTTAGTCATAACCGTAGACCACAAGATCTATGTTCTAATTATAATGTATGCAATTATAACCGTAGACCATAAGATATATGTTCTAATTATAATGTATTCAGTCATAACCGTAGGCCATAAGAACTATGCTCCAAAAATAATATATTCAGTCATAACCATAGACCATAAGAACTATGTTCTAAAAATAATATATTCAGTCATAACTGTAGACCACAAGATCTATGTTCTAATTATAATGTATGCAATCATAACCGTAGACCATAAGATCTATGTTCAAATTATAATGTATGCAATCATAACCATAGACCATAAGATCTATGTTCTAATTATAATGTATGCAATCATAACCGTAAACCATAAGATCTATATTCTAATTATAATATATGCAATCATAACCGTAGACCATAAGATCTATGTTCTAATTATAATGTATGCAATCATAACCGTAGACCATAAGATCTATGTTCTAATTATAATGTATGCAATCATAACCATAGACCAAAAGATCTATGTTCTAATTATAATGTATGCAATCATAACCGTAGACCATAAGATCTATATTCTAATTATAATGTATGCAATCATAACCGTAGACCATAAGATCTATGTTCTAATTATAATGTATTCACTCATAACCGTAGACCATAAGATCTATGTTCTCATTATAATGTATGCAGTCATAACCATAAACCATAAGATCTATGTTCTAATTATAATGTATGCAGTCATAACCGTAGACCATAAGATCTATGTTCTAATTATAATGTATGCAGTCATAACTGTAGACCATACGATCTATGTTCTAATCATAATGTATTCCGTCATAACTGTAGACCATAAAATGTATGTTCTAATTATAATGTATGCAGTCATAACCGTAGACCATAAGATCTATGTTCTAATTATAATGTATGCAGTCATAACTGTAGACCATAAGATCTATGTTCTAATTATAATGTATGCAGTCATAACTGTAGACCATAAGATCTATGTTCTAATTATAATGTAAAAGACCATTCGATCTATGTTCTAATTATAATGTATTTAGTCATAACCGTAGACCATAAGATCTATGTTCTAATTATAATGTATGCAGTCATAACTGTAGACCATATGATCTATGTTCTAATTATAATGTATGCAGTCATAACCGTAGACCATAAGATCTATGTTCTAATCATAATATATGCAGTCATAACTGCAGACCATAAGATCTACGTTCTAATTATAATGTATTCAGTCATAACCGTAGACCATAAGATCTATGTTCTAATTATAATGTATTCAGTCATAACTGTAGACCATATGATCTATGTTTTAATTATAATGTATTCAGTCATAACCATAGACCATAAGATCTATGTTCCATTTTTAATGTATTCAGTCATAACCGTAGACCATAAGATCTATGTTCTAATTATAATGTATTCAGTCATAACCGTAGACCATAAGATCTATGTTCTAATTATAATGTATGCAGTCATAACCGTAGACCATAAGATCTATGTTCTATTTATAATGTATTCAGTCATAACCGTAGACCATAAGATCTATGTTCTATTTCTAATGTATTCAGTCATAACCGTAGACCATAAGATCTATGCTCTAAAAATAATGTATTCAGTCATAACCGTAGACCATAAGATCTATGTTCTAATTATAATGTATTCAGTCATAACCGTAGACCATAAGATCTATGTTCTATTTATAATGTATTCAGTCACAACCGTAGACCATAAAACTATGTTCTAAAAATAATATATTTAGTCATAACCGTAGACCACAAGATCTATGTTCTAATTATAATGTATGCAATTATAACCGTAGACCATAAGATATATGTTCTTATTATAATGTATTCAGTCATAACCGTAGGCCATAAGAACTATGCTCCAAAAATAATATATTCAGTCATAACCATAGACCATAAGAACTATGTTCTAAAAATAATATATTCAGTCATAACCGTAGACCACAAGATCTATGTTCTAATTATAATGTATGCAATCATAACCGTAGACCATAAGATCTATATTCTAATTATAATGTATGCAATCATAACCGTCGACCATAAGATCTATGTTCTAATTATAATGTATGCAATCATAACCATAGACCATAAGATATATGTTCTAATTATAATGTATGCAATCATAACCGTAGACCATAAGATCTATGTTCTAATTATAATGTATTCAATCATAAACGTAGACCATAAGATCTATGTTCTAATTATAATGTATGCAATCATAACCGTAGACCATAAGATCTATGTTCTAATTATAATGTATTCAGTCATAACCATGGACCATAAGATCTATGTTCTAATTATAATGTATGCAATCATAACCGTAGAACATAAGATCTATGTTCTAATTATAATGTATGCAGTCATAACTGTAGACCATACGATCTATGTTCTAATCATAATGTATTCCGCCATAACTGTAGACCATAAAATGTATGTTCTAATTATAATGTATGCAGTCATAACCGTAGACCATAAGATCTATGTTCTAATTATAATGTATGCAGTCATAACCGTAGACCATAAGATCTATGTTCTAATTATAATGTATGCAGTCATAACTGTAGACCATAAGATCTATGTTCTAATTATCATGTAAAAGACCATACGATCTATGTTCTAATTATAATGTATTTAGTCATAACCGTAGACCATAAGATCTATGTTCTAATTATAATGTATGCAGTCATAACTGTAGACCATATGATCTATGTTCTAATTATAATGTATGCAGTCATAACCGTAGACCATAAGATCTAAGTTCTAATCATAATATATGCAGTCATAACTGTAGACAATAAGATCTACGTTCTAATTATAATGTATTCAGTCATAACCGTAGACCATAAGATCTATGTTCTAATTATAATGTATTCAGTCATAACTGTAGACCATATGATCCATGTTCTAATCATAATGTTTTCAGTCATAACCGTAGACCATAAGATCTATGTTCTAATTATAATGTATGCAATCATAACCATAGACCAAAAGATCTATGTTCTAATTATAATGTATGCAATCATAACCGTAGACCATAAGATCTATATTCTAATTATAATGTATGCAATCATAACCGTAGACCATAAGATCTATGTTCTAATTATAATGTATTCACTCATAACCGTAGACCATAAGATCTATGTTCTCATTATAATGTATGCAGTCATAACCATAAACCATAAGATCTATGTTCTAATTATAATGTATGCAGTCATAACCGTAGACCATAAGATCTATGTTCTAATTATAATGTATGCAGTCATAACTGTAGACCATACGATCTATGTTCTAATCATAATGTATTCCGTCATAACTGTAGACCATAAAATGTATGTTCTAATTATAATGTATGCAGTCATAACCGTAGACCATAAGATCTATGTTCTAATTATAATGTATGCAGTCATAACCGTAGACCATAAGATCTATGTTCTAATTATAATGTATGCAGTCATAACTGTAGACCATAAGATCTATGTTCTAATTATAATGTAAAAGACCATTCGATCTATGTTCTAATTATAATGTATTTAGTCATAACCGTAGACCATAAGATCTATGTTCTAATTATAATGTATGCAGTCATTACTGTAGACCATATGATCTATGTTCTAATTATAATGTATGCAGTCATAACCGTAGACCATAAGATCTATGTTCTAATCATAATATATGCAGTCATAACTGTAGACCATAAGATCTACGTTCTAATTATAATGTATTCAGTCATAACCGTAGACCATAAGATCTATGTTCTAATTATAATGTATTCAGTCATAACTGTAGACCATATGATCTATGTTTTAATTATAATGTATTCAGTCATAACCATAGACCATAAGATCTATGTTCCATTTTTAATGTATTCAGTCATAACCGTAGACCATAAGATCTATGTTCTAATTATAATGTATTCAGTCATAACCGTAGACCATAAGATCTATGTTCTAATTATAATGCATGCAGTCATAACCGTAGACAATAAGATCTATGTTCTATTTATAATGTATTCAGTCATAACCGTAGACCATAAGATCTATGTTCTATTTCTAATGTATTCAGTCATAACCGTAGACCATAAGATCTATGCTCTAAAAATAATGTATTCAGTCATAACCGTAGACCATAAGATCTATGTTCTAATTATAATGTATTCAGTCATAACCGTAGACCATAAGATCTATGTTCTATTTATAATGTATTCAGTCACAACCGTAGACCATAAAACTATGTTCTAAAAATAATATATTTAGTCATAACCGTAGACCACAAGATCTATGTTCTAATTATAATGTATGCAATTATAACCGTAGACCATAAGATATATGTTCTAATTATAATGTATTCAGTCATAACCGTAGGCCATAAGAACTATGCTCCAAAAATAATATATTCAGTCATAACCATAGACCATAAGAACTATGTTCTAAAAATAATATATTCAGTCATAACCGTAGACCACAAGATCTATGTTCTAATTATAATGTATGCAATCATAACCGTAGACCATAAGATCTATATTCTAATTATAATGTATGCAATCATAACCGTCGACCATAAGATCTATGTTCTAATTATAATGTATGCACTCATAACCATAGACCATAAGATATATGTTCTAATTATAATGTATGCAATCATAACCGTAGACCATAAGATCTATGTTCTAATTATAATGTATTCAATCATAACCGTAGACCATAAGATCTATGTTCTAATTATAATGTATGCAATCATAACCGTAGACCATAAGATCTATGTTCTAATTATAATGTATTCAGTCATAACCATGGACCATAAGATCTATGTTCTAATTATAATGTATGCAATCATAACCGTAGAACATAAGATCTATGTTCTAATTATAATGTATGCAGTCATAACTGTAGACCATACGATCTATGTTCTAATCATAATGTATTCCGTCATAACTGTAGACCATAAAATGTATGTTCTAATTATAATGTATGCAGTCATAACCGTAGACCATAAGATCTATGTTCTAATTATAATGTATGCAGTCATAACCGTAGACCATAAGATCTATGTTCTAATTATAATGTATGCAGTCATAACTGTAGACCATAAGATCTATGTTCTAATTATAATGTAAAAGACCATACGATCTATGTTCTAATTATAATGTATTTAGTCATAACCGTAGACCATAAGATCTATGTTCTAATTATAATGTATGCAGTCATAACTGTAGACCATATGATCTATGTTCTAATTATAATGTATGCAGTCATAACCGTAGACCATAAGATCTAAGTTCTAATCATAATATATGCAGTCATAACTGTAGACAATAAGATCTACGTTCTAATTATAATGTATTCAGTCATAACCGTAGACCATAAGATCTATGTTCTAATTATAATGTATTCAGTCATAACTGTAGACCATATGATCTATGTTTTAATTATAATGTATTCAGTCATAACCGTAGACCATAAGATCTATATTCTAATTATAATGTATGCAATCATAACCGTAGACCATAAGATCTATGTTCTAATTATAATGTATTCACTCATAACCGTAGACCATAAAACTATGTTCTAAAAATAATATATTTAGTCATAACCGTAGACCACAAGATCTATGTTCTAATTATAATGTATGCAATTATAACCGTAGACCATAAGATATATGTTCTAATTATAATGTATTCAGTCATAACCGTAGGCCATAAGAACTATGCTCCAAAAATAATATATTCAGTCATAACCATAGACCATAAGAACTATGTTCTAAAAATAATATATTCAGTCATAACTGTAGACCACAAGATCTATGTTCTAATTATAATGTATGCAATCATAACCGTAGACCATAAGATCTATGTTCAAATTATAATGTATGCAATCATAACCATAGACCATAAGATCTATGTTCTAATTATAATGTATGCAATCATAACCGTAGACCATACGATCTATATTCTAATTATAATGTATGCAATCATAACCGTAGACCATAAGATCTATGTTCTAATTATAATGTATGCAATCATAACCGTAGACCATAAGATCTATGTTCTAATTATAATGTATGCAATCATAACCATAGACCAAAAGATCTATGTTCTAATTATAATGTATGCAATCATAACCGTAGACCATAAGATCTATATTCTAATTATAATGTATGCAATCATAACCGTAGACCATAAGATCTATGTTCTAATTATAATGTATTCACTCATAACCGTAGACCATAAGATCTATGTTCTCATTATAATGTATGCAGTCATAACCATAAACCATAAGATCTATGTTCTAATTATAATGTATGCAGTCATAACCGTAGACCATAAGATCTATGTTCTAATTATAATGTATGCAGTCATAACTGTAGACCATACGATCTATGTTCTAATCATAATGTATTCCGTCATAACTGTAGACCATAAAATGTATGTTCTAATTATAATGTATGCAGTCATAACCGTAGACCATAAGATCTATGTTCTAATTATAATGTATGCAGTCATAACCGTAGACCATAAGATCTATGTTCTAATTATAATGTATGCAGTCATAACTGTAGACCATAAGATCTATGTTCTAATTATAATGTAAAAGACCATTCGATCTATGTTCTAATTATAATGTATTTAGTCATAACCGTAGACCATAAGATCTATGTTCTAATTATAATGTATGCAGTCATAACTGTAGACCATATGATCTATGTTCTAATTATAATGTATGCAGTCATAACCGTAGACCATAAGATCTATGTTCTAATCATAATATATGCAGTCATAACTGTACACCATAAGATCTACGTTCTAATTATAATGTATTCAGTCATAACCGTAGACCATAAGATCTATGTTCTAATTATAATGTATTCAGTCATAACTGTAGACCATATGATCTATGTTTTAATTATAATGTATTCAGTCATAACCATAGACCATAATATCTATGTTCCATTTTTAATGTATTCAGTCATAACCGTAGACCATAAGATCTATGTTCTAATTATAATGTATTCAGTCATAACCGTAGACCATAAGATCTATGTTCTAATTATAATGTATGCAGTCATAACCGTAGACCATAAGATCTATGTTCTATTTATAATGTATTCAGTCATAACCGTAGACCATAAGATCTATGTTCTATTTCTAATGTATTCAGTCATAACCGTAGACCATAAGATCTATGCTCTAAAATAATGTATTCAGTCATAACCGTAGACCATAAGATCTATGTTCTAATTATAATGTATTCAGTCATAACCATAGACCATAAGATCTATGTTCTATTTATAATGTATTCAGTCACAACCGTAGACCATAAAACTATGTTCTAAAAATAATATATTTAGTCATAACCGTAGACCACAAGATCTATGTTCTAATTATAATGTATGCAATTATAACCGTAGACCATAAGATATATGTTCTAATTATAATGTATTCAGTCATAACCGTAGGCCATAAGAACTATGCTCCAAAAATAATATATTCAGTCATAACCATAGACCATAAGAACTATGTTCTAAAAATAATATATTCAGTCATAACCGTAGACCACAAGATCTATGTTCTAATTATAATGTATGCAATCATAAGCGTAGACCATAAGATCTATATTCTAATTATAATGTATGCAATCATAACCGTCGACCATAAGATCTATGTTCTAATTATAATGTATGCAATCATAACCATAGACCATAAGATATATGTTCTAATTATAATGTATGCAATCATAACCGTAGACCATAAGATCTATGTTCTAATTATAATGTATTCAATCATAACCGTAGACCATAAGATCTATGTTCTAATTATAATGTATGCAATCATAACCGTAGACCATAAGATCTATGTTCTAATTATAATGTATGCAATCATAACCATAGACCATAAGATATATGTTCTAATTATAATGTATGCAATCATAACCGTAGACCATAAGATCTATGTTCTAATTATAATGTATTCAATCATAACCGTAGACCATAAGATCTATGTTCTAATTATAATGTATGCAATCATAACCATAGACCATAAGATATATGTTCTAATTATAATGTATGCAATCATAACCGTAGACCATAAGATCTATGTTCTAATTATAATGTATTCAATCATAACCATAGACCATAAGATATATGTTCTAATTATAATGTATGCAATCATAACCGTAGACCATAAGATCTATGTTCTAATTATAATGTATGCAATCATAACCGTAGACCATAAGATCTATGTTCTAATTATAATGTATGCAGTCATAACTGTAGACCATACGATCTATGTTCTAATCATAATGTATTCCGTCATAACTGTAGACCATAAAATGTATGTTCTAATTATAATATATGCAGTCATAACCGTAGACCATAAGATCTATGTTCTAATTATAATGTATGCAGTCATAACCGTAGACCATAAGATCTATGTTCTAATTATAATGTATGCAGTCATAACTGTAGACCATAAGATCTATGTTCTAATTATAATGTAAAAGACCATACGATCTATGTTCTAATTATAATGTATTTAGTCATAACCGTAGACCATAAGATCTATGTTCTAATTATAATGTATGCAGTCATAACTGTAGACCATATGATCTATGTTCTAATTATAATGTATGCAGTCATAACCGTAGACCATAAGATCTAAGTTCTAATCATAATATATGCAGTCATAACTGTAGACAATAAGATCTACGTTCTAATTATAATGTATTCAGTCATAACCGTAGACCATAAGATCTATGTTCTAATTATAATGTATTCAGTCATAACTGTAGACCATATGATCTATGTTTTAATTATAATGTATTCAGTCATAACCATAGACCATAAGATCTATGTTCCAATTTTAATGTATTCAGTCATAACTGTAGACCATATGATCTATGTTTTAATTATAATGTATTCAGTCATAACCATAGACCATAAGATCTATGTTCCAATTTTAATGTATTCAGTCATAACCGTAGACCATAAGATCTATGTTCTAATTATAATGTATGCAGTCATAACCGTAGACCATAATATCTATGTTCTATTTATAATGTATTCAGTCATAACCGTAGACCATAAGATCTATGTTCTATTTCTAATGTATTCAGTCATAACCGTAGACCATAAGATCTATGCTCTAAAAATAATGTATTCAGTCATAACCGTAGACCATAAGATCTATGTTCTAATTATAATGTATTCAGTCATAACCGTAGACCATAAGATATATGTTCTATTTATAATGTATTCAGTCACAACCGTAGACCATAAAACTATGTTCTAAAAATAATATATTTAGTCATAACCGTAGACCACAAGATCTATGTTCTAATTATAATGTATGCAATTATAACCGTAGACCATAAGATATATGTTCTAATTATAATGTATTCAGTCATAACCGTAGGCCATAAGAACTATGCTCCAAAAATAATATATTCAGTCATAACCATAGACCATAAGAACTATGTTCTAAAAATAATATATTCAGTCATAACCGTAGACCACAAGATCTATGTTCTAATTATAATGTATGCAATCATAACCGCAGACCATAAGATCTATATTCTAATTATAATGTATGCAATCATAACCGTCGACCATAAGATCTATGTTCTAATTATAATGTATGCAATCATAACCATAGACCATAAGATCTATGTTCTAATTATAATGTATGCAATCATAACCGTAGACCATAAGATATATGTTCTAATTATAATGTATGCAATCATAACCGTAGACCATAAGATCTATGTTCTAATTATAATGTATTCAATCATAACCGTAGACCATAAGATCTATGTTCTAATTATAATGTATGCAATCATAACCGTAGACCATAAGATCTATGTTCTAATTATAATGTATTCAGTCATAACCATAGACCATAAGATCTATGTTCTAATTATAATGTATGCAATCATAACCGTAGACCATAAGATATATGTTCTAATTATAATGTATTCAGTCATAACCGTAGGCCATAAGAACTATGCTCGAAAAATAATATATTCAGTCATAACCGTAGACCATAAGATCTATATTCTAATTATAGTGTATTCAGTCATTACCGTAGACCATAAGATCTATGTTTTATTCATAATATATTCAGTCATAACCATAGACCCTAAGAACTATGCTCTAAAAATAATATATTCAGTCATAACCGTAGACCATAAGATCTATGTTCTAATTATAATGTATGCAGTCATAACTGTAGACCATAAGATCTATGTTCTAATTATAATGTATTCAGTCATAACCGTAGACCATAAGATCTATGTTCTATTTATAATATATTCAGTCATAACCATAGACCCTAAGAACTATGCTCTAAAAATAATATATTCAGTCATAGCCGTAGATCATAAGATCTATATTCTAATTATAATGTATGCAGTAATAACCATAGACCCTAAGAACTATGCTCTAAAAATAATATATTCAGTCATAACCGTAGACCATAAGATCTATGTTCTAATTATAATGAATGCAGTCATAACTGTAGACCATAACATCTATGTTCTAATTATAATATATTCAGTCATAACCATAGACCCTAAGAACTATGCTCTAAAAATAATATATTCAGTCATAACCGTAGACCATAAGATCTATTTTCTAATTATAATGAATGCACTCATAACTGTAGACCATAAGATCTATGTTCTAATTATAATGTATTCAGTCATAACCGTAGACCATAAGATCTATGTTCTATTTATAATATATTCAGTCATAACCATAGACCCTAAGAACTATGCTCTAAAAATAATATATTCAGTCATAACCGTAGACCATAAGATCTATGTTCTAATTATAATGTATGAGTCATAACTGTAGACCATAAGATCTATGTTCTAATTATAATGTATGCAGTCATAGCCGTAGACCATAAGATCTATGTTGTAATCATAATGTTATCAGTCATAACCGTAGACCATAAGATCTATTTTCTAATTATAATGTATGCAGTCATAACTGTAGACCATAAGATCTATGTTCTAATTATAATGTATGAGTCATAACTGTAGACCATAAGATCTATGTTCTAATTATAATGTATGCAGTCATAGCCGTAGACCATAAGATCTATGTTGTAATCATAATGTTATCAGTCATAACCGTAGACCATAAGATCTATGTTCTAATTATAATGTATTCAGTCATAACCGTAGACCATAAGATCTATGCTCTAAAAATAATGTATTCAGTCATAACCGTAGACCATAAGATCTATGTTCTAATCATAATGTATTCAGTCATACCCGTAGACCATAAGATCTATGTTCTAATCATAATGTATTCAGTCATACCCGTAGACCATAAGATCTATGTTCTAATCATAATGTATTCAGTCATACCCGTAGACCATAAGATCTATGTTCTAATCATAATGTATTCAGTCATACCCGTAGACCATAAGATCTATGTTCTAATCATAATGTATTCAGTCATACCCGTAGACCATAAGATCTATGTTCTAATCATAATGTATTCAGTCATAACCGTAGACCATAAGATCTATGCTCTAAAAATAATGTATTCAGTCATAACCGTAGACCATAAGATCTATGTTCTAATTATAATGTATTCAGTCACAACCGTAGACCATAAGATCTATGTTCTAATCATAATGTATTCAGTCATACCCGTAGACCATAAGATCTATGTTCTAATTATAATGTATTCACTCGTAACTGTAGACCATAAGATCTATGTTCTAATAATAATGTATTTAGTCATAACCGTAGACCATGAGGGTTATGTTCTAATCATAATGTATGCAGTCATAACCGTAGTTCATAAGATTCGTGTTCTAATCATAATGTATTCAGTCATAACAGTAGACCACAAAGTCTATGTTGAATCCAATCTGAAAAATAAAATGACGTTATTCAGAAACCCGTAATGTCTAACCTATGTACTAAGTTTGAACAAAATCCATCCATAAATCCCAGAAATTTTTGATATTTTATGATTTTTTAGCACAAAAATGGCCACCATTCGGCTATTTTTTAATAGGATCGTCAAACCAATACATCTGTATATCAATGACATTATGTATAATGAATACTTAAAATTTGAACATAATCAGTCAAAACAAGTTAGAGACATGGCTCTATAAGCCCATTCATTAAAACAAAATGGCCGCCAGTAAGCCATTTTGAATCTTATCTGGAAAAGCAAAATGATATGCATCAAGGTCCTATAATGTCCAATGTATATACCAAGTTTGAACAAAATCCATCTCTAAACAGCCGATAAATGCTTAATTTTGATAATTTTTCAGTACAAAAATGGCTGCCATTCGGCCATCTTGAATCAGATCGTGAAACATATTGATGCATATGTATATGTATAATGTCATGTATGATGTATGTGTGATGTTTAATTGTGATTGGTCCAGGAATTTCTAAGATACAGGTCCGGACGCACGCATGGATGCACGGACGGACGGAAGCACGGAGGCACGGAAGCACGGACGCACGGACACACGGACGCACGGAGGTCAAAACGTTCGAACGGGGACTAACTAGTACACACAGATCGGGTGCTTGTCGTTAAACTTTCGGCTTATCGCGTTCCTGGTGCAATTTCTGCTTCTATTAAGTGATAACAAAAAATACTTGGATAGGAATGCCCAGGTGAAGTGTTAATCGATTCGCAACGGTGCACGTTTCAACATTAGTTTCGCCTGATTCCGTTTATTGCATATCATCTATATTACTGCTACATTACTGCTTTCTCAGTACGTGGTCTGCATTCAAGTGTAACAAGATGTAGTTTAGTTCTAGGATATTGATCTCCATCATAACAAGAATAAAACTTTATTCATTTTTTTTTTTTGGTAGATCAGTGTGTAAATGGAAAATACTTTGCACGGAGAGTGTACTCCAGTTGCTCCCCGTTTTTGTACTTGAACACGTAATGAGGTTATGAGGTGAATAAGAATAATAAACATGATAAACCTGTGGCTAATTGGTTGAATATATTAGGTCCAAACGTTTGATAGAGTGTGGTAAATCTCCCGTGAATCCCTCTTATGTAAAAGGAGCTTATATTCTCTAAATGAAATAGTTCACAGTTTCACTGTGATTACCCAATCAATCTTATAATATTCAATTAAACATTACAAAGTTAAGGAATTAATGTTGAGTTGAGAATAAATCTTTACATTGGTGTAAAACCAATGCGGATAGGCGTATGAGTGAAATAGACGACCCAATAAATATTCATGCGCGTTCAGGTCGTCGTATTTGTATGCCGTGACAAGAAAGTGAGAAGATTTACACACATGCACATAGATTTCTCGGAAATCGTACATTAGTCACTTTGTTAAAATATTGACGAAATGTATCGGATGTCGTTTTTTATGAAAACGTGCCTGATCGATCATTAAATGTAATACTGATTTTGATGTAAAACGATCCGAAAGTAAAGAACGCCTTGTCACCTTCTATGTTGTTTTTTTTGCATTACGGTAAGAGTACCTTTGACAATTCCGTAATAATCATAAAGGCTATATTATATATGTTGATGGGGCCCGGGTGGAAGCAAACGCATCTTCTAAAAAGCTTAGAGATCACTATATGACTTCACGGGACATAATGGGAATATTTAACAAGATTTCCTAATTATATGCACTCAATTTATTCCTTAATGTATAAGAGTGAAGATGCACGGTAACTACAGTAGCAGTAAATTATATGTGCGTGCGTCGAATATGTTTAATATGGTATATAATAAATGACATGGCTGTGAACAATATGAAATAATTACGCATGCGCATCCTAGGCACTTTAGCAATAATTTTGATGCAGCGTTTCGAAAATTGCTCACCAATTAAACACTTTTTGTCCCATTAAATTCATTCCTTCGGCGGTACTTAGTGAAAAAACTACGTCACTTAAACCAATTACTATTTCGTGACAGGAGTTATCAGCATAACAAATACATTTAGATTGTTAGGCCTAGGTAATATTTAATCTACAGATTTTAAAGTTATCTCACAGAGAACCATCAGCAGTGTCCCTACAGGATCATGGTATCGCCCTTATACACGTGTGTTGCAATTAGAATTTTGAAATAGTTATATATGTTTTGTTATAATTATCTTATAATAAGGGTCAATGGTTACAGCAGTATATCGTATGATGTGACATTACGCGATCTGAGTTATCTTTCCAAGTCATTACAAACAGCTTGTGTCAAGATTAACTTAGCTGTCTTATTTCATTCCCGCATTACGCACTTTTAGCTGAGATATATTAAGAGGGGTACCGTCATTCCTGGCGAAGTAGTTGAGTCGAATTTGTGATGCCCGATTATATTTGTATTCTTGCCAACTCAATAACAAACTTGAAGTTGAAACAGTATTTTGACCCGTTCGACGCGACGAACAAAGATTGTATCCTGCTACAACAACGCACTCATCAGCAGACAAATATAGGAGAGGTAGAGTCGGTGGAAAAAAACCCTGACTGTCATTTTTATGACTATAATATAAAGAAAATAATAGTAGGTAATCGTAGATCTAATTATTCAATATGCCCAAGGACTACGATCACCTACAACCATTATATTCTTCGATTCTAGTAGCATTCTTATATTGTTTAGTATATGACTAGTTTGCTCCACTTATTGCTCTCGATCAACAATGAACAAGATGCACACATGGTTTATCGTAGAAATCTTGTCTCTGTATGATGAGTCTGACGCATGTAGATTTATATAGAATCTATACATGATTCGTATTCATTAACATTAACTGTCTAAATAAGCGTCATATCTATGGCTGTATGCTTTGAAAAGATGTTTGGTGTGTTTTGATGATCATATTTAATGCTCAGTCATTTTTCTTTTCAATACGATCGAATAGATCTTAAAGAAAAAATGTGTAACCCCTGTTGAGGTGAATAAATCGAAATTCTTATATATCTCATTAAAACTGCTCATCTTAAATGTTTTTATATCGGGTGTGGCTGTCACGACAGCACGATGTCTTACTCACGGAGGGAGGGAGATTATGGCTATTCTGAACGGCTCTCTTCTCTCAGTAACAATAGCTATACAACTGATTTGCATATTATTCGTGCCTTTCAGACGGGTTTGAACACGATCGGCGAATTTCCCGTTTTTTATTCATAGCGACAATTATGAGAATAGGAATGAGTGTCATCTGCATGTCAGCATTGGTGCGAGAATGACTGTTATTTTTTAAAGCTAGGACAAATAAATGTCCTCGTCTATCAACTGTGACCCAGATCGTGTTACCAAGACCAATATTTGGCCGTTTAATAGTCCTGGCGCATATTTCGTATCATAGACAATAGCAAATAATTTACAACATTTCAATCGCCTTAAATAATCAATATTACATCGAGTAATGTTCTATTGGCAATGCCCACCATAACATCCCCAAACATATCAATTATTTTATTATGCTATGCGACGGGGATTTTTTTTTACAAGATTTTGATTACAAAATACAATTTGTGAAAGTATCTGGCAATACCCCTAATTACAAAGTGACCAGAGCATTGGTAGACTGGGTATTGAAAACGTAATGCAAACCCATATAATGTGGGGGCATTTTTGTATTACACTGCGTTTAAGTAACTTGATAGCTCTTTATAAAAGTAAACCAACCCTCCAGAATGTGTTTTTGTTGTAGCCACCTGTCAATATTTGAGGAAAGGAAAAGCCGCAGCCCAGGAAGTGACTTTCGAGAAAAAATATTAATCGTTAAACTCCAGGCGTTTACTTTGTAGCTAATTCGTGAAGAAACCGAAGGAAGATGTATGTTCAATGAACGCGTCGTACGCTGGATTATATCGGACATGCGCAAATGGTGACCATGATTTGAAAAGACGGCGTCATTGTTAGAATGGGCCGAGTGAGGGCGACCTCGATGATATCGATTATGAATGAGTATTGTTGCACGTATATTTAACAACACGTGGTATTATTATACTAGTCTAGTTTCAGTGTTGGTGGTAATATTGCAAACCTCTGATGTGTACCTTACGTGTGTGCGTCCTGAGTACGCTGTGTTTGTTTCGCTTAATTCGCTAGTAAGTGACACATCGTTACCAATCAAATAAGCTTTTTTATTCGTGCCGGGAATACTAATGAGTTTTACTGTTTGCCTCACTGTTGAGCTCAGTTGTGTGTGGCACGCCTGGTTGTAGTGTGCGACTCGTTCACGCCTGTCCATCTCGAACACAGTGTTCCATTTCTAATAAGTGAATGAGACTTTGCAGTGAGGAACTACCCATACGCCTCTTCCACGATTCCACGTTAATTGTTCGGTTGGATGCTTCACTCCCGTTTAACACCGACCGTGAAAACACAATTACCGTTCGTTTCTTTTGCATGCATACACCCTGGTGAGTATGTGCGATGTTTTCCGTCCCAGTCGTTCTATCAGCGGCGTGACCTGCATACGGTACGGACTGACGTTTGACTATATTTCATTATAGGACTACCTCCATCCAAGATAATTTAAAAGCGTGTACTGCAACAAACCATCAGCATCAGTGAGCCATGTGTGTGCTATTCAGCGCCGTTTGTTTAATTACACTCGACTCGAGCTCGATCTAACTTCTAGTCAAAGGTAGGTGATTTGTCAATACCGGAGTTGTGAATGTGAACATATGGAGAGGGGGCATCTATAAACGTTTGCCTCTACTTAGGAATTCGGAATTTCGTGCATTTATCGCATGTAAAAAAACGCCCTTCTCCATTTTTAGCTTTGTAGATGCAAGCCAATGACACTCTAGCCAGAAATAGAATAGCAATTGTAATATTGTGCGTGTACAGACATATAAGCTGTGACTCGCTTGTCTGTATAATGGTCGTAAACACAACTCCACCCCCGTTTTGATCAAAAATATTTTATTATAAATACACTTTATTATTATGGCTATAACGCATTAGATAGTTGGTTTTCAGTCCAGGTAGTGTTATTGTCATATGCTTTAATTGCCTTTTTTAAAACAATCGGAACGGAATTTACATCTCAAAATCTATAATCGGCCGAATCTGATAATACTAAGGCAGAGGAGTGATACGTCATAGTTTTAGTGTCGTTACTATTCTCTCCGTTAACCTGACTGGTTGTTATGGCCTCAGCGACCACCGTGCCAAGTTCGACGATTGTAAACTCTGTCGAATAAAACACATTTTAACGATAGATGTAAACAGCAGGAGATGTGTCGCTGCCAATAATTGTACCAGGCATGTGAAAGGTTTCGAAGGCCACGTAGACTATATGATGTACACAGTCTGTGGAGCACGTTTTTTGTTCGCTGTGGCGCTATGACAACATTTTCTACAGAATGCATGCATCATGTAATAGGAAAATATTCCGTTAGTATTTAACGTTAATACATGAAACTAATGAACTATGGATTAACATAATATTCCGCCGTTATTATATGTTATTAATAGTAAATCTGAGTCGCCCAGCAGTGATTAATTAGCATGTTGGATTCAGATGCCTTAAATACATTGATACAAGGTTATTGAATGAACAGTGAATATGAAATCAGCCACCTGTCTAAACATGTGCGATTAATATATTCACATAGCGGGGAACTGGGCGGTGATGTTTCCAGCATTATGACCAGTTCCGAATTTAAAACAAATTGCATGTTTTCAGTCTGATCGAACAAAGACCATTTTGTGTCTAATATTGACACATAGACTAGATATTGCATGCGTGTTTTTTTCCATTCTGTTAGAGTAATACCCGATTGCTGGTCATACTGTTTCTAGAGAATATGAAATTATCAACTGTATTGACGTACATATATTGCGTGTTTAGTTTTCAGTCCGTTAGAAGAATGGTCGTTTTAGTAGATATTGAATTGTCAGTTGAATTTAGGAACAGATGAGCTATTGCATTTTGTTGTGATCAGTATATTAGAATGGCCGACTGATGGCCACTTAGTTCGTTTCTAAACAACCAGGCACACGGCAATGATAATGAAATTTGCATATCGAAGGCCATTCCTTTTTATGCACTGACGTTCATTATGTCACTTTCATCATCAAGAAGGTCATTCATTTCGCAAGCTACGCACTGAACCACGTACTTACTACACACTTCGACCTGTACTGGCCCACATTTTATTTCAGAGAGTGGCTGGTACTCTTAGCTATTTCGTTATACCAAACAATGTCAATAATTGTGTATATACTCTCTCTTTATTAGCTAATCATATATTGTGTATTTAAAAAAAAACATTGGCTTGCTGTATAGTAAAGATGGTTTATCCAGATTCGCGCTTTAATGCGGGCGTATATATTTTTATGCAAATGAGAGATCATTATCATCCAATCTGTTATAGGTCATATGCCATCCCACTATTATAATACACGCCTGTGAGTAAACTTGTTCATTGTATGGTGTAATTGAAATCTGCTATTCGATACACTCGTGATCTTTCGTGGTCAGACGCATATTCTATTGGCTTTAGTTGAGAAAAAAACAGACAGGGAATCGATAATAACAACGCTGTCGCGACCGTACAAATGCACCACGCGTTTGCCCATACTGTCTCTTACAATATCCGAAATTCAAAGAATCTTCTTAATTAGATCACGTTCTAAGAAGTGGTATTCGGGCTTCGCGGAATAACTGTTCTTTTCATCAATAAATTTCCCATTTTTGTCTAATTAAATAATGTTTCTATTATTGGATCACCTCAATGGTATTTCCTATACCCATTGACGAAGCACCTATATGATTGCTAGCGGTATCGTATCCAATACGCGTTCAATTACGTATTTTCCCTCTGTATAATAAAGAGGAGATGTGAGCACACACATTCACGTATACTTAAGTCTTGTTCTAGAAAAGTGTTCCGTGATCGCTAAAGAGTTGCCTGAATTATACTGATGGGCACGTACCGCGCATATTCAGTTTATATTCAGCTATTTATACAAAATACGAAATTTAATTAAAACAAGCAAATTATTCTTGACATCAAAATTCGCTCGACGTACACTATTTGGTATTTTCTAACCCGTTTTTGTTTTATTTGGGACTTATTCTGTTTTTGTTATGCTATCTGAACAAATCACCTTAAAAAGCATATTCTCGTTCAATATATTATAAAACACACCTAGTTTCAATCAGATATACGTCCATTTATTTCACCTACACTTTCATCAAATACTGCGATCAGCGCGTACACAATTACTGTAAATGAATTCAACAAATACGCCATGTTTAACGGACGTTTTATTCAACGGTATTAAGTGATAGAGGTCACCCCAACATTTTAGGAAATGTACTCAACGACATTCAATGTGCCGCCATTTTCCGGGATAAACTGTACTAGTATTCTAATTGACAGCTGATGTAACAACCATACAATGGGTTGTGTGGTTACTTAACACGACGAATTTAATCTACCGTTGTCAGTTATGTCTTACTGTAATTCCAACTCACCTCCACTGTCTTTATGACTGATATTCTAAATCGACAGCAAGAACACACCCCTACTATCGTAACTGCCAGATTGGTTCCGTGGGAATAAAAACAAAAAATGTCTACTTTGGACGCCATAATTTTAAGTTGTTGTCAAAAATTGTCCTATTGTTTGTCAGTTTTAGTCCAAATAAGCACAATTTCTCGTTTGTATTGATCATTTTTAATGAAATAAAAGAAGAATGATACGGTTTATTTTTCGAAATGTAGCAACAGTTAAATTTGGCGCTAAAACGGTTAAAACATTGACAGGTGAACGAGTTCCTGTTGGCTGTCATCCATGATGTAACGTCAGACACTCGTGTTAACATAACTTGTCTAGTTTCGTTCGTGTACACACACAACAGAAACTGTCTCGGGAACAGCTGGTTCTCACATTTGACGCAGCTTACAACAGGAAGCTAGAGTTAATATTATAAAAATAGGTTACATACACGCTGAATGATTTGTGTGTAATCTTTAGAGCCATAACCTTTAATGCTCATTGACTTATGAAAAACCGCCTATCAATCGTTTGTAAATGTACACATTAACTTGACAACTCATATTTGCGTAAAAAAATGTTAATCGAAGTTGCAATGGCCATAAATATTGCAAAATAAGACATGGCCGGTACAAGTTGATAACTGGGTGTTTCGCATATCTTATTAGTACCTCAACGCTATAGCCTCGGGGAAATCCTTGAACAAGCGTCTCGGTGTTGAAATTACCTGCTAAACGTATCAATGTAATAAGAGCAGCGGTTAGTAAACAGGTATGTTTTTTTTTGTATGTCAGTCATGGCGTTCATGATTTGAAGTATGTGACAGATAAGACTGTATATAAAACGAATGGACGCTTAAGTAGTGTTAAGTAGCAATTCATTTATTATATTTATATTAGAAGGTCAACTTCAAGTATGAATAACGCATAGAACAATCACACGGGCGTGGCTTTTTGTGACTATCAATTCTAAATATACATCAACACAAATAGAGTATCACGAAAGAATTGTCTTGTTTTTCTAAAATTCTCCGTCAGAAGTTGTTTCAAGTGGAAACCTATATATCGACGTCAAAAATGGCGTCGAATGTTTTGCAGACGACATTTCGTATATGCGTTTGACAAGTGTAAATATGTACGTGGAATGAATAAATTGTATCGTGGATCCCCTCCTCATCACTTGATTTATTACAAGTCTATTCATAGTCAAGGATCATCGTCGTTACAAATAAAGGCGCCAAATACACCGCAGACGACATTTATGTTAATATGTCACTACTGTGGTCTGACAAGTGGCGTTTCCACGGATACCTACACGAGCATGTGACAGATGAAAATATTAAATATCAATGCGGAAATGTCACATGAAGGGGACACACACGAATCAATGCATCACCATGACGATGTCACATGTTGTGTTGATGGAACTTCGGATATTTCCTCATGTTGCCTGTAACTCGAATCAGGATAACATGTCGGTACCATTTCCACTAACACCGCAATTGTGTTCATGTCACTAACACGTCAGTTTCGCGTTTCAAAAAAGGGCGAGGCGACCGGTCATGCTCAATTTGTTATGGATATTTACGGCAAAGACAAGTCAAAATGTTGACGAAACTCGAGTCACGTTTTAGATAGACGTAGTATATAATTGAACTGCTTATACAGTAACTGACAATCTTTTGTAACCTGGTTTAATCTTTGCTCTAAGTCTGCCGTACTACTCTAACTATATTATTCATTACACAGTTTCCCGCCAAAATACATTTTGCTAAAAATGTCGTCTATCTCACATCTGATTTTTCTTAGGTTTGTTGGATATTTAAAAGTATTCCATTCACGCCTTGTATATCTCGAGATTAATTATGGAGTTGGTATGATCGCTTGGGAACATTTTTATAGGGCACATACATTTGCATAGGTCAAAGATCAGTAAGCGCCATTGATTTGCAAATCGTCACTTGAATTGTCAAAAGACTCTATTTACATGCACTGTATATAAATACTTGACATATGGTAAATGGTGGCGTATCGATAACGCGAAGAACTGCTGTATGAATGTCGCACCGGCTCAGGTTAGCATTTGGGCGCCGGTCAGCATAGATATAGATGTTGTTTCCTTCTAGAAACATGTGGCAAACCCCAAGGGTGTTCTCGTCTCTAATTTAAACACAATAGTCATAGAAATATGCTACAAATCTGGAAGTAGGGGGATTCCAGTAAGCCGATTACACGGGCTGCCTGGAAATAAGTGAATATCCCGTCATTTGCTAACTGATTAATTGCCATAGTCTCTTCTTCGCCTGACAGTAGCCTCCTTGTCGCGTACAGTTCCTATCCATGTTCTGTAAGTGATCCATCTGTGCTTTTCACAATTTTCCATAATCTATACCAACTCGTTTCATATTTTTATAGTTCATAATTTCTAATATTTATCTTTCAGTCACTAGTAATTGCTAGTTGTATAATTGGCATGCATATCAGAGGTCTTACACGTACGCATTTAATCCGTACAACGCATGCGTTGGCATTCACCCACCGTCGCTTCTGGACCTTTTCGAATAACTCTTTGTGTGGGTTATAGATGATGTACGGTTACATACTGTTTTCCCAAAGTGGGATTTGAGCGTATCTCGATAACCCATATACTTAACATTTGGTATAGTTTAAATTTACGGTAAAATGGTTTTCTTCATAAAGAAATGTATCAATTGATTGGTGCAATCAAACCACAGTGAACGCAACAATTGCATTTACGTGCTTTGAATATCTAAAATGTGTATGTCTAAAGTTGTTTAAGTGGTCACGCTGTCTATTCATGAGATAATGGTGTATATGGTGTACTTTTTTTAATAAAGTTTACATTTATTAATTGGAAAAATTCTCGATTGGGACGAACAGAACATGTTTAAACAACTCGAAAATTGCTCGTGATACCCTTTTTTATTACAAATCCAAAAATCAAATCAACAAAGCATCAATTCTGTAGTCATATTTATGTAAAATAACCATTATTTATCTATTGTTTTCTTATTTTACATTGCGATTTATGACTATAAATAAAACCCTTGTCAGAATACCTTGCACTTATATTGTTGATATGAATATCTCAAGTTGTATTAAGTAACTTTCAAATATTCTGTGATATATGTTATTCAAAATATGTTTAGCTATTGTCCCGACATGAACTGCAGTAACCTGTTTGATTTTACTAACACCACCTCGCTAATTCATCCTGGGTATTATAATTAAACAATAATGCAACATACGGCGTGCATACCAGTCCGTTAATGCGCGCAGATGCTGATGGGATCCCCTTGTCTAGCATTTGTGTGTACGATTATCTATTCAAATGTGTACATGTGCACTGGTAAAATAGCGTTCAAACCGTCTACTTCAATCGGAATATATAATATGATCTTGTGTGGTCAGTAAAGCTAAATGATAACCATATAAATCAACACGAATTACGTCCGGGTATCATGTGGCCTCACGACTTCTAACTGTCTGTATTGTATATAAAATATATATGTCACACTGTCAATCATTAATTTGTTTTACCTCGTACTGCTGTTCCAATTAATTACACAGACTAAATTACACAGCGCTAAACATCATTATCCCTCTCCCATGTGCTAACTATACATGAATAGTAACCACATCTAGCACAGTAAAATATCTGTATTCTTATATTTATTTTGTTACAAGATGGCCTCTATAAAATTAAAGATTTCTCCATATACACAGCAGGTCATCAGAGTATTTGAAATTTTCAATCGATGCACTAATTAATGCGATAATCAATAATAGTGATAAGTAAGAGTAATGTATATCATTACCCAGGGTAACTTGTGGGCCAACAAGGCTAGTTTACTGCAAGACTAACAAATTAAACTATATACATGAAGTCTTCGCAACTATTGTTTGGCATTCAAAGGATATTTTTTTATTAGTTATCACATTACGTAGTAATTTTTGGCATTAGCACTATCATTGGTATTTACGTCATACTGTAAAATGACTAATTTTCACTGAGTTTAAATGTTGCTGATTTACCATTTCAGGCATATTCAGTGGGTTTTAAATTCACGGTTTTATCATTTGAATAAATAATGTGTTCTATGCTAAATTTTACATATTCACTGGGTTTTAATTTAGCGCATTTTCCAGTCAGCGAAATAAGCAAAATTACAACCCGGTGAATAATTAATCCTTTTACAGTATATGACTTATAGATGAAGTGATAGCCTATGCCATCATTGAATAACGTTATGTAGGACAGCTGCACTCACTCTGTGGTGTGATAAACCTTAATACAGAAGGTTCCATTGATCGTGTGCAAATATGCCTGTGCCCAAGCACACACATATACATACATACACTGTATAAAATATTTATTTTCGAATCTGTTCGGTTGCTGAATAATGTTTCACGTAATATATAATATCACCGGTATTATATTCTACCATTTTATCAAAAACATTCGAACCGGAAATGTTGGCTGGGTAGAGCTACTGTCCATCAGGGATCGGTGATCGATATTTGTATATAGTATGACAAGTGACCGTTATCGTGACATATGAACTGATAACGTGTCTAGTCGCATGAAGACGACTTGTGTAAGTAATTGAGGAATATTCATTATGCAAGATGTACTAGCGCTAGCACCACTTAAGTGAATAATTTGTTACTCAAAAGGTAGGGTTAATTGAAGGCTACTGAAAAAGAAGAAAGGTTTAAAAGAACACTCCGTTGCTTCTCATATTACGTCAGTTTTCTTAACATAATCAATATCGTCGATGCGAGGCATATCAATATCATTTTGTGACATCATAAATGGACCAAGGTTCCCAGTCACTTATTTTTAGACATATGCACTACCTCTATGTGATGCATTAAGGTCATTGTAATTAGCGTTTTATCTAAAATTAGATGCGCGGTATCGTCCCACTCCTTCTCTATATATTCACAGAATAAGCACTGTAAGTAGAAACGTTACAATCTGTTTTATCATAACCGACTTTTACAGCGATGACAGAGAATGTGTGTTTTAACACAAATACTTTTGGTGGCTTCTAAGGACGATAATACGCTTGCGTGACGTCAGTGAATACCGAAATGTAAGGGTAGTAAAAGGATATATTTGCGCGAATATTGGACCTTTTAAAATTGTTCACCAACAATTAAAATATTGTTCCAAAAACGCTAACTTGACAATATTTTCCAAGCACGTTGGGCGTGAGCTTTTCAGAGAAACGTGGTCGTTTTAATGATTGATAAAGATCGAAGACGCCTGGATGGCTGACTTCAGCAAGCTCAGTATCAACCACAATTCAGAGTGAATTTGCCTTTCAAAGGTCGCAGATCATATTAAAGAGCACGTGTTAAAGTTATTATCCAGGGACGATGTCTCACTTGTGTCGCCATGACGTTATACCATGCATCAGTAACTCCGGGAAGTAGATTATACACTAAATGTTCAGTAATACAATCTTAGTCTATAGTGATTCTATTCCCGTATGTATCTACCGAACGTCAAATAACGTGCAGATGCTTAATGTAAACCATAACGTCGGGTTTACCACTAATTGGGTTTCCAGAGCATCCCTTCCAATGATATCAACGTTTGTTTATTTTTTTATGACTGGAGATTTTACTAAGTATATGGGTAATATATTGCCTAGCATCAAGGAATGATTGCAATGTTGTCGTTTTTACAGACCTGTTTGATTTGTATTTATGACACCGTGATGTTCATTAAGATTGTAATACAACAACAGTCGTCCGTAATGTGGTCGTTTGTTAAGGTGATTTACATCACAGATTTCGTTTTAAATCTATATAAGGAATAGGTTCAATATTTTTCATGGGAAAACTCTAACATTGTCAAATTTGAGAAATACTATAGCTGGCAAATAGTTGTGTAGTTGTGGCAGATTTCCAACCTATAAACATCCCCCTTCTAAAGTTATCAGCACACGCTCACTATTTAATTTGACAAAAAATATCCAACCAGGGCGACTTGAATTTCGATATGTTTAATCAATGTTATTCTCTTAAAAGGTTATTATCCATGGTCAATATAATTGTTGATGGAAGTAAACAGCAATTATTATAAGCATCCTTTATAGGCTTATGAATATTCATTAAGGTCACGATGTCAATTCATGCTACCCATGACGTCGACAGTCAAATGATTTTGTTCAATATATTTTAACACTATTTACTGGAATCCATGTGAATGATGGGTCGACTGTCAGTTATTTCAAATGAAAGGTTTTGTCTTGTCTGCATGGTTGATTGTCTGTCATAAAATCAACCCTTTTTTTCAAATAATAAAGTATTACGTGGATTCCTTTGATGCATCTCATTTGCACAAAACTGCCTGCTGTGAAAGACAGGCGAATGATGACATCATAGGCTCTAATGCATAAATAATCTGCTGTCATTAAAGCATGGATATCATTTGTCCAATTAAGAGCGCTGGAGAATCCCGCTCCCCACAGATGACTTTATTTATTGAAGTAGTTACAGATTGAATCTAAATTTAAAGTTAAAAAATTCCCTTCGATTCTACTTCATGATTCAATCGCCTGATGTTTATAGTGCATGCATTTAAACTGAAAGTGGACTTCCCTGTTGAGTTCAAATAACAACGAGGCTGCTATCCGTTATCTGCATTTGAATGGCAAAGAGAGCGACCGAGTTTCAGCAGATGCATAACTGCCTTTACTTCACGGCGATTGACAGCAATGATAACTATCCTCAAGAAATATGTAGAGCATCTCTCTATGCGTTAGAATACTGGGAGCTGTTTCAATCATTCGCCATTTGTGTGATCAAACATTTATATTGTCAATGCAGTGGAACGGTTTCTCCGCACAAATCGTACAGAAATGGATTTAATATGACTGTCCTATACCTTATTATAGGCAGTGTAGTAACGCAGCACGCGTCTAATTTAGCAATTATTATCAATCCCAAATATTAACATGATGCTCATTATCAGGTACTGTAATTTTCTAGTAGAGCGAATGGAGAGGTTCCACCAGATCAGAATACACTACGAATTATACGCACTGTTGACCAACTAAAACACAGCTACTACGTTATCGTTACTGATTTGACGTATTATGAAGTATTTGTCAGTTGTTACTTTGCTTTTGTATTTGTCGATTGTTTGTCATTCATTAGTTGTGTTTGATTGAACATAGAAATTTCCTAATTGACTATGAATATCGTTTATGTTTACTGTTTTTTCAACTGTGTTAAGTTGGTCATGATGTTATTTTTTTTAGCGGATGTCTACATACGGTTTGCAAATTTATCTACGTGCGTGTGTGCACGTGTGCGTATGGTATTTGAATGTTCGATAATATAACAAGGTTTTTTTATTTAAACTCGAGGTAAAACAATATATTGCACATATTCAGTTTCACAGCTGTACACTGAGTGAGTATTAGCGAGTTAAACATTACCCTGCAGTGTTCTCTACAAATAAAATTTAAAGAGGGGCGCTAATTTGCATATAATTAGCATATTTAATTTGCATATAATTAGCATACTAATCAAACATTTCAAAGGAAATTCTTAGCACTTTTATATTTACATCAATTAAATACTGTGTACAAGTACTGTAATAATGTTCTTGAATTATTTTGATGAATAAGTTAAACCACTTGATGTGTAAAAAAAATCAACTTTGACAAATGAAGAATATCAATTTTATTCTTTGTGAAAGTGTAATGGAACAAGTTGTGAAATTCTAGCCTTTCATTTATTTCTTTTAAATTTCTTTCAAATATTTCCATTTTTATAGGTTTTATAAATGCACTGAGATATTGTAATAGTTGAAAACCCCAAGTAATAAGAAAAAAAATATTTTCACATAACAAAATTACCATTTAAAAGAAAAAGAAAAACTCGAATCCGATGACTGTAAATAAATTAATCATTATGTTGATTGCATTGTGGGTACTGAGGACAAAGGTCAAATCAGATATCGTGACATCCATGTTGTTTCAGTGTTTACCGTACGTTTTGTTTTGGTGATTTATTTGATGATTCTTTTTTACTTTTCGCCAATAAAAGGCAAGTAACAAGCAATTGGACCAATAAATTGTTGCTGGTTCTCCTGTTCTTAAGTATCTAAGCTAATTCGAGAATGATGAGAAAACTTGTTTTGACCACAGTCCCTCTATCAGATAGATAGTCCCTCTAGTGATAGAGGGACTGTGTTTTGACTATCCCATTGTGTCATTAACGCAATGCTTGTGACAGTCACTTCACGCATCCACACATTGTTTTTTGTTTATTTATTCAGCCAGTTTTTCCCCAGACATCAAATCCATTGTTCTAGTTGTCACCTACGCCACTATCTGTCTCTTAGTTCTTTGTTTTATCGCCTGTCAATTAATAAGAGGTCTCTCAATAACGTCGTCGGGACATCTTCCGAGACTGTGAAACAGCCTGTCACCGAAAACAAAGGAGGGTGCTGAAGATAAATAGAGGGACACTACAAATTGAAGAGGGCGAAAATAAATTAAAGAGGGGCTCTTCGCCCCTTTTAAACCCCTCGTGGAGAACACTGAATACTCAACTAACAATACAATGTATTAGATCGGGGCGGGAAATGTGAATGCAGGGCGCTTGTTGACCGATGCAGGGCGCACGACTTCCTATGCAGGGCGCTGTGCCCTGCTAAAACCCCTCGTGGAGAACACCGCCCTGGGTACAACACCAAGCTTACCTACAACAAGAGACAGATGACCCCAAATTTAAATAATCAGATGCGTATGCAGTGTAATTATATAAATTTTGAATATAGTGATTAGACCTTAATAAGGACAATTATTAACTCAGAATGGTAGATATGTGGTGCGAGTAACGAAAAACAATATTGTAAGTACATTTGTGAATATACACGGCATCGCTGATTTGCTCAACATAAGTATACGAGTACATAACCGTGGCAAAAGACTAGGCGCTATGAGCAGCAGCTCTCTTTAAACCAACACATAATGTATTACGACTGATTTTATTGTGCTTATCTGAGCCCGTATTATCTCCTGCAAAAATAATAAGTACTGGGAATAAGTCCGAATATTAATAGATTTCCATTAATGGAGTATGTTATAGGAAATAACTATTGATGATTCCTCTTCCTCTTTTATGGTGAAATAAAATTCAAAACATAATTTAGTTATGCATGTGTTATGACTTACATGTACAAGGAACAAATCAACATTATTTATACATCATTTCCCTGTTCCCTTCCATGCTCTATTGCAGCATATAATTTGTATGCTAGACACGTATAAACGAAGTACGTGCAATAAAACCGTCTGTGCTAAATTTAAATCATGTTTGAACGCGTCGATTTTCACGTATTTTATGTTTTATACAGTGGGTACAAACTTTGATATCTAGTGTGTTTATTTTATTGGAGAAATCAATGTATTGTCACTTGACGACAACGCTAATAAGTGTGTAGTTTTGATTAATATACCACCGTGCAGCGAATGCGCATGTTTCGGTTTGTAATAATGTATGCCTCGCTTACATAGCACAAAAAAGGCTGATAATTTCTTATGCAATATATAACCAACTATTTTGCATAAAATCAAGTAACATAACATCAATGTATATTCTTTCAGATGTCCTATTCTTCAATCAATAACAAATCCAACTCGTATACTCACATAGTGATACGATTTCGAGTATTTTGCTTTGGAATAACTCACAAATAGACATCAACAAATATTTAAATGTACATTTGTTTGACTGGCTTAACGTACATGCGTACGGTAGACACACAGAATGCAGCGTTCTAAGTGTTGACAAAATATCACAAAATCAAACAAAAACACCTCATCAATTTTTATTTTCCTGATTAAAGATAATCATTTGGTGATACTAATATGGTATATACAGAGCACACTATAAAGATTACTGGCGGTGATAAGCACATACACCGTGTGTGTACTGTAGCAGCGGTTTTATGAGATATTGAAGAAGATTTCTCCGATGAAAGAACGCTTTTTCATTGATGTATACTTTGTTTTCCCTTTTATTTCTTTTAGTTGTCAGCGTATATCGTTGAAATATTGGTAATTGTTAAATAGCCGAGGGTTGTAATGAGCAGTATTGACAACGAAATCGGTTGGTGACAGCTGAATACTCGGCACTATAAGTTTTCTTAACAAATGTGTTCTATGCGACGTATTCCAAACACATCATTTTGTTGATGTAATTTAAATTGGCACAATTTTACCTCCACTATCATACAAAGAAATATATATAACTGGCACGCTAGTGATGCTGCATCAAAGGAGCTTTTCTTTAGATTGTTATTCGTGAATATCAATTCACTGACAATAAAATAACGTATATGCTTTCGTCTGCAATTGTAGGCTCATTGTCCGTCTGAAAAATTGAAAATGCATAAAAAACATATATATATATATATATATATATATATATATATATATATATATATATATATATATATATATATATATATATATATATATATATATATATATATATATACATTATGCGAAGTGGCGCACTGAGTGACTGAGCACGTGCTCTATTAATTCTGTCATTCCGGTATTTTGAAAAACGATGTATGCTATTTAGAATTGAAGTTACCTTTTTTCTACGATGTTCATGTGACGTGTGTCATCATCAGCTCCATTGACTGTTACGGTTATGCCTACCTCTTGACACCATGGAACGTTACTGATGCAACCCTTACATGGCACATGGACAATCATATACAATGACAATCGCGTTTGTGAAAGAGAAATTAACTCAGCATGCGTAAAGCCTATCATGGGGGCGCATTAGGTTTTTTTTCTAGATCGCCGAACTTTTTGCGGAGAAAATAACAATCAACCACGAACATCATAAACTGCTGTGGTTGACGTGGATCTCGTGTCGTCGTCATGTACAATTAGTCTGAACTGTCGGGGTTATTTCGCTTTTAAGCATTATCTCGCAGCGACCCCAGGAGATATTGGCGTGCTATCGCCATTAAGCGCAATTCTCATTGATGTGCTTGATGAGTTGACGGTCGCATTTATGTAGGATTATATCTGTGCGCAACGCTGCACCTGTGAAACGTTGTTCACCAATTAGCTACCACTTACCCTTTAACCTTTTCTCACAGAGTGGGTTATCTATGTTATTAAGGTATGTCTTAATTTGTTACATTTCATTTGAAACTGACAACTTTACGAAAGACGTTGCTGCACGAATGTCGACAATATAAACCCTGTTCTTTTCATTGAATTTCAATCTCAGGCTGACATCCAAGCGTCGCAAAATTGATTGTAACAATGAATTGAATGGTCTGCTGATTGAAACTAAATTCGTTTTCAAAAAGCGGAAGTCATGTGATTGGGTAGTGGTATGATACATTTAAGTAATACCCCCTAGGGAAATGCTCCCCGTTTAGATTGATTGGAAACGACGTATCTTGACAGAAAAGGAAAAAAAGTTATATGCTCGATTGGTTTTGTTTCTAGTGAACTCTAGGTTGTGTAAATATAATATATCTTAAATATGATGTGCGCGGCACAGGTATTCACAGACAACAAAACAGATAAAAGCTATACTTTGTAGTTTGGAGTAACGCCATCCTAAAAACGACATAGCCCAATGTTTTATTCAACGCAAGCAGAGAAAGGGCGGTTAAATGTTATTTTTAGAAAGTCTACATAGAGGATTATTTTGGTGAAGTGATCAGGTTACCTACTTCAAATTGCTTCCTGAATGTCTAAGCCGCTGGATGGAGTGATCAGAATACGACATTATGATGTAGAAACGATTCCTCTCTGCAGTTTACAGTAATAGTTACTGCGAGAAAGAACGTTACAGGAAGGAAAACACTCGTAAAGTGCATAATTCTTGACATTTTGGTTCAACGCAGAACAGGGGTAAATTAATCACCGCCAAACAGACAGGCCATTGCGCACCGACTGTTCCAAACTGGATACTTCATGTTGTCGTTCATGGTCATTTTTGTTAAATCCGAATATTCTATTATGGCAGTAGAATGCTACTGCTGGGTGATATATGTGTTTTGCTTGAGAATGTCTGTCTGTCTGTATACTTTCATCATTCAATATTTATTCCAATCATTCATGCATGGCAAACGGTAATAAACACATGGTCAGTAATTGTCAGTCAGTTTGCTGCTCCCCTGATAAAACCGTTAATTAAAAAATAAAATTGCGTCAACAATCTATATTCTGACAATCATAGTATTATAATTAAAATATTGTTCAGAAATATATTTTAAAATGTATTTCACACAAAGTGTACCTTTGTCAAAGTACTCAGAAATTAGACCACGGGTAGATGATTTATACATCATGACGGCACTAAATACATGTGTGTGATTTCCCTGTACTACGAATATCTGTATGGTTTTATTGTCGTTATTACGTGATATGTCATTCACCTCGTTTATCTTCCGTACAACATCATTCATCAAAGTTAAATGATAGGCCATATACCTTTCGAGCTTTCTACAGAATTCCAACTATTGACTGTGCAAGGTTAGTCTTAACATAATATAACCGACCATCGATTAATGATAAAAATTAACGACTTATGTTTCAAATCGTCGCCCACTTTGCACGGATACACCTCATTTTGCCTCGTGTGTAACCTGGTGACAAATTAAAGTGTGCATACTCATCCCCTTTTAATTTAGTTGACATAGATATATGAATAAATCAATTAAATACCCCAGGGTACAGTTCCTAGAATACCCACATTTACAGGGCACTGTAGCGTAACAATCTTGTAGTATGTCGCACGAAGACGGGTATAATACGGTGCCATATATTTTATAAACATTCAAATGACTGGAATTCTAAATAAATGGATTGGATAGTAATTTATACACATCATACATACAAATTATCAGGTTTTGTTGCGCGACGAGATACACGATTCGCCTAGTCCATTCTACTTCATTATTATCGGTAATAATAACATACCACACCTAGTTATCAATCTATAACTGGGCAGTACTTGGGGTCAATGCGAGAACTTACATTCGGGTACGTTTGCTTAAAGCGGGGAGTCGTCACCTGTGCATGCGTCAGATGACCATAGCGTGTCATTGTTTACTAACAAGCGTCTACCCATGAGCCTTTGCGTTCTTAGCGTGTGTTGTTATTGTCACGTGGGACTCAATTCCCGCGCGTGCGCAGGTGACGACCTCCCGCTTTAAATATTAATTGCGCACATCCCTTCCATATCACGTATTCTGTAATGGCCGATATGTCGTCCTTTAATCCATAGGTATTGTATATATTTACCGTGAAACTGACATTTAATACGAAAATGAACATGAAAATAAAAAAATGTGATGTTTAGATGAACGTGGGTAAGCTAAAAGTATGATTAAAATTGGGTAACCATGCACTTTTAATATTTATTCTATGATTTACTACTAGTTTTTGATAATTTATATTATAATGATATTAAGCTTGAATCATTTGAATTCAAGTTTCTTACATTAAAAATGTTGACCTTGTCAATTATCAAATTTAAATAATTGATAAAACATGTTTTTTTTTCCATTTCTGTGGTAACCAATCTCCTATTTATACATTCGACTATAGCTATGACTAACACGTCACAGCGTGGCGTATATTGTGTATGCATTGTATAATACAGTACCTTAGCGTTACATTACAAGATTACTATTTATTTCAATTAATTAATAATTCACCATAACATTTTGTATTGGGCTGAAAACATGTTTTAATGCTTTGATTTACTCTCGCGGAGACGTCTTTAGATAAATGCGTTGACAACCATTCAACGCCACATGAAACAAAAACAACAACATTTATAAAGATGTTAGCAACGTTTACTTTTGACGAAGTTTTGTGATCATAAGATGATATTTTCGCCATAAAAATACGGAAACAACCAGAGTGACCACGCCCTAGTTATAAAAAATGATAGAATATTTGTTCCAGGTCCGAAGTAAACAAATGAAAATTAATCAACATCACAGGGTATACTCTTGGCCTCTTGTGTGCTTACACTAGTGCATCGATAACCGTGTAATATTCTTGGCCTATGAGGTGATAACTAATGAAATACACTAGTGCACCGATAACCGTGTAATACTCTTGGCCTCTTGGGTGGTTACAAATGAAATACACTAGTGCACCGATGACCGTGCAATACTCTTGGCCTCTTGGGTGGTTACAAATGAAATACACTAGTGCACCAATAACCGTGTAATACTCTTGGCCTCTTGGGTGGTTACAAATGAAATACACTAGTGCACCGATAACCGTGTAATACTCTTGGCCTCTTGGGTGCTTATAAATGAAATACACTAGTGCACCGATAACCGTGTAATATTCTTGGCCTATGAGGTGATAACTAATGAAATACACTAGTGCACCGATGACCGTGCAATACTCTTGGCCTCTTGGGTGGTTACAAATGAAATACACTAGTGCACCGATAACCGTGTAATACTCTTGGCCTCTTGGGTGGTTACAAATGAAATACACTAGTGCACCGATAACCGTGTAATACTCTTGGCCTATGAGGTGATAACTAATGAAATACACTAGTGCACCGATAACCGTGTAATACTCTTGGCCTCTTGGGTGGTTACAAATGAAATACACTAGTGCACCGATAACCGTGTAATATTCTTGGCCTCTTGGGTGGTTACAAATGAAATACACTAGTGCACCGATAACCGTGTAATACTCTTGGCCTCTTGGGTGGTTACAAATGAAATACACTAGTGCACCGATAACCGTGTAATATTCTTGGCCTATGAGGTGATAACTAATGAAATACACTAGTGCACCGATAACCGTGTAATACTCTTGGCCTCTTGGGTGGTTACAAATGAAATACACTAGTGCACCGATAACCGTGTAATATTCTTGGCCTCTTGGGTGGTTACAAATGAAATACACTAGTGCACCGATAACCGTGTAATACTCTTGGCCTCTTGGGTGGTTACAAATGAAATACACTAGTGCACCGATAACCGTGTAATATTCTTGGCCTATGAGGTGATAACTAATGAAATACACTAGTGCACCGATAACCGTGTAATACTCTTGGCCTCTTGGGTGGTTACAAATGAAATACACTAGTGCACCGATAACCGTGTAATATTCTTGGCCTCTTGGGTGGTTACAAATGAAATACACTAGTGCACCGATAACCGTGTAATATTCTTGGCCTATGAGGTGATAACTAATGAAATACACTAGTGCACCGATAACCGTGTAATACTCTTGGCCTCTTGGGTGGTTACAAATGAAATACACTAGTGCACCGATAACCGTGCAATACTCTTGGCCTCTTGGGTGGTTACAAATGAAATACACTAGTGCACCGATAACCGTGTAATACTCTTGGCCTATGAGGTGATAACTAATGAAATACACTAGTGCACCGATAACCGTGTAATACTCTTGGCCTCTTGGGTGGTTACAAATGAAATACACTAGTGCACCGATAACCGTGTAATATTCTTGGCCTCTTGGGTGGTTACAAATGAAATACACTAGTGCAGCGATAACCGTGTAATACTCTTGGCCTCTTGGGTGGTTACAAATGAAATACACTAGTGCACCGATAACCGTGTAATATTCTTGGCCTATGAGGTGATAACTAATGAAATACACTAGTGCACCGATAACCGTGTAATACTCTTGGCCTCTTGGGTGGTTACAAATGAAATACACTAGTGCACCGATGACCGTGCAATACTCTTGGCCTCTTGGGTGGTTACAAATGAAATACACTAGTGCACCGATAACCGTGTAATATTCTTGGCCTATGAGGTGATAACTAATGAAATACACTAGTGCACCGATAACCGTGTAATACTCTTGGCCTCTTGGGTGGTTACAAATGAAATACACTAGTGCACCGATAACCGTGTAATATTCTTGGCCTATGAGGTGATAACTAATGAAATACACTAGTGCACCGATAACCGTGCAATACTCTTGGCCTCTTGGGTGGTTACAAATGAAATACACTAGTGCACCGATAACCGTGCAATACTCTTGGCCTCTTGGGTGCTTATAAATGAAATACACTAGTGCACCGATAACCGAGTAACTAAATGTCGAACAGAAATTGAATTCCGTATATTAATAGTTAACTATAAGAATAGATGAAAAAAAACCGCATTGCATAATGTATGGTTGAAAATCTCATCACATCGGTGATGAAATATAAGTAGATCAGATCGGTACAATGTCTTAGTCATTTTAAAACGTAATGAGCGCGAACATATCGAATACTGTGTACAGGGGTTAATATTTACTGGGTTTACTATTAGTGGATTCGATGTTACAGGGACATTCACTTGGCTATAAATTCATTGGTTTGTGAACGAAACAATTTATTCTGTTGTCAAATTTAACCCAGCGCATTCAACTACCAGCGAAGCGAATAATTGTGCCATATACAGTACACGGCAATGTAAATATTATGCTGAATAAAGATGTACTGCTTAGGTAACCGACGCTCGCGTACTAGTACGGCTTCAAAGCGCCTAACTACACGTCACAACACGACTCATCGCCGTTCCTCCCCGGCCACTGGGCGTCTGGGCAAAAATAATGAATCAATAACCAAACCCGATTTAATACGCCGATCCACGTCACATAGCATTGCCAGAAATAGGGTACTCAGATATGGTTGCACTATTGATGAAAATAACGATGCAAAATAAATAATTCGAACTTGTGACATATATCTCATGACATATATTATATTATTACACCGTAACGCCATAAGTTACAACGTGCCGTATTTTTGTGGTATTTCACGGGGTATTTTCATCCTACCATATTAAGAAATGCAAATTCCAAATATGGAATTATTACGCGCGTAAGCGTCTTCTAATATTAAAAAACAAACATGGCTGTCACCAAGTTTGACCGGACTCCACACAGAGAAAGTTGGCTGATTCTGTTCATTTTGGATTTCGGCATTCCCATGATGTATCCTTGGAAGGAAAAGATGTATAATAACAAGGTTATTACGAGGATATCTCAAAGTATGTACTCAGGCAGTACACCGTCGCATCAACCTCCACTGCGCGTCGGTTGATACTCCCGCTGTACTGTCTTCGTGCATACGTTGAGGTATTCTCGTAATAACCTGATATTAATATTACTTGACAGCAATATTGTGAACAAATAATGGTCGTAAAATATACTATATTATGTTTTTTCTCTCCAAAATTAGCAATGTTATCTAATAGTAACACAAGCATAAGCCGTAACGTTGCATTAGCGTAGTCTATTTTTGTCCTCCCCTTCTTCATATCGTGCCCCATTTTTGCCGCTTAATTCTAATTACATTTGGCCTGCAATGTCTATTGAATAAATAACGCTGAATGAATAAGAAAATAATGCTGTAAGTATAGAACATGGCATTTAGTGGTGCGTGTCGCGAGGCAGTGTCGCACACTGAACTAAACTCGGCAAATAGATCCAGGTAATAGCACACGTGAAGCAATTTATCATGATCTTGATTTGTGACACACTTACTGTATCTCTAAGTAATAGGCTATAAAATGAATTCAATCCGTGACAGTTGCGCACATATTGTAGCAGTACATACACACATAGTACGTAAAAAGGTCAGAGTATATATTTTCCACTGCGTGGCCATCGACACTGCTTAACTGTTGCTGTGCATTGTATGCGTGAATGTGATTGTGTATTAAAATTGTGTTTGCTAAAGTTAGATCGTTTTCCCACACCTAAATAAATAAAGAGCAGATCCGCTCTTGTCATCCACTCGATAAATTTGCGATAATATTACAGCCTCTCTGGGTTGTTATTGTTAATGGCTACTTAGCAGTGTCCCATCATTTCCGCCATCATTATACTTCTGGAGAAATATGAGCCACGGTGAAAATTAGTAAGTAATTGTCATAATGTTGCTTGGACACTTTAGCCTATTTACATCTGCATATTGCATCCCGTTAATATGTCACATGACTGCAGGCTATTTACCTTGCCGTCATCCCTCATCCTGTCCAGGAGACACACATATATAATTTCACCTGCTAATGATAGTGCGTTCTGGCAATATAACTACAGGCTGTTCTCTTTGCCGTCATCGTTGCCCTGTCCAGTAGACGGAAATAAACTACCAGCTGTTGATATTACATCCTCACAATGTCACACAATAGACAACTGTTCTTCTCTCGTCATCAATGTAATTAGTACGCGCCCTTACGCCTTTGCACTCTACCTCTTTTTTCAAAGAACCTCCGACATAATACACGGTAAAACATATGACAAATACATTTATCGATTTAAAAAAATGCAACACGGGTTTCATATATCATTTTCAAGTTTCATGCTCTGAGGTGATATTTAAATACAAATGTAATTATAAACACAGTTCGTGAACCAGTATGTTTGAAAGTGCGCTTAAAATAACACGTGTTTTATCGATGCATTTTGTATTGTCTGTGCCGTGTGTGTTTGCTCAAAGCGGTTTAGTAATTGTTGGGAACCATATTGTATGGCTAGATTCAAGCAGAATAGCGCGGTTACATTCAGTTTAATATGTCAAATAATATCAGTTCAATGTACAATCTAATTGATCACATGATGTCATCGCGAATTAGCGCTATCTGGTAGTTGTATGTACGACGCAACAAAAGAGGTACGTGCGGAGTTCGTTTTGACGAGTGTTGGGTAATATGAAAGTAGTTGGTTAACCCGTTGCTTCCTCGTCGATCACACGCGTACACATTCCTGCGCAAGGTGTATGTGTTCTTTAATTCATTTTTTCTTCGCGGGCTGTCGCTGTGCATCGGCAATACTGGGCTCGGTTAACCCTGTACTTCAAGTTGATTCAATTAACGTTTCGTAATATACAAGCCACGTTAATTTTCCTTCGGCAGAAGAATTGGCTATAGCCTGCCATCTCTATCCTTGTCATTATAGTCTAGCTTATCATCACCACCACCATCATCATCAATAGCACATTTTGTTGAGTTTCTTTTAAGCTGCAAAATTTGACGCGATTGCACCGAAAGCATTATGTTGTTCAGCTAAAACGCAGCTCTGTTGACTTATGATTCACATATTAACTGGATATGACACCCATGTATTGTATGTATCCTATAATACACCACATTTGTCGTTTGAGTATTGTAGGTTTGCTTTGGTTTTATGTTTTGTTTTTAGTATAATTTGTGTTATAATTTAAAATTATTTAGAAAACCATTCGATGTCGCCACTATAGTTTCTAATTTGTTTTTAAATAGAAATTAACTCAATCCTGCAAATTGAGCGCTTCTACTGCGGCGGATTAGAACATGTTAATAGTAATTTCAAATATCACACCCCGCGTCACCCGTAGCACTCAAAAAATAGCAAATTACTTGTGTAATTTCAACTTGTCGTTAAATGTGTGTCATGTGGCAGCTTTTATATATTACTTCATATCAATACACGTAATGGTTACTAATTGGTGGTAGTGCGTATGATGTAAAATACAGAAATAATTTATGTATATTACATGTATATGCAAATAAATACACAATTACTTGTAATTCCATCATAACCACCGTGTATTTTACGCTCGGAAACCGGCAGATTAGTCGACGTTTTACAACTGTCTTATAATTCGTATTTTAATAAAAGTACATACCTCTTGAAAAAACGAGAAAATTGATGTTCAGTGTCTTAGAATTCAATTTGAACTATCGGCTTCTCTAATTCACAGCAAATCAATAAGATCGCCCATGGAACTATAAACCCTTTTTCCATGGATCGCCATAATAATGGCGCTGTATTTAATCGACGTAAGGTCGTATCGACTATCTCATTCGAATGACGTCATACGCCGCGGGTAAAAAAGTGGAATCGCATAAATACACAGTATGTCTCTGTGGAGAATCGTTTTTTTTAGAATAGTTTGTTTTGATTTAACGTCACTAGAATAATTTTAACCGACGTGCCACTCGCAGTAGAACTTTGATCCAGTGATCAACTAGGGTCAAATCTTGAATTAAGTAATCAATTTTCTGTGCCTTTTCTGGAGAAGAAAACAACTGAATAAAAGGTTGGTTAGTACATAGAAACATGTGACAGTTATTAACTATGTACCGCGCAAGGTCGACCACGCGTTTCCGGATTAACGTAGTATTTAAAGTGATAATTGTGAGAGTAAAAAATTAACTGCCATTTTCATTACTCTCGCGTGCGTGGGTTCTATTGCAGCGCCATTCGTCGCAGTCACATTCGGAAGTCGGACTCACACGGCTAAAAATCTTTAGTAATTTTGTCGTCAATTACACAATTTAGCATAATTACGTCAAACTTAGTCCAGCTTCAGATTGGACTTCAACAGTGCACATATCTGTTATAAGTCAACTGACGCTCGAAGCAGATCACATTAGTATTTGGTAATGCATCGATGTGCCCCCAAGACTCCGTAGATGAATAGTCGAATAGTCTACTACAAGTGCCGCTATATGTTTCATATCGATCTGGCGGGGCAAAGATGATTGGTGCCGAGCTCCCATCAGAATCAATTTAGTTTAGTTACACGCACTAGTAAGAATTCAATCAACTGCCTGCGATTACAGAATTGTGAATTTATTGGATTTGTGATAATTTTAATCATCGATGTGCATATGATACGTGACTAAGTAGCTTACCGCAGTTATTTTCAAGTGGTTACTAGGACCTATTCTGGATTCATTATTATATATATTACAATCGTCGGCCGTGGTTGTCATACGAGTAGAGTAATATCGCGTTTTTATGTATACGTTTTTCAAACGCACAATTCTTCATGGTATAAGATATTTTTTATGATTCGAACGTGATACTTCGAAAGAAATTCGCTTCTAGTCATAAAACAGCTCACTCGTATCCAACTTTCTTTTTTTCCGAAACACTTGTTTCTATTTCGAGAGGTTAGTCCAAGGTATTGCATGCTTTTGTGGTGATAATTGTTTGCTGCTACTGTTATCAGCGACGTGACTCGACTCCAGAGCTCCCTACTAGTACGCAGCAACCCAACCACAATGACACCATGGACGTGCCGTGGTAGCAAGCGAGATTTAGTGCAACAAGGCTAACTCGTTTTCATTGAATGTATCGTTGCCGTATTACACTGCGTCCCCTCTTCACGTTGGAGGTACTTAATTATGCAATCAGTGAACTAAACGAAATGCATTTACGAGTGAGTCATTGGCACTCAGTGCTTGTTACGTGTTGCTAGAACTACTGCTTATATTACATCTATATACTTCACTCATTGACTCTGTCTCTGTTTTACAGATGGCGGAAAGAATATTTATTGCGATTGTGTTTTCGGTCCTGTGTGGATTTGCGGTATCCGTGCCAACGGACGAAGACCAGGAACCCTCGGTGGTGAAAGTGGTTACCGAACCGCCACCGGAAGTGACGGAAGCTGTGCCAGCAGTACAGAAACTTTGTACCACCAATTCGGGATGTGACTGTCAGTATCATGACTGCAGACGAGAAGTGTGTGAGTGGGACAATGAAGTGGACGGGTGTGTGTGTTTCCTAAAAGCATGCACGTACAGAAAGGGGCCTCAAGCTGAGGTCGAATCTTCTAAAAGTACACCGTTCCGGGCCACGTTATCTGCCGTTTTTATTACAGCGGTTGCGACGTGGTTATTTTCCTACTAACTTGTAAAACATTTGGTTATAATATTAACAAAGGCGGTGTGCGTATCACATTTAATCCATCGACACAGTTGACATATACAATGTAAATATGATTATCACTGTCAATTTGTTATTTTCGCGAGACTTGGCTTGGTAGTGGAAGTTGTCATTCGTCTGTGAAGCTATGTGCGCTAATTTTAGCAACAGGTATATCCACAGAATCAGCTGAGTTTAATTGTGCCAATATGAGGAATTTGTTTTTCTATGCATTTATTTACGTTAAAGAACACAGCGTGAATGCGATTCCGTTGATGACTTGTATCCAACGGAACCTCGCAGAATATATAACGCATGCGCAACGCATGATGAATTCCCGCAAAACCTGTTGCTTCGTTCGAGCTGTACTTTTGAATTTACGACGCCAATGTTTACAAGAACCTAATAGGCTTCATTTGCGCGGGAATGTCTCGCCTGAATTCAGGAAATGTGATTTTCTATATCAGGAAATAGTACGTCATGACCATTCAAAGTGACAGTCCAAACAACTACGACATCACCTCTGTTATCTTGTTAACATATGCATAATCAGTATATGACTGACCGACATTAGAGGCGCTTCCAATATACGCCCCGGCAGAGGCAAGATATATCTTCTTATTCTGGCTTATGTAAACTAAAAATGGCCAGTAAATACTGTCTTTGTACGCCGTAATTAATTGCGTCAAAGCTTGTCAAATGAATGATACTGGATATTGTGTTAAATTGTTGTGATATAATTTTGAACTTTGTATGTGTGCAAATATGCATGATTTTTTCTGTGTATATATTATAACTGCCTCTGTAACATGTTTTAAAATCACATGGATGTTGGGGTATAATGAAGACTATTTGTGATTATTGTGTGGTTTGCAGGCATGTGCTCATTTATTATTCATAAAAAAACATGATACGCCTGTAATAGCTGGCAATTTAAACCTTCATTGCACGGTTGTTTGAATGAATATGATTAACCAATTAATTTGTCAAAGCAACGAGTTTATGTTCAAAGTATTTTCCATCGAAGAGTTTGGTCGTATTTTGTATTAAATTAAATTAAGAATTACCTAAGTATTATCAACCCCGGGACTTCAACGGAAAACTAACGAATAATATCTGAAAAGTGTAGTAATAAACAAAATATGGACTTTCGCCTTTGTATAATAAGACTTGGATAATAATATATTGAATCTACAGTATATCTACACTCACGTAGTTTGGAAACAACCAACAATTGTCTAAACTGGATAGAATAACTCAGATCAATGAGGGGATGATATATGTACTGCAAGGTGTGGTACAAGAAGAGAATCCTGGCTTCACTGCCACACGATAACAATCTCTGGTATTACCGGGAAGTGATTATACATCATTTGCAAGCAAACGTCCGCCGAAATCTCGCCGACAACCAGAGAGCAACGCTATTTGTCCCTCTTCAAACGGTGTTCTATTCTCTGCAATCATAAATTCTCTGAAATAAACATACAAAAAATTCAAACGTTTTGATCTTTGAGTTTTGATAACTCTGCTACCGTTGATATTTTCAGATAGCGCAGTGACATGTATTTGCGCGGTGAAATTATCACATGGGTTGGTATGTGAGTGTGGCTCATTTAAAAACAACTTACATCACTTCTTGGGTGTATGCCTTAAGGACCATATATCATTTTCTCACTAATATGAGTACTTATTGAAATATGTTTGTCAATGGTTTGTTTATCCTTTAGTTTTAGTTTTACTACACTTTTACTAATATTGGGTATTGATTGTATCTGTTGTTTCTAACTTTTCTTTGTTGACATGTGTCAATTCTTATAATTTACATATGCTCGTCCCATATCAGCAAAAACCCTCACTAAGGCTTATTTTTTATTATCGGGATTTATTGATTATTTTTGTGAATGCACATTGTGATGAACAGATGTTCCAAATGGTATTACCGACTACGCATGCGCCCAAGGTATGTAAATGCGTGCATTCGTTTAGGGATAAACTGAAAATATAAATTGTAATTGGTAAGGGTGCAATAAAACTGTTCACTTGATTTGGGTTTAAATATGTCTTCTGTTATTACTCTTATTAACCCTGACTTTTAAACGCCAAAGTTTACTTGTATCACATTTCACAATACTAACTCGTAAAATGTGTTGCACGTTTTCCCAGCAGTGTTGATCTATGTTCTGTTACATCTAGGGCGGGTCCGTGTTTACGTTCACTGACACGTGATACATACATACCACCCTTTACTATTTTCCCGAGCATATATTGTATTGTGATGCATTCCCACCGTAACTAAAGTATTATGGTTAACTAGAGTTTCGCCCTCCACGTGGTTCTATATCGTCGCCCATCCAACGTATGGTTAATCAGACGTATGCTATTTTTCATCAATTCAAAGTTAAGTCCTACAAGCGGAGCCCAATTACAGAAGGGAAGGAATTAAAAAAATAATTAATAATTAAAAGGGAACACTAAACTATTGTAATCGTGATGAAGTAGTCCTATCTTTACGGAAGCGTAATGGTACTAGTACCACACTCTTAGCAAAAAATTGTTGACGTTATAAGAATTTTTTCTCGTTATAACGATTTTATTCTCGTTATAACGAGTTTTTGGTAGAGAATGGAACATTATTGGTAGCAAAATAAGTCGTATGGGTTTCTTTCTACCTTATACAACTTAAACTCACTCGTTATAACGAGATTATTTTGCTAAGAGTATGGCACCAATACGATTCCGTATCTCTGCTTCTAATGGAAAAAAAATAAATATTTTTTCTCTGAACGCCCTCCATATTGTTGCTGTGATATTTTTGGTACAATGTCCAACCCTGTATGCAAACAGTATTGTAGAATATTTGCGCCTCATGAATGACAACGCGTTAACATCATCATATCGAATACAGTAGAAGCGCTTTGTAGACTGAGCCAAGCATCAAGAGAATGCTTTCTATGTGCTATGTGGGTTACATGATATTAAATTAATATCAAGGTCAGCAAATATACCTACTGATCGTCATATTCATAAGTGGTTGATCACATTGGATTTTTCTGAAAAATGAGATGATCCAGCATTTATTGGGATCAATATTAATCTCAATGACTTGCACAATTAGGCCAAAGGTGTGATATCGAAGTGCAATTGCTATAAATATTTTATATCTGTCAGCGTATATGAACAGATTTGAATGAGAAGTGGCGGGCGACATCTCGTTAATGTACACAATAAAAAAAAAACTAAAGGTCTGAAGAGTGAGCCTTGGGAATGTCTTAAGGAACACTTGATTGATGTCCATCAAAGACAACCCCGTGCTTCCTGTCATACGAGTACGAACCTAGGAAAGAGCAAAGGTTGCCATGCAAACCATAAAATAATAATTACTGTTCTACAGAATTAAAAGCACAGAAAACTGTATTAGAGTTCGTATTGTCATAGAGTCTACCATTCACATTGTATGCATACTGCTTGTCGAGGGTTTTTTTTTGCGGGTATGTTATTTATTTATTTTTTGCCATGTCGACACAAGATTGCGACTATATTTCCTGTAAAAAAAAACCTGCAAAGCCATGTCACCTCGTACACAAAATCGACATTTCAAGACAGTTTTCATCGGTGCAGATAGTTTGGAATATACATTGTATACAGTCTCATGCTTCCTTGTTCGTAGTTACTTACAATCATGTCTGCGGAAATTACATTGCATGTATTAGTAATTCGTCTGTACGTAAACATTAAAAAAGCTTATATCACCCCATCCCTCCATTCGTTCAGTAAACGAAGCTGTCACGCAACCTGTGCCGCAACTAAACACGCAAAGCCTTTGCCAGGGACTCGAGGGATAAACAGCCGTTTCAGCCGTGTGCACCTTCATTAGGAATTCGGTTTTTCGCAATAATATGAATTTACTTGATATCAAGTTTGAAAAAAACGTACACAATTAACACAGGGTAGGAATAATAAGTGACGATCTAGTCAAGACATATTACAGTTATTTGATGACTAACAACCTTTAATGTGGGTGACCATTCCAAACATTTATTATTGGATTTCTCAAGTAATAAACAAGATCACGTAATTATGTAAATCCCGTTCGCGTTCACGCGACAATAAATGACTGGAGTATATTGCACAATTTTAGCCAGGCTCTCAGTCACAGTTAGTCAATACAGAATACAGTTGCACACCTTTGACAATAACATTCTTGGTCTGGTAAGAGGTTTGCCCTTGGGACATGCGGGGAGATGGGTCATACAGTAAACAACTTAATTTAAGCCAGCTTCCTCAGTAGATAATACAGTCGTCCATCCCTCGGCAGTTATAGAATATCCGCCTCAAAGCCCTACCCGGTGATTAACTCCCATTCACATGATATTTATACATTATAATATAATTTTGTCTCAAGTTTAATTCTCTATTTCTCGATAGTCTGATTACTAGAGCAGAAAACGTAAATGACGTTTCTGTGCATCATTGACCTCAACATGCAAATAAGCTTATCGAATTCAAATATGGCGGAGATGAGAAGTTACTCATGCGTCGACTCCTCAATCATTTCATGCTTACTACAGGAAATTGAGTTTTCGTGAATATTGTATTCCCTATCCCTAGTAATCACACTTAATGAACCGTTCTTCAATTATTTATTTAAAACTTTGGCAATACTTTTGTTGATTTGAATGTGAATGTTCGAGAAAATGTCATCGTCCAAGGTCGGTAGACTATTTTAACACACACGATGTTGTTATCAATCATGAACTAATGTACAGGGCTATGTTGGTTATTATAGTTTTTGACAAGTATCTATATATGAATATATGAGGTAGTTTGAGATTGCAGCGACCCTGTGACTCGGAAGTCATAAATTTGATATGTCAACTATGACAGGAAATAATATTCCGGAAAGGTCAGCCTATCTATTTGGTCAATATTATACTAATTAAATCTATGTGTTTTCATGCATTTGTTTTCTTTTTTTATTGCAGGGGGTATTTTCATGAGTAGTATTTACACCTGTGCTATCCATATAAAAAGTACAATGAATCATGCCACACACATCCCCACTAGTAACATATTCCATCACATCTCGCGTGAAGTCATCTCACTTAAACTTAGCAGTGCTTGGTGATCATCATCCAGATAATGTAATCCTCATGTAACTGCAATATTGTAATTTTCCTGAATTTGCATATCCCTAAATTGAGTTGGATAAATTATCTACTGTTACCATTCGACAATGCTGAAAGCAAAGTATTATACTAAACGCCATTACAATATCTTTAGTATTCCAGCAGCACGTAGTGATGAAGCTATGTCGTCACTCACAGCATATTAAGCCTATCTGGCATGCAATTTTAACGGGGCAATTAACTTCGGTCCTGCTAAGTACAGACTACTAATCGGATACCAACATCTAGAAAACCCGTACACATGATGCATTCTACAGAACTGTTTAACACAGATATGAACCTCTTCATCAAATTGTCGAGGATCTTTACTGGTGCAGCCGGTTCTCCAATAGAGATTAGTGATATGGGTCATTTACTTGTACTTATTTGATGGAGACATCTTTCTAGATTGTTTGGAAAACATACTATCACAGGGATTTATGTAGTTTAATATAACCTATGGGGCGATAATGTAATCAACATAGTTTCATCAAGAGCAATGTATTACACAAATGAGCTAGTGTGTATGACAAGCTGGCGGGAGTAAATGTAAAAATCATCGCTATTTTGTATCAGTTCGTACTACTTGAATGACTTTGAATGTATTTCTAGAGTAAACGCAAGATAAACTACAATGTCAGTGCCTTTTTTGCTATATTGATTTTTATTTTAGTATACTTGCCTATATGGGGGGGGGATTTCGTTTGATGGAGGTAGGGGACGACTGGAAGGTGTGTCTTTCTTTTATCGGGTAAAGTAGATATTACTATTCTCAGTGATTCAGTCTGTATAAATACATATTACGTTCATAACTTCAGCCCGCCAGATTTTGTTTTAAATCGAGGCTGTCACACTAGCAGAAATAATAGTACGGCCCTTGTATTGCGTTGTGGACGTGAGAAAATCGAGGTGTAAATACAATGCTTTATCGTATTATGTACTGGCCATAGGAAAGAAAACAGAGACAACTGCTGTAAATCCTCATCGCCATCAATCAAGCACATTACAATGTAATATGGTTAGGGGCAGACCAATTTTTCTACTGGAGACTGCTATATTGGAATATTCAGTCAGATTATGTTCTCGTTTGCCCTGTTTAATATGAAAATTGGTTTTACATAGGGATATGTTCACACGAGGTCATGCAACTCATTAATCTCCCGTTTTGCGTGTGTGTGTTTTTTGGACCCTGCCCTTAAGTGTTCGGAAACACTTGATGACGTAATACTGGGTTGTTGTGGGTAGAGAGCTGTCGATAATATTTGTACTGGATGTATTTCATTTTAGTTGCGCAGTGATAAGTGATTCGAGCACATAATTGGTGCAATAGATACATACATCTGGTTGTCAGGTGGGTGGAGATGTCGGTTTTTGTTACAAGCCGGCGCACTGCCTGGGGCTCGTCGAGTCTAGCCTTTCTAAACGTCTCATTTGATTTCCGGCGAGAGATGTTACCGGCCGATGTTGGACACCTGCATTAGGAATAGCTTCCGCCCACCATATTCGCACATATAAGAGGCTTCCCGTTTTAAAAAAATGGATGGGCGATTTTTAGAAATATTTCATTCACATGTACCAGACGACAATTGCTTTTTCACGTTTTTTTCCTTAAATTATGGTCGTCGTCATCGGGTATAATTGTTGTTGCTCTTCATCCACAATCTTTTTTTAAATCCTCAGCCCATCTCTAGTTTTCAAATTGGGAACTCATAATATTAATTAATTTATTTATTTATAGACACACGAAACTAGCAGCAACATAGTTTCGTTTTCATCTAACCTCAGATGAAACATGATATCCATGTCATCCTGATAATTCTGAAAATACTATACGTAATTGCACTATATACGTCGTGTAACTCAACGTGCTTTTAGAAATGAACATACAGATAGTTGTCATGGAAGTCGGTCAATCGATCTACATGTGTATAACCAATCACCGTTGTTAGATTCTGAGTAAATTGCATTTCAAATCCGACATATCCACTGTTTTTTTCTCTCTGAAGTGTTCTATTCAATCCGTAGTCACTTAAATCTTCTAAATTGATTTTTTGTCTAGTTTATGTGCTTTCGTGCATTATATAGTTACACCAAAATTGTACGTTAAACATTCTAATTGGCTTCATTAGAGAAGCGTCTCGGAGCGTACCCAATTCTGTACTTGCATCTCGGAGCGTCTCAAAGCGTGGCCTATTCTTTACTTGCGTCTTGGAGCGTAGCCTTTTCTTTTTATATAGGTAATTTCTGTGTTTAATTCCCCTCAAATTTAGTGAGTTTGCCGACGTAATTCCCATTCATGGCAATGTAGGTTCTTCAGGTTCGATATAATAAATCGATCGATCACAGTCACTTGTTACCCATAACAAGTCTTTAATTAACGATCGGAGGTCCGTACCTTCTCCACTACACATAAAAATAGACAAGTTAGGAAAGAGAATTCCATATTTTCCAGCGGATCACTTTTTTAACCTGGCGTTTTTAACTCCAAAAATAAGCGAAAATGCAACGGTGATATTCTTGAAATTCGAAAATACCTACTGAATTTCGATGAATTCATTCAAAAATGTGAAAATCTCGCTCAAATCGAAGCGAACAGGTGCGATATCCGCGATTGTACAACTTTCTCCCTACCTCTGACGTCACACCAGCTAAACTCTTCCGCTGATTGTCTAAAGCTCTACTGGTCATTGCCCTCCTATAATGACCACTGCGCAAACTCATTATCTGACCAATCATGCATCTTGTAGCGGAAGATTTTGACGTCAGAGGTAGAGAGAAAGTTGGACAATCGCGGATATCGCACCTGTTCGCTTCGATTTGTGTTGGTATATATATAGTAGTAATGCTAGCTCTGTGTTTGACGCAAATGACCCAACGGAGTAACATGTACTTGGTTTGAAATTCAATTGTTATGTTGTATTTCAACAAGCAAATTGTAATCCTTTCATATCAGTTATTGTTGTTGTTGTTTTGTGGGATTAGGGGACAGGGGGAAAGATAAGCATTCATTTACTCAGTTGACAGAGGCGGAGTTAATTACCCATGATCACTTGGTGCTATCCATGGGATTGAGCGGTTCCCCTTTAAGTAGGTATTTTATATTGTTATGCTTGATTGTCAAAGCGGTGACAATATTGATCAAAACTGTACCGTGTGTTCCTTAATAAAAATATGACGGTGTAATCAAGGACTGGCCGATGAGATAAAAGGGTCGACAAAAATTAAGGCAGTATGCAGTGGAGCACAGTGTAAGCGTTTTTTTGCGATCTATCTGGTAGCATAACTGTGTCTAAAACGATTTGCTTGTAACAACTTATACTAATGACGGTAAGTGGATATTCCACACTAGTAACTATGCCCATACATGTACCCTCATTTAATGGAATCGTTTTTGTATCAAAAGTATCCCCTGGTAAAAAAAATATTTGTGACGCCGAATAAATTTGTGTTATGCGACAACCCGACAAGCAAACAAACAAACGCTAACGAAAACATAGCCTCCTTTACCGAGGTAATAATAATAATCAGTACAAAACGCAAATATACTTGTTGGCGGCAGAAATAAATTATGATTACGATGGTGTCATGTACATAGGCGTTGTAGACAAGCGTGATGGTACCTCTTACCTCTGACTAAACATAATGTGACAATTTACCTGTCAGAATTGAGATTCCAGACAAAGGGTAAATGTGTCGTAATTGTGGAATCATGTTCAGACGACAGCGTTGAATAAAAGGCATGGAATACACACTTTCACTCTAAGCAGCGGCTAGTGACCACAAGCCCAGATGACATAGTGTACTTTCAAGTAAAGTACGGGAGTTGTGTTTTTTAGTGGCAAAATTATTTTTATAAGGCCAATCACGTGACCCAATCAATGTGCCACGCATCAAGCGGGTTACATTCTACATAATATAATTTCGTAATATGGTACCGTTCTCCTAGTCAAACGTCCTCGTTCGGAAACAAAAACAAAGCAGCTGTTCTCACATTGAAATGAAAGCTACTCCAGTTAAAAAAACATCCATTAAAAGGCGGTGGTAGCCGCGCTGCGCATGTCAACATTTGTGTTGATAAACATTTGTTTCCTCTTCTACTAATATGAGTTTGGACTTTAGCGCGACGTCACTAATTACCGTTGATGACTCGTTCGACACCTTCCGAACACCAAATAAATTAACCAGTTAAAGCTTGGTAACGTTGTAGTTTGTGCTCGTCTATCCGTGCAACAGACAAAGTTGCCATATTGGTTCATATAAGACCCAAATTTCGCGCATGTGTGGCGCGACGACCACCGCCCTTTAAAATACAAAAAGGCAAAACATTATGATTTGTGCGTGAACATGTGCACCAATTTATAGGTGTGGCACTCTGTCTCTGGAACGGTGTTTTACAGATTCCGACCAATACTAATAATAAACAGAACCAAATAACAATAAATTGACATGTTAACATTTATATTTATAGATCCAGACAATTTGAAGCACGTAAAAATGAAGCTATCTCTCATCTCACAGTGCGGAGCGGTAAATCCAATATTATAGTAACGGAACTCACAACACACTCGCCAAGACTCTTCTTAGGCACGAGTACTCTTTAAATCAACAACCCTAAGCGACTGATACTTTTATTTTAAAATAGAATTCTGTCAAGAATGTTCACTGATCAAGCATGCGATATGGAGTAATACGTACGTGGTCGAGCCGCTCTTTTTCAGAATAATTTTAAAAAGTTAAAAAGTGCCTCTCAAACTTGAATTTATATCTTTAAAGGGCGGTGGTCGTCGTGCTACGCATGCGCGAGATATAAACAAAGATGGCGACTGTGACTGTGCGCAGACAAACGAGTACAAACTGAGATGTTACTAATCTGTAACTGTGCAATTTCTTTTGTGATTGGTAGGTGTCTAAGGAGTCACTGGTGGTTATTAGTGTACCTTGTACCTTGGTCAAAACACGTTCTCATGATTCCCACACATGCGCAGCGCGACGACCACTGCCCTTTGAACGAGCAAGATACATGAACTATTCTAAAAACAACACAATAATTGATATCTCTGAAAATATAACTAAAGATCACAAAAGTAGTTCTTGAATTCGACAATATGAATCCTACGTATCTCATACTTAAAGGATCCGTATTTCAGTGTTAGTTTTTCTTAATACTATGGCTTCATGTTATTCTCATAGCTTCTGCTTTTTTCATCCATGTTTGTTTGATTTTTACAATGCATCTCTTCAAAGTAGATTATTGCTTCTCACGGATTTACTTGATTCAGTTTCTTGCGCAGCGATGTTTCGCACCGTCTTTCTTGATGTTTTCCCGGAGTATTATACCTGTCATCGAGGAATTGGTCCTAATGGTAGAGGTGGCTCGCTTTGCATGGAGTACCATTCAGCGGGGACCAACACGCTAATAATGGATTGGGATCGAGATTCACATTAAATGTTGGCATTGTGGAAATTTATTTTTAACACGTCGAATACATTGCATAGAATATACACCTTTACTCGTGACGTCGGCTCGAACATGCCAAACCCAGTGAACACAGCACAGTGAACATTGAAGTCAATTACGAGAGGTGCGTGTCTAGTGTTCAGATACAAGTTATTACTTTAATATTAATCACGTGACCATCTAGCATGTGGTAGTTTGTCATTCAGATTTAGTGAGGAGTGTGACTGAGTGGACTTCTTCCAGTGTGCGATTGTTTGAATTTAGTTAATATAACGAGGGTTATGGCCGAGTAGACCGAGTTCTAGTATGTAGTGGTATGTAGTGTTACAGTATATGTAATGGTTCGCTGTTTAGATCTGATGATGAATGTGTTACAGAGTCAACACAATTCCAGTGTATGGTGGTTTTCCATCACTAGTTAGTCGTGGTATAATATAGTAGTTAGCCATGTTAGAATATAGTAGTTAGTCATGCAATAATATAGTAGTTAGTCATGCTGTATGATAGTAGTTGTTTGTGGTATAATATAGTAGTTCGTCATGGTATAATATAGTACGCAGTCTTGGTATAATATAGTAGATTATCATGTTATAATATAGCAGTTAGTAATTTTATAATAAAGTAGTTAGTCGTGGAATAATATAGTAGTTAGTCTTAATATAATTTAGTAGTTCGTCATGCTATAATATAGTAGTTAATCATGCTAATAAATAGGAGTTATTCGTGGTATAATATAGAGGTTATTCATTTTATAATATAGTAGTTAGTCATGTTATAATATAGTAGTTGTTTGTGGTATAATATAGTAGTTAGTAATGTTATAATATAGTAGTTAGTAATGTTATAATATAGTAGTTAGTCATGGTAATAAATAAGAGTTATTTGTGATATAATATAGAGGTTATTCATTTTATAATATAGTAGTTAGTCATGTTATAATATAGTAGTTGTTTGTGGTATAATATAGTAGTTAGTAATGTTATAATATAGTAGTTAGTCATGGTATAATATAGTAGTTAGTCATGTTATAATACAATAGTTATTATTTAGTCGTGGCATTATATAATAGTTAATCATGTTATAATATAGTACTTAGTCATGCTGTAAGATTGTTTGCGGTATAATATATATTAGTTATTCGTGGTATAATATAGTAATTATTCATGGTATAATATAGTAGTTAGTCAAGGTATAATATAGTTGATGACCACGTTATAATATAGTAGTTAATCATGCTATAATATAGTAGTTATTATTTAGTCGTGGCATTATATAGTAGTTAGTCGTGGTATAATATAGTAGTTAGTCGTGGTATAATATAGTAGTTAGTCATGTCATAATTTAATAGTTAATCATGTTATAATATAGTAATTAGTCATAATCATGGAGGTAATAAGATTACCTCCATTGTCATAATGTAAGATAGTAGTTGTTTGCGGTATAATTAAGTAGTTAGTCATGCTATAATATAGTAGTTAATATTGAGTCGTGGCATTATATAGTAGTTAGTCAATTCTATTATTGTATTACGATTTTTAATTTACGGATAAGTAAAACAAAATTACATTAATGGATGTGACTGATAACAGGCAGGCCAGTCACACTGGTTCTCACTAAAAGAGGTTACGACCCCCCCCCCCCCCCGCCAAATGCTAAGGAAAACTGAAACATATATACATATTTACATGAAACATTGTACAGCTATGCGGATCTGTTTGTGCAGGAATTTTACGACTGTATGCTTTTACTGACGTCAACCAAATTTGTTATATGAGAAGTTGGCACTCAATGCTTACAGGCACTACACCTTGTCTAAGGATGACCTGGAGGTACTTATGGCAAAGGGTAACCTCATTCTCCCAAGACCATTGACTCCACAACCGGATGTAGTTTATACACATTTAAATAACGTAAACACTGCCTTTATCAGGTAATAACTCACACGTGAGATTGAGTTGGTGCAAAGTTTTTATGACCGTATGATTTTACTGACGTCAACCAAACTTATTATGTGGGAAGTTGGCACCCAAGGCTTACAGGTACTACACCTTGCCAAAGGGTGACCTGGGGGTAGTTGTGGCAAAGGGTAACCTCATTCTCCAAGTATAGTATAGTATTATCCATGTCATACGATAATAGTAATCTTATACTATTGTAGTCCTTCATATTATAACAGAGTGGTCATTTTATATGATAGTAGTCAATCTTGCCATAACATGATACATATAATATTGTAGTAAGTGGTATAGTCTCGAATCAATTAGTGATATAGTCTCAATGCTAGTAGTGTTATAGTCTCAATGCTAGTAGTGTTATAGTTTCATATCTAGTAGTGTTATAGTCTCAATGCTAGAAGTGTTATGGTCTCAATGCTAGTAGTGGTATAGTCTAAATGCTAGTAGTGTTATAGTCTCAATGCTAGTAGTGTTATAGTTTCATATCTAGTAGTGTTATAGTCTCAATGCTAGAAGTGTTATGGTCTCAATGCTAGTAGTGGTATAGTCTAAATGCTAGTAGTGTTATAGTCTCAATGTAAGTAGTGGTATAGTCTCAATGCCAGTAGTGTTATAGTCTCATTGCTAGCAGTGGTATAGTTTCATAGCTAGTAGTGGTATAGTCTCCCAGCTAGTAGTGGTATAGTTTCATAGCTAGTAGGGTTATAGTCCCAGAGCTCGTAGTGTTATAGTCTCAATGCTAGTAGTGTTATAGTCTCAATGCTAGTAGTGTTATAGTCTCATATCCAGTAGTGTTATAGTCTCAATGTTAGTAGTGTTATAGTCTCATAGCTAGTAGTGTTATAGTCTCATAGCTAGTAAGTAGTGTTATAGTATCATAGCTAGTAGTGGTATAGTTTCATAGCTAGTAGTTGTATAATTTCATAGCTAGTAGTGGTATAGTTCCATAGCTAGTAGTGTTATAGTTTCATAGCTAGTAGTGGTATAGTTTCATAGCTAGTAGTGGTATAGTTTCATAGCTAGTAGTGGTATAATTTCATAGCTAGTAGTGGTATAGTCTCACAGCTAGTAGTGGTATAGTTTCATAGCTAGTAGTGTTATAGTCTCAATGTTAGTAGTGTTATAGTCTCATAGCTATTTGTGGTATAGTCTCATAGCTAGTAGTGTTATAGTCTCAGAGCTCGTAGTGTTGTAGCCTCAATGCTAGCTGTGTTATAGTCACAATGCTAGTAGTGTTATAGTCTCACAGCTAGTAGTGATATAGTTTCATAGCTAGTAGTGTTATAGTCTCAGAGCTCGTAGTGTTATAGTCTCAATGCTAGTAGTGTTATAGTCTCGGTGCTAGTAGAGTAATAGTCTCAATGCTGGTTGTGTTATAGTCTCAATGCTAGTAGTGTTACTGTCTCAATGCTAGTAGTGTTATAGTCTCAATGCTAGTAGTGTTATAGTCTCATAGCTAGGAGCGTTATAGTCTCAATGCTAGTAGTGTTATAGTCTCATAGCTAGTAGTGTTATTGTCTCAATGCTAGTAGTGATATCGTCTCACAGCTAGTAGTGGTATAGTTTCATAGCTAGTAGTGTTATAGTCCCAGAGCTCGTAGTGTTATTGTCTCATATCCAGTAGTGTTATAATCTCAATGCTAGTAGAGTAATAGTCTCAATGCTGGCTGTGTTATAGTCCCAGAGCTCGTAGTGTTATTGTCTCATATCCAGTAGAGTTATAGTCTCAATGCTAGTAATGTTATAGTCTCAATGCTAGTAGAGAATAGTCTCAATGCTGGTTGTGTTATAGTCTCAATGCTAGTAGTGTTATTGTCTCAATGCTTGTAGTGTTATAGTCTCATAGCTAGGAGCGTTATAGTCTCAATGCTAGTAGTGTTATTGTCTCATATCCAGTAGTGTTATAGTCTCAATGCTAGTAGTGTTATAGTCTCAATGCTAGTAGAGTAATAGTCTCAATGCTGGTTGTGTTATAGTCTCATATCTAGTAGTGATATAGTCTCATAGCTAGTAGTGCTATAGTCACATATCTAGTCGTGTTATAGTCTCAATGTTAGTAGTGTAATAGTCTCAATGCTAGTAGTGTTATAGTCTCAATGCTAGTAGTGTTATAGTCTCAATGCTAGTAGTGTTATAGTCTCATATCTAGTAGTGTTATTGTCTCAATGCTAGTTATGTTATAGTCTCATATCTAGTAGTGTTATTGTCTCAATGTTAGTAGTGTTATAGTCTCATATCTAGTAGTGTTATAGTCTCAATGTTAGTAGTGTTATAGTCTCATATCTAGTAGTGTTATTGTCTCAATGCTAGTAGTGTTATAGTCTCATTGCTAGGAGCGTTATAGTCTCAATGCTAGTAGTGTTATAGTCTCAATGCTAGTAGTTTTATAGTGTCATAGCTAGTAGTGCTATAGTGTCATAGCTAGTAGTGGTATAGTTTCATAGCTAGTAGTGGTATAGTCTCACAGCTAGTAGTGGTATAGTTTCATAGCTACTAGTGTTATAGTCCCAGAGCTCGTAGTTTTATCGTCTCATATCCAGTAGTATTATAGTCTCATAGCTAGTAGTGTTATAGTCTCAGAGCTCGTAGTGTTGTAGTCTCAATGCTAGTTGTGTTATATTCACAATGTTAGTAGTGTTATAGTCTCATAGCTATTTGTGGTATAGTCTCATAGCTAGTAGTGTTATAGTCTCAGAGCTCGTAGTGTTGTAGTCTCAATGCTAGTAGTGTTATAGTCTCAATGCTAGTAGTGTTATAGTCTCATATCTAGTAGTGATATAGTCTCATAGCTAGTAGTGCTATAGTCACATATCTCGTCGTCTTATAGTCTTAATGCTAGTAGTGTTATAGTCTCAATGCTAGTAGTGTTATATCTCAATGCTTGTAGTGTTATAGTCTCAGAGCTCGTAGTGTTGTAGACTCAATGCTAGTTGTGTTATAGTCACAATGCTAGCAGTGTAATAGTCTCAATGCTGGTTGTGTTGTAGTCATGGAGCTAGTAGTGTTATCGTATCAATGCTAGTAGTGATATAGTCTCATAGCTAGTAGTGCTATAGTCACATATCTCGTCGTCTTATAGTCTTAATGCTAGTAGTGTTATAGTCTCAATGCTAGTAGTGTTATAGTCTCAGAGCTCGTAGTGTTGTAGACTCAATGCTAGTTGTGTTATAGTCACAATGCTAGCAGTGTAATAGTCTCAATGCTGATTGTGTTGGAGTCATGGAGCTAGTAGTGTTATCGTATCAATGCTAGTAGTGTTATTGTCTCAATGCTAGTAGTGTTATAGTATCATAGCTAGGAGCGTCAGAGTCTCATAGCTAGTAGTGTTATAGTCTCATATCTAGTAGTGTTATCGTCTCAGTGCTAGTAGTGTTATAGTCTCATATCTTAGTAGTGTTATTGTCTCAATGCTAGTAGTGTTATTGTCTCATAGCTAGGAGCGTTATAGTCTCAATGCTAGTAGTGTTATTATCTCATAGCTAGTAGGGTTATTGTCTCAATGCCAGTAGTGTTATTGTCTCATAGCTAGTAGTGTTATAGTCTCAATGCTAGTAGTGTTATAGTCTCATATCTAGTAGTGTTATAGTCTCAATGCTAGAAGTGTTATGGTCTCAATGCTAGTAGTGGTATAGTCTAAATGCTAGTAGTGTTATAGTCTCAATGTAAGTAGTGGTATAGTCTCAATGCCAGTAGTGTTATAGTCTCATTGCTAGCAGTGGTATAGTTTCATAGCTAGTAGTGGTATAGTCTCCCAGCTAGTAGTGGTATAGTTTCATAGCTAGTAGTGTTATAGTCCCAGAGCTCGTAGTGTTATAGTCTCAATGCTAGTAGTGTTATAGTCTCAATGCTAGTAGTGTTATAGTCTCATATCCAGTAGTGTTATAGTCTCAATGTTAGTAGTGTTATAGTCTCATAGCTAGTAGTGTTATAGTCTCATAGCTAGTAAGTAGTGTTATAGTATCATAGCTAGTAGTGGTATAGTTTCATAGCTAGTAGTTGTATAATTTCATAGCTAGTAGTGGTATAGTTCCATAGCTAGTAGTGTTATAGTTTCATAGCTAGTAGTGGTATAGTTTCATAGCTAGTAGTGGTATAGTTTCATAGCTAGTAGTGGTATAATTTCATAGCTAGTAGTGGTATAGTCTCACAGCTAGTAGTGGTATAGTTTCATAGCTAGTAGTGTTATAGTCTCAATGTTAGTAGTGTTATAGTCTCATAGCTATTTGTGGTATAGTCTCATAGCTAGTAGTGTTATAGTCTCAGAGCTCGTAGTGTTGTAGCCTCAATGCTAGTTGTGTTATAGTCACAATGCTAGTAGTGTTATAGTCTCACAGCTAGTAGTGGTATAGTTTCATAGCTAGTAGTGTTATAGTCTCAGAGCTCGTAGTGTTATAGTCTCAATGCTAGTAGTGTTATAGTCTCGGTGCTAGTAGAGTAATAGTCTCAATGCTGGTTGTGTTATAGTCTCAATGCTAGTAGTGTTACTGTCTCAATGCTAGTAGTGTTATAGTCTCAATGCTAGTAGTGTTATAGTCTCATAGCTAGGAGCGTTATAGTCTCAATGCTAGTAGTGTTATAGTCTCATAGCTAGTAGTGTTATTGTCTCAATGCTAGTAGTGATATCGTCTCACAGCTAGTAGTGGTATAGTTTCATAGCTAGTAGTGTTATAGTCCCAGAGCTCGTAGTGTTATTGTCTCATATCCAGTAGTGTTATAATCTCAATGCTAGTAGAGTAATAGTCTCAATGCTGGCTGTGTTATAGTCCCAGAGCTCGTAGTGTTATTGTCTCATATCCAGTAGAGTTATAGTCTCAATGCTAGTAATGTTATAGTCTCAATGCTAGTAGAGAATAGTCTCAATGCTGGTTGTGTTATAGTCTCAATGCTAGTAGTGTTATTGTCTCAATGCTTGTAGTGTTATAGTCTCATAGCTAGGAGCGTTATAGTCTCAATGCTAGTAGTGTTATTGTCTCATATCCAGTAGTGTTATAGTCTCAATGCTAGTAGTGTTATAGTCTCAATGCTAGTAGAGTAATAGTCTCAATGCTGGTTGTGTTATAGTCTCATATCTAGTAGTGATATAGTCTCATAGCTAGTAGTGCTATAGTCACATATCTAGTCGTGTTATAGTCTCAATGTTAGTAGTGTAATAGTCTCAATGCTAGTAGTGTTATAGTCTCAATGCTAGTAGTGTTATAGTCTCAATGCTAGTAGTGATATAGTCTCATATCTAGTCGTGTTATAGTCTCAATGTTAGTAGTGTTATAGTCTCATATCTAGTAGTGTTATTGTCTCATTGCTAGTTATGTTATAGTCTCATATCTAGTAGTGTTATTGTCTCAATGCTAGTAGTGTTATAGTCTCATTGCTAGGAGCGTTATAGTCTCAATGCTAGTAGTGTTATAGTGTCATAGCTAGTAGTGCTATAGTGTCATAGCTAGTAGTGGTATAGTTTCATAGCTAGTAGTGGTATAGTCTCAGAGCTCGTAGTGTTGTAGACTCAATGCTAGTTGTGTTATAGTCACAATGCTAGCAGTGTAATAGTCTCAATGCTGGTTGTGTTGTAGTCATGGAGCTAGTAGTGTTATCGTATCAATGCTAGTAGTGATATAGTCTCATAGCTAGTAGTGCTATAGTCACATATCTCGTCGTCTTATAGTCTTAATGCTAGTAGTGTAATAGTCTCAATGCTAGTTATGTTATATTCACAATGTTAGTAGTGTTATAGTCTCATAGCTATTTGTGGTATAGTCTCATAGCTAGTAGTGTTATAGTCTCAGAGCTCGTAGTGTTGTAGTCTCAATGCTAGTAGTGTTATAGTCTCAATGCTAGTAGTGTTATAGTCTCATATCTAGTAGTGATATAGTCTCATAGCTAGTAGTGCTATAGTCACATAACTCGTCGTCTTATAGTCTTAATGCTAGTAGTGTTATAGTCTCAATGCTAGTAGTGTTATATCTCAATGCTTGTAGTGTTATAGTCTCAGAGCTCGTAGTGTTGTAGACTCAATGCTAGTTGTGTTATAGTCACAATGCTAGCAGTGTAATAGTCTCAATGCTGATTGTGTTGGAGTCATGGAGCTAGTAGTGTTATCGTATCAATGCTAGTAGTGTTATTGTCTCAATGCTAGTAGTGTTATAGTATCATAGCTAGGAGCGTCAGAGTCTCATAGCTAGTAGTGTTATAGTCTCATATCTAGTAGTGTTATCGTCTCAGTGCTAGTAGTGTTATAGTCTCATATCTTAGTAGTGTTATTGTCTCAATGCTAGTAGTGTTATTGTCTCATAGCTAGGAGCGTTATAGTCTCAATGCTAGTAGTGTTATTATCTCATAGCTAGTAGGGTTATTGTCTCAATGCCAGTAGTGTTATTGTCTCATAGCTAGTAGTGTTATAGTTTCATAGCTAGTAGTGGTATAGTTTCATAGCTAGTAGTGGTATAGTTTCATAGCTAGTAGTGGTATAATTTCATAGCTAGTAGTGGTATAGTCTCACAGCTAGTAGTGGTATAGTTTCATAGCTAGTAGTGTTATAGTCTCAATGTTAGTAGTGTTATAGTCTCATAGCTATTTGTGGTATAGTCTCATAGCTAGTAGTGTTATAGTCTCAGAGCTCGTAGTGTTGTAGCCTCAATGCTAGTTGTGTTATAGTCACAATGCTAGTAGTGTTATAGTCTCACAGCTAGTAGTGGTATAGTTTCATAGCTAGTAGTGTTATAGTCTCAGAGCTCGTAGTGTTATAGTCTCAATGCTAGTAGTGTTATAGTCTCGGTGCTAGTAGAGTAATAGTCTCAATGCTGGTTGTGTTATAGTCTCAATGCTAGTAGTGTTACTGTCTCAATGCTAGTAGTGTTATAGTCTCAATGCTAGTAGTGTTATAGTCTCATAGCTAGGAGCGTTATAGTCTCAATGCTAGTAGTGTTATAGTCTCATAGCTAGTAGTGTTATTGTCTCAATGCTAGTAGTGATATCGTCTCACAGCTAGTAGTGGTATAGTTTCATAGCTAGTAGTGTTATAGTCCCAGAGCTCGTAGTGTTATTGTCTCATATCCAGTAGTGTTATAATCTCAATGCTAGTAGAGTAATAGTCTCAATGCTGGCTGTGTTATAGTCCCAGAGCTCGTAGTGTTATTGTCTCATATCCAGTAGAGTTATAGTCTCAATGCTAGTAATGTTATAGTCTCAATGCTAGTAGAGAATAGTCTCAATGCTGGTTGTGTTATAGTCTCAATGCTAGTAGTGTTATTGTCTCAATGCTTGTAGTGTTATAGTCTCATAGCTAGGAGCGTTATAGTCTCAATGCTAGTAGTGTTATTGTCTCATATCCAGTAGTGTTATAGTCTCAATGCTAGTAGTGTTATAGTCTCAATGCTAGTAGAGTAATAGTCTCAATGCTGGTTGTGTTATAGTCTCATATCTAGTAGTGATATAGTCTCATAGCTAGTAGTGCTATAGTCACATATCTAGTCGTGTTATAGTCTCAATGTTAGTAGTGTAATAGTCTCAATGCTAGTAGTGTTATAGTCTCAATGCTAGTAGTGTTATAGTCTCAATGCTAGTAGTGATATAGTCTCATATCTAGTCGTGTTATAGTCTCAATGTTAGTAGTGTTATAGTCTCATATCTAGTAGTGTTATTGTCTCATTGCTAGTTATGTTATAGTCTCATATCTAGTAGTGTTATTGTCTCAATGCTAGTAGTGTTATAGTCTCATTGCTAGGAGCGTTATAGTCTCAATGCTAGTAGTGTTATAGTGTCATAGCTAGTAGTGCTATAGTGTCATAGCTAGTAGTGGTATAGTTTCATAGCTAGTAGTGGTATAGTCTCAGAGCTCGTAGTGTTGTAGACTCAATGCTAGTTGTGTTATAGTCACAATGCTAGCAGTGTAATAGTCTCAATGCTGGTTGTGTTGTAGTCATGGAGCTAGTAGTGTTATCGTATCAATGCTAGTAGTGATATAGTCTCATAGCTAGTAGTGCTATAGTCACATATCTCGTCGTCTTATAGTCTTAATGCTAGTAGTGTAATAGTCTCAATGCTAGTTATGTTATATTCACAATGTTAGTAGTGTTATAGTCTCATAGCTATTTGTGGTATAGTCTCATAGCTAGTAGTGTTATAGTCTCAGAGCTCGTAGTGTTGTAGTCTCAATGCTAGTAGTGTTATAGTCTCAATGCTAGTAGTGTTATAGTCTCATATCTAGTAGTGATATAGTCTCATAGCTAGTAGTGCTATAGTCACATATCTCGTCGTCTTATAGTCTTAATGCTAGTAGTGTTATAGTCTCAATGCTAGTAGTGTTATATCTCAATGCTTGTAGTGTTATAGTCTCAGAGCTCGTAGTGTTGTAGACTCAATGCTAGTTGTGTTATAGTCACAATGCTAGCAGTGTAATAGTCTCAATGCTGATTGTGTTGGAGTCATGGAGCTAGTAGTGTTATCGTATCAATGCTAGTAGTGTTATTGTCTCAATGCTAGTAGTGTTATAGTATCATAGCTAGGAGCGTCAGAGTCTCATAGCTAGTAGTGTTATAGTCTCATATCTAGTAGTGTTATCGTCTCAGTGCTAGTAGTGTTATAGTCTCATATCTTAGTAGTGTTATTGTCTCAATGCTAGTAGTGTTATTGTCTCATAGCTAGGAGCGTTATAGTCTCAATGCTAGTAGTGTTATTATCTCATAGCTAGTAGGGTTATTGTCTCAATGCCAGTAGTGTTATTGTCTCATAGCTAGTAGTGTTATAGTCTCAATGCTAGTAGTGTTATAGTCTCATATCTAGTAGTGTTATTGTCTCAATGCTAGTAGTATTATAGTCTCATATCTAGTAGTGTTATTGTCTCAATGCTAGTAGTGTTATAGTGTCATAGCTAGTAGTGTTATAGTCTCATATCTAGTAGTGTTATAGTCTCAATGCTAGTAGTGTTATAGTGTCATAGCTAGTAGTGTTATAGTCTCATATCTAGTAGTGTTATAGTGTCATAGCTAGTAGTGGTATAGTTTCATAGCTAGTAGTGGTATAGTCTCACAGCTAGTAGTGGTATAGTTTCATAGCTACTAGTGTTATAGTCCCAGAGCTCGTAGTTTTATCGTCTCATATCCAGTAGTATTATAGTCTCAATGCTAGTAGTGTTATAGTCTCAATGTTAGTAGTGTTATAGTCACATAGCTATTTGCGGTATAATCTCATAGCTAGTAGTGTTATAGTCTCAGAGCTCGTAGTGTTGTAGTCTCAATGCTAGTTGAGTTATAGTCACAATGCTAGCAGTGTAATAGTCTCAATGGTGGTTGTGTTGTAGTCATGGAGCTATTAGTGTTATTGTCTCAATGCTAATAGTGTTATAGTATCATAGCTAGGAGCGTTATACTCTCATAGCTAGTAGTGTTATAGTCTCATATCTAGTAGTGTTATCGTCTCAATGCTAGTAGTGGTATAGTCTCAAAGCTAGTAGCGTATAGTCTCAATGCTAGTAGTGTTATAGTCTCGTAGCTAGTAGTGTTATAGTCTCAATGCTAGTAGTGTTATAGTCTCATATCTAGTAGTGTTATCGTCTCAATGCTAGTAGTGGTATAGTCTCATATCTAGTAGTGTTATAGTCTCAATGCTAGTAGTGTTATAGTCTCAAAGCTAGTAGTGTTATAGTCTCAATGCTAGTAGTGTTATAGTCTCAATGCTAGTAGTGTTATAGTCTCAATGCTAGTAGTGTTATAGTCTCAATGCTAGTAGTGTTATAGTCTCAATGCTAGTAGTGTTATAGTCTCAATGCTAGTAGTGTTATAGTCTCAATGTTAGTAGTGTTATAGTCACATAGCTATTTGTGGTATAATCTCATAGCTAGTAGTGTTATAGTCTCAGAGCTCGTAGTGTTGTAGTCTCAATGCTAGTTGTGTTATAGTCACAATGCTAGCAGTGTAATAGTCTCAATGGTGGTTGTGTTGTAGTCATGGAGCTAGTAGTGTTATTGTCTCAATGCTAGTAGTGTTATTGACTCAATGCTAATAGTGTTATAGTATCATAGCTAGGAGCGTTATACTCTCATAGCTAGTAGTGTTATAGTCTCATATCTAGTAGTGTTATCGTCTAAATGCTAGTAGTGGTATAGTCTCAATGCTAGTAGTATTATAGTCTCATATCTAGTAGTGTTATAGTCTCAATGCTAGTAGTGTTATAGTATCATCGCTATGAGCGTTATAGTCTCATAGCTAGTAGTGTTATAGTCTCATATCTAGTAGTGTTATTGTCTCAATGCTAGTAGTGCTATAATCTCATAGCTAGTAGTGTTATTGTCTCAATGCCAGTAGTGTTATAGTCTCATAGCTAGTAGTGTTATAGTCTCAATGCTAGTAGTGTTATAGTCTCATATCTAGTAGTGTTATTGTCTCAATGCTAGTAGTGTTATAGTCTCATAGATAGGGGCGTTATAGTCTCATAGCTAGTAGTGTTATAGTCTCAATGCTAGTAGTGGTATAGTCTCATATCTAGTAGTGTTATAGTCTCAATGCTAGTAGTGTTATAGTCTCAATGCTAGGAGTGTTATAGTCTCAATGCTAGTAGTGTTATAGTCTCATATCTAGTAGTGTTATAGTCTCAATGCTAGTAGTGTTATAGTCTCATATCTAGTAGTGTTATTGTCTCAGTGCTAGTTGTGTTATAGTCTCATATCTAGTAGTGTTATAGTCTCAATGCTAGTAGTGTTATAGTCTCATATCTAGTAGTGTTATTGTCTCAATGCTAGTTGTGTTATAGTCTCATATCTAGTAGTGTTATAGTATCATAGCTAGGAGCGTTATACTCTCATAGCTAGTAGTGTTATAGTCTCATATCTAGTAGTGTTATCGTCTCAATGCTAGTAGTGGTATAGTCTCATATCTAGTAGTGTTATAGTCTCAATGCTAGTAGTGTTATAGTCTCAAAGCTAGTAGTGTATAGTCTCAATGCTAGTAGTGTTATAGTCTCAATGCTAGTAGTGTTATAGTCTCAATGCTAGTAGTGTTATAGTCTCAATGCTAGTAGTGTTATAGTCTCAATGCTAGTAGAGTTATAGTCTCATATCTAGTAGTGCTATAGTCTCATATCTATTCGTGTTATAGTCTCAATGTTAGTAGTGTTATAGTCACATAGCTATTTGTGGTATAATCTCATAGCTAGTAGTGTTATAGTCTCAGAGCTCGTAGTGTTGTAGTCTCAATGCTAGTTGTGTTATAGTCACAATGCTAGCAGTGTAATAGTCTCAATGGTGGTTGTGTTGTAGTCATGGAGCTAGTAGTGTTATTGTCTCAATGCTAGTAGTGTTATTGACTCAATGCTAATAGTGTTATAGTATCATAGCTAGGAGCGTTATACTCTCATAGCTAGTAGTGTTATAGTCTCATATCTAGTAGTGTTATCGTCTCAATGCTAGTAGTGTTATAGTCTCAATGCAGTAGTGTTATTGTCTCAATGCTAGTAGTGTTATAGTATCATCGCTATGAGCGTTATAGTCTCATAGCTAGTAGTGTTATAGTCTCATATCTAGTAGTGTTATTGTCTCAATGCTAGTAGTGCTATAATCTCATAGCTAGTAGTGTTATTGTCTCAATGCCAGTAGTGTTATAGTCTCATAGCTAGTAGTGTTATAGTCTCAATGCTAGTAGTGTTATAGTCTCATATCTAGTAGTGTTATTGTATCAATGCTAGTAGTGTTATAGTCTCATAGATAGGGGCGTTATAGTCTCATAGCTAGTAGTGTTATAGTCTCAATGCTAGTAGTGGTATAGTCTCATATCTAGTAGTGTTATAGTCTCAATGCTAGTAGTATTATAGTCTCATATCTAGTAGTGTTATTGTCTCAATGCTAGTAGTGTTATAGTCTCATATCTAGTAGTGTTATAGTCTCAATGCTAGTAGTGTTATAGTCTCATATCTAGTAGTGTTATTGTCTCAATGCTAGTAGTGTTATAGTCTCATAGATAGGGGCGTTATAGTCTCATAGCTAGTAGTGTTATAGTCTCAATGCTAGTAGTGGTATAGTCTCATATCTAGTAGTGTTATTGTCTCAATGCTAGTAGTGGTATAGTCTCAAAGCTAGTAGTGTTATAGTCTCAATGCTAGTAGTGTTATAGTCTCAATGCTAGTAGTGTTATAGTCTCATATCTAGTAGTGTTATTGTCTCAATGCTAGTAGTGTTATAGTCTCATATCTAGTAGTGTTATAGTCTCAATGCTAGTAGTGTTATAGTCTCATATCTAGTAGTGTTATTGTCTCAATGCTAGTTGTGTTATAGTCTCATATCTAGTAGTGTTATTGTCTCAATGCTAGTAGTGTTATTATTTCAATGCTAGTAGTGTTATAGTCTCATATCTAGTAGTGTTATAGTCTCATAGCTAGTAGTGTTATAGTATCATAGCTAGTAGTGGTATAGTCTCATAGCTAGTAGTGGTATAGTTTCATAGCTAGTAGTGGTATAGTCTCACAGCTAGTAGTGGTATAGTTTCATAGCTAGTAGTGTTATAGTCCCAGAGCTCGTAGTGTTATTGTCTCATATCCAGTAGTTTTATAGACTCAATGCTAGTAGTGTTATAGTTTCAATGCTAGTAGTGTTATAGTCTCATAGCTAGGAGCGTTATAGTCTCAATGCTAGTAGTGTTATAGTCTCATATCTAGTAGTGTTATAGTCTCATAGCTAGTAGTGTTATAGTATCATAGCTTGTAGCGGTATAGTCTCATAGCTAGTAGTGGTATAGTTTCATAGCTTGTAGTGTTATAGTCCCAGAGCTCGTAGTGTTATTGTCTCATATCCAGTAGTGTTATAGTCTCAATGCTAGTAGTTTTATATACTCAATGCTAGTAGTGTTATAGTCTCAATGCAAGTAGTGTTATATCTCACTGCTAGTAGTATTATAGTCTCAATGCCAGTAGTGTTATAGTCTCAATGCTAGTAGTGTTATTGTCTCAATGCTAGTTGTGTTATAGTCTCATATCTAGTAGTGTTATTGTCTCAATGCTAGTAGTGTTATTGTCTCAATGCTAGTAGTGTTATAGTCTCATATCTAGTAGTGTTATAGTCTCATAGCTAGTAGTGGTATAGTCTCATAACTAGTAGTGGTATAGTTTCATAGCTAGTAGTGGTATAGTCTCACAGCTAGTAGCGGTATAGTTTCATAGCTAGTAGTGTTATGGTCCCAGAGCTCGTAGTGTTATTGTCTCATATTCAGTAGTGTTATAGTCTCAATGCTAGTAGTTTTATAGTCTCAATGCTAGTAGTGTTACAGTCTCAATGCTAGTAGTGTTATATCTCAATGCTAGTAGTATTATAGTCTCAATGCTAGTAGTGTTATAGTCTCAATGCTAGTAGTGTTATAGTCTCAATGCCAGTAGTGTTATAGTCTCAATGCTAGTAGTGTTATAGTCTCATATCTAGATGTGTTATAGTCTCATAGCTAGTAGTGTTATAGTATGATAGCTTGTAGTGGTATAGTCTCATAGCTAGTAGTGGTATAGATTCATAGCTAGTAGTGGTATAGTCTCACAGCTAGTAGTGGTATAGTTTCATGGCTAGTAGTGTTATAGTCCCAGAGCTCGTAGTGTTATTGTCTCATATCCAGTTGTGTTATAGTCTCAATGCTAGTAGTTGTATAGTTTCATGGCTAGTAGTGTTATAGTCCCAGAGCTCGTAGTGTTATTGTCTCATATCCAGTAGGTTTATAATCTCAATGCTAGTAGTATTATAGTCTCAATGCTAGTAGTGTTATAGTCTCAATGCTAGTAGTGGTATAGTTTCATGAGTAGTAGTGTTATAGTCTCAATGCTAGTAGTGTTATAGTCTCATATCTAGTAGTGTTATTGTCTCAATGCTAGTAGTGTTATCGTCTCAATGCTAGTAGTGTTATAGTCCCAGAGCTCGTAGTGTTATTGTCTCATATCCAGTAGTTTTATAGTCTCAATGCTAGTAGTGTTATAGTCTCAATGCTAGAAGTGTTATATCTCAATACGAGTAGTATTATAGTCTCAATGCTAGTAGTGTTATTGTCTCAATGCGAGTAGTGTTATAGTCTCAATGCTAGTAGTGTTATAGTCTCATAGCTAGTAGTGTTATAGTTTCATAGCTAGTAGTGTTATAGTCTCAATGCTAGTAGTGGTATAGTTTCATGGCTAGTAGTGTTATAGTCCCAGAGCTCGTAGTGTTATTGTCTCATATCCAGTAGTGGTATAGTCTCACAGCTAGTAGTGGTATAGTATCATGGCTAGTAGTGGTATAGTCTCACAGCTAGTAGTGGTATAATTTCATAGCTAGTAATGGTATAGTCTCACAGCTAGTAGTGGTATAGTTTCATGGCTTGTAGTGTTATAGTCCCAGAGCTCGTAGTGTTATTGTCGCATATCCAGTAGTGGTATAGTCTCACAGCTAGTAGTGGTATAGTTTCATGGCTAGTAGTGTTATAGTCCCCGAGCTCGTAGTGTTATTGTCTCATATCCAGTAGTGGTATAGTCTCACAGCTAGTAGCGGTATAGTTTCATGGCTAGTAGTGTTATAGTCCCAGAGCTCGTAGTGTTATTGTCTCATATCCAGTAGTGGTATAGTCTCACAGCTAGTAGTGGTATAGTTTCATGGCTAGTAGTGGTATAGTCTCACAGCTAGTAGTGGTATAGTTTCATAGCTAGTAGTGGTATAGTTTCACAGCTAGTAGTGGTATAGTTTCATGGCTAGTAGTGTTATAGTCCCAGAGCTCGTAGTGTTATTGTCTCATATCCAGTAGTGGTATAGTCTCACAGCTAGTAGTGGTATAGTTTCATGGCTAGTAGTGTTATAGTCCCCGAGCTCGTAGTGTTATTGTCTCATATCCAGTAGTTTTATAGTCTCAATGCTAGTAGTGTTATAGTCTCAATGCTAGTAGTGTTATATCTCAATGCTAGTAGTATTATAGTCTCAATGCTAGTAGTGTTATTGTCTCAATGCTAGTAGTGTTATAGTCTCATATCTAGTAGTGTTATAGTCTCATAGCTAGTAGTGTTATAGTATCATAGCTAGTAGTGTTATAGTCTCAATGCTAGTAGTTTTATAGTCTCAATGTTAGTAGTGTTATAGTCTCAATGCTAGTAGTGTTATAGTCTCATATCTAGTTGTGTTATAGTCTCATATCTAGTTGTGTTATAGTCTCATAGCTAGTAGTGTTATAGTATCATAGCTAGTAGTGGTATAGTCTCATAGAGAGTAGTGGTATAGTTTCATAGCTAGTAGTGGTATAGTCTCACAGCTAGTAGTGGTATAGTTTCATAGCTAGTAGTGTTATAGTCCCAGAGCTCATAGTGTTATTGTCTCATATCCAGTAGTGTTATAGTCTCAATGCTAGTAGTGTTATAGTCTCAATGCTAGTGCTGTTATATCTCAATGCTAGTAGTATTATAGTCTCAATGCTAGTAGTGTTATAGTCTCAATGCTAATAGTGTTATAGTCTCAAAGCTAGTAGTGTTATAGTATCATAGCTAGTAGTGTTATAGTGTCAATGCTAGTAGTGTTATAGTCTCAATGCTAGTAGTGGTATAGTCTCAATGCTAGTAGTGTTATAGTCTCACATCTAGTAGTGTTATAGTCTCAATGCTATTAGTGTTATAGTCTCAATGCTAGTAGTGTTATAGTCTCAATGCTAGTAGTGTTATAGTCTCATAGCTAGTAGTGTTATAGTCTCAAAGTTAGTAGTGGTATAGTCTCAATCCTAGCAGTGTTATAGTCTCACATCTAGTAGTGTTATAGTCTCAATGCTATTAGTGTTATAGTCTCAATGCTAGTAGTGTTATAGTCTCAATGCTAGTAGTGTTATAGTCTCAATGCTAGTAGTGTTATATCTCAATGCTAGTAGTGTTATAGTCTCAATGCTAGTAGTGTTATATCTCAATGCTAGTAGTGTTATAGTCTCAATGCTAGTAGTGTTATATCTCAATGCTAGTAGTGTTATAGTCTCAATGCTAGTAGTGTTATATCTCAATGCTAGTAGTGTTATAGTCTCAATGCTAGTAGTGTTATAGTCTCACAGCTAGTAGTGTTATAGTCTCAAAGCTAGTAATGCTATAGTCTCAATGCTAGGAGTGTTATAGTCTCAGTGCTAGAAGTGTTATAGTCTCAATGCTAGTAGTGTTATAGTCTCAAAGCTAGTAGTGTTATAGTCTCAATGCTAGTAGTGTTATAGTCTCAATGCTAGTAGTGTTATAGTCTCAAAGCTAGTAATGCTATAGTCTCAATGCTAGGAGTGTTATAGTCTCAGTGCTAGAAGTGTTATAGTCTCAATGCTAGCAGTGTTATAGTCTTTTAGCTAATAGTGTTATAGTCTCAATGTTAGTAGTATTATAGTCTCATAGCTAGTAGTGTTATAGTATCAATGCTAGTAGTGTTATAGTCTCAATGCTAGTAGTGTTATAGTCTCAATGCTAGTAGTGTTATAGTCTTATATCAAGTAGTGTTATAGTCTCAATGCTAGTAGTGGTATAGTATCATAGCTAGTAGTGTTATAGTCTCAATGCTAGTAGTGTTACAATCTCAATGCTAGTAGTGGTATAGTCTCATATCTAGTAGTGTTATAGTCTCAATGCTAGTAGTGGTATAGTATCATAGCTAGTAGTGTTATAGTCCCCGAGCTCGTAGTGTTATTGTCTCATATCCAGTAGTGGTATAGTCTCACAGCTAGTAGCGGTATAGTTTCATGGCTAGTAGTGTTATAGTCCCAGAGCTCGTAGTGTTATTGTCTCATATCCAGTAGTGGTATAGTCTCACAGCTAGTAGTGGTATAGTTTCATGGCTAGTAGTGGTATAGTCTCACAGCTAGTAGTGGTATAGTTTCATAGCTAGTAGTGGTATAGTTTCACAGCTAGTAGTGGTATAGTTTCATGGCTAGTAGTGTTATAGTCCCAGAGCTCGTAGTGTTATTGTCTCATATCCAGTAGTGGTATAGTCTCACAGCTAGTAGTGGTATAGTTTCATGGCTAGTAGTGTTATAGTCCCCGAGCTCGTAGTGTTATTGTCTCATATCCAGTAGTTTTATAGTCTCAATGCTAGTAGTGTTATAGTCTCAATGCTAGTAGTGTTATATCTCAATGCTAGTAGTATTATAGTCTCAATGCTAGTAGTGTTATTGTCTCAATGCTAGTAGTGTTATAGTCTCATATCTAGTAGTGTTATAGTCTCATAGCTAGTAGTGTTATAGTATCATAGCTAGTAGTGTTATAGTCTCAATGCTAGTAGTTTTATAGTCTCAATGTTAGTAGTGTTATAGTCTCAATGCTAGTAGTGTTATAGTCTCATATCTAGTTGTGTTATAGTCTCATATCTAGTTGTGTTATAGTCTCATAGCTAGTAGTGTTATAGTATCATAGCTAGTAGTGGTATAGTCTCATAGATAGTAGTGGTATAGTTTCATAGCTAGTAGTGGTATAATCTCACAGCTAGTAGTGGTATAGTTTCATAGCTAGTAGTGTTATAGTCCCAGAGCTCATAGTGTTATTGTCTCATATCCAGTAGTGTTATAGTCTCAATGCTAGTAGTGTTATAGTCTCAATGCTAGTGCTGTTATATCTCAATGCTAGTAGTATTATAGTCTCAATGCTAGTAGTGTTATAGTCTCAATGCTAATAGTGTTATAGTCTCAAAGCTAGTAGTGTTATAGTATCATAGCTAGTAGTGTTATAGTGTCAATGCTAGTAGTGTTATAGTCTCAATGCTAGTAGTGGTATAGTCTCAATGCTAGTAGTGTTATAGTCTCACATCTAGTAGTGTTATAGTCTCAATGCTATTAGTGTTATAGTCTCAATGCTAGTAGTGTTATAGTCTCAATGCTAGTAGTGTTATAGTCTCATAGCTAGTAGTGTTATAGTCTCAAAGTTAGTAGTGGTATAGTCTCAATCCTAGCAGTGTTATAGTCTCACATCTAGTAGTGTTATAGTCTCAATGCTATTAGTGTTATAGTCTCAATGCTAGTAGTGTTATAGTCTCAATGCTAGTAGTGTTATAGTCTCAATGCTAGTAGTGTTATATCTCAATGCTAGTAGTGTTATAGTCTCAATGCTAGTAGTGTTATATCTCAATGCTAGTAGTGTTATAGTCTCAATGCTAGTAGTGTTATATCTCAATGCTAGTAGTGTTATAGTCTCAATGCTAGTAGTGTTATATCTCAATGCTAGTAGTGTTATAGTCTCAATGCTAGTAGTGTTATAGTCTCACAGCTAGTAGTGTTATAGTCTCAAAGCTAGTAATGCTATAGTCTCAATGCTAGGAGTGTTATAGTCTCAGTGCTAGAAGTGTTATAGTCTCAATGCTAGTAGTGTTATAGTCTCAAAGCTAGTAGTGTTATAGTCTCAATGCTAGTAGTGTTATAGTCTCAATGCTAGTAGTGTTATAGTCTCAAAGCTAGTAATGCTATAGTCTCAATGCTAGGAGTGTTATAGTCTCAGTGCTAGAAGTGTTATAGTCTCAATGCTAGCAGTGTTATAGTCTTTTAGCTAATAGTGTTATAGTCTCAATGTTAGTAGTATTATAGTCTCATAGCTAGTAGTGTTATAGTATCAATGCTAGTAGTGTTATAGTCTCAATGCTAGTAGTGTTATAGTCTCAATGCTAGTAGTGTTATAGTCTTATATTAAGTAGTGTTATAGTCTCAATGCTAGTAGTGGTATAGTATCATAGCTAGTAGTGTTATAGTCTCAATGCTAGTAGTGTTACAATCTCAATGCTAGTAGTGGTATAGTCTCATATCTAGTAGTGTTATAGTCTCAATGCTAGTAGTGGTATAGTATCATAGCTAGTAGTGTTATAGCCCCAATGCTAGTAGTGTTATAGTCTCAATGCTAGTAGTGTTATAGTCTCATATCTAGTAGTGTTATAGTCTCAATGCTAGTAGTGGTATAGTATCATAGCTAGTAGTGTTATAGTCCCAATGCTAGTAGTGTTATAGTCTCAATGCTAGTAGTGTTATAGTCTCAATGCTAGTAGTGGTATAGTCTCAATGCTAGTAGTGTTATAGTCTCAATGCTAGTAGTTTTATAGTCTCAATGCTAGTAGTGTTATAGTCTCAATGCTAGTAGTGTTATAGTCCCAATGCTAGTAGTGTTATAGTCTCAATGCTAGTAGTGTTATAGTCTCATATCTAGTAGTGTTATAGTCTCAATGCTAGTAGTGGTATAGTCTCATAGCTAGTAGTGTTATAGTCTAAATGCTAATAGTGTTATATTCTCAATGGTAGTAGTGGTATAGTCTCAATGCTAGTAGTGTTATAGTCTCAATGCTAGTAGTGTTATAGTCTCATATCTAGTTGTGTTATAGTCTCATATCTAGTTGTGTTATAGTCTCATAGCTAGTAGTGTTATAGTATCATAGCTAGTAGTGGTATAGTCTCATAGATAGTAGTGGTATAGTTTCATAGCTAGTAGTGGTATAGTCTCACAGCTAGTAGTGGTATAGTTTCATAGCTAGTAGTGTTATAGTCCCAGAGCTCATAGTGTTATTGTCTCATATCCAGTAGTGTTATAGTCTCAATGCTAGTAGTGTTATAGTCTCAATGCTAGTGCTGTTATATCTCAATGCTAGTAGTATTATAGTCTCAATGCTAGTAGTGTTATAGTCTCAATGCTAATAGTGTTATAGTCTCAAAGCTAGTAGTGTTATAGTATCATAGCTAGTAGTGTTATAGTGTCAATGCTAGTAGTGTTATAGTCTCAATGCTAGTAGTGGTATAGTCTCAATGCTAGTAGTGTTATAGTCTCACATCTAGTAGTGTTATAGTCTCAATGCTATTAGTGTTATAGTCTCAATGCTAGTAGTGTTATAGTCTCAATGCTAGTAGTGTTATAGTCTCATAGCTAGTAGTGTTATAGTCTCAAAGTTAGTAGTGGTATAGTCTCAATCCTAGCAGTGTTATAGTCTCACATCTAGTAGTGTTATAGTCTCAATGCTATTAGTGTTATAGTCTCAATGCTAGTAGTGTTATAGTCTCAATGCTAGTAGTGTTATAGTCTCAATGCTAGTAGTGTTATATCTCAATGCTAGTAGTGTTATAGTCTCAATGCTAGTAGTGTTATATCTCAATGCTAGTAGTGTTATAGTCTCAATGCTAGTAGTGTTATATCTCAATGCTAGTAGTGTTATAGTCTCAATGCTAGTAGTGTTATATCTCAATGCTAGTAGTGTTATAGTCTCAATGCTAGTAGTGTTATAGTCTCACAGCTAGTAGTGTTATAGTCTCAAAGCTAGTAATGCTATAGTCTCAATGCTAGGAGTGTTATAGTCTCAGTGCTAGAAGTGTTATAGTCTCAATGCTAGTAGTGTTATAGTCTCAAAGCTAGTAGTGTTATAGTCTCAATGCTAGTAGTGTTATAGTCTCAATGCTAGTAGTGTTATAGTCTCAAAGCTAGTAATGCTATAGTCTCAATGCTAGGAGTGTTATAGTCTCAGTGCTAGAAGTGTTATAGTCTCAATGCTAGCAGTGTTATAGTCTTTTAGCTAATAGTGTTATAGTCTCAATGTTAGTAGTATTATAGTCTCATAGCTAGTAGTGTTATAGTATCAATGCTAGTAGTGTTATAGTCTCAATGCTAGTAGTGTTATAGTCTCAATGCTAGTAGTGTTATAGTCTTATATCAAGTAGTGTTATAGTCTCAATGCTAGTAGTGGTATAGTATCATAGCTAGTAGTGTTATAGTCTCAATGCTAGTAGTGTTACAATCTCAATGCTAGTAGTGGTATAGTCTCATATCTAGTAGTGTTATAGTCTCAATGCTAGTAGTGGTATAGTATCATAGCTAGTAGTGTTATAGCCCCAATGCTAGTAGTGTTATAGTCTCAATGCTAGTAGTGTTATAGTCTCATATCTAGTAGTGTTATAGTCTCAATGCTAGTAGTGGTATAGTATCATAGCTAGTAGTGTTATAGTCCCAATGCTAGTAGTGTTATAGTCTCAATGCTAGTAGTGTTATAGTCTCAATGCTAGTAGTGGTATAGTCTCAATGCTAGTAGTGTTATAGTCTCAATGCTAGTAGTTTTATAGTCTCAATGCTAGTAGTGTTATAGTCTCAATGCTAGTAGTGTTATAGTCCCAATGCTAGTAGTGTTATAGTCTCAATGCTAGTAGTGTTATAGTCTCATATCTAGTAGTGTTATAGTCTCAATGCTAGTAGTGGTATAGTCTCATAGCTAGTAGTGTTATAGTCTAAATGCTAATAGTGTTATATTCTCAATGGTAGTAGTTGTATAGTCTCAATGCTAGTAGTGTTATAGTCTCAATGCTAGTAGTATTATAGTCTCAATGCTGGTAGTGTTATAGCCTCAATGCTAGTAGTGTTATAGTATGGTATGTAGTAGTGGTATAGTATCAATGCTAGTACTGGTATAGTCTCAATGCTAGTAGTATTATAGTCTCAATGCTAGTAGTTTTACAGTCTCACAGCTACTAGTGTTACAGTCTCATATCTTGTAGTTTTATAGTCTCATAGCTAGTAGTGGTATTGTGTCATAGCTAGTAGTTGCATAGTCTCATAGCTAGTAGTGATATGGTTTAATAGCTAGTAGTGGTATAGTCTCACAGCTAGTAGTGTTATAGTCTCAATGCTAGTAGTGTTATAGTCTCAATGCTAGTAGTGTTATAGTCTCAATGCTAGTAGTGTTATAGTCTCAATGCTAGTAGTATTATAGTCTCTATGCTAGTAGTATTATAGTCCCAATGCTAGTAGTATTATAGTCCCAATGCTAGTAGTGTTATAGTCTCAATGCTAGTAGTGTTATAGTCTCAATGCTAGTAGTGTTATAGTCTCTATGCTAGTAGTATTATAGACCCAATGCTAGTAGTGTTATAGTCTCAATGCTAGTAGTGTTATAGTCTCTATGCTAGTAGTATTATAGTCCCAATGCTAGTAGTGTTATAGTCTCAATGCTAGTAGTGTTATAGTCTCAATGCTAGTAGTATTATTGTCTCTATGCTAGTAGTATTATAGTCCCAATGCTAGTAGTGTTATAGTCTCAATGCTAGTAGTGTTATAGTCTCAATGCTAGTAGTGTTATAGTCTCAATGCTAGTAGTGTTATAGTCTCAATGCTAGTAGTATTATTGTCTCTATGCTAGTAGTATTATAGTCCCAATGCTAGTAGTGTTATAGTCTCAATGCTAGTAGTGTTATAGTCTCAATGCTAGTAGTGTTATAGTCTCAATGCTAGTAGTATTATAGTCCCAATGCTAGTTGTGTTATAGTCTCAATGCTAGTAGTGTTATAGTCTCTATGCTAGTAGTATTATAGACCCAATGCTAGTAGTGTTATAGTCTCAATGCTAGTAGTATTATAGTCCCAATGCTAGTTGTGTTATAGTCTCAATGCTAGTAGTGTTATAGTCTCAATGCTAGTAGTGTTATAGTCTCATAGCTAGAAGTGTTATAGTCTCAAAGCTAGTATTCGTATAGTCTCAATGCTAGTAGTGGTATAGTCTCAATGCTAGTAGTGTTATAGTCTCATAGCTAGTAGTGTTATAGTCTCAATGCTAGTAGTGTTATAGTCTCATATCTAGTAGTGTTATTGTCTCAATGCTAGTTGTGTTATAGTCTCATATCTAGTTGTGTTATTGTCTCAATGCTAGTAGTGTTATAGTCTCAATGCTAGTAGTGTTATAGTCTCATATCTAGTAGTGTTATTGTCTCAGTGCTAGTTGTGTTATAGTCTCATATCTAGTAGTGTTATTGTCTCAATGCTAGAAGTGTTATTGTTTCAATGCTAGTAGTGTTATAGTCCCATATCTAGTAGTGTTATAGTCTCATAGATAGTAGTGTTATAGTATCATAGCTAGTAGTGGTATAGTCTCATAGCTAGTAGTGGTATAGTTTCATAGCTAGTAGTGGTATAGTCTCACAGCTAGTAGTGGTATAGTTTCATAGCTAGTAGTGTTATAGTCCCTGAGCTCGTAGTGTTATTGTCTCATATCCATTAGTGTTATAGACTCAATGCTAGTAGTGTTATAGTCTCATAGCTAGGAGCGTTATAGTCTCAATGCTAGTAGTGTTATAGTCTCATATCTAGTAGTGTTATAGTCTCATAGCTAGTAGTGTTATAGTATCATAGCTTGAAGTGGTATAGTCTCATAGCTAGTAGTGGTATAGTTTCATAGCTAGTAGTGTTATAGTCCCAGAGCTCGTAGTGTTATTGTCTCATATCCAGTAGTGTTATAGTCTCAATGCTAGTAGTTTTATAGTCTCAATGCTAGTAGTGTTATAGTCTCAATGCTAGTAGTGTTATATCTCAATGCTAGTAGTATTATAGTCTCAATGCCAGTAGTGTTATAGTCTCAATGCTAGTCGTGTTATTGTCTCAATGCTAGTTGTGTTATGGTCTCATATCTAGTAGTGTTATTGTCTAAATGCTAGTAGTGTTATAGTATCATATCTAGTAGTGTTATAGTCTCAATGCTAGTAGTGTTATTGTCTCAATGCTAGTAGTGTTATAGTCTCATATCTAGTAGTGTTATAGTCTCATAGCTAGTAGTGTTATAGTATCATAGCTAGTAGTGGTATAGTCTCATAACTAGTAGTGGTATAGTTTCATAGCTAGTAGTGGTATAGTCTCACAGCTAGTAGTGGGATAGTTTCATAGCTAGTAGTGTTATAGTCTCAATGCTAGTAGTGTTATAGTCTCATATCTAGTAGTGTTATTGTCTCAATGCTAGTTGTGTTATAGTCTCATATCTAGTTGTGTTATTGTCTCAATGCTAGTAGTGTTATAGTCTCAATGCTAGTAGTGTTATAGTCTCATATCTAGTAGTGTTATTGTCTCAGTGCTAGTTGTGTTATAGTCTCATATCTAGTAGTGTTATTGTCTCAATGCTAGCAGTGTTATTGTTTCAATGCTAGTAGTGTTATAGTCCCATATCTAGTAGTGTTATAGTCTCATAGATAGTAGTGTTATAGTATCATAGCTAGTAGTGGTATAGTCTCATAGCTAGTAGTGGTATAGTTTCATAGCTAGTAGTGGTATAGTCTCACAGCTAGTAGTGGTATAGTTTCATAGCTAGTAGTGTTATAGTCCCAGAGCTCGTAGTGTTATTGTCTCATATCCATTAGTGTTATAGACTCAATGCTAGTAGTGTTATAGTCTCATAGCTAGGAGCGTTATAGTCTCAATGCTAGTAGTGTTATAGTCTCATATCTAGTAGTGTTATAGTCTCATAGCTAGTAGTGTTATAGTATCATAGCTTGAAGTGGTATAGTCTCATAGCTAGTAGTGGTATAGTTTCATAGCTAGTAGTGTTATAGTCCCAGAGCTCGTAGTGTTATTGTCTCATATACAGTAGTGTTATAGTCTCAATGCTAGTAGTTTTATAGTCTCAATGCTAGTAGTGTTATAGTCTCAATGCTAGTAGTGTTATATCTCAATGCTAGTAGTATTATAGTCTCAATGCCAGTAGTGTTATAGTCTCAATGCTAGTCGTGTTATTGTCTCAATGCTAGTTGTGTTATGGTCTCATATCTAGTAGTGTTATTGTCTCAATGCTAGTAGTGTTATAGTATCATATCTAGTAGTGTTATAGTCTCAATGCTAGTAGTGTTATTGTCTCAATGCTAGTAGTGTTATAGTCTCATATCTAGTAGTGTTATAGTCTCATAGCTAGTAGTGTTATAGTATCATAGCTAGTAGTGGTATAGTCTCATAACTAGTAGTGGTATAGTTTCATAGCTAGTAGTGGTATAGTCTCACAGCTAGTAGTGGGATAGTTTCATAGCTAGTAGTGTTATGGTCCCAGAGCTCGTAGTGTTATTGTCTCATATCCAGTAGTGTTATAGTCTCAATGCTAGTAGTTTTATAGTCTCAATGCTAGTAGTGTTATAGTCTCAATGCTAGTAGTGTTATATCTCAATGCTAGTAGTATTATAGTCTCAATGCTAGTAGTGTTATAGTCTCAATGCTAGTAGAGTTATAGTCTCAATGATAGTAGTGTTATAGTCTAAATGCTAGGAGTGTTATAGTCTCATAGCTAGGAGCGTTATAGTCTCAATGCTAGTAGTGTAATAGTCTCATATCTAGTTGTGTTATAGTCTCATAGCTAGTAGTGTTATAGTATCATAGCTTCTAGTGGTATAGTCTCATAGCTAGTAGTGGTATAGATTCATAGCTAGTAGTGGTATAGTCTCACAGCTATTAGTGGTATAGTTTCATGGCTAGTAGTGTTATAGTCCCAGAGCACGTAGTGTCATTGTCTCATATCCAGTAGTGTTATAGTCTCAATGCTAGTAGTGGTATAGTTTCATGGCTAGTAGTGTTATAGTCCCAGAGCTCGTAGTGTTATTGTCTCATATCCATTAGTGTTATAGACTCAATGCTAGTAGTGTTATAGTCTCATAGCTAGGAGCGTTATAGTCTCAATGCTAGTAGTGTTATAGTCTCATATCTAGTAGTGTTATAGTCTCATAGCTAGTAGTGTTATAGTATCATAGCTTGAAGTGGTATAGTCTCATAGCTAGTAGTGGTATAGTTTCATAGCTAGTAGTGTTATAGTCCCAGAGCTCGTAGTGTTATTGTCTCATATCCAGTAGTGTTATAGTCTCAATGCTAGTAGTTTTATAGTCTCAATGCTAGTAGTGTTATAGTCTCAATGCTAGTAGTGTTATATCTCAATGCTAGTAGTATTATAGTCTCAATGCCAGTAGTGTTATAGTCTCAATGCTAGTCGTGTTATTGTCTCAATGCTAGTTGTGTTATGGTCTCATATCTAGTAGTGTTATTGTCTAAATGCTAGTAGTGTTATAGTATCATATCTAGTAGTGTTATAGTCTCAATGCTAGTAGTGTTATTGTCTCAATGCTAGTAGTGTTATAGTCTCATATCTAGTAGTGTTATAGTCTCATAGTTAGTAGTGTTATAGTATCATAGCTAGTAGTGGTATAGTCTCATAACTAGTACTGGTATTGTTTCATAGCTAGTAGTGGTATAGTCTCACAGCTAGTAGTGGGATAGTTTCATAGCTAGTAGTGTTATAGTCTCAATGCTAGTAGTGTTATAGTCTCATATCTAGTAGTGTTATTGTCTCAATGCTAGTTGTGTTATAGTCTCATATCTAGTTGTGTTATTGTCTCAATGCTAGTAGTGTTATAGTCTCAATGCTAGTAGTGTTATAGTCTCATATCTAGTAGTGTTATTGTCTCAGTGCTAGTTGTGTTATAGTCTCATATCTAGTAGTGTTATTGTCTCAATGCTAGTAGTGTTATTGTTTCAATGCTAGTAGTGTTATAGTCCCATATCTAGTAGTGTTATAGTCTCATAGATAGTAGTGTTATAGTATCATAGCTAGTAGTGGTATAGTCTCATAGCTAGTAGTGGTATAGTTTCATAGCTAGTAGTGGTATAGTCTCACAGCTAGTAGTGGTATAGTTTCATAGCTAGTAGTGTTATAGTCCCAGAGCTCGTAGTGTTATTGTCTCATATCCATTAGTGTTATAGACTCAATGCTAGTAGTGTTATAGTCTCATAGCTAGGAGCGTTATAGTCTCAATGCTAGTAGTGTTATAGTCTCATATCTAGTAGTGTTATAGTCTCATAGCTAGTAGTGTTATAGTATCATAGCTTGAAGTGGTATAGTCTCATAGCTAGTAGTGGTATAGTTTCATAGCTAGTAGTGTTATAGTCCCAGAGCTCGTAGTGTTATTGTCTCATATCCAGTAGTGTTATAGTCTCAATGCTAGTAGTTTTATAGTCTCAATGCTAGTAGTGTTATAGTCTCAATGCTAGTAGTGTTATATCTCAATGCTAGTAGTATTATAGTCTCAATGCCAGTAGTGTTATAGTCTCAATGCTAGTCGTGTTATTGTCTCAATGCTAGTTGTGTTATGGTCTCATATCTAGTAGTGTTATTGTCTCAATGCTAGTAGTGTTATAGTATCATATCTAGTAGTGTTATAGTCTCAATGCTAGTAGTGTTATTGTCTCAATGCTAGTAGTGTTATAGTCTCATATCTAGTAGTGTTATAGTCTCATAGCTAGTAGTGTTATAGTATCATAGCTAGTAGTGGTATAGTCTCATATCTAGTAGTGGTATAGTTTCATAGCTAGTAGTGGTATAGTCTCACAGCTAGTAGTGGGATAGTTTCATAGCTAGTAGTGTTATGGTCCCAGAGCTCGTAGTGTTATTGTCTCATATCCAGTAGTGTTATAGTCTCAATGCTAGTAGTTTTATAGTCTCAATGCTAGTAGTGTTATAGTCTCAATGCTAGTAGTGTTATATCTCAATGCTAGTAGTATTATAGTCTCAATGCTAGTAGTGTTATAGTCTCAATGCTAGTAGAGTTATAGTCTCAATGATAGTAGTGTTATAGTCTAAATGCTAGGAGTGTTATAGTCTCATAGCTAGGAGCGTTATAGTCTCAATGCTAGTAGTGTAATAGTCTCATATCTAGTTGTGTTATAGTCTCATAGCTAGTAGTGTTATAGTATCATAGCTTCTAGTGGTATAGTCTCATAGCTAGTAGTGGTATAGATTCATAGCTAGTAGTGGTATAGTCTCACAGCTATTAGTGGTATAGTTTCATGGCTAGTAGTGTTATAGTCCCAGAGCACGTAGTGTTATTGTCTCATATCCAGTAGTGTTATAGTCTCAATGCTAGTAGTGGTATAGTTTCATGGCTAGTAGTGTTATAGTCCCAGAGCTCGTAGTGTTATTGTCTCATATCCATTAGTGTTATATACTCAATGCTAGTAGTGTTATAGTCTCAATGCTAGTAGTGTTATAGTCTCATAGCTAGGAGCGATATAGTCTCAATGCTAGCAGTGTAATAGTCTCATATCTAGTAGTGTTATTGTCTCAGTGCTAGTAGTGTTATAGTCTCATATCTAGTAGTGTTATAGTCTCATAGCTAGTAGTGTTATAGTATCATAGCTTGAAGTGGTATAGTCTCATAGCTAGTAGTGGTATAGTTTCATAGCTCGTAGTGTTATTGTCTCATATCCAGTAGTGTTATAGTCTCAATGCTAGTAGTGTTATAGTATCATATCTAGTAGTGTTATAGTCTCAATGCTAGTAGTGTTATTGTCTCAATGCTAGTAGTGTTATAGTCTCATATCTAGTAGTGTTATAGTCTCATAGCTAGTAGTGTTATAGTATCATAGCTAGTAGTGGTAGAGTCTCATAACTAGTAGTGGTATAGTTTCATAGCTAGTAGTGGTATAGTCTCACAGCTAGTAGTGGGATAGTTTCATAGCTAGTAGTGTTATGGTCCCAGAGCTCGTAGTGTTATTGTCTCATATCCAGTAGTGTTATAGTCTCAATGCTAGTAGTTTTATAGTCTCAATGCTAGTAGTGTTATAGTCTCAATGCTAGTAGTGTTATATCTCAATGCTAGTAGTATTATAGTCTCAATGCTAGTAGTGTTATAGTCTCAATGCTAGTAGAGTTATAGTCTCAATGATAGTAGTGTTATAGTCTAAATGCTAGGAGTGTTATAGTCTCATAGCTAGGAGTGTTATAGTCTCAATGCTAGTAGTGTAATAGTCTCATATCTAGTTGTGTTATAGTCTCATAGCTAGTAGTGTTATAGTATCATAGCTTCTAGTGATATAGTCTCATAGCTAGTAGTGGTATAGATTCATAGCTAGTAGTGGTATAGTCTCACAGCTATTAGTGGTATAGTTTCATGGCTAGTAGTGTTATAGTCCCAGAGCACGTAGTGTTATTGTCTCATATCCAGTAGTGTTATAGTCTCAATGCTAGTAGTGGTATAGTTTCATGGCTAGTAGTGTTATAGTCCCAGAGCTCGTAGTGTTATTGTCTCATATCCATTAGTGTTATATACTCAATGCTAGTAGTGTTATAGTCTCAATGCTAGTAGTGTTATAGTCTCATAGCTAGGAGCGTTATAGTCTCATAGCTAGTAGTGTTATAGTATCATAGCTTGAAGTGGTATAGTCTCATAGCTAGTAGTGGTATAGTTTCATAGCTAATAGTGTTATAGTCCCAGAGCTCGTAGTGTTATTGTCTCATATCCATTAGTGTTATATACTCAATGCTAGTAGTGTTATAGTCTCAATGCTAGCAGTGTAATAGTCTCATATCTAGTAGTGTTATTGTCTCAGTGCTAGTAGTGTTATAGTCTCATATCTAGTAGTGTTATAGTCTCATAGCTAGTAGTGTTATAGTATCATAGCTAGTAGTGGTATAGTCTCATAGCTAGTAGTGGTATAGTTTCATAGCTAGTAGTGTTATGGTCCCAGAGCTCGTAGTGTTATTGTCTCATATCCAGTAGTGTTATAGTCTCAATGCTAGTAGTTTTATAGTCTCAATGCTAGTAGTGTTATAGTCTCAATGCTAGTAGTGTTATAGTCTCAATGCTAGTAGTGTTATAGTCTCAATGCTAGTCGTGTTATTGTCTCAATGCTAGTTGTGTTATGTTCTCATATCTAGTAGTGTTATTGTCTCAATGCTAGTAGTGTTATAGTATCATATCTAGTAGTGTTATAGTCTCAATGCTAGTAGTGTTATTGTCTCAATGCTAGTAGTGTTATAGTCTCATATCTAGTAGTGTTATAGTCTCATAGCTAGTAGTGTTATAGTATCATAGCTAGTAGTGGTATAGTCTCATAACTAGTAGTGGTATAGTTTCATAGCTAGTAGTGGTATAGTCTCACAGCTAGTAGTGGGATAGTTTCATAGCTACTAGTGTTATAGTCTCAATGCTAGTAGTGTTATAGTCTCATATCTAGTAGTGTTATTGTCTCAATGCTAGTTGTGTTATAGTCTCATATCTAGTTGTGTTATTGTCTCAATGCTAGTAGTGTTATAGTCTCAATGCTAGTAGTGTTATAGTCTCATATCTAGTAGTGTTATTGTCTCAGTGCTAGTTGTGGTATAGTCTCATATCTAGTAGTGTTATTGTCTCAATGCTAGTAGTGTTATTGTTTCAATGCTAGTAGTGTTATAGTCCCATATCTAGTAGTGTTATAGTCTCATAGATAGTAGTGTTATAGTATCATATCTAGTAGTGTTATAGTCTCATAGCTAGTAGTGTTATAGTATCATAGCTTGAAGTGGTATAGTCTCATAGCTAGTAGTGGTATAGTTTCATAGCTAGTAGTGTTATAGTCCCAGAGCTCGTAGTGTTGTTGTCTCATATCCAGTAGTGTTATAGTCTCAATGCTAGTAGTTTTATAGTCTCAATGCTAGTAGTGTTATAGTCTCAATGCTAGTAGTGTTATATCTCAATGCTAGTAGTATTATAGTCTCAATGCTAGTAGTGTTATAGTCTCAATGCTAGTAGTGTTATAGTCTCAATGCTAGTCGTGTTATTGTCTCAATGCTAGTTGTGTTATGGTCTCATATCTAGTAGTGTTATTGTCTCAATGCTAGTAGTGTTATAGTATCATATCTAGTAGTGTTATAGTCTCAATGCTAGTAGTGTTATTGTCTCAATGCTAGTAGTGTTATAGTCTCATATCTAGTAGTGTTATAGTCTCATAGCTAGTAGTGTTATAGTATCATAGCTAGTAGTGGTATAGTCTCATAACTAGTAGTGGTATAGTTTCATAGCTAGTAGTGGTATAGTCTCACAGCTAGTAGTGGGATAGTTTCATAGCTAGTAGTGTTATGGTCCCAGAGCTCGTAGTGTTATTGTCTCATATCCAGTAGTGTTATAGTCTCAATGCTAGTAGTTTTATAGTCTCAATGCTAGTAGTGTTATAGTCTCAATGCTAGTAGTGTTATATCTCAATGCTAGTAGTATTATAGTCTCAATGCTAGTAGTGTTATAGTCTCAATGCTAGTAGAGTTATAGTCTCAATGATAGTAGTGTTATAGTCTAAATGCTAGGAGTGTTATAGTCTCATAGCTAGGAGCGTTATAGTCTCAATGCTAGTAGTGTAATAGTCTCATATCTAGTTGTGTTATAGTCTCATAGCTAGTAGTGTTATAGTATCATAGCTTCTAGTGGTATAGTCTCATAGCTAGTAGTGGTATAGATTCATAGCTAGTAGTGGTATAGTCTCACAGCTATTAGTGGTATAGTTTCATGGCTAGTAGTGTTATAGTCCCAGAGCACGTAGTGTTATTGTCTCATATCCAGTAGTGTTATAGTCTCAATGCTAGTAGTGGTATAGTTTCATGGCTAGTAGTGTTATAGTCCCAGAGCTCGTAGTGTTATTGTCTCATATCCATTAGTGTTATATACTCAATGCTAGTAGTGTTATAGTCTCAATGCTAGTAGTGTTATAGTCTCATAGCTAGGAGCGATATAGTCTCAATGCTAGCAGTGTAATAGTCTCATATCTAGTAGTGTTATTGTCTCAGTGCTAGTAGTGTTATAGTCTCATATCTAGTAGTGTTATAGTCTCATAGCTAGTAGTGTTATAGTATCATAGCTTGAAGTGGTATAGTCTCATAGCTAGTAGTGGTATAGTTTCATAGCTAGTAGTGTTATAGTCCCAGAGCTCGTAGTGTTATTGTCTCATATCCAGTAGTGTTATAGTCTCAATGCTAGTAGTTTTATAGTCTCAATGCTAGTAGTGTTATATCTCAATGCTAGTAGTATTATAGTCTCAATGCCAGTAGTGTTATAGTCTCAATGCTAGTCGTGTTATTGTCTCAATGCTAGTTGTGTTATGGTCTCATATCTAGTAGTGTTATTGTCTCAATGCTAGTAGTGTTATAGTATCATATCTAGTAGTGTTATAGTCTCAATGCTAGTAGTGTTATTGTCTCAATGCTAGTAGTGTTATAGTCTCATATCTAGTAGTGTTATAGTCTCATAGCTAGTAGTGTTATAGTATCATAGCTAGTAGTGGTAGAGTCTCATAACTAGTAGTGGTATAGTTTCATAGCTAGTAGTGGTATAGTCTCACAGCTAGTAGTGGGATAGTTTCATAGCTAGTAGTGTTATGGTCCCAGAGCTCGTAGTGTTATTGTCTCATATCCAGTAGTGTTATAGTCTCAATGCTAGTAGTTTTATAGTCTCAATGCTAGTAGTGTTATAGTCTCAATGCTAGTAGTGTTATATCTCAATGCTAGTAGTATTATAGTCTCAATGCTAGTAGTGTTATAGTCTCAATGCTAGTAGAGTTATAGTCTCAATGATAGTAGTGTTATAGTCTAAATGCTAGGAGTGTTATAGTCTCATAGCTAGGAGTGTTATAGTCTCAATGCTAGTAGTGTAATAGTCTCATATCTAGTTGTGTTATAGTCTCATAGCTAGTAGTGTTATAGTATCATAGCTTCTAGTGATATAGTCTCATAGCTAGTAGTGGTATAGATTCATAGCTAGTAGTGGTATAGTCTCACAGCTATTAGTGGTATAGTTTCATGGCTAGTAGTGTTATAGTCCCAGAGCACGTAGTGTTATTGTCTCATATCCAGTAGTGTTATAGTCTCAATGCTAGTAGTGGTATAGTTTCATGGCTAGTAGTGTTATAGTCCCAGAGCTCGTAGTGTTATTGTCTCATATCCATTAGTGTTATATACTCAATGCTAGTAGTGTTATAGTCTCAATGCTAGTAGTGTTATAGTCTCATAGCTAGGAGCGTTATAGTCTCATAGCTAGTAGTGTTATAGTATCATAGCTTGAAGTGGTATAGTCTCATAGCTAGTAGTGGTATAGTTTCATAGCTAGTAGTGTTATAGTCCCAGAGCTCGTAGTGTTATTGTCTCATATCCATTAGTGTTATATACTCAATGCTAGTAGTGTTATAGTCTCAATGCTAGCAGTGTAATAGTCTCATATCTAGTAGTGTTATTGTCTCAGTGCTAGTAGTGTTATAGTCTCATATCTAGTAGTGTTATAGTCTCATAGCTAGTAGTGTTATAGTATCATAGCTAGTAGTGGTATAGTCTCATAGCTAGTAGTGGTATAGTTTCATAGCTAGTAGTGTTATGGTCCCAGAGCTCGTAGTGTTATTGTCTCATATCCAGTAGTGTTATAGTCTCAATGCTAGTAGTTTTATAGTCTCAATGCTAGTAGTGTTATAGTCTCAATGCTAGTAGTGTTATAGTCTCAATGCTAGTAGTGTTATAGTCTCAATGCTAGTCGTGTTATTGTCTCAATGCTATTTGTGTTATGGTCTCATATCTAGTAGTGTTATTGTCTCAATGCTAGTAGTGTTATAGTATCATATCTAGTAGTGTTATAGTCTCAATGCTAGTAGTGTTATTGTCTCAATGCTAGTAGTGTTATAGTCTCATATCTAGTAGTGTTATAGTCTCATAGCTAGTAGTGTTATAGTATCATAGCTAGTAGTGGTATAGTCTCATAACTAGTAGTGGTATAGTTTCATAGCTAGTAGTGTTATAGTCTCAATGCTAGTAGTGTTATATCTCAATGCTAGTAGTATTATAGTCTCAATGCTAGTAGTGTTATAGTCTCAATGCTAGTAGAGTTATAGTCTCAATGATAGTAGTGTTATAGTCTAAATGCTAGGAGTGTTATAGTCTCATAGCTAGGAGCGTTATAGTCTCAATGCTAGTAGTGTAATAGTCTCATATCTAGTTGTGTTATAGTCTCATAGCTAGTAGTGTTATAGTATCATAGCTTCTAGTGGTATAGTCTCATAGCTAGTAGTGTTATAGTCCCAGAGCTCGTAGTGTTATTGTCTCATATCCAGTAGTGTTATAGTCTCAATGCTAGTAGTTTTATAGTCTCAATGCTAGTAGTGTTATAGTCTCAATGCTAGTAGTGTTATATCTCAATGCTAGTAGTATTATAGTCTCAATGCCAGTAGTGTTATAGTCTCAATGCTAGTCGTGTTATTGTCTCAATGCTAGTTGTGTTATGGTCTCATATCTAGTAGTGTTATTGTCTCAATGCTAGTAGTGTTATAGTATCATATCTAGTAGTGTTATAGTCTCAATGCTAGTAGTTTTATAGTCTCAATGCTAGTAGTGTTATAGTCTCAATGCTAGTAGTGTTATAGTCTCAATGCTAGTAGTGTTATAGTCTCAATGCTAGTCGTGTTATTGTCTCAATGCTAGTTGTGTTATGGTCTCATATCTAGTAGTGTTATTGTCTCAATGCTAGTAGTGTTATAGTATCATATCTAGTAGTGTTATAGTCTCAATGCTAGTAGTGTTATTGTCTCAATGCTAGTAGTGTTATAGTCTCATATCTAGTAGTGTTATAGTCTCATAGCTAGTAGTGTTATAGTATCATAGCTAGTAGTGGTATAGTCTCATAACTAGTAGTGGTATAGTTTCATAGCTAGTAGTGGTATAGTCTCACAGCTAGTAGTGGGATAGTTTCATAGCTAGTAGTGTTATAGTCTCAATGCTAGTAGTGTTATAGTCTCATATCTAGTAGTGTTATTGTCTCAATGCTAGTTGTGTTATAGTCTCATATCTAGTTGTGTTATTGTCTCAATGCTAGTAGTGTTATAGTCTCAATGCTAGTAGTGTTATAGTCTCATATCTAGTAGTGTTATTGTCTCAGTGCTAGTTGTGTTATAGTCTCATATCTAGTAGTGTTATTGTCTCAATGCTAGTGGTGTTATTGTTTCAATGCTAGTAGTGTTATAGTCCCATATCTAGTAGTGTTATAGTCTCATAGATAGTAGTGTTATAGTATCATAGCTAGTAGTGGTATAGTCTCATAGCTAGTAGTGGTATAGTTTCATAGCTAGTAGTGGTATAGTCTCACAGCTAGTAGTGGTATAGTTTCATAGCTAGTAGTGTTATAGTCCCAGAGCTCGTAGTGTTATTGTCTCATATCCATTAGTGTTATAGACTCAATGCTAGTAGTGTTATAGTCTCATAGCTAGAAGCGTTATAGTCTCAATGCTAGTAGTGTTATAGTCTCATATCTAGTAGTGTTATAGTCTCATAGCTAGTAGTGTTATAGTATCATAGCTTGAAGTGGTATAGTCTCATAGCTAGTAGTGGTATAGTTTCATAGCTAGTAGTGTTATAGTGCCAGAGCTCGTAGTGTTATTGTCTCATATCCAGTAGTGTTATAGTCTCAATGCTAGTAGTTTTATAGTCTCAATGCTAGTAGTGTTATAGTCTCAATGCTAGTAGTGTTATATCTCAATGCTAGTAGTATTATAGTCTCAATGCCAGTAGTGTTATAGTCTCAATGCTAGTCGTGTTATTGTCTCAATGCTAGTTGTGTTATGGTCTCATATCTAGTAGTGTTATTGTCTCAATGCTAGTAGTGTTATAGTATCATATCTAGTAGTGTTATAGTCTCAATGCTAGTAGTGTTATTGTCTCAATGCTAGTAGTGTTATAGTCTCAATGCTAGTAGTGTTATATACTCAATGCTAGTAGTGTTATAGTCTCAATGCTAGTAGTGTTATAGTCTCATAGCTAGGAGCGATATAGTCTCAATGCTAGCAGTGTAATAGTCTCATATCTAGTAGTGTTATTGTCTCAGTGCTAGTAGTGTTATAGTCTCATATCTAGTAGTGTTATAGTCTCATAGCTAGTAGTGTTATAGTATCATAGCTTGAAGTGGTATAGTCTCATAGCTAGTAGTGGTATAGTTTCATAGCTAGTAGTGTTATAGTCCCAGAGCTCGTAGTGTTATTGTCTCATATCCAGTAGTGTTATAGTCTCAATGCTAGTAGTTTTATAGTCTCAATGCTAGTAGTGTTATATCTCAATGCTAGTAGTATTATAGTCTCAATGCCAGTAGTGTTATAGTCTCAATGCTAGTCGTGTTATTGTCTCAATGCTAGTTGTGTTATGGTCTCATATCTAGTAGTGTTATTGTCTCAATGCTAGTAGTGTTATAGTATCATATCTAGTAGTGTTATAGTCTCAATGCTAGTAGTGTTATTGTCTCAATGCTAGTAGTGTTATAGTCTCATATCTAGTAGTGTTATAGTCTCATAGCTGGTAGTGTTATAGTATCATAGCTAGTAGTGGTATAGTCTCATAACTAGTAGTGGTATAGTTTCATAGCTAGTAGTGGTATAGTCTCACAGCTAGTAGTGGGATAGTTTCATAGCTAGTAGTGTTATGGTCCCAGAGCTCGTAGTGTTATTGTCTCATATCCAGTAGTGTTATAGTCTCAATGCTAGTAGTTTTATAGTCTCAATGCTAGTAGTGTTATAGTCTCAATGCTAGTAGTGTTATATCTCAATGCTAGTAGTATTATAGTCTCAATGCTAGTAGTGTTATAGTCTCAATGCTAGTAGAGTTATAGTCTCAATGCTAGTAGTGTAATAGTCTCATATCTAGTTGTGTTATAGTCTCAATGCTAGTAGTATTATAGTATCATAGCTTCTAGTGATATAGTCTCATAGCTAGTAGTGGTATAGTCTCACAGCTAGTAGTGGTATAGTTTCATGGCTAGTAGTGTTATAGTCCCAGAGCACGTAGTGTTATTGTCTCATATCCAGTAGTGTTATAGTCTCAATGCTAGTAGTGGTATAGTTTCATGGCTAGTAGTGTTATAGTCCCAGAGCTCGTAGTGTTATTGTCTCATATCCATTAGTGTTATATACTCAATGCTAGTAGTGTTATAGTCTCAATGCTAGTAGTGTTATAGTCTCATAGCTAGGAGCGTTATAGTCTCATAGCTAGTAGTGTTATAGTATCATAGCTTGAAGTGGTATAGTCTCATAGCTAGTAGTGGTATAGTTTCATAGCTAGTAGTGTTATAGTCCCAGAGCTCGTAGTGTTAATGTCTCATATCCATTAGTGTTATATACTCAATGCTAGTAGTGTTATAGTCTCAATGCTAGCAGTGTAATAGTCTCATATCTAGTAGTGTTATTGTCTCAGTGCTAGTAGTGTTATAGTCTCATATCTAGTAGTGTTATAGTCTCATAGCTAGTAGTGTTATAGTATCATAGCTTGAAGTGGTATAGTCTCATAGCTAGTAGTGGTATAGTTTCATAGCTAGTAGTGTTATAGTCCCAGAGCTCGTAGTGTTATTGTCTCATATCCAGTAGTGTTATAGTCTCAATGCTAGTAGTTATATAGTCTCAATGCTAGTAGTGTTATATCTCAATGCTAGTAGTATTATAGTCTCAATGCCGGTAGTGTTATAGTCTCAATGCTAGTAGTGTTATTGTCTCAATGCTAGTTGTGTTATAGTCTCATATCTAGTAGTGTTATTGTCTCAATGCTAGTAGTGTTATTGTCTCAATGCTAGTAGTGTTATAGTCTCATATCTAGTAGTGTTATAGTCTCATAGCTAGTAGTGTTATAGTATCATAGCTAGTAGTGGTATAGTCTCAAAACTAGTAGTGGTATAGTTTCATAGCTAGTAGTGGTATAGTCTCACAGCTAGTAGTGGGATAGTTTCATAGCTAGTAGTGTTATGGTCCCAGAGCTCGTAGTGTTATTGTCTCATATCCAGTAGTGTTATAGTCTCAATGCTAGTAGTTTTATAGTCTCAATGCTAGTAGTGTTATAGTCTCAATGCTAGTAGTGTTATAGTCTCAATGCTAGTAGTGTTATATCTCAATGCTAGTAGTGTTATAGTCTCAATGCTAGTAGTGTTATATCTCAATGCTAGTAGTATTATAGTCTCAATGCTAGTAGTGTTATAGTCTCAATGCTAGTAGTGTTATAGTCTCATATCTAGTAGTGTTATTGTCTCAATGCCAGTAGTGTTATAGACTCACAGCTAGTAGTGTTATAGTGTCAATGCTAGTAGTGTTATAGTCTCATATCTAGTAGTGTTATTGTCTCAATGGTAGTAGTGTTATAGTCTCATATCTAGTAGTGTTATAGTCTCATAGCTAGTAGTGTTATAGTATCATAGCTAGTAGTGGTATAGTCTCATAGCTAGTAGTGTTATAGTCACATAGTTAGTAGTGTTATAGTTTCATAGCTAGTAGTGTTATAGTCTCAATGCTAGTAGTGGTATAGTTTCATGGCTAGTAGTGTTATAGTCCCTGAGCTCGTAGTGTTATTGTCTCATATCCAGTAGTGGTATAGTCTCACAGCTAGTAGTGGTATAGTTTCATGGCTAGTAGTGGTATAGTCTCACAGCTAGTAGTGGTATAGTTTCATAGCTAGTAGAGGTATAGTCTCACAGCTAGTAGTGGTATAGTTTCATGGCTAGTAGTGTTATAGTCCCAGAGCTCGTAGTGTTATTGTTTCATATCCAGTAGTGGTATAGTCTCACAGCTAGTAGTGGTATAGTTTCATGGCTAGTAGTGTTATAGTCCCCGAGCTCGTAGTGTTATTGTCTCATATCCAGTAGTGTTATAGTCTCAATGCTAGTAGTATTATAGTCTCAATGTTAGTAGTGTTATAGTCTCAATGCTAGTAGTGTTATAGTCTCAATGCTAGTAGTGTTATAGTCTCATATCTAGTAGTGTTATTGTCTCAATGCTAGTAGTGTTATAGTCTCATATCTAGTAGTGTTATAGTCTCATAGCTAGTAGTGTTATAGTATCATAGCTAGTAGTGGTATAGCCTCATAACTAGTAGTGGTATAGTTTCATAGCTAGTAGTGTTATAGTCTTATAGCTAATAGTGTTATAGTATCATAGCTAGTAGTGGTATAGTCTCACAGCTAGTAGTGGGATAGTTTCATAGCTAGTAGTGTTATGGTCCCAGAGCTCGTAGTGTTATTGTCTCATATCCTGTAGTGTTATAGTCTCAATGCTAGTAGTTTTATAGTCTCAATGCTAGTAGTGTTATAGTCTCAATGCTAGTAGTGTTATAGTCTCAATGCTAGTAGTGTTATATCTCAATGCTAGTAGTATTATAGTCTCAATGCTAGTAGTGTTATAGTCTCAATGCTAGTAGAGTTATAGTCTCAATACTAGTAGTGTTATAGTATCAATGCTAGTAGTGTTATAGTCTCATAGCTAGGAGCGTTATAGTCTCAATGCTAGTAGTGTAATAGTCTCATATATAGTTGTGTTATAGTCTCATAGCTAGTAGTGTTATAGTATCATAGCTTCTAGTGGTATAGTCTCATAGCTAGTAGTGGTATAGATTCATAGCTAGTAGTGGTATAGTCTCACAGCTATTAGTGGTATAGTTTCATGGCTAGTAGTGTTATAGTGCCAGAGCTCGTAGTGTTATTGTCTCATATCCAGTAGTGGTATAGTCTCACAGCTAGTAGTGGTATAGTTTCATGGCTAGTAGTGGTATTGTCTCACAGCTAGTAGTGGTACAGTTTCATAGCTAGTAGTGGTATAGTCTCACAGCTAGTAGTGGTATAGTTTCATGGCTAGTAGTGTTATAGTCCCAGAGCTCGTAGTGTTATTGTCTCATATCCAGTAGTGGTATAGTCTCACAGCTAGTAGTGGTATAGATTCATGGCTAGTAGTGTTATAGTCCCCGAGCTCGTAGTGTTATTGTCTCATATCCAGTAGTTTTATAGTCTCAATGCTAGTAGTGTTATAGTCTCAATGCTAGTAGTGTTATATCTCAATGCTAGTAGTATTATAGTCTCAATGCTAGTAGTGTTATAGTCTCAATGCTAGTAGTGTTATAGTCTCATATCTAGTAGTGTTATTGTCTCAATGCCAGTAGTGTTATAGACTCACAGCTAGTAGTGTTATAGTCTCAATGCTAGTAGTGTTATAGTCTCATATCTAGTAGTGTTATTGTCTCAATGCTAGTAGTGTTATAGTCTCATATCTAGTAGTGTTATAGTTTCATAGCTAGTAGTGTTATAGTCTCAATGCTAGTAGTGGCATAGTTTCATGGCTAGTAGTGTTATAGTCCCTGAGCTCGTAGTGTTATTGTCTCATATCCAGTAGTGGTATAGTCTCACAGCTAGTAGTGGTATAGTTTCATGGCTAGTAGTGGTATAGTCTCACAGCTAGTAGTGGTATAGTTTCATAGCTAGTAGAGGTATAGTCTCACAGCTAGTAGTGGTATAGTTTCATGGCTAGTAGTGTTATAGTCCCAGAGCTCGTAGTGTTATTGTTTCATATCCAGTAGTGGTATAGTCTCACAGCTAGTAGTGGTATAGTTTCATGGCTAGTAGTGTTATAGTCCCCGAGCTCGTAGTGTTATTGTCTCATATCCAGTAGTGTTATACTCTCAATGCTAGTAGTATTATAGTCTCAATGTTAGTAGTGTTATAGTCTCAATGCTAGTAGTGTTATAGTCTCAATGCTAGTAGTGTTATAGTCTCATATCTAGTAGTGTTATTGTCTCAATGCTAGTAGTGTTATAGTCTCATATCTAGTAGTGTTATAGTCTCATAGCTAGTAGTGTTATAGTATCATAGCTAGTAGTGGTATAGCCTCATAACTAGTAGTGGTATAGTTTCATAGCTAGTAGTGTTATAGTCTTATAGCTAATAGTGTTATAGTATCATAGCTAGTAGTGGTATAGTCTCACAGCTAGTAGTGGGATAGTTTCATAGCTAGTAGTGTTATGGTCCCAGAGCTCGTAGTGTTATTGTCTCATATCCAGTAGTGTTATAGTCTCAATGCTAGTAGTTTTATAGTCTCAATGCTAGTAGTGTTATAGTCTCAATGCTAGTAGTGTTATAGTCTCAATGCTAGTAGTGTTATATCTCAATGCTAGTAGTATTATAGTCTCAATGCTAGTAGTGTTATAGTCTCAATGCTAGTAGAGTTATAGTCCCAATACTAGTAGTGTTATAGTATCAATGCTAGTAGTGTTATAGTCTCATAGCTAGGAGCGTTATAGTCTCAATGCTAGTAGTGTAATAGTCTCATATATAGTTGTGTTATAGTCTCATAGCTAGTAGTGTTATAGTATCATAGCTTCTAGTGGTATAGTCTCATAGCTAGTAGTGGTATAGATTCATAGCTAGTAGTGGTATAGTCTCACAGCTCTTAGTGGTATAGTTTCATGGCTAGTAGTGTTATAGTGCCAGAGCTCGTAGTGTTATTGTCTCATATCCAGTAGTGGTATAGTCTCACAGCTAGTAGTGGTATAGTTTCATGGCTAGTAGTGGTATAGTCTCACAGCTAGTAGTGGTACAGTTTCATAGCTAGTAGTGGTATAGTCTCACAGCTAGTAGTGGTATAGTTTCATGGCTAGTAGTGTTATAGTCCCAGAGATCGTAGTGTTATTGTCTCATATCCAGTAGTGGTATAGTCTCACAGCTAGTAGTGGTATAGATTCATGGCTAGTAGTGTTATAGTCCCCGAGCTCGTAGTGTTATTGTCTCATATCCAGTAGTTTTATAGTCTCAATGCTAGTAGTGTTATAGTCTCAATGCTAGTAGTGTTATATCTCAATGCTAGTAGTATTATAGTCTCAATGCTAGTAGTGTTATAGTCTCAATGCTAGTAGTGTTATAGTCTCATATCTAGTAGTGTTATTGTCTCAATGCCAGTAGTGTTATAGACTCACAGCTAGTAGTGTTATAGTCTCAATGCTAGTAGTGTTATAGTCTCATATCTAGTAGTGTTATTGTCTCAATGCTAGTAGTGTTATAGTCCCATATCTAGTAGTGTTATAGTCTCATAGCTAGTAGTGTTATAGTATCATAGCTAGTAGTGGTATAGTCTCATAGCTAGTAGTGTTATAGTCACATAGTTAGTAGTGTTATAGTTTCATAGCTAGTAGTGTTATAGTCTCAATGCTAGTAGTGGTATAGTTTCATGGCTAGTAGTGTTATAGTCCCTGAGCTCGTAGTGTTATTGTCTCATATCCAGTAGTGGTATAGTCTCACAGCTAGTAGTGGTATAGTTTCATGGCTAGTAGTGGTATAGTCTCACAGCTAGTAGTGGTATAGTTTCATAGCTAGTAGAGGTATAGTCTCACAGCTAGTAGTGGTATAGTTTCATGGCTAGTAGTGTTATAGTCCCAGAGCTCGTAGTGTTATTGTTTCATATCCAGTAGTGGTATAGTCTCACAGCTAGTAGTGGTATAGTTTCATGGCTAGTAGTGTTATAGTCCCCGAGCTCGTAGTGTTATTGTCTCATATCCAGTAGTGTTATACTCTCAATGCTAGTAGTATTATAGTCTCAATGTTAGTAGTGTTATAGTCTCAATGCTAGTAGTGTTATAGTCTCAATGCTAGTAGTGTTATAGTCTCATATCTAGTAGTGTTATTGTCTCAATGCTAGTAGTGTTATAGTCTCATATCTAGTAGTGTTATAGTCTCATAGCTAGTAGTGTTATAGTATCATAGCTAGTAGTGGTATAGCCTCATAACTAGTAGTGGTATAGTTTCATAGCTAGTAGTGTTATAGTCTTATAGCTAATAGTGTTATAGTCTCATAGCTAGTAGTGTTATAGTCTCAATGCTAGTAGTATTATAGTCTCAATGCTAGTAGTGTTATAGTCTCAATGCTAGTAGTGTTATAGTCTCAATGCTAGTAGTGTTATAGTCTCAATGCTAGTAGTGTTATAGTCTCATATCTAGTAGTGTTATTGTCTCAATGCTAGTAGTGTTATAGTCTCATATCTAGTAGTGTTATAGTCTCAATGCTAATAGTGGTATAGTATCATAGCTAGTAGTATTATAGTCTCAATGCTAGTAGTATTATAGTCTCAATGCTAGTAGTGTTATAGTCTCAATGCTAGTAGTGTTATAGTCTCATAGCTAGTAGTGTTATAGTTTCATAGCTAGTAGTGTTATAGTCTCAATGCTAGTAGTGGTATAGTTTCATGGCTAGTAGTGTTATAGTCCCAGAGCTCGTAGTGTTATTGTCTCATATCCAGTAGTGGTATAGTCTCACAGCTAGTAGTGGTATAGTTTCATGGCTAGTAGTGGTATAGTCTCACAGCTAGTAGTGGTATAGTTCCATAGCTAGTAGTGGTATAGTCTCACAGCTAGTAGTGGTATAGTTTCATGGCTAGTAGTGTTATAGTCCCAGAGCTCGTAGTGTTATTGTCTCATATCCAGTAGTGGTATAGTCTCACAGCTAGTAGTGGTATAGTTTCATGGCTAGTAGTGTTATAGTCCCCGAGCTCGTAGTGTTATTGTCTCATATCCAGTAGTTTTATAGTCTCAATGCTAGTAGTGTTATAGTCTCAATGCTAGTAGTGTTATATCTCAATGCTAGTAGTATTATAGTCTTAATGCTAGTAGTGTTATAGTCTCAATGCTAGTTGTGTTATAGTCTCATATCTAGTAGTGTTATTGTCTCAATGCTAGTAGTGTTATTGTCTCAATGCTAGTAGTGTTATAGTCTCAATGCTAGTAGTGTTATAGTCTCAATGCTAGTAGTGTTATTGTCTCAATGCTAGTAGTGTTATAGTCTCATATCTAGTAGTGTTATAGTCTCATAGCTAGTAGTGTTATAGTCTCAATGCTAGTAGTGGTATAGTTTCATAGCTAGTAGTGGTATAGTCTCACAGCTAGTAGTGGTATAGTTTCATGGCTAGTAGTGTTATAGTCCCAGAGCTCGTAGTGTTATTGTCTCATATCCAGTAGTGGTATAGTCTCACAGCTAGTAGTGGTATAGTTTCATGGCTAGTAGTGTTATAGTCCCCGAGCTCGTAGTGTTATTGTCTCATATCCAGTAGTTTTATAGTCTCAATGCTAGTAGTATTATAGTCTCTATGCTAGTAGTATTATAGTCCCAATGCTAGTAGTGTTATAGTCTCAATGCTAGTAGTGTTATAGTCTCAATGCCAGGAGTGTTATAGTCTCAATGCTAGTAGTGTTATAGTCTCAATGCCAGTAGTGTTATAGTCTCAATGCTAGTAGTGTTATAGTCCCCGAGCTCGTAGTGTTATTGTCTCATATCCAGTAGTGTTATAGTCTCAATGCTAGTGGTGTTATAGTCTCAATGCTAGTAGTGTTATATCTCAATGCTAGTAGTATTATAGTCTCAATGCTAGTAGTGTTATAGTCTCAATGCTAGTTGTGTTATAGTCTCTTATCTAGTAGTGTTATTGTCTCAATGCTAGTAGTGTCATTGTCTCAATGCTAGTAGTGTTATAGTCTCATATCTAGTAGTGTTATAGTCTCATAGCTAGTAGTGTTATAGTATCATAGCTAGTAGTGTTATAGTCTCAATGCTAGTAGTGTTATAGTCTCAATGCTAGTAGTGGTATAGTTTCATGGCTAGTAGTGTTATAGTCCCAGAGCTCGTAGTGTTATTGTCTCATATCCAGTAGTGGTATAGTCTCACAGCTAGTAGTGTTATAGTCTCAATGCTAGTAGTGTTATAGTCTCACAGCTAGTAGTGGTATAGTTTCATGGCTAGTAGTGTTATAGTCCCCGAGCTCGTAGTGTTATTGTCTCATATCCAGTAGTTTTATAGTCTCAATGCTAGTAGTGTTATAGTCTCATAGCTAGTAGTGTTATAGTCCCCGAGCTCGTAGTGTTATTGTCTCATATCCAGTAGTTTTATAGTCCCAATGCTAGTAGTGTTATAGTCTCAATGCCAGTAGTGTTATAGTCTCAATGCTAGTAGTGTTATAGTCTCAATGCTAGTAGTGGTATAGTCTCATAGCTAGTAGTGTTATAGTCTCAAAGCTAGTAGTGTTATAGTCTCAATGCTAGTAGTGTTATAGTCTCCCAGCTAGTAGTGGTATAGTTTCATAGCTAGTAGTGTTATAGTCTCAAAGCTAGTAGTGTTATAATCTCAATGCTGGTAGTGTTATAATCTCAATGCTAGTAGTGGTATAGTCTCATAGCTAGTAGTGTTATAGTCTCAATGCTAGTAGTGTTATAGTCTCCCAGCTAGTAGTGGTATAGTTTCATAGCTAGTAGTGTTATAGTCTCAAAGCTAGTAGTGTTATAATCTCAATGCTGGTAGTGTTATAATCTCAATGCTAGTAGTGTTATTGTCTCAATGCTAGTAGTGTTATAGTCTCAATGCTGGTAGTGTTATAGTCTCAATGCTAGTAGTGTTATAGTCTCAATGCTAGTAGTATTATAGTCTCAATGCTAGTAGTGTTATAGTCTCCCAGCTAGTAGTGGTATAGTTTCATAGCTAGTAGTGTTATAGTCTCAAAGCTAGTAGTGTTATAATCTCAATGCTGGTAGTGTTATAATCTCAATGCTAGTAGTGGTATAGTCTCATAGCTAGTAGTGTTATAGTCTCAATGCTAGTAGTGTTATAGTCTCCCAGCTAGTAGTGGTATAGTTTCATAGCTAGTAGTGTTATAGTCTCAAAGCTAGTAGTGTTATAGTCTCAATGCTAGTAGTATTATAGTCTCAATGCTAGTAGTGTTATAGTCTCAATGCTAGTAGTGTTATAGTCTCAATGCTAGTAGTGTTATAGTCTCCCAGCTAGTAGTGGTATAGTTTCATGGCTAGTAGTGTTATAATCCCAGAGCTCGTAGTGATAGATAGATAGATAGAATTTTTTATTTGGAACGTACCAATGAAAACTTGAGTAAAGTCCAAAAATAACAATAACAAAACAAAACATTCAGAACAACAAAAACTTTCAGTATTAATACATATCAAGAATATAGAAAATAAATTTTGCAAAAATGCTAAGAATGAAAAAATCATTACTTGAAACAATAATAGGAAATAATTCATCCATGCTAAAATCTTCCAGCTTTGGGGCATAGATGTATAAAGCTGCAAGGAATCTAGATCTTTGTTCTTTGATTTGACAATTATTACAATATAAAATGTAATGTTTCTTATCCCCTACTTCATTGCATTCATGGAGATTACATAGCCTGTTTTCCTTCAAAATGCCTTTATGTCTACCGGATTCAATGGGAAGAAAATGTGCAGAAGTTCTAAATTTAGTATAAGCTATTCTATGATTTTTATTTTTAATTTTTTCCAAATAATGTTCAAATTCAAAATTTTCTTTAGCACACCTGTAAAAGTCAAGCTTACAATTGTTCAACAAATTGTTTTTCCACTTCATACGGTACAAACATTTGAGCTTCTCTTTAAAAATATCACAAAAATTGTTCTGATGTGGGTCTGAATTAGTTAGATCTGTTATGACTAGTAATTTTTGTATAAAGTTAAGCCATGGGTCATGCACAAGAGTTTTGGATTCTTCATAGGCTGCATCAATGATAGAATTGTTTGTTTTTTTACATACTAGTCTTTGATAATATTTCATAACTGAAACACAGATATCCAATATAAGTGGATATTGACCTAATTCACCTCTACATGGGTCATTAGATGCCTTCCTGTGCACACCCAGAACTCTTTTACAGAATTTAATATGAAGTTTTTCTGGAATTAATTTATCTGAGAAAAGTTTTGTTTCAAAATTGCAATTGTCAACTGTACATTTATTTTTACCAGACCCCTTGTAGATGTTCAGCATAACCCCTCCCCACACGTCAGCCCCATATAAAGCTGTGGGTTTGATAATAGAGTTAAATAGTTTTTTAGCCAGACTAACAGAATAACATTCCTCACTGATCCAAAGCATTTTGTACATCTTGAACAGTGCTTTCTGTGCTTTGTCTTGTAGCCTAGACATAGCATTATGAAACTTACCATTTGTTTGAAAAACAATGCCAAGGTAATTATAATAATTAACACACTGTAATTTAGTGGCGTCCAAATAAAACTGAAATTTGTTTTCTAAGTTTTTACCTAGTCTATTAAAAATAATGATTTTGCTTTTGTTAATATTTACTTTTAAATGCCAATTGTCACAGTAATTTTGGACTGCATCAATGCACTTTTGTAACCCCTCTTGGGTTGTAGAAAACAATAGCAAGTCATCAGCATATAACAAACAATTGAGCTTCAAGCCATTTAAATCAACAGGGTCAAAATTTTTAACATCATCACAGATTCCATTAACAAAAATATTAAATAGTTGAGGACTAAGGTTACACCCTTGTTTTACCCCTCTGCATGAATTGAAATATGGAGTAATCCCTGCACTCAATTTAATGCTATATTTAGTGTTTTTATAGATAGCTTTAATAGCCTTATAAAAATTTCCTCCCACACCTAACCGAAGAAGTTTATATAACAGCCCTTCTCGCCAGACTGAATCAAATGCTTTGGAGAAATCAATAAAACATGAAAACAAATAATTCCCTGATTTTTTCAGTTTGCAATTGACATATTTATTAATTAAGGATTTAAGAATATAAATATTATCTGTTGTACGATGGTTTTTCTTGAAGCCAAACTGATTATCCACTATTTGATTAGTTTCTTGTAAGTACTTAGTTAATCTAGTATTTAGTATCATAGTATATAATTTAGATACACAACTAGAAATGGCAATGCCTCTATAGTTATTAGTGTCCTTTGGGTTACCTGACTTAAAAATAGGAATAATGAGACTACTGTTCCAATGTAATGGCATAATGCCTGAATTTAAAACTTGTGTGAACATTTTAGTAAGAGAATTAATAATAAAAGGAGCCCCATGCTTCAACATTTCATTTGAAATCATATCAGTGCCTGAAGCTTTGCCTGACTTTAAAAGTTTAATATGCTGCAATACTTCCTTATTAGTGAAATCTTGATTAATAATGTGTTTGTAATCATCTAAACTTTCCATACTACTAATATCATTTACAATAGTCTGTGAGAAGCTTTTATCTTCCACGTTAACTTTATTATTTAAACATTTAAAGTGATTTAACCATGACTCTACACTGATGTTGTCATGCTTTTGTGGGTTTTTATCTAAATCACCAAGTTCCTCAAGTAACTTCCAGAAACACTTAGGATTAGACTCCTTAAGCATAATGATTCTATTACATAAATTAGCTTTATATTCCTTTTTTTTATTCTTAATTAGATGCTTGTATTTTTTATTAATTTTATATCGTTCTTGTCTAATACTATTGTCCTTAGGAAACTTGTCTAATAAATGTGAATATTTAATTAAGTTTCTTCTTACCTCACTGACATCATTGTCAAACCACTTTTTATGTTTTGGTTTATTAGATTTTTTTTAATTTTGGGATTGATAACTTTAAGAGAACACTTTGCTGCTTTAATAATAATTGAATTGAAGTTAGCCACTGCTTCATCAACATCTACAAAATTAGAACTCTGATAATGTTGAAGTTTTTCCCCTATAGTCTTACTAGAAATTGCTTTAATATAATTTTCCTGGCTGTCGCCATCCCAGATAAATTTGCCGGGTAAAGGGGAAAGCAGGCTATGATCATCTACCGTATTATGTTTAACACATGCAGACAGAGACACCGATATAGGACAATGATCAGATAAGTGATTCAAAGGCCAAACTTTGAAATATTGAACAGCACAAAAAAGTTCTGAACTAACAATACCATAATCTACCAAACTGCTACCCCCATATTGGTGACTCGTAAATTTTCCCAAGGAGTCACCTGGAACTCTACCATTCAAAATCCTACAGTTACTAGCACAACAAAGTTTAACCAAAGCTTTACCATATTTGTTGACAAATGAATCCATATTGTTTCTGTAATAATGTTCATCAATATTAAAATAATCTGGTAATGGTAAGTGGTCATTGTCATCATTAATAATGAAGTCTGACAGTTGAGCACTTCTAGCATTCATGTCACCCATGATTAGGACATCTCCCAATTCATTAAATTTGGCAATATCATTTTCTAAATGATCAAAAGTGTCTAAACCTGAGTACAATGATGAATTATAAAAGCTTGACCCCTCTGGAGACAAGTAGCAAAAACATGTGTATAAATCGTTTTTAAAACCAAAAAATTCCTTGCTCATTTTAATCCACAAAAGATCTTTATGATTGCTATTGATTTTACTGAGACCCTTTTGGATTGCAGTTTTAAAAATAACCATAATCCCCCCTGAATTTCTACCTCTAATTCTACGTCTAACTCTATCACTACGAAAAAAATTAAAACCAGGAAAATCTAATCTACACTCACTATCTAACCAAGATTCTACAAATCCTACACAATCATGGTTTTTGATAAAATTTAAAAGTAAACTATCTTGTTGTTTACCCCCAATACCATGAATGTTCCAGGATGCGACTTTCAGTCTTCTCTGCATTTAAAGTGTCAAAATTGTCGCCATGTGTTCTTGTAATGGTGATGTCCTTGCCAAGGTGGTGACTGGTCATTATAATACTGCTGATTATACTGCATTTGTTGTGGTTGTGTCTGCTGCCAGTAGTTTGCATCATTCCAGGATCTTTTGTTGTAATTGTTACCTTGCCACATTCCTTGGTTTGGTGTATATTGATAGTCAGGAAGGGTGGCGTTATTTCTGAAGTTGACATTGTATTCTTAATAAGACCCATTGGCATTAGCTTGCCTTTGTTTCTTGTGTTTTTGAAAGGTTTTCTTGAAATTGGAATGATGTTTATTACGTTGGTAGTCATCATTGGAGTTAGGGTTGCTGTGATATTTGTAGTTGGTTTTTCTTTGCCCATTATTAATAACAGTTGGGCCTTTTTTCATCTTACCGATGTAGTTTGCTGCTAAGACACTTGCTCCACCTTCATTTAAGTGAATACCATCTCTACAATACAAATTACGGGCATTTGATAACTTATGGTGGTAAAAAAATTCAACCTTGTCTTCATTATCACAATGTGACTCAATTTGTGAGTTTATCGTATGAATTCTCTCGTTGATGGAGTGATCATTACCTCGTGGTAGAATAGATGAAATGATAAGACTTGCTTTTGGATGTGCCTGTTTAGCTTTTGTGATTAAGGACTTCATGTCTTTAACCACATCATCTACATCATTATTAACGACATCATTGCTACCTTCATGTATGATTACATAAGAAGTATTGTTCGATTTTGTCTTGTCAATAACTCTGGATGCATCACTGACATAGGTTGCACGATGTTTGGTGACTTTCCTATTTGGGTGCAACCTTTCTGGTATGATGTCTCTAATTAGTGAATTACCAATTAGTACAACATCTGCTGATTCGTTGTTTTGTGTAGACTGTTTATTTTTTGTTTCGTCCACGTTTCTACCATCCACAATCTTCGCATCATCACATTTCTTATCCTCGTCAATCATCACATCATTCAGCAGATCATACTTATTTTCTAGGAGTACTGACGGAATGGTATTAATAGACTTGGGTTTCCTGAAAGTGTGTGTTGCAACTTTAAAATCATCAGGACTGCCGACTTTAAGGTCCTCTTTACATACTAACATTTCAGCAGTTAACATATCATACTTTGCTTGCAGATCTTTATTTCTATCATGAAGTTGTTGTATTTCTTCTTTCACCACAATGAGTTCAGCTTCTATTGTGTCATAATTTATTTGAAGATTTTTGTTTTCATGTTGTAATTTATTTATGACACATGACATCTCAGAAAGTTGGTCTTTGAAAGTCCTCTCCTTTTCGTCTTGTTGTTGAAGCATCAGATTAATTTTTGAATTTAATAAACCAATTTTCTCATCATTAGTGGAAATTAACCGATTAATTGCACAGTCAAATTTGTTGATAGAACTGTCCAGCTTACTGTTCAGCTTACTCACATCATCATTGGTACCTTTAAGTGTGTCAACATCTTCCACAAGCTGAGAGTATTTATCATCTAAATCATGAATTGAATTTTCCAATGCTGTAACTTTTGTCTTCACACATAACAAAGTTTCCTCTGAGAATTTGTAATGTTCTGCCATAATTGTAGTAATAGAAGGGGCTTTCTTTAATGAGGGTGAGTTTTCCACTGCAGACATCAAAGAGTCATATTCCTGTACTGGTACTGTAACTTGTGTTGGTGGAGAGTTGTTTGCTGTTTGTTTATTAGGGCAGACTTGAAGGTCATGCTGCATGTGGCTAGCTGTGGTTTGTGTATCTGTTTGTTTACACAAGGAATCAACTGCAGACTTGAGTTCACTATAGTCTGTGTTTTTCCACTTCATAAAACTTTTGGATTGAACCAAAACACCACCACTTTTATAGAGAGCAATGTTGAGGATTTGACTATCTATCAAGTCTGTTGAATTGGCATCAGATATAGATAATCTACCCACTTCATTTTCAGATCCTTCCTCCCAACTAACTAACACTCCATTGTTCTTCTCATATGCTGAGTTATACATCTGTTTCATGGCATCTACCCAACTCGATATGCGTTTAGTTTTAAACTTAATGTTGCATGGCACTTGCTCGCCTCTTTCAGACTTGTAGTCAGTGTAGATCTCTTCATTAGCAGGTATATTCTTCATTTGAGTATTTCCTATCTTCTTAGTGACTTTTTTGTCCTTTGTTGTTGTGACTTTGTCCATTGTGTCCATATCATAAACAAAGGCTGGATCCACAAAGGGTTTTGACACTCTTTTCTCTTCACCGTCAATACAAGACATCTTGAAACTTCTCCCAGTTATTCACAAGATATTAAGATATAAGATTACCTTTTCTTCAAAGGATAATAACACCACTTTGGCCAAAAAAATCACCGTTACTGAGGAGCTCAATTAGCTGTGTACATTCAACATGGCCGAATACATATCCAGTAGTGGTATAGTCTCACAGCTAGTAGTGGTATAGTTTCATGGCTAGTAGTGGTATAGTCTCACAGCTAGTAGTGGTATAGTTTCATAGCTAGTAGTGGTATAGTCTCACAGCTAGTAGTGGTATAGTTTCATGGCTAGTAGTGTTATAGTCCCAGAGCTCGTAGTGTTATTGTCTCATATCCAGTAGTGGTATAGTCTCACAGCTAGTAGTGGTATAGTTTCATGGCTAGTAGTGTTATAGTCCCCGAGCTCGTAGTGTAATTGTCTCATATCCAGTAGTTTTATGGTCTCAATGCTAGTAGTGTTATAGTCTCAATGATAGTAGTGTTATAGTCTCAATGCTAGTAGTGTTATAGTCTCAATGCTAGTAGTGTTATAGTCTCATAGCTAGTAGTGTTATAGTCTCAATGCTAGTAGTGTTATAGTCTCAATGCTAGTAGTATTATAGTCTCAATGCTAGTAGTGTTATAGTCTCATATCTAGTTGTGTTATAGTCTCATAGCTAGTAGTGTTATAGTCTCATATCTAGTTGTGTTATAGTCTCATAGCTAGTAGTGTTATAGTATCATAGCTAGTAGTGTTATAGTCTCAATGCTAGTAGTTTTATAGTCTCAATGCTAGTAGTGTTATAGTCTCAATGCTAGTAGTGTTATAGTCTCATATCTAGTAGTGTTATAGTCTCATAGCTAGTAGTGTTATAGTATCATAGCTAGTAGTGTTATAGTCTCAATGCTAGTAGTGTTATAGTCTCAATGCTAGTAGTATTATAGTCTCAATGCTAGTAGTTTTATAGTCTCAATGCTAGTAGTGTTATAGTCTCAATGCTAGTAGTGTTATAGTCTCAATGCTAGTAGTGTTATAGTCTCATATCTAGTTGTGTTATAGACTCAATGCTAGTAGTGTTATTGTCTCATTGCTAGTAGTGTTATAGTCTCATAGCTAGGAGCGTTATAGTCTCAATGCTAGTAGTGTTATAGTCTCATATCTAGTTGTGTTATAGTCTCATAGCTAGTACTGTTATAGTATCATAACTAGTAGTGGTATAGTCTCATAGATAGTAGTGGTATAGTTTCATAGCTAGTAGTGGTATAGTCTCACAACTAGTAGTGGTATAGTTTCATAGCTAGTAGTGTTATAGTCCCAGAGCTCATAGTGTTATTGTCTCATATCCAGTAGTGTTATAGTCTCAATGCTAGTAGTGTTATAGTCTCAATGCTAGTAGTGTTATAGTCTCAATGCTAGTGCTGTTATATCTCAATACTAGTAGTATTATAGTCTCAATGCTAGTAGTGTTATAGTCTCAATGCTAGTAGTGTTATAGTCTCAAAGCTAGTAGTGTTATAGTCTCATAGCTAGTAGTGTTACAGTTTCAAAGCAAGTAGTGGTATAGTATTATAGCTAGTAGTGTTATAGTGTCAATGCTAGTAGTGTTATCGTCTCAATGCTAGTAGTGGTATAGTCTCAATGCTAGTAGTGTTATAGTCTCATAGCTAGTAGTGTTATAGTCTCAAAGTTAGTAGTGGTATAGTCTCAATGCTAGTAGTGTTATAGTCTCAATGCTAGCAGTGTTATAGTCTCATATCTAGTAGTGTTATAGTCTCAATGCTATTAGTGTTATAGTCTCAATGCTAGTAGTGTTATAGTCTCAATGCTAGTAGTGTTATAGTCTCAATGCTAGTAGTGTTATAGTCTCATAGCTAGTAGTGTTATAGTCTCAAAGTTAGTAGTGGTATAGTCTCAATGCTAGTAGTGTTATAGTCTCAATGCTAGCAGTGTTATAGTCTCACATCTAGTAGTGTTATAGTCTCAATGCTAGTAGTGTTATATCTCAATACTAGTAGTGTTATAGTCTCAATGCTAGTAGTGTTATAGTCTCATAGCTAGTAGTGTTATAGTCTCAAAGTTAGTAGTGTTATAGTCTCAATGCTAGCAGTGTTATAGTCTCACATCTAGTAGTGTTATAGTCTCAATGCTAGTAGTGTTATAGTCTCAATACTAGTAGTGTTATAGTCTCAATGCTAGTAGTGTTATAGTCTCAAAGCTAGTAACGCTATATAGTCTCAATGCTAGGAGTGTTATAGTCTCAGTGCTAGAAGTGTTATAGTCTCAATGCTAGTAGTGTTATAGTCTCAATGCTAGTAGTATTATAGTCTCAATGCTAGTAGTGTTATAGTCTCAATGCTAGTAGTATTATAGTCTCAATGCTGGTAGTGTTATAGCCTCAATGCTAGTAGTGTTATAGTATGATATCTAGTAGTGTTATAGTCTCAAAGCTAGTAATGCTATAGTCTCAATGCTAGGAGTGTTATAGTCTCAGTGCTAGAAGTGTTATAGTCTCAATGCTAGTAGTGTTATAGTCTCAATGCTAGTAGTTTTATCGTCTCAATAGTAGTAGTGTTATGGTCTCATTGCTAGTAGCGTTATAGTATCAATGCTAGTACTGGTATAGTATCATAGCTAGTAGTGTTATAGTCTCAATGCTAGTAGTTTTACAGTCTCACAGCTACTAGTGTTACAGTCTCATATCTTGTAGTTTTATAGTCTCAATGCTAGTAGTGTTATAGTCTCATAGCTAGTAGTGGTATTGTGTCATAGCTAGTAGTTGCATAGTCTCATAGCTAGTAGTGATATGGTTTAATAGCTAGTATTGGTATAGTCTCACAGCTAGTAGTGGTATAGTCTCAATGCTAGTAGTCGTATAGTATCATAGCTAATAGTGTTATAGTCTCAATACTAGTAGTGTTATAGTCTCTATGCTAGTAGTATTATAGTCCCAATGCTAGTTGTGTTATAGTCTCAATGCTAGTAGTGTTATAGTCTCAATGCTAGTAGTATTATAGTCCCAATGCTAGTTGTGTTATAGTCTCAATGCTAGTAGTTTTATAGTCTCAATGCTAGTAGTGTTATAGTCTCAATGCTAGTAGTATTATAGTCCCAATGCTAGTTGTGTTATAGTCTCAATGCTAGTAGTGTTATAGTCTCATAGCTAGAAGTGTTATAGTCTCAAAGCTAGTATTCGTATAGTCTCAATGCTAGTAGTGGTATAGTCTCATAGTTACTAGTGTTATAGTCTCAATGCTAGTAGTGTTATAGTCTCAATGCTAGTAGTGTTATAGTCTCAATGCTAGTAGTGTTATAGTCTCATAGCTAGAAGTGTAATAGTCTCAAAGCTAGTATTCGTATAGTCTCAATGCTAGTAGTGTTATAGTCTCAATGCTAGTAGTGTTATAGTCTCAATGCTAGTAGTGTTATAGTCTCAATGCTAGTAGTGTTATAGTCTCAATGCTAGTAGTGTTATAGTCTCATATCTAGTAGTGTTATTGTCTCAATGCTAGTTGTGTTATAGTCTCATATCTAGTAGTGTTATTGTCTCAATGCCAGTAGTGTTATAGACTCACAGCTAGTAGTGTTATAGTCTCAATGCTAGTAGTGTTATAGTCTCATATCTAGTAGTGTTATTGTCTCAATGCTAGTTGTGTTATAGTCTCATATCTAGTAGTGTTATTGTCTCAATGCTAGTAGTGTTATAGTCTCATATCTAGTAGTGTTATAGTCTCATAGCTAGTAGTGTTATAGTTTCATAGCTAGTAGTGTTATAGTCCCAGAGCTCGTAGTGGTATAGTTTCATAGCTAGTAGTGGTATAGTCTCACAGCTAGTAGTGTTATTGTCTCATATCCAGTAGTGTTATAGTCTCAATGCTAGTAGTTTTATAGTCTCAATGCTAGTAGTGTTATATCTCAATGCTAGTAGTATTATAGTCTCAATGCCAGTAGTGTTATAGTCTCAATGCTAGTAGTGTTATTGTCTCAATGCTAGTTGTGTTATAGTCTCATATCTAGTAGTGTTATTGTCTCAATGCTAGTAGTGTTATTGTCTCAATGCTGGTAGTGTTATAGTCTCATATCTAGTAGTGTTATAGTCTCATAGCTAGTAGTGTTATAGTCTCATAGCTAGTAGTGTTATAGTATCATAGCTAGTAGTGGTATAGTCTCATAACTAGTAGTGGTATAGTTTCATAGCTAGTAGTGGCATAGTCTCACAGCTAGTAGTGGTATAGTTTCATAGCTAGTAGTGTTATGGTCCTAGAGCTCGTTGTGTTATAGTCTCATAGCTAGTAGTGTTATAGTCTCAATGCTAGTAGTGTTATAGTCTCAATGCTAGTAGTGTTATAGTCTCAATGCTAGTAGTGTTATAGTCTCATATCCAGTAGTGTTATAGTCTCAATGCTAATAGTGTTATAGTCTCATTGCTAGTAGTGTTATAGTCTCAATGCTAGTAGTGTTATATCTCAATGCTAGTAGTATTATAGTCTCAATGCTAGTAGTGTTATAGTCTCAATGCTAGTAGAGTTATAGTCTCAATGCTAGTAGTGTTATAGTCTCAATGCTAGTAGTGTTATAGTCTCATAGCTAGGAGCGTTATAGTCTCAATGCTAGTAGTGTAATAGTCTCATATCTAGTTGTGTTATAGTCTCATAGTTAGTAGTGTTATAGTATCATAGCTTGTAGTGGTATAGTCTCATAGCTAGTAGTGGTATAGATTCATAGCTAGTAGTGGTATAGTCTCACAGCTAGTAGTGGTATAGTTTCATGGCTAGTAGTGTTATAGTCCCAGAGCACGTAGTGTTATTGTCTCATATCCAGTAATGTTATAGTCTCAATGCTAGTAGTGGTATAGTTTCATGGCTAGTAGTGTTATAGTCCCAGAGCTCGTAGTGTTATAGTCCCAGAGCTCGTAGTGTTATTGTCTCATATCCAGTAGTATTATAGTCTCAATGCTAGTAGTGTTATAGTCTCAATGCTAGTAGTGTTATATCTCAATGCTAGTAGTATTATAGTCTCAATGCTAGTAGTGTTATAGTCTCAATGCTAGTAGTGTTATAGTTTCATAGCTAGTAGTGTTATAGTCTAAATGCTAGTAGTGGTATAGTTTCATGGCTAGTAGTGTTATAGTCCCAGAGCTCGTAGTGTTATTGTCTCATATCCAGTAGTGGTATAGTCTCACAGCTAGTAGTGGTATAGTTTCATGGCTAGTAGTGGTATAGTCTCACAGCTAGTAGTGGTATAGTTTCATAGCTAGTAGAGGTATAGTCTCACAGCTAGTAGTGGTATAGTTTCATGGCTAGTAGTGTTATAGTCCCAGAGCGTGTAGTGTTATTGTCTCATATCCAGTAGTGGTATAGTCTCACAGCTAGTAGTGGTATAGTTTCATGGCTAGTAGTGTTATAGTCCCCGAGCTCGTAGTGTTATTGTCTCATATCCAGTAGTTTTATAGTCTCAATGCTAGTAGTGTTATAGTCTCAATGCTAGTAGTGTTATATCTCAATGCTAGTAGTATTATAGTCTCAATGCTAGTAGTGTTAAAGTCTCAATGCTAGTTGTGTTATAGTCTCATATCTAGTAGTGTTATTGTCTCAATGCTAGTAGTGTTATAGACTCACAGCTAGTAGTGTTATAGTCTCAATGCTAGTAGTGTTATAGTCTCATATCTAGTAGTGTTATTGTCTCAATGCTAGTAGTGTTATAGTCTCATATCTAGTAGTGTTATAGTCTCATAGCTAGTAGTGTTATAGTATCATAGCTAGTAGTGGTATAGTCTCATAACTAGTAGTGGTATAGTTTCATAGCTAGTAGTGTTATAGTCTTATAGCTAATAGTGTTATAGTATCATAGCTAGTAGTGTTATAGTCTCAATGCTAGTAGTGTTATAGTCTCAATGCTAGTAGTGGTATAGTATCATAGCTAGTAGTGTTATAGTCTTATAGCTAATAGTGTTATAGTCTCATAGCTAGTAGTGTTATAGTATCAATGCTAGTAGTGTTATAGTCTCAATGCTAGTAGTGTTATAATCTCAATGCTAGTAGTGTTATAGTCTCATATATTGTAGTGTTATAGTCTCAATGCTAGTAGTGGTATAGTATCATAGCTATTAGTGTTATAGTCTCAATGCTAGTAGTGTTATAGTCTCAATGCTAGTAGTGTTATAGTCTCATATATTGTAGTGTTATAGTCTCAATGCTAGTAGTGTTATAGTCTCAATGCTAGTAGTGGTATAGTCTCATAGCTAGTAGTGTTATAGTCTCAATGCTAGTAGTGTTATAGTCTCATATATTGTAGTGTTATAGTCTCAATGCTAGTAGTGGTATAGTATCATAGCTATTAGTGTTATAGTCTCAATGTTAGTAGTGTTATAGTCTCAATGCTAGTAGTGGTATAGTCTCATAGCTAGTAGTGTTATAGTCTCAATGCTAGTAGTGGTATAGTCTCATAGCTAGTAGTGTTATAGTCTCAATACTAGTAGTGTTATGGTCTCAATGCTAGTAGTGTTATAGTCTCATAGGTAGTTGTGTTATAGTCTCAATGCTAGTAGTGGTATAGTATCATAGCGAGTAGTGTTATAGTCTCATAGCTAGTAGTGTTATAGCCTCAATTCTAGTAGTGTTATAGTCTCATATCTAGTAGTGTTATAGTCTCAATGCTAGTAGTGTTATAGTCTCATATATAGTAGTGTTATAGTCTCAATGCTAGTAGTGGTATAGTATCATAGCTTGTAGTGGTATAGTCTCATAGCTAGTAGTGGTATAGATTCATAGCTAGTAGTGGTATAGTCTCACAGCTAGTAGTGGTATAGTTTCATGGCTAGTAGTGTTATAGTCCCAGAGCACGTAGTGTTATTGTCTCATATCCAGTAATGTTATAGTCTCAATGCTAGTAGTGGTATAGTTTCATGGCTAGTAGTGTTATAGTCCCAGAGCTCGTAGTGTTATAGTCCCAGAGCTCGTAGTGTTATTGTCTCATATCCAGTAGTATTATAGTCTCAATGCTAGTAGTGTTATAGTCTCAATGCTAGTAGTGTTATATCTCAATGCTAGTAGTATTATAGTCTCAATGCTAGTAGTGTTATAGTCTCAATGCTAGTAGTGTTATAGTTTCATAGCTAGTAGTGTTATAGTCTCAATGCTAGTAGTGGTATAGTTTCATGGCTAGTAGTGTTATAGTCCCAGAGCTCGTAGTGTTATTGTCTCATATCCAGTAGTGGTATAGTCTCACAGCTAGTAGTGGTATAGTTTCATGGCTAGTAGTGGTATAGTCTCACAGCTAGTAGTGGTATAGTTTCATAGCTAGTAGAGGTATAGTCCCCGAGCTCGTAGTGTTATTGTCTCATATCCAGTAGTGTTATAGTCTCAATGCTAGTGGTGTTATAGTCTCAATGCTAGTTGTGTTATATCTCAATGCTAGTAGTATTATAGTCTCAATGCTAGTAGTGTTATAGTCTCAATGCTAGTTGTGTTATAGTCTCATATCTAGTAGTGTTATTGTCTCAATGCTAGTAGTGTCATTGTCTCAATGCTAGTAGTGTTATAGTCTCATATCTAGTAGTGTTATAGTCTCATAGCTAGTAGTGTTATAGTATCATAGCTAGTAGTGTTATAGTCTCAATGCTAGTAGTGTTATAGTCTCAATGCTAGTAGTGGTATAGTTTCATGGCTAGTAGTGTTATAGTCCCAGAGCTCGTAGTGTTATTGTCTCATATCCAGTAGTGGTATAGTCTCACAGCTAGTAGTGTTATAGTCTCAATGCTAGTAGTGTTATAGTCTCACAGCTAGTAGTGGTATAGTTTCATGGCTAGTAGTGTTATAGTCCCCGAGCTCGTAGTGTTATTGTCTCATATCCAGTAGTTTTATAGTCTCAATGCTAGTAGTGTTATAGTCTCATAGCTAGTAGTGTTATAGTCCCCGAGCTCGTAGTGTTATTGTCTCATATCCAGTAGTTTTATAGTCCCAATGCTAGTAGTGTTATAGTCTCAATGCCAGTAGTGTTATAGTCTCAATGCTAGTAGTGTTATAGTCTCAATGCTAGTAGTGGTATAGTCTCATAGCTAGTAGTGTTATAGTCTCAAAGCTAGTAGTGTTATAGTCTCAATGCTAGTAGTGTTATAGTCTCCCAGCTAGTAGTGGTATAGTTTCATAGCTAGTAGTGTTATAGTCTCAAAGCTAGTAGTGTTATAATCTCAATGCTGGTAGTGTTATAATCTCAATGCTAGTAGTGGTATAGTCTCATAGCTAGTAGTGTTATAGTCTCAATGCTAGTAGTGTTATAGTCTCCCAGCTAGTAGTGGTATAGTTTCATAGCTAGTAGTGTTATAGTCTCAAAGCTAGTAGTGTTATAATCTCAATGCTGGTAGTGTTATAATCTCAATGCTAGTAGTGTTATTGTCTCAATGCTAGTAGTGTTATAGTCTCAATGCTGGTAGTGTTATAGTCTCAATGCTAGTAGTGTTATAGTCTCAATGCTAGTAGTATTATAGTCTCAATGCTAGTAGTGTTATAGTCTCCCAGCTAGTAGTGGTATAGTTTCATAGCTAGTAGTGTTATAGTCTCAAAGCTAGTAGTGTTATAATCTCAATGCTGGTAGTGTTATAATCTCAATGCTAGTAGTGGTATAGTCTCATAGCTAGTAGTGTTATAGTCTCAATGCTAGTAGTGTTATAGTCTCCCAGCTAGTAGTGGTATAGTTTCATAGCTAGTAGTGTTATAGTCTCAAAGCTAGTAGTGTTATAGTCTCAATGCTAGTAGTATTATAGTCTCAATGCTAGTAGTGTTATAGTCTCAATGCTAGTAGTGTTATAGTCTCAATGCTAGTAGTGTTATAGTCTCCCAGCTAGTAGTGGTATAGTTTCATGGCTAGTAGTGTTATAATCCCAGAGCTCGTAGTGATAGATAGATAGATAGAATTTTTTATTTGGAACGTACCAATGAAAACTTGAGTAAAGTCCAAAAATAACAATAACAAAACAAAACATTCAGAACAACAAAAACTTTCAGTATTAATACATATCAAGAATATAGAAAATAAATTTTGCAAAAATGCTAAGAATGAAAAAATCATTACTTGAAACAATAATAGGAAATAATTCATCCATGCTAAAATCTTCCAGCTTTGGGGCATAGATGTATAAAGCTGCAAGGAATCTAGATCTTTGTTCTTTGATTTGACAATTATTACAATATAAAATGTAATGTTTCTCATCCCCTACTTCATTGCATTCATGGAGATTACATAGCCTGTTTTCCTTCAAAATGCCTTTATGTCTACCGGATTCAATGGGAAGAAAATGTGCAGAAGTTCTAAATTTAGTATAAGCTATTCTATGATTTTTATTTTTAATTTTTTCCAAATAATGTTCAAATTCAAAATTTTCTTTAGCACACCTGTAAAAGTCAAGCTTACAATTGTTCAACAAATTGTTTTTCCACTTCATACGGTACAAACATTTGAGCTTCTCTTTAAAAATATCACAAAAATTGTTCTGATGTGGGTCTGAATTAGTTAGATCTGTTATGACTAGTAATTTTTGTATAAAGTTAAGCCATGGGTCATGCACAAGAGTTTTGGATTCTTCATAGGCTGCATCAATGATAGAATTGTTTGTTTTTTTACATACTAGTCTTTGATAATATTTCATAACTGAAACACAGATATCCAATATAAGTGGATATTGACCTAATTCACCTCTACATGGGTCATTAGATGCCTTCCTGTGCACACCCAGAACTCTTTTACAGAATTTAATATGAAGTTTTTCTGGAATTAATTTATCTGAGAAAAGTTTTGTTTCAAAATTGCAATTGTCAACTGTACATTTATTTTTACCAGACCCCTTGTAGATGTTCAGCATAACCCCTCCCCACACGTCAGCCCCATATAAAGCTGTGGGTTTGATAATAGAGTTAAATAGTTTTTTAGCCAGACTAACAGAATAACATTCCTCACTGATCCAAAGCATTTTGTACATCTTGAACAGTGCTTTCTGTGCTTTGTCTTGTAGCCTAGACATAGCATTATGAAACTTACCATTTGTTTGAAAAACAATGCCAAGGTAATTATAATAATTAACACACTGTAATTTAGTGGCGTCCAAATAAAACTGAAATTTGTTTTCTAAGTTTTTACCTAGTCTATTAAAAATAATGATTTTGCTTTTGTTAATATTTACTTTTAAATGCCAATTGTCACAGTAATTTTGGACTGCATCAATGCACTTTTGTAACCCCTCTTGGGTTGTAGAAAACAATAGCAAGTCATCAGCATATAACAAACAATTGAGCTTCAAGCCATTTAAATCAACAGGGTCAAAATTTTTAACATCATCACAGATTCCATTAACAAAAATATTAAATAGTTGAGGACTAAGGTTACACCCTTGTTTTACCCCTCTGCATGAATTGAAATATGGAGTAATCCCTGCACTCAATTTAATGCTATATTTAGTGTTTTTATAGATAGCTTTAATAGCCTTATAAAAATTTCCTCCCACACCTAACCGAAGAAGTTTATATAACAGCCCTTCTCGCCAGACTGAATCAAATGCTTTGGAGAAATCAATAAAACATGAAAACAAATAATTCCCTGATTTTTTCAGTTTGCAATTGACATATTTATTAATTAAGGATTTAAGAATATAAATATTATCTGTTGTACGATGGTTTTTCTTGAAGCCAAACTGATTATCCACTATTTGATTAGTTTCTTGTAAGTACTTAGTTAATCTAGTATTTAGTATCATAGTATATAATTTAGATACACAACTAGAAATGGCAATGCCTCTATAGTTATTAGTGTCCTTTGGGTTACCTGACTTAAAAATAGGAATAATGAGACTACTGTTCCAATGTAATGGCATAATGCCTGAATTTAAAACTTGTGTGAACATTTTAGTAAGAGAATTAATAATAAAAGGAGCCCCATGCTTCAACATTTCATTTGAAATCATATCAGTGCCTGAAGCTTTGCCTGACTTTAAAAGTTTAATATGCTGCAATACTTCCTTATTAGTGAAATCTTGATTAATAATGTGTTTGTAATCATCTAAACTTTCCATACTACTAATATCATTTACAATAGTCTGTGAGAAGCTTTTATCTTCCACGTTAACTTTATTATTTAAACATTTAAAGTGATTTAACCATGACTCTACACTGATGTTGTCATGCTTTTGTGGGTTTTTATCTAAATCACCAAGTTCCTCAAGTAACTTCCAGAAACACTTAGGATTAGACTCCTTAAGCATAATGATTCTATTACATAAATTAGCTTTATATTCCTTTTTTTATTCTTAATTAGATGCTTGTATTTTTTATTAATTTTATATCGTTCTTGTCTAATACTATTGTCCTTAGGAAACTTGTCTAATAAATGTGAATATTTAATTAAGTTTCTTCTTACCTCACTGACATCATTGTCAAACCACTTTTTATGTTTTGGTTTATTAGATTTTTTTTAATTTTGGGATTGATAACTTTAAGAGAACACTTTGCTGCTTTAATAATAATTGAATTGAAGTTAGCCACTGCTTCATCAACATCTACAAAATTAGAACTCTGATAATGTTGAAGTTTTTCCCCTATAGTCTTACTAGAAATTGCTTTAATATAATTTTCCTGGCTGTCGCCATCCCAGATAAATTTGCCGGGTAAAGGGGAAAGCAGGCTATGATCATCTACCGTATTATGTTTAACACATGCAGACAGAGACACCGATATAGGACAATGATCAGATAAGTGATTCAAAGGCCAAACTTTGAAATATTGAACAGCACAAAAAAGTTCTGAACTAACAATACCATAATCTACCAAACTGCTACCCCCATATTGGTGACTCGTAAATTTTCCCAAGGAGTCACCTGGAACTCTACCATTCAAAATCCTACAGTTACTAGCACAACAAAGTTTAACCAAAGCTTTACCATATTTGTTGACAAATGAATCCATATTGTTTCTGTAATAATGTTCATCAATATTAAAATAATCTGGTAATGGTAAGTGGTCATTGTCATCATTAATAATGAAGTCTGACAGTTGAGCACTTCTAGCATTCATGTCACCCATGATTAGGACATCTCCCAATTCATTAAATTTGGCAATATCATTTTCTAAATGATCAAAAGTGTCTAAACCTGAGTACAATGATGAATTATAAAAGCTTGACCCCTCTGGAGACAAGTAGCAAAAACATGTGTATAAATCGTTTTTAAAACCAAAAAATTTCTTGCTCATTTTAATCCACAAAAGATCTTTATGATTGCTATTGATTTTACTGAGACCCTTTTGGATTGCAGTTTTAAAAATAACCATAATCCCCCCTGAATTTCTACCTCTAATTCTACGTCTAACTCTATCACTACGAAAAAAATTAAAACCAGGAAAATCTAATCTACACTCACTATCTAACCAAGATTCTACAAATCCTACACAATCATGGTTTTTGATAAAATTTAAAAGTAAACTATCTTGTTGTTTACCCCCAATACCATGAATGTTCCAGGATGCGACTTTCAGTCTTCTCTGCATTTAAAGTGTCAAAATTGTCGCCATGTGTTCTTGTAATGGTGATGTCCTTGCCAAGGTGGTGACTGGTCATTATAATACTGCTGATTATACTGCATTTGTTGTGGTTGTGTCTGCTGCCAGTAGTTTGCATCATTCCAGGATCTTTTGTTGTAATTGTTACCTTGCCACATTCCTTGGTTTGGTGTATATTGATAGTCAGGAAGGGTGGCGTTATTTCTGAAGTTGACATTGTATTCTTAATAAGACCCATTGGCATTAGCTTGCCTTTGTTTCTTGTGTTTTTGAAAGGTTTTCTTGAAATTGGAATGATGTTTATTACGTTGGTAGTCATCATTGGAGTTAGGGTTGCTGTGATATTTGTAGTTGGTTTTTCTTTGCCCATTATTAATAACAGTTGGGCCTTTTTTCATCTTACCGATGTAGTTTGCTGCTAAGACACTTGCTCCACCTTCATTTAAGTGAATACCATCTCTACAATACAAATTACGGGCATTTGATAACTTATGGTGGTAAAAAAATTCAACCTTGTCTTCATTATCACAATGTGACTCAATTTGTGAGTTTATCGTATGAATTCTCTCGTTGATGGAGTGATCATTACCTCGTGGTAGAATAGATGAAATGATAAGACTTGCTTTTGGATGTGCCTGTTTAGCTTTTGTGATTAAGGACTTCATGTCTTTAACCACATCATCTACATCATTATTAACGACATCATTGCTACCTTCATGTATGATTACATAAGAAGTATTGTTCGATTTTGTCTTGTCAATAACTCTGGATGCATCACTGACATAGGTTGCACGATGTTTGGTGACTTTCCTATTTGGGTGCAACCTTTCTGGTATGATGTCTCTAATTAGTGAATTACCAATTAGTACAACATCTGCTGATTCGTTGTTTTGTGTAGACTGTTTATTTTTTGTTTCGTCCACGTTTCTACCATCCACAATCTTCGCATCATCACATTTCTTATCCTCGTCAATCATCACATCATTCAGCAGATCATACTTATTTTCTAGGAGTACTGACGGAATGGTATTAATAGACTTGGGTTTCCTGAAAGTGTGTGTTGCAACTTTAAAATCATCAGGACTGCCGACTTTAAGGTCCTCTTTACATACTAACATTTCAGCAGTTAACATATCATACTTTGCTTGCAGATCTTTATTTCTATCATGAAGTTGTTGTATTTCTTCTTTCACCACAATGAGTTCAGCTTCTATTGTGTCATAATTTATTTGAAGATTTTTGTTTTCATGTTGTAATTTATTTATGACACATGACATCTCAGAAAGTTGGTCTTTGAAAGTCCTCTCCTTTTCGTCTTGTTGTTGAAGCATCAGATTAATTTTTGAATTTAATAAACCAATTTTCTCATCATTAGTGGAAATTAACCGATTAATTGCACAGTCAAATTTGTTGATAGAACTGTCCAGCTTACTGTTCAGCTTACTCACATCATCATTGGTACCTTTAAGTGTGTCAACATCTTCCACAAGCTGAGAGTATTTATCATCTAAATCATGAATTGAATTTTCCAATGCTGTAACTTTTGTCTTCACACATAACAAAGTTTCCTCTGAGAATTTGTAATGTTCTGCCATAATTGTAGTAATAGAAGGGGCTTTCTTTAATGAGGGTGAGTTTTCCACTGCAGACATCAAAGAGTCATATTCCTGTACTGGTACTGTAACTTGTGTTGGTGGAGAGTTGTTTGCTGTTTGTTTATTAGGGCAGACTTGAAGGTCATGCTGCATGTGGCTAGCTGTGGTTTGTGTATCTGTTTGTTTACACAAGGAATCAACTGCAGACTTGAGTTCACTATAGTCTGTGTTTTTCCACTTCATAAAACTTTTGGATTGAACCAAAACACCACCACTTTTATAGAGAGCAATGTTGAGGATTTGACTATCTATCAAGTCTGTTGAATTGGCATCAGATATAGATAATCTACCCACTTCATTTTCAGATCCTTCCTCCCAACTAACTAACACTCCATTGTTCTTCTCATATGCTGAGTTATACATCTGTTTCATGGCATCTACCCAACTCGATATGCGTTTAGTTTTAAACTTAATGTTGCATGGCACTTGCTCGCCTCTTTCAGACTTGTAGTCAGTGTAGATCTCTTCATTAGCAGGTATATTCTTCATTTGAGTATTTCCTATCTTCTTAGTGACTTTTTTGTCCTTTGTTGTTGTGACTTTGTCCATTGTGTCCATATCATAAACAAAGGCTGGATCCACAAAGGGTTTTGACACTCTTTTCTCTTCACCGTCAATACAAGACATCTTGAAACTTCTCCCAGTTATTCACAAGATATTAAGATATAAGATTACCTTTTCTTCAAAGGATAATAACACCACTTTGGCCAAAAAAATCACCGTTACTGAGGAGCTCAATTAGCTGTGTACATTCAACATGGCCGAATACATATCCAGTAGTGGTATAGTCTCACAGCTAGTAGTGGTATAGTTTCATGGCTAGTAGTGGTATAGTCTCACAGCTAGTAGTGGTATAGTTTCATAGCTAGTAGTGGTATAGTCTCACAGCTAGTAGTGGTATAGTTTCATGGCTAGTAGTGTTATAGTCCCAGAGCTCGTAGTGTTATTGTCTCATATCCAGTAGTGGTATAGTCTCACAGCTAGTAGTGGTATAGTTTCATGGCTAGTAGTGTTATAGTCCCCGAGCTCGTAGTGTAATTGTCTCATATCCAGTAGTTTTATGGTCTCAATGCTAGTAGTGTTATAGTCTCAATGATAGTAGTGTTATAGTCTCAATGCTAGTAGTGTTATAGTCTCAATGCTAGTAGTGTTATAGTCTCATAGCTAGTAGTGTTATAGTCTCAATGCTAGTAGTGTTATAGTCTCAATGCTAGTAGTATTATAGTCTCAATGCTAGTAGTGTTATAGTCTCATATCTAGTTGTGTTATAGTCTCATAGCTAGTAGTGTTATAGTCTCATATCTAGTTGTGTTATAGTCTCATAGCTAGTAGTGTTATAGTATCATAGCTAGTAGTGTTATAGTCTCAATGCTAGTAGTTTTATAGTCTCAATGCTAGTAGTGTTATAGTCTCAATGCTAGTAGTGTTATAGTCTCATATCTAGTAGTGTTATAGTCTCATAGCTAGTAGTGTTATAGTATCATAGCTAGTAGTGTTATAGTCTCAATGCTAGTAGTGTTATAGTCTCAATGCTAGTAGTATTATAGTCTCAATGCTAGTAGTTTTATAGTCTCAATGCTAGTAGTGTTATAGTCTCAATGCTAGTAGTGTTATAGTCTCAATGCTAGTAGTGTTATAGTCTCATATCTAGTTGTGTTATAGACTCAATGCTAGTAGTGTTATTGTCTCATTGCTAGTAGTGTTATAGTCTCATAGCTAGGAGCGTTATAGTCTCAATGCTAGTAGTGTTATAGTCTCATATCTAGTTGTGTTATAGTCTCATAGCTAGTACTGTTATAGTATCATAACTAGTAGTGGTATAGTCTCATAGATAGTAGTGGTATAGTTTCATAGCTAGTAGTGGTATAGTCTCACAACTAGTAGTGGTATAGTTTCATAGCTAGTAGTGTTATAGTCCCAGAGCTCATAGTGTTATTGTCTCATATCCAGTAGTGTTATAGTCTCAATGCTAGTAGTGTTATAGTCTCAATGCTAGTAGTGTTATAGTCTCAATGCTAGTGCTGTTATATCTCAATACTAGTAGTATTATAGTCTCAATGCTAGTAGTGTTATAGTCTCAATGCTAGTAGTGTTATAGTCTCAAAGCTAGTAGTGTTATAGTCTCATAGCTAGTAGTGTTACAGTTTCAAAGCAAGTAGTGGTATAGTATTATAGCTAGTAGTGTTATAGTGTCAATGCTAGTAGTGTTATAGTCTCAATGCTAGTAGTGGTATAGTCTCAATGCTAGTAGTGTTATAGTCTCATAGCTAGTAGTGTTATAGTCTCAAAGTTAGTAGTGGTATAGTCTCAATGCTAGTAGTGTTATAGTCTCAATGCTAGCAGTGTTATAGTCTCATATCTAGTAGTGTTATAGTCTCAATGCTATTAGTGTTATAGTCTCAATGCTAGTAGTGTTATAGTCTCAATGCTAGTAGTGTTATAGTCTCAATGCTAGTAGTGTTATAGTCTCATAGCTAGTAGTGTTATAGTCTCAAAGTTAGTAGTGGTATAGTCTCAATGCTAGTAGTGTTATAGTCTCAATGCTAGCAGTGTTATAGTCTCACATCTAGTAGTGTTATAGTCTCAATGCTAGTAGTGTTATATCTCAATACTAGTAGTGTTATAGTCTCAATGCTAGTAGTGTTATAGTCTCATAGCTAGTAGTGTTATAGTCTCAAAGTTAGTAGTGTTATAGTCTCAATGCTAGCAGTGTTATAGTCTCACATCTAGTAGTGTTATAGTCTCAATGCTAGTAGTGTTATAGTCTCAATACTAGTAGTGTTATAGTCTCAATGCTAGTAGTGTTATAGTCTCAAAGCTAGTAACGCTATATAGTCTCAATGCTAGGAGTGTTATAGTCTCAGTGCTAGAAGTGTTATAGTCTCAATGCTAGTAGTGTTATAGTCTCAATGCTAGTAGTATTATAGTCTCAATGCTAGTAGTGTTATAGTCTCAATGCTAGTAGTATTATAGTCTCAATGCTGGTAGTGTTATAGCCTCAATGCTAGTAGTGTTATAGTATGATATCTAGTAGTGTTATAGTCTCAAAGCTAGTAATGCTATAGTCTCAATGCTAGGAGTGTTATAGTCTCAGTGCTAGAAGTGTTATAGTCTCAATGCTAGTAGTGTTATAGTCTCAATGCTAGTAGTTTTATCGTCTCAATAGTAGTAGTGTTATGGTCTCATTGCTAGTAGCGTTATAGTATCAATGCTAGTACTGGTATAGTATCATAGCTAGTAGTGTTATAGTCTCAATGCTAGTAGTTTTACAGTCTCACAGCTACTAGTGTTACAGTCTCATATCTTGTAGTTTTATAGTCTCAATGCTAGTAGTGTTATAGTCTCATAGCTAGTAGTGGTATTGTGTCATAGCTAGTAGTTGCATAGTCTCATAGCTAGTAGTGATATGGTTTAATAGCTAGTATTGGTATAGTCTCACAGCTAGTAGTGGTATAGTCTCAATGCTAGTAGTCGTATAGTATCATAGCTAATAGTGTTATAGTCTCAATACTAGTAGTGTTATAGTCTCTATGCTAGTAGTATTATAGTCCCAATGCTAGTTGTGTTATAGTCTCAATGCTAGTAGTGTTATAGTCTCAATGCTAGTAGTATTATAGTCCCAATGCTAGTTGTGTTATAGTCTCAATGCTAGTAGTGTTATAGTCTCAATGCTAGTAGTGTTATAGTCTCAATGCTAGTAGTATTATAGTCCCAATGCTAGTTGTGTTATAGTCTCAATGCTAGTAGTGTTATAGTCTCATAGCTAGAAGTGTTATAGTCTCAAAGCTAGTATTCGTATAGTCTCAATGCTAGTAGTGGTATAGTCTCATAGTTACTAGTGTTATAGTCTCAATGCTAGTAGTGTTATAGTCTCAATGCTAGTAGTGTTATAGTCTCAATGCTAGTAGTGTTATAGTCTCATAGCTAGAAGTGTAATAGTCTCAAAGCTAGTATTCGTATAGTCTCAATGCTAGTAGTGTTATAGTCTCAATGCTAGTAGTGTTATAGTCTCAATGCTAGTAGTGTTATAGTCTCAATGCTAGTAGTGTTATAGTCTCATATCTAGTAGTGTTATTGTCTCAATGCTAGTTGTGTTATAGTCTCATATCTAGTAGTGTTATTGTCTCAATGCCAGTAGTGTTATAGACTCACAGCTAGTAGTGTTATAGTCTCAATGCTAGTAGTGTTATAGTCTCATATCTAGTAGTGTTATTGTCTCAATGCTAGTTGTGTTATAGTCTCATATCTAGTAGTGTTATTGTCTCAATGCTAGTAGTGTTATAGTCTCATATCTAGTAGTGTTATAGTCTCATAGCTAGTAGTGTTATAGTTTCATAGCTAGTAGTGTTATAGTCCCAGAGCTCGTAGTGGTATAGTTTCATAGCTAGTAGTGGTATAGTCTCACAGCTAGTAGTGTTATTGTCTCATATCCAGTAGTGTTATAGTCTCAATGCTAGTAGTTTTATAGTCTCAATGCTAGTAGTGTTATATCTCAATGCTAGTAGTATTATAGTCTCAATGCCAGTAGTGTTATAGTCTCAATGCTAGTAGTGTTATTGTCTCAATGCTAGTTGTGTTATAGTCTCATATCTAGTAGTGTTATTGTCTCAATGCTAGTAGTGTTATTGTCTCAATGCTGGTAGTGTTATAGTCTCATATCTAGTAGTGTTATAGTCTCATAGCTAGTAGTGTTATAGTCTCATAGCTAGTAGTGTTATAGTATCATAGCTAGTAGTGGTATAGTCTCATAACTAGTAGTGGTATAGTTTCATAGCTAGTAGTGGCATAGTCTCACAGCTAGTAGTGGTATAGTTTCATAGCTAGTAGTGTTATGGTCCTAGAGCTCGTTGTGTTATAGTCTCATAGCTAGTAGTGTTATAGTCTCAATGCTAGTAGTGTTATAGTCTCAATGCTAGTAGTGTTATAGTCTCAATGCTAGTAGTGTTATAGTCTCATATCCAGTAGTGTTATAGTCTCAATGCTAATAGTGTTATAGTCTCATTGCTAGTAGTGTTATAGTCTCAATGCTAGTAGTGTTATATCTCAATGCTAGTAGTATTATAGTCTCAATGCTAGTAGTGTTATAGTCTCAATGCTAGTAGAGTTATAGTCTCAATGCTAGTAGTGTTATAGTCTCAATGCTAGTAGTGTTATAGTCTCATAGCTAGGAGCGTTATAGTCTCAATGCTAGTAGTGTAATAGTCTCATATCTAGTTGTGTTATAGTCTCATAGCTAGTAGTGTTATAGTATCATAGCTTGTAGTGGTATAGTCTCATAGCTAGTAGTGGTATAGATTCATAGCTAGTAGTGGTATAGTCTCACAGCTAGTAGTGGTATAGTTTCATGGCTAGTAGTGTTATAGTCCCAGAGCACGTAGTGTTATTGTCTCATATCCAGTAATGTTATAGTCTCAATGCTAGTAGTGGTATAGTTTCATGGCTAGTAGTGTTATAGTCCCAGAGCTCGTAGTGTTATAGTCCCAGAGCTCGTAGTGTTATTGTCTCATATCCAGTAGTATTATAGTCTCAATGCTAGTAGTGTTATAGTCTCAATGCTAGTAGTGTTATATCTCAATGCTAGTAGTATTATAGTCTCAATGCTAGTAGTGTTATAGTCTCAATGCTAGTAGTGTTATAGTTTCATAGCTAGTAGTGTTATAGTCTAAATGCTAGTAGTGGTATAGTTTCATGGCTAGTAGTGTTATAGTCCCAGAGCTCGTAGTGTTATTGTCTCATATCCAGTAGTGGTATAGTCTCACAGCTAGTAGTGGTATAGTTTCATGGCTAGTAGTGGTATAGTCTCACAGCTAGTAGTGGTATAGTTTCATAGCTAGTAGAGGTATAGTCTCACAGCTAGTAGTGGTATAGTTTCATGGCTAGTAGTGTTATAGTCCCAGAGCGTGTAGTGTTATTGTCTCATATCCAGTAGTGGTATAGTCTCACAGCTAGTAGTGGTATAGTTTCATGGCTAGTAGTGTTATAGTCCCCGAGCTCGTAGTGTTATTGTCTCATATCCAGTAGTTTTATAGTCTCAATGCTAGTAGTGTTATAGTCTCAATGCTAGTAGTGTTATATCTCAATGCTAGTAGTATTATAGTCTCAATGCTAGTAGTGTTAAAGTCTCAATGCTAGTTGTGTTATAGTCTCATATCTAGTAGTGTTATTGTCTCAATGCTAGTAGTGTTATAGACTCACAGCTAGTAGTGTTATAGTCTCAATGCTAGTAGTGTTATAGTCTCATATCTAGTAGTGTTATTGTCTCAATGCTAGTAGTGTTATAGTCTCATATCTAGTAGTGTTATAGTCTCATAGCTAGTAGTGTTATAGTCCCAGAGCTTGTAGTGTTATTGTCTCATATCCAGTAGTGGTATAGTCTCACAGCTAGTAGTGGTATAGTTTCATGGCTAGTAGTGTTATAGTCCCCGAGCTCGTAGTGTTATTGTCTCATATCCAGTAGTTTTATAGTCTCAATGCTAGTAGTGTTATAGTCTCAATGCTAGTAGTGTTATATCTCAATGCTAGTAGTATTATAGTCTCAATGCTAGTAGTGTTAAAGTCTCAATGCTAGTTGTGTTATAGTCTCATATCTAGTAGTGTTATTGTCTCAATGCTAGTAGTGTTATAGACTCACAGCTAGTAGTGTTATAGTCTCAATGCTAGTAGTGTTATAGTCTCATATCTAGTAGTGTTATTGTCTCAATGCTAGTAGTGTTATAGTCTCATATCTAGTAGTGTTATAGTCTCATAGCTAGTAGTGTTATAGTATCATAGCTAGTAGTGGTATAGTCTCATAACTAGTAGTGGTATAGTTTCATAGCTAGTAGTGTTATAGTCTTATAGCTAATAGTGTTATAGTATCATAGCTAGTAGTGTTATAGTCTCAATGCTAGTAGTGTTATAGTCTCAATGCTAGTAGTGGTATAGTATCATAGCTAGTAGTGTTATAGTCTTATAGCTAATAGTGTTATAGTCTCATAGCTAGTAGTGTTATAGTATCAATGCTAGTAGTGTTATAGTCTCAATGCTAGTAGTGTTATAATCTCAATGCTAGTAGTGTTATAGTCTCATATATTGTAGTGTTATAGTCTCAATGCTAGTAGTGGTATAGTATCATAGCTATTAGTGTTATAGTCTCAATGCTAGTAGTGTTATAGTCTCAATGCTAGTAGTGTTATAGTCTCATATATTGTAGTGTTATAGTCTCAATGCTAGTAGTGTTATAGTCTCAATGCTAGTAGTGTTATAGTCTCAATGCTAGTAGTGGTATAGTCTCATAGCTAGTAGTGTTATAGTCTCAATGCTAGTAATGTTATAGTCTCATATATTGTAGTGTTATAGTCTCAATGCTAGTAGTGGTATAGTATCATAGCTATTAGTGTTATAGTCTCAATGTTAGTAGTGTTATAGTCTCAATGCTAGTAGTGGTATAGTCTCATAGCTAGTAGTGTTATAGTCTCAATGCTAGTAGTGGTATAGTCTCATAGCTAGTAGTGTTATAGTCTCAATACTAGTAGTGTTATGGTCTCAATGCTAGTAGTGTTATAGTCTCATAGGTAGTTGTGTTATAGTCTCAATGCTAGTAGTGGTATAGTATCATAGCGAGTAGTGTTATAGTCTCATAGCTAGTAGTGTTATAGCCTCAATTCTAGTAGTGTTATAGTCTCATATCTAGTAGTGTTATAGTCTCAATGCTAGTAGTGTTATAGTCTCATATATAGTAGTGTTATAGTCTCAATGCTAGTAGTGGTATAGTATCATAGCTTGTAGTGGTATAGTCTCATAGCTAGTAGTGGTATAGATTCATAGCTAGTAGTGGTATAGTCTCACAGCTAGTAGTGGTATAGTTTCATGGCTAGTAGTGTTATAGTCCCAGAGCACGTAGTGTTATTGTCTCATATCCAGTAATGTTATAGTCTCAATGCTAGTAGTGGTATAGTTTCATGGCTAGTAGTGTTATAGTCCCAGAGCTCGTAGTGTTATAGTCCCAGAGCTCGTAGTGTTATTGTCTCATATCCAGTAGTATTATAGTCTCAATGCTAGTAGTGTTATAGTCTCAATGCTAGTAGTGTTATATCTCAATGCTAGTAGTATTATAGTCTCAATGCTAGTAGTGTTATAGTCTCAATGCTAGTAGTGTTATAGTTTCATAGCTAGTAGTGTTATAGTCTCAATGCTAGTAGTGGTATAGTTTCATGGCTAGTAGTGTTATAGTCCCAGAGCTCGTAGTGTTATTGTCTCATATCCAGTAGTGGTATAGTCTCACAGCTAGTAGTGGTATAGTTTCATGGCTAGTAGTGGTATAGTCTCACAGCTAGTAGTGGTATAGTTTCATAGCTAGTAGAGGTATAGTCTCACAGCTAGTAGTGGTATAGTTTCATGGCTAGTAGTGTTATAGTCCCAGAGCTTGTAGTGTTATTGTCTCATATCCAGTAGTGGTATAGTCTCACAGCTAGTAGTGGTATAGTTTCATGGCTAGTAGTGTTATAGTCCCCGAGCTCGTAGTGTTATTGTCTCATATCCAGTAGTTTTATAGTCTCAATGCTAGTAGTGTTATAGTCTCAATGCTAGTAGTGTTATATCTCAATGCTAGTAGTATTATAGTCTCAATGCTAGTAGTGTTAAAGTCTCAATGCTAGTTGTGTTATAGTCTCATATCTAGTAGTGTTATTGTCTCAATGCTAGTAGTGTTATAGACTCACAGCTAGTAGTGTTATAGTCTCAATGCTAGTAGTGTTATAGTCTCATATCTAGTAGTGTTATTGTCTCAATGCTAGTAGTGTTATAGTCTCATATCTAGTAGTGTTATAGTCTCATAGCTAGTAGTGTTATAGTATCATAGCTAGTAGTGGTATAGTCTCATAACTAGTAGTGGTATAGTTTCATAGCTAGTAGTGTTATAGTCTTATAGCTAATAGTGTTATAGTCTCATAGCTAGTAGTGTTATAGTATCAATGCTAGTAGTGTTATAGTCTCAATGCTAGTAGTGTTATAATCTCAATGCTAGTAGTGTTATAGTCTCATATATTGTAGTGTTATAGTCTCAATGCTAGTAGTGGTATAGTATCATAGCTATTAGTGTTATAGTCTCAATGCTAGTAGTGTTATAGTCTCAATGCTAGTAGTGTTATAGTCTCATATATTGTAGTGTTATAGTCTCAATGCTAGTAGTGTTATAGTCTCAATGCTAGTAGTGTTATAGTCTCAATGCTAGTAGTGGTATAGTCTCATAGCTAGTAGTGTTATAGTCTCAATGCTAGTAGTGGTATAGTATCATAGCTATTAGTGTTATAGTCTCAATGTTAGTAGTGTTATAGTCTCAATGCTAGTAGTGGTATAGTCTCATAGCTAGTAGTGTTATAGTCTCAATGCTAGTAGTGGTATAGTCTCATAGCTAGTAGTGTCATAGTCTCAATACTAGTAGTGTTATGGTCTCAATGCTAGTAGTGTTATAGTCTCATAGGTAGTTGTGTTATAGTCTCAATGCTAGTAGTGGTATAGTATCATAGCGAGTAGTGTTATAGTCTCATAGCTAGTAGTGTTATAGCCTCAATTCTAGTAGTGTTATAGTCTCATATCTAGTAGTGTTATAGTCTCAATGCTAGTAGTGTTATAGTCTCATATATAGTAGTGTTATAGTCTCAATGCTAGTAGTGGTACAGTATCATAGCTAGTAGTGTTATAGTCTCAATTCTAGTAGTGTTATAGACTCAATGCTAGTAGTGTTATAGTCTCAATGCTAGTAGTGTTATTGTCTCATATCTAGTAGTGTTATAGTATCATAGCTTGAAGTGGTATAGTCTCATAGCTAGTAGTGGTATAGTTTCATAGCTAGTAGTGTTATAGTCCCAGAGCTCGTAGTGTTATTGTCTCATATCCAGTAGTGTTATAGTCTCAATGCTAGTAGTTTTATAGTCTCAATGCTAGTAGTGTTATATCTCAATGCTAGTAGTATTATAGTCTCAATGCCAGTAGTGTTATAGTCTCAATGCTAGTAGTGTTGTTGTCTCAATGCTAGTTGTGTTATAGTCTCATATCTAGTAGTGTTATTGTCTCAATGCTAGTAGTGTTATTGTCTCAATGCTGGTAGTGTTATAGTCTCATATCTAGTAGTGTTATAGTCTCATAGCTAGTAGTGTTATAGTCTCATAGCTAGTAGTGTTATAGTATCATAGCTAGTAGTGGTATAGTCTCATAACTAGTAGTGGTATAGTTTCATAGCTAGTAGTGTTATAGTCTCACAGCTAGTAGTGGTATAGTTTCATAGCTAGTAGTGTTATGGTCCTAGAGCTCGTTGTGTTATAGTCTCATAGCTAGTAGTGTTATAGTCTCAATGCTAGTAGTGTTATAGTCTCAATGCTAGTAGTGTTATAGTCTCAATGCTAGTAGTGTTATAGTCTCATATCCAGTAGTGTTATAGTCTCAATGCTAATAGTGTTATAGTCTCATTGCTAGTAGTGTTATAGTCTCAATGCTAGTAGTGTTATATCTCAATGCTAGTAGTATTATAGTCTCAATGCTAGTAGTGTTATAGTCTCAATGCTAGTAGAGTTATAGTCTCAATGCTAGTAGTGTTATAGTCTCAATGCTAGTAGTGTTATAGTCTCATAGCTAGGAGCGTTATAGTCTCAATGCTAGTAGTGTAATAGTCTCATATCTAGTTGTGTTATAGTCTCATAGCTAGTAGTGTTATAGTATCATAGCTTGTAGTGGTATAGTCTCATAGCTAGTAGTGGTATAGATTCATAGCTAGTAGTGGTATAGTCTCACAGCTAGTAGTGGTATAGTTTCATGGCTAGTAGTGTTATAGTCCCAGAGCACGTAGTGTTATTGTCTCATATCCAGTAATGTTATAGTCTCAATGCTAGTAGTGGTATAGTTTCATGGCTAGTAGTGTTATAGTCCCAGAGCTCCTAGTGTTATAGTCCCAGAGCTCGTAGTGTTATTGTCTCATATCCAGTAGTATTATAGTCTCAATGCTAGTAGTGTTATAGTCTCAATGCTAGTAGTGTTATATCTCAATGCTAGTAGTATTATAGTCTCAATGCTAGTAGTGTTATAGTCTCAATGCTAGTAGTGTTATAGTTTCATAGCTAGTAGTGTTATAGTCTAAATGCTAGTAGTGGTATAGTTTCATGGCTAGTAGTGTTATAGACCCAGAGCTCGTAGTGTTATTGTCTCATATCCAGTAGTGGTATAGTCTCACAGCTAGTAGTGGTATAGTTTCATGGCTAGTAGTGGTATAGTCTCACAGCTAGTAGTGGTATAGTTTCATAGCTAGTAGAGGTATAGTCTCACAGCTAGTAGTGGTATAGTTTCATGGCTAGTAGTGTTATAGTCCCAGAGCTTGTAGTGTTATTGTCTCATATCCAGTAGTGGTATAGTCTCACAGCTAGTAGTGGTATAGTTTCATGGCTAGTAGTGTTATAGTCCCCGAGCTCGTAGTGTTATTGTCTCATATCCAGTAGTTTTATAGTCTCAATGCTAGTAGTGTTATAGTCTCAATGCTAGTAGTGTTATATCTCAATGCTAGTAGTATTATAGTCTCAATGCTAGTAGTGTTAAAGTCTCAATGCTAGTTGTGTTATAGTCTCATATCTAGTAGTGTTATTGTCTCAATGCTAGTAGTGTTATAGACTCACAGCTAGTAGTGTTATAGTCTCAATGCTAGTAGTGTTATAGTCTCATATCTAGTAGTGTTATAGTCTCATAGCTAGTAGTGTTATAGTATCATAGCTAGTAGTGGTATAGTCTCATAACTAGTAGTGGTATAGTTTCATAGCTAGTAGTGTTATAGTCTTATAGCTAATAGTGTTATAGTCTCATAGCTAGTAGTGTTATAGTCTCAATGCTAGTAGTGTTATAGTCTCAATGCTAGTAGTGGTATAGTATCATAGTTAGTAGTGTTATAGTCTTATAGCTAATAGTGTTATAGTCTCATAGCTAGTAGTGTTATAGTATCAATGCTAGTAGTGTTATAGTCTCAATGCTAGTAGTGTTATAATCTCAATGCTAGTAGTGTTATAGTCTCATATATTGTAGTGTTATAGTCTCAATGCTAGTAGTGGTATAGTATCATAGCTATTAGTGTTATAGTCTCAATGCTAGTAGTGTTATAGTCTCAATGCTAGTAGTGTTATAGTCTCATATATTGTAGTGTTATAGTCTCAATGCTAGTAGTGTTATAGTCTCAATGCTAGTAGTGTTATAGTCTCAATGCTAGTAGTGGTATAGTCTCATAGCTAGTAGTGTTATAGTCTCAATGCTAGTAGTGGTATAGTTTCATAGCTAGTAGTGTTATAGTCTCAATACTAGTAGTGTTATGGTCTCAATGCTAGTAGTGTTATAGTCTCATAGGTAGTTGTGTTATAGTCTCAATGCTAGTAGTGGTATAGTATCATAGCGAGTAGTGTTATAGTCTCAATTCTAGTAGTGTTATAGTCTCATATCTAGTAGTGTTATAGTCTCAATGCTAGTAGTGGTATAGTATCATAGCTTGTAGTTGTATAGTCTCATAGCTAGTAGTGGTACAGATTCATAGCTAGTAGTGGTATAGTCTCACAGCTAGTAGTGGTATAGTTTCATGGCTAGTAGTGTTATAGTCCCAGAGCACGTAGTGTTATTGTCTCATATCCAGTAATGTTATAGTCTCAATGCTAGTAGTGGTATAGTTTCATGGCTAGTAGTGTTATAGTCCCAGAGCTCGTAGTGTTATAGTCCCAGAGCTCGTAGTGTTATTGTCTCATATCCAGTAGTATTATAGTCTCAATGCTAGTAGTGTTATAGTCTCAATGCTAGTAGTGTTATATCTCAATGCTAGTAGTATTATAGTCTCAATGCTAGTAGTGTTATAGTCTCAATGCTAGTAGTGTTATAGTTTCATAGCTAGTAGTGTTATAGTCTCAATGCTAGTAGTGGTATAGTTTCATGGCTAGTAGTGTTATAGTCCCAGAGCTCGTAGTGTTATTGTCTCATATCCAGTAGTGGTATAGTCTCACAGCTAGTAGTGGTATAGTTTCATGGCTAGTAGTGGTATAGTCTCACAGCTAGTAGTGGTATAGTTTCATAGCTAGTAGAGGTATAGTCTCACAGCTAGTAGTGGTATAGTTTCATGGCTAGTAGTGTTATAGTCCCAGAGCTTGTAGTGTTATTGTCTCATATCCAGTAGTGGTATAGTCTCACAGCTAGTAGTGGTATAGTTTCATGGCTAGTAGTGTTATAGTCCCCGAGCTCGTAGTGTTATTGTCTCATATCCAGTAGTTTTATAGTCTCAATGCTAGTAGTGTTATAGTCTCAATGCTAGTAGTGTTATATCTCAATGCTAGTAGTATTATAGTCTCAATGCTAGTAGTGTTAAAGTCTCAATGCTAGTTGTGTTATAGTCTCATATCTAGTAGTGTTATTGTCTCAATGCTAGTAGTGTTATAGACTCACAGCTAGTAGTGTTATAGTCTCAATGCTAGTAGTGTTATAGTCTCATATCTAGTAGTGTTATTGTCTCAATGCTAGTAGTGTTATAGTCTCATATCTAGTAGTGTTATAGTCTCATAGCTAGTAGTGTTATAGTATCATAGCTAGTAGTGGTATAGTCTCATAACTAGTAGTGGTATAGTTTCATAGCTAGTAGTGTTATAGTCTTATAGCTAATAGTGTTATAGTCTCATAGCTAGTAGTGTTATAGTATCAATGCTAGTAGTGTTATAGTCTCAATGCTAGTAGTGTTATAATCTCAATGCTAGTAGTGTTATAGTCTCATATATTGTAGTGTTATAGTCTCAATGCTAGTAGTGGTATAGTATCATAGCTATTAGTGTTATAGTCTCAATGCTAGTAGTGTTATAGTCTCAATGCTAGTAGTGTTATAGTCTCATATATTGTAGTGTTATAGTCTCAATGCTAGTAGTGTTATAGTCTCAATGCTAGTAGTGTTATAGTCTCAATGCTAGTAGTGGTATAGTCTCATAGCTAGTAGTGTTATAGTCTCAATGCTAGTAGTGTTATAGTCTCATATATTGTAGTATTATAGTCTCAATGCTAGTAGTGGTATAGTATCATAGCTATTAGTGTTATAGTCTCAATGTTAGTAGTGTTATAGTCTCAATGCTAGTAGTGGTATAGTCTCATAGCTAGTAGTGTTATAGTCTCAATGCTAGTAGTGTTATAGTCTCATAGGTAGTTGTGTTATAGTCTCAATGCTAGTAGTGGTATAGTATCATAGCGAGTAGTGTTATAGTCTCATAGCTAGTAGTGTTATAGCCTCAATTCTAGTAGTGTTATAGTCTCATATCTAGTAGTGTTATAGTCTCAATGCTAGTAGTGTTATAGTCTCATATATAGTAGTGTTATAGTCTCAATGCTAGTAGTGGTATAGTATCATAGCTAGTAGTGTTATAGTCTCAATGCTAGTAGTGTTATAGTCTCATATATAGTAGTGTTATAGTCTCAATGCTAGTAGTTGTATAGTCTCATAGTTACTAGTGTTATAGTCTCAATGCTAGTAGTGTTATAGTCTCAATGCTAGTAGTGTTATAGTCTCAATGCTAGTAGTGGTATAGTCTCAATGCTGGTAGTGTTATAGCCTCAATGATAGTAGTGTTATAGTCTGATATCTGGTAGTGTTATAGTCTCAATGCTAGTAGTTTTATAGTCTCAAAGCTAGTAGTGTTATAGTCTCAATGCTAGTAGTGTTATAGTCTCAATGCTAGTAGTGGTATAGTATCATAGCTAGTAGTGTTATAGTCTCAATGCTAGTAGTGTTATAGTCTCAATGCTAGTAGTGTTATAGTCTCAATGCTAGTAGTGGTATAGTCTCATAGCTAGTAGTGTTATAGTCTCAATGCTAGTAGTGTTATAGTCTCATATATTGTAGTGTTATAGTCTCAATGCTAGTAGTGGTATAGTATCATAGCTATTAGTGTTATAGTCTCAATGTTAGTAGTGTTATAGTCTCAATGCTAGTAGTGGTATAGTCTCATAGCTAGTAGTGTTATAGTCTCAATGCTAGTAGTGGTATAGTCTCATAGCTAGTAGTGTTATAGTCTCAATACTAGTAGTGTTATGGTCTCAATGCTAGTAGTGTTATAGTCTCATAGGTAGTTGTGTTATAGTCTCAATGCTAGTAGTGGTATAGTATCATAGCGAGTAGTGTTATAGTCTCATAGCTAGTAGTGTTATAGCCTCAATTCTAGTAGTGTTATAGTCTCATATCTAGTAGTGTTATAGTCTCAATGCTAGTAGTGTTATAGTCTCATATATAGTAGTGTTATAGTCTCAATGCTAGTAGTGGTATAGTATCATAGCTTGTAGTGGTATAGTCTCATAGCTAGTAGTGGTATAGATTCATAGCTAGTAGTGGTATAGTCTCACAGCTAGTAGTGGTATAGTTTCATGGCTAGTAGTGTTATAGTCCCAGAGCACGTAGTGTTATTGTCTCATATCCAGTAATGTTATAGTCTCAATGCTAGTAGTGGTATAGTTTCATGGCTAGTAGTGTTATAGTCCCAGAGCTCGTAGTGTTATAGTCCCAGAGCTCGTAGTGTTATTGTCTCATATCCAGTAGTATTATAGTCTCAATGCTAGTAGTGTTATAGTCTCAATGCTAGTAGTGTTATATCTCAATGCTAGTAGTATTATAGTCTCAATGCTAGTAGTGTTATAGTCTCAATGCTAGTAGTGTTATTGTCTCATATCCAGTAGTGTTATAGTCTCAATGCTAGTAGTTTTATAGTCTCAATGCTAGTAGTGTTATATCTCAATGCTAGTAGTATTATAGTCTCAATGCCAGTAGTGTTATAGTCTCAATGCTAGTAGTGTTATTGTCTCAATGCTAGTTGTGTTATAGTCTCATATCTAGTAGTGTTATTGTCTCAATGCTAGTAGTGTTATTGTCTCAATGCTGGTAGTGTTATAGTCTCATATCTAGTAGTGTTATAGTCTCATAGCTAGTAGTGTTATAGTCTCATAGCTAGTAGTGTTATAGTATCATAGCTAGTAGTGGTATAGTCTCATAACTAGTAGTGGTATAGTTTCATAGCTAGTAGTGGCATAGTCTCACAGCTAGTAGTGGTATAGTTTCATAGCTAGTAGTGTTATGGTCCTAGAGCTCGTTGTGTTATAGTCTCATAGCTAGTAGTGTTATAGTCTCAATGCTAGTAGTGTTATAGTCTCAATGCTAGTAGTGTTATAGTCTCAATGCTAGTAGTGTTATAGTCTCATATCCAGTAGTGTTATAGTCTCAATGCTAATAGTGTTATAGTCTCATTGCTAGTAGTGTTATAGTCTCAATGCTAGTAGTGTTATATCTCAATGCTAGTAGTATTATAGTCTCAATGCTAGTAGTGTTATAGTCTCAATGCTAGTAGAGTTATAGTCTCAATGCTAGTAGTGTTATAGTCTCAATGCTAGTAGTGTTATAGTCTCATAGCTAGGAGCGTTATAGTCTCAATGCTAGTAGTGTAATAGTCTCATATCTAGTTGTGTTATAGTCTCATAGCTAGTAGTGTTATAGTATCATAGCTTGTAGTGGTATAGTCTCATAGCTAGTAGTGGTATAGATTCATAGCTAGTAGTGGTATAGTCTCACAGCTAGTAGTGGTATAGTTTCATGGCTAGTAGTGTTATAGTCCCAGAGCACGTAGTGTTATTGTCTCATATCCAGTAATGTTATAGTCTCAATGCTAGTAGTGGTATAGTTTCATGGCTAGTAGTGTTATAGTCCCAGAGCTCCTAGTGTTATAGTCCCAGAGCTCGTAGTGTTATTGTCTCATATCCAGTAGTATTATAGTCTCAATGCTAGTAGTGTTATAGTCTCAATGCTAGTAGTGTTATATCTCAATGCTAGTAGTATTATAGTCTCAATGCTAGTAGTGTTATAGTCTCAATGCTAGTAGTGTTATAGTTTCATAGCTAGTAGTGTTATAGTCTAAATGCTAGTAGTGGTATAGTTTCATGGCTAGTAGTGTTATAGTCCCAGAGCTCGTAGTGTTATTGTCTCATATCCAGTAGTGGTATAGTCTCACGGCTAGTAGTGGTATAGTTTCATGGCTAGTAGTGGTATAGTCTCACAGCTAGTAGTGGTATAGTTTCATAGCTAGTAGAGGTATAGTCTCACAGCTAGTAGTGGTATAGTTTCATGGCTAGTAGTGTTATAGTCCCAGAGCTTGTAGTGTTATTGTCTCATATCCAGTAGTGGTATAGTCTCACAGCTAGTAGTGGTATAGTTTCATGGCTAGTAGTGTTATAGTCCCCGAGCTCGTAGTGTTATTGTCTCATATCCAGTAGTTTTATAGTCTCAATGCTAGTAGTGTTATAGTCTCAATGCTAGTAGTGTTATATCTCAATGCTAGTAGTATTATAGTCTCAATGCTAGTAGTGTTAAAGTCTCAATGCTAGTTGTGTTATAGTCTCATATCTAGTAGTGTTATTGTCTCAATGCTAGTAGTGTTATAGACTCACAGCTAGTAGTGTTATAGTCTCAATGCTAGTAGTGTTATAGTCTCATATCTAGTAGTGTTATAGTCTCATAGCTAGTAGTGTTATAGTATCATAGCTAGTAGTGGTATAGTCTCATAACTAGTAGTGGTATAGTTTCATAGCTAGTAGTGTTATAGTCTTATAGCTAATAGTGTTATAGTCTCATAGCTAGTAGTGTTATAGTCTCAATGCTAGTAGTGTTATAGTCTCAATGCTAGTAGTGGTATAGTATCATAGTTAGTAGTGTTATAGTCTTATAGCTAATAGTGTTATAGTCTCATAGCTAGTAGTGTTATAGTCTAAATGCTAGTAGTGGTATAGTTTCATGGCTAGTAGTGTTATAGTCCCAGAGCTCGTAGTGTTATTGTCTCATATCCAGTAGTGGTATAGTCTCACAGCTAGTAGTGGTATAGTTTCATGGCTAGTAGTGTTATAGTCCCAGAGCTTGTAGTGTTATTGTCTCATATCCAGTAGTGGTATAGTCTCACAGCTAGTAGTGGTATAGTTTCATGGCTAGTAGTGTTATAGTCCCCGAGCTCGTAGTGTTATTGTCTCATATCCAGTAGTTTTATAGTCTCAATGCTAGTAGTGTTATAGTCTCAATGCTAGTAGTGTTATATCTCAATGCTAGTAGTATTATAGTCTCAATGCTAGTAGTGTTAAAGTCTCAATGCTAGTTGTGTTATAGTCTCATATCTAGTAGTGTTATTGTCTCAATGCTAGTAGTGTTATAGACTCACAGCTAGTAGTGTTATAGTCTCAATGCTAGTAGTGTTATAGTCTCATATCTAGTAGTGTTATAGTCTCATAGCTAGTAGTGTTATAGTATCATAGCTAGTAGTGGTATAGTCTCATAACTAGTAGTGGTATAGTTTCATAGCTAGTAGTGTTATAGTCTTATAGCTAATAGTGTTATAGTCTCATAGCTAGTAGTGTTATAGTCTCAATGCTAGTAGTGTTATAGTCTCAATGCTAGTAGTGGTATAGTATCATAGTTAGTAGTGTTATAGTCTTATAGCTAATAGTGTTATAGTCTCATAGCTAGTAGTGTTATAGTATCAATGCTAGTAGTGTTATAGTCTCAATGCTAGTAGTGTTATAATCTCAATGCTAGTAGTGTTATAGTCTCATATATTGTAGTGTTATAGTCTCAATGCTAGTAGTGGTATAGTATCATAGCTATTAGTGTTATAGTCTCAATGCTAGTAGTGTTATAGTCTCAATGCTAGTAGTGTTATAGTCTCATATATTGTAGTGTTATAGTCTCAATGCTAGTAGTGTTATAGTCTCAATGCTAGTAGTGTTATAGTCTCAATGCTAGTAGTGGTATAGTCTCATAGCTAGTAGTGTTATAGTCTCAATGCTAGTAGTGTTATAGTCTCATATATTGTAGTGTTATAGTCTCAATGCTAGTAGTGGTATAGTATCATAGCTATTAGTGTTATAGTCTCAATGTTAGTAGTGTTATAGTCTCAATGCTAGTAGTGGTATAGTCTCATAGCTAGTAGTGTTATAGTCTCAATGCTAGTAGTGGTATAGTCTCATAGCTAGTAGTGTTATAGTCTCAATACTAGTAGTGTTATGGTCTCAATGCTAGTAGTGTTATAGTCTCATAGGTAGTTGTGTTATAGTCTCAATGCTAGTAGTGGTATAGTATCATAGCGAGTAGTGTTATAGTCTCAATTCTAGTAGTGTTATAGTCTCATATCTAGTAGTGTTATAGTCTCAATGCTAGTAGTGGTATAGTATCATAGCTTGTAGTGGTATAGTCTCATAGCTAGTAGTGGTACAGATTCATAGCTAGTAGTGGTATAGTCTCACAGCTAGTAGTGGTATAGTTTCATGGCTAGTAGTGTTATAGTCCCAGAGCACGTAGTGTTATTGTCTCATATCCAGTAATGTTTTAGTCTCAATGCTAGTAGTGGTATAGTTTCATGGCTAGTAGTGTTATAGTCCCAGAGCTCGTAGTGTTATAGTCCCAGAGCTCGTAGTGTTATTGTCTCATATCCAGTAGTATTATAGTCTCAATGCTAGTAGTGTTATAGTCTCAATGCTAGTAGTGTTATATCTCAATGCTAGTAGTATTATAGTCTCAATGCTAGTAGTGTTATAGTCTCAATGCTAGTAGTGTTATAGTTTCATAGCTAGTAGTGTTATAGTCTCAATGCTAGTAGTGGTATAGTTTCATGGCTAGTAGTGTTATAGTCCCAGAGCTCGTAGTGTTATTGTCTCATATCCAGTAGTGGTATAGTCTCACAGCTAGTAGTGGTATAGTTTCATGGCTAGTAGTGGTATAGTCTCACAGCTAGTAGTGGTATAGTTTCATAGCTAGTAGAGGTATAGTCTCACAGCTAGTAGTGGTATAGTTTCATGGCTAGTAGTGTTATAGTCCCAGAGCTTGTAGTGTTATTGTCTCATATCCAGTAGTGGTATAGTCTCACAGCTAGTAGTGGTATAGTTTCATGGCTAGTAGTGTTATAGTCCCCGAGCTCGTAGTGTTATTGTCTCATATCCAGTAGTTTTATAGTCTCAATGCTAGTAGTGTTATAGTCTCAATGCTAGTAGTGTTATATCTCAATGCTAGTAGTATTATAGTCTCAATGCTAGTAGTGTTAAAGTCTCAATGCTAGTTGTGTTATAGTCTCATATCTAGTAGTGTTATTGTCTCAATGCTAGTAGTGTTATAGACTCACAGCTAGTAGTGTTATAGTCTCAATGCTAGTAGTGTTATAGTCTCATATCTAGTAGTGTTATTGTCTCAATGCTAGTAGTGTTATAGTCTCATATCTAGTAGTGTTATAGTCTCATAGCTAGTAGTGTTATAGTCTCAATGCTAGTAGTGTTATAGTCTCAATGCTAGTAGTGGTATAGTATCATAGTTAGTAGTGTTATAGTCTTATAGCTAATAGTGTTATAGTCTCATAGCTAGTAGTGTTATAGTCTAAATGCTAGTAGTGGTATAGTTTCATGGCTAGTAGTGTTATAGTCCCAGAGCTCGTAGTGTTATTGTCTCATATCCAGTAGTGGTATAGTCTCACAGCTAGTAGTGGTATAGTTTCATGGCTAGTAGTGGTATAGTCTCACAGCTAGTAGTGGTATAGTTTCATAGCTAGTAGAGGTATAGTCTCACAGCTAGTAGTGGTATAGTTTCATGGCTAGTAGTGTTATAGTCCCAGAGCTTGTAGTGTTATTGTCTCATATCCAGTAGTGGTATAGTCTCACAGCTAGTAGTGGTATAGTTTCATGGCTAGTAGTGTTATAGTCCCCGAGCTCGTAGTGTTATTGTCTCATATCCAGTAGTTTTATAGTCTCAATGCTAGTAGTGTTATAGTCTCAATGCTAGTAGTGTTATATCTCAATGCTAGTAGTATTATAGTCTCAATGCTAGTAGTGTTAAAGTCTCAATGCTAGTTGTGTTATAGTCTCATATCTAGTAGTGTTATTGTCTCAATGCTAGTAGTGTTATAGACTCACAGCTAGTAGTGTTATAGTCTCAATGCTAGTAGTGTTATAGTCTCATATCTAGTAGTGTTATAGTCTCATAGCTAGTAGTGTTATAGTATCATAGCTAGTAGTGGTATAGTCTCATAACTAGTAGTGGTATAGTTTCATAGCTAGTAGTGTTATAGTCTTATAGCTAATAGTGTTATAGTCTCATAGCTAGTAGTGTTATAGTCTCAATGCTAGTAGTGTTATAGTCTCAATGCTAGTAGTGGTATAGTATCATAGTTAGTAGTGTTATAGTCTTATAGCTAATAGTGTTATAGTCTCATAGCTAGTAGTGTTATAGTATCAATGCTAGTAGTGTTATAGTCTCAATGCTAGTAGTGTTATAATCTCAATGCTAGTAGTGTTATAGTCTCATATATTGTAGTGTTATAGTCTCAATGCTAGTAGTGGTATAGTATCATAGCTATTAGTGTTATAGTCTCAATGCTAGTAGTGTTATAGTCTCAATGCTAGTAGTGTTATAGTCTCATATATTGTAGTGTTATAGTCTCAATGCTAGTAGTGTTATAGTCTCAATGCTAGTAGTGTTATAGTCTCAATGCTAGTAGTGGTATAGTCTCATAGCTAGTAGTGTTATAGTCTCAATGCTAGTAGTGTTATAGTCTCATATATTGTAGTGTTATAGTCTCAATGCTAGTAGTGGTATAGTATCATAGCTATTAGTGTTATAGTCTCAATGTTAGTAGTGTTATAGTCTCAATGCTAGTAGTGGTATAGTCTCATAGCTAGTAGTGTTATAGTCTCAATGCTAGTAGTGGTATAGTCTCATAGCTAGTAGTGTTATAGTCTCAATACTAGTAGTGTTATGGTCTCAATGCTAGTAGTGTTATAGTCTCATAGGTAGTTGTGTTATAGTCTCAATGCTAGTAGTGGTATAGTATCATAGCGAGTAGTGTTATAGTCTCAATTCTAGTAGTGTTATAGTCTCATATCTAGTAGTGTTATAGTCTCAATGCTAGTAGTGGTATAGTATCATAGCTTGTAGTGGTATAGTCTCATAGCTAGTAGTGGTACAGATTCATAGCTAGTAGTGGTATAGTCTCACAGCTAGTAGTGGTATAGTTTCATGGCTAGTAGTGTTATAGTCCCAGAGCACGTAGTGTTATTGTCTCATATCCAGTAATGTTATAGTCTCAATGCTAGTAGTGGTATAGTTTCATGGCTAGTAGTGTTATAGTCCCAGAGCTCGTAGTGTTATAGTCCCAGAGCTCGTAGTGTTATTGTCTCATATCCAGTAGTATTATAGTCTCAATGCTAGTAGTGTTATAGTCTCAATGCTAGTAGTGTTATATCTCAATGCTAGTAGTATTATAGTCTCAATGCTAGTAGTGTTATAGTCTCAATGCTAGTAGTGTTATAGTTTCATAGCTAGTAGTGTTATAGTCTCAATGCTAGTAGTGGTATAGTTTCATGGCTAGTAGTGTTATAGTCCCAGAGCTCGTAGTGTTATTGTCTCATATCCAGTAGTGGTATAGTCTCACAGCTAGTAGTGGTATAGTTTCATGGCTAGTAGTGGTATAGTCTCACAGCTAGTAGTGGTATAGTTTCATAGCTAGTAGAGGTATAGTCTCACAGCTAGTAGTGGTATAGTTTCATGGCTAGTAGTGTTATAGTCCCAGAGCTTGTAGTGTTATTGTCTCATATCCAGTAGTGGTATAGTCTCACAGCTAGTAGTGGTATAGTTTCATGGCTAGTAGTGTTATAGTCCCCGAGCTCGTAGTGTTATTGTCTCATATCCAGTAGTTTTATAGTCTCAATGCTAGTAGTGTTATAGTCTCAATGCTAGTAGTGTTATATCTCAATGCTAGTAGTATTATAGTCTCAATGCTAGTAGTGTTAAAGTCTCAATGCTAGTTGTGTTATAGTCTCATATCTAGTAGTGTTATTGTCTCAATGCTAGTAGTGTTATAGACTCACAGCTAGTAGTGTTATAGTCTCAATGCTAGTAGTGTTATAGTCTCATATCTAGTAGTGTTATTGTCTCAATGCTAGTAGTGTTATAGTCTCATATCTAGTAGTGTTATAGTCTCATAGCTAGTAGTGTTATAGTATCATAGCTAGTAGTGGTATAGTCTCATAACTAGTAGTGGTATAGTTTCATAGCTAGTAGTGTTATAGTCTTATAGCTAATAGTGTTATAGTCTCATAGCTAGTAGTGTTATAGTATCAATGCTAGTAGTGTTATAGTCTCAATGCTAGTAGTGTTATAATCTCAATGCTAGTAGTGTTATAGTCTCATATATTGTAGTGTTATAGTCTCAATGCTAGTAGTGGTATAGTATCATAGCTATTAGTGTTATAGTCTCAATGCTAGTAGTGTTATAGTCTCAATGCTAGTAGTGTTATAGTCTCATATATTGTAGTGTTATAGTCTCAATGCTAGTAGTGTTATAGTCTCAATGCTAGTAGTGTTATAGTCTCAATGCTAGTAGTGGTATAGTCTCATAGCTAGTAGTGTTATAGTCTCAATGCTAGTAGTGGTATAGTATCATAGCTATTAGTGTTATAGTCTCAATGCTAGTAGTGGTATAGTATCATAGCTATTAGTGTTATAGTCTCAATGTTAGTAGTGTTATAGTCTCAATGCTAGTAGTGGTATAGTCTCATAGCTAGTAGTGTTATAGTCTCAATGCTAGTAGTGTTATAGTCTCATAGGTAGTTGTGTTATAGTCTCAATGCTAGTAGTGGTATAGTATCATAGCGAGTAGTGTTATAGTCTCATAGCTAGTAGTGTTATAGCCTCAATTCTAGTAGTGTTATAGTCTCATATCTAGTAGTGTTATAGTCTCAATGCTAGTAGTGTTATAGTCTCATATATAGTAGTGTTATAGTCTCAATGCTAGTAGTGGTATAGTATCATAGCTAGTAGTGTTATAGTCTCAATGCTAGTAGTGTTATAGTCTCATATATAGTAGTGTTATAGTCTCAATGCTAGTAGTGGTATAGTCTCATAGTTACTAGTGTTATAGTCTCAATGCTAGTAGTGTTATAGTCTCAATGCTAGTAGTGTTATAGTCTCAATGCTAGTAGTGGTATAGTCTCAATGCTGGTAGTGTTATAGCCTCAATGATAGTAGTGTTATAGTCTGATATCTGGTAGTGTTATAGTCTCAATGCTAGTAGTTTTATAGTCTCAAAGCTAGTAGTGTTATAGTCTCAATGCTAGTAGTGTTATAGTCTCAATGCTAGTAGTGGTATAGTATCATAGCTAGTAGTGTTATAGTCTCAATGCTAGTAGTGTTATAGTCTCAATGCTAGTAGTGTTATAGTCTCAATGCTAGTAGTGGTATAGTCTCATAGCTAGTAGTGTTATAGTCTCAATGCTAGTAGTGTTATAGTCTCATATATTGTAGTGTTATAGTCTCAATGCTAGTAGTGGTATAGTATCATAGCTATTAGTGTTATAGTCTCAATGTTAGTAGTGTTATAGTCTCAATGCTAGTAGTGGTATAGTCTCATAGCTAGTAGTGTTATAGTCTCAATGCTAGTAGTGGTATAGTCTCATAGCTAGTAGTGTTATAGTCTCAATACTAGTAGTGTTATGGTCTCAATGCTAGTAGTGTTATAGTCTCATAGGTAGTTGTGTTATAGTCTCAATGCTAGTAGTGGTATAGTATCATAGCGAGTAGTGTTATAGTCTCATAGCTAGTAGTGTTATAGCCTCAATTCTAGTAGTGTTATAGTCTCATATCTAGTAGTGTTATAGTCTCAATGCTAGTAGTGTTATAGTCTCATATATAGTAGTGTTATAGTCTCAATGCTAGTAGTGGTATAGTATCATAGCTTGTAGTGGTATAGTCTCATAGCTAGTAGTGGTATAGATTCATAGCTAGTAGTGGTATAGTCTCACAGCTAGTAGTGGTATAGTTTCATGGCTAGTAGTGTTATAGTCCCAGAGCACGTAGTGTTATTGTCTCATATCCAGTAATGTTATAGTCTCAATGCTAGTAGTGGTATAGTTTCATGGCTAGTAGTGTTATAGTCCCAGAGCTCGTAGTGTTATAGTCCCAGAGCTCGTAGTGTTATTGTCTCATATCCAGTAGTATTATAGTCTCAATGCTAGTAGTGTTATAGTCTCAATGCTAGTAGTGTTATATCTCAATGCTAGTAGTATTATAGTCTCAATGCTAGTAGTGTTATAGTCTCAATGCTAGTAGTGTTATAGTTTCATAGCTAGTAGTGTTATAGTCTCAATGCTAGTAGTGGTATAGTTTCATGGCTAGTAGTGTTATAGTCCCAGAGCTCGTAGTGTTATTGTCTCATATCCAGTAGTGGTATAGTCTCACAGCTAGTAGTGGTATAGTTTCATGGCTAGTAGTGGTATAGTCTCACAGCTAGTAGTGGTATAGTTTCATAGCTAGTAGAGGTATAGTCTCACAGCTAGTAGTGGTATAGTTTCATGGCTAGTAGTGTTATAGTCCCAGAGCTTGTAGTGTTATTGTCTCATATCCAGTAGTGGTATAGTCTCACAGCTAGTAGTGGTATAGTTTCATGGCTAGTAGTGTTATAGTCCCCGAGCTCGTAGTGTTATTGTCTCATATCCAGTAGTTTTATAGTCTCAATGCTAGTAGTGTTATAGTCTCAATGCTAGTAGTGTTATATCTCAATGCTAGTAGTATTATAGTCTCAATGCTAGTAGTGTTAAAGTCTCAATGCTAGTTGTGTTATAGTCTCATATCTAGTAGTGTTATTGTCTCAATGCTAGTAGTGTTATAGACTCACAGCTAGTAGTGTTATAGTCTCAATGCTAGTAGTGTTATAGTCTCATATCTAGTAGTGTTATTGTCTCAATGCTAGTAGTGTTATAGTCTCATATCTAGTAGTGTTATAGTCTCATAGCTAGTAGTGTTATAGTATCATAGCTAGTAGTGGTATAGTCTCATAACTAGTAGTGGTATAGTTTCATAGCTAGTAGTGTTATAGTCTTATAGCTAATAGTGTTATAGTCTCATAGCTAGTAGTGTTATAGTATCAATGCTAGTAGTGTTATAGTCTCAATGCTAGTAGTGTTATAATCTCAATGCTAGTAGTGTTATAGTCTCATATATTGTAGTGTTATAGTCTCAATGCTAGTAGTGGTATAGTATCATAGCTATTAGTGTTATAGTCTCAATGCTAGTAGTGTTATAGTCTCATATATTGTAGTGTTATAGTCTCAATGCTAGTAGTGTTATAGTCTCAATGCTAGTAGTGTTATAGTCTCAATGCTAGTAGTGGTATAGTCTCATAGCTAGTAGTGTTATAGTCTCAATGCTAGTAGTGTTATAGTCTCATATATTGTAGTGTTATAGTCTCAATGCTAGTAGTGGTATAGTATCATAGCTATTAGTGTTATAGTCTCAATGTTAGTAGTGTTATAGTCTCAATGCTAGTAGTGGTATAGTCTCATAGCTAGTAGTATTATAGTCTCAATGCTAGTAGTGGTATAGTCTCATAGCTAGTAGAGTTATAGTCTCAATACTAGTAGTGTTATGGTCTCAATGCTAGTAGTGTTATAGTCTCATAGGTAGTTGTGTTATAGTCTCAATGCTAGTAGTGGTATAGTATCATAGCATGTAGTGTTATAGTCTCATAGCTAGTAGTGTTATAGCCTCAATTCTAGTAGTGTTATAGTCTCATATCTAGTAGTGTTATAGTCTCAATGCTAGTAGTGTTATAGTCTCATATATAGTAGTGTTATAGTCTCAATGCTAGTAGTGGTATAGTATCATAGCTAGTAGTGTTATAGTCTCAATGCTAGTAGTGTTATAGTCTCATATATAGTAGTGTTATAGTCTCAATGCTAGTAGTGGTATAGTCTCATAGTTACTAGTGTTATAGTCTCAATGCTAGTAGTGTTATAGTCTCAATGCTAGTAGTATTATAGTCTCAATGCTGGTAGTGTTATAGCCTCAATGCTAGTAGTGTTATAGTCTGATATCTAGTAGTGTTATAGTCTCAATGCTAGTAGTGGTATAGTATCATAGCTAGTAGTGTTATAGTCTCAATGCTAGTAGTATTATAGTCTCAATGCTAGTAGTGTTATAGTCTCAATGCCAGTAGTGTTATAGTCTCAATGCTAGTAGTGTTATAGTCTCAATGCTAGTAGTGGTATAGTCTCAATGCTAGTAGTGTTATAGTCTCAATGCTAGTAGTTTTATAGTCTCAAAGCAAGTAGTGGTATAGTCTGATATCTAGTAGTGTTATAGTCTCAATGCTAGTAGTGGTATAGTATCATAGCTAGTAGTGTTATAGTCTCAATGCTAGTAGTGTTATAGTCTCATATATTGTAGTGTTATAGTCTCAATGCTAGTAGTGGTATAGTATCATAGCTATTAGTGTTATAGTCTCAATGCTAGTAGTGGTATAGTCTCAATGCTAGTAGTGTTATAGTCTCAATGCTAGTAGTGTTATAGTCTCAATGCTAGTAGTGTTATAGTCTCAATGCTAGTAGTGGTATAGTCTCAATGCTAGTAGTGTTATAGTCTCAATGCTAGTAGTGGTATAGTCTCAATGCTGGTAGTGTTATAGTCTCAATGATAGTAGTGGTATAGTATCATAGCTAGTAGTGTTATAGTCTCAATACTAGTAGTGTTATAGTCTCAATGCTAGTAGTGTTATAGTCTCAATGCTAGTACTGGTATAGTATCATAGCTAGTAGTGTTATAGTCTCAATGCTAGTAGTGGTATAGTATCATAGCTAGTAGTGTTATATTCTCAATGCTAGTAGTGTTATAGTCTCAATGCTAGTAGTATTATAGTCTCAATGCTGGTAGTGTTATAGCCTCAATGCTAGTAGTGTTATAGTCTGATATCTAGTAGTGTTATAGTCTCAATGCTAGTAGTGGTATAGTATCATAGCTAGTAGTGTTATAGTCTCAATGCTAGTAGTGTTATAGTCTCAATGCTAGTAGTGGTATAGTCTCAATGCTAGTAGTGTTATAGTCTCAATGCTAGTAGTTTTATAGTCTCAAAGCTAGTAGTGGTATAGTCTGATATCTAGTAGTGTTATAGTCTCAATGCTAGTAGTGGTATAGTATCATAGCTAGTAGTGTTATAGTCTCAATGCTAGTAGTGTTATAGTCTCATATATTGTAGTGTTATAGTCTCAATGCTAGTAGTGGTATAGTATCATAGCTATTAGTGTTATAGTCTCAATGCTAGTAGTGTTATAGTCTCAATGCTAGTAGTGGTATAGTCTCAATGCTAGTAGTGTTATAGTCTCAATGCTAGTAGTGTTATAGTCTCAATGCTAGTAGTGTTATAGTCTCAATGCTAGCAGTGTTATAGTCTCACAGCTTGTAGTGTTATAGTCTCAATGCTAGTAGTGTTATAGTCTCAATGCTAGTAGTGTTATAGTCTCAATGCTAGTAGTGTTATAGTCTCAATGCTAGTAGTGTTATAGTCTCAATGCTAGCAATGTTATAGTCTCACAGCTTGTAGTGTTATAGTCTCAATGCTAGCAGTGTTATAGTCTCACAGCTTGTAGTGTTATAGTCTCAATGCTAGTAGTGTTATAGTCTCAATGCTAGTTGTGTTATAGTCTCAATGCTAGTAATTTTATAGTCTCAAAGCTAGTAATGCTATAGTCTCAATGCTAGTAGTGTTATAGTCTCAATGCTAGTAGTGTTATAGTCTCATATCAAGTAGTGTTATAGTCTCAATGTTAGTAGTGGTATAGTATCATAGCTAGTAGTGTTATAGTCTCAATGCTAGTAGTGTTATAATCTCAATGCTAGTAGTGGTAAAATCTCAATGCTAGTAGTGTTATAGTCTCATATCAAGTAGTGTTATAGTCTCATAGCTAGTAGTGTTGTAGTATCATAGCTTGTAGTGGTATAGTCTCATAGCTAGTAGTGGTATAGTTTCATAGCTAGTAGTGGTATAGTCTCACAGCTAGTAGTGGTATAGTTTCATAGCTAGTAGTGTTATAGTCCCAGAGCTCGTAGTGTTATTGTCTCATATCCAGTAGTGTTATAGTCTCATAGCTAGTAGTGTTATAGTATCAATGCTAGTAGTGTTATAGTCTCAATGCTATTAGTGTTATAGTCTCAATGCTAGTAGTGTTATATCTCATATCAAGTAGTGTTATAGTCTCAATGCTAGTAGTGGTATAGTATCATAGCTAGTAGTGTTATAGTCTCAATGCTAGTAGTGTTATAATATCAATGCTAGTAGTGTTATAGTCTTATAGCTAATAGTGTTATAATAGTCTCACAGCTAATAGTGTTATAGTCCCAATGCTAGTAGTGTTATAGTCTCAATGCTAGTAGTGTTATAGTCTCAATGCTAGTAGTGTTATAGTCTTATAGCTAATAGTGTTATAGTCTCATAGCTAGTAGTGTTATAGTATCAATGCTAGTAGTGTTATAGTCTCAATGCTAGTAGTGTTATAATCTCAATGCTAGTAGTGTTATAGTCTCATATATTGTAGTGTTATAGTCTCAATGCTAGTAGTGGTATAGTATCATAGCTATTAGTGTTATAGTCTCAATGCTAGTAGTGTTATAGTCTCAATGCTAGTAGTGTTATAGTCTCATATATTGTAGTGTTATAGTCTCAATGCTAGTAGTGTTATAGTCTCAATGCTAGTAGTGTTATAGTCTCAATGCTAGTAGTGGTATAGTCTCATAGCTAGTAGTGTTATAGTCTCAATGCTAGTTGTGTTATAGTCTCATATCTCGTAGTGTTATTATCTCAATGCCAGTAGTGTTATAGACTCATATCTAGTAGTGTTATTGTCTCAATGCCAGTAGTGTTATAGACTCACAGCTAGTAGTGTTATAGTCTCAATGCTAGTAGTGTTATAGTCTAATATCTAGTAGTGTTATTGTCTCAATGCTAGTTGTGTTATAGTCTCATATCTAGTAGTGTTATTGTCTCAATGCTAGTAGGGTTATTGTTTCAATGCTAGTAGTGTCATAGTCTCATATCTAGTAGTGTTATAGTCTCATATCTAGTAGTGTTATAGTATCATAGCTATTAGTGGTATAGTTTCATAGCTAGTAGTGGTATAGTTTCATAGCTAGTAGTGTTATAGTCTCACAGCTAGTAGTGGTATAGTTTCATAGCTAGTAGTGTTATAGTCCCAGAGCTCGTAGTGTTATTGTCTCATACCCAGTAGTGTTATAGTCTCAATGCTAGTAGTGTTATAGTCTCAATGCTAGTAGTGTTATAGTCTCAATGCTAGTAGTGTTATAGTCTCAATGCTAGTAGTGTTATAGTCTCAATGCTAGCAGTGTTATAGTCTCACAGCTTTTAGTGTTATAGTCTCAATGCTAGTAGTGTTATAGTCTCAATGCTAGTAGTGTTATAGTCTCAATGCTAGTAGTGTTATAGTCTCAATGCTAGTAGTGTTATTGTCTCAATGTTAGCAGTGTTATAGTCTCACAGCTTGTAGTGTTATAGTCTCAATGCTAGCAGTGTTATAGTCTCACAGCTTGTAGTGTTATAGTCTCAATGCTAGTAGTGTTATAGTCTCAATGCTAGTTGTGTTATAGTCTCAATGCTAGTAATTTTATAGTCTCAAAGCTAGTAATGCTATAGTCTCAATGCTAGTAGTGTTATAGTCTCAATGCTAGTAGTGTTATAGTCTCATATCAAGTAGTGTTATAGTCTCAATGTTAGTAGTGTTATAGTCTCAATGCTAGTAATTTTATAGTCTCAAAGCTAGTAATGCTATAGTCTCAATGCTAGTAGTGTTATAGTATCATAGCTAGTAGTGTTATAGTCTCAATGCTAGTAGTGTTATAATCTCAATGCTAGTAGTGGTAAAATCTCAATGCTAGTAGTGTTATAGTCTCATATCAAGTAGTGTTATAGTCTCATAGCTAGTAGTGTTGTAGTATCATAGCTTGTAGTGGTATAGTCTCATAGCTAGTAGTGGTATAGTTTCATAGCTAGTAGTGGTATAGTCTCACAGCTAGTAGTGGTATAGTTTCATAGCTAGTAGTGTTATAGTCCCAGAGCTCGTAGTGTTATTGTCTCATATCCAGTAGTGTTATAGTCTCATAGCTAGTAGTGTTATAGTATCAATGCTAGTAGTGTTATAGACTCACAGCTAGTAGTGTTATAGTCTCAATGCTAGTAGTGTTATAGTCTAATATCTAGTAGTGTTATTGTCTCAATGCTAGTTGTGTTATAGTCTCATATCTAGTAGTGTTATTGTCTCAATGCTAGTAGGGTTATTGTTTCAATGCTAGTAGTGTCATAGTCTCATATCTAGTAGTGTTATAGTCTCATATCTAGTAGTGTTATAGTATCATAGCTATTAGTGGTATAGTTTCATAGCTAGTAGTGGTATAGTTTCATAGCTAGTAGTGTTATAGTCTCACAGCTAGTAGTGGTATAGTTTCATAGCTAGTAGTGTTATAGTCCCAGAGCTCGTAGTGTTATTGTCTCATACCCAGTAGTGTTATAGTCTCAATGCTAGTAGTGTTATAGTCTCAATGCTAGTAGTGTTATAGTCTCAATGCTAGTAGTGTTATAGTCTCAATGCTAGTAGTGTTATAGTCTCAATGCTAGCAGTGTTATAGTCTCACAGCTTTTAGTGTTATAGTCTCAATGCTAGTAGTGTTATAGTCTCAATGCTAGTAGTGTTATAGTCTCAATGCTAGTAGTGTTATAGTCTCAATGCTAGTAGTGTTATAGTCTCAATGTTAGCAGTGTTATAGTCTCACAGCTTGTAGTGTTATAGTCTCAATGCTAGCAGTGTTATAGTCTCACAGCTTGTAGTGTTATAGTCTCAATGCTAGTAGTGTTATAGTCTCAATGCTAGTTGTGTTATAGTCTCAATGCTAGTAATTTTATAGTCTCAAAGCTAGTAATGCTATAGTCTCAATGCTAGTAGTGTTATAGTCTCAATGCTAGTAGTGTTATAGTCTCATATCAAGTAGTGTTATAGTCTCAATGTTAGTAGTGTTATAGTCTCAATGCTAGTAATTTTATAGTCTCAAAGCTAGTAATGCTATAGTCTCAATGCTAGTAGTGTTATAGTATCATAGCTAGTAGTGTTATAGTCTCAATGCTAGTAGTGTTATAATCTCAATGCTAGTAGTGGTAAAATCTCAATGCTAGTAGTGTTATAGTCTCATATCAAGTAGTGTTATAGTCTCATAGCTAGTAGTGTTGTAGTATCATAGCTTGTAGTGGTATAGTCTCATAGCTAGTAGTGGTATAGTTTCATAGCTAGTAGTGGTATAGTCTCACAGCTAGTAGTGGTATAGTTTCATAGCTAGTAGTGTTATAGTCCCAGAGCTCGTAGTGTTATTGTCTCATATCCAGTAGTGTTATAGTCTCATAGCTAGTAGTGTTATAGTATCAATGCTAGTAGTGTTATAGTCTCAATGCTATTAGTGTTATAGTCTCAATGCTAGTAGTGTTATATCTCATATCAAGTAGTGTTATAGTCTCAATGCTAGTAGTGGTATAGTATCATAGCTAGTAGTGTTATAGTCTCAATGCTAGTAGTGTTATAATCTCAATGCTAGTAGTGGTATAGTCTCATAGCTAATAGTGTTATAATAGTCTCACAGCTAATAGTGTTATAGTCTCAATGCTAGTAGTGTTATAGTCTCAATGCTAGTAGTGTTATAGTCTCAATGCTAGTAGTGTTATAGTCTTATAGCTAATAGTGTTATAGTCTCATAGCTAGTAGTGTTATAGTATCAATGCTAGTAGTGTTATAGTCTCAAAGCTAGTAGTGGTATAGTCTGATATCTAGTAGTGTTATAGTCTCAATGCTAGTAGTGGTATAGTATCATAGCTAGTAGTGTTATAGTCTCAATGCTAGTAGTGTTATAGTCTCATATATTGTAGTGTTATAGTCTCAATGCTAGTAGTGGTATAGTATCATAGCTATTAGTGTTATAGTCTCAATGCTAGTAGTGTTATAGTCTCAATGCTAGTAGTGGTATAGTCTCAATGCTAGTAGTGTTATAGTCTCAATGCTAGTAGTGTTATAGTCTCAATGCTAGTAGTGTTATAGTCTCAATGCTAGCAGTGTTATAGTCTCACAGCTTGTAGTGTTATAGTCTCAATGCTAGTAGTGTTATAGTCTCAATGCTAGTAGTGTTATAGTCTCAATGCTAGTAGTGTTATAGTCTCAATGCTAGTAGTGTTATAGTCTCAATGCTAGCAATGTTATAGTCTCACAGCTTGTAGTGTTATAGTCTCAATGCTAGCAGTGTTATAGTCTCACAGCTTGTAGTGTTATAGTCTCAATGCTAGTAGTGTTATAGTCTCAATGCTAGTTGTGTTATAGTCTCAATGCTAGTAATTTTATAGTCTCAAAGCTAGTAATGCTATAGTCTCAATGCTAGTAGTGTTATAGTCTCAATGCTAGTAGTGTTATAGTCTCATATCAAGTAGTGTTATAGTCTCAATGTTAGTAGTGGTATAGTATCATAGCTATTAGTGTTATAGTCTCAATGCTAGTAGTGTTATAATCTCAATGCTAGTAGTGGTAAAATCTCAATGCTAGTAGTGTTATAGTCTCATATCAAGTAGTGTTATAGTCTCATAGCTAGTAGTGTTGTAGTATCATAGCTTGTAGTGGTATAGTCTCATAGCTAGTAGTGGTATAGTTTCATAGCTAGTAGTGGTATAGTCTCACAGCTAGTAGTGGTATAGTTTCATAGCTAGTAGTGTTATAGTCCCAGAGCTCGTAGTGTTATTGTCTCATATCCAGTAGTGTTATAGTCTCATAGCTAGTAGTGTTATAGTATCAATGCTAGTATTGTTATAGTCTCAATGCTATTAGTGTTATAGTCTCAATGCTAGTAGTGTTATATCTCATATCAAGTAGTGTTATAGTCTCAATGCTAGTAGTGGTATAGTATCATAGCTAGTAGTGTTATAGTCTCAATGCTAGTAGTGTTATAATATCAATGCTAGTAGTGTTATAGTCTTATAGCTAATAGTGTTATAATAGTCTCACAGCTAATAGTGTTATAGTCCCAATGCTAGTAGTGTTATAGTCTCAATGCTAGTAGTGTTATAGTCTCAATGCTAGTAGTGTTATAGTCTTATAGCTAATAGTGTTATAGTCTCATAGCTAGTAGTGTTATAGTATCAATGCTAGTAGTGTTATAGTCTCAATGCTAGTAGTGTTATAATCTCAATGCTAGTAGTGTTATAGTCTCATATATTGTAGTGTTATAGTCTCAATGCTAGTAGTGGTATAGTATCATAGCTATTAGTGTTATAGTCTCAATGCTAGTAGTGTTATAGTCTCAATGCTAGTAGTGTTATAGTCTCATATATTGTAGTGTTATAGTCTCAATGCTAGTAGTGTTATAGTCTCAATGCTAGTAGTGTTATAGTCTCAATGCTAGTAGTGGTATAGTCTCATAGCTAGTAGTGTTATAGTCTCAATGCTAGTTGTGTTATAGTCTCATATCTCGTAGTGTTATTATCTCAATGCCAGTAGTGTTATAGACTCATATCTAGTAGTGTTATTGTCTCAATGCCAGTAGTGTTATAGACTCACAGCTAGTAGTGTTATAGTCTCAATGCTAGTAGTGTTATAGTCTAATATCTAGTAGTGTTATTGTCTCAATGCTAGTTGTGTTATAGTCTCATATCTAGTAGTGTTATTGTCTCAATGCTAGTAGGGTTATTGTTTCAATGCTAGTAGTGTCATAGTCTCATATCTAGTAGTGTTATAGTCTCATATCTAGTAGTGTTATAGTATCATAGCTATTAGTGGTATAGTTTCATAGCTAGTAGTGGTATAGTTTCATAGCTAGTAGTGTTATAGTCTCACAGCTAGTAGTGGTATAGTTTCATAGCTAGTAGTGTTATAGTCCCAGAGCTCGTAGTGTTATTGTCTCATACCCAGTAGTGTTATAGTCTCAATGCTAGTAGTGTTATAGTCTCAATGCTAGTAGTGTTATAGTCTCAATGCTAGTAGTGTTATAGTCTCAATGCTAGTAGTGTTATAGTCTCAATGCTAGCAGTGTTATAGTCTCACAGCTTTTAGTGTTATAGTCTCAATGCTAGTAGTGTTATAGTCTCAATGCTAGTAGTGTTATAGTCTCAATGCTAGTAGTGTTATAGTCTCAATGCTAGTAGTGTTATAGTCTCAATGTTAGCAGTGTTATAGTCTCACAGCTTGTAGTGTTATAGTCTCAATGCTAGCAGTGTTATAGTCTCACAGCTTGTAGTGTTATAGTCTCAATGCTAGTAGTGTTATAGTCTCAATGCTAGTTGTGTTATAGTCTCAATGCTAGTAATTTTATAGTCTCAAAGCTAGTAATGCTATAGTCTCAATGCTAGTAGTGTTATAGTCTCAATGCTAGTAGTGTTATAGTCTCATATCAAGTAGTGTTATAGTCTCAATGTTAGTAGTGTTATAGTCTCAATGCTAGTAATTTTATAGTCTCAAAGCTAGTAATGCTATAGTCTCAATGCTAGTAGTGTTATAGTATCATAGCTAGTAGTGTTATAGTCTCAATGCTAGTAGTGTTATAATCTCAATGCTAGTAGTGGTAAAATCTCAATGCTAGTAGTGTTATAGTCTCATATCAAGTAGTGTTATAGTCTCATAGCTAGTAGTGTTGTAGTATCATAGCTTGTAGTGGTATAGTCTCATAGCTAGTAGTGGTATAGTTTCATAGCTAGTAGTGGTATAGTCTCACAGCTAGTAGTGGTATAGTTTCATAGCTAGTAGTGTTATAGTCCCAGAGCTCGTAGTGTTATTGTCTCATATCCAGTAGTGTTATAGTCTCATAGCTAGTAGTGTTATAGTATCAATGCTAGTAGTGTTATAGTCTCAATGCTATTAGTGTTATAGTCTCAATGCTAGTAGTGTTATATCTCATATCAAGTAGTGTTATAGTCTCAATGCTAGTAGTGGTATAGTATCATAGCTAGTAGTGTTATAGTCTCAATGCTAGTAGTGTTATAATCTCAATGCTAGTAGTGGTATAGTCTCATAGCTAATAGTGTTATAATAGTCTCACAGCTAATAGTGTTATAGTCTCAATGCTAGTAGTGTTATAGTCTCAATGCTAGTAGTGTTATAGTCTCAATGCTAGTAGTGTTATAGTCTTATAGCTAATAGTGTTATAGTCTCATAGCTAGTAGTGTTATAGTATCAATGCTAGTAGTGTTATAGTCTCAATGCTAGTAGTGTTATAATCTCAATGCTAGTAGTGTTATAGTCTCATATATTGTAGTGTTATAGTCTCAATGCTAGTAGTGGTATAGTATCATAGCTATTAGTGTTATAGTCTCAATGCTAGTAGTGTTATAGTCTCAATGCTAGTAGTGTTATAGTCTCATATATTGTAGTGTTATAGTCTCAATGCTATTAGTGTTATAGTCTCAATGCTAGTAGTGTTATAGTCTCAATGCTAGTAGTGGTATAGTCTCATAGCTAGTAGTGTTATAGTCTCAATGCTAGTAGTGTTATAGTCTCATATATTGTAGTGTTATAGTCTCAATGCTAGTAGTGGTATAGTATCATAGCTATTAGTGTTATAGTCTCAATGTTAGTAGTGTTATAGTCTCAATGCTAGTAGTGGTATAGTCTCATAGCTAGTAGTGTTATAGTCTCAATGCTAGTAGTGTTATAGTCTCATATATTGTAGTGTTATAGTCTCAATGCCAGTAGTGTTATAGCCTCAATGCTAGTAGTGTTATAGTATGATTTCTAGTAGTGTTATAGTCTCAATGCTAGTAGTGTTATAGTCTCAATGCTAGTAGTGTTATAGTCTCAATGCTAGTAGTGTTATAGTCTCAATGCTAGTACTGGTATAGTATCATAGCTAGTAGTGTTATAGTCTCAATGCTAGTAGTGTTATAGTCTCAATGCTAGTAGTGTTATAGTCTCAATGCTAGTAGTGTTATAGTCTCAATGCTAGTACTGGTATAGTATTATAGCTAGTAGTGTTATAGTCTCAATACTAGTAGTGTTATAGTCTCAATGCTAGTAGTGTTATAGTCTCAATGCTAGTACTGGTATAGTATCAATGCTGGTAGTGTTATAGCCTCAATGCTAGTAGTGTTATAGTCTGATATATAGTAGTGTTATAGTCTCAATGCTAGTAGTGTTATAGTCTCAATGCTAGTAGTGTTATAGTCTCAATGCTAGTAGTGGTATAGTCTCAATGCTGGTAGTGTTATAGCCTCAATGCTAGTAGTGTTATAGTCTGATATATAGTAGTGGTATAGTCTCAATGCTAGTAGTGTTATAGTCCCAGAGCTCGTAGTGTTATTGTCTCATATCCAGTAGTGTTATAGTCTCACAGCTAGTAGTGGTATAGTTTCATAGCTAGTAGTGTTATAGTCCCAGAGCTCGTAGTGTTATTGTCTCAATGCTAGTAGTGTTATAGTCTCATATCTAGTAGTGCTATAGTATCATAGCTAGTAGTGGTATAGTCTCATAGCTAGTAGTGGTATTGTTTCATAGCTAGTAGTGGTGATGTCTCACAGCTAGTAGTGGTATCGTTTCATAGCTAGTAGTGTTATAGTCCCAGAGCTCGTAGTGTTATTGTCTCATATCCAGTAGTGTTATAGTCTCAATGCTAGTAGTGTTATAGTCTCAATGCTAGTAGTGTTATAGTCTCAATGCTAGTAGTGTTATAGTCTCAATGCTAGTAGTGTTATAGTCTCAAAGCTAGTAGTCGTATAGTCTCAATGCTAGCAGTGTTATAGTCTCAATGCTAGTAGTGTTATAGTCTCAATGCTAGTAGTGTTATAGTCTCAATGCTAGTAGTGTTATAGTCTCAATGCTAGCAGTGTTATAGTCTCACAGCTTGTAGTGCTATAGTCTCAATGCTAGTAGTGTTATAGTCTCAATGCTAGTAGTGTTATAGTCTCAATGCTAGTAGTGTTATAGTCTCAATGCTAGTAGTTTTATAGTCTCAAAGCTAGTAATGCTATAGTCTCAATGCTAGGAGTGTTATAGTCTCAGTGCTAGAAGTGTTATAGTCTCAATGCTAGTAGTGTTATAGTCTCATATCAAGTAGTGTTATAATCTCAATGCTAGTAGTGGTATAGTATCATAGCTAGTAGTGTTATAGTCTCAATGCTAGTAGTGTTATAATCTCAATGCTAGTAGTGTTATAGTCTCAATGCTAGTAGTGTTGTAGTATCATAGCTTGTAGTGGTATAGTCTCATAGCTAGTAGTGGTATAGTTTCATAGCTAGTAGTGGTATAGTCTCACAGCTAGTAGTGGTATAGTTTCATAGCTAGTAGTGTTATAGTCCCAGAGCTCGTAGTGTTATTGTCTCATATCCAGTAGTGTTATAGTCTCATAGCTAGTAGTGTTATAGTATCAATGCTAGTAGTGTTATAGTCTCAATGCTATTAGTGTTATAGTCTCAATGCTAGTAGTGTTATAGTCTCAATGCTAGTAGTGTTATAGTCCCAATGCTAGTAGTGTTATAGTCTTATAGCTAATAGTGTTATAGTCTCATAGGTAGTAGTGTTATAGTATCAATGCTAGTAGTGTTATAGTCTCAATGCTATTAGTGTTATAGTCTCAATGCTAGTAGTGTTATAGTCTCATATCAAGTATTGTTATAGTCTCAATGCTAGTAGTGTTATAGTCTCAATGCTAGTAGTATTATAGTCTCAATGCTAGTAGTGTTATAGTCTCATATCAAGTATTGTTATAGTCTCAATGCTAGTAGTGTTATAGTCTCAATGCTAGTAGTATTATAGTCTCAATGCTAGTAGTGTTATAGTCTCAATGCTAGTAGTGTTATAGTCTCATAGCTAGTAGTGTTATAGTCTCAATGCTAGTAGTGTTATAGTCACAATGCTAGTAGTGTTATAGTCTCAATGCTAGTAGTGTTATAGTCTCAATGCTAGTAGTGTTATAATCTCAATGCTAGTAGTGTTATAGTCTCATAGCTAGTAGTGTTATAGTCTAAATGCTAATAGTGTTATAGTCTCATAGCTAGTAGTGTTGTAGTCTCAATGCTAGTAGTGTTATAGTCTCAATGCTAGTAGTGTTATATCTCAATGCTAGTAGTGTTATAGTCTCAATGCTAGTAGTGTTATAGTCTCAATGCTAGTGGTGTTATAGTCTCAATGCTAGTACTGGTATAGTATCAATGCTGGTAGTGTTATAGCCTCAATGCTAGTAGTGTTATAGTCTGATATATAGTAGTGTTATAGTCTCAATGCTAGTAGTGTTATAGTCTCAATGCTAGTAGTGTTATAGTCTCAATGCTAGTAGTGGTATAGTCTCAATGCTGGTAGTGTTATAGCCTCAATGCTAGTAGTGTTATAGTCTGATATATAGTAGTGGTATAGTCTCAATGCTAGTAGTGTTATAGTCCCAGAGCTCGTAGTGTTATTGTCTCATATCCAGTAGTGTTATAGTCTCACAGCTAGTAGTGGTATAGTTTCATAGCTAGTAGTGTTATAGTCCCAGAGCTCGTAGTGTTATTGTCTCAATGCTAGTAGTGTTATAGTCTCATATCTAGTAGTGTTATAGTATCGTAGCTAGTAGTGGTATAGTCTCATAGCTAGTAGTGGTATTGTTTCATAGCTAGTAGTGGTATAGTCTCACAGCTAGTAGTGGTATCGTTTCATAGCTAGTAGTGTTATAGTCCCAGAGCTCGTAGTGTTATTGTCTCATATCCAGTAGTGTTATAGTCTCAATGCTAGTAGTGTTATAGTCTCAATGCTAGTAGTGTTATAGTCTCAATGCTAGTAGTGTTATAGTCTCAATGCTAGTAGTGTTATAGTCTCAAAGCTAGTAGTCGTATAGTCTCAATGCTAGCAGTGTTATAGTCTCAATGCTAGTAGTGTTATAGTCTCAATGCTAGTAGTGTTATAGTCTCAATGCTAGTAGTGTTATAGTCTCAATGCTAGCAGTGTTATAGTCTCACAGCTTGTAGTGCTATAGTCTCAATGCTAGTAGTGTTATAGTCTCAATGCTAGTAGTGTTATAGTCTCAATGCTAGTAGTGTTATAGTCTCAATGCTAGTAGTTTTATAGTCTCAAAGCTAGTAGTGTTATAGTCTCATATCAAGTAGTGTTATAGTCTCAATGCTAGTAGTGGTATAGTATCATAGCTAGTAGTGTTATAGTCTCAATGCTAGTAGTGTTATAATCTCAATGCTAGTAGTGGTATAGTCTCAATGCTAGTAGTGTTATAGTCTCAATGCTAGTAGTGGTATAGTATCAGATCTAGTAGTGTTATAGTCTCATAGCTAGTAGTGTTGTAGTATCATAGCTTGTAGTGGTATAGTCTCATAGCTAGTAGTGGTATAGTTTCATAGCTAGTAGTGGTATAGTCTCACAGCTAGTAGTGGTATAGTTTCATAGCTAGTAGTGTTATAGTCCCAGAGCTCGTAGTGTTATTGTCTCATATCCAGTAGTGTTATAGTCTCATAGCTAGTAGTGTTATAATATCAATGCTAGTAGTGTTATAGTCTCAATGCTATTAGTGTTATAGTCTCAATGCTAGTAGTGTTATAGTCTCAATGCTAGTAGTGTTATAGTCCCAATGCTAGTAGTGTAATAGTCTTATAGCTAATAGTGTTATAGTCTCATAGGTAGTAGTGTTATAGTATCAATGCTAGTAGTGTTATAGTCTCAATGCTATTAGTGTTATAGTCTCAATGCTAGTAGTGTTATAGTCTCATATCAAGTATTGTTATAGTCTCAATGCTAGTAGTGTTATAGTCTCAATGCTAGTAGTATTATAGTCTCAATGCTAGTAGTGTTATAGTCTCATATCAAGTATTGTTATAGTCTCAATGCTAGTAGTGTTATAGTCTCAATGCTAGTAGTATTATAGTCTCAATGCTAGTAGTGTTATAGTCTCAATGCTAGTAGTGTTATAGTCTCATAGCTAGTAGTGTTATAGTCTCAATGCTAGTAGTGTTATAGTCCCAATGCTAGTAGTGTTATAGTCTCAATGCTAGTAGTGTTATAGTCTCAATGCTAGTAGTGTTATAATCTCAATGCTAGTAGTGTTATAGTCTCATAGCTAGTAGTGTTATAGTCTAAATGCTAATAGTGTTATAGTCTCATAGCTAGTAGTGTTGTAGTCTCAATGCTAGTAGTGTTATAGTCTCAATGCTAGTAGTGTTATATCTCAATGCTAGTAGTGTTATAGTCTCAATGCTAGTAGTGTTATAGTCTCAATGCTAGTAGTGTTATAGTCTCATATCAAGTATTGTTATAGTCTCAATGCTAGTAGTGTTATAGTCTCAATGCTAGTAGTGTTATAGTCTCAATGCTAGTAGTGTTATAGTCTCAATGCTAGTAGTGTTATAGTCTCAATGCTAGTAGTGTTATAGTCTCAATGCTAGTAGTGTTATATCTCAATGCTAGTAGTGTTATAGTCTCAATGCTAGTAGTGTTATAGTCTTATAGCTAATAGTGTTATAGTCTCATAGGTAGTAGTGTTATAGTATCAATGCTAGTAGTGTTATAGTCTCAATGCTATTAGTGTTATAGTCTCAATGCTAGTAGTGTTATAATCTCATATCAAGTATTGTTATAGTCTCAATGCTAGTAGTGTTATAGTCTCAATGCTAGTAGTATTATAGTCTCAATGCTAGTAGTATTATAGTCTCAATGCTAGTAGTGTTATAGTCTCATATCAAGTATTGTTATAGTCTCAATGCTAGTAGTGTTATAGTCTCAATGCTAGTAGTGTTATAGTCTCATATCAAGTATTGTTATAGTCTCAATGCTAGTAGTGTTATAGTCTCAATGCTAGTAGTATTATAGTCTCAATGCTAGTAGTGTTATAGTCTCAATGCTAGTAGTGTTATAGTCTCATAGCTAGTAGTGTTATAGTCTCAATGCTAGTAGTGTTATAGTCCCAATGCTAGTAGTGTTATAGTCTCAATACTAGTAGTGTTATAGTCTCAATGCTAGTAGTGTTATAGTCTCAATGCTAGTAGTGTTATAGTCCCAATGCTAGTAGTGTTATAGTCTCAATGCTAGTAGTGTTATAGTCTCAATGCTAGTAGTATTATAGTCTCAATGCTAGTAGTGTTATAGTCTCAATGCTAGTTATAGTCTCAATGCTAGTAGTATTATAGTCTCAATGCTAGTAGTGTTATAGTCTCAATGCTAGTAGTGTTATAGTCTCAATGCTAGTAGTGTTATAGTCTCAATGCTAGTAGTATTATAGTCTCAATGCTAGTAGTGTTATAGTCTCAATGCTAGTAGTGTTATAGTCTCATAGCTAGTAGTGTTATAGTCTCAATGCTAGTAGTGTTATAGTCCCAATGCTAGTAGTGTTATAGTCTCAATACTAGTAGTGTTATAGTCTCAATGCTAGTAGTGTTATAGTCTCAATGCTAGTAGTGTTATAGTCCCAATGCTAGTAGTGTTATAGTCTCAATGCTAGTAGTGTTATAGTCCCAATGCTAGTAGTGTTATAGTCTCAATGCTAGTAGTGTTATAGTCTCAATGCTAGTAGTGGTATTGTTTCATAGCTAGTAGTTGCATAGTCTCATAGTTAGTAGTGGTATATTTTAATAGCTAGTAGTGGTATAGTCTCACAGCTAGTAGTGGTATAGTTTCCTAGCTAGTAGTGTTATAGTCTCACAGCTAGTAATGGTATAGTTTCATAGCTAGTAGTGGTATAGTCTCATAGCTAGTCGTGGTATAGTCTCACAGCTAGTAGTGGTATAGTTTCATAGCTGGTAGTGTTTTAGTCTTGTAGTATATAAGTCGTATCATTATTGACATGTGTCTATCAGGGTAATAATCAATACCTTTTTCGCTTGGTGCAAATTTGCTTATGCGCAATACCGTGAACTGTGTACGTCTTGGACCACATTTTTAGGGAAATGCTGTTCTTTCGACTTGGTTGAAAAATGATCAATAAATAAAGATTCAGTTTACTACGCCTATAAACATTACTGCATGCAACGTATGTAATTTGCGGAGAAAATTGTTTGCCTTTTATCGTTGTTCAAATATAAAAAACAAATTAAAACAAGTCTTTTATAAGTGGTGGGGTCGATAGGGCAATATGGATAATAACGAAATCACTCACGTACTTAGCTAAATGGGAAAATGCATGTTCCAGAACTAATATAAACCGGCGCCGCTTACTTTAAACCATAAAAGTATAAACAGTGACAGATCATTGCGATTTCTAAAGTGAATATCAGAGACACATTCTAGCACAGTATGGATGGCATATACGCATGGGTGGGTTCGTCTAGAATAAACGAATATCATCGCCACAATTGTTTACATCTTAAACACAATATACATATGCATATTTAACAGAATAGAATAGTGTCGATTGCGAAATACTACAATTCTGGGAGTACATAGCACTTGTGGTGACATTATTACCGTTTAACGGGAGGGTACATGGTATTCAGAAAACTGACAATTTTTCTCTTTTTTTTCGTTGTCTCGGGAGAGACTTTGTTACGAGTTGGACGGTTGCTTATATTTTACTCGTCTTTTATCGTAGCGAAATTTCTATGGTGGTCTAACACGTCTAAATCCTATAAATGACATTATTCAAAGCAGAGTATTTAATTCAATTATACAACCGAAACAAAGTTAGCGGAAAATCTTTTCGCGGTTTCGGTGAATATTACCCTAATATTTTCAGATTACCATTGGGAACGCGGAGCTGAATCGATCTCCGGAACAGCATCCATAACAATCTATTTGATATACATTGCATGTCCTGTATATAGGTTGTCTGTGTTCTGAGGGATTTCTGCATGTACGAACACCGTTTCCCATTATCTTTTATCATTGTATGGCGCCAATTTAATGCACTGCAGGTACAATTATCGAATTTCTGCGCATTCTTGCTTCCCTCAGAGTTTGCATATTAATGTTTGTATATAACATGATACGCACGTCATCGTATGTCGGACATCCACTATTTGCTTCTCTTCGTTTGCGGGAAAGGTAACTTAAACACTAAAGAATCAAATATCTGTTCGATTTACCTTCCGAGATTCGGCAAATAATTAAGTGGTAGAGGGGGGTATCCAACGCTTAATTCGCGACAATCGGAATACCTGTATCGAAGCGATTACACGTATATTGCAATAACCTTTAAATACAGTTACTTAGTCCATAATTACTTGCGCATCGTTTAGCGTGAAAATGACGAAATAAAAAAAACATGGCACCTGCATTCATTTGTGGTACTATAATTGTTTAAACTTGATATAAATAAAAAACACGATGTCAACATAATTCTGTCCTAATTTGGCCGTTGTCTTAATTTTTGTAATATAAACGGATGTATATTTTGCATAAACATCTTCTCATAGTAAATTATATGGAGATTCCGGTATTATTTATGTATAGCCTTAATTATGCAGCGCGTTCAAAAGAAGCATTTTTGAAATTTTTCTGATAATCTTTTTTAGTATTATTTTCAGTAAAATAAAATTGGTAATATTCCGGAATTCGATAACGGTAAAATTACAACCGTTTCATTATACACAATATACATAGTTATAACTTGCGATTGCGATTGCGAATGGGATTGCCCACAAACATGCATTCTACCTCAATTACATGATGCTGATTATATTATACGTGTATTTACAAAATAATTATCAATATTAAAACAATAAATTGTAAATTCAAATTTGAGTTCAGTCAAATGTCAAAAAGTCCAATGATTTACAAGCGTATTTTAAATGAGCATGTTCGACGATGCATTAAACGCTGTATTTCAGGACGTGTGTACCACGATTATAAATCCCTGATTAATGAAAACATGAGAAGAAGACTTTTTTTAACCATCCCATTCATGAATGCTTTCAACATAACTACTGACCCAATATGTTGTTCTTATTGACTTATACTGAATGGAAGACAACTATTCAACTCATAGAACTGAACACTGAATCTGAAGTGAAATCGAAATTATTGAACCTTAAATACACAACGAACCATTGCGTTACCTTCCAGGTCATTATTCGCACAAACAATGGCGTTACCTTCCAGGTCATTATTCCTACGAACAATGGCGTTACCTGCCAGGTCATTATTCCTACGAACAATGGCGTTACCTGCCATGTCATTATTCCTACGAACAATGGCGTTATCTGCCATGTCATTATTCCTACGAACAATCGTGTTACCTGCCAGGTCATTATTCCTACTAACAATAGCGTTACCTGCAATGTCATTATTCCTACGAACAATGGCGTTATCTGCCATGTCATTATTCCTACGAACAATGGCGTTACCTGCCAGGTCATTATTCCTACTAACAATAGCGTTACCTGCAATGTCATTATTCCTACGAACAATGGCGTTATCTGCCATGTCATTATTCCTACGAACAATCGTGTTACCTGCCAGGTCATTATTCCTACTAACAATAGCGTTACCTGCAATGTCATTATTCCTACGAACAATGGCGTTACCTGCTATGTCATTATTCCTACGAACAATGGCGTTACCTGCCAGGTCATTATTCCTACGAACAATGGCGTTACCTGCCAGGTCATTATTCATACGAACAATGGTGTTACCTGCCATGTCATTATTCCCACGAACAATGGCGTTACCTGCCAGGTCATTATTCCTACGAACAATGGTGTTACCCTGCCAGATCATTATTCCTAAATGAATCAAGCTTCTTTGTCTGTTTTTTTTATTATATTATATTACTGCATCGCTTCTCCGTTTTCATTGTTACTCTAGCAAATCTTTGTGTAATGGCTGTGTATATTTATACGTCTATCCACAAGTAATATTAAAGTGTTCTGAACGATGATACACCGGCACAAAATTTTGAATATTCAAAATATTATTTTAATAACTAACTTTTCGCGATGTTTTTTCTCAACTATTGGTCAATCTCGTGCAATTATATCCTTCATAGTGTCAATACAAAAAATTGTGTGATCTTGATTCCAACTCAAAAAATCAAGTAATATCATATTATTAAGTTTGGAAGAAATACTGATATGATTAATATTCGAGTTTGCTTAAAGGTTTAACCTAACTCCCATACCTTTCATATATCAGTTTACTAATCACAAAACGATAATTTTTCCAGAGTGGTTGTTACATTGATGGTAATTTACAAGCTATTATTTATATTGCTGCAAACCATATAAAATTATATTACAATGATGCATAATCCGGTTACAATCTGATTTCAGTTCTGTTGAATTCTATTTTGTATTGTTTAATGAAAAAGGCTTGCATATTGTACGTCCCAATGGACATAGAATGATTCTTCCTGTAATAGTCCCAAATTTTAAAACCAACAAATGTAATCGCATTTGCTTATTATAGCGACATTTTAGAGATAATTCAATTTACAATATGTTGTACTCATTACTAAACTTTCTGAAATATACCACATTTTTGTGACTAATGTTAATTTCTAAAAATGTTCATATGTACATAATCACACATTATAACATTGTTTAAACATGCGTATGATATTGGATTAGCAATTAAACTAATTTCCACATGTGCGTTATATATTAAATGGTTCACTACATACATTGGTTTTAGAACTCACTCGTAAATAAATATGGATAAATACGAGTTATAGATATGTTTACAAGATAAGAAAAGATAAATATATTATTGTGGAAAGCAGAAATAGCAACATATTCCAAAACGATATTTAATTCATAGTTATTTACAAGTAAAAACACAAATGAATGATGAATGACAAAACAAATTAGCAACTGATAGATATATATTTCAGTACACAGTCAAAGCAGTACGAGAATGACTCGTATGAAGCACATGGTGTCCACGAAGTGATGCCATATGTTTCAGTAAAAGTGCCAGTGATGTGATATTCCGTGATCTGTGTTATCATATTTAAACGTAAACTCGTATATGTGCTATAAAACGTTTAGATTGTTTTGTGTGGTTGTTTTCTAGAAAATCCTTTGTTTGAACAGTGTGTACAAACAAATGCGTCTCGTTTAAAAAATATGTATATTTATAAATGCCCTAGAATAGCGAATTAGTTGAGAAAAGTAAATGTCAAATTTAAGTCAAATTCAAAGAATAATTAAGGCAGAAAAAGCGGATTATTGTAGTATATTATATTTTTTAATGTCATTTATTTCATCTGGATATATCATCTGGCATATAACTAATAAATAGTGAGAAAGTTTGTTTTCCATATTTCCATTTTCTTGGTTGAACGTTTACTTCAAATTTATGGATGCGATGGTACACTCGACATGGCATATAATAATTATGAAATAGAACATTATTATATGTAATCAAATCGAGATAAAATGACAGTCAAGAGCATAGTTTATTTAAGCGGGCCCTTGTATTTGATGAAACAAAATATTATGGATACTGGTTAAACGCCATCGGGACACGCCTATTTAATTGGTAGTTAAATATTAGTCACGTTGAAAGACCGATACTATTTAAATTTATTTTTTAATAATTAAAAGGTTGTAAGGCAAGAATGTAAAAAAGAAAAACGCGTATATCATTTATCTTTCAGTTTGGAGCTGTTTACTATATTATTTTTCCCTTTATCAAATATAATTTTCCATGGGTAATTTTTTTTTTCCAATATCTTCTTCCTCCAAATTCAACGGGATAAACGATTATTCTTGGTTCATATTTGGAGGCCGCCTCCAGTTGGCTGAACGCAACGGAATGAAATTGACAACAATTGAACATGGATTAGACTAATTGGTGTATATATTGGTGCTTTAATGTTATTGACCAGTAAATCAAATGCATAATCTCTATAGTGTTTTGATTCACGGAGTAAAATAGAAAACAATAAAGTTCGTATTTGATGATGACATATGGTATCTTTCTTTTAGTCTGACAAGGTATGGAATTGGTCAGAACAAGACGAAATGGACAAACTGTGTTTACCTGAGATTTACGACAGAGATAATGGTCATGCCGTCGTTTTCTCCGTACTCAGGGGAACAATGTGAGAAGCGATATGTCCCATAAGGTGTCAGATATTACTAAACCTCAGTTCATTTCACGCAAAATGGTTATGATTGTTCCTGTTTTGGGATCGGGGAACTTCGCCTCGCTTGATACATCTCTTTTATAAGAAGGTTACAAACTCTCTATCTTAAAAGTCAAGTCTCTAAGGCGTGGTAAAGTAAACATACGATCAGCCAACCGCTCCAGTCGTTGGCACGATCACGTGATTACCAGGGATGTGCCTTGCAAAGTTTCCACTACTAAATACAATTAGTAAACAATCTATTTATGAAATCTCTGCCCTAAACATGCAAGTTGTTGATTCTAAACATTAACAGTGCAACGGCGTGTGAACCGAATGTGCGAACGTTAAGTCGCTTTCATAACATGATAATGAAATATTGGATGCAGATGTTGAAAACACAAAAAATGTACAAATATTTGAGCATATGGTTATGCAACACATAACAATCAAGGTGGAATGTAAATCAACTGAATTAGAATAACCAACATTTGACTCAAGAACCAAGCAGGCTGTAATTTCATAAAGAAAATACATTTAGTAATTCAAAAGCTAGCCGCGACAGGCTAGCTACAGTGAGTGCAATCAATTTCAAGCATTTCAAACATTAATAAATAAACATACTAAAAAAGAAATTGGACGCTATCCGGTTAAAGAAACAAACATACTGTTGATGTGTTGGAATATTTGAACAAGATATAATGGGAAATATTCAAGGAAATAAATGTTAAAACCTCATGAGAGATTATTTCTTTAAATGGAAGTAGATCCTCTAAATAGTTGATGTTTTGATAAAAACGAGTGATGATGACAGTCGACATAGATGAATAAAATTAGGCAGTCAGGGAATGTCACACTTGGGAATAGAAAATATAGCAACACTAGAAAATGAGTTATACTGTCGAATCTGAGGATCTCACTAAGAAGACCTCTATCCCATATATCAGGTCAGTTCTGTGTGATAAAGCAGTGTAATTATTCTCGATTCTTCTATACTATAAATATCCCAGTAATCTGATTGGATCATGCAAATAGATTGAACTTTTGACATCATAGCTGGTAATCCTAATCGTAGGTGGTGATCACACTACATCATGAAGTCATGGTGAATTTCGCATGTGATAAAATATAGGTGATAATTTGCGAATTTTCAACACAAATAAGGATAAATTTCCTATTTTCATACACTGTTGACCATATGATACAAAAATTCAACAACCGTTAGATATTTTGAGTGATAAAATATATAATGAAAAACAACATTTGAATTTGGATATTCAGCAACAAAGCATTTACTTCTAATAACAAATATTTAATATAATATGTAACATATATCAAATGCAATTTCCATCGTGAAATGTCCCAAAAATGAGTCTTATTCTTATTTCAAAATGTCTGTGAATAAATACAATCATTTTTGAGTGACGATCAGATTGTAACGATTATTGTTGGTCGGCTTATAACTGGTATTGACCTCTTATTTGATTCAGTACATCTATTTTTGACGTAGCAGCAATTAGTCAAAACAAAGTCCGAACTAACGACGTGCTGGTGAAATATTATGCCACATCAGCGTTCTCTAGTACTATGATCTTATTTTTGGTTTGTTTTATTCCTGTGAAATGAAATCTCTTTGATTGAATCATTCATAAAATGTTTTGAGTTATAGTTGTAGTCGTATATTTGTAACAACCGACATGTCCAAAGATATAGTGCGTATTTTGATAAAGTCATGCAAACCATATGTAAATACGAAACGCATTTACCACAGCTTATCCACGGTAATTATCGACCTATCGGTTTTCTAATTATAGCCTGGAATCCATGGTTCCTTGCTTCTGACACATATATTAAGAAAAAATTACATGATGATGTTTTCAGATATACGAATACACTACAATATCACCTCACCCGTTATTCGTTCTATGTGGTTTGTTCGCTTTGTTATTGTGTGCGGCGGAATGATACACTATGATGTAATAGACGACTTGCGAATCACGTGATATTTTTGTCACGAGTACGTCATACAATCTGCAACCTCGTTCGTAGACAGTCGTGTAGTGACTACTAAAATCGTCCTCCAAATATATGTCTATGACACTACTGTATGGCATTTAAATGATAAATTTGATACGCAACGAAATGTTAGAATGTTACATTAGTTTGGCTCATTTGTTTGCGATGTTCAAGACGGTGACCCTGTGTGTCCTGGACCAACTGCTAGCGGGGTTACAAGTTGCTGACGGAATCGAACAGAATATGGCGCGTACGAATTCTGCCAACGGCTAATATTGTACAGTTGAGCTTCGATCAAACACTATATATTCATTAATAATACATGTGTATGAATTTTAAACAAAGATATATTAATATTAGTACAGTCGAAAAGAAGAAACAAAACATTGTACAGGAATAAATGTTCTTAGTGTTAGTAAAAATAAAAGTTCAAATGTCGAGTTATTCGAGTGTAAAAAAAATGAGAATAGAATATTAGTTATTCATATCATGTTTGAAACACTCCTTATAGTTCCAGCAACAGTGGTTCTGATCCATCGGTATAATTGCACCTTAATAACGGTTGCTGCTATAGTGACCTTGCAAAACAATAATGTCAAGAAATATTACATCATGAGACGTGTGTGCAATGTCGATTGCGCAACTGCCGGATGAATTCATGTTTGAACAAAATATATTTGTCAACTGAAAGTGGCAAATTGAAATCAGCCTTTTATAGGTGGTTGGGGTCACATACTTAGGTAAATGAAAAAAAATATATATTAAATACCGGCGGCGTTTATGGACCAGTAGCAATAGATCATGTTGTTTTGCCTCTTCGTTTTTAACAATGAACACAAAGGATTATGTAAAAAACAATTTTATTATGATAAAATTGTGGACCCGTCCCAAATGTGAAGTTCAAAATAAGTTTGAAAGAAATCGTTACAATATTAATTAGAATCACCAAATCATTTTTAAAATTAGAAAATGCATTTATTCGAGAATACAGTGATTCTCGAAAGATGAGGGTAGACATTCGTATTAGCGAAAAATTGGTCGATGATTGCTAGCAGAGATTTATTTCATATTTATGTCGAATTCGTCGTGAATGTATTTCTGTGTCAGGTAACGGTTTGTAGTTTTAATGCTACGGATTGTGTGTGCACTTTAGAAATGTGATGATACTAACCACTTACGTCATACATTTGATTTATTTATACTAGTCGTTGGAATATAATAAAGACGGCGTCACCCGGCTAGGTTTTACGCTACTTTAATAAATTATAACTGAACATGTATATTTTTAAATTAAACGGCTTTCATTTATTCATACCTCGAATGAGCACGTGTTCCAACACCTCCTGGTCACCTCATCGTTCACATTTGTTTTATTTGATGTCTGCAGACGTGGATCACGTGGTATAACTGTCTGCCGTAGCTCATTCACGCTTTTTCTTCAAAACTACAACTCCGAATTCATTTCCATATTTGCTTTGTAACTGCCTTGTTGTGAGCTTTACATGATTCTGATAATGATGAAACTTTATTTTTTTATTTATTTTTTTTTTGAATTATTTTATTTCATATATATTTTTTTATATGTGGTTGTTCTGCCAACTGGGTAATTGGTTCATAATATACCAATATTTGTTTTATATTTATAAATACATGGAAACTGCTGCTGTCTTGATAACTAAGTGCTGAAGTCCATTCAGGATCACAAATAATTCTAATAAATGTTGAATTCAGTAAATTAGATAGTGATTATCTACTCTCTAAGAATTAAAAAAATATACTGTGCTTAGACCATCTATGTATGGACAAGGTCATTTTTGTAAACAGAATTTGACATTCAAATGTTGGTTTATTTATTTATGTCCTACCCGTCAAATCGGAGTATTCATATATTCATTACGTAATTGTTTGTTAATGTTTCAGACACATTTTAGTTGGTTGAAGTGTTGTTTATTTGTGATTCACGTAAGTCTGAATTATGAACATACCAAATAAAATGTCCCTCGTTATAGAAACGTGTAGTTGCTGAAAACATTCTTAGTCATTGTGTTTACTCGTAATCGGAAAGAAAGTGTTGAAACTTCTTTGCATAGAATACCAACCATTGACTGAATGGAGAATTACAGATACAATATATAGTCATCGCCCTTTCTTCTATTTCGCAAGAGTATATTGACACACGAACCGATCGTATTTCTGTTCAAATTCAGTAATGGCGTTTTATTGATCGAATCCATGGGTTGTAGTATTACCGAACAAATTGATCGTTAATTTGTGTTACGCCGAAGGGTAAACAACATACAAATGAAATCGCAAATATCATCGATTTTTTTTCTCATTTCAAATAATAAAGTGTCAACTGTGAGAAAATATGTCAAACAAAATGAATTTAAATGGTTAATCTGTGTTGTTATTCGCTGTAATTAGGCGGGATATTTGCTTAATGGTGGTCGTTATTCAAGTTATTGTTTGGTTACTCGGGGATTTGTAACGATTGTTTTAAAAACCGTAACCATGGATACCAGATGTACATCGATCTCCGTTCATCTGTGAGTAGGAGTAAGGGGTTTGTGACGTGTTATGGATTACATAATTTGCAGCTTTCATAGACGGGTGGGACATTTAACGTACTGCGGATTTTATTAACCGAACAGTATTTCTGTACTGGCAACACAAAAAAGCATGACAAATAAATTATCAAATGTTTACCACATTACAAAGTACACAAAAGTACTTTGAAAATGGCACATGCATAAATAGTGCCTGGGAATTTGGGTTCCTCTCTGTTTGCATACGATATAATAAAGCTAATATAGAGGAAGTCGTATCGTCGTAAACTACAAACAAAGGGAAATTGTCGAAATTAACCTATTCATGACCGTACGGACAATATAAATTATTTTTCAATTTATTTTTTTCTGAACATTGTTCCTGTGTTTCCTGCTCTCTGTCAAATGTATGTTTTTGTCTTTATATTATTTGTATAGCCTTTTGCAAAATTGTCTCTTTTATGATATGAAACGCGCCCTCTGACATCAAATTCGCACTAATTCAGTGCAACATTGTTCTAGCCGTGAATACCCAGAAATTGCTGAGAAAATTGCGCTCGGATTGATATCTGTACGATAGCCTAACTACGCATGCGCTGCAACATGTTCACATCTACAACACGTGATCCGCGGAGGATGACAGATGCTCATTGCAACAAACCAAAAGGCTTTGTATTTAATTTCAACATATCGACTTTATTTCGGTGTTCGTTTCGCGGATTTGAATAGTACTCCTTGGGATAATTTGCACTTTGTAACATTTTACTTCGGTTATTAACGACGAGTTGCAGAGGGATTATTGCACTGTACGACAAATGTCCCCAGATTTTCCGCATGGATAACGAAAATGTTTCACGCATGAATTTGCAAAACAATTCCATGCTGTAGCAGTGTAGACATTCCTCCCGAGAATATTAAACCTGTCAAATTTTTTTGTTATCGAAACATGTATTGTGCATCAGTCGTCAGGAGTTGACCTCGTAGCATTTTAAACATTAATGAATCTACGAAATGAGAAAAAAGCACTTTTTTTGGTATTTTTGTTCTGCGATGACCCCGATGTAAAACAAGAATATCATACAGTAATAAAACCGTCAACTATAGGAGTCAGAATTATGCTTTAAAATATCTTAAGATTAAGAACCAGGTAATCAAAACTGGTTAATATTCCCCATGACTGACGAGTTTAATGGTTATGTTAGAAGATGTTTAATTAATTATAACTTTCATCTAAATGGCCATTATGAATGTGTGGTGAATGTGTGATGATAAACGAGGAATTCCAGCTATCGTAATGGGTTTGAAAATATCAATATAATGGAAACAATCGGCAATAATTCAGATTAGATTTGTGGGAATGGTTTTAAATGTTTGGCGATAATACTTTGCAATCGGTCATCGGAGAGTTCACGGTGGAAAAAAAATCCAATGTTACCGGTCATTTAAAATCGTCAGGGCGATCCCGAATGACGAAACAGCACTTACTCTAAGTAACATGGTCGTCGATCGTTTTGTGTTCTTTTGGTATTCTACGCAAACAAAACATCATCACTGTGTAAATGTGATTCAAATTATTTTTGTTCTCAATCGATCCCAACGTGTCTTCGCGTGTCTCATATACCTGTCTCATATACCGGATGTGTATTGTAATGTAGCTGACTTCGCGAGAAGCATGTGCATGTGTGTGTTCCCCGTGATGCGGTGAAAGGAATATAAAACATACACCGATGAAAGGAATTCTGACGGAATTGTAAATCGGACAGTACATTGCAGATGATTAGTCGGTACAATGTTTAAAATATACTTTATTTTTATCACGATCCCAATTACATACTTGAAACGACGAAGTTATGCGGTGATCTTGTACTCGTGATTGCGTTGAAGACAGAAACAAAACACCGGACCAACAATTTTACGTGCCCTCCAACTAAACTGCATATTTTCAACCGTGAATGCCGTGCGCACTTTTTTTTGGCTGCTAAGTTAAACCCGACCACGATATCCCCGATAGTAGATTAATTAATAACAACACCGAATACATGAATACGACCAAGAAGTTAAAGCAACGAAGCCGATTGGTTGGGTTCATGATGTTTGATGAAGATAGGTTGTTCACTAGAGTGATTAGGACGTTAATCTGTTGTTTCGATTGTAAAATTGACAGGCTCAAACTAGGACAGCTAAAACATTGGAGTTCATTCATAATTTATTCAAAAAGAACATCCCACACACTGATGTGAGCTGTATTAGAAATTACCCGCGCAGTGATGTATATCTTGTTTGAACCTTCAAGCCAACAAACCACATGACAGGTTGTATGTATCTGTCATGAATTTGTTTTTGCGTATCCGTTAACCGACTTAATTAGTTGATTATTAGCGAATTGCTGTGTTATGTCTGTCATCGTTTAGGCCTATTTGAAGTTTTGGACGGAACTTGGCTCAGTGGTTTGGAACTAATTACAAGATACCGTCGCTATTCTGACATCCGTAGTTATTAATGTAGTGAACGATTAATCAAAAGATATGACGTATTCAGTACTTAGTGTGATTGGCTTTATGATTGAAGGTTACGCCCTAGAGTCTTTTTACTGCATTGTAATTGGTCAGAGTTTTGAAAATGAATAAAGAGAGTTTGAGTTGGTCTTGGCGAATACTCCACGACAGACGCAGTCAGTCCGAGAGAGTCCAGGGGCGAGCCTTGACGCAGTCCAGTCTTGGGCGAGTCTTGGTTCAGCCTTGGATAGTCTTGGGGACTTTTCCCCAGGGCGCTGTGTCTTATAGAGTGCTCCAAAAGATCGACTAAGACGAGAACTGAAACGTATTTCGTTGTGTGTGTCTTATTTGACTGTAAAGTTAAAGTGACTTTCCCGATCCCGTACCTCAAGGGGACGAGATAGAGAGACGAGACGAGATTCCCCCTGACAAGTGTGGAGACCCAGAGAGAAAAGAGATTTTACCCCTGATATATCAATCAATTTAAAAATTATAACTGACAAACATTCATTATTCATTTATGCTATTTATATTTTTTGCATGCAGGTTTAGCCATTCATGGTTTTTGTATGTTTTGTATCCAGGTTAAGTCGTTCATGGTGTTTGTACTTTGGAATCCAGACTTAGCCATCTATGGTGTTTGTATTTTTTGTGTCCAGGTTTAGCTATCTATGGTGTTTGTATTTTTTTCCAGGTTTAGCCATCTATGGTGTTTATATTTTTTTGTATCCAGATTTAGCCATCTATAGTGTTTGTATTTTTTTGTATCCAGATTTAGCCATCTATGATATTTGTATTTTTTCGTATCCAGGTTAAGTCGTTCATGATGTTTATCCTTCATGTAATACAGGTTGAATAATTCAGAATATAACCAATAAGCCACCACGTGGAATATTCTCATGATAAAACTATGTCACTTTATTTTTTTTTATTTGATACACAGTTAAGTACGTAATATTGTGTTATGGGAACCATTCTGAAATTCACAAACAGAACGACCGATTACACAATATTCACTGGCTTTGAATATAAATTTGTCGTCGGCTTTGAGTGGCCAAAGACTTCTTTCAAATTTAAACCTTTGATAATAGACTGATGTCTTGAAATTAAAATCCTTCAAAAACCTTCAAATTTAGGCTATATAATTGTAAGCAAGCATTGACACTTCATATCTGTTTAATTATGAATTGTGAAATGCGTTTGTATTTTCTGATTTCAGTTTGTTGTTTTTCAGTCTCTTCAGTAAGATAAATATATGTAACTCCATATTCAGAACGTTGTAAATTTCTAAGGTAAGATGTACTGCAATTTCGGTAGATGTCGAGTTCTACACTGTAAACAAATGCTATTTTAGGATTCAAAATTCGATTGTTGACAGACAATGATTTACGTGGATAATAGCATCTAGTATCACACGGAAGTGTGATAGCGGCCGATTATATTTTCTCACGCTTGATTTAAAATTTGTATTGTGAAAATATGCTTATTCTGAGGAAACCTGTGATATGAAGACATTTAATGATTTATTGCTCATAGCATAGCATACTCTTTATGGCAATGCAAGTACATGTGCGCATGTTAAATCTTTGGGAGAAGAGGGACGAATATATTGTTAAAACCTCCCCCCTACATATTCTACATGAACTACAATACTATCTATGTATAAATCCGCAACAGACCAATTGTCGTCTTTCCATTTCTGCGATCACCAAAATATATAATTTGTGCTAATGTGCAGTGACCAGAGTTCTTAATGTCGCTAACTGCTTTACAGCACTGGACAATAAAACATTAGTTAAGGACAGACTTACAAATACAACTGAAGAATTTGATTTGGATAAATTTGCATTTATGTTCTGTGATAAGTGTTGGTTCTTGTATGAGCAAATTACAAACGGAAGGTGACGATAAACCGATTTCTGTCTGGTTGACTGGTTGGATGGACACCTGTGTCAAATTGTATTCTACCAATATCTCAAGAACCACTTGGTGGGTGTGGATGCAACTTGGTAGACATATACTTTATTTTCTACTGAACACATGTTAATTAGGTATTTTGCATAATAACTAAGTGAATTAACATATTGACTTGTATCAAAGTTGCTGTTTGCATTGACAAGAAGTGCGCACATGCTGTTCATTTAAAATGTAATAATTTAAATACTAAATGAAGCAATAGCTGTCTCGACGAACGTTTGGTAAAATACACATTTCGTGATTCGTATTATTCCCTTTTTGAATATAACTTGCTGGGTGTGCGCTGTTTTGCAATGTGTGTGTTAATCCATACCTGCCTCGTGTGCCATGTCAGCAGTCATCTTTTTTGTCACGCATGGTACAAAAGTTCGCGCAATTGAGATCACGTGATAACACATTCCTTCAAACAAAAATATTGGCAGAACCATAATAATTTTGACAGTGGGTTGTTCTGCTTCGCCTACTGCTCTGTTGTGGAATCACTTTAAAGGGCGTCGATCGTTGCACTGCGCATGTGCGACATTTGTGTTGATAAACATTGATTTTTCCACAATCCAATGCGCTCTTCTAATAGAAATCATAAGTATGAGGTTTGACCTGGGCGCGACTTGCACTAATAACCGCCGGCGACTCTCGTTACCTTCCAATCGCCTAAAATATACCTAATTATAGCTTGGTAACGTCTCAGTTTGTACTCGTTGATCTGCGCAACAGTCAAAGTCACCATCTTTGTTTATTTGAGAATAAACTTTCGTTTATAATTGACAGGGTTCAATCACCAGTTGTGTTGGTAAAACCGATTTTAAGACGGTTATTTCTTCTTTATTCAACTAATCTGCATATATAACAGTTTATACATTTTCACTATATGTGATATCTTTCATTGAAAACCAGTGTGTCATGTAGATGTATCACAGTTTGTCTAATTTTAAATACATGGTTTAACAATCTGTATGTGTGTTCTAAATTTATTTTATTTTCGTTATTGTTATCACGTGTTTAACATCGCTGTCTAATATTACCTTCGTATTGAACATACATTTGTCTGTAACCTAGATTGTGCGATGTTAATCATGCTACTGCATGATGAAGTTGTTCGACGGTGTGCACAAGCTTAGTTATAACAGTGACGTTGAGCCCGTTCTTGAATGTGGAACAGAAGTTCGTGAGTGTAACTGGTGCATGCCACTCGATGTATTGCCATCAGGTTTAATTTATACCCCGTATAGACACGTAAGCTGGAAATCATATAATTATGCAAATTGTGTTCGTTTCCAACTGTCCCTATGGTAACAACACGATGCTATGAATGGTGTATATAGTTCTCTGTCATGACAATGATAACATATTGCTATAACGATGCCCGATAGCTCATGTTTGTCATAATAACTGATACTTATTTTAATATACCTCCTGCCATGCACATTGTAATCATCACATCAATCGTCAGGAGTGATAATAGCTTATCTTTTTCAGCAACGTTTTAAATTAGACCTTATAGTCCATGGAGTTTGTGATTAGACTATCTATTGAATAATGTGAGAACAGTTACGGCCTTTGGTGTGTCGTCCCCTAGTGGGAAAGTTGGCATTTATTTTAATTATGAATAGTACCCTTGTTTGGGAATGTTATTGGTCCAGGCACGCACACAGTTAGACAAACAACGCCGTGTTAGCTACACCAAAAACTTGAATCATAATAAAATTACTACACATATATCACACAGTCACGAATCAAAGATTCTGTAGACATCCATAGCCGATTTTTCACATCATTATAAATACTTATTTATCTAGGTTAACCCAGATTCAGAATTCGCACAAATATGGTTTGAAGATTTTAGTATCACTGAAATAAAAAACATACTCTTATATAACATCCAATATATTGCCATATATTCATTTTAAAACTCGAGTGTGTTTCACGGATTCTGAGTTCCTACACAACAGCCAGCCTCATCATATACAGCCTTCAAACATATGTTCCATAAATAGCTCGGGGTGTAAGAGCTACAATGGCGATACTCAGTTAATTAAAAAAAATCCATTTGTGTAAGATGTATAGAAGATGAGTCCTTGGATACATCATTGGAAATTGAATGGAGTCCCACTAATATGACAAGCTAGTTCATTCATTGAATTCATTGTACTCACGCCTCGCATTGATTTGGGGACGAATTAGTAATCTCCTTTTCTCGGTATTGTACTTTGATCGATTTATTCTTCCTAATGAGTATAATAAAGATAATGAAAGTATAATTATGTCGGTATTATGGCACTGAATAATTGAGATGGAAATATATCTTTCTCGCACTGATACATCGTGCGACATTTTATAACCAAGCAAACTACGCATAATCAACCAGCAGCAGTGTGTGTGGCGCCGCGGGTGTTGCTGAGAGATAGTTTATGCACATGAGATGCAGATTAAAGTGTTTTAATGTAATTTCATTCAAATTAAAATTTATCATTATTTCAAAGTATTATCGTTTCATTTATTAAACACGTGGTAATACAGTATTTTATGAAATTCGTGATGAGAGTACGATGTCTTCATTTTGCAATATATCACATAGCGGAATGGTTGGCATCGAGTGTTGTTCTGTGGAAGATAGCAACTATACGAATGCAATCAAAGAATACCATACCTCAGAAGGATGCACATGTCCTCTACGCGTATAAACCATTGCATAGCGAGTGAAAACAATAATATTATTTCATATAAATCATATTTCTAAAACCCGATTCTTTGAAAATATAAATCAAGACTGAATGTGTAATTTTTCTTTTCATTTCACCATGCAAAATACATCAGACAAGGCTATATATTTTTAAACTAAATAAAATGCTCTCTATCGCTAATTTTAAATGAAGATTATTTTGTTAAAGAGTTTGGTGACCATCACACACAGTTGCATATTCGCATTCATATTGACAAATGCAATCTATTGAAATTTAGAAGACAAGCTTAGATACACATTTTCATGTTTTATCATATGTTTTTACAATATGATAAATTTAATACCAGAGTAGTTAGCCTTCCCCGGTCTTTTGTGATAAATGATTTATCGTCAAAAATAGAAAAAACATGCGCTCTACGGCCAGTCACAGTGTCCATGCGATTTTCTCTCAAAGATAGTTTGAAGGAAAGCTGTAATCGTATAGTCGCCTGATAGTATTTTTTGAATGTTTCACTGGATTAGGTGACGGTAATGAATAAAGAATTACGTTGTCGTGAAATACGTGTGATAATAGTAATAGGCAATCACGATGTAAATGTGTATAAACTAGTGTTCTTTTATAAGTCGTGTAATAAGGAATATGGAAGGTATAAGGGTTAATAGTAACATACTAGATGAATGTGTTTTTCACATAATGTCCTTGTCACTTGAGTCGAACATGTCGAGTGGTTATTTTTAGACAACTAACCAATCCATACGACAAACAGGCATATTGTGTGATAATGGAGTAATAAATCGACAGGTATATGACAAAACACTACAATGTTAAGTGTTTTAAACGATACGAATCCACTGCAATAAAACACGAGTAATATATATATATTTACATCCTACGTCGCAGCACTCTATTTCACCCTTAAATTCACTTGATGGTTTGGAATATAATATATATAAATGGGATTAGCCACGGGAAGATCAATCTGAACGTTGTTTATTTTACAATAAATGTATTGCTAAACAACACATATGTTCCAAGTGGTTCACTGCACACACAATAGTGATGCTTGAATTAACTCTATAGCCACTGGTTAAAAGTGCTCATGCTTCATACTGCACATTCAATATCCTTAATCAGAATTTATCGCCTCTAGTCTCGTTGTTAACACATTGAAGTGTACTTAATGAAAGACCTACACCCTACAACAAGCATATTTTAAACTATTTTTTGTATTAAAAAACACTTTCACAGTAACAAATAACAAATAAATTTGCATCTGTTTTATGAGTGTGGTCTCGAATGTGTAGTGGTATTGATTTCTCAATTAAAATTAAAGCGTGTCTAAATTATTTTATGTAATTCCTTTCACTTAGCCTAGTATAAAGAACAGTAAACGAGCGCAAACGATATAAACATTTAAAATCTCCGTCAAAAAGTCTCATTATTGGTTTGTGTTAATTCGTCACACGAACTATGTTATAATAACAAAACTTCAAAGTTTCATTTCACAATGCAATAATCACATCCCCCATACACCCTGTATATGTGACTGTCAATTACATTAATCTCTTGAAATGCAACATTTTTAACTTGTCAGTTTATTGGTGCTACATTATCCACATTGTTAATATTTAAATACGGGATCAGATATTTGATTGTATTTTCTGCAAACTGTACATGACTGTTTTACCAACGCTGATTAATTGCGTTCTTCACATTACATATAATCACATATCTCAATTAAACGTCGCCATTTCAGGCCCGTAGTTTTTTTGAGGGGTTCGGGGGGTTCGGTCGAACCCCCTAAATTTTGGAAGTGAATTTATGATCGTAGATTAGAACATAATAAAACGAACAGTGTTAATTAAAATAATTATCATCGTTTAAACCACTTGACTCAGTGAGGTAACTATTAGACTCGGTCGAAATTGCACAGTAATGAGCATTTAGCATTTAGCATTTGAGCTTTAAATGTCAATCGTGAAGTTACGCTGTCTCAGTTCAACCGCTGCCAATCAAAACAGGTTGTTATAAATGGGAAAGCTTTTATTCGGTGATTCCGCGATGGTGTAGCCTGTGTTATTGGACATAGTGTACAACTGAGGATTGAAAACATCATTAAAAAATGACGAAGATTTATCATCACGAGTTGTATTGGTTGAAAAGCTTCTTGCAGCCACAAATTTATCCTACAGTGTTGCTTCAGCACTGAAACTATGCGATAAATCATATTTTTCAAACATATTTTTTTAAACGTTTTTTTTTTTGATGTCTTAGAAAATTTTCTATATTTTTAGTGGGTTCATAAAAAGGAGATGTAGTCATTGAAGTTTATTGAGACCGCTGCTAAACTCCTACTATATGCATATTATTTTACCGCCCTCTAAAACAGATTTACAGTAAACCAACAAATTTACGTACTGCAAGAAACATGGTAGTATGCCATTGGTTAGTGCATTTAATTTGTTTGATGCAATCATTGTGCCAGCTATTTCTTATGGTAGCGATATGGGGGTACCAAAATTCGGAAATCGAGAGGGTACAGACAACATTTTGCAGATATCTACTTAGCATTAATAGTTGTACAAACAATGTAGCGATGTTGGACGAATGTGGAAGGCTGCCATTATGCTGTGGTTAATTCAAGTGTTGTATCTCAAATTGGTTAAAATTAGTTGAAGTAAAAAATAGCTGGAACCCCAAAACATGTTATATCATGCTTAAACGATTAGACAAGACCGGCAGACTTACTTGAGAAACCCACATAAAAATCTCCTGTTCAAATATTGTTTCGGCATTGCCTGGTTTGAAAAACAAGTTGCAGATACTGCAAATTTCTTAGGGATATTTACTCAAAGAATAAAAAAAATTGTCAGCAAGAATGGCATGTCTGAATTTCACAATCATCCAGGCTGTGTACTTTCGAAAAAATCAATGTAGTATTATAACCTGGGAGATTTATTGGCAAGCAATTATAGACTAAAATTTATACTGACGAGTTTTTGCTTTTTTGGCCATAAACATGATGTTGAATTAGACAGACACACAAAAATACAGTTAGATCAATAAATGTTTAGTTTTTGCAGTGATACGTTTGAATTTAGCATGGTAGAAAATGAAATTCACTTTTTTTTTATATGTTCATTTTATAATGATCTAAGGGCTGATCTTTTGTCAAAAATTTTATGCAATTATGCTACTGACAGTCTGGGCTAACTTCGTCGCTACACAAACTTCCACGCCATATATCAACTAGCTCCGTCGGTAACTTTTAAAAGTTTTCAAGCGACGAGATGAATATGAATCCAGCTTAACTTAGTACCATATGTTTACATGGGTGTTGTATTGTTTTTAAAACGTGATATGCACTTTTCTACCCATTACATTTTGTACGATGTGGTGAGGCCCTGTACAGAAATAAAATTACATAATTGACTAATACTAAAATGAATAATTGTAGACAGATTTCGACATGAAATTGTGTCACTTTTATATGCGCTAACATGTGAAGAGCGAAAAAGTTCGTGAGTAGCATTCTACCTTAAAATGCTTGGACAATAATGCTAAGATACGTACAGTCTTGCCTTTTTTGTGTACAACATTTTGTCGTAATGGATCAAGGGTGTGGGTGTGTTTGTCTGTGGGTGGGGAATGGCCTAGGACCCCTTCTCTAAAATGGTAAAATAGTTAAAAAATCTTATGTGGAATAACTTACCAATGTAACACAAAGTAAACCAATTGAATTTAAAAACCGAGAATATAAAAATGTATGTAACAGAGCTCAAAGACACTTTTTTGAATATTATAAAATTTCACATCAAATATATCATTTATTGTTGTTTTCGAACCCCCTATTCAAAAGTGCTGGCTACGGGCCTGTCATTTCATGAAGAAACAGCAGAAAACCTAAGTTGTATGTAGTGGGTAAATTGAAATATAAGGGAAACTCGACTTCAACAGAATTAATGTCAGGCATATCTTTGCATCTGTAATACCTGAAAGTTCACTAATGTGTATGTTGTCTGGGAGCTAGGAGCTGCGTTGTAAATATGTATACTACTATAGGAAGATAGTATCGTATATCTTCAACGTGTAGGTAGAAGCAAAATGCCACGGTGTATCTCTATTCAATCGATAGCGAGGGCAATATGCTATTTTTTAATAACTCCTATCACTGCTGTATTTAATCAGCAAATGTGTGTAGTACTTACGTCTTCATGTGAATATTGCATCAAAGTATGTAATGGTGGTAGCGAAGAAGGCAGTACTTGAACGCACTTTTCATTTTGTTTTGTCTTTGCTGTCGGTGATACTGATGAAGTCTGAATGGAATGAGATGAGTAGTACTGATCCCCATAGGGAATAGTGTGAGGAGACTGGTTTCACGCAGACTACATGTAAACCTTATAATATTTAGTAAGTTAAGTAGTCTGCTTCCGTTGCATATGTAAACCTTATATTGCCTAGGGAACTAAGTAGAATACGTACTTCACAGCATATAGTGAGAATATATATTCACGAGACGTAACTACGAGATATTCACTTCGGAGCGAACAAACTAATCAAGGAAATTGCATATAAGGATATTATAAAGTAGTGACTCTTACGTGATTATCATTTATGGCTGCTAATCAAACCGTGTTCCGAAAATAAATGAGCGCAATTCAGATGGAACGTATAAGTTCAGGAGTCAAGCTTGTTATCACAACGATACTTTATAATGTTTGACGCCATTCAGGCTATAGCAATGAACGATGGTTGCCATGTGTAAACCATGTTAAAATGGTGCACGTCACTTGTGGGTCTATATTATGACAATATGACGTCACAATAACATTTTTAATGAAGTTATGTTTTAATGTTTTAGTTATCTTCAAGTTCAGATAACAATAGTATGCCAATGAATATGCTTGATGATTTGTGTTAATTAGTATGCTAATTAATATGCTTGATGATTTGTGTTAATTAGTATGCTAATTAATATGCTTGGTGATTTGTGTTAATTAGTATGTATTCCTATTTTAGAAAGAGCGGGTGGGTGGATATCTATAAAAACAACTTCCCTGTATTATCCATTTTCGAAAATACATTCAGTGAGATTCACCGTTGTTTATAAATGATATTATTGAGTGCCACTAGAGTGACTAAAATGATATACCTGCAGATTGTTCAAGTGTGGTAGAATAATACGCACCGTAAAGGATGTAATTAATATCAATTTTGGACAGTTGAATGTGCCAAAATATTATCCGAGACATTATTTTCGCAGACTTATTTGATAAGATCGTCCGTGCTGTATTAAATACAAGGTTGAATAAATTGCCATATCGCATGTATGACCCAAAAGGCCTTTCACGAATAGATAACATCGTTTTATCTAATGCTCTGATACAAAAGTATTTTACTTTATTTTGTTAAAGCCTTTAATACGGTGGATTACCGAATACTACAAACGTCAGGAATATCGGGAATCAAAGAAAGCTTAGAAAGCACTCCCGTGTGCTGAGAGTATTAGAGACACATTGAAATTAATTCAATATTTAAGATTAGTCTTTCAAACAACAAGCTTGGTAATAAATTATTATGCAAATTATATATGTTCCAAGATTCATTGAATTGAGATACGTACTTGGGATATTAATGGAAAGCTGAAAACTGATTTAATTATTATGCAAATAGAGTAGTTAATATGCAGGGATTTTTACCCAAAACTTCAAATCAGTGCCTTAAGGTAGCGAGACTATTATTTGTGTTGAAAATTACGATTTTCACATTTATTTATTAATTGATGAAATGCACTATAAACTTTCATGTGATAAAGTCAACATAACATAGAATGTTATGTAAGTTGGTTAAAATGTAGATTTTCTGAAGGGAAGCAAGGCAGCCTCAGTAGTGTTTTCCAAAATCAACAACACAGGTTTAATCTGTGTGCCTATAAGTTTCAAAGATAAACTCAAGACAAAGCAATGTTAGGATGTGTTATCAGTAGCTATCTGACACACAATGAGTGTTTCCAAACATTTGAGTGTTTTTTCTCCGCCCCTATTTGTTTCACAGATTAGTCATTTGCATATGAATGTGTCAGACACAAGGTCCCACAGCCACTGAAAAAAATCATTGATTTTGGTGTTTTCATATGCCGAATTTTTCCAATTATAGCTATCCCATTCCTTTATTTTTTTGGTTTCCAATAGCCTTACACATTTGGATGTCCCTACACATGTTAAAACAGACCTTGATGGGAAAACAAATTGATTGTGCCGATAAACAAGCTTGAAAATCTTTGCTGTTCCTTCATGGACGTTTTCTAGGAGTTTATGTTTTTCAAAATACAAGGTCTTTAACAAAAAATAACGTATACTTATTTTCGTCGGATTAACAACAAATTTGCACAGCTTTAAGGTGACAGTGAGAGGAACTTGAATCTGTCCAGACAAACTATTTCATCGATTATTTACCAACGAGTTGTGGTTTGAGTTGGGGGCAATGCGACTAAAACAGTAATTGAAATTCAGCACACTATTTTTTAAAACGCGTTGCTTGAATAAAACTGACTAGACACATTCAATTTACCAGACTATTGAACAACTAGGAAAAGTGAAAAAAATACTTCTTATCGCCAGCATAAATGCGTAATTATTTTTTTTACAGAAAAAGTAATTTTTCACCTTTGGATGAGTAACGCATCGTAGAATGCAGATACGGGCATGCAAAATACACTTGTGAAAAGCTTGAAGTCTGGCGATTCTAAAAATATATACTTTCCTGGGTCTATTTGTAGTCATTTAGTCACAATTAGAGGATGAAAACAAGTATGCAAATAATAGTCCCGCTACCTTAATCCGGAGCATCTATGTACCAAGTTTCATAAAAATCCAATGTTTGGTTCTTTAGACATCAATGGAACAGTCGTAGAACAGCTATTATTTAGCTAATTATCATAGAAGAATATCAGATGATGTTATCACAGTCGAACCAACTAGGAATTTAATTAACCTATATGCCGATATTTACTGATACTGTAATTGGATACTGTAATTGTTTTATATTAAGAAAATTGTTTTAAGAAATAAATGACGTAATTTTAAAAATAAAAGATTTATTGTGAATGGCAAGGATATTGAGGTATTTTTTTTAAATTCTTCGATAATATGATTGTGTCAATTATGATGATGTATGAAGCTGATATTTTGTGGTTCTGACCATCGAACGAGTACACTGAAATATTGCAAGAGAGTATTAATGGTCGGACCAGCCATGACATTTTTGAAGAATGTGGAAGTTCATCGATATATGTATACCCCGTTGCTATGTGCATTCTATATTGGATACGGTTGATGCGGACATCAAATGATAGAATGACAAAATATGCATATAAATTAGTTTATAAAATACATTACCAAGGGAACACTTGGAGCATCGGATATTAAGTCTTTTTTTGTTCTCATGCGGGTCTTGGACTGTCTGCATCACCCATGAAAAAGCCGATTTGAGAATGTGTATTATTATATAATTGCGAAAGCTGGTAAAAAGATAGCTTTACATAGGACAAAGATGATACAGCTAGTTGTGTAGTAATGTCAAAATGAAAATGTATTGTTGTTTCGAAAGTGTATTAGAACTAGAACAGTCAATAGTCACAGACGTGAAATTTAGGATGGTTGTCCTTCAACTTAGTGTTAGAAGAAAGACTATGCCTAGTTTTTTTTTACATGGCGTAGAGGACGATGTTACTCTCAGTTAGTGTCTCACTGGATGCTCAGCCGATGTAAATTTCTTTGTAATGTCATATGCACATGTGGTTTTTAAAACAATAAAAACAATATTTACCATTCTTACTATTCCCTGTTAAAAATTGACAACATTATTATTTGCATAATTATTTGCAGTGCAATATTATTTGCACTGGATGCTATTAATCTTTCCGTGATTCACCGGGTTTCCAGTACAGTCGCGCACTAGCTAACTAGCTCACGAATCTGTTGTAACAAGGTGCCAGAAAGAGGTTTTATTAACAGTGATACTAAAATTTAAACATACTTTGCGCAAAACGTCATTATTTCTCTTTTAGGTGTGTACTACCATTTTTTGCCAACCAGTAACTGCGCACGCACTTGCGGGAAAAACGTAAACAAAAGCGGGAAGGTATTAAACAGTTAGTTTTCTCATCCTGGGTGTAGCTAGAAACGAGCCATGCATTCTTGGACACTGGACCACCAGTATCGATACCACACCCTGTATACACGCGCATATATGAAATGGTTTTAAACCTGACTTGTGTAAGACAACAACGCCTACATCGGAAGCCTGTAACGCTCGTCAGTGGCAAGAACAATACGAGATTTCTGAAAGAAAAATTACATGCCAAGTATACAATTTTTAGCCGTCTTTCTATTCCTAAACAAAGAATTTCCGACTCGGGCTTGGCAGAATAAAACGCCTGTAATTTGTTGATGTGAGAAACTTACAAAAAATCCGCGCAACTTGGTTATTATTTTTCCTGACACACATAGCACACGTAATGGAGAAGAGTTGAGTAACAAGCGGTCACGATAAAAAGAAAGTTTTAGAATAGTAGATTTAGAGTGGTATGTAAAGCTAGTTGTATCCAACTTCATTGTTTTATTGCAGAGCATGATACTACACATATATGCACTGCATTATGGGAAAGAAACTCCCGTCGTTTATATTGAAGTATTATCACCCTGAAACTGACTGAATTATATGCAAATTATTTGACGTTTGTCGTAATATCCGAACTCATGTCAATAATAATGTATGATTCTTTCAATGCGTAACACCGAACACAATTTATATGTTACGAAATATTCCGACCATAGAAAGCTGTGTAAAAATACCAATTTACACCGTTTTTCCGTCACAATTAGACTGTTGTATTTCAAAAAACCTGTCGTGGTAACTCATTTTCGGTGTCCTAATGGTGTGACCCTAACAAATACTAACAAATGTATGATGAACATGGCATATAATCTTCAATTCCGCTCAAACCAGTGGACACCTGGTGTCCACTCTACCATCACAGACGCACACATGTGAGGCAGGGGTGTTTGGGGCGAAAGGTCTATTTATTTATAGTTGTATTTCACATAACAACTTGGGAAGGACTTCAAATCGCCGGTGAGAATGAGGCAGAGGGGGGGGGGGGTATTCGTTGGCGATACGAAGTTTCATAACTTAATCTATGTTTTATGTTTGGGAGCCATCGTATCAAGAGAAACACTTAATTCACGTTGCCCAGCATATATAATTCGACATAATCAAATAAATCATATTAAAAGCTCGTGGTCTACGTCAGACTCGTTGCATTGGAACATTTCATTCCCAGCAGAAAGTATGGAACGTATAATTAGTAAATTTATGAACATGAATAGGAATTGGGTGAAACGTCTCCAGCATTATGTTGTAGTTGTAAGTAGTTAAGTTGTACACATGTCACGCATACATGAAATGTATATGTTAGTGGGAAAACCTGATATGGTAAAATGACACTATCAGTTACATATAATACAACTCAATTATTATTCATAAAAGACGCTATGTATAATGTAGTAAATTGCTAATTGTAACATGCATATTTGGTTTTAAACGAAGTTACAGCTGCGTGATTAGTATATGTTTGACAAATAAGAACAAGTGACGTCATTGATTATATAGGGGTAATTACTCGATATCTGGTGGAGAAACCGATTTGAGACGTGTAAACGCAGGCATGAGTTATGTATATTTGATTAACATCGGGCTGTATATTTGGATGTGCTTGGTTATTACGACCTTCAGGGTATTGATAGATGTGTGCACGTGGTTGTGTGTACTGGGTCGCGTACATACTTACATACAGACGACAGTGTTCACAGGATTAATATTTGACGTTTGGATGTAGTAAGCAAATGATTTATATTCAGTAATTAATAGTCATACGTGATGTTTACTAATCGCATAGATGGGTTTAAGTTGGTATGATAACGACCCCACGAACTAAATATAATATTAGACCACTAATAAATAATTTATCAGTAGCGAATTGGAATTCAAATTACCGGTGATACGTCTCTATACGCTGGGGGTCGTTGGTTGTTTAATTGATTTTAGACATTTGTCTTGAAAACTACTATTATGACTTACATATAAACATGTGGGAGATGGTTGTTTATTATAGCCTAAAGAGGATCCATTGATCTCAAATTGTCGATATGTTGTCACGTGATACGAGAATGAATTATATTTTTTGTTTCTATAATGATTTGCATAGTACAAAGTGGGCTTTCTAAATAATACCATATATGGTTCTATTAGTTATATAGTTATACAACTATATATTTAATACTTATCTTTAAACATAATGAACAATGCTGACTAAATAGCGTGTTTATCTAATGCTATGAATGTTTTATTTGTGAATTTATCACCAAATCCCGTCTGATAAAAGATGTCACCGCGTAATTGTATAATTATTATCTCAATAATGAATACTCTACGGCGCATATATTGGGTTACTGTTCGTAGGTTCTTTATTGAATATGTTATTTCAATTAATTCAGTCACGTGATTCATTGTACAAATTATGTGTTTTGGGCAAAAGTCAGCAGCGAATTTAAATTAAAGCGTCACCGCAGTCGTCACGTCACGTCACGTCACGTGACGTTGTTCGATATAGATCCCATGCGACGTGTACGACGTGTTTAAAATGTGACGGCGGTGGCGCTGTGTGACGGCGGTGGCGCTGTGTGACGGCGGTGGTGCTGTGTGACGGCGGTGGCGCTGTGTGACGACGGTGGTGCTATGTGACGGCGGTGGTGCTGTGTGACGGCGGTGGCGCTGTGTGACGACGGTGGTGCTATGTGACGGCGGTGGTGCTGTGTGACGGCGGTGGCGCTGTGTGACGACGGTGGTGCTATGTGACGGCGGTGGTGCTGTGTGACGGCGGTGCCGCTGTGTGACGGCGGTGGTGCTGTGTGACGACGGTGGCGCTGTGTGACAGCGGTGCCGCTGTGTGACGGCGGTGGTGCTGTGTGACGACGGTGGCGCTGTGTGACGGCGGTGGCACTGTGTGACGGCGGTGGCGCTGTGTGACGACGGTGGCGCTGTGTGACGACGGTGGTGCTGTGTGACGACGGTGGTGCTGTGTGACGACGGTGGTGCTGTGTGACGACGGTGGTGCTGTGTGACGACGGTGGTGCTGTGTGACGACGGTGGTGCTGTGTGACGACGGTGGCGCTGTGTGACGGCGGTGGCGCTGTGTGACGGCGGTGGTGCTGTGTGACGACGGTGGTGCTGTGTGACGGCGGTGGCGCTGTGTGACGGCGGTGGCGCTGTGTGACGACGGTGGTGCTGTGTGACGACGATTGTGATGTGTGATGACGGTGGTGCTGCGTGACGACGATGGCGCTATGTGACGGCGATGCCGCTGTGTGACGGCGGTGGCGCTGTGTGACGACGGTGGCGCTGTGTGACGGCGGTTGCGCTGTGTGGCGACGGTGGCGCTAGTGTGTGACGACGGTGGCGCGTCTAACGTCGAGCGCTTGCTTGATGAGTTTTTACTACAGGCATATGTTATACCTCGATACAAGGAATTGCGTGTTTTTTCTAGTTTTGTTTTCAAATATGCTATATTAGTTTTAGTTATATTTCATTTATTTATACATTTTATATAAAACATAATATGAGGTAATACATTTCCACAACGTGATAATTAGCAACGAGTAATTCAGCAAAGCAGTTTCGTCAGGTGATATCCACATATGGTAAAATATTATTAAAAGTAGTAGTAGTATTGTTGTTGTTTCTGCTGTTATAAACATGTGTGGTAAATTCCTCCAAATTGATGTATGTATACTTATCACTGTTTTAAGTTAAAATAGTTGGAAAAATGTTCAGTTCATAGACGGAGATTACATATGATACCATTCATCCTGATGAACAATGAACTTAAATGTACAGTATTTTAAATGGAGCCAGATGTTGATTTGACTGCCAAACTTTTACATAAAGTAACGTTGTTGAATTCAAATTAGATTTAGAACTTTCCATGTGTGACAATTATCTCGCATTTCCCTTGTTTCAGTATTTACGTTCAGTATTTACCTCATAAACGTGGACATAACAAGAAAAACACCACTTTGAAATTAGAATCTTTGATGATGTATTGTTTTGATTGACGCATGCAACGATATGCGTATACGTACTGATACATCGGTATCTTATCTTTCTTCCTAAAGTCAAAATACACAATCAGTCCAAATAGTGTGGATAGTCTTATTTGCATATCATCTATATGCGAAATAGTAGTAATATGTGTGTTATTATAGTAGTCAGTGAAATCATCATCGTAAATTTAAATTTATTTATTGTGTACTAAACTTAATAGATTTACTCAAAAATATAAGCGTAATCCCAATACTAAACAAATCAATATATTCATTTGACAAAATACATTTTAAATAGTAGCAATCATTAACATTTAATTCGATGTATCTGGAAAGTATTCTTATATGACATGTGTTCATAATTGTGATGTTGCAGCGCTGTAAAACGTAGCTAAATATGAGTTAACAATTGCAAATATGTAAATATTGGGTTACTGTTCGTATGTTCTTTATTGAATATGTCATCTTTGTGTATGTTGCTCTTATAATGCAACGATAAATGCGCATACAATTAAGTGAAATAATCATCTTCTATCAGTCGCGCCCTCTAGTGACGAAACACGCATATGACGTAATGTCGTCCATATTGTTTATAGTTGTCTGTCAATAAAGAAATAATGTTTGACAGATATTCCCAATGACGGTCTACTACACGACCGAAAACAGTTGTTATTGTAAACGACGTTGCTTACATCTATCTATTTCACGTCATTATTACGTCATAGTAGTTCGTCAACGATAGAAGGCGCGCCTAATGAAAAAAAATGAAATTGACAGTTTATTGTTGCAATGCATGTCTCGATATACGCGCGGCGTCGCGAATCTACGACGCGTTTCAACTTTCGATCATTTGGAACTTCTTAAAGGCAAATATTCTGCTGACATTCAAAACCCCTTTATCTATTGTCCACAGAAAGTGATAGTACTACGACTTGACAATTAATTGGATTCCGTGTTGTACTTACAGCAAGGCGTTTAAAGTTGAGAGTATTTGATTAGTCCGTTACACATAGTACTGGTGATTCTTTGAAATAGGTGATTTTCCGTACAATTGCGAGATCTCGCGAGATGCATGAAAGACGCGCGTCGAACGTCTGCCGCAAAAATCGAACGATTTGATTTTGAACTAGAATTTCTTTATTTCGTAGCTTACATTGACCGGCCGATCTTCGACAGAGGAATATTGCTTCCGAATACCCTTACTTAATCAAATTTGCCTATCATCAAATGTGGACAGCACATTATTGAGCATGGAAATGTCCCCGAAATACTTTCGCGTTTTTCGAATCCCACGCGATGTTTGACGCGACTACGACGCTATGACCTTCGTTAGTCCTGTTTTTTACGTTCGATTTCACGCATAACGCGTGATTCTCGCAGTGAACGGAAAATGGTCTATTAAGTGTTGTCCTTGCTCGCACTTTAGAACCTTTAGACTTTGTACAAAATAGATATTCAAGAAACATGTTGTAAATTATTTTCTTGCTTCGAGAAGATTAATAATGTCGCCGCAATCGTACATATATCATGCTATAATGTCTATATACAATTAATATCAAAATGTATTTCACACGATGATCCCAATAGAATGCCTTGTAAATTCAGATAATTTGTCGTCATGAAACACGTGTTACCACAAAAAAGATGTGGTAAAACTGCAGTATTTAGAAGATTGTGAATGTATCAATCAGAATGTCTTTCTTTTAATATAGGGAACCAATCAATTTACTCGTAGAAGCAGACACTGTGTGCCCTTAGTCTAAGCCAATCGCTGATTTGCTATTTTCTCACGATGACTCATGAACACGCAAATTATATCTCTAAAATATAGTCTTCGTCGTTTGTTTGAAGTGTAGCGGAAAATACTCTAGCGGGCAAGAATGCAAAAATAGAAGAGTCGTAATTTTTTGTCCTTGGGTGTACACAGCGAAATATGCTAGTCACGGTTCCGTGTACGTTTCAAACAGCTCTTTCACCTCCTTCATATAATACGCTGTGTTCTCCAAACCTGTGTATACAACTATCAACTAGAGATAACAACACACCAACGCATATGTCGATGATTTCAAACGACTGTCTTGTGGAATTCACTCTAAATCGCGAAATGAACTGTTCACTCACGGGACGCAGGCGGTCCAACTGGAGAGCAGACGATACCTGTGATGAAACGGAATAAGAATTATACAGTGGTATGCAAAAGTTGGATAGGTGTAACCCATCTCCCGACGAGAAGTGATATAATCGAGATAACAGTTTACATAACAAGAGGAATACATATTAAATAAACCACACCTCTAATAATTATATATGACATTTCTACCGTTTTGGTTAATTGCGTAACCAATATATACCACTTATATACCTCGAAATTTCAGTTATACTCCTTTTGGACTCTCTTATTAGGTTGTATCTATATCTACACTATATAAATTTAAATAAATATTTAATATAAATATATAGTTGTCGTGTTTTTTTCAACACTTGGTGTAACATTTCGTTGTATCCAGTCTCACCTGCGCACCCAGGCTACATTCTCGCGGCAGCTTATTGGTCAACCGCAGGTACTCGATCATGTGACGTGGAAATCGACAATTTCTGAGGTATGGTGATGCCAAATCAATGGTATCACGAAACGCTCTGTCGCTGTCGAAAAGAACTGGGTGTGCTGAAAGAAAGAATATATATATATATATATATATATATATATATATATATATATATATATATATATATATATATATATATATATATATATATATATATATATATATATATATATATATATATATATATATATATATATATATATATATATATATATATATATATATATATATATATATATATATATATATATATATATAGTGTTTTAGTAAGTGTTATGTGTTTGCTTCGGCGAATAAAGTGTCGTATGACAAGATTGTTCCTGCCTCCTGGGGGCGCACTTCCATGGCAACCAAATCATGTTTTATCGAACAAAATAAAAAAATAAGAGAAAACAACCTAAACATGTATGTGAACTTTTCAACAATATTTAACCCTTCGAACGCCATAGTTTGATATTGGTATTTGATAATACACTAATATTATGAGTTTCCACAATAGGTAAAACAATTACTGAATCACTGAATGGATTTGTTGGCAATAAATTGAATCGGTGGATTCATCATTTGTTGTTTCTATGGATGCGAGACCGTGACTGCTAATGGGATGTCTGTTAAAGTTATCCTGTATGCCGAAGAATTGGGAGAAAAACTAATATACGATTGCGAAGTGAATTTTCGAAGATATAATCTATAGTCTTATACATGTAGATGTGAAAACACGGTAACCCTAGTTATGTATGTCATTGTTGCCATTTAGTAGTAAATCATTAAATGTACGGAACTTATCACGAAACGTGACTTATCACGAATCAACGCTAATATACAGGCATCAGAAGTGCCGAAATGTACAACGAAGTTGGTTTTCAACGCATTGTACATTACCCCCCCCCCCCCTTTAAGTATGTCACTGCGGTCATTTCAAATTCAACCCTTAACGTTCAGCGTATAGTAAGCGAAGGAACGTACAGCCTAGGGCAAATTGATATGTAAATCACTTTATCAAAACCATCAATAACACGATGCTACCTGCTGCAATTGGAAGTAGTTTTGTTTTTCACTTTCGAAAGCAACGAAAAAAAATAGGTTTGCCTGCGGGCAATTACAGTTACACTAACAGATCTTGGAACACCGCGTGTTTGCACAGCGCTTACAATGCTCGTCAGAATATACACGGAGCATAACATTTTTATTCTATTCGCCGACACTAACAAGCTGAGGAAAATGTGAAACAATTAAAGTCGTCGGTCCGCGTCATTCTCGATGTGGGTTCCAAGCGACTTATGAAACAAATATAAAATACAACGCAAATATACGAGAACTGTTATTTAATAGTGCGTACCACTAATTAATATGTCTATTACTCCGCATACACTATTTTGCGAGCGCCCATTACTCGTACGATTTGTACTTTACGATAACTCGTAATCCTGTACATGTATATAGAAGCTAAAACAGCGAGTACTAATAAAAACTACTTATATTTATAATGTCGGATTCATAAATAAATATTACCTGTAATGTTTGTAACTCTTGTGTTGTGATCCTGCAAAGCGAGGCCAGTGATCCACAGTAGCACACGGAACTCTAGCTCATATAGATCTTTTATGTGAAGACGTTTCAACCTGCCAGGAATGCGGTGATACTCAAGAAGTCGGAAATCAGGAATGACAAGTGATTCATCTACCCATGCATTAACCGTTCCCTGGAGTCACGTGAAAAGAGCACAGAGGTTGCAATAAATTGAGCGGCATAAATAAATTAGGCGTACTGAAATAAATGAAGTAGAACGTACATATCCATACAGATGTCAAATTAAATATTTCAGTGTCGGTTGCACAAGAGGCAAATGACGTAATCGGTATGCATATAGTGATAACAGACAGTCGCTGTCAGTCTTTCAAATAAAACCGTGTTAATATACGTCACATGGACGTGCCAACGTTTTACGATTTATGAAGCTGTCATCTGGGGCCACATGCAGGAAGGTTTTTTTCTGTATTTTTTTTTAAAACAAGAACACCTTTCCGTTTTTATTGCTCAAACGAGCGTCACAGTCATCTCGCCGTGTCATGATCGACACAGTCCCATGTAACTCGTTTATAAACATTGCTTGTTAACACGAAATTCGTACGCGATGATTGTGACGTTTAAATTGTATGTAATACTGAGTCAAAATCAGCATGCGTGTGAAATGTTGGAATGTTTATGCCACGCATATACTTAGACAACTGGAAACAACATTTCTTGTCAACTAAAAGTTAATTTCTTAGCTGTTGCCATGTAATATTTTGATATTTTATACATGAGTTTGGTATAGCGTAAATAATTGTGATTTAGTATTGCTTGGATTAAATATACATATATAAGAAAATAGGGAAAAAACTCTTGGGGTTTGTGTCCCAGAAAGTTAACACTTTGTTTGTAAAATGCGTGCCCTTGCAATATACTCGTGAACTGGATCTCGATGACCTTTTAAACTTGGCAAAGTATAACGTACCTGCAATAGCCCCTCTTCCCCAACCAAATCTCGTAGTCTTCCGATAAAGATTCTGAACTTCGGTGGCAGCGGGAGGCTTTCAAGCTGCGTTATATTTAGAATTAACCCTTTTGACGGTACAGCGTAGTAAAGGCCGAGTAGGCGATCTAAGATAAACACAGCTATTTGGGACACATGTTTTTCACCGCGAAGATTTTCGTGCAAAGGCGCGACCTGAAATACGAATATCATAGAGAGACGTTGGTCAGATCATTGCCGACGAGCGCCCTCTGTTACAAATAAAATTGTGCTTTTCCACCACCGGGCCCGTCGGACGTTACCTCTTTATCGGTTAGAATATACGAAATATTAATAAAATTAAATTAACCGACTGTGAATTATTTCCATAGCTACAGACCTTAAACCATCCATTTCTATAATGGTGATTATATTTCAGTTTTACTGCGACACTACCAGCTCTTGGATCGTCGCCATGTTTGTAGAAGTCACCAGGTATAAAACGTCCTCTTTCGATCATATTGTACCACTTCTTGTCTGTCATGTCATGCCAACCGCACATCTGTAAATAAATAAATATGTTATATAGTAATATAGTGATTATTGATGTAATGGCCAACACACAGGTTTGCATGTGAAGAATAACTCTGACATTGCAATTCAGTGTTGATTCGACACATATTATTGGCGCATATACTGTACTATAACGACCTCTCAAATATCTGGTGAAATTACAGTAAACTCACACTCATGAACTTTCGCTCAAGTTCCCGTCTCTTTTCTTCTTGCCTTTTCACCAATATCAGTAAATCTGAATTATAAAAAATCAATTCTATGAAGTCAATGGCGTAAACTGTGACACCGTTGGTATAGTTTGGAGAGGGATTCGTGAAAAACAACGAAAACGAAACGAACAAGTTAGTCAACAGCTAGCTGTGGGTCCGTAGCTGGTCTTTAGTCTTTGAGATGTGATTTTAGTAATATCTGATATATTTGTTATTAGATATTAGAATTTGAATCACACAGAAGAGTTATTGTTCCTCCAAACGGTATCGCAAATAAAAGTCGCCAAAAGCTGAATATTTTCTTTTATCATACCATTGAAACTATCACCGATCGATGATATGTGTATTAAACTCTCACCAAAGCGCATGATTTTCTTCCTCCCGGGATTCGGTGCTCGAACCACACGTAACTCCAGTGGTAGCCATTTTTTTCTGGTCGAACGAGGATAACATGACGTCACGATAGATACTCCCGTAATGCCGTCTGCTTTAGATGTATGGGTCTAGTGTCCGGAGTTTTTTGCAAGAAATTTACAAATAAATGTCTGTCCTCGCATGTAAGATGTAGTGAAAAATAGACAACAACAGTAAATACCAAGAGGTCTAATAGTAGCAGCAGATGACCATTTCCTGGCGTGTTATCTGTTTCATTTGCCAAGGAAAGTTCTACCTATAGTGACGTCATTTAGCCAAGAAATTTTGTTCCCGTTCAACCTCAAGAACTGAATGGGGGTCAAAACAACAATTTAAGGACACCAAATGTAACAGACATCATAACTAAAAGACCATTTTTGCAAACACAAAAGAACGACACAAGAAAAGTTAAAGACCCGGCAGCTAGATACAAATACAACAACAAAAACAAATTTGCATTTTTGTTACTACATGTGGAATCATTTTCTAGGAAAGAATTGTACATGACAATTGCCATGCATTATGATAATTAAGGTAAACGCATTTATTTTTTTACTGGATTTGAATTTCGTTCTTTTCACTTATGATTTGAATCCGCTCAAGTAATTCCTCCTGAACAAATACAAATTACAATAGAACGCATTTTATCACTGTCATCCGCAAATTTAAAATCCAGTAAATATGCTCAAAATATAAAACTAGTGAATCGAGTATAAACTAGCAAGTAATGTACTAGCAAATAATGTGCACTTCAATTGTGCGCCCTCGTCGATGGCTACAAATAAACAAAAGATGAGCCGCCATTAGAGGGCGCAGTTCAAGAAAAACGTCGAGGCTCGTACGATATCCTCATTTTTATCATTCTTAGTCATGTGACCCATTGTTCTGGATGTTTATTCGTTTTTGTAAGTTCATACATGTCCTTTGGTCTAATTATAAGCCAGTCACACTTGTATACATTTGCACGGCGTAATTGCTACGTAACTTTGGCACATTTTGTAAACCGCTATTGTAAATCAGACCTTGCACCTTGGCTACAAGTGAGCAGCTTTATCGCAACGCAGCGTCTGTCTGTAGTTGACGAGGAGATTATAAAAAAATATTGAAATTATTCAATTATTGAAATAGTTGTCCAAGGTTCGAACACACAACATCAACAACAGACCGACAGGTAGAGTGCCTAAGGACCGAGCAATTTGTATTTCCGATGCAAGCTTCTGAAAAAATGGGTATTAGAAAGGTCATCTCGTTTACAAAATGCTGACAACAACTATGGCAATTAATCGCATTCCAACTCGTGCAATCATACTGAATTGACCACAGTCCTTCAACTGGGACTGTGGGTATACTTAAATTATGAATAAGCGGAAGGGTATTAATTACTTAGTAAATAAGTTACGGATTGAGGTTTATATTAGTCTGGTTCACAATGTCGAAGTACAGTGGCGGATCCAGCAAAATGTATTGAGGGGGGAAGCTTCGCTTAAGATATACGGAGCGAAAATCGCAGAAAAGCTATGCGTAATCCAGATAATATGAATCGTCATGCGTTTGGGGGGGGGGCATGGCCCCCTCTCCCCCCCCCCTCTGGATCCGCCACTGTCGAAGTATGTGCCCCTAACTAACTATGATTTAGATATTTGGGGATGCCTGCCAGAGAAGATACCGTATTAAATAACGTTGAGTTGTTATTATTGTATTCACCGCTGACCGGGAACTTTGTCGCGCTGGCATTAAATATTAACACACTACTAGTACCTCGTTTACAGCTTCCGTTGAGGCTTTCTAGAAAGTCATACGTAATCAGGTAATCCTCGTCATTGTACTCAGTTTCGTCTGACTCGGTTACCGGAATCGTGGGTTGTTTCTCGGACATACCCCCGATGTCAACGGTACGCTCATCTTCGGGTGACTGGGAAGCGGATATGTGGTTTATTGGACGATGAATGGTTGGTGCTGCGGCGCGTGTAGTCGTTCTATGGCCCAATGGTGACGAGTCGGTGTTATCCGTTTTATCGTGCAATTTGTGTGTGGTATTGCTGTAGAGAAACACTGTTTGAACACCCAAGAAAAAAATCACAACTCCCAGTATCACATATCCAATTCGTCTCAAGTACGCACGACGGATTGCCTTCATAATGACTATCCAATGTTGATAATAGTTTGAGTAATGCGTATATCGGAATATAGGTCTGTAAAAAAAAAACAAAAAAAAACAAAAAACATTTTTTTAGCAGAAATTCCATTTAACTAACAACATTACCAAATTAATTACAAAACATTTGCCAATACAAACCAATAATGAGAAATATAATGAGTGTATCATCCACAAGCATTAACGACCCCGGGTCAAAGTTCACTATATTTTTTCTATTACTATAGCCAAATATTCAGTAAGCTTGACAAACTTGTAATTTCCTAGTGTTTTAAAATACCCTGGAAAGGTGCTTCGGTGTTCATAAGCAATTAATATTTCCATGCAGTAACGACGCTTTCGGTCGAATTGTGTTAGCGGTTGGCGTAATGTTACCACCAACGGATCATTTGGCTGAGAAAGCTTGGTATTTTTTCCAGATTTGCAGAAATCTTAAAAGCCTGTTTCTCAACTTGTTTCTTTATTTCAAGCCGTGCGCGAAATGGGTCTCATATGAACAAAGAGGGTACGTTACTGAGCCTTAACTAAGTGATTTATTTAGTGATTGATATTGGAGAATTGACTAGTGCACGACGTCACACCCAGATAAAAACGTTGAAACAAATTACAATATTACATTTACAAATTACGAGATTCACTGTCAATTAGACGTCCAAAATACATTACAATACATCTACAATAAAACTCCGACTATGCAATGTTTTTATTTCCCATTATCATTTTAAGTTTCTTAACTTCTGTCAAACGTGTGAAATAATTTATTTGCTTTCTGGCTTCCTCATTTACTTTCCCTGCTGTGATATTTTCGGTGTCATATTATTTCTTTGTTTTATCGCTTCATTGAGTTTACCATTGATTTCCCAAATAATTAAAGTTCCTGGTTTTATTTCTTTACCCTTATGGAAAAATGTGTAGTCACTAGCACTTATCAGTCGGTTAGTTTTGTTGAAGAAATGTTTTTCTGTGTTAACCGTTAGCTTTCATCGCTCTGTGTACACTGAGAGATGATCTAAACAGTTTTCAGACCCGATTAATGTCGTCTGCATATAAAAGGCATCTGACAATAGAGGATATCATAGACAACCGGAAAATTCCCAAACTTGCTCCGATGTACGGGTGCACGGTAACTCTGTGTAACCCATGGATTTTTTTCAAAGGAATTATTCACAAATGTTTTAAAAACAATAAGAAAATGTACTTGAGTAGTATACCTTATACTAGATATATACGCTCGCTGCTATATTCATAGCAATGTAGGACTTCGAGCTGATCACTTCTTGCAGGTATACTTGTGTCTCTTTTGACAATAAATATAAATAAAAAAGTGTTGATATAGGCCGAACAAAAGTTTAGTGCACCAATTGAACATGTCGAACGGAAATGCATGGTATATAGTATGATGTTATTACGAGGATACCGAAAAGTAAGCACGAAGACAGTACAGCAGAAGCATCGACCGACGCTTATGTGCGTAATAATTCCATATTTGGAATTTGCATTTCCTAATATGGTAGGATGAAAATACCCCATGAAATTCCGCAAAATTACGACACGCTGTAACTTATGGCGTTACGGTGTCAGATATAATAATGGCGTTTATGAAATGTACATGTTGTTAGGGTAGATCTTCGTCAAGCTAAACCTATTGAAATTACGATAAGACTATGCTTGCATCGGTCAATTTACACGTCGGTATAATAATAATACAATACAAAACAACCACCCGAAAATCGTATTGTCAAACTTGGCGAAGCCGATGAAGCGACGCCAATGTTGACATTGACCTGAGGCTCTAACAACATACTTCGAGCAGGCGGACATTGACCTCGGACGATATACTGCGAAGCTGAGTGCGGGTTGACAATGAACTGTTGTCAGGATAAATTCCCCTGCATGAAATACCTCATTGGTCAATGGATACATTTTACTGCAAGAGAAGATAGTTGCCACAGCGATGGAAATATCTTATACGTCGCATTGCTGGAACAGATTCACGTGGTTATAGAAACAAAATACAATATTCCCGATATTAATATTGATTGCTTAGCAAGCAAAACGGTCGTGAAACAATTTTCCTTTTGCAATAACCATTGCATTCCAGAAAATTTTAGGTCTACATCCTAACTACAATTAATTATCTAGTAACTCCAAAACGTTGAAATATTGAGCCAAACTAGTTTATGGTTATTGTGATTGTGATTGCTGACATATATCATGTAAAGTAGTTTTTTATCAATGAGTTTATTAGTTAGATTGACAGTTACGAGCTTTACGTTAGGGATTAATCGTGTTTTATTGTAGCTGTGATTGCAGCTGTGATTGATTTTCCCACAATCCAATGCACTCTTCTAAAGGATATCAAGAGTACGAGTTTTGACCATGGCGCGACGTGCACTAACAACCGCTGGTGACTCCTTTGATACCCTTCAATCACCAAAGAAATTACATACATACTTAAAACTTGGGAACGTCTGAGTGTGTACTCATTGCCTTGCCCAACAGTCGCCATCTTTGTTCACATGTTGCACATACACATGTTTCTGTTTTCTGATTGGTTATTACTTACATCGCGCACTGTACTACACGGCAACGCAATATAACAACATTTAATGGCGTTTTATAAATTGTGTCAATATATCTTTTACTATCCGGGAATATCAAATAAACATCGCCGCCTGTGCGTTATTCGCGGTATTGTAATTTCGCATATATCACATCGAATGAAAATAATTGCTATCTCTGTGTATATGTAAGAGTCTCTATTAAAATTATACTTTATAAATATAAACATCATGTTGGCATATATAATAATGCACAGTATCTAGTAATTAATAATGACCACACAGAGATGTTATTCACTGCAATGAGCAAACAACATAATATAATCGACATCAAAATCCCTTTTGCTGTTTATCTACGCACACTTTACAAAATGATTCAAACAAAGCGGAGATTAACAAACAGAGACTGACTATAACCAGCATGCACAATCAAATGTTTGATATACATTTATCATTGATCCAATTTCTAAAGAGTTTTAATGCGGATCGTCCAAAAGTACACGAATTAAATTATAGAGATGATTAAAATTCAGTACCTTGTTGAAAAGCAACCTCGAAGAGTACAGTTATATTCCAGTCACGACAGAGGCTTCTAGGCGTTTCGTGTCTTGGTCCAAACTGCAGCTTGCCCAGACTTTGACCTTTGACCCGGCTATCTGTTAAACAATATATATTGCTGTCAATTAGTTTGACTGACATCACTTATCATTATAACGCCAGTCACAAATCTCTGGTTATCTCTGGTTATTGTTTGATAATCTGATATGAATCCCTGTCTGGCAAACTGACATTGACTTCATTAAACCCAACTGTTCATTACACATTGAAGACAAACGTACATTCTATATTTGATTCTCAATACAGGTTATATATCAATTATACCATATGAGACGAATTGCTTTGCTATTGGCCTGTTTCCAGACGCATGACACGAGAGTACATCAACAGCCACATTGAGAATCGAATAAGGTGATTAACCTACGTGACATTTACTTGGCATGCCAATCTAGCCGGATTACTCCCCAATGATAAATTATTGTAGTGTAGTAAAAATGTCAAGTACAATTACAAAGTTCGTATCAATTCGGGTAAATATGCAGTGAAAACACACCACAAAATATAATGTACACTTAAATGATGTAATGTTGCTGTCAATATTTAGAAAAGTTTAATTTGTTCCCACATTTCATAAGTTTGTTTAATTTGAACCAGTGACCATATATTTATATCAATGAAGATCGCCTTGTCAATCAAATAGATTGACAGTTGTTATCGAATGTATTGATACAGATAACATGGTAAGACAAGTGATGTGCATGATCTCCCATATTTTACCCACTTCACCTACCAGTTCTTCGTCTGGCACCATTTCAGCACACCCTTTGGTAATGACAGCCTTCATAAACATATTGTAGTCTTCATGGTAATGCGGATCTTTGACAAATCTTTTCTTTAATTGTCTCACCCGTTGCTCTATTACCGACATGTTATCGGGCATTTTTATGTCATGTTGTCGAAATAGTAAAGGTACCTAGTAGTGACCATCCACATGTTGTCTTGTCAGCCATCATATCCATAAACCTTTTATCTTCTATATATATATGTTTCTGGTTTATCATCCATTGTCCTTCCACTGAAATCGTAATTGAAGTATTCAGCTAGTTGTTCATCTGCCTGGGAACCAACTTGAATTCTGCTCAATGACACTGTTGTCAAGTTGTCTTGTTCAAGATCTACAGCCCTTTTAAGACAATACTCTTCGGATAGCATATGGTCTGTCATCTTTACTGTTGGGAACTTCCCATGGTTTAAATGTATTGTCAATAAGTAGACCAATGTCAGCATCAATGTTCACATCACGTAAATGTGCCCATCCTGCTATGTCTTTCTGAGTTAGAATGTCTTTCTTCGACACTGGAATTTCATCCTGAGTGTAGGTGACTGGAAGTGGAATAGCAATATCGGCAACTTTCAACTCTTTGACTGCTGTCTTATTTTTATCTGTACAAAACCCCGCGTCACTGGGATACACCAGTGGATTTACATCTGAGCAATACTGGCATGATTGCTGGTATTCTGACAGGTTCTTTTGCCTTGGCAGATTTACACCTGACATCAACTCGCCCAAAAAGGTAGTTATTGGTCTATTTCCAGTATAACTGGCACTTTCTCTCTCTGGTACAGTCTTTGACCAAGTGGTCTGTTTTCTTCAAACAGCCATAATACAGTCCCTTTGATCTGATGAACTTTGTATGCTTTTGCAGCAAAACTTATACATCTTGCTATGCTATGGGTGTTTTTTCACATAAAACACAGGTAGTACTGCAATTCTCTACTTCAGTGCTGACTGCAAATGTTGTATATTTGGATTTTGGCACTGCCTTCTTGCTACTCTTTGCACTTCTTTCCTTTGCTACCATATAAATCACCAAATACCACATTTGACATCACCTTGGCTTCTTCGTTGACGTATTCCACCAAATGGCCGTTCTTTGAGTATACCGTGCGTTTTTCTACGCCGATGTTCTTTCATTTTGTATGGTAATTTGTCAACCAGTATTTGCAAGTTTCGATGATGGTCTAATTCTTTCAGATGTATTTCACCTCTCATTGCATTATCACATTTGGTCAGGAATAGTGCAAAGTCATTCAGTGCAGTTTTCTCTTCTGATGTGACATCTGGACAATTTCGCCCTGTACTATGTATGATTTACTAATGACATGTGGATTCCCATACTTTTCTTGCAGCAACTTTCGAGCTTTTGTATATCCTTCACTTGGATCCAGATATATACAACTGGCTACAATTTCTTTTGGCTCGCCTTCAGTATACTGTTCCAAAAAGTCCAGTCTATCCTCAGGGTTCTCTGTTTTAGTCTCAATCCCATGTTTGAAAGCGCGTATAGATGCTTTATATTTCTGCTGATTAATGCCTACAGTTCAAAATAGTCATTTTGACTGACCGGAGTCTATGGTGGGTAATTGAACGTAGTAAATTTTGCTCTTCCATAAAGCAGCAGTTCTTCTCTTCCAATAATCGAAAATACACTTCATACCCTGGAGAAGTATGTCCATTGTTTCACAACAATGACTGTCTCAAGGGTTTTCCGGCTTCGCAATTTCTTGAGATAAAAGTCCCAAGGTTGTTTTGTTTACTAGAAGGGAATTTCTTTTGGCAGTATTTCTTGTATTTATTTTCATTGACACAAAATCAGTAAATATTGTTACTGAAGCACGGAATGTGCATGCATTTTTCACCCCGGCCATTCATGCACACTGCAAATCAGGGCTTTTACCGCAGACATAGTTGTTGACACTTTGCAGCCACCATGATAGAATGTACTGCGTATGTCGACCCTCGGACTTTGACCTTGCATTCTGGCTACATTTACTGCCCTTTCATATCAGTTCAATTTCCGTTCATTATTTCATCCAGATTCCATGATATTTAATATTTAAAACCAACCTTCATTTCACAGTCACTCTAGTTTTCACTTTTCCAAAAATATTTTACTGATCAAAAGACTTTCCACTCCCATCATGTGATCTACCATAGTACTCCCACAGAAGTAGCGACGGTCGCCAACATATCTACAAATAACCTCGCTCTCAGGAGAATTAAAATAGCTGTCCAGAAGGTGGCGCTGTTTACAGTATCTCTCTAAAACTCAACTTCCTACTCTACATTGGAATTGGAGTCTACAGGAAATCACTTTTATGATGAGGAGTACCCACTTTAACACAGAGTATTTTATAATCAAATGACGGGGACTGTGACATTTATGTCCCTTCTTCATGTCTTAATAAAACTTTCAGTATACCACCTCTCGAAGAAATGAATTATACAGTTGCGTCACAAGTTTGAAAAACGCACCTCAGAAACAGATCATTTTGCAAAATGCAAGATTAGCCATATATAAATTTTCCTATCATACATTTAGTCTCTATACTAATGTACATTTGTTTTAAATGCTCTTTTTCCTAATTTGATTAATTCGTCCATGTATTTTGTTATTCTCGGTGTCTTCAATATGAAGAGGCTGGCTGCCTTGGTGACTTTGTTTACAAAGTCTCTGCACTGGAGCATACCATAAGAGTTCAGATAGCTGTACAGATATGTCTTCTCGCAAACTGTCTGTGAACCATCGACTGAAAATTATTAGTGATAAATTAACATTTACATGTATATATGATTTATTAGTTGTGGATGATAAAGGCCACATACATGTAAACATTACAATTACGTCTTCTTGTTCGTTTCAAGTTATCTGGTTCCCAGCAACAATAGTGGCTATGCCCATTACCAACTTAAGGTTACATATTCACTGTATTTTTCTTTCAAAGATGTGGGGCAGCAAATAGAAAATGGTTATAACACAGTTGCACCATGAGATCATTCAGAAATTTGTGGGCATGGAAATGGAAATATTATGTAAAATATGTAATACAATAAATACATGTATGCATGAATGATATCAGAGTGAATGATTATTATATTTTATTTATATGATATAGGTTTACCAAGTGAGATTAATATTGCCCTGAATCATATCAAAAAACAAGTTTCCTCACATGGATGTCGAAAGATAAGCAGCGTCAACTAGGTGAGATACAAATGTTTTATTATACAGCAGTAAACAATATGAATATGTAAACAAGTAAATATTCAAGATTGGCTCGGCTGAAAGTTACTAAATATAAAGGACAAATACTGAATAAAACAGTTTTGAGGCATTGGTAAACACAGCATTATATGTATCAGTATTATATGTCAATTTTCAAATATGGAATATTATAGATCAATTGCTGATGTTATATTATTATATTTTATAGTCTATGACAGACGGCAACACAGTGTAGCACGTTTATATAGCGTTTCAGACAGTGACGAGCGAAGCTGCAACTGGAACTACTTGGCTCGAGTTGAAATCGCATCACCAGTTGACAATGGACCTTTCCTTAATTTTCGCAATGGTTTATGTCACAAACTGTTTTTCCTTCATTTATTTGAATAATTGTATTATAACCATTTGAAATATTACAATCATTTAAAATACCAAAAATTTGCTGTCTCTGAAATACATTTTTCTGTTCATAAGGTGTATTCAATTTAATTTTTCAAAGAATAAAAAAGTACAAAAAAGAAATCGGTGTTTGCTTGGTTCACCTAAGTCTGAGCAGTGAATCCAATGCTGGACTTTCATATATATGTTTATCAATCTTTTATATATGGTGAATATAGCATCGTAGATATGCACATTTTGGAAAATCCGATCGAATAATAACAATAGACATGTAACAAAATCCCAAATAAACCATATGCTATGCCTCAATGCTATGGTAGTTCTTGGATTATGCCACATTGTGACAATATATAATTTATTGGCAATAATGAAGAATGTGATCAATTTTAACACCAATTGTGTGAAAATGGTTGATGAAAATGCTTATAATATTTTGAAAGTATCGAGTAGACATTGTTGTTGTAATAGCATGCTGCAAAATTTCAAAATTGGTACATAAATGCTCTGGGATGATTAGTTTTTGGTTAAAACCTGCACATATTAACTACCTAATTTGCATATAATTTAGCCAATTTTAAGCATTTTCACTTGTTTCTCTATACCATTGAACAGAATCAATAAAACATGGTCAAAATAAGTTTTATTTCAATGGTTTTGTAGGTAATGAAAAAACAATTTTTGCTTTATGTTTATCAAAGATATGCTTTTAATCACATAAGTCCTTAGTAGCTGACTTGTCCAAATGAACTCCAATCCGTTCTATTTCTTCTTCACGTTCATATCGACGTAACTGAACACGCAATTTTTCATTTTCAGATTGTATATTTTGGGTTCTTTCAATGAGGTCTGTTCAAATATCGATAGTTCACTTTACTGTTGTGTGTAGTCCTGTCAGTTGAATTTAATTCGCGACTTCTCCTTCATTGACACAAGCTTTCTCAAACTATCCCTGTGTTTTGTGCAATTTACACACATTGTCTTCTGTGTTATGGTGAAAAACTGGCAATTGGCACTCCTTACTGAACTGCTGTATTTGACATCATTTTCACTGGCCCCACCATAGTACGGTTCGTGGTATGCCGACACATGATCATTACTGAACGACATTGCTGCACTACCCGCACCAATTATATCACCTTTGAATTCAAATAAAGATGTGTACTCTTCCTCGTAATTTCCAGCACAGATTTCAATGTTGCAAAGACAGGAACACGAGTCAAATACAGAAGATTTTCTATGTGTGATGGGTAACCAATAAGTTGTGGTAATTTCCTTGACATCATCCTTCCATGTATTACGATAGCCCAAGTCAAATTGTCATAAATTAACAAACCTCCACTATATGTTGTTAACCAGTTCTGTTATTTTGTGTTTGATGACATCACAATCAAATGAGGTAACATTGGTGTCCATTAAACTGCACATATGTTGAGTCATGTTAGTTGTCATCTGTGGGCGATCTTTTCCGCAATCTTTACTAACACCCTGATGTAAGTAAAAAACGGAAGTTCTGACAAACATGGAATAAAAATAACTGCAATTGTTAATTAAAATTAAATAAATTGAGGAACAATTAAACTATTAACAAGTATCATAATATTCACCTGTTTGTCATCACATATCACATTTTCTTGTTTTTCCAACTTCTGCTTTTCTAATTTTGAAAGATATTCAATACAATTTACTGTAATATTTTTTTCTTGCAACAAGTTTCCCGATTTGTATGGCATTGTCAGAATTTGGTATGAATAATAACACTGAAATATAAAAATATATTCAGATTAAAACTGCACTATGAAACCATACAAGCACTGCGGGCCTGCAATCATTTAGACAAACAGCCACGTCACTTTCGTTTTGCTCGCGATACTTGAAATCCTGTCGGTGATGCTTATTATATTGTTTACAAATACTCGCTGTTACGGCATGCCTGATTGGCTGGAAATGAGTATGCGCACTTGATTTACCCAGAATTCTGTGCGAATCCCCCTTGATTCTGGCTGCTAGCCATTTTCGCTCATGAAATCGTCGGATATCACCAGAAAATGCGAGATTTGTGAGGTTTTGAATAAAATCAAGCTAGCGATTACGAACATAGTCCAGTGGATTTAGGGTTTGACCCGGAATAAAATAATACATTAGCGAATATTGTTTCAAACGTTGGCTAAGGTCATTGGAAATGACCAAAAAAAACCCAAGACCTAAACCGTTGGGCAAATTTTGTTAGACCATGTTGAAGATTTATTGTTTTTTTAGCACTGATTTTACCTTAGTACCGCAGATATCCAACCATGCAATAACCTCTAATTACCATTGAAATGTATTACTGTATAGCTACAATATTTTTAAAAAACAATACATGAAATATAAATCTGCATTTGTAACAGATCACTGCAACATGCATGATGACGTCATATACATGATGACGTTATTGCTGACGTCAGAGGTCAGTCGACCTTGTGAAGCTGATGTCTTTTAAAAACTAGTAGTCCAGTCAATCTAATTTGATTTTTAGGTCAACCTGGACAAAATTGCAACAGAAAGTTTCTTTGCAGACTTAGCAACAATGGACATCTATAAACAACATATCAAAAGTCTACCAAAATCGGACAAAGGGAAAGTTGATTTTTTCAGGTATTGATATTGCCCATATAATGAAAATATTAAGTCATTTTATTGATGCAGTAAGACGTACATATACAAATGCATATTGGATAATAATGGTCACTATATCCACATATTTATCACACTTACCACACTTATCATATTTAGTCAGCCAAACATTTTTTTTGCATGGTGAAGCAAATAGCGTCCTCTATATGAATGTACAGCGTCACCAAGTGGTGATATTTTCAGAATTATACAGGGTCTTGTATTAGTCTTGTTTCATTGGCATTTTATCAGTATAAATTCTACACAATATAGAAAACTCTGCGATTATTGTTCATATATATTTTCATTATTAAAAAACAAAATTTCAGAAATATTTGGGGCATATTTAGATCCATCATTCGCCAAATCAATATGATACTTTGCTGCAGTCGGTCTCCATAACTCGCACCTCCCATAAATTATACATCTGCATAAAAACATACAAATGAATCATGTTTATCAAAGTATATGTGATTGTATCATATAAAGATACAATCGTAATATATATGAAGAGCATTTCACAGTTACAGGTATGTGGAATGTGGCAATGATCACATAAAGAAGGGGGCCCATATCAAGGTTTGATGTGGTAATATCAAGAGAGTGATTGTCAAGACTTGTGAGGTATTGATTATATCAATAAATATGTCAAAGTTTGTGGTAAAATGAGACAGTTACAAACTCACCATGATCAGACTTGTATTTTGTCATACCTTCATTCTGTTTGGTATGAAAATAGGTTGGTTGGTTAGCCAGTCATCAAATCATGTCAGTATAATTCTAAGTTTATAATATTATAGTTGATCATCATCAAGATCCAGATTGGGTGAATTTCTACAGCTTACACCTCTACATTCATCACACATGGGGGGAGTATTCTTGTCCATGTTTTCTACATGTGAAACGTGTCGTTCGACAGTCTGCTATACATTCACATCTGATAACTTTTAGTAATTTATCAGATGCAGGAGGCTTGTCAGTTTGAATAGCAAGCAATTTTCCCTTCTTCACTCTCCAGCCTCATTCTTCTGAATTAACATGAGTTTGCCCTTTCCACATCAGAACCTGGTGGTATACCCGTTGACTATTGTAACCTACAGCTGCAGATGTTGGTGGAATATTCTCAGACCCTACACACGTAACGCTTGTAGCAACTTTCTGAAAGAATTTTCCCATTCTGAGTGAATCCAATGTTTCATCCGACACCATATAAAAGGACCAACGCTTTTTCTCCTGACTCCACAATGTCGTCTTTTGAAGCATCATCTTGGTCAAACACTAAAGCATGACATTAAAACTGCTTGTTTGTTTGTAAAAGTGAACCTCCATCAATAACACACTTAACCTCAATGAACATGTCACTAGTAATGGGACCAACACATTTCCAGACTGTTTTGGCTAAAGCTGGCTTGTTTGCTTCCCGCATCAGCCCATCAGAGGCAAACAATGCTGGTGGATGAGTACACAGCTCATAGGTGAAAAACTGGACAACTCGTCTGTTGATACAATTCCCCTTGCAATGGAAACAAGTCTTTGAAATAATGACTGGGGATCGACTTGTACTTCATCTGCATCAAGCTTTAATGTTTTCACACTTAATGTTTTAGCCTGTTCCTTTTTAGTGAATGAAAAATCACTTGCGCTTTTTCCAATCATAGACTTTTATTATTTAAGCACCAATAGACCTAGCATTATCAACATTTACTGTGTTTCATCAGTGAACAAGCCAAGAAGTATGATGTAACACCAGTCCTGGCGCGTTTCAACCCTTGGGATATTTGACTATAATAGGGCGTGTCTACATCGCGCGTTAAAATTTGCATATAACATTAGCGCGTAACAAAGTTGTGATAAAGGAAAGAGTGGTATAAACAAGGATCAGTGATTACATGAAATCGATACCAGTAGGGGGGACTAAAAGAAAAGTTATATAACAATTTATTATTTAATAATTTATTAAAATACTATAGTTTGTCCAACTCCCTGTTGCTAGATCCAGCTTGTTTCACTGGGCGGTGATAACGGGCAGCTATGCAAAGTATCACAGCCGAGTCTCTGGGCTAAGTCTGACGCCATGATCAATATTTATCAATTAAGTTTCAGTGGGGGTAGGGGAAAAAACTAAAGGAATTAAGTTTTTTTATCTTACATCGATCTTTTGACGTCATCCCTTAGGGACTTCCTTTGATTATTTTCATTGAATGTGCCAATATTTGTTCCCTGCAAAACTTTGTATGCAATTTGTCTCCATGTCTGGTTTACATTTTTTCAACAAATCTTTCAGCCTCCCCACGATTTCAAGTGGTATATACCTTGTCAGATTCTGGGCAAATCACGATTTGCATATAATTAATATTCAATATACACTCACACACGGTCACATAAGGGATCAAAAGCGTTGGGTCATTCCAGTTTTTATCCACATCCCCCCCCCCTACGGATGGATATTAAGGTTATGACACCCTATGAATTCAAATCCACCATTCAGGTGTCGGATTTTTGTTAACACACCCCCTGGAAACTACTGATTTGGCGTATACGGATGGGTGTGTGAAAAAATTATACCCCTCGGATACACACAAAAACAGAACCCCTCGGGAAAAAAGCAGTGTGACTTGCAGTGTGACTGGCCTACTTGGGTCTTCTAATTATAAAAAAGAAATTGGTAAATTGAGATGGTATGTTGCGAAGAGCAGTGCAGTTGGAAGGAGTCAATGATTTTTTTTGGGGGGGGGGGGTCTGCACAACTAGAGTGATGTCATAATATGATGACGTCACCAAGAGGGATGTTTGTGTCCCACATTGTTTTGTGCACCTGATTTGTAAATCGGTCCGAAAATTAGTTGAATGACTTTTGTCATTGGTGTTGATTTTTTTTTATTGTGATATGTCTCTAGTAATTGCAATGTAGAAGTACGTTCAACTGAATGGCCAGGTAATTTGCGGACTGATTCACAAATCATATGTATGAAGCAATATGGCGCTGAGTGTAAATACAAAAATATACATCTAGAGTACATATATACATGTAGAGTGTTATATAATAACATTTTTTTATTGCTCATAATTTGCTTTATACATAAAAGCAAGCAAGGTCTAATGACTATTGGTAAAACTTGAATACACAGGTTTACTGCTTTGGATTTAATGTCACAAAAACATTAATTTAAAGTTGTATATATTATGTTTTATATTTAGTTGAAAGCCCTTTGTAAATAGGTTAATTTGACCCCCTTAACTAAATCCAAAAACAAAATCCAGGACAACATCTATGGGTTTTGCCTGAAAAATGGCCAAGTTATTTAAGTTTATAGGAAAACAACTTAAATCCCATGATGCAACAGTGAGTAACTTACCAACATTGGCCTGTGGAGTCTGGCTGCACATTAAAAGCGTAAACTAATGAAAAGAAATGTTATAACACAGTGAAACTAAGCGAAAAAGTATTGTGATAACAGTAGAACCTGCCAGCAGTACAAAAGTTCATACTAGTAGTTTATTTACAATGTTGAATTGAGACTCCCTAAGTTGTTGAAAACTCAAACCAACTGGTTTCAGGCCTTATAATGTATGCTGTATAGTAAAACATATTTCTGAAAAGAGGAAATGATCAATTTTCAATAAAAATTAAAACATAATACAACTTTAAAACCTAAATCTTCATATGATATGTCAAAAGTTTGATAATTATAATTGTGAACAGTCCTCAATACTTTTGCCCTGAAATATTGAAACATTTTGGTGTGACAAAAGACACAAGTTAACCAAATAATACATAATGTATGTATTTATGTATTGTCAACTTCAGCTAAGGGTAGGCATGGGTAGACACACTATGGACGCATGCGTAGATGACAACTCTCTTGCTTTAAATGTCAGTGCATGAACTCTGGAGGTCATTGCCCATCGTCGCATGTAATTCAAACATGTGGTGATCAGTTGAAATGTACATGAATAATGTAATCAAAGTGCGCTGCCAAGAGTTTATTATATTATAGTAAAATTTAAACATTGCGCATGATATGGTATGTTATTGTATGGTTTAAATTGCATATTCACTTCATTTCGAATAAAATAATTCACAATAGGAACATCGATGAAGTATTTAAAATATTTTCCCGACATTCGGTAGACACCTGACTACTATCTTTTTCAATGATTTAAATGCGCACATGTGTAAGTTTGCGAAATTATTACGAATGCAACATTATAGAGTTGGTAATATTGAGATACTCACAGACCCAATACCCCTGGGTCAGTACCCTAACAATAGTAAAAATAACTTGAGTTTGCATAATTATTATGAAAGCAATTACAATGTTGAAATATTCAGAGCCGGTACAATATTGTAAACAAAATTGTGTAATTAGAAAAGCCAGTACAGAGTTGTGTACAAGTTGCGGATATCATAACAATTTGACTAGAACGACACACAAGGCAAGAACAAAAGGGGTTGCTAAGGTAACGTGCCAAACTTCGGTCAAGATACACTTGATGTCAGCATCGCAGCACAGCAAGTTTTGCAAAGAAGTACTTGAATTCAATTGCACCCCAAAATGATGTTGCTGATCACTCAGTTGTTGCAGCGTATGTTGTACCAAATTTTGACCTCGGCTTTTTTTCTAAGTGCATGCGACCTCTCACCAATGTATTAAAACATTTTGAATTTATACTTTGCGTGATTATATTTGGTCTACGCGGAACATTAAACTTTCTAAACATTATCTGAGACCATGCATGATGTATATTCACAAAATCATATTTTATATTATGTACGTCTTTCATTCCAAGGCTCAGGCAAATAAAACAAATGTTCTTCTGCCAACTATTATAGACTAGTTTCCAAGCTTTTGACTAAGGCAAATTTATTTAATTTTCCATTGGAAATTTTTGTGATTCTTGTAATTTCCCAGTCATTCATGGACTTGACAATAAATGTGAATTGCCGTGCAAGCCTAGAGTTAGAATAAAGGGAATGAATGCGAAGCTTTCTAATTATGCCAGCCAGTAAAATGCAGAGATTTCAAATATTATAAATAAAATGTATACAAGTGTTGTAATGTTCGATGTAATAGCCACATGTCGAGTTGAGTTTATTTTAATTTATAATGTGAACTATTCCAGTTCATGGATGCCAATGAAATTTGAGAACAACTGAAATGTACAAGTAAGTCAGACTCTTTTAAATGAATGTATCAAGTATACACATGAATTATTTGCCCCAACACATTGGTTTATTCTTCATTCTAAGTTGTGACTGATATGTTTGTGTGGGCTTGATTGGCACAGTCGTAGAATAATAGATTTTAATATTAGATTAAAACAGTTTGCAAGCAGGGGTACAGCCACGTATGACTGCATGCATTTTAAAAGGGCGTACACCCTCCTCCCAGGTCTCTTGGCTGACAATTTTTTTTTTACAAACCTACGCCTTGGAAGCTTAAAAATTACGACCGCATGGATTCACATCATCTATGGGGAGTGTGCATGATATGAAAAAAAAATATCAAAAATATGACCCCCCTCGGAATTAAATCATCTGTAGGGGTGTGGATATAGAAAAAAAAATAGTCAAAAAATGACACCTCTCGGAATTGGACCATCCATACTTTTTGTAGAAATATGACCCCTCGGATTTAACCCATCCGTAGGGGGGGGGGGGTGGACAAAAACTGGAATGACCCGTTTGACACAAGAAATTACAACAAAAGCACAAATTTACACGCACTGTTTACGTCGCTATTATATCCCATATCGAACACCGACACCACCGCCCTTTAAATTTAGCTATATATGCTTGCATTACATTACATTACCAGGGATAATGCCCGAGGCATAGACGTCAGGCCCCTGTGGCTCGGGATCCCCAGGGTAAGTCACTGCCGTTAAAGGGTGAATAACGACGTTTGCCGACAATAAGTGAAAATATGACGTAAAATAGAATATAAAATAATGTTCATAAAGTAGGCTAGATAAGATTAATCTTACTAAGTAAATAGCTCAGAAACATATTTAATTTTGCATGTATTAAAAAGTCAACAAATCAAATACTACGACTGTTTGTAGATGACCCTGTTAAAATGTTTTACGACAAATTTTGACCCTTGACACAGGTCGAGGGCAAATTTTGTCGATGGTGGATCCCGCGTATTTCGTATTTTAACTCAGTACACTGTTCAGAATGGCCGCGTTTTTACTCCTTTTCTTTCCGATCGATGATACTTTATTCATAAAAAGAACAATCGAGTTTCCATGCAGCCCAAATGAAGTGTCGTTGGGAATGAAGATAAAGTGTGTCTTCCAAACGAAGGCACTAAATGACAGTGGTCGTGAGAGCGAGTCGCAAGAGGAACGTGAAGGCTTTGTAGTTTTCCATTCAGCTCGTAAGTAGTAGCCATGTATTCATGTCAATTATATACGACGTTGTACTTTGTTATTTTATGATCGGCATTAACCCTATATCTATTAATTTTACTAGAAGGTTCTACGAATGTGTGAGTTGTGCAAGAGAACTTGCATTGTAATGTTCTTTTGTATTTGTGTTGTTGACAAATTTCGGTTTGCGCACATAAAAACAGATACATGCATCAAAAAAATAAGAAAGATAAGGTCAAAGTGGAGAATATATGATTCAATTTTATGATATTTCACTGGAATTCTAAAAATGTATTACTGTAATCGCAACTGACCTTCAAATCTCGTTTCCTTTCTTAACTAGTAACCTAACATCTGAATCATATTCTATGAATATTCATGATTGTTTACAAGAGAAACAATACATTACTTCATGCATTCTGATTATCAAAGACAGTGATTTCCAGAATACTTTGGCTGAATGTGTCACCATGAAGTCAATATGCATACTAAAATCTTTGCTTCTTGGCACCCGCGCCATGGTTTACTGTCACCGCCATATTGTTTCGAGCACCAAAACAGTAATATTGCCAGCTAAGTTACTGAGAGATTTGCTATGTGTGCCTGGAGATCATTACGTGATTAAAAACAAGTTTTGTCAAACCAACCTCAAAAGTAGACATCAAACTAACAGTCAGACTCGGACATGTTGAATATAAATAGAAGAACGCGATGCAATTGCCTTTCAATTTATTTCATTCAATAATATAAATTTGTATATGATAAATGGCAAAGTTATCTAAACAAAATGTATGTACTGACACAGTATGAAATGTTAGGACACAGTTGTGTTTGGTTCATGTCATATCTCGTAAATGAGCGCAATTAGCCGAATGGCACGCTGTCGTAGAAATGGTTTGAACTAACCAGTTCTAATCGTGTAACGATCTGGAGATGCACTTAGAAAACCAATCAGCAACATTGCTGGCAATGTTGATATATTTTGGTGTTCAAAACTGAATGCTAAAGTGGTGCGTCTTACATTCAAAATTGTTATTGGTCACCATTTTTTAGGGGTTTCGGCAATCTGAAATTGTAGTATTATTGGCATATGTACTACCATGAAACTACAAACCACAGGAAGACTTTGTTTCTATCGAAGTATGATTAATAGTAGCTTTGAAATACTAATAATATCATACGTACAATGTATATAAATAAGACACATCATGTGAATTTTGGTACAATTAAATGGAGATTTTTTTGTATGCATTTTATTTTTGTATCTTGGTTAATTTTACTTTGTTACATACAGAAATTTAAGATGGCAAACTGGCCACCATTTTTGTACAAAAATATTATCAAAACCAAGCATTTCTGCCATTTCTAAACCGGATTTCAGTCGTGAACTATTTCATTTGAACTTGGTATGTCTACGCATCATAGTGAATCTTTGCTATCTTGTTCCAGATCAGATTGAAATGGCCTATTGACAGCCATTTTGTTTAATGCATGCTGTTCTAGAGCTACATGTATATCTCTAACATGCCATATCATGTATTTTTAAACTTATTACATACATCATACTAGTACATCATGTTACATATATGCACATTTAATGATCAAAATCAAGATGGTTGGAAGTTAAAAGTGCATGCATTCCTGCCATTCCAGAACCAAATCTAACTGTGCATATTAGATTAGATTCAAAATGCCTGACCTTTTTGGTTTAATGAATGCTATTTCAGGGCCATATTTCTTCGGCATGTCTAGTGTTTAGCTCATAAGAGATCCCTAATAACAACAAGGACTATGTCATTTTCATTGACTTGTTTTGCCCTAATTTACAATGATGGAAATTTATTTTTATGCATCATATTGTTGTATCCTTTTTTACATTGTTATTATACATTGTTATTATATAAAGCAAATTATTGTAAAATATGAGGCAGCTGTGTGTACATGTATGCTGCTAACACCTGAAATGAATCATACTGTTATTTTTTTATGTCTGACAACAACAAAAAACAGCCCAATTCACAATTGTACAAATACAGTAAAGTACAGTCCATGTGTATCTCAACATTTAACTAGCTCTAAGCTGGCTTAAAGCGCGGTGGTCGTCGCGCTGTGCATTTGTGTTGATAAACATTGATTTTCCCACAATCCAATGCGTTCTTCAAATGGAAATCACAAGTATGAGGTTTGACCTGGGCGCGACTTGCACTGATTATCGACGGTGACTCCTTCGATGCCTTCCAATCGCATGAAAATTGCCTAATTAAAGCTTGGAAACGTCTCAGTTCGTACTCGTTGATCTGCGCAATAGTCAAAGTCGCCATCTTTGTTTATATGAGACCCATATATCTCGCACATGCGCAGCGCAATGACTACCATGCTTTAAGGTGGTTTAGCCTTATACTTGTATCTAGGTTATGCAGATTAGTCTGTCTAAATGTGTCTTATACAAGTATTAGTAACATGGGTAAATACTACTAAAACTAAGTTGTAATTATTGATAACAATGATATTCGCTTTAAGGATTACAGGTTTCTATAAATAGGTAAAGCTAGCCGATAAACCAGCCTGGACTGTACATGTACCGGTACTATGTATCTAATCAATATTACTGATCTTTTAGGAAAGAAGACTTGTATTGATATACAAGAAAAGTATGAAAAACTAGTTGCAGCTACACCAAAGCTGAGAAGACTACAAATTCTTGTAGCTGAAGGTGAGAAAGATATGAGAGATGCAGACAAATGTACAAAAAGAGGGGCACCTCAGAAGTCAATACAGGAGAACATTAATGAAAACAACCAAACTGTAACCAAGGGTTTAAAAAGAAAACAAGAGGCAATGTTAGAGGAAAGTTCTAAACAAATTAAAACAGGTCTTGAAAGGACGGTGGCTGTGAAAGAAAAAGAGAAACTGGAAGATAGTCAACAAATACCCACCCAGGAATTGAGTGATCAAGAAATAATGTACATGGCTATGTTAAGAGGGTTTGTCAGAAAAAACAAAACTGTAGAGTTGAAATGTCAGCAGATATTATCTCCATGCACAAGTCCAAACCATGTTCAGTCTGTCTGTATTAGGGATACAAACCTTCCACCAAGTTTCATTAAACAAGAACAAGACCTCCCACAAGAACATACAGTATTCAGTAGTAGTACTCGGCCTGATTCTCCTCTAAGTCCTGGTGAATCTGATAATATCAGAGGTCTAACCCCTCTGCCAATTTTCATTAAGCAAGAGGAATATCTCCCTAGTCCTTGTCAATCGGATAGTATTAGAGGTCTAACCTCTCCACCAATGCTAAGTTTCAATGAGGAAGATCTCCAAGGACGACAACCTGACCTTGATGTTTATCAGCCTTGTATAGAAACTTCACATCAGTTGTCATTTACGGAACAGGGGCTTTTTAATCCAACAGAGTCTGAGGCAAGCAGTGCTACATCTAATGATTTGCACAATGCTGGCACCTCCTCCGCATCAGAAAGTGTTGGAGACTCAATGAACATTATCCTCAATGACGCTGCATCTAACATACTTGTATCTTTGCAAGAGGAGAACCAACGTCTCAGAGATGAGAATGCTGCCTTGATTAGAGAAAATGCATTGAGAAAAACAGGTAAGAACCCCTCCTCCAGGATTCATGGTGAAATAGGATGTAAATGTAAACACACAGTACAGTCAAACCTGTACAGTGACCACATTTATATAAAGACCAACTGCCAATAGTGAGCACCTTTGGGCAATTCACATGTAAAGTGACTTGTGTAGAACAGGGTTCCTAACTAATGTGCCAGCTGACCACCTTCTTAATACCAGTTTGACCAAATGAACCTTTGTAATAAAGGCCAAATGATTGAAGATGTGTTTTACACTAGTTTTGATATTTTAGCAAATGTATTTATTTCCTTTCTTCAAATATTGGTTTACAAATTACCCCTTCAACTTAAAAATATTGTTGGTAGACTAGTTTATGCACATAATAATCAACCACCACATAAAGACAACCTATCTATAAAAGACTATTTTCTTAGGTACATTTTACCTTGGATGGCCGCTGTACATGTATAGCATTTTATGTCATGTCACAAAACTATGTCCTTGTTGCAATACAATACTGCATCTTGTTAGATATGGGTTTTATAACGAATTTATATATAAACACACACACAATACATTGTTTGTTTCGACTACTGCATTTCAATGCTTTGCTTTGTATACAGGTAGTGTAACTGGGATCACTTGGCAACACATCAATACCCTCCGAGAGTTGACCGGAATCTTGGAATGGCACACACAGCCCAGCCCAGACTCTGAAGGTGAACTGCCGTCAACACCTGTTAGGAATTACAATCAAGATTCTGGATACCTATCTACTGAGAGAGAATGTAACCCTGTGCAACATTCAATTCCATTGTCTGTCAGGAATAATGCAAACAGGATATTGCCTGACCCAACGTCATTATCAGTTAGGGATAACACTGGCAGAACATTGCCTGAACCAACGCCATTGTCAGTTAGGGATAACACTGGCAGAACATTGCCTGAACCAACGCCATTATCAGTTAGGGATAACACTGGCAGAACATTGCCTGAACCAACACCATTGTCATTTAGGGATAACACTGGCAGAACATTGCCTGAACCAACGCCATTATTAGTTAGGGATAACACTGGCAGACCATTGCCTGAACCAACGTCATTATCAGTTAGGGATAACACTGGCAGAACATTGCCTGACCCAACGTCATTATCAGTTAGGGATAACACTGGCAGAACATTGCCTGACCCAACGTCATTATCAGTTAGGGATAACACTGGCAGAACATTGCCTGAACCAACGCCATTATCAGTTAGGGATAACACTGGCAGAACATTGCCTGAACCAATGTCATTGTCAGTTAGGGATAACACTGGCAGAACATTACCTGAACCAATGTCATTGTCTGTCGGGAACAGTTCAAACAGAACATTGCCTGAACCAACGCCATTATCAGTTGGAGATGACATTGGCAGAACATTGCCTAAATCAACGCCATATTCTATCAGAAAAAATGTGGGCAGAACATTGCCTGAAACAACCCTATTGTCTGTCGGGAATAGTGCAAACAGAACATTGCGTGACCCATTGTCCATTTCTGTCGGGAATAGTGCAAACAGAACATTGCCTGAACCAACGCCATTATCAGTTGGAGATGATATTGGCAGAACATTGCCTGAATCAACGCCATATTCTATCAGAAAAAATGTGGGCAGAACATTGCCTGAACCAATGTCATTGTCTGTCAGGAATAGTGCAAACAGAACATTGCCTGAACCAACGCCATTATTTATCAGAAAAAATGTGGTCAGAACAATGCCTGAACCAATGTCATTGTCTGCTGGAAATAGTGCAAACAAAACATTGCCTGAACCAATGTCATTGTCTGTCAGGAAAAGTGCAAACAGAACATTGCCTGAACCAACGCCATTATTTATCAGGAAAAATGTGGGCCGAACAAATCTTGAACCAATGTCATTGTCTGCTGGAAATAGTGCGAACAGAACATTGCCTGAACCACAACCATTGCATGTATCGTCTTGCAGTCATAATAGATTCAGTCTGCAAGCAGCAGTTAGTGATCAGTCTGAATCCTATGTAAGTATTATAATAGGTACATGTATACATATTTACTCTATCAGAAGCACATATTCAATCAAATTAACAATTGCATTCATTGTATGCTGCACCATTAAAATACAACTTTGACTTAAGACATATTAGCATCATTTACATAAGCTTGTGTGTTACTAATGTAATATATAACAATTGTTGGTGCATCAACAATGTTCTTCTAGCTTACATTAGAACTGTACATTTATTCTAGAAACATCCTAATGATGCTCCCTAATCGCAGTATAACCTTGAAATATCTCATTAAATCACATGCTAAATTTTTAAAAATGAAAATGTATACAATATAGGTAATTTAGATTATTTTCAACTAGTCTGTCTAATAAAATATTAAGATTATGTACTTACATATATCACGGTTACTAAAAAAAATATATGCTACTCTTATGCAAATGTCACGTTAATGTTATTGAAATTTAATTTATTAGAATGAACAGACCGTTATCAGTGTTCTCCTTCAAATTTTAAAAAATTGGCACTGAGAAATATTGTGTTTTTGTTTCAAGAACCACCTTGAATCTATGTGTTTGAATGCAAAATACATAAAATTAAAAGGATTGTTTCTCAAATAATAAGGCTTATTAAGAACAAAGATTATTATATAAAGTCAAACACATTAATTTTATTTTTTTACCTGTGTAGGTTTCTGCATGTTATTATTAAAGTCAGATATAGTTTTCAATACTATTGTGTAATAGAGGTTGTGGTGTATTCAAACTTCACTTCACTCAAATTTTACTGAAAATTGCTAGATTATTCTTTACATAACTAAGTACTGTAATTGCAAAATAATAATTGCTTTAACTTTTTTTTTCAATCCACTTTTTCAAATCACGTTGATTTGTGTGTTTTTTGACTGGCTAGTAGTCAGAAAACAACATTTGACCATGTCATTAATTGTTTATTGGGCTTGTCTGGTCTAATATTATTCATACTAATGCATACTGATGTATTTATTGGCTGATTTCTTTTTTTTCACTACCTCATGATTTACTGTACCGATAGTGAATGCTTTTACATAAATGACAGAGGTGTGTCTAAAAAAAAAATTTATATTTTAATGAACCAGTATACAATAAATACCATAAAGTTGAAGTACATGCACTTTGAAATGTGCTTTCAATAGAGAGAATATGATACATTATGTCGTGATGGTCTTATACTGTACTTTCATTATTATGGGTTCATGTTGTCAGGATACTTAAAATAATAAAAGGAATACATGTACATGTATGCAATAAAAGAGTTCAGTATGTCATTGGAAAATGGCAAAAATTAGCATTTTTACACTGGTTTCTATGGTGAAGTCATTTCTTCATATCTTTAAATTTTGCTTGGTGACATGAGATGACAATATTATTATTGATACTAATTTTAATTTTGTTAAAAACAATTTTACAATATTCCATTCAATCTAGTCAATTTCTAGTGTTATACTTGTTTTCCATTATACAATGGGAAGTTTTTTCCCATAATGCATTGTTCAGTAGTGGGAGATTTTAATTCTGTTCAAACTATCTAAAGGAAAACATGTTAAAACTTCTATTTGATACGTGGCACTGATATGAAATAAGACATTTACAATAAAACCTTCATTTCCTGAAATCCTTATGTTCCTTTCAGTTACCAAGTTTTATTTAGTGAGTAAAACTGTTGTCAAATGTTTACCAAATTTTTTCGTGACATTTCTTTTTACCTCATTTCAGAAAAGAGTTCTTGTTACCGTGAAAGAAAACCCAGACCAATTCGCTGATGTCAAAGTGCCTACATTAGCATTGTTCAAAGCAGAAATGGCAGCTTTAAAGTCTAAAGATTACTTTGGTAAACCTCAATTTTAACAGTTTCTTATATATTTTGATTAATGTAATTTTTGGATAGCCTGTAATGTCAATTAAGGGAAAAGTATGCAAGGGAAAATGTAAGTCTTGTTCTCATCGCTAACTCTGTTTCTGATGGTACAGTAATTTCACTACTGTGGAATACTTTATTTTCGCTGGAATTAATTTTCGCTGAAAAAGTTTTTCGGGCGTTTTGTATGGAATGTATTTTCACTGATTTTTGATGAGTTTAATGTGAAATATAGGGAAAAAAGTATATTCGCTCCATTTTACTTTCGCGGAATCATCCCTTCAGCGAAAATAAAGTATTCTACAGTAATTCTTATCCAATCATCTTTAAACTTTAATATCATATTAATCAGTATCAAATTAAATTTTGGTGTGGTTCGCTTTTTTAATTTCAAAGATATTTTTTCGAAATGTAGTCTAAAATTGTCTTCTTGTGTGGTTACAGTAAAACAATTATGTTATTTTCAAACTTGAATATCTTCTCAATAACTATAAAATATCAACCAAGTTCAATTTTAGTGTTACTAGCATGTCAGATTTTCAAGATACATACATGAACATTTGGCTAAAATAAAACATTTGTTAAAGATAGAAAAAAATCCCAGCATTGTGCCCTCTAACAAGACTGATTTTTTTTGTGAAAATGGAATCTTGAAATATCAAATTGAGTCAGTTTGCTGACTGCTCGCAAGGTCGGCTTTTAATAAGAAAAAAAACTGTGACTGTGCAGGGGACTTACAAACAGTGATGTTGTTGTCCTCATTACTTTTCTTTTTACATCTGTTTATATTTTGTTTATAAAATGTGAATTTAATTTTTAACCAAATTACAAATTCCATAACTATAGTAAGATGTTTTTCAAGATCACTTTATCAATGTATGATTGTCTGTCGCGTCCATGAAGTACTAGCACAACTAGGTGCTTTACAGCCAATTTCTGTGTGTCAGTGACGTGTTATATCAACTTAGAGGGCATAGTGACGTACAGAGAATAAATAATATCTGCAATGATAATGTGAACCAGATGTCAGTAATATACTCTCCAAGATATGTAATGTTACTTAGTGCAGTAACTGGATATCTTGTTTTAATCATGTAGTGTAAGTCATTTTTCATACCAATAACCTGTAAACTTTACTTGAGATTAACATAGTAAATGTATTATTACAGATAGAAAATGCATTCCAGCATCTAATTTAGTATTTAATTCTTAGTCTGATAATCAGTCTAGTTTGTATTCATTCTAAATTCGTATTTGTTATTTAATATCTAGATTCTCAATGGGCAAGGTTGCGATAGTTACATTTTGCTTGGATTACATTATAGACGTGCTTCTCATAGAGCAAAAACTGAAGAAATTTCAAACTGCAATATTTTCACATTATTAATCACTGGATGGGGCCAGAAGTAATCAACTGAAACTAAAATGTGAATAATAATTTTTGCTGCAAGAAATTTTCATGATCTGAACATTTTATAGCATTCCTGAAAACAAAATTTAAGAAAAGTTACTGAAACTCTGTGTTGTATAAGCCCAAAAATATTTTTAGTGACTTGCAAAATTCTGAACATTTTTCAGAATAAAGCAGTATATGTACCTATACACAGAGATGCACATCCTTCATATTTCTGTGTGATTTCTCATGTACAGGTAACTTCTTTCTTCTTTCTCAGGTACACTTCTGAATGAGCTGATTGACATCTTGTTCACAAAGCAAGAACTGAGGATCTCTGGTGGACTTGGACTGAGGAAAAACAAAGATACCAAGGATAGGTTACCTTTAGATAAACACCGTGTAGATGCTTTAAGAGGTTAGTTTATTGCAGGTTTTCAAACTTAACTTATATGGTGGTTGAGGAGTTTATTAGAACAGTGAAACATTGAATAATTATTCCTATTATCAAGGAAATTATTTATTAAATATTAGTGGTATTGTTAATGTCTATAATAATTGATAATGGAATAATAATTCATTTGTTTTTTTAAAACAGCCTGTTATATTAGAAACACAATGAGAAAGTGTGGGTTGTCAGATATACAATGTATTAGTAAACCCCCAGATTTGGTGTAAGTTGAGAAAATTGCACATTGCATGTTTGTCATTTGCTAATTAATATTTTAATGAATACTACTTGACGTTAAAATGACCATATTAATGCATACCCCCTCCCTCCCTCCCTCCCTGAGAACATCCATCAGAAATCACAATCAGTCATTAGAGACAATACCTGCTGTGGTATATGTTGGTTCAAACTTTACCCTTGGATAACTTCAAACTTAGTTTGAAACAGGGACTTATAATTCTGTCTCTGTCCGTCCATCCATCCGGAGTTATATTTCAGAACACTGTGGACCAAATCTCTTCATTCTTTGCATGTGCCTAGCTCTTTATCTGTGACATGTGCACATGCAGTGGTTTTTACTGATTCAATTCAAGATGGCTGACTGGCAGTCATTTTGTTTTATTTAAAATGTGGTATCTTATGCATGCTATGTTAGTTTTTGTTCAAATTTGGTACATACATAGGATACATGTCTATGATGATCAGATCAAAGATGGCCAACCATTTTGTGTTTTTATCATACTACTATATCTCCAAGGCTTATGGGCCATTTTCATTCATATTTGGCACATACATTATGTCAGCTTGTTTAATATTCGAGGTACAAATGTATGTGTGGGGATCGAAAGTGGTACTTTGCACTACCGGAATGCACCTGCATATTTCCCAAAATAAGCATTGTGTGCCCCCTAGTTGCGCCATATTCTGAGTCCCTCATTCTGTGCCATTAAGAAAATTCATACTGTGCCCCATTCTGGGCTCCAGCATAGACTCCTAGAAAAAAGTTATGGCTATCAGAATGTTTTCACCTGAAATACTGTTATATAACATTTGTAGGGGCATTGAAAAGTATAAAGCTATTGGAAACAAATATATTAAAGTAATTGCCTAATTGTAATTAGGTACAATCAGCAGATGAAAATACCACGATTGCTCAAAAGTGCTACCAGGTATCATTTATACACAAATAAATAATCTGTGAAACAAGTAGGGGTGGCGACTAACCACTAAGTGTTTGTAAACACTCATTGAGAGAGAATTGGCGCCCGATAACACATCGTACATGTTTACACTCTATTATGGGCTATCAATGGCTAATTCTAATTCTAAGATACCATGAATTTATTGTTGTGTTTTGTAAACAATGTCTCGGTTCATCCTGGCTGTGGTATGGGAAAAAATGCACATTCGCCCAATCATTCTTGCGTGGTACAGTTTATCTTATTTACGATTTGGTGACCCTGATATAATTCCATTTTCACAATAGTTTGAGCGTTGTGTGATTTGTGGTGCTAAAAATGCGTGATTGCAGAACATTTTTTTTTTCTTGCCTAAAGCCGTTTGCTCAATCAAAAATCATGATTCATGCAACGGTGAGGTGAGGTGATGATGGGCTGCTCTGTTCCTGTAGTAAAATTGGTTCGGTTTGAAAACAAAGTATTTGAAAGGTCTAAATGGGGCTTTGTACCAAACACTTTCAGATAAGCTCAGTCGATTACATGTGAACTGTTGAAAAAAAAAACGTACATGCGTATTTTTATTTAATTTTTGCAGAACAATAATTATACTATGTGAAATGTGACGAATGAATAGAGGTATATGAATAACAATGCACAAATGCATTGAGAACAATGAACAAACGCTAACGTTTTTGAAAATAGCATGATTTTAGTAACAAAAAAAAGAATAATTTCTGCATATGCATTAGTTGTCATTTTCCGAAAAGCAAGTATGGAAAAAAATAGTTGCGTTCACGCACAGCTCCTTAGCACGGGCTAAGAGGTCAAATTCCTTAGCCTGTGCTAAGAAAACGTGCGTGAACGCTTAGCACGGGCTAAGGAATGCTAAGTACGGGTTAAATCTGATCCGAATTTAAGACGCGGTCTAGACCTTAGCACGGGCTAACGAAGTATGCGCGAACGCTTAGCCCAGGGCTAAGCGCGCTCTGCGGCGACCTTTGGGTGTGAAAATTGTCCCATGTTCGTATAACGACACTATTCCACCAGTCATTACTCCGCTCTCACTTCCACACTAATCGGGTCACTGTAGTAGAGCGTACAGCAGCTCCAATCGTGGACAAAATAAATTTGGTTCGCTGTCTACGACATGCATTAATAAAAAGCTGTATTCTGTTACGCCCGTTGTATACTGTTTATGTGCATCCAAATAAGTGGTCCGTCTTCTCTCGCGTTCCTGTGCACGTCGCTTCAAAATTAGAACGAAACATGCCAGCAGCAGAAATAGAACCACGCGCGTGTCATCCATTTTTCGTTCGTAAATAGCGGCTTACCAAAGGTCACCAACTAATGGCAGCCCTTAGCCCGTGCTAACGACTGGCCCTCCCTGTGCGTGGACGCAATTGGGTCTAGCCGAAATGCAAATATGCTAGATAAGCCTAAATCAGCTTAAAGGGGAGCAGAGGTGTGGCTTTTGACACTCTGTACATGAAATCTGAGATCTATGAATGGATTCTGTTGATAAAAATATCTTATATGTGCTGCGAAATGCCCTAAATATCGGGTATAAAACGGGCTGTGAAGCAGACAACAAACTTCCGCTTTTCCTGGTGTCATTTCGCCTCTAGAGGGCCAGTCAAATGACGTCATCAGTGAACACTGGTAATTGAACCCATTCATGCTAGTACGCCAATCCCATAGAAATGCTACTATGAAAGACCTTGTTAACTGACTACTTAAAAGTTGAAACATGGCGAGGTGTTGTGTTATGAATGCCGTAACGATTCATGTTATGTTTCTCGAAATCCCAAATAAAAAATCACGTTGTTGGTTGCGAGAAATCGGCAGAAGAACTAAACTGAAAGTGAAGACAGTACAGCGTTCTGGCTATAGTAAACAGTAAGTGAATAAATATTGTACGAGTTAAAACTAAATGAGAAATAAAGCGGGAGTTTGTCGTCTGCTTCACAGCCCGTTTTATACCCAATATTTAGGGCATTTTGCAGCGCATACAAGTTGTTTTTATCGACAGAATTCATTCATAGATCTCAAATTTCATGTACAGAGTGTCAAAAGCCACAACTTTGCTCCCCTTTAAATCTTAGCCCGTACTTCGTGTAACGTGAACACAACTAGTGTGATCCATACACCTTATCTCAACCTTTCCTGTTTATTATTTGAATTGTTCAGTTATTCTGTGAAAGCAAAAATCAACATTGCCTGTGGTGTTGAATGATAAACATTGCATTGTCTTTGAAACTTTTACACACACAGATTAAACTTTGGCTGTTTATTTTTGCAGATACTAGTGAGGTTGTGCTGCATTTTAACCAACTTACATGGCATTCATTGTTATTTTGACTCAAGAAATAATTTTTTGAACGCAAATAATAACATATTAAGTGGTTAGTCACTTTGGTGACTTGAAGTCAGAATGCATCAGGAAATTTTCAAAGCAATGTTTATTCACAGTCCTTCCACATTGTGGTTTATTGTAGCAAACCAAGGAGCTACAATTTTGTTGTAGCTTCCCTAACAAACCAACTCAGTAACTGACAAAGCAATTGCTGTTCAATTACATTTACTGTATCTAGAAAATTGTAATTTTGTTCATTCTGTTGGGTTGCACTCATTGCGCGGCTACAATATTGTGAGATAATAAAAACAAAATATTAGGAAGTATGAAGCCATGCAAATTGCAGTCATATGTGTGAAGCTATAAGCACATCTGTTTTTGTAAAGTACTAGTGCAAGGGATTTTGTTGGTATCGGAACTTAATAAAAGCTGAATGTTGAAATACAAAAGAAGTGGCCCTGGTGGATTGAGTACAAGAAAGTAAAACATCATTTCAACTACATATTGGTAGATCTAGATTGCGTCATATAAAACAACATTGCATTGCTTTTCACTGGCGCAGAATGACAGCCCAATTAGGGGACAATTTCTATAAATAAAGGACTGTAAAATTAATAGATCAAGAATTCAAACATTATTTAAACTGTGTAACAATTGACCTAGATTGAGTCATTGAAAACAGCAATATTTCGTACTCGAATGAAGAGCGCAGAATGATTTGTTTGTTTGTTTCCAATAGTTTTGTACTTTTCGATGCCCCTACAAATGTTATAACAGTATTTACATAACACCATCTGGATTGCGTTGATAAACAGACTTGAAAATCATTGCTGTAACTTAATTTTGTACCTATCATAGGGCACAGTATGAATTTTCTCGATGGTGCAGAATGATGGCGCACAATGCTTTTTGGGGAAATGTGTCCACGCATTCCGGTGGCACAGAGTACCGATTATGAGCCTCACACATACTTTCAGATCAAAGATGGCCAACTACCATCCATCTTGTTTCTTGAAAAATGTAGTATCTTGGATAGGATTTGTCAGTTTTCATTGAAATTTGATACAAACATTAATCATGTTGAGATGCATGTCTATTGTGATTCGTTTCGTGTTCAAATCCAAAATGACCAACTGGCACCAATCATGTTTTTTTTCAAAATGTATCGTTTTTTTTTTTTTTTTTCTCTTCAAATTATACATGTTAGGATACATGTCCATGACAGTTACTTGTACAATGTAGTTTCACAATCAGATCAAAGATGGTTGACTGCCTGCAATCTTGCTTTTTGACCATACTACTATAATATTTCTGTACATAAGCCTGGACAAATGAAATTCAGTTTGGATATAAAAAATGCATGAATAGCTTAACCTGTTTAATTTCTGACCATATGTTTCCATTTTACAAGTCATTTAATTTCTGTTGATACTAGACCATCCTATTATTCACTCTCAATTACTAACTATTCTTTTGGTTCACATTACTTATTTTTGGCATGAATAACATTTCCCCTAATTAATGTCATTATAAATAATGATTGACTTTGAATTAAGATGCATGTTACAAATAAATTGATTCTGCAATCCTCTCTTCTATTTCTAGTATACCTGCAAGCAAAAGCTGAAGAACAGAATATTGCCATGACCTTAAGTAAAAAGTCATTTAATGTGAAGTTCCAAAATAAAATCGGCAATGCTAAACGTACTTTTTTCAACAAAATAAAACTATAATAAAACATACAAATGAACACTAAAATTTAAACACATTTTAAATTATATATTTTAGCATCTTACATTTAATAAAAATGTAACCACATATTATTTAACAGATTTTCGTGAATTTAGAATTGTGAAATCTTTAGTTCACCAAAATTCTTTTCATCTTAGATTTTTCTTTCACATTTAGGCTTATTAATGAAAACAATCACCATTGAGACAAAGGACAAATCAAAACATTATGTAGACAATATTTAACATTTCCTAAGTTCTACGGCATAGCATAGTCATAGTTTGATAAATACAAAACTTTGTTAAAAAGTAGAACGTGTATTGAAAGAGCTTTCACGATTCTGACAATTGAAATGTATTTCACCTACACATGCAATAAACAATAAGGTTTTTTTATGGCACTAACTCTGGTGTAATCTGTTGTTGTTTTTGCCATGAAATATCGCAAGTGATTGTGTTTAGATGAAAGTGTTTTTTTTCCTGACATTGTATATGTCATCAGTGATTTTTACTTTGTGTGTCATCAATGTTTTATTTCATATCCTGCATAACTGAACTAAAGTAATGTTAGTTCCTATTATGAATATCATTAATGGACATATCACAAGTAAACTACAAACCTATAGCACACACATCTGTTATCTCTAAGGTTTTGGAGCATTTTATGCTTAAAAGATATAAAAAGCATTACTACGACAATCAGTTTGGGTTCAAGAAGAATCAGTCCATGCATCTCTATAAATTGTATTCTTCAATTATTCAATGGACTGGGTAGCAGTGCATGCATTTCTTTTTTTTGATACATCCAAAGTGTTTGATAGTCAACCACTGGACCCTAGTGCTCCTTTATCAATTCTTCATCTGCTAGACAACTGGTATTGTAGACAAAATTATGTAAATGGTGCAATGCCACATTACATTTCTTCTCAGTAATGTATGGTGTACATCAGGGTGTCTCTCCAATTCTCTGTAGTGTTTTCATGCATGATCTTAAGCCTGAAAATGAAAAACTTGACCTATCATGTCAAAGGATGTTGTTGAACGACAGAACATGTGGGAAATTGCTTTGTATCGAGTTTGCACACAATCATTCAACAATATTGGACATTTTGATTTTGACTGTTCCAACAGCTTCTAATAATTTATAATTTCGTAAATTCTGATGGTACACATCAAAAATCGACAGGCATGTTGCTGCATGTCTGATATAGCAGACCTAACAGAGCATTACTCTGCAGACCTGAATCCATATTCGTATGTCTGAGCTGTTAGTCAGATGTGCTTCTACATAGCACAGGCCTATTGCAGATATGATCAACTTTAGTTGTTTACAATACTGTATTTAATATTGTAATAAAATGTGCATATTTGACCATTTCTGTTTCTTCATTGTAAAAGTGCTGTGAGAATTAATAACGACGCAACTAATTTCGCAGTTCTATTTTCCTCAAAGAGATGAAACATTCCCCTCAATCTGGGAAAAATTATCGAGATGCTTGACTGAGCACCCCCAAAGCACATGCTTTTATAGCCAAGTACACTGGGCGCTATGTTGGACGAGTACAGTAACATTACTTCCTTTACATTATATAATTCCACAATTTTTATCTTGTAATTTCCCTTGTTCAATATACTTGACTCATCAACACTTGGGTGTTTTATGTCTGTAAACCCACACTTTCTCATGGTATTTATAATATAACTGTTAGTTGTAATTACATTCTGCATATGAATAGTTTACAATTAGCATAAAAACAAAAAAAAATATGTAGATTTACAGAAATAAACATCCAGCCAGAATAATTGCTCATATGACCAAATGATTGAAATTGTATAAATTTGTTTTATGCACTATGAAAGACTGGCATATATAGGATGGCATTCATAGTAAATATCACTTTTATTTTTTCATGCATTATTTTGTAAATTCTAAATTGACTTTGAATTAAGATGCATGTTACAAATAAATTGATTCTGCAATCCTCTCTTCTATTTCTAGTATACCTGCAAGCAAAAGCTGAAGAACAGAATATTGCCATGACCTTAAGTAAAAAGTCATTTAATGTGAAGTTCCAAAATAAAATCTGCAATGCAAGACGAGACTTTGCTAACAACTATATGAAATTATTAAACAGATGAACGCTTGATTTTATAAAACATTTGTATTGTGGCCTTTCAAAAATTTGTCTTGGTCAGTGAGTGATATTGTAATTGAATAATGTGCAAAACAAATAGTTTCTCGACACAGTGTGTACCAGATATGCCAAAATAAAATACTTAGAGAATACCAGACATGAAATAGAAGCTAAATTAGGGACGACGTCAAAAGATCGATGTCGGATAAAAAATTTAATTCCTCTAGTTTTTTTCCAAACCCCCACTGAAACTTAATTGATAAATATTGGTCATGGCGTCAGACTACATTCACCATTAAATACAAATTGATAATCGGACAGTAGTATTGCATAGCAGTTGGTTGTCGGGTGGGTGTAAAGAGAGTTTACAAATGCACCTCATTTGACGCACAGATTTAAACTCGAACCAAACCATTTTTCTGTTATTTTTTCTCTTTTCGGTTATTTCTGTCCATGATTGGATAGAACTACAAATACTCCAAGATTTTGTTGATTTCATTAAAAAATAAAATCGTTTTTGTAGGATGGAAACTTTTTGAGGTCAAAACCCCCCACCCCCAAACTAAAGGAAATAAGTTTTTTATCAGACATCGATCTTTTGACGTCGTCCCTTACTCTCATAATGGTTAGTTTAATAAATTAATAATACAAGTTTCTTTCAGTTGTATGCTCCAGTCTGATAAAAACTACCACTATAAGCATTGTTTCAATATTGTTAGTCCCACTGACCCTACCCATTTCAATCATCTGACACTAGTGACTTCTTATTAACAGTTATATGGTATCAGGCATGTACACTTGATGCAGCAAATACTCTTGTTACATGGCAAACTGATGTTTTTCAATCACCTGGTAGTTTGTATAAAATTTCTAAACTGGTCTATACATTGCCTGCAAAAGGTCTATAATTTTTTTAAAAACTGGAGTCAGAATATGGTGCAATCCACTGGTGGGAGTGTCCCACTCAAGAAAAAACATGAAACCTAATTATACATAGATATCAGCATATTAAATTCTTTTTCCAATTTCAAGTTTATGAAGGAAATTTAAGACAAAATTGATTTGGGTAGCCAGCTACTTGCAACAGAAAAACAAAATCAGTCTTAGCAACACATCAGGAATGGTTACAGAAGATTTTCTGTTTTATTTATTTTAAATAAATGCAAATTAATCTGATAAGTTTCCTGGCAAATTCGGGTCCTTATTGCTAGAGCTTGAAACAGGTTCAGGTGCATAAGTGCTGAAATGAATTTTTGATTAATTTTTGAGCTTGAATAGCAAATAGAACTACACCCCCTACCATTAAATACTCTGTGTGGTACCACAAGCGTAATGCAGATTAGAACTGGGCCCAGGACCATTGACTACTCGCTTCAGGAAAGACATCCTGGACGGACTGAATTTACCCAATAGGACATTGAGCAAACCTTTGCATTGTTTTCAACCACCACGCCACAAAAACAACTGATCTATATCTATTAGTTTTTGGCAAAGGGAACAAATATCTTGGGTACTAAAGTTTTGTAAACAGCTTTGTGACGAGTTGAAACCACTTGGAAGGAACAAAGATTTGTTGCACAGTATCAGGGTAAATTTGGTTGACATTGCACTACTCTCGGCATGCAAGTTGTTCCCATAAGCAGTACATATAAGAAACTAGTAATTTAGTGATGCACATGCATGACTGCACATAGCACCCTCTATGAGAGTACTTGTACAACAAATTCTGTCATTAGTTTTAGACATCTGCATTCTATTGCTACATGTATGTGTGAATTAATCTCAAGTGGTGTTTGGTGTCAAAAGAAAAACAATAAGAAAAGTACAAGAGCTTATTTTATTACAGATGTTTTTGAGCACAGTAAAAAAAATACATAAATCTTGTGAAAAAACTTTCTGTTAGTTTATATCGAGCACAGCAGTGCAATATATCAGTTATATTTTATGATGACCTCATCACACTGCATGAAAGTAGTGTTGTATAGACCGCCTGGTCCTGTACATCAAAACATGGATACAAATGAAATCCTGAAATAAATGCAAATTAATTTACCGTAATCATAGTTCTAGATTATTTGTTCATGCACCTTCCGTCATCCATTTCTACAATAGTTTATTCCTCTTATCACCAGTGTGAGCTTGTCTTTTATGGAAATATTATTTCTAGAAAAATCCGTCCCAACTAATACATTGGGTGCACAACCAAAAGTCACTACCATAGATTTAAGAGTACCAGTATAGAGTAAATATTGACACTATACATGTATGATCAGAATTCATTATGATTGCGGGATACACCATATATATAACCATGACAACTATTATCTTCATCTCTTTTCTCCCTTAAAATTTAGGTACAACAATATTTGTCACATTTACTCCCCAATAGAGACAGTTTGGTAAAAATGATCAAACAATATCTGAATGGTTAAGTGTCAAGCACAGCAGTGGGTAGCCATAGTACTGTGAGACAAGTATAAGAACAAAAATACCTTAAGCAGCATTTCAACATTTTTCACTGAATAAACAAGACAAATGAGTTTTAAAACATAAATGTTTTATTGGGCATTACATTAATTGAACCTAAATAATTTATTCTGAGACATATCACACATATCTTAATTCAATTAAGTGACCACACGTACAATTGTCAAAAATACAATTTATCAATAGTGTATTTTTCTGTGGATCAAGAAATGATGGCAATCATGTGTGCATAGCAGTCTGGTAGTGAAGTCTATCTAACTTAGCCTGGAGTTCTTTAAACTTGGATAAAGTGTTCTGTACGTGTGGTTGTAGTCCCATGGCTTCTAACTCTACGTTGTAACTGGCAATGGCATCCAGACATCGACTGGTGAAAGCTTTCCTGAAGGACAAATTTAAACATTTTTATTATCATTTTTATACTTTTTTTTAACAATTTTGAAATGATATGAAATTGAAACTTCAAATTAAATACCATTCTGATGCTGTATACCAATGTCGGCAGTAAAGGGTGGTGAACAATCATGGAAGGTCTAAAATCCGATACCACTGAACCCCAACTACGTTGTAAACAACATGTTAATAAGGGTCGTACTGAATACTATAAACATGTATTTTGTTAATTTGATTAAAATAAAACTGAATCAGGATATTTCATTTCAACTGTTGAATGCATGTTCAACCAGCCAATTGAAGGAAACCTGATTCTGGTCAATTTGTTTTCTAAAATCAACATGTGCCAGCGGCTTTTTAGTTTAGTTTATAAAATTACCGGTATGACTTTTCATGAAAACTACCGTACTCGACCGCGTGAGCGCCCATGCCCGGTCAAGCGCCCACCCCCCACTTTTGCGCAATTTTTATATTCGGGATTATTCGGCTAAGCGCCCACCCCTTCAAAATGCAACTAATTTAAAACTTGGTCTTTGATAATTGCCTAACAAATCGTGGTAATTATTTTTATATGATACAACGTGGATATTGCTGCCGTGAATATGTTGTGAATGCGTAGACCATGGTAACCATGCGTAAACTAAGCTTCGACAAAATGCGGTAAATATTTCATGCCATATTCAGTTTACCTCCCCATAAATGACTAGTTACCATTTTTTTTTGAAAAAACATGTTGTTTATTCGCTGAAATCAATTCCAACAGATCGTACTTCGACATCAATAATTCACTTCCGCATTGCGTTACCAGAAAGTCTTTGAGAATTTCCGAAGAAATAAGTAGACACAGCATTGGTTAATAACAAACGTGACCAATTAGGTCAAAGGACGCTGTTGCTTGCACGTCAAATTATGCAAATGCATCATGGCGGAAGGAGATTTTCATCGGGAGTTTGCAAACGATCCTACACATTCGTCAGTGGAGATAATGATGAGAATTTTGACTTTGACTCTTACATTTTTAATTTCGTAAATTACGGTGGTACGTAATTAATATTGTAATAAACGTGCATATTTTTTGTGATCATTTCTGTTTCTTCAATGTAAAAATGAATGACGACGCAACTAATTTCGTAATTTGATTTTCCCTCAAACATGTAATATCCCCCTCAATTTTCATTCTTTACCGGGGGGGGGGGGGGGGGGGGGGTTTAGGGGCGCCCACCCCTAAAAAATCATGATTTTCTGAGTTGAGGCCCCTGGGCACTAACGCGGTCGAGTATGGTACATTGTTCTTTCATTTTTTCAAAACTTAGGACAAAACAGCAAAAAAGTTGTGATAAATTATAAGTCTTATGATGGAGACTAGAAACACAAATATGGGACATTGTGACCTATTTTATTCTTGATTGAACACATGCAGATATTTAGATAATGAGTAAATACCTACTTTTCATAGCTGGGTACGTGGGAAGGTTTATCAGCAAACAGTGTAAGTAGTAAATATATAGCATCTAAAATATGTAATGGTTTACCAACAGATTGCCAATGACTATCCTGTAAGACAGACACAAATAGAAACTGAAGACGCTTTGTTGGATATTATTTGTAGAGCATAAAGCAAGAAGATGAAACATTAAAGGCCTTGCAAAATTTTGTTTCATTGCTAGAAATATTTGCAATTTGAGTATTCATTGAAAGTTGCTGCAACTGAAATAAAAAATCCATTGCTAGAAAAGTTGCTCATCTAAACTGAATACACATGATGATGGAAGCAATGCTAAACTTACCTTGGCTTTGAATATACAATCATACACTTGATGCAACGTTGTAAACGGTATACCGATCTTCAAAAATGTTATGAACACACAAGTTTTATCCCAATCTAGTTTACATGTCACCTTCTCCAAATGTTTCACAAGAAAATCTAAACACAAAGGAGAAACCAAAATGCAATGTAAAATAAAAGACAGGCAGGGTAACCATAACAACAACTGGAAGACGGAAATTAATTGATTCAGTGTTGAGTACTGAGTACCTTAGTTAGCAGAATTTTGAGATCTATTGACAATACCAAACATGAGTTGTTATAGCTAGCTAGGCGTGAATACCTATAGACAATTGCATCTCTATCGAAATCACCAACTAAAAAGTGGATTTCAACATGTTTTTCTGCAAAATTTACAAAATATTGGCTACTTCCGAAACATTCCAAGTTCAGCCTACAATGTTAACACCTGTTTCACCAAAGACAATATCCAGACATAGCTGGATATGATACAAGCATTAATATGAAGGCATGGGCTCAATAATAGGCAAATGAAACTGGATTTAAAGTAGCACAAGTAAGAAACCAACTTTGCCCATTCATATAGTCGCTGCAGATTCCGAGTTAATTTTTAATACATGTATATTGATTTTTGAACTGAAACACGTCTTTAAATACAAATAAGATTTCAATAGAAAGAAAGACATACTTCCAAGAGTAAAGAGTGCGATTTTCATCATGCAGTGGACATTTAATGTTTGAAGATTAGCATCAGAAGGAGAACATAATGATGAGCACTGTGTTATCTGGGTAATCATCAACTTGGCTATTGAAACCATGAAAACATTGAGGTGTGAACATGTTACCAACCAACTACATAAAACAAATCTGCTCTGGCACGTCTGAGTGGGAAACAATTCACATGACGAGTGTGAACAAAGAGAGCACTTACCTAGAGGGAAATATCTGTCAGATGTCATGTATATACTTCCTAATGCTGTTACTTTATCACTAAGACAAGCCATTCTAGAAGGCACTGATTTACCAACTGAATTATCTAACTCTGAAAAAACACAATATCTCATTAGAATTCATATTTTAACTACATCATATCAGAGGTACATTACTTGGGGTTTGCAACTACGGTGACATGATACCAAGGTCGAGATCAATCTCTCTCTCGCATAAGCGTTTCCTGCTCAGAACAACTAACTAGATTACTGTGTGGTCCAGGTGGATAAAAATAGCTGCCCAAGATATGACGGATTACAATAACTATATTTTCTGTACATTTTCTATGTATTACATTTTTTCACTATGACAGTAGCAAGACATGTTTTATTTTATTTTTACAAACCTTGAACATTGATATATGTCATGTCAGAAGGTCATAGCCTCAGTCTCGCTATCTATGAGAAGAGACTTGAATGGGATCTTGACATGATGTCACCATACAGTACTATGCGCATTGCAAATCCCAAGTAATGTACCTCTAATCATACCTAATTTGAATTTTGAGACCATGTTGAGGGTACTGTACTAAAAAAATGAACCAAATCAAGGATCAATACTGTACAAAGCCCATATTATTATAAAGATTAGTTCCTATTAATATTTTTAACTGAATAACCTTACCTTTTTTAATAATATTTGTCCAGAAAGATTCCACCAATAGCGGATCATAATGTCCAGCACAGTGAATGATAGCAAGTTGGCATTCCCAGAGTTGGAACGGTTCAGCAAAACCCTCATACAGCTGAAATGAAAACAATATTTTCATTATACATTTTCAAAAACATGTAGTATGCTATAGTGATGAATCACTTCCACAACACGAATTGGTTTTCACAGCATTGTTATTATTCTGATCTACAGTAATTCAATATTTCACATCACTGTAGCTCATTCATTATATAATATGAGGTTATTACGAGGATACCTCAAAGCACCGATGTGCAGCGGAGGTTGATGCGATGGCATACTGTCTGAGTATTCTTGTAATAACCTTTAAGTTATTGTCATACATCTTTTCCTCCCAATGATACATCATGGGAATGCCGAAATCCAAAATGTTTAGAACAGAATCAGCAAACTTCTTTGTGTGGGGTTTGGTCAAACCCTGGTGGCAGCCATGTTTGTTTTTGTTATTAGAGGACGCTTATGTGTGTAATCATTTCATATTTGGAATTCACATTTCCTAATATTGTAGGATGAAAATACCCCGTAAAATACCGCAAAAGTACGGCATGCTGTAACTTATGACGTTATGGTGACACATAATAAATATTATTAATACCATTAGCATGTAAGGTGTTTAATCAGCAGTGATATCGCATCTTTTATGCCCCAAACCTGACTTGTGCTTTTGTACTGGTATGTAACTTAGAACATGGGGCCCCAGAACATGAATGTTTCACTACACTGAAACATACAGATGGCAAAAGAACGTTTGAAGTTGATGTTTAAAGCTTCCTGTCTTGTTTGGGTTCATTTGCGTTAATATTTCATTTCTACTTCACAAACCTCACAACAAATTATTTGCACCAACTTCAGCATCAAAATGTTATACAGATTCAGGACTGATAAATAAACTTAATACTCTATCGTCTGATAATGTATAGAAATGACGTAACAATATGTCCAAATATGGGGAATGGAATAGAAATGTTATACAGATTCAGGACTGATAAATAAACTTAATACTCTATCGTCTGATAATGTATAGAAATGACGTAACAATATGTCCAAATATGGGGAATGGAATAGAAATGTTATACAGATTCAGGACTGATGCAACAAACTTAATACTCTATCGTTTGATAATGTATAGAAATGACGTAACAATATGTCCAAATATGGGGAATGGAATAGAAATGTTATACAGATTCAGGACTGATGCAATAAACTTAATACTCTATCGTCTGATAATGTACAGAAATGACGTAACAATATGTCCAAATATGGGGAATGGAATAGAAATGTTACATAAACGTTTTGAGAAAAAACGTATATTCTCAGTAAGAAGCTTACACAGTAAACAATATGGCTTTTTTGGTACATATGTTGCATGAATACATATAGGTAGATTTTACATTTTCCAAGTGATTATACATGACAAGCACTTCTATACATACACGTAACTATACTTTGGGTCAACAACATTGTAATTTGCATATAACATATTTGCTCTATTAGAAGTATACAAACACCAAAATTGCATTTATTGTATGCTGGATCATTGTTCACAATAGACACATCTCTGTCATTGATGTAAGCACATGTACTATTACTAATAGAACACAGTATAATCTTACCCTGGTAATATCTAACAGTTCAGCATTGAGCTGAGATAAGGCTTCCTGTACTTCGGGGAGAGACGAGTTAAAATTGCTGATAGCTTCAAATACCTTGAGTTGAATACGAGCAACCTAGGAGAAGGAGAGACATGTATGATGTTGTACATGTATGATGTGTATTCAATTACTGCATGACAGCTTGTGCATACATTATATTTTTAGACTAAAATGTTGTTTATTTTGACTACAGTTTATCTGTCATGCAATATTACCTACCAGGGGTAATCAGTGATTCAGGTTTTCAGTACAATGTTGTTTTTAGTTTCTGGTGGTGATAATAGCTGGGATATTTAGGACCCCAACAAAACCACAGAAACAGTTTGCCTTTAGCAAAAGCAACCATCTGTTGATGCTATAATAAAAGTGGGCTATTTTAAACTGGCATTACCACTTTGCAAATAATAAGAAAAAGTGGATATTCCGCCCTAACTTTCCTTCCTATTTTGAGATGACTGGAGGGTTTTAACCCTTAGACAGAAATTTCTACAATGTAACTGACTTTTGAGAACAAAGTCTCCTAACTCAATTTTTATAAATTCAGCTTGATTTAAGAGGTCATCTGAAATACATATTATGTTATTTTACCATTACCCATCTACAATCTCAACAATTGATGGTCAGGGGATGTCACCTCACAAATTTGGAAATGCAACTTCAAGAATTGACTCCAGATGACATTATGCATTTCTTCATCACTTTTTCCAGTGTACAATCTCTCAAAGAAAATAATTTACTTATGCAAGGGTGTTAATTGATTCATTTGTCTTTGTTGATGTATTCATATGTTTCCATAAAATCCAAACATGGCCACTATACTTGAAAAGCTTTGGACAGAACACTACATATACATGTTACATGTTCAATAGAATACATACCTCCATTTTTTCTTCTAATTGATGTAAAAATTCTCCATCGCTGGCTGAACTAGTACGTAGGTTACTACTCTTTGCACTCATAATAGCACGCGATATGTACTCAATTCGCTGAGTCAGGTTCACATCAGTACTGTAAACAAAATATAAACTTGGTATCAATACTTTAACCTCTCCACTTCCCTCTTTTCATCACAAATTCCTTTAGAAAATTGGGACAACAGAAAATTGGCTCAAATTTTGTCTGTTGGCTTCAAAATTAGAGTTCATATCCAGAAATATTGAAGAATATAAAAAAATAGTACAGAAACATTTGGGTGAGAAAGTCTTGTAGTGAAAAGATTGAAGTTTTTTTTCGATAATTTATGCCAGGCAACATTTTTAGCCACTGAAGTCACTGCTATTTCCCCTGAAATTTTCTCATTGACTTTGATGCTATTTGATGCATAGTGCATGTGTACAAACCAATCTCCCAAACCTAATATCAGGAGTTAGAGAGCATGGCAGACTGTACTTTTAGTCATCTTATTTATACTGCTTACTGATTAATCAATTAATCAATGTGCCAACATTCAGGTCCAAGCCTTGTATAGCAAATCTCAGAAGTATTGGGGCAGCCAATTTGCAAACTCACTAGCGAATTGGCTAACTGCTTGGGTTTTGACTAAACAATTGGCTTTTGGATTTCGCTGACGCAGTCTTGTTGTCACGCTACTCTGGGTAAATCTATATTATAGTAGACAGACGTTCAGGAGCTAATCAGCGACACAAAAACGACAAATGTGGTTAACATTTATTGGAGGTTAATAGTACCCCTCATTAGGCTATGAAAGTTTAGTATTTTTCCCTGATTTGTTGGAAACTGAAAACCTGTTTCTCAACTTCCCTCTTTACTTAGTTTCAAGCCTTGTTCAAGATGGCTGCACACACATGGTGAATTAATCGCATTTATCATATTATCACTTGTATGCTAGCTGACTGTGGTTCTGACCAGGGAAAGGCTTAGGAAAGCCACGATTATGACAGAACGTTCAATTATATGATAGGACTTGGGTGAGCAGATATTTTTGTAAATTACTCATACTTGCTTACTAATTTGGTAATTGTAAACTACATTTACATTAATCACACCAAATCACCTTTGAAATGAGGAATTCACTTATTCAGACAGATACCAGGCCACAAAAGCATTCTATGTCCTTTACTGCAATATTGACTTGCCCAGAGTGGACAAAACCACAGGTTGAGATTCAAAAACCAACTGTTTAGTCAAAACCCAAGCAGTTTAAGCCAATTTTGCTGCCCCAATACTTCTAAGATTTGCTCAAAATTGAGACAGGCAGTCATGTCATGGATTCCCATCAAAATAACCTTGATCATCATGATGAAAAAATCAGCATTATTCGACATATGTCAGACTTGACCAGACTTGTACCTAACATATTGTGGTTCATTGCAAAAATAAAATAGATCCCAAAATACAGTTTATTATGATGTCAAGTTTGCCAGGATTACAACCTCTAGTGTTTCTGTGATCTAGTCATATGCCCACTTACACCCATCATTTTGTCAATTTGCCAGAAAATACCAAAAAAGGTAAAAATTTCACAAAAAGAATGGCATGACAAATATTTCAGCAATGGGTGGTACTCAGTGTCAAAACCTATATTTTCATCACTGGTCATCAGTTTTGTGTTCTAAAAGATAAACAACAAAACATCCAAACACACTTGTCTATTTGAGCAACATTGTTACACCAATCTACATCATTTTGACATATTGCTAGGCAGCACAAAGGTGTATTACGATGGTCAGTGGCAGACTGAGGACTCTGTGTATTTCTACACACATTACTCAATTGGTAGGTCAAGCATAGCAATTATTTACATTAACACTCCTTGTACATCTAATATAAAAGTGCATCATTGCTTTCTTAATTATAATTGTGATTCAAATAATTATTAACATTAAAACAAAAGTTGCTATCAACATACCCATGCCTATCACCCAGTTTGGATAATATTTTTGCTGCTGCTGAGAAATTCTGTATTTTCTCATAGTACTTCCACAAGAGATCCAGCATGGTAAGGTTGTCAGGTTGGTAGGCAGCGGCTCGCTTCAGATAGGCCTCTACAAATGGTAAGGTAATCTGAAGTAAAAGAGACAAACGTAAGCTCTTCATCATACATATGGAGATACTGGTAATCAGATTTTGAGTTGAAATTTTTTTTCAATTTCTTGATGAAATAACCAATACGTCAACAAGGATTTTATCCCAAACTACCATCTGTTCCTGTTTGGAAATGTATGTGGTATATCTTCTGCAACTTGAGCAAGTAACAAAAAAATGATTGTTGGAAATTCCATACTTTCCTAGCAATTTTATGATAACTACTCTGAAATATTTTGGAACAGACAATATTAATGAACAATAAGCAGGAAATTCTCAACGTACTAACCTCTAGTAGTTTATCTGTGAGTCCCATGGTAACCAACCAATCATATAGTGAGACATGGTATAATTCATCATTTGACTTCAAACCAATTTTCATCATCTGATCCATCTGAAAATGAGTACCGGTACTGTCGTCAATAGAAGTCGCTACACTCAATAGCAATCAACAACATTATTCAACACAAAATAAAAGACAGCTACAAGTCATTTCAGTGAATCAATTTTGTTTAATGTTAGTTTTGAACCACCACTCAGTTCTTTGTGAGAGAATTGTTATGCAAATTAGGTAATTAAACATGCACAAATATCACAACAAAACATCTAGTTACATAAACTGCTGTTATAACTGGCATGATATTCTGTTTTTTATCTACATCATGCTCATTACAAAGTTCATTCAACTACAAATGACGTTTTTGCATTAGAATATAAATGTGCACCCAGTTTTAGCAGCCATATTTTGGTGTCTGAGACTGTATGCACTGTACTGATTTATGCCCACTGACGTTGCAGGTCAGCGTCCTCTCCACATGGATCTGATATCGCGCATGGAGTGCCTGGAGTTTGTTTGAAACTTTGAATGTTTCAAAGTCAATCATCAGTCATATTTTTACGGATGTAATAATTTGTTTCAGTGATTCTTTACCAAATATTATAAATGGAAGCGGCCCAAAATTGCATAAATCTACAATCATTTAAAGCTGATCATTTCTGGTTAGGAAGACGTGTGAGACGTCACAGGACTGTGACAACAAAACATACTCATGAAAGTAAAAGTAAAGTGCATTTGTTGGACGATAACATTAAGAATATTAAGTTTGCTGTACATGTATGTCTGACAATAGATGCCCAAGACTTACATGGTGTGCTGCTTCCTGCGCACTCAATCTGCTGTCTTCACTCGTTGTCGGTGGTGGGCCGGGTCGTTTTGGAATCCCAGGGGATTGTGGGTAGGACTGACTGAGGTGAACCAAGTTACCCAATGTATCATGGACACATTCGTAGCATTCCAATCTGCAAGGAATGAAATTATACAAATGACTGGTTTTAACTGTTTCATCTTAACCAAACTTCACACTAGAACAACTTTGTTTCAAGTTTTTCTGTTTACAGAAAACTGTCTATTTTAGGTTACAATTATTTGAACTATTTCTTGAAAAAATTGGAATGCAGAATGCATTTTTAAACAGAGATTTCACATTTACAACAAACTTTTATTGTTGACGGTTTGAAAAATAAAATCCCCTAAATCTTGCAACTTTTGACCAAATGCTACACAGGGACTGAGTGTCTCTTCTTAATTTACAAAAATAAACACAGAATCTATACATAACTGTAGTTTGATGTACTGTGATTCATATTATTGAAGGTGTTGTTTGGACAAGGAAAATGGAAAATCACTTGCTAAAAAAGCTACATTTTTTTGTGTGAACTATTTACTAGATGATGTTGGATAAACAGGAGAGAAAAAAAGTAGTTTTATAGCATGAATGATGCTGTTATGAAAAATGAGACAAATCTTAGTAAAGTGATTTTTAAATATAAGTAGTGGGTAGTTACCTTGTTACAAATGCCTGCATTCCTTGTGTATCTTCCGGTGGCTTACCACTTTTATAATAATGTAATGCCAACCCTTGTGGATCTCTCCTGTGTGCTGCTGTTAAACTTAACTCAACTATGCCATCATAAAAACCAGCTGATAACCAAATAGAATGAAGTTCTTTTACTGTTTTGATTAATTTCTTTTACGGTTTTGATTAATTTTTATAAGAGACATAAATGGTGTTTTTAGAGGGCAGTGGTCATTGCGCTCTGCATGCGCTATATATGGGTTTATATAAACAAAAATGGCAACTTTGACTGTTACACAGACCAATGAGTACAAACTGAGATGTTACCAAGCTTTAACTACATGTATGCAATTTCTACATGTAATTAATTTAATTAGTGCATATCGTGCAAAGGTCAAATCTTGTACTTGTCATTGGAAGAGCACATTGGATTGTGGGGAAATAAATGTTCATCAACACAAATGTTCCAAGTGTGGTACAACGACCATCGCTCTTTAAAGCGGGAAATTTTGTGACATTTCAAATTTAATCGAGGAAAGATTACCTGCTTGATATTCAGAAAAAATGGCTGTCAAATTCAACTGATGGCTCACTTCACTGAATCTCTGAGAAAAAACAATAAATGAATCAAACTTAACACATGCAGTATATTCTTTACATTGCAGTTGTTCATGCCTTTTTTGTTTTAAAACATTCAAGCATGAGGTCGTTCTGCATCAAAATTTGACTAATTACTCATGAACTTGTTCAATTCAGACAAACAAATAAAAAAACAAAAACATAGAGTTGATGTGCTATTCAAATTGTTTTTCAAGGTCTTCTTTCTGAGATTTACAACAAACCTGTCAAAAGCTTGGATGAAGTAACACAGTTGTGGCTGACATCTTTGCTATAAATTCTAGGGAAGTTTACAGAAACATTGCATTGCATTAAATAAATGTGTCTCCAGTGTGTGTTACTGATTCGTTTGCCCAAATCAAATGACCTCATGCATATTCATGAAGTGATAACGATTTATGCATATTCAGAAATTGATAATGACCTCATACATATGTATAAAGTGATAATGATATGAATAATTAAAATCAATGCTACTGTAGTCATTAGAAACTGGAATCTTCATTTTCAAGTCTAGTTTTCACCCATACCTCAAGAGATTCCCGCAGCATCTTCTCCTTGTCAAATTTATTACTGGCTTGCTTGGCAGTTTGTAAAAGTTCATTGGCCTTGGATATGATAGCGTCCTCTGTGCTATATAGTAATGGGCAGATTTCTCTTAAGCGAGAACTGATTGCATCAATGGAAGCATTGTCGCCAAGGTAACAGTTGATAAGGGCAGTAATCAGGGTACCACAAATCTATAAATGACAACAAATTGAGTTTAAGAACATCAGAGAAAATGGCAACCATTTTTTTTTTGTGAGTTGAAAATGATACACTGACAAAAAGAATATCTGTTGCAGATTTTCTCGTATTGGTTGGTTCCATGTATAAAAACAACAACAGATGATCAGCTACATGTATGTAAGTGCAGATATGCCAGATTTTTAAAATCAAACTAATGATTTACCGGTAATGAAGAAAAAACACTTAAACACTAAACACTTTTCTTGAAAACAACATTTGATGTTAACATATACCCACCATTGTGGTAACATGTAGTCAACTCTGTTTATTCAAATGTGTGTAGAACAGAGAAATTAAGTAGTTAAATATTTGTATTCTGACAAAATTAAATGATTACATACCTCCCTCCCTGATGTAACTAAATCAGAAAACTTCATCTGTCGTAATTGGTTTTGAACATCCTGTAATAAAGAAAATTACAAATACTTCAACATGATATAATATAGCATAATTGAAAGGCTCTCTTTTTAGCTCCGCTGTCGACTTTGTCGAGCGGAGCTTATCATATGAGTGATTGTCCGTCGTCGTCCGTCGTCGTCCGTCGTCGTCCGTGTCAATGTTTTACTTTTTCGACTTCTTCTTGAAAACTACAAGCCTAAATGCTTTGATACTTGGTGTATATGTACCTTGGGTAGACCTCTCTTAGGTTTGTTCATTTCATGTTGATATCTTTAATTCTCTAATTTTGGTGAATATTTTTGTCATTTTTGGTAAAAAATGATATTTTCGACTTCTTGTTAAAAACCGCAAGTGCAATTGCTTTGATACTACATATATAGGTACTACATGTGGACCTCTCTCAGATTTGTTCATTTCGTGATGATATCTTCAATTCTCTAATTTTGGTGAATATTTTTGTCATTTTTGGTAAAAACTGATATTTTCGACTTCTTGTTAAAAACCGCAAGTGCAATTGCTTTGATATTACATATATAGGTACTACATGTGGACCTCTCTCAGATTTGTTCATTTTGTAATGATATCTTTAATTCTCTAATTTTGGTGAATATTTTTGTCATTTTTGGTAAAAACTGATATTTTCGACTTCTTGTTAAAAAACGCAAGTGCAAATGCTTTGATATTACATATATAGGTACTACATGTGGACCTCTCTCAGATTTGTTCATTTTGTAATGATATCTTTAATTCTCTAATTTTGGTGAATATTTTTGTCATTTTTTGGTGAAAAGTGATATTTTCGACTTCTTGTTAAAAACCGCAAGTCCAATTGCTTTGATACTACATATATAGGTACTACATGTGGACCTCTCTCAGATTTGTTCATTTCGTGATGATATCTTCAATTCTCTAATTTTGGTGAATATTTTTGTCATTTTTGGTAAAAAGTGATATTTTTGACTTCTTGTTAAAAACCGCAAGTCCGATTGCTTTGATATTACATATGTAGGTACTACATGTGGACCTCTCTCAGATTTGTTCATTTTGTGATGATATCTTCAATTCTCTAATTTTGGTGAATATTTTTGTCATTTTTGGTAAAAAGTGATATTTTCGACTTCTTGTTGAAAACTGTAAGTCCGATTGCTTTGATATTACATATATAGGTACTACATGTGGACCTCTCTCAGATTTGTTCATTTTGTGATGATATCTTCAATTCTCTAATTAATTTATTTTGGTGAATATTTTTGTAATTTTTGGTAAAAAGTGATATTTTCGACTTCTTGTTAAAAACTGCAAGTCCGATTGCTTTGATACTATTCATATTGTTCATTTTCTAATGATGTCTTTAGTTCTTTAATTGAAATGTGCATTGCTAACAGCGGAGCTATCTCAGCCGATAGGCTGCTTGTTTTCATTCTGCAGGATGTTACATAATCCACCTTTAGTTAAACCAGCGAAAAAATGGATGTGCAACCATTATTATTGAAGCTGTGGTTCCTAATACAGATTCTACAGTAATTTGGGGTTTCACTATTCTATTTGTTTTTCAGCTTACCGTAAAAACTCGATTAATTCGCGGTAGTAAAAATAATTATTTATTCAAGTGCACGAATTAATAGCGTCAAAACGGAAATTATTGGTTTTTGGTGCGCGAATTAAACGAGTACTTTTAGATCGATTCAAAAAGGAACTGTTTTCATAAATTTATTAGTGATTTGTTTTGTTTTCCAATGAACACGATTACGGGACGTTTTTTTAGTGCCTCTGAGACTCATGGCTACCGACATTCATGGCGTATAGTCGGACAGAGAACACGCACTGCGTCAAGGACCACGCACCATGTTACACTTGAAATGAAACAGTGAAAAATGGCAAAGGTCACTCTGTACACAAACAAACAATGAACACATGGCTACAAAGTAGCCGTCTGGCTGCATTGCCTTTTTTTATTTTTCTAGGCATCGCCCGGGCGATGTTATGGCAGATATTACGAAGCCCATCTTGTCTGCAAAAATAAATCGGTCTCAGAAAATGTTTAGAAAAAATAATGTTTCGCGTTGACCAAATATAATCATGCAAAGTATAAATTCAAAGTGTTTTAATACATTGGTGAGAGGTCGCATTTTACGTGAACAAGAAGGAAAAGCAGGCCAAAGTCAAAACGGGGTGCATCATGGACATGACACAACACACGCTACGACAACTGAGTGATCAGCGACATCATTTTGGGACGCAATTGAACTTCATGTACTTTAGCGAAACTTGTTGCGCGGCGATGCTGACATCAAGTGTGTGTTGACCGAAGTTTGACCCCAAGTCACGCACTGAACTGGCGCGTTACCTTAGCAACCTTTTTCTTTCGTGCCCCGCGCGTCAAACTAGTAAAATTGTTATTAATTATATCCGAAGGTACTGTAATTAAGCAACTTGTATGCAACTCTGTACTGGCTTGAATATATCAACGTCGTTTACTTAGTGCACTGCTTTTCTAATTACGCAAATTTGTTTACAATATTGTACCAGCTCTGAATATTTCAACTTCGTAATGTATTGCTTTCATGATAATTACGCAAACTCAAGTTAATTTCCGAGTTACTATTTTTCTCACGAAATTCGATAGAGGGCGTTCTCAAAGTACCCGAATGACAGTCCGTTCAACGTTCGTGGTGGGGTTGAAATTTGAGCGGCGTCTGCTTGTAAGCAATATACTAGTAGTTACTGTTGCCGAAGTCTTATTTTTTACAAACGTTTTGCAAGAATTGGTCAAAATGGTTAACTGGCATTGTAATGCCCCAGACTATTCTTTGGGTTCGATTAAAAAGAAAAAACAGCGAACTATCCTGAGATGAAAGGCGTAACTTTTCATACTTTTCTTTCGTCCAAGAAATCAACACTTCAACGCCAGTGGATTCGAATGTGTCGTCGGGAATCTGAGTGGACGCCAAACTATATTCCCGGGTTTGTTCACGGCATTTTCCATCCTGCGCCAGTATTTTTTTAGTTCAATAACTGGAGACAGCCGTCTTTCAACCGCAGTTATACATCGATTGAAAAACGAAGACTCTGTCAGCTTCCCGAGACGAGTGCAAACGAAAACATTGAGCCGGATATGATGAAAAATTCGCTCGTTGCCGATTCCCACATCGATCTTCTTGTTCAGAATCCTTATGATGGCATTTTTTGCGAAGTTGAAGTTAAAATAACTACGGAAGGAAAAAAACGTGTGTCCATTTATGATAACTGCATCTGCTGATCGCCTGGTGAATAAAATATTAAATCAAACTTACACTACACAGTTACAAACACCAGAAACTATTTTAGAGTTTGATTTAATAATAAACCATGGCTTGTAAGGATTTTCCTTCATGGATCATTGCCGAATACACTCTGCCATAATGAAATTAAATTCTGTATTCTGCACATGATGAAGCTTTACGGAAATTATGAAGTAAGTAACCAATAATAAGTCGATATTCTTTCAGTCTGGCTGTTGTCCAGTCACTTCGATGCAACAAATATGCGAACATATCAGCTATTTAACACAAAGGCAAAGTATGAAGTTTTTTTGCCAAGTTTTTACGTTACACGGATCTACCAGAGTTATCGTCGACTCGTGTTTTACAGTACGACGACGATTGTTTGACTCTTGGCGAACATTTAACTCGTTTTCTAACTCAACAAGTTCAAACAGTTTAGCTTTACGAACATTGCTGCAAGTTATACCACGATCCTGAAGAAATTTGTGGAGTTCTGGGACTTTTTTGCTTTTCCAATCTATTGATTTACGCATGTAAGAATACAGAACTTCAATAAAAACAACCCCACTCAGGCTCGTCATCCGGGTATTTTGGATGCGCCCTCTAGCGGAATTCCATAGAAAATTAACAACTCGAAAATTAGGAATTAGTTTTTTTTAACTATTGTTAGGGCACTGACCCGGGGTATTAGGTCTGTGAATATTTCAATATCACCGACTTGATAATGCGTTGCATTCGTAATAATTACGCAAACATAAACATACCATACGTCAAATTAAATTTTACTATAATATAATAAACTCTGGGTAGTGGACTTCGATCGCATTATTCACGTACATTTCGACTGAACTCTAATAACCACGTGTTTGAATTATGTGCAGCATTGGGCAATGACATCCAGAGTTCATGCACTGATATTTAAATTCGGGCCACCCAGCTTGACACAAATCAATATATAGTTCATTTGTTCAAAGAATCTTTCAACTCTCACAAATACTATGGACGCGAAGAGTTAACTGGGAGTTAAATGAAAGGGAACGTCTTTCTTGGACAAAAAACACGTCAGTACAAGATTATTTGTGCAAGGTTAGATATATAGAAGGTACATGACCGCTTAACTCTGTGTTTTTTACCAAATCCGGTATAATGAAATGTGATACGAGGTCAATCGCCCGACCAATCAAAAATGTCAATTTACGCACCATAGGGCGGTTCACTTAAATGACGTAATAGAATAATGGCGGACACATGGTCGATGCAACCCCGGGATGCAACCCTGTGGACCAGCGACGAAAAAGCCATGTACCAAGCTTTCCATCACGGAAATTCGTAATCGATGTGCTGACCGATGGATATTTATCGACTAAGTAATAATCTTGCCCAACATCTGTAGTGTCGTGGGGGAATGATTTTTTTCACGTCAAATCTTTACCGAACTTAAACTGCTTGCTAACTGAAAGGCGGTGATGACGGAGATCATCTGCGATTGCGGCGACACCAAATACTGATAACATAACATTATATGTATATTTTTAATGTTCATGCAATATATTCTGAGTTATCCACTTTATTCTGACGCGCGAATTAATAGGATACAATTTTAAACATGTTTTTGAACGCCACGAATTAAAAGGATACATTTAAAAATTAGCGTTCGAAAATAAAATGGGTGCGCGAACTAATAGAGACCGCGAATTAATCGAGTTTTTACGGTATACCAAGAAACCTGCCAAATACTTTGTTTGAGAGTTGAAAATCTACGACATTGTGATGTACATATGTAAAAAGTGTGACTATCATCTTGCTCCCTTATTTAGAATGCTTATAAAACTAGAATGTTTTGACAACAAAAATATGGTTATTTTTGCGCATTTCAGTGACTAGTTTATGACACTGTGTCTGGAAGTGTGCATGAACATAATGTTGTCTAGGAATTACACGTTATTTACAAGTAAAATTATCTTTAGTTGCCAGCCAGATTTTCCGGGCCATGGTTTTAGAATATTAATACAGATCAACAGATGGTGGAGGTGGATAGTATAATTACCTTGTGTAACTGCATCGCTATAACATGGAATTGATGATCACATATTATTTTCCATAAAGCCAATACTTGGCAGGCGTACTGAACTAAAAATTGGAAATTTATCAAAGCTGCTTTCTCTGCTGCTTCAGCTTCAGCTAGATGTAGAGAACAAACAATTTAGAAAATAATTGATTAATTAGTGAATTAATTTGTTATTGGATAAATGAATTGAGTAGTAGTACAATTAGTTTGATAAATAATCACATAGAAAGAGATTATTAAGCAAACAAATTTGAATTCTATATAGATTGGTGGACATGTCATCAACGCAGTAATGCTAAATAGTACTTGAGTCCTTATCAATGACAATGTCCATGTTTGTATTTGGCTGAATTTACATTGGAGAACACAAAATTGTGTCTTGGCTTTGTAACGAAATTGAATTAAATCAGTCAAAGCATATCCTACAAATGGATAGAAGCAAAATAAAAACAAAATGGCCACCAGGTAGCCATTTTGAATCAAATCACAAAAATAAATTTCTACAAACCTGTTTATTTTTGATTTTCAGTTTTTACAAAATAGCTATAAGTAAATAATCAACAAATCAAAGAAAGCTTAGAAAGAACTCCCATGTGCTGAGAGTATTGGAGACACATTAAATATAATTCGAAATTACTTAGCTGAAAACTAATTATGCAAATCAGAAAATTAATATGACCAGATTTGAGTGTAAAACTAATGAGGTCTGCGCAATGTAACAGAAAATCTATGTCTCCAAGTTTAATTGAAATGTGATTAGAACCAAAAAATTATGAATTATTATGCTTATTAGGGAATTAATATGAACAGATTTTTACCCCAAACTAATTAGGTTTGTACATTGTCCTAGAGCATCTTTGTACTAAGTTTCATTGAAATGGAATAATTAGCACCATGAAAACTCCAAAATTTCGACCCCTCTAAAAATTTGAACGCCTATTTATTTGCCGGGTTTCGGTGTTTTATTTACCTCCAAATTTTCGACTCCACTAAAAATTGCCGACTCATTCTTATTCGAAAATTGCGACCAGTTTTAGTTTTCCCCCAAACGAAAAAAAAACCGATGTGAGCGTTCAAACGGGACCTTCCTCAAAGGCATGAATCCGGGTTTCTGATTGACTGAGAGATTTTTATTTTATTGGTAACGAAAATATATTCTAAATAAACGAAGTTTCAAATAAAAACGAACACAAAAATCTCGGCATGCTGCGTTTCTGAATTGTTGATTATTACTGTACTCAGTAGTGATTATAATAATGTACACAAAATAAATTTGTTGAATGGTTATGAAATACAAATAAAAGTCAACTTAGTTTCATCGTAAGCGAATGATTCCGGTCTCGTATAAACGTTTGATGCTGTAGGATATCCGCCATGTTCTCTTAGGTCAAATAGGTCAAATCGCTAATTAACCAATCAAAAAGCTGGATGATGCGAAAACGGCATGATTTTTTTTAAATAAAAAAATTAGTTGTTTTTAAAAAATAAACTGGTCATCTGAAGAATAATTTAACATTGTTCACAGTGATAACAGCTCATTCTCGAAAGGAAGCTTACCCGCTCACGCTAGTCACGATAAAAATCATACACGTGTACTCTTGAATAGACAGACGTCAATGACTACGGTAAAACTTAGACTCTATTTTAGCCGGCAGGATTGATTGAAATGTCCGAAAAATGACGCCAAAATACACCTTAAAAGTCCCATTTTATTTTCTTAAATCCCATTATATTTTTTAATCCAAGGGCGAATTTACGGCAGAATTTGGTCCCTCAAATCACCGGTACGGTGCTCAAATAAGGGACACGTGAGCTTTGATTCTAACCGGATACATTGCACTGGGTCGGGGAGATCGTTTGCTAAACTTCCATGTATCTTTTGTCCAATGGGTACCTGTACTTCGAACATTCGCAAGTTTTCCTAGGTAGTGCGAGACAGCTTTGTCTTTTGACCTATTAGTTTTGTGCTGACCTCTTCTCCGCGTCTTGATGTTTTGTTTTGCTTGTCATAATACTCACTGATTGATGACTTTGTTTAGATTTTGAGTTACAACTCGGCCACGACCTTTGCTTTTACCGTGAAACATGAGGAAGTTTACGTCAATTGACGGACATTGCATTTTTTAAAAACTAATGAAGCACACTGTCTATCATCCCCATTTTTTTTTGCTGATTTCTATTTTGAAAAATTCGACCGTCCGAAAATGCACCTTAATTTTGACTCTAAAAACACGTCACATTTCTAACACAAATTATTTAAAACCAGTCGAAATTTTGGAGTTTTTACGGTACTTTAGATATCAGTGTGAAAGATTAAAATTGGTTAATTATGCAAATTAGGTAATTAATATGTACAGATTTTAACCCACAATTATTCAGGTCTGTCTATTGTCCTACAGCATCCATGTACATTCATTGATATGTGATGTATAGTACCTGAGATATCAGTGTGAAAGTTGGTTAATTATGCAAATTAGGTGATTAATATGCACAAATATTTACCGGAAACTAATTGGGTCTGCATAATTCTAGATTCATTGAAATATGATTAGTACTTTAGATATCAGTAGAAAAGCTGAAAATTAATTATGCAAATTAGGTAATTAATATGCACAATTATTTACCCTAAAACTAATCAGGTCTCTGCATAGTCCTAAAGGATCTATGTACCAAGTTTCATTGAAATGCGATGATTAGTACTTGAGATACCCATGGAAAAGCTGAAAATTAACTAATTATGCAAATTAGGTGATTAATATGCACAAATATTTATCGAAAACAATCAATCTCTGCATAGTCCTTGAGTATGTTAGTACCAAGTTTCATTGAAATGTAATGCTAACTACTTATATCAAATGCTGAAAATTAATTAATTATGCAAATTAGGTAATTAATATGTACTGATATTACCATAAAAACTATCAGGTCTGTGCAGTGTCGTATGACATCTATGTACCAAGTTTCATTGAAATGTGATGATTAGTACTTGAGATATCAGTGGAAAAACCGAAAATTGACTAATCATTATGCAAATTAGGTAATTAGTATCCACGGATTATTACCAAAAACTAATCAAAACCTAGCATTAGTTCAGAGCATCTATGTACCAAGTTTCATCAAAATCCAATGAGTGGTTGTTTAGATATCAGTGGAACAGTCATGGAACCACTAAAAAATAGCTAATTATCATGCAAATTAGGTAATTAATATGCACGGATTTTTACCAAAAATTAATCAAATCTGCGCATATGTTCAGAGCATCTATGTACCAAGTTTCATCAAAATCCAATGAGTGGTTCTTTAGATATCAGTGGAACAGTCATAGAACAGCTAAAAATTAGCTAATTATCATGCAAATTAGGTAATTAACGAGCATGGATTTTTACCAAAACCTAATCAAATCTGAGCATTGGCCCAGAGCATCTATGCACCAAGTTTCATCAAAAACCGATGTATGGTTCTTGAGATAGCAGTGGAACAGTCGGACACACATACACACATACACACACACATACACACATACACACATACACACATACAGACACACTAACTGCAAAGACTCCCATTTTGTGCTTCGCACATGGGAGTCAAAAATAGACTATAAATCTACATGGGTACAGACTAGCAACTATTATTTTGCATTTCAACATAGATTTTAGACAGGCACTTATCATTTTCTGTGTAAGACCCTGATTACATGTGTTGTTTATACCAAGGTTAGAATAGCATTGGCCAAGTCATGCCTGAGAAATAGTTTGCAACAAAAATTGCTGTCAGTCAGCAAAGGATAACTGAAAAAAAAAAAACATGCATACATAAAACTTTATGACCTTGTACCAACTTCAAACAAAATTTGATCAAGGTAGGTCTGAGAAACTTCATCTGACAGTGACTACTATTTAAATAGTACTTATTGTACTCACCTCTGTGTTTCTGTTGTGTTTGTTTGTTAATTCGTCCTGGCACAATGGGCTCCTGTTTTATCATACCAAAGCTGTGTGTAGCAAGACTGAAAGAAACAAAAACATGAGCCATAACTTAAAGGGGCACCTTCCAGTTAAGATTAATTTTACAACAAATTCTGGATTAAAATAACAATGGATAACAAAAGATAGATTAACATTGTAAACAACATAAACAATAGTGTCCCATGATTCTTTGGTGCAATCCATGGGATTGAGCGGTTCCCCTTTAATAATTAACAGACAGGCTGCTAATCCAATCAAGAAACTAAATATTAGATGTTGTTTGCTTCAGTTTAATAGTAAAAGAAAATATAAAAGAGACATGCAGAATAAAATTTAAAAGAAACAGGGGTGATAATTAGACTAGATAGCATGTCTCACCTTTCAGCCAGGGCTGTAAACTGAGAGTTTCGTTCCATGAAATCTCTCAATGATTCCAAGAGAGATGAAAACCATGCTAGATCCTCACCTTGGTATCTGCTCTCAAGCTGAAATAATAAATCACATGTTAGTATTAATCGGTTCACGCAATGTTCAGTGAGATTAAGACAAACTTCCATTATTTCTATCTTATCTAATGGTGTTTTTGATTGAAAAATATCAAAGCTAATCTTCCATCAAATCTACTTGAACTTGTACTTGTGTCTGATATCCATGAATGACAATAAAGCAGTACTTACACAGTGTACCATGAGTAAACAAAAAAGGAGATAACATGCTTTTTTCATAGGGAAAAAAACAAATTTTTTTTTGCCACAAAATATATATTACTTTACATAAAGCAAATGCAAAAAATATTCTTTTATCTAATTTTTGAAGAAAAAAACACACAAAAAAGACTATTCTGCTATCTTAAGTGGTTGATAATTTAGTTTTTACAGTAAGTAACAAATACGTATTACATTTTGTTTGGGAAAGCATCGGGAAATACTTGTTTACTTACAAAATTCTGTTGACCTAATGAAGTGGCAATAGGTACATATTTTACTAGTGTATTATCCCACACAGGTCTGAAATACAGAACAAATATTTAGCCAAAGTTTACACTGCATCACAATAGAACACATGTGTACATGTGGATAGTGATGTGCTATGTGTGCACAAAGTGTAAGGAAATTGATCAAGGTATGTCAGAGATGTATAGCCTGAACAGCACTATTAAAAATGTATGTATCTGCAATTAAGAGTCTGTAAAACAAAATGATGTCATCAACATCCAATGGCGTGTAATGTAATTTGCATATTAATACAGTACAGTTATCCAGACATCAAGGAATATGGTAATAAGTGATTCAGGTGTTTTGAAAACTTCCGAGAGAGATTAGATGACATTGGCTGTCCTACCTGAGTATCCTGGAAAGATACAGACATAATCCACGGTATCTACCGGAATATATCACATCCACTTCTGCTCCTGGTGCGAATAAGGGTTGTTGTGGATGTGGTGTGGAGACATCAAATGTGGAGTGTACTGGATTTACAGCAGGAGTGGAGGCTGAGTGGAAACAAAACAGACATTTCATGAGAGAAATGTTGAAGTGAATCAGAAGCATTCTGGTAAGGCCTTGTTAAACACATAAGTGTTTTGCTGAAGGTCATGTATTTGCATGTTGCGATGTCATTTCTACAAAGTCACATATTTCGACTTGATCTGAGACAATTTCGTATGATTAAAATAAAATTTTCTGCTTTAGCAATACTTTTCATACTACATTCATTTTTAAATGTTCTAATTTTGAGATTCTCTCTGACCAGTCAATTATTGATATAGATATCTTACCTGCCACTGGTGGAGCAAAATTACCACCTGGGCTGGTCACCATATGGGACTGTGGCGCTGAAATACAAGACACGATTAAATTTAAACAATTTAAGTTTTGATTTCACAGCTACGATTGTTGAATATATTTTCCTTCTTGAAAATGCATGCCAAGACCTCCACATGTTGTCCATATAAATAATGTACGTGTAAAAGCACATGTGCTGAGGCCACAAAAATGAAGCATGTCCACAAATAACACTAAGACTAAGACGCGTACTGTAAAATACTTTATTTTAGTTGGAATTAATTTTCACTGAAAATTTTCACTTATGGGTGTTTTGTATGGAATCTATTGTATTTCACTGATTTTTGATGAGTTGAATGTGAAATAAAAACAAAAAGGTATATTCGCTGTATTTTATTTTCACTGAATCCTCCCTTCTCTGAAAATAACAAGTACTTTACAGTAGATTATATGTGAACAGTGAATACACTATTCTATGATGTAACACATCACACAACACTTTACAACTGTCAGATACTGTACGAAACTTACCAAATGGGGACGCCATTACAGACGCATTCAATGATGTTACTTCAGACACATGTTGTGGCTCACCACCAAACCTAATAAATGCTCTTGTGGCCCACTCTACAATTTGTGGGTCCCGTGTTGGCTTACTGCACACCAAAACAAGACAGGTTGCACAGGCATGATCCTCCTGCAAAACAAGATACACTTAATATGTTTTCTACAACCAAGAGATTCTGTTAGGTATCTGGCATCGCATCATATTCTTAAAACAAAATCTGTTGATTGGCAGACACTCAATAATCTGCATCTGTTCTTTTTAAATTCAGACATTAGGTTTGAGAAATGATACATATGTACTATAGTATGTAAATGAGTTTGAAAAAGCCTGATATACAAGTCATTGAAAATGACACAGTCCCAGTTAAATTTTTGAAAGTTCTCTTTGTGCTCGTCATATTGAAGCGGAGGGGTTGACGTGAGCGTGTCCTTGAAACTTGAGTTCCAAGTGGTGTATACAACAGATTGTTTATTTACATCAAAACATGTGTTCCGTGTCGTAGTAATATGGCCAAAAACAAAAACAGCCGTTATTCGGCCATCTTTGATCTGATTATGAAACACACTGATATGTATGATGTATGTGCCAAATACGAATGAAAATGGTACATAAATTGTGGAAATATACTAGTAAGACCAAAAAGTCAGATGGCTGTCAATCGGCCATCCTTGACCAGATTTTGAAACAAATTGTCATGAACATACATTCTAACATGTATTCTAACATATACTAGTATGTGCCAAATTTGAATGAAAACTGACAGAGCACGTCCAAGATACCGCATAAAAAAAAAAACAAGATGCCTGCCAGTTGACCATCCTTGATCCAATTGCAAAATAAATCGTCATGGACATGTATCCTAACATGTATAATTTATGTACCAAGTTTGAATGACAACTGAAAAAGTATGTCCAAAATACAACATTTTCAAAAAACAAGATGGCTGCCAGTCAATCATTTTGAATCGAATCGCTAAACCACTGCATGTGCAATTGTCCCACATAAGGTACCAGGCACATGCAAAGAATGAACAGAATCGGTCCACAGGATTCTGAAATATGACTCTGGACAGACTGACGCACGGACAGACTCAGGAACTCACGGACGGTCGGGGACATGTATCTTAACATGTATGATCTATGTACTAAATTTGAATGAAAACTGACAAAGCATGTCCAAAATACAACATTTTCAAAAAACAAGATGGCTGCCAGTCGGCCATTTTGAATTGAATCGCTAAACCACTACATGTGCACATGTCCCACATAATGTACTAGGCACATGCAAAGAATGAACGGGATCGGTCTAAGGGATTCTGAGATACGACTCCGGACGGACGCATGTAAGCACGGAGACGAAATTATAAGTCCTTGTTTCAACCTCGTCCGAACGGGGACTAAAAATGCCCAAATATAGGAAGTCAGTTTTCTCTCAATACAGTATGTGGAATGCAGAGATCATATTTTATTAACCCAACAAAACAAACCTTATGAAGTCTGAAGAACGCTTCTACATCAGGATTTTCTGGACCACCATGCTGAAGCAAAAGTTGACGAAGTTGTTCAGCCGGACTGAGAACACTAAATATATGACTTCCCTGGAGAAGCAAAGAAGAAAACTTAGTTTATATAACAAGTCATGGTATATGTACTAATTTTTTTCAACCACAATGACACTATTTATTAACATATCTAGTAGCAATAATTAGTAGCAACCATAGTTTTAATACAAAATCTTTGGATCTGTTTTCACATGCATCTGATCTTCCCATTCTGTATTTTTGACAGTAATGACACAAAATTAATATTTTTCTTGTATATTTTTTTTATTTGACATTTTGTATTATTCCTACTTATTTTGTTCACATTTTCGTTCATTACAAAGACAACACAATCACTACAGTGTATGACATCACACATGTGAATACAATATGAACCACTCTTGTGACCTGTGAAACATAGCATGATTGTGAATATGCTCAAAAAATCAAAATAGTGAAATTAAATATTAGTGAAAATAAATGGTTTTCCAGTACCTGTGAACTCAGTAAAACAAACTTCCTGAATGGCAACATGTGTTGTAGAACAACTGCAGGTGGGTCTGGCTGTAAGGGTTGATTTGGCAGTCTTTGCTGCTTCACAATGTTTTGTGGCAAGAAATAGGGCACCTCATCCAATGCCCAAGTTCGACCATCTACTGTGCTGGTTACCTAGCAATTATCAACAGATAAAACATGTGATCAGATAAAGTGTTTAAATCACAACAACTGATTTGTGATCTCTCAAAATGTCAATGTTGTGACTATTTTTTATTTTAACTGAGAGAACATTTTCATTATTTTCACTAGTTCTACATTGCTTTCAACCAGATTCACAAATGATGTTATTATACAGACATCGACTAAAAAAAAGAACCTGGATAGTTTTAAAGATTTATAGATTTGTGTTACGACATTAAATAAACATTCAAGTTTCAAGTCTGCTAACACCAAAAATATTTGAACCAAGGAAATAATTTCACAGAAGGCGACAAGCCAGCCATCTGTCTACCTGTTATTTTAGCCAGCCATCTGTCTACATGTTATTTTAGACAGGCACTACACATTTTAGACAGGCAAAATTTCTATCTCCCTCTAAATTCCCTGTAAATTACAAATTAATCATAAATAATTACTAGTAATTGTTATTTTTAATTTCAACAAGACATGAAATGTCACAGTCCCCGTTATTTGATTATAAAATACAGGTAGTACAAGGAACATCTGCAAACAAGTGAATAAATATGTACTCTTTGTGGGTACAACTCATCATCAAGTGATTTCCCATAATCTAGTTTTGTACTGACAACTAAAAACTTCCACTGACCCATGTTCAGAATCTCAGAGTACACAAGTGCAACAAAACTACACTGTATTTGTCATACATGTATACTTGCTCAAGAAACTGCATTCATAAATCTGAGTGAACCTTGATGTACATGACTTGTTTGTTAATCAGGTCTTAGTATATTACCAGGACCCTGGGTTTGTTTCAACATCACCACTGGGCATCAGATTCATTCTCATGTTGTCAAATACAATTTGTTAGCACAGTAAGGTTTATTATTTAAAATGTATTCATTGTACATAGAACAACATCTGTTAATTTAAACAATTGTAAAAGCTATGTTTTCAGAGCAAGTACATGTAATAATTAAGAAAGCCAGTAGTGATAAAGGTTGGTCTGCTCATAACCTTCAATGGAGAAGTAACAATAATTGTTCGAAGTCTTTTTAGTGCAGTGATATTATTGCATTTCAATCATTAATGGGTATAAAATACTGTAAACCATTTAATTTTCACTTCTAGATATATTCAGGATTTTATGAAATTTGTGTACAACATTTCAATAAAGTCCCTGACACTCCATGTTGTAGGAACCCAGAAAAAATTGCCTTGAGAAATTGAAGCAGTTCACAGCACCACTGTAAAAAAAAAAAAAAAAAAGTTTAAAATGAGTATTGTCTAAGATATACACATGTGGGTTCATAAGACATATAAACCAATCTGAGTGGTTCTAGAGATTAGTATCACAAGATTTTACTCTCCGTGATTTAATATCAGCCCTATGTATAACGCTGTGTTGATCAGGCGAACTAATTGACAATGGCCCTACAGGTATCGCTATGCAATCACAGTAGTTTTGTATTCTTCTTGCATTTCGACCATGGAAAAATATTTGTTTTTGAAAGTGGCCGAGTTATTAGAAGAAAAACAGAAACTATTTTTTTTAGTATAAATTCTAGTAACTGAAATGCAGGATTGAAAAAGAACAAAACAATACGCAAGATTGATAAACCTTCAGCGAGCACTCCTGAAATTTCAGATCATTGGTACCATGTTTTTGGATACATTCAATAACCTGATACATAAAACCACATTTTTTATTGCTCAATCACTTGACCCTGTATGGCACAAGATCGCAAGCTTCTGTCATAAAATTGAGTTATTTATTTGATGCAACGAAACATGCATTCACAGCAGACGGAAATTCGTTTGAGATGTTCCTGGATTTTTGTATTCAGTTTTCCATTTCAACCACCATCATCACTTAGTAAGCTGAGATCGCGCAATGGAATACTGACTGTGCATAAATGCGCAGTGTAGTGCCACCAGAAGACAGATTGTTTGAGAATATGTTGATCACAGACAACAAAATAAAGATTTTCAATAACATACAAGTTTTCCCACAGTTGATGATTGTATGGCAATTACATGCCTTTACCAGTTTTACTTTGGAAGAAGTTGGAAACAGATAACAGAAAGGGGCTACATGGCTACATCTTTTTTTTTTTTGAATTTTAGTCAAGCATGATTTTTAATTTTTTTTTTACAAATGTCTATTTCAGAAACAAAAACAATAAATGTGTAGGTAGGCATTTTAACAATTGCACAATTAATATCGGATGAAAACATCATTACCAATATAAATCATTCTGTTCAAACAATTAAAAATAAGATCACATTTAATTTAGTCAGTTTTCATAATGAAATACACAATAACACGTATTTATAAATTTGAATAAGGTTCAACGGCCTTTTCATTTAGTGCCAGTTTATACACCATAAAACCTCTGGTTTAGGTGTCACACTCAAAGAGTGAAAGACCTTTGGTTCATAGGCACCGCGAAATGTTGGAATTGAACCCCCCCCCCCCCCATCCACCCAAATCACATAATGTAATATGCATTATTTTTTTATAATTTTGTTGATAACGAAAAGTAAAGTATGTTCTAAAAGAAGTTTCGAATAATACAAACACGAATACATTGCTTAGTGGTTAGTACCGGTAGCAAATGATTACGGTAGCACAATCTGGTCATTCTGTGTTTCGCAAGTGAATAACTTACTTGAACTTAATACTTGTTTTCGAAGTATTGCAATTGTTGATTATTATTCAGTAATGATTATAATAATGCACAAAAAATTAATTCGTTGAATTTTTATGAATTTGAAGTAATATTCAACTTAATTTCATCGTAAACGAACGATTTCGGTCGAATGTAAATGCTCGATAAGATTCAGTATCCGCCATGTTTCCATTTACATGTGGGCTCATTTAAATATGTTAATACGGTTCAGTGACCTCGTGGTGAACGCAACGCGGTACTGTAGAGATTCACCGATGTTGTAGCAAGATCTTTATGCTATTTTGACTGGGAAAACGTCATAATTTTTTTTTAATCCAAAAATTAGTTATTTAAAAAAAAACTGAGCATTCAAAGAATAATTAAACATTGTTCACAGAAATAACACAGCTCATTGTCGAAACGAAGCTTACGCATTCAGGCTATTCACAATAAACATCATACTCTTGAATAGGTGTCGATGACTACGGTAAAATATAAATTAGACTTTTTTAGACGTCAGGAGTGAATGAAATATACAAAATATTAAAAAGAAAACTGCCGAAAAAACGCCGGGCGATTTCATGGTCCGTTGCAGACTCAACCGACCGTCCATACACGTGTTGTCACTGTACATCCGCCATGTTGAATCGCACAAGATCGCCAAAATCTTCATTACAACTAACAGTTCAATGCTCACAACATAAAAAATACGAATATAATCATAGGCAACCTACTATTATATAATGAATAAATTGATCGATACAGGGACCCCCCCCCCCCCCGAGTTGTGGATATTTCGGAAAACACGACACAAGCAAAAGACCCGATATCGATTTAGTTGAAAGCTATGTCCCCATGTACAATAATTTGACAGTTTACGAACTAGTTTCGTAGATTGGAGACAATTGTTTGCTTTTTTGGCTTTTCACAAGAATATAAAGCTGGCAATCATCATAATATTGACGTCTGTACGTCACGGAATGTACACCAATCGTACCCCAATAAACATTCAATTTTGCTGAAACTGGAGAACTTACCTTTGCAAACACGTCTCTTATGCCGCCTTCTTGAAGTTCTTGAAATCAAATAAAGTTACTACAGTCAAACCTGTCTATAAAGGACAGTCAGTGGACTGAGCCAAACTGTCCTTTATAGACAGGTGGTCTTTATATAGAGGTGGCCTAATTTATTCATTCAATCATGAATATTAATTAGGGCGGGAATTTTAAGGGAGATCATAAGTAAAACACAAAAGCAAACCTACACATTGTACAATGAACAGGTCTTTTTTAATAAAAGTCACTCATTTTCATCTGGATAATTACACAGCTACAAATTATATCATGTAAATTCACTGGAACCAAGTGATTCTGCCCATGGATTCATTCGTGTATTTAATGCATAAGAACGATTGTCAACGATCGGCCGCATTGGCGTTTCAGCACGGTCTTTCACACCCTCGCCATGCAGTCTTATTCCCTCGTCTCTTACACATATTCCATCACAGGCGGTAATCAGTCCCATCGTTAGTATTGTCGATTGTACACTGTGACAAAATGCACAGGCAAAGTTGCCATGTTTGAAAAAACAAACAAGCATTAAAAATGAAGAAGCATTGGTAATAAACAAAATTTACCAAACTCATAACGATTGCTCCAACTGTCGGTGTTGAATCAGAAAATCAAACGAACCGGAAATGAAACACGATGATCGTACACGCAATTTTACAGTTATTTGTTGCAAGCATCGACGTGTCAAAACTGCCCAAATGAAATGAATTTTCTCGATTGTGAATTATTGATATTATCTTTTATAAAAAAAAAAAAGAGGATCAAAATAGAAAACATCTTTCGTTGAGAATAACCCTGAGATGACCCCTTAAGGTAGAAGCCTACTCATAAATTAAAAAACCCAGAATTTATTTTAAAAAAGTTGGCGGTCACCAGCCTCTTTTTCGAGAAACGAGTGGTTGTAATTTTAGTGGAAAGTCGCCATTTTGACACTATTATAACACTTTTACCATAAGTTCCTATGGCAGAGATATTATGCAATATCTCACAATCTAGCCTGGTCATATATTGTTAATGATGGGGTACCTTTTGTTGTTCTGAATTATTAAAAAAATTTGGGTTTTAAAAAGTGTCAAAAAATGCAATTTTCTTTTAACATTATGTTCTATGGAATTGTTCTAAAAATAGCAATTTTTAAGTAATATTGGGACACGTTTCTCAAAAAGCATAACTGTAACACACAAAATAATGCTATTTCATTATACCATGGGACATTAGCTTCATCATTGTACATAATAAACTAATGAACATTGTCATGCGATTTATGACCAATTTTGTCAAAAAATATGACTAGGCTTCTACCTTAATAACAATACGTTTTGCCCATGCACTAGCTTCATTAGCATAATTTATAACGATCAACAACAAACAACATGGCAGCCAAAATAGGTTGGATTTTGCAATCCGCGATGAAAACGAAATAAACGAATGTTTTATAATTTTGTTTGGATATTTCATGTCGACAAGGTAAATAAAACATCTCTCATTTAATAAAACTGGTTCATTTGTTTATTTTGTTTTTGAGACGGGAGGAATTTGCTCTTCATGTGCGAGACAGTCCATAGAAGTGCCACTGGCCGGCTGGGGATCGATAGAAAAGTACCAATTGGAAACAAGCTAGTTTATCATTTCAAACTTTAAATGAAACTGTTTTAATTTGTTGTTAAAATTTTCCAGTCTCCAGACGTTACATTCAGATGATATTCAACTTTTTGTTTTTACTTTTTCGCAACTTTACAAACCAAGTTGCGATGGTCACCCCTGTCTCTTAGCCCTAAAGATTGCGTACTCGGTAATCTGAACCTAACACATGGCCACTTTCCTGTTAGCGATTCGCAAGTAGGTATTGTCTTTTTGCTGATACCGTCTGACGGAAATGTAGGTGGTCGTTATACAAAGGTTAAAGTATGAATAGGTCTACAATAGGGTGGTCGCTGGTCGCGTTGGACAGGTGGTCACTATATCCAGTGTCTTTAACATGTAAATTGCGAAGGGACTGTACTAAGGTGGTCGCTATGAGCAGGTGGCCGCTCTGCACAGGTGGTCGTTAACACAGGTTTGACTGTAGTTCTTCTAGCAACTAGTCAATGAGACCACTGAGCCGAACAGAATACATGTATAAACAGTACTATAATAAATTGCACGCAATGGAGAAATCACGTGCCGTAAAAACAGCAGCGTTACTCACAGATCTAATCTACTGTAAAATATTTTATTTCAGCTGGAATTACCATTCGCTGAAAAGACTTTTTCTGGGTGTTTTGTATTGAATTTATTTTCATTGATTTTTGACAAGTTGACTGTAAAATATAAGAAAAGGGTATATTCGCTGGATTTTATTTTAACTGAAACATTCCTTCAGCGAAAATAGCAAAAAAATGTTGCAAGCAAAAATTAAGTATTTTACAGTAATTAATTTATTCTGAGCATGCGCAGACGTTCTGTCAATGTTGCCGGGAGAGGTAATTTTTGATAAAAATCGTGAAAAAAACCCACTTGGGATTTTCAGATCTGGAAAAAAAATTACGTGCATACTTGGAGGGGACATGTTCATCAACCTGCCAAGTTTCACTGATATCTGCTGTAGAATTTCTGAGAAAATGTTGGAAACGGAAAAATGGACATAACCTGAATTATACAGTCCCCTTTTCAGGCTGCGCCTGAACGGGGACTAATAAAGTTATTAGACAGGGAACTTTCTATTTCCCGGGTATAACCCTGTTTCACAGTCTACCCAACAAAGAGTAAAACATGTGGTAAACATGTCTCTACAAACCTGTGTTTCCATGAGAGGTCTTTGAAATGGAAATGAATCTGGGTTTATGCACCAGACTGAGTCCATGTCTTCACTCTGTCCACAACACAGTAATAGGGTACCTAGGAAAATAGAACAGTGTCTGGCAAATGAAACTTGCATGGTGCCATGTATCCACAAGTCAATACTGTTTAATAATTCAAACCAAAAAGTCTTGTTAATTATATTTGTAAAAATTGAAAAATCCTCCCTGGGTCTCCTGGCAGGAAATGCTAGGTGGTAACTGCCAAGTGATTGTACTGTCTTGTATTAGAATCATACACATTTTTACCATGATTATAAAAATGATATGCAATTAGGTAATTTTATAATTTGGGACATTGTAGAGATTGTTTCTAGCAATACATTAACATAATGTGTATTAAGTCAGTATGTATGCATTATCAAGTGTAGAATATATAACGCATATTTGCTTTATTAGAAGTGCATCTCCAAAGGATTATGTTTGGTTGGAATTTAAAGTACATAAACTTGTGATTACATATGTGTATGCCTTTCTCATAAAGCAGTACATAGTGTTGAATTACCTTGCTTGTAGTAGGCTTTGTGTACATTAGATGGTCTTTGTGGTGCTGCTGTTGCTGTGAATCCAGGCGGAAGTCTAACATGTACTAACGCCAGCATTGACGGCCGAGCATGCAAGTTATTAAAAGGAGCAGTCGAAAAATATAAACGTACACCTGCAACGACAACAAGAAAAGTAAAATTAATTGTACATGCATGTATTCTACATTAAGTATATATTTTGAACATTACACAGCGACAAAAATCACATTGCTCCCTTTGAGGTTGTTTTCCCCAAGTGTAACATTAAAACACTGTATCATTACTCACTCTCACCCACCCACAACCTAGGCTAGGCTAGGCTAGGCAACAAACTGTCAAAATAGAATAAGGGAAGAGTAGGAAATCAAACGGGCGGTGCACCGCGGTCATTACCGCGGTGTACCGCAGAACGCCGGGGAGAGCCGCGGACTGCTTATAATAAGGGGTCTCTACCGCTGTACCGGTCTCTACCGCGGTCCTCGGTAATGTGTGAAATACGTACTTAACAGTTTCTTTGTGATTCCACAAGTCATTGTTTTAAAATCCGATGCTGTAAATGAATACGATATGTGCGCTTGTTTAGTATTTAGTACATGTATTTAGCGTAAATTTCCAAAGTGATGCGAAACAATTTTTCATGGTACATGTATAGGTATACCTTTATTACACTGGAATAAAGTTTACAATTGAAAAGAGGACGATTTACAAAGTTTCAGCGTATCCAAGCCGTATCCTGGTTCTTGATTGATTTGTCAGTATTGTGTCACACTCCAGAAAAAATGGCCAGCAAACGAGAAATGGGCGAACTAATCAAAACAGGTCAGGCTGTCTGCATTGCACTGACAATGACATGATTACTTTCTGTTTCATTTCATAAATCTTGCCTTGCGCATGTATTCTTGGTTGACAGAATATTTTTTAAACAAAAGACATTATTTTTCTGTTACATGTTCATGTTCCATGGTACTCGTGAGTGTGAAAGGCATTTTGAATGAATAATTATTGAGTTTATGATACCGTACGATAACACTAGCTGGCTCAATTAGAATTTCATTGCATGTGAACTGCTGAGGTCATTGCCCGTTACTGTGGCAACAACACGTAGTTCAAAAGCACCTGACGTTGTTTTGTTTTTTTTTTCACTGGAAATGTAAGCAATACTCTGCGTTCAAAGTACGCTGCCCCGATTTTGAAATTACAGTAAATTGTAACGCATGGATTTTATTTACATGAAATTTAGTATATTTCAAAATGATATAGATGTCAAACCATAATTATTATTATTTGAAATGTTGTTTCTTGACTTGACTTTTCTGGCTTTAATGTTTTGTGTGTGCGCGTTTGTTTACAATATCATTATCAACAACAGTTATTCAGTGGCCCCGTCTCTGAGGCAGTAAGTCGCGGATTCGACTAAGTCGCGTAGTTCGATGGCTCCGGACGATTGTATTGTGTTTTGCCGTCAGTTTTAAAGTAGAAAAACTAAGTCTGGTATTATCGCATATTTAATTGCCCGCTCAATCAGTTGGAGGTGACAACTTAACACCTACAGACCGTCAATTACTGAAATAGAAAGGGTGATAGCAGCCTGACTCGAGGTGTCGACAGGGGTATAAAAAATAAGTTTGCGTAATTATTGCAAAGGCAACGCATTATCAAGTCGGCAAAGTTGAAATATTCACAGCCAGTACGTAAACAATGAAAAACAAGTTTGCGCAACTATTACGAAGCCAACGCATTATCATGTCGGCAAAGTTGAAATATTCACAGCCAGTATGTAAACAATGGAAAATAAGTTTGCGTAATTATTACGAAGGCAACGCATTATCACGTCGGCAATGGTGAAATATTCACAACCAGAATGGTAACAATTTGTACGTAGGCAACGCAGAGCCAGTAAAAATTTGCGTAATGGGATGTGTATAATAAAAAGGTCAACGCGCGGAGCGCGAATGGTCACCAAGGTAACAACCCACTTGTTCAGCGCGTGACTTGGGGTTAAGGTTTATTAGATTAGTCAGTTTCGCCAAGAAGTGCGCTATTTTTTTCGCTGGTCACCCAGTTGTTGTAGTATATATTGTAGCACCAAGTGTGTGACACTGCCTCTTCGACTTCGGCTTGCTTTTCCTACTTAGTGCATGGTCTCGAGGTAACGTAAACTGCGGCCTCTCATCGAGTGTTTTACACTTGGAATTTATACTTTGCCCGATTATATTGGTATACGCGAAACATTAATCTTTTAAAATAAATCCTGAGACTACATGTATACATGATGTAAATTCAAAATAATGTGATATTATTTTACATTATGTGGGGTCTACATTATTCTGGATTGCTTTGCGATGTTATACCAAGACTCGTGAAAATAAGTGTTCTTCTGCGAACTAATAGAGACGATTTTTCCAATCTTCTGGTACCACTCGATTTTATTATTTGAACTTGGCGGCAAGTAACCTTTAGTTTCCCAGTCTATTGTATCCATTCATAGTCTTAACAATAGGGTGTAAATTGCCATGCTAGCCTACCGCACACGACCGCGGTAAACCGGGGTCATGGAATCTTTGCATAAATTTGCATAAAATGCGGTCGACCGGCGAGCACCCACCACCACCGCGGTAATGACCGCGGTAAACCGCGAGTTTGATTTCCTACTCTTCCCTAAGTCATCTTAGAATAAGACTTGGAACAAAAGCTGATTCAGAACTCCTGCAGCTTTTAGACCTTTGTCGATTTCGGCTCTGGATATATTTAGAATTTCAGGGGAAATTAGTTACAATTTAGTTTAGGAATAGAATTTGTTACATGAAAATCAAAAGAAATAACCAGGAAACAACAATAATTGAAAGTTTGAATAAATCGGTCAGGCATGTCTAAGACATAGATCCGAACACACATGCACATACGTACAGACTCAGAGTGGTTGATCAATAAGTCTCAGTTTTTGAACTGTGGGGAAGAATATATATAAAAAAAAAAAGTAACATCATGTCAAACTGACAAGTTCTAATATTCAATATACGGTTGGTAACGGCATACTCTATTTTGAATAATTCCTTTGCAAAATGCTCTTTATTTTTAACCTGCAGATACTAGGATGATGATAGATGGAACTTACCAGACTGTGTCACTGCTACAAGATGTACATTGTAAGACTCTGTGGTTGGTATGGCTGATATATGTACAATAGGTTTAAAATTAGATCTCTCTATTGTTCTAAAAAAAAACAATTACAAGAGTGTCAGTCCCATCTCTTCTTTCGTAGTATTTATAAAACAAATGAATGGTCAATATTTATATATTTCTTTTTAGTTCTACACTGTGAACTCAATATTTTGGACTGCAAGATACATAGTAAACAAACCAAGCATGGCACAGTCCCTGTTAGTTATAAAACTTAAGATATATAGTTTTGTTTATTGTAATATAGTTCAAATCGTCTCAGAGATATAGCTCTAGAACCGCATTCATTAAAACAAAATGGCCACCAGTCAGCCATTTTGAATCAGATTTGAAAAAAAAAATGACTTGCATCAGGGACCCATAATGTTATATGTATGTACCAAGTTTGAACAAAATCCAACCATAAACGACCAGAATGCCAGAAATGTTTGATTTTTGATGATTTTTTAGCAAAAAAATGGCCATCGCTTGGCCATTTTGCATCAGATAGTCAAACAAATAAATCTTTATATCTATGACATGATCAATAATGAATATAAACAATTTGAATATAATCAGTCAAAGCATGGCAGAGATATGGCTCAAGAAGCCCATTCATTAAAACAAAATGGCCACCATTCCACCACTTTGAATAGGATCATCAAACCAATGAATCTGTATATCTATGACATGATCTATAAGGAATATATAAAATTTGAACATAATCAGTCAAAGCATGGAAATATGAAATATGCCTCTCGAAGCCCATTCATTAAAACAAAACGCCGCCAGTCGGCCATTTTAAATCTGATCTGAAAAACAAAATGATATGCATCAAGGTCCCATAATGACCAACAAGTTTGGACAAAATCTATCAATAAATACTTTTGATGATTTTTCAGCACAAAATTGGCCACCATTCGGCCATCTTGAATCAAACAAGTTGATGTGCATATGTATTAATAATATATATGATGTATGTGTGTAGTTTGAATGTAATCAGCCTAGGTATGTCTAAGGTATAGGTCTGAACACACACACATAGACACTTGGACACACAGAGGTCAATCCATAAGTCTCCGGTTTCAGACTGCGTTCGAACGGAAACCAATAAAAGCATGGATTGGATCGCAAGACTGATCATCTTTCAATGACCCACATGATGTACTAAAACAAAATTGTCTGTGTATCAAGTATGGATGCAAAAGACTATGAATTCGAGATATATTGGTAAGCAACTTGGAGATAACACATACAATTATAGGAGGCTATGCTGTGGTCAAATATGGTCACCAGCCGGACATTTCAAATCTCATTAGGAAAACAAATCGAAAGCATATATTCATCATTTATCAAATAAGTACAAAGTTTAGAAAAAAAAATATATATATTCATGAACATGAGAAAATGTGATGGACAAAAAGAAAAATGATGGGCCAAGCAGAACTCAATCCATAAGCCTCCCAAACTGTGCCCACACGATTCAACGCTAGAAATGTACAGTATTTCTAAGCTGTCAGGATTAATGATGAAGGTACATGGTGAATACATGTATCCTGTATTTGCTCTATTATTTTGACCAGATACACAACTGACAGAGCAAATACAGTATCAAAACTCAAATATACAACTTATTACCGGTAGATGAGTAATTTTTTTATTAATTCCAAGTGCCATATACCGTATGTGCTCTACGGGTAGCATATACACTTATGTACACTAGTGTGGCTGTGGTACATAGCAACTGGATTTTATTGTAGATGCATTTCTAATAGAACACAGGGATTTTTTTAAACAAGGGAACAGGGGTGCAACGCCCTCATGCCATGGCCATGCGCCCCCTTACCCTGGAAAGCAGATCCTCTGGCAACCATAAAATTCTGATTGACCAGGGATCACATGTGGCCACAGTCTTCAACTGTGACCTGTCTGATAGTAATTTTGGCCCCAAGGAAGCCATAGAATGCTCCATTTTAACTACCACACCCTTGTAGGGAGAACCCTATCTCCCCCACTTGGTGGCGCCGCTGAATTGCAGTGCTCCTTTTTGCAGTTTTTTCTAGAACAACCCCTGGAACAAATATGCATATGGTAACAGTTTTCGCACCTTTTATCCTTTTCACCACCTGTTCCCTCTTTTCATCACAAAATAATCCAATTCATGGTCTGCACTTTTCTTCAGAAGATTGGGACAAAAATAGCCAAATTTTTTTTAAAAATTGCCTCAAATTGAGATGCTGAGTTGTTCGAGTTACGAACAATGAGTTATGAACATCAAGGTACGAAAACATCCAGTTACAATAATGGTCACACCCCTATTTTAAAAACCATGCCCAAAAAAAAATTGTATATTGCCCGAAGTTCTGTTAACTGTTAATTGAACATTGAGTTTCAATTTGGGCGTGGCTTCTCAAATGTGTGCATGGTTTCTTAGACATGAGCGTGGTCATTTTTGTAACTCAATGTTTTCATAACTTGATGTCCATAACTCCAACAATTCAGCATCTCTCCGAATTTCGTTTATTGGTTCCAAAATTAATGTTCATTTCCGGAAATATTGAAAAATATAAGAAAAAAGTGCAGAAAAATTGTCTGTTCTGCCGTACACAAGTATACCGTACATACCTAGCAGTAAGTGCTGCATTATGTACAGTTGTACTCTGTGTGACTGCCGCTACTCTACCCATACCCATACCATCAGTACCTAAATCATACACTTGTATTGTTCCTTTCTCTGATCTAGTGTATAGTATATTACGTGTATTATCAACAGATATCTGCACTACTGGATCTGAAAATAATTACAGAAATAATGAACATCTTTAAATTTATTATTATGTTTGTATATATCTTCTATGTTTACACAACAGCATTCTATCGAAGCCGAACTACAGTTCCTCTCACCAATTACCAGGAGATTATTTCCAATGTACTGTTTGGGCAGAGTTCAAACCAGTTCAGAATGGAACGGCACCTTTAATTACTTAGCATGAAAACAACATGGCTGCAAACAATTTTGGTGTTGTGCCGAGGTGTTTGTTGTTTCTTTACATAGCATGTTGCATGTCAGATAACGTCTATGCAGAATAAACTCTCCTTGAGAAACAGATACGCTCAAAGAAGACGAACAGGGATATAGCGAATGATTATTGCCTAATGTTGCTGTCGACTAGCTCCTATTTTTGCAATCATGAGCGCTGGCATTCATATAATATTTACTAGTGTTGATTGTCAAATATAAACCAAAATATAGACAACTTACCGTCTTCAGAAAAAGTAAAATTGAGAAATGATGGCACAAGAAATGACAATTTACTCGTTGAATGATTTATTTTTCTACATTTTCGGCTGAACCAACCATCTTCAGCCTGAAGAGAAAAGACAAAAATAATGTGCACATCAATTAGAAAAAATATGGTACACTGTACCTGTTTTTTTTATAACTCTGATGAATTCTGGGATACATTCAATAACACAATCATTCTATATATAGTAATAGGACAATTTTAATACAACTTTTTTGAGATCTTTTAGTTATGGAACACCTCATAAGATATACTTTTTGACTTGTAAAAACAGCGAAACATCCACTGTCATATAATTTTTCCCAAGTTTGTTACTATTTCACTATTTGTTGTGTTTCAGGACCTGAGTTCAAATAAGCATACATTCCCTCACCTGGTACAATAGTTCATAAAGGCAGCCATCTTTGCCCGCCATAAATATTCTTCCTTTCTCAGTACCAACAACCTCCAACATGAAGACGTTATCAGTTGGTATTGAAAACAGTGGTTCTGGTAATAGATGCATTTCACCAAGACTGTACTCATCCATTGTACCTATCAAAGAAAACAGGATTTAAGTAGCAGTATCAAAGTAGGAATTTATAGATTTTTAGTAAGAACTGATAGATTAACCAGTTGCATGTCAACCTTCTACTTATGTTTGACTTACTTTATCATTGTAAAACAGTATCATGTAAACTAGGGAAATTGACATGTCATACCCCAAGAAATGTATGCCACATGTGAAACCTGACATTATAGTAACGTCCAATACACAATACAGTGATGTCACATTTAGTGTGTAAGATTACATAGTTTATTGACATTGCAAGTTTAGATACATGATTGTATTATAATTATATTATAATCTTTCAGAAAAACAACACTACTCATTTACCGTTTATCAATTTTATTCTTAAATTGGATTTGGTTGATAATTTTGTATCACAGATCAAAACAAAATCATTATTTAAATAACAGAAACTATTGTTTATTGAATCAATCTTAACCCTTTGACGCCTTTGAAAAACCTTTTGATCGCCAAAGTCAATTTCAAAATTGCAAAATTTTCAAATTTTTCTATCAAAAACTAAAAGCAGTGTTACATTTTGTCTGTTTGGTCTAAAATTAAAATTGAATTCAGAGAAATACCAGCAAAAGCTAACAAATACACCTGAATCTAAGCAAAAGAAAATTTGGAATTCAAAGGGTTAAATATACTCTAAATATTCACTAAAAAAGGCATGATTCATATTTGTAAAAAATAAATTTACAAGAACAGTTGGATAGCTGAAAACAGTCAACCGTGGGCATAGCACAGGAACTTTTACTTGAATACAATTCTTTTGCTAACAGATGTCCTTTCCTGGGAAAGTGAACAGAAAGGTTTAATTTGATAAACAATGTAAATCAATTTTTTGTGTTTATGTTTGGAAGAGGACAACTCACCATGTTGTGGTTTGCTGAAACTGACACCAAGTAAAACTATATCCACTGGCGTTGTTAAACATAATAAATATCTAATATGGCTTTGAAATATCCCAGGTTTAGGTTTGACTAAGCCAACGCTAAGGACAGTCTCGTTTAATCCATCAAAGTAGGCCAAGTCGCTTCTGTAAAAATAAAGAAGATATAATATTCTGTGAGTAAGTGTGTATTTAGTTTTCTCAACCAGCATCACACACTTTCACAAATCGCAGTACAATGGGTCTGTTCAGTTTGATAGTGTGATAACTTCAGAAAAATCCAAGATCAAAACATCAGGAGTTAAATACTCAATATTCATATTTAAACATTCATTGCATTGGATTCCAGCTAATAATTTACGAAACAAATGATGCAAAATTACCTGCTGGCAGTTTTTGATTTATGCAAATGTTTTGTTTGTCTTTTTTACCCATGAAGCAATGCATAAATCAGCATAAAAATATGTTTGTATTCAATATACTGAGAATGGCTAATGAACAACCACTCAAATCAACTGTTAATGGAATTTTAGTTTCAAACAATAACAATAAAAATGTTCACACCAAAATTGAAAAACAATTTGATGTAATGTACACATACAATGAAAAGATAACATACCCATCCTCATAACTCCAGACAAATATATCACTATCAATAGTTAACCATGCACGTCTGATATCAGAAAATATACCCATCATACAGTTACACTGCATATCTGTAAATGTCTATGAAGGAAATAAAACTACTAAAACTATTTCATTAAAATGATGTCATGTACACTAACAATGAACACAGGCAGAGATTGCATCATCATTATCAAGAAGAGAGTCAGGATGAGAAAATGAAAAAAGAATTGACAATGTTTTGTGAACAAAACTTAGAGTGTTAATTAATTTAAAGGATAACATTTTTTTTGAACATCGTGAATTATAAAGATATCCCCCTGGTATATTTAATAATAAGTTTTAATGGTATACATGTGTTTGGCGAAAATATTTAATGTTTGTTTGTTTACAGAAAATTTGAAAGCATAATATCCCTAGAGTATTTGAACAATAAGAGTACTATCTTCTTGGTTACAAGCTGCACAATCTCCCTGGTTACCAGCTGCACTATCTCCTTGGTTACCAGCATCACAAATGCCAAGTTCATAAATATGGTAAATCACTTAATAAACATTTCATGGATTCTACAAAGTAACAGCAGTTCAAATTCCTTACACCTGCACTTTTAATCACACTTCCCCATCAAAATGATTTTTTTAGAAAAAAAAATTTATTGGTATGTTATTGTACTGTTACTTAATTTCTAAGCCAATACCAGGAGAGAATACTGTAAAAATAACTACAGCAACAACAACCAGTGTTTGCCACTAATGTCAAAATATTGATGGCTTTACATGGTCTGCAAGTTGAAAAGATGTTGAACCTGCTCGAGCATTACTGGCTTAAAAGCAAAATATATGATCACAAAATAAAAATGGAAAAATGCACTCTGAGGTATATGTAGTCTTAATGACCCCACAGAGAAATTTGTAGCCATGAATATTCTTACAGTAATCAAAAACCCAAGGTGCAGGGCCAGCACGCTCTTATACTTAACAGCTATAGTGTGAGTTTTAAGCTGCGGACCCAGGGTTTGTCTTAGTTTCAAATACTGGTACTTCATTCCATGATAAACTAATACTACATACTAGTATACCATCAAATGTATGCAATTAACTAAATCTTATCTCATGTGTATCAATTTTCTACTTTAAAAATTCAGTCTAAAAGCCAGCACTGAAAGGATACGACCAAACTGTTCCACAAGTTCATTAGGCAATGGAACTTTTTTAACTTGACTGATCAATGGCAGCTGCCCAAGACCTATTGCTGGTGAAGTGAGTGCTGGGTAATCCAACTCACTGGTACCACTGGTCGAGGCATGCCCTGCAGTGAAAAAAAAGTTATGAAATAAAACTAATTGCAGCAAGCAGTAATGTACAAGTAGCTCTGGATTTCACTGTAGTTACAGGAAGTATTAAAATTTAGGCAGCAAACGGGAGTGAAAAGCCTTGATTTGATTTAAAATACGCATAATGAACAAAAGAAAAGTTTACAAAACAAAATTGTCTGTATTCCAATGTGATAACAAAAAATACTCATTTTAATGTAATGTGCATTGACTAATTATGTTGGTTATAAAAATAGATCAAGTTTCAAAGAAAAACAATGTCGCATACGACTTATTTACCACTTCTGTGTCACTGAGAATGTTCTAGAACCGTACTGTGTCTGGGTGGAATATTCTATATTTTTTTTAGAAACTGGTTGAATAGGTAATAGAACACTGTAGGAGGCAATGGAAGGTAATGGAACATTCTAGAAATTTGTAGTAAGTTCAAGACTCATTATGTATGCTGATGTAATGGTCTATTTATAGACAGTGCGGGTATATATAGGGGAGTTGTTCAGCACTGAGATCAGATCGGAGATCTCGTTGAATTGTATTGGAGTTTAAGTATCAAGTTATTGGAGTAGTGGAGTTTTACCGCGTTATTGTACTTGATGTTTGCAGAGTATACTAATACCAGTACCAGTTGAAACCTCATCTGTTGGCTCCGTATTTGTATTTTATCATTGCCGCCAGGGAAGTCTTTCTGTTACTGTTGTCATTTTGGTATTTGAACCATCACACCTGTACTATACCAATTACGGTAATATTACGTTGCATGTGACAAACAAATACCAAATTCGGTAATTCAGTCATACTATTTTACTGGCAAATAACTTGTATTTGAGGTGTTACAAACATTAATTATTATCAGTCATGTTTATAATACCATGCAAAAAATCAATTCTTTGGTTTGTCAAATTTATTAATTAATCATTTGCATACATAATTTTGGCATTTATTTGGCGAAAAATAGCATTTAAAAAAAAAAACAGTATTGAAGAAGCATTAAACACTTTTGGTGATCTAGTCATTAAATTTTTTCACAGTTTTCGATTCTTCCCAATAAATAATGTACATGTCTGTCCAAATTAGTTTTGGAACCTGTCATTTGTCAAAAGGAACGTTGAAACACTAATTGTAGCTGACCTGATTGACCAACATTCATCAGGTAAAATCATTTTTAGTTTGGCCCAGTATGGTAACTGGTCTATGCTTTCATCCCCAAACAAAATTACCTCACAGAAAATTACAAACAAACACTTCGGTACAAAGGAACAGAGAACTACAGATCTGCAATTTCCAGTAAAACAATACTTTCAATGCTTAGGACAAAAAAAGTTTACTTACCATGATGTACAACTTTGAGTAGTTCAGAGAACTCTGGATAAGCCTTGTCTTGTTGTAGGTGAATATCAACCTGCCTTGCGGCATTTTCTAATACCTCCTGCGTATTCGCCATAGTCGTCATCATCTAGAAATTCAAGAATCATATAATTGTGAATTAACTGTTGATTGCTAGAGGGTTGGTATTACTGTGTGTAATGTTAAATAGCTTTGGATGATTAAAGGGACAATTATGTACATGTACAATCATCCGGTATTCCAACAAGTGTGATGTCATCATGGACAAGTGAATCCTATATAGGTTGCTGCACTTGTTCATGTTTTGTGCATATGCAGCAACTGCTAAGAAAGAAACAGTCATTCACACCAGATAATAAAATAATGGAACTGTTCACAGCTCTTAGTCATCTCTCATATTCAAGAATTATCGTAAAATTCCTAATTGAGGCCGCGGCTTTAATTAAAATTCATTTTTACGGTGGACGAATTCAGATGCGTAAAGTCTTGGTGCGGCTTTAATTAGAGCATTCACTTCGGTAACAGTGGGAAATTTTTTCAAAAAACAAAGGCCAGAAGGGATAATGATATGCTAATGAGATGCACGACACTCGATTGCAACTTTGTTGCAATTATAAGCGCACTCTCGGATTTTTACACACAGACAAAGTTGTACACAAACGAAATTTCGCACTGTATAACATACTGCACAATAAATAATATCTACAAATAGATTTGTATGCATTTGCAGATTACAGTACTGTATACTACAATCTCTTGAATAGAGACTAATTCGTTAGCACTGGTATAGGTCACAACTGAGAGACAGCAGTCTGACACAGTCGATTGCGTTCGACTACTGGCATGTTCAACTTCCGGCAGAGTGACTGTACATTCCATGTTTAATTTAGACATCGGGGAAATTAAAATAAAAAAAGTCAATCAAAAAAAATGTTCTCATGATAACAAAAAAAATACTCAGTATATTATTTAATGTAATATATATTTATTTTCTCATTTTTTTTTTGATAACGAAAAGTATATTCTAAAAGAAGTAAAAACAAAAACGAATGCATTCTTAGTAGCAAATGATCACGGTAACGGTCATGCTGCGTTTCACTCAAGTGAATAACTTGCTTGTTTTCGAAGTGTTACAATTGCTGATTATTACTCAGTAGTGATTACAATAACGTAAAAAAATAAAAATTTGTTGAATTGTTGTGAAAATTCCTGGGATCAAAACTTGTCAATTTCAACATGAAACAATGTCTCAAGTTAGGGGTGTGGCTTCTATTAAAGCTGCGGCCTCAAATATGATTTTTACGGTAATGCCACACTGATAGGATGATATGTGATCGCCTACAGGGCAGGCAAAGCATACTTTAAAGTCGTGCAAGAAAACATCATGGCGGAAATGTCTTTGAAATGAGAGTTTGCACATGATTATGGTTCTAGTTACCTTGGTAGATCAAACACAATCGACAACAAAGATAATGATAATGCCCACAGACCCTAATAACTTTTCCACATCATAAACTTTGATGGTACATGATTATTATTGTAATAAAATGTGCATATTTTTTTTTATCTTTTCTGTTTCTTCATTGTAAACATGTTGTTGATATCAATGAGGAAGCAACTACTAGTAATTTTGCAAATTTATTTCAATTTATGAGAGCAATCTTAATGTAAAATGAAGAATTTGAGATTTTGTCTAAACAGATCATGTTTAAGGAACTGTTGAAAACTTAGTAATTTAAGTTATTTGTTAAATGTTTCTTGTTTTATTTATTATTGTTGTCTGTAACAGTGAATGTTTTTTTGGTTATAATTTTTTTAATTATTTTTGGTCAAATATTTTGTTCTACGTACAAGATACAACATAGAGATCGTATCTGTATCCTAACCGGGGTCAATAACGCAGAGACATTGGTTGGGATAGGGGTGTTGGGTTATGTAAATTTGGGTTTCGTATGTTTTACTATATACTAGTAATTATCATTTACACCACAGTCTTATTACAGCAGGCACAAGATATTTACATACACCTAACTCCTGTACACGGTAGGTAATTACTGAGGGACTTTGCAACATCCCCAGACACTTTCCTAGACACTCCAATGATCGTCGTAGACGCAATAAAGTTACATACCCGCTTGCGTGACAGTTAATCGAAACACAGGACGCTGTATGCCTTTGATGTGTGGCCACAAGAAACAAGGGGGTAGTTGGAATATTCTATTGTTTTGTAAGTACAAAAATCATTGCTGTGTAACACTTGGGAGAAATATAATATGAACATAAAACTGGGAATGAATATTAAGAAATGATAAATGTAAATTCTTGATTGGTAGTTTGTTGGGATGTTGTCAATGGATTTATATTAATAATATTAGCGTTGTGAGCCTTGAGTGTTCCGTTCAATTTTTCGCATAATAGCTGGTACCATTGCTAGTTTGCCTGAATTCTCTAAGCCAAGTCTACGTCACAAACTGGTCAAAATCCCCCAAACATTGCCAGCAACCAATCCATCCAACCAATGCGACAGAAATGCCACACAATCCCTTGAACCTCTGCCCTCGCTAGTCCAACTCAGTACACGTTGTAATTAGTTTGCAAACACGCTGTACAATGTCACAGTTAATCGGCTTACGTGTTTCGGCTGTATTCGGAAGCTTCACGAAGATTCTCAACGCACTGCGCATGCCCAAACAGATAACAATAATACAAAATGCAGCGAAAGACGTACGCTGAGTGTACTCAACGCCCAAAATCTATTACAACAAAAGGCACGATTTTCAACATCTGCACAGTTCTGCACACCAATGAAAAATGACTCGTCAAAACATCTTGTTATAATCTTATCATGTATCTTTAAATTTCACTGCGGAAATTTGCGGGATTTTTTCAATCAATGTCCAAAGTTGGACGACTATTGCGACGAAAAATATCAGAAAAGAAGTAAGCACACACCTTGGTACACATTTCCGGCATCTACAAGTGTGAAATGACCTTTGTGATCCGATAAAGGTCATTGCACATGTACAATTCTTTTATTTATGGTTTGCGCATTCAATTTTATAGACGATGATTAAACAGAATTTATTTTTGTCAGTTCTACTCGTGTTTTCTTGTGTAAATAAGCGGCTATTATCATGTAGATAAAACGATTTCTAAACAAAAACAATAAGTTAACAATAAGCTTTGACATAATAGCAATAATTGTTTAAAATCAGAAACTGCATTCATAACTAAACTGTTCTCACAATTTCATTATATGTTAGGGGCGTTTTTAAATATTTGTATCAACTAGGTTTATTATTTTCGCGAAACATTCAAAATAGAATTTATTAAATGAATTCGCATATGTATGCATGAAATAATAAAGTGTCCGATATCAACAATGAGAAAAACATGATTGTTTGATGAATGTTTGACTGGACGCTTACACGTTGTAATAGTTGAACCCATCTGAAACCCTGCCCGTTGTTTTGATTAACTATCAAGTAGGCGTGTATGTAACTTTATTGCGTTTACAACGGTCACTGATGTTGCAAAGTCCCTCGGTAATTACCTACCGGGTGCGGGAGTTAGATGTATGTAAATTATATTGCGCTCGCTGTAACTTCTCGTGGATCCCTTGAACCGGAAGTTCGCAGGATGATAACACAGCATCAACATTACACTCAAACCAAAGAAGCTGTTCGAATATACTCCTACTTTACCTTGGAATTGAACTTGTCGCCGATCCCAATAGCAATATAAACAATAACTTCAATAAAATGTGTGAATCGTTCGAATGTCAAAAACCTTGCTCTGCCATGGACGGCGCCATATTGTGCGCACAAGCAAACGCGCCAAATCAGTACTGCGCAAGTTCAGAGGTTACAATTTGTTTTCAAACACATGGAGAACTTGGTGGATTTATATTGTTTATAATTTATTGGTTTCTATTAAAATTGAAGACTGGAGTAATATATTCCGCCTGAGTACTAGTAGTACAAATGTTGAAAATCATTAACATTGACATGCAGGCAGAATTTGTCCAATGTTGCATGTACCCAATACCCTGGGCATGCACCAACCATTTGCCTTAGGGGCGGACCATTTGATATCCTGGGGGCCAGGAAGATTTTGCGGAAACAAAATTCTATGACAATGCTTGAAAAAAAATCCTACACTATATGCATGTACAAAAAAATCTGAAACTTTCAGACCCCCTGGAAAAAAATCAAGACAAGGCAGGACAAAAAATAAAATGTTTAAAGAATGATTTTTATTGATCCTTTCCCTCAACAATTTCATCAACTATGTTGTTTAACAGATCTTTCACAATGGCTTTCTGCTGTATTTCTGTATAAACTGTTTCTAACAATGCATTTATTATCGATGGGGGTGGTGGATTGACGAATACCTCACCGACTGAGGGCAGTATTGCATTAGCTAACTAAATACGTAACAGATTAGACTTGCTTGCTCATTTCGCGTTCACCCCTCGTTTACGCAATTTATATTTATTTTTCAAGAATTTTTCATCGGAATCGCAACAGACGAAGAAAGCCTATGTCGATGCAGCACTCAAATTTATCCGTAATTGGATTATTCATTAGTGTGATGGTGCTGTTTTGGGTTCTATGTTGAACCCTTCATCAGTCGGAATAATACTTGACCAAATCGTTCGATTTATTTAGCTTTCAGAATATTCGACGTACTTTCATTACACAATTTAGTTAAAATGGAAAGTAATTCTTCGTCGTTTTGTTAGTACGTAGAATAAAGAAGAGTAGAATAGAACTTGTAAATTTATCTTTCAAGTTAGTAGTACGAAATGCAATAAGGAGAGGATTCGGAAAAATGTTACTGAGTAACTGATCATTCCAGTTTTTTTAAAAGGGCTCTTTTGAGCATAGACCCTTGTGTATAATGGTTGAGTGTAGTTGTGAATATTGTTTGCCCTTCATTATTAGGCATTGATTCACGTAAATGTGAGATACGATTGTCATGTTCATTATTATATAAATTGAAGAGTATCTTTTCGATATCATTACGTTTCAAGTTGGTGTGCGTGTTCACGTCTACTATATTCATATCATGGAGTATTCAAATGTGAGCCGGTATTTGTTATGAAGCATATTAGCTTCCTGAACAAATTTGTGTAATTCAGGTACGGTACCTTTGAATACCATGCAGATGTCATCAAGAAAACGATAACAAATTTTAATATATCGAGCACCACGTAGTAAAATTCTATTTTCCAGTAGGTGGAATGTAATGTCAGCAATATCAAGTGAAGATGGTGATCCCATGCTAACTCCACATGTTTGGGTATAATATTCATCAGGTGCAGTCAACGAAGCTGTTCGTGCAAAAAGGTGTTCGCGAACGTTTTTCTGTGGGCAGGCAAAATTTAATTTAATCAGTGGGAGGGAGAATAATATGACTTAATATTGTGGGGAGTGGGTGTGGGTAATGCATTTTTGGAAGTGGGAAGGCAGAATTGTTAACATATGGTGGGCAGAAAATGATAACTATCAGTGGGTAAAGAAGAACTTGTGGTTACAATATCGGGAGGGAGAATATAGAGATAATACCCGTAGAATACAGATGAATCGTCAGGTTGCCAGATTGGGTCAAGCGAGGTCAGTTGTGTCTTTGATATGATGAACGCCACCAAACAGCGAAGAGTTCAGTGCGACGAAGAAGCCGACAGGATATCATTCGTCCATCAGTGATCAATCGAGTTTTATGTTTGTTGATATTAGTTTCTTTTGTTGATAAAACAACGTCTGCCCTTATATAGGAAACACGTGGGTGTGAGCACGCCAATTTGACAACATTATGATTAGATGTTGACAAAAAGTATTTAAATTCAAAATAATAATTAGCAAAAACAAAACAAAGCCCGCACACTACTTGAGGTTTAATGAAATATGCTGAGTCATGGCTGAGGTATGCTCGAGTATGGTTTGAATCTACACATAAAACATCAAGTTGAAGAATTAACTGCATGTAGGATTTAAGTAGGTTGAGCTCTTGTACAATGAATTTCGAAGATGTGTAAGAACAGGTGGCGAGAGGGCTCTGAAGACCACTACCCAGTGGGAGGGCATTTTTTTGCAGGCACTAGTGGGAGGGGAGGTAGTGAGAGGGGGTGATGGGTGGGGAGAAGGCAGCGGGAACCTAGATGCAGTGGGAGGGCATTTTTTTTGACGTTAGTGGGAGGGGAATTACGAACAGCTTAACCCCTCCCCTCCAAATTTAAAAACGTGTCAAATATCGATAAAAAGTATGTACATGATGGACAATTATTAATAATGACGGTTTTGGAAAATTTGGCCGTTGGCTGCACCTGATTCATTATTAAACTCGAATGCATTTCTTTTCAGAATGATTTTAAGGAGTTTAATTATATATTCCAAAGGTAGTGTTTTCAAAGGACTATCATTGTGATAGTAATTCGATTGCATTGCATTGCATTAGCGGCTGCTCGCATCGCTTCTTCGTGAACAGTATTAGTAAACATCGATACGACATCCATGGTTACTAGGACGTTATTTTCAGATACTTGTATTTTTTCGATTTTGTTAATAAAATCAGTCGTATATTTGATGTATGTATGTTGCCTTTTAACGATTGGAATTAAATAGTGGTCAATCAATTCTGATATTTTCTCTGTCGAAAAATTCCGAATAAAATTTGAGATCAACTGAACTTGATCAGCCAACTGTTTATTTTCTAGCCAGTTTTGCATTGCATTTCTTTATTCGTTTGCATCTTGCAATGTGTTTCTTACGTGAGAAGTGTCTATTACGTTTTGTGTTATTGATTGTATGGTCCATAGTTACTGTAATAACAGTAGTACTCTTTTGGGAGGATGTGGTGGCCCTGAAAAAGACCGTTTGGTTTGTGTGCCAAAGCACTGGCTTATTTGAGGCTAGAATTGCGTTTCCTGCCATTCGGGGCGGGGGGGGGGCTGCACCATTTTCCACGATTGTTTGAGGAATTGCCTTAGTTTTTCAACAGCCAGAGCTTGATGTTCCTCTCCAGCCAGGCGTTTGATACGCTTTCTTCTCCTTTACCAGAATGGTCTGGAATTTTTTCAGGTGGGTCGGTAAATAAATGTCAAGTAGTTTAGTGTACTGTTTAGAAGCCTGGTTTGGACGATCGTGGTTTGAAAGAGATAATACATTCAGGAGGTGGACTGATAGCAAAACCCTTTCATGATGTTAAAGAGGGCTATTATCGCTTTACTTAAAGCGGGAGGGTCGTCACCTGCGCATTGGCGGAAATTGAGTCCCAACACATGCTAAAACGCAAAGGCTCATGGGTAGACGTTTGTTTGTAAACAATGACACGCTATGGCTATCTGGCGCATGTGCAGGTGATGACTCCACTGTTTAAAATACTGAAAAAAATAAAAACAACTGTTGAGTGCAAAAAAAAAAAAAAAAAAATTAGAGACAAGGTCTGCTGAAAAAAAAATTCCATATCAGATGGGGGAAAAAAAGTAGGCTTCATTGCAATCTTCCTGCCCCCCAGGATATCAAATGGTCCACTCCTTAGTCAGAAAATTCAAATATATTTATTGTGTACCATCAAATAAGTGCACACCAAATTTTTGTTTCACTTATTTTAATGGCCACTGCAAAATTTGTGTGGTGTTGTATGTTTTAGCAAAAAACAAACAAGCAGCCGGAAGTTGGTTATGCACATTTCGTAAGCAATCAGTACCACAGTACATGAAATAATTTGTGTGTGAAGAGAGAATTGGAAGGCATGGATTTGATGTAGGAGATATTTATAACACAATTAAATATAGTACCATATTCAATTGAACAGAAGAGAACATAAATCTCTACTTTATAAGATGCACAACGTGTAAGTCATCTTAAGTTCACAACATGTTTTACTATAAATGACAAAAATAGTGATCTGAGGATATTGTCATGAAATGAATAAATCTGATAGAGGCCCACATACACTGGTAAATAGAGTATGGAGTCAGTTATGGTTCAGTGAACACCTCATCTTTGTCACTTCTAAACTAGTTTTACAAGTAAATCAACTTTTTATTTTAGTACTTCAGATATCAGTGACATATTGAACAATAAAGTAAAAATTAAACTGCCAAAAATGACAATTTATAAACACAAGAAGCATGGCTACTGTAAATTACTTTATTTCACAGTACTTTATTCAAAGAAGTATTTTACAATGCAGATCAGACAAGTTAGGTGTCCACAATTTAAAGAATAATTTGTATAGTTTCCAAATCAAATAATGAACCATACCTTCACAGAAGTTGTAAATCCCAAAAATGAATCTGAATCAGTCACACTGGTACTGGCAAGATTGGAAAAAATTAAGTAACGTAATACATCAAAATTGACAGTTTACCATTTAAAACTAGTTTAATAGTTTTGGCTAAAATTTCACTAAAAAATATAAGGCTTAGTTTTTCCGGTAAAAATAAACTAAAATGCATGCATGCCATCTCTTGCAAAAAGTTTTTTTTTTTTTTTTTCCAAAATAGAAAGAATAACATTTGTAGGTACTCATACGGATCTGCACAATGATACAGACTGTAAATGTGGTGTGAAACCTACAAATACTTCGCATACAGAAATAACAATTCGGAGACTAGAATATACAATACAAATATTGCTTTTTTTATTCCATATACTTCATTTAATCTTTAAGGTTCTGATACAATAAATTACAATTACAATGGTGGAAACGCAGACATGTATCAGTATACAACCTCTGAAAAATGTATGTCTATCTCTTATCTGTAACAATAATTTCTCCAAGAGATGTACATTCTAATACTTGATTAAAAACCATAAAAGTGCTAGTGTGACAAAAATTAGTTTTTACCTGGCCACATCTGTAATATTCCAATTTAACAGTCAATCATTAAATAATTCTGATTACACAATGTCAACTTGTAAATTATATGGCAGAAATTTTGCGCACCATTAAACTCGTTCAATCTATTTTTAAACAATGTTGCAGTATGTCAGAATTCTGCAAATAGATCAACCATAACTTTTTAATTTCACTTTTATTACATTTGGCACCTATCAATCTACGCTAATAAACCACTTAAATATGCTCATTTTTTTTAAGAATAATTTGTTTCATTTCATTATTAAGCTTTCCACAGCCTAGAGTAAATTCAGTTTCCCAGATATCACAATATGTTTGTTATAAGTACAGAGTGTAAAAACAGAATCTATATTGCAGAAGACGGATGTCACATCTCACCTACACATCTCGATAACAAAGATATAGATCTATCACTAAAATACACCAGTAACTCTCTTGAAGGTAAACTTTCAATTTATTATATACATTACTGGCAAGGTATTTATATAATCACACAAACTAAAACTTGCTGATAAAAAATTCTAGAAGAGAACACTAAAAGAAAAGTGAACTAAACTAAAAAGAAACTCCTATAACCTGTACACATTGGAAGTGCTGATATAGATTTCCATACAACCAACTTTAATGCGCCTAAGCTTTGAAATGAAGTATCTATGTACATTTTCACAATTTTTGTGTTAAGAAGGACGCAAGGAATCTATACATATATGAATATGTAAATAATATAATTATAATGTTAATTGTAGATATGTAAACTGTGTCATCCCATGAAAATATACAACAACACAGGTAGCTCTATAACACAAAACACATGCCAAGAAAAGAATGAAAACAAAAAATGAAATTCTGATGAAATCTTCAATATGTGTGGCTTTGGGTGGAAGATGTGGGACAGACACATAAATATACAGAGAGTGAATTATAAAAGGAATATGAATAAAAGTTCAGGAATGTGAATACTTATTTCGATATGCAGCAGTTTCTAACTGTTTCACCCATTCACAACTTTGAACCACATTCTCCATATTGATGCCATGCTACAGAAGTTTAAAAAGCAGGACGTAAACTGGAATTCATGTATTAATTGTATCTATTTCAGAGTTTGAGAAGGGTTGTTTTCTCCATCCAGTTAAAATACAGTTGATAGAGAGCAAAGAATAGTGAACTTATCCAAGCACAGATTATTTATTCACCTTCGCTGTCTTCCACAGCTCTCAACTCAGGTTGGATGGTTTCAATGGGATTAGATGGCGGTTCCAGTGGACTACCCTCGGAATTCTGTTTCTGGAGGAATTGAATCACCTCTTCCCATGCTGAGAGTGTCTGAGAAGAAAAAACGATTGTCTCACTGTAAGAACATCAGTTAATAATGAAGTATGTTAATATGAAAGAATAACAATTAATGTGTTAATGAGTCGATTGGTCATGTTTTGCTGATATTTTAAGTTGATTGAGAGTTATCTAAGTTTGAACTATTAGAAGAAAGTGAAAACGAGAAAAAGCATGGACAGGTCTTTGATAGTTTTATTAAGTTTGAATATTACTCTTATGTCATAAAAGTATATTTCATCACACAAAGTAAAGTCTATGTAAGGCCAAAAAAAAAACTTATGTTGTGCTCAAGTCGGAAAATTGGGTTGGTCGGTCGGATTTTTTTTCCAGAGATATACAGATCAACCCAAGGTTCAACGTCGCCACTTATCCCCCGGGGACCAAACAACAGTACGAGATCGTTAATTTTTAGAGAAAACACTTTTTTACTGCTTAAAGTTTTTAATTATTTTGGCCTATTAAAAAACAAAACAAAAAAAAAACGTGACCCAATATTTCATATTTTTCGGTCGGTCGCTGAGGGCAACAAAACAATTTTTTTTAGCCAAATGTCAGAGATCAATTGGTAACCATGAAGACACTTTCAAATGAATCTTGGTTAAGATTTTACTAGTTCTAAGAGGTACCATGAGAAGCACTGCAGGGAAAAAAGGTAGACAATGTTTTCTCTTTCTGCATGATATTACTGTAACATTGTTTGTTCTTCTATATCAAATCTGTGTTTTATTAATAAAGATTTATCCTTAGGATATTCTGATATTTTTTTTTCAAATTCTCCCCCTCTATTTTTAAATGATCAACTCTCAACTACAAGAAAAGCTAATGTTGTAGAACACGACAAAACCGGCGAGACATTTTTATACAATATTTTTGCCAGTTTTCACCAAACATTTCTTTTACGAGTTTTACTAAATTTAGGTCAGGTCCTTTAAGCAGTGCTGAATTATGTGATTTAACAACAACCATCACAGAAAAATGTTGCAACATCAATTACAGTAGAATCTGTATTAGAAACCGCATCCCTGATAGAAGCCGCACACATTCTTTATGAACAATTGAGAACCAAAAAGTCACCATTTCTCATATGTGTAGATGCTCTAATAGAAGCAGCATCCCCTCTGTTGCATTGTACCATTTTAATAGAAACCATGGCTTCTAATACAGATTTTACAGTAGAAAAAATATTCACTCACATTATGATAAAATTGTATTTCTCTGTCTGCAAGACCAATGAAGAGTTCTTTAAAATCTTTTCTTTTGTTTTTATGCCATCTGTCCAAGTCGGCCTTGAGGTCTTCGTTAGCACACTCTGTCTTATCATGTAGAAATTCGACCTGTTTATCTAGCTGTAATGGAAGACTATGTGGTAATTTCACTCAAACCAAAATCATGTTACTTACTACACAGTTTTGTTAGCTCCAGTGTTTAGGCGATTGTACTGAAGGAAAAAAATATAAGTACCATATTTGCTCTAAAATATTTGGTCAAAAATTACCGAAATATTGTAGAAAAATGCTTGCCAAGAAAAATTAAGATTCAATTTTGAGAAACTCAAATCTATTAAAAATAGTTGTATCTTCCAATCTTTTTATACACATAGTACATTATTTTTTGGACCATGCATGTATCATGCATTATACCAGAATTATACCTTCCACCTGCTACAGCACACCATTTCTCTGACCACTAGCTACCCAACTCCACCCACCACAACAACAATTTCTCCCACCACTACCTACCCTAACTACACCCACCACCACAACAACCATTTTTTCCACCACTACTACCCCAACTCCAGCCACACCCACAACCATTTCTCCCACCACTAACTACCCCAACTCCACCCACACCCATTTCTCCCACCACTAACTACCCAACTCCACCCACCACACCCACTTCTCCCACCACTAACTACCAAACTCCACCCACACCCAAAACCATTTCTCCCACCACTAACTACCCTAACTCCACCCACCACAATCATTTCTCCCACAACTAACTAACCTAACTCCACCCACCACTCCTACTTCTGCAACCACTATCGAACTCCACCCACAACCACAACCATTTCTCCCACCACTAACTACCCTAACTCCACCCACCACAATCATTTCTCCCACAACTAACTACCCCAACTCCACCCACACCCATTTCTCCCACCACTAACTACCCCACTCCACCCACCACCACTACTACTATTTCTACTATCATTAACTATCCCACAACAACCCAAACCACCTACCTACTCACCACTAACTACCCCACTCCACCCAAAACCATTTCTCCAACCAATAACTACCCAACTCCATCCACCTCCCACACCACAACCTTAAAAATCCTATAACAGCAAGCAATACATCATCAAAAGCAAAACAACATTTCATGGATGAGTGGTATTTTTAGTGATACACAAATTATGAAAACAGATGCAAATGGTGTGATAGATGAATACTTTCACAAGAAGTATCTATGATTTGTTGAAAATTTAAATAAAGCCCCTTTTCCTAAAAACCAGATTAAAGCAGTGACCTATAAGAAGGACATGCAGATCACATCAATACATCTAGTAACATGCAATGATCAATAAATACAAAGTGGACTCATGTGTGCCATAACTGTACAAAAAAGAAGACATTTTAAAACAGTGATTGCATATTAATGGCAAGATATTGGTTTCTCAAAAACCAGGCAGACATGCTGAGAATGAAGATGAAGTGGTCTTCAGATAAAAAATAATGCAAGAGCTTTTTCTTGTAAGCACTCATGAATAAAATACCTATCTACAGTTTGGTTGCCATCTTGAATATCTTGATAGATGCTGATGAGGTTTAACATGAACAGCTTCTGATATTTAACACATGTGATTATGATCTTAATTAACTATCCCTGAACAAAAAACTCCAAAACCAATATTCTTCAGTGCAAGCAAAGGCTCATGGGATATCGAGGAATTCAAGATGGCAGGAGAGCTGCAAATAGGATTGTTGAAATAGCTTGAGAGGAAGTGGGAGGGATGTATGGGTAATCAGACTATACTACCTCATCAATTGTTTTTTCAAGTTTAAGAGTCTTCTGTTCTTTGACCTCGTCTGGAGTCTTTCCCATCATGGAACCGATGGAATAACTTTGGTCTGATATCTTGACCTGGTTATAAACAATTTATATGGAATGTATATAGATGCGTACACCAGAACTTTCATCACAAGTGAGATATTAGCTAATAATAGTGACTAGTCACTCTGTAGACTGGCCCAATCATGGCAATAAAAATTTATCTGATAATTCATTTAGACCATGTTTGTAGAATCTTCTGTGTTGATGTGAAATTACCACGAATGGTCTGTTCTGCCGCACCCTCTATAGTTGTCACCACGTTTTCCTGGTGATAAATATGACGAGTTGCGCAACATGTAAACTGCCAACCAATAACAAAGGCAGATTTTGGTCTGACCTATTTACTCAACTATAATGCATGTGTGGCCTGACCCGTAGAATCTTTAGTGCAAGTACACGCCTACTTTCCTCTTTTGGAAGTGTTCCACTCAGGGTTTCATAAGGTTACTGCATATCATGAATAAGTAATAACAGTGGATATGCTGTAGAATCGACCAGTCGTGGTAATTTCACATCTGGCTATGATTCAAGAAAAAAAAATTATTTAATTGCCATGGCTAGGCCAGTCTAGTCAATCTGCTAAAAAAGAATTTATTTTGCCCTCGAACATATATGAATTTGTATGACTTTTACACTGCAAATGACAGCCAATCACAAACCCCCACTGATTTGCATGTTTAAGCAACTGAATAAATTTGTTGACTGTGCAAGAAATATGTTTTTTAATATTGTGTTTCTCTTTTGGTAATTCCATCCAGCTGTCTCAGACTATATACATTTAATTACAAGATGATCATATCAACTTCTATATTTAGTAAATATGCAGACAAAACCTAACACTGCTACCATGTTCTTAAACCATTCAAATTCAATCGTCGTTGAGTGTGGTTTTGTTTACAGCCAATTTCAAATGCCTGCACATATGGTTGACCCACAACTCGTTAATAATTCGATCAAACACTGCTACCATGTTCTTAAACCATTCAAATTCAATCATCGTTGAGTGTGGTTTTGTTTACAGCCAATTTCAAATGCCTGCACATATGGTTGAGCCACAACTCGTTAATAATTCGATCAATCAATCGAATCGCTGCATTTTATGCTAGAGTTGCTAGAATCAGTACCGGTACACTAATATAGCAGTCACATGTAACAACATTGCTAGGGTAACGATAGTAATAGAGTTAAAGATGACCTATGATTTTTACTGTGTGTCAATTTAACTTTACCTACTTAGTTACAGATTATGTAAATTAAATCTGATAAAAAATTTGAGATACGTAGTAGCTCTAGTCAGTTTTAATTCTGGTTGCCTGTGTACATTGCTTCTAACTGCCTTACTAGAAATTGGGCTGTAACACAAGATCTGCTATTAGTATGAGATCCGAACACTACTCACATATAAGGTAGATGGTCAATTAGGGATTTCTACCAGTAGCTTAGGCACATTTTAATGAGATTTAATCATTTATATTATAGTGTCACTATGTAGGTAACCAACTGTAACAGCTTGTTTGTGTTATTTTCATCATTTTCCTGATTCACATTTCAAACAGAATTTTTGACTCAATGAATTAAAGTAAGACTAGGGAAATGAAATCAGGGATTAATAATGGATAATAATTAATAAACAAGTAATGATGGTTGTGTAAATTATCAGAGACACAGAATTATGTAAATGAGAAATCATACAAAAATGAATGAAAATTTAAATATGTAATTATTGATGCAAATTATGAATTTTTTTTATAGTGGGCTCTCTTAGCACTGCTAACAATAAGAACCCCTCTCCCCTCCTCCCACAATGTACAGATAAAGAAAATGTGTTTGTTAGCGGCAAAAAAAAAAAGAATCGCCAGTCACTTGGTGCATTGGAAGGTGTTAATACACATGCAAGAATAGTATTTTGTAATTAGCTTTGAATAATCAAGCAAGCAGCAACAAATACTATTCATCAAACAATAAACAGATCAACAACATTTTAACAGTCCCATAGTGGAATACTTTGCATGTATAACATAAATATGATAATGAAATGTAATGATAGACATGTACCACATTTGCTCTATCAGTAAGCTCATGTACATTTTATAAGCTAATGAGATGTAATTATATAATTACTAGATTCAATTATTGCTTCAAATTATTCTGAATATGCTAATGAGATGTACAGATATAATTAGCAGATTATAATATCATTGTCATAAATCAGTCTGAATATGCTAATGAGATGAACACATAATTACTAGATTATATCAGTGCTTCAAATTATACTGAATATGCTAATGAGATGTGCATATATAATTACTAGATTATTAAATTATTGCCACAAATCAGTCTGAATATGCTAATGAGATGAACACATAATTACTAGATTATTAAATCAGTGCTTCAAATTATACTAAATATGCTAATGAGATGCACAGATATAATTAGTAGATTATTAAATCATTGCCACAAATCAGTCTGAATATGCTAATAAGATGAACACATAATTACTAGAATATTAAATCAGTGATTCAAATTATACTAAATATGCTAATGAGATGTACAGATATAATTAGTAGATTATTAAATCATTGCCACAAATTAGTCTGAATATGCTAATAAGATGAACACATGATTACTAGAATATTAAATCATTGCCACAAATCAGTCTGAATATGCTTATGAGATGAACACATGATTAATAGATTATTAAATCATTGCTTCAAATTATACTGAATATGCTAATGAGATGTGCATATATAATTACTAGATTATTAAATCATTGCCACAAATCAGTCTGAATATGCTAATGAGATGAACACATGATTACTAGAATATTAAATCATTGCCACAAATCAGTCTGAATATGCTTATGAGATGAACACATGATTACTAGATTATTAAATCATTGCTTCAAATTATACTGAATATGCTAATGAGATGTGCAGATATAATTACTAGATTATTAAATCATTGCCACAAATCAGTCTGAATATGCTAATGAGATGAACACATGATTACTAGATTATTAAATCATTGCTTCAAATTATACTGAATATGCTAATGAGATTCAGTTACAGTGGCTACCTGTTCCCTCTCGTTCTTCTTTTTTATAGAGTCTTCTTGTGTTAGTTCATATTCTACTTGTATACTGTCTCTCTTCTTCAGCACCGACTATAAAACGACAAAATAAAGGATTAAAATCATAACATGGGGTAACTATTACCACTGATAATAAAAGTAGAACAGAGAGAAATGTTATGAAGGATTTATTATTAAACCTGATGTGTCTTGGTATGTTCTTGGCAGTACATTTGTACATGGATGTGACATGAGCATATGGCAATTATGCAGTGGAAATTTTATAAATTCTCTGCACCACTTAAAAGTGAAATAGCACATATATTCTAGGCATTAGTGGCGTGAGGTAGGAGTGAAATAGCACATATATTCTAGGCATTAGTGGCGTGAGGTAGGAGTGAAATAGCACATATATTCTAGGCATTAGTGGCGTGAGGTAGGAGTGAAATAGCACATGTATTCTAGGCATTAGTGGCGTGAGGTAGGAGTGAAATACCACATGTATTCTAGGCATTAGTGGCGTGAGGTAGGAGTGAAATACCACATGTATTCTAGGCATTAGTGGCGTGAGATAGGAGTGAAATAGCACATGTATTCTAGGCATTAGTGGCGTGAGGTAGGAGTGAAATACCACATATATTCTAGGCATTAGTGGCGTGAGGTAGGAGTGAAATAGCACATATATTCTAGGCATTAGTGGCGTGAGGTAGGAGTGAAATACCACATATATTCTAGGCATTAGTGGCGTGAGGTAGGAGTGAAATAGCACATATATTCTAGGCATTAGTAGAGTGAGGTAGGAGTGAAATAGCACATATATTCTAGGCATTAGTAGAGTGAGGTAGGAGTGAAATAGCACATATATTCTAGGCATTAGTAGAGTGAGGTAGGAGTGAAATAGCACATGTATTCTAGGCATTAGTGGCGTGAGGTAGGAGTGAAATAGCACATATATTCTAGGCATTAGTGGCGTGAGGTAGGAGTGAAATAGCACATATATTCTAGGCATTAGTGGCGTGAGGTAGGAGTGAAATACCACATATAATCTAGGCATTAGTGGCGTGAGGTAGGAGTGAAATAGCACATATATTCTAGGCATTAGTGGCGTGAGGTAGGAGTGAAATACCACATATATTCTAGGCATTAGTAGAGTGAGGTAGGAGTGAAATAGCACATATATTCTAGGCATTAGTGGAGTGAGATAGGAGTGAAATACCACATATATTCTAGGCATTAGTAGAGTGAGGTAGGAGTGAAATAGCACATATATTCTAGGCATTAGTGGAGTGAGGTAGGAGTGAAATAGCACATGTATTCTAGGCATTAGTGGAGTGAGGTAGGAGTGAAATACCACATATATTCTAGGCATTAGTGGCGTGAGATAGGAGTGAAATAGCACATATATTCTAGGCATTAGTGGCGTGAGGTAGGAGTGAAATAGCACATATATTCTAGGCATTAGTAGAGTGAGGTAGGAGTGAAATAGCACATGTATTCTAGGCATTAGTGGCGTGAGGTAGGAGTGAAATAGCACATATATTCTAGGCATTAGTGGCGTGAGGTAGGAGTGAAATAGCACATATATTCTAGGCATTAGTAGAGTGAGGTAGGAGTGAAATAGCACATGTATTCTAGGCATTAGTGGCGTGAGGTAGGAGTGAAATAGCACATGTATTCTAGGCATTAGTGGCGTGAGGTAGGAGTGAAATAGCACATATATTCTAGGCATTAGTGGCGTGAGGTAGGAGTGAAATAGCACATATATTCTAGGCATTAGTGGCGTGAGGTAGGAGTGAAATAGCACATATATTCTAGGCATTAGTGGCGTGAGGTAGGAGTGAAATACCACATATAATCTAGGCATTAGTGGCGTGAGGTAGGAGTGAAATAGCACATATATTCTAGGCATTAGTGGCGTGAGGTAGGAGTGAAATACCACATATATTCTAGGCATTAGTGGCGTGAGGTAGGAGTGAAATAGCACATATATTCTAGGCATTAGTGGAGTGAGGTAGGAGTGAAATACCACATATATTCTAGGCATTAGTGGCGTGAGATAGGAGTGAAATAGCACATATATTCTAGGCATTAGTGGCGTGAGGTAGGAGTGAAATAGCACATATATTCTAGGCATTAGTAGAGTGAGGTAGGAGTGAAATAGCACATGTATTCTAGGCATTAGTGGCGTGAGGTAGGAGTGAAATAGCACATGTATTCTAGGCATTAGTGGCGTGAGGTAGGAGTGAAATAGCACATATATTCTAGGCATTAGTGGCGTGAGGTAGGAGTGAAATAGCACATATATTCTAGGCATTAGTGGCGTGAGGTAGGAGTGAAATAGCACATATATTCTAGGCATTAGTGGCGTGAGGTAGGAGTGAAATAGCACATATATTCTAGGCATTAGTGGCGTGAGGTAGGAGTGAAATAGCACATGTATTCTAGGCATTAGTGGCGTGAGATAGGAGTGAAATAGCACATATATTCTAGGCATTAGTGGCGTGAGGTAGGAGTGAAATAGCACATGTATTCTAGGCATTAGTGGCGTGAGGTAGGAGTGAAATACCACATATATTCTAGGCATTAGTGGCGTGAGGTAGGAGTGAAATAGCACATATATTCTAGGCATTAGTGGCGTGAGGTAGGAGTGAAATACCACATATATTCTAGGCATTAGTGGCGTGAGGTAGGAGTGAAATAGCACATGTATTCTAGGCATTAGTGGCGTGAGGTAGGAGTGAAATACCACATGTATTCTAGGCATTAGTGGCGTGAGGTAGGAGTGAAATACCACATATATTCTAGGCATTAGTGGCGTGAGGTAGGAGTGAAATACCACATGTATTCTAGGCATTAGTGGCGTGAGGTAGGAGTGAAATAGCACATGTATTCTAGGCATTAGTGGCGTGAGGTAGGAGTGAAATAGCACATGTATTCTAGGCATTAGTGGAGTGAGATAGGAGTGAAATAGCACATGTATTCTAGGCATTAGTGGAGTGAGATAGGAGTGAAATAGCACATATATTCTAGGCATTAGTAGAGTGAGGTAGGAGTGAAATACCACATATATTCTAGGCATTAGTAGAGTGAGGTAGGAGTGAAATAGCACATGTATTCTAGGCATTAGTGGAGTGAGATAGGAGTGAAATAGCACATGTATTCTAGGCATTAGTGGCGTGAGGTAGGAGTGAAATAGCACATGTATTCTAGGCATTAGTGGAGTGAGATAGGAGTGAAATACCACATATATTCTAGGCATTAGTAGAGTGAGGTTGGAGTGAAATACCACATATATTCTAGGCATTAGTAGAGTGAGGTAGGAGTGAAATACCACATATATTCTAGACATTAGTGGAGTGAGGTAGGAGTGAAATACCACATATATTCTAGGCATTAGTGGAGTGAGGTATATTATATTCTAAAAGTGAAAATAAAATCCAGCAAATAGACCAAAAATTTCAGTGAAAATTAATTCCATTTAAAAGTAATTGACAGTATTGCATTGAATTGAATTATCCGCTATATACTAAACAGCTGCTAAAGTACCACGGTCCTCATGCAGCATGTAAACAATGTTTACACATGTTGTATATGTAGCATGGGACCCATGGGATCAAACACAACGTGTTAAAATGACTGTGACAAACAGACATCAATTTCAAGACCAATACAGCTGTGAAAAAGTCACTACCTTGACTGAATCAGCATATAGTAAATATTCTTTGATGGTGGGAAGGAAAAGCTGTTCTTGCTCATCAATCTGAAGAAGGAAAAAATATAAAAACGAGTTCTGTTATCCTGATAATTACACAGAACATAATGTTTGCTAAGCAGTCATAATGCATGAAAATCATTATATGTATCAAAATGATTCAGTAAAACTAAATTTTGTAACTTTTTTGTAAATTTTAAATACTGTAGTTTCTCTATTAGCAGTGCATCAATAATATTGCATTTATTACATAATTAATTCGACCATAGACACACTTGTCATTTTATGCACAACGGATAGTGTAAATATGGTATATTTCACAGCCAACCTAGGAAATAACCACAACAGTGACAACTAGTACGTATGAATCACACTAGAAGTGTATTGACCTCTAATCTGATTCGAGTTTAGCCTGGCTTACAAGAGAATGCTTAGTTTATGGTATGCAACAACATACCAGTTCTTGTGTTGCATCTTGGCATTTTTCAATACACGTAGCTAAGCTGGTCATTGTGTCAGCTAATTCTGTCTCTGAATTGGACCACAAACTAAACACAGGACTGTATTCTCCTAATTCAGCATGGTAATCTGTAGGATTAAGGAAGAAGAAAATTATTAGACATGATTCAATGATATTACACCTTTTCCATGAGATTCCCTCACTAAGCAAATTTATGTTTTTCCTGTGTAGATACATTTTGCTGTAAAACTAACTTCTATGTTGATATATACATATATATTGACCATTTAATTATGGAATTCTACCATATGCACCTGAAAAATACTACCGGTATTCTTGAGAGCGAAGCTACATCACAGAACTGTGTATATTGCACTGTACCATGTATTTCTATGGACTCTGCACAAGCTGCAGTGAAATGACGGTCAAAGGAAACAGCACATATTATTTGCTACACTGTTCAGGAGAGTCTCAAGAACTATCCCAAAATATAGTTTTCTGAGAGTCTTTAGCCTTTCTTTACACTGTGATTGTTGCTATACAGTGAAAATGCCAAGATGTCTGCCCCGATAATATACGACTGCAATTGGCTAATTTAATGATTTCCATGTTAAAACGTATTCCGATTGAAAGCTAGTGTAAATTAATGTGCACTTAAAGATAGTCAACCAAGTTAAAGCACAGAGACAATATAGATTGAATATGCCCCAACCTTGTTTTTCTTTGGCAAGCCTCTCCGCAACCCTATTTATTGTTCCCATTTTTTCACCAAACGTCTGTATATACTCCCCCATCATTGTGTACTCAGGACTTCGGCTTTTCAGCATGTACGTAGCTGCAACATTCCTCACAGAATCTCCCATCCGACTCAAGATACCAGGACCTTGCTTTTTACGAGCCGTTAACTCCTAAATTAGAATAAAACCAAAATTGATGGCAATTCTTTACATGTATGAGTGAGGATGGAAAGTATAATGGTACATGGGATAGAAGCTTTGTGAACCTACTCATAGCTTCATTTCAGAAATTACAGTAAGGTTGGCTTAAAGCTACCTTAGCATACTTTCAGAACTGCCACATATCTGAATTGTGCAGAGTAATCTACTCAAAACATGTCTCATATTAGTAACATTTGTAAACACCACAAAGATGATACTCACTTTACGGCAAATATGAAACGTTTTTAGGCAAAGCCAGCTGACACTTGGAAGTTAAGTTATGCCCAGACTGTACTGCATTTCAATTCAGCAAACAAAATTCTTGACATTTTTTTCAAAAAAATTTATGTTGTAAACAATTGCTCTTCATCAAACCAAGACCTTCAAATCATAGTTGTCAATTTCAATGAAAGGGGTGAATTTTAATTGGAAATCCTATGAATAGAATTTATGCTGCATGATATTTCTTGTTTTCTTTTTGGAGTAGTTTCTGTATAAAATCAGAATTCAGACAAATTCACTACAAATATTCATACCATTGACAATACTGATGCAGTCAAAATAAATTATTTATTTGACAAATGCGTGCTTCAGTGTAGTTGAGCATCAAGTAAAGGAAATGTGGTTTTATATTTATACAAAATTAATTTGTACATCAATTAGCTGGGCAAATTCTAAACTACTATCGAGTATAAACATTCAGAGACAAAATGCAAGTTTCAACAGTTCTTATTTAGATATTTCTCAAGCGATCAGCCATATATACTCTAACCCATTACATTACTCTGTATTTACGCTATTAAACTAAACTACAATTTAATGCATGGGAATAATAGTGGAATTATAGTTTACTTTTATGCATGACATTAGAGATTTGAAAGACTAGTGGACTTAAATTAAACTTGATTTGGAGGACTGGTGGACTTGTATTTGGTCCTTTTTCCCTTTTAAAAAGTCCACATGCTAATTTAACAAATATGCACCTACATTTACAGTATGACCAAGTCTAGTGGCAAAGGGCACTAACACATGCAAGAATTGAATCTCTTATCACAGACACAAGAGCTTTATAAGGCTGAATCAGTAGGCACAGGATATACTAACTTGACTGAGTTCACATCCTCATGGTTACTATCAAATTTTGTGATTTTTCCAGGATTGCAAAAATTTGTCTCCTGTGAAATGTTACAGTAAGTCTACATTTGGACAAGTTAGCAGCACCATGAACTAGAGGGCGCTTCACATTTATTTATCTTGTTGCAAATCATTTTAGTTTGGGATTGGCATTTGTATGAGTATATGAGGTTAAGCATGATAAGGGAATGGTTTAATCATGAATTTAATTAATACTCTACATATTACTATTCGACAACCACTACCACCACTATGGTTACTATGACAACCATCTAGCAAGCAATAACTGATGAATTACCCATGCCTTTGCAGTCAGGAATATTTGGAAATTACTGTTGAATGAAAGAACGGGGTGGTCTGCGATCCTTGTCAGGAATTTATTTAATGCTTTCTGTCTGGTTTTTAGGAATTCTGGACTAAAATGATCAAATCTTCTTAGACTGTGTTTTTCTGGTAACGGCTGCGAATGAAATGAAAAGAAAAAATTTCTGGTCAGTAATAAAGTCTAGACTTAAATTTCAAGCGTGTGGTGTACTTGATGCTGAACAAGGAACAGGACACATAAAAGGCAAAGACAATACGAGCAAAATCAAAAGTAAAATATTTTAACTGGAATTAATTTTCACTTAAAAGACTTTTCAGGTGCTTTGTATGTAATTCATTTTCACACTATGTTTGATAAGTTGAATGTAAAACATCCATCCCTTCAGTGAACATAGCGAAAATGAATTCCAAGCGAAAATAAAGTATTTTACAGTCAGTTATAAGAAAAGTAATTTATATCATGCTTTCCAAAAATCACTGTACCGTAAAAATCGTAATTTAGGCTGCGGTTTTAATTAAAATTAAATTTTTTAATGGGTGACTTCAGATGCGTGTCTTGGTGCGGCTTTAATTAGGACATTCACTTCGGTAACAGTGGGAAAATGTTTTAGAAACAAAAGTCTGAAGGGATAAAAAGATGCAAAACATTTAATTGCAACATAAAAGAAACTTTACTGTTTTGGATTTTCACAGACAGACAAACTTGTACACACAATAAATACACACTGTACAACATACTGCACAATAAATAACAACGTCAGGGAAAAAATCAATATTCCTGTATGTAAAAAAGTTCATTGTCAATGACAGTTTTTAGTGACTGTGAAAGATAAAGATTAAACAATGAAAATGAAATAAATGAAAGATGTAGATATAATTAAATGAGTGGAGAGTATTCAATGTTTTACTTCAAATGGCAAAGATAACATTCAACCTATTGTTTCTTGCCTTTGTACTAAATTTAAGTCAAATCTGTAAAATCTGTCTGAAAAAGGAGCAGAAAACTTGTAAACAAAATGGCCACCAGTTGGCCATTTAAAATCAAATCCTGAAACAAAGTGACGTGCATTAGTAACCCACCATGAGATATGTCAATAATAAGTTACAATAAAATTGGTGCAAGACGCATGAGAATTGGTGACATGTTCAAATGTTGATTTTTGGGACAAAAATGGCCACCAGTTGGTCAAAGGTAAACAAAATAAAAAAACTGATGAATATGCATATGTCTTGCACCATAACTTGTCTTAGTACCACCAATGAACAAAATTGGCCATGACATGTTCTGAGACATGACAATGGATGGATGGACAGACACACAGACGGATGGAACCCAAAAAATAGCCCACTTTCAACTTTGTCTGATGGAGACTAATAAGGTGATTGTTAAATGGAAAGACAGACCACTTACTGGTATAAGATGAGTTGGTTGAGTGTCTTCTAGTCTATTTCTAAGCCATAAGAAATCTTGATATCTTCTACGAACCAGGTATTCAGAATCATCAAATGAACTTCTTGTTGTCTGGAGAAATTACAAGCACACGATTGCTGTTGTACAAACAATGTAAGTTCAACTGTTTATCTAAACATTTGAAGAAAAACAGACATCCCCCATCGATCTACAGTTTGTATGAATAAGGACTTAAAATGATTTGGAATCTGTCTGGATATTTCAGACATGTACTGGGCCAAATATGAATGCAAATAATTTTTAGTTTCCAACACGAAAAACTCTCAAGACAAAATGCTTAGATTTAGGGCAGGACTGAAACTGTTAGTCTCCCCCCCCCCAAGATGTGGGAATAAGGGTGACTTTCAGAGTACAATGAAGGACCTAACAAGCTTATATAGCCACTTGTATCATAAAATATAAATTGGTAAAATGTATTTTTTGCCTCAAATAAAATTTACAATTGGTAGATTTTCTGAAATTACCGGTAGTTGTTTGTTGTGTACTGTAAAACCATATATTTTTCACTGACGTTTAATTTCACTATTTTGATGTTTTGAGCATGATCAAAGAAACAATAAGTCTTATTATTATTTTACATATTTACATGGATTAATTTAGTGGATTTTACTTATCAGCAAAAATTAAAACACAGTGATTAATTAATTTCAAGGGACACATACAGCTGTGTAACATAAAAATAATGAAATATATTCAGTGAATTCCACCTTCTAATAAGGCAGTTACCTCCAGCAGAGTTCAGTACCTTAACTATAATACGATAAGTTACATAGGATGATCCCATTGATCCTGTATGTTTTTCTGGATCATCAACTGTAACAAAAAGATCTCTTGTTTCGATATCAGGATCCTCATCTTCTTCTTCCTCTTCATGTTCTTCAAGTTTAATTGATCCAGCTAAGGCAGTCTGTGAGGCATTGGACATATTGCTTTCCGCACCAGGCGATCGTATCAATTCTTCTTGCTAAAATAGGAAAGAATGTTACAAACTAGGTGGAAATGATGTGTGATTCTAAAACGTTACATTTTTCTGAAATGCCTGTGTGAATGATCAGGACCAAGTCGACACATGCCAAACAAAATTTATCTCAGTCCAGAGACATGCCAAGATTTGCTGTCTGAATGGAAGCCCTCAATGGTGAATTTAAGAGAACATACATGTATACTGAAGTGCAAATATGGATGCTGTATTAATGAATAAAAAGAATGCAAACCGTTGTCAGCAATGCATATTTATGGGCTGCTTCAACTGATTTTTTTCTTGCAATGCTACATCGATGTGAATTAATTTGCCGTTCATATGCATGACAATTCGTAATAAATCCCATGGCAGCAAATGAATATAATTTCAATATAGCAATTATTATTATCATCATATGCATATTGTTTTCCATGTTTGGGTTCAATAACAGATTGACGAATGAGGGTGTGATTTTGGCACAAGCCGATAGGGACCCAAGTGGGTCCACACTAACGAGAACGCAACTGCTGTAATCTTTCAGCAAACACATAGGATTAAAAAATTTGGCACATGCCAAAATTCTATAACGTGAACTTTACATTTGTTGACTGCCAAAAACTCAATCAAACAGTATTTTTTCATCTGATTGTTTTTATCTGGGGTATTTTCTAAATGTTGAATAAAATAATTATTATCAGGGATCTCCTGAGAGCAATAAAGAGAAGATCCCCCTTCCCCACCTCTGTGATTTTGGATAACAGAGTTGATTGAAGGGCAATGGTTGTCGCGCCACGCACAGCAAGATATGGCTCTCATAATAAACAAAGATGGCGGTTTTGACTGTTGCGCAGGCCAACAAGTACAAACTGAAATGTTACCAAGCTTTAATTGGGTATTTTTTAGGTGACTGAAAGGTATCAAAGGAGTTACTGGCGGTAATTACCCCGGTAGTGCAAGTCGCACCAAGGTCAAAACTCATACTTGTGATTTTATTAAAAGATCAACACAAATGGTGTACATGCACGGTGCGATGATCACCGCGCTTTAACACAATGCAACTTTATGTAAATTAGTTGCAGTCCAGAACTCTGAATAATTATTACTATTGTTATGCAAATATAATACATCATTCCAGTGCCATACGGAATTCAGAGATAATTCTACACATGGTAATACAAGAATTTCATTTTAAAGCGTGGTAGTCGTTACGCAGATCAACGAGTACGAACTCAGGCGTTTCCAAGCTTTAATTAAGTAATTTTTATGTTATTGGAAGAAATCGAAGGAGTCACCGACAGCAATCAGTGCATGTCGCGCCAAGGTCAAACCTCATACTTGTGATTTACATTTGATGAGTGCATTGGATTGTGGGAAAATCAATATTTATCAACACAAATGTCGCACATGCGCAGCGCAACAACTACCACGCTTTAAGTTAATAACTCATCTAATATACTATTATTTTGTAGTGTTTTAAGGTTTATTGGTTACAAACAAATTTTCTTCATGATGGCAATTTCTTATTCTATTATGACATTAACTGTGATGTGGGTACTTTCATTCATGGTTCACAGATTCGTTATTGAATGTAGCTCTGCTGACAATTTATTACATGTGTGTTATTGAGTTAAAACAAAACAAAATCACGACTGGCCTTCATACAATATCACATAAATAAAATCATGTCAACATTTGCAAATCAAAATACATGTATAGTTATTGTTTTCACAATTTTTTTTGAATTATTATTAAAAAACAATGATTTTTTTTAAAACTACAAAACTAGTAGAGCTGCTACTCTCACCTCAAATTCCTCATCATTGGACATAAGCGCACTTGATAACGGGTCTTGTATAGGGTCGGTAGGCAGAATCGTAGGAGCCTCCCCCTTCCGTTTTCCAACCTGCGTCCTCACTTCTTCTACTTCCGCCATGTTGGCGATATAATCAATGCGCATCTTCTGTGCGCATATCAAACACTAGTCAAGACAATTCCATTACGCTTTCGGGGTAGTGTTTGGGTAAGTCTGTGGGTAACATTACGGCAACTTGCATCATGTAGTACTCTCATATCTACTAGTCATTTTATTACAACTATATAGTATAATTGATGTATGATAACAACCATTTACAGGCGGAAAAAACGATTTCAACAATATAATAATAAAATATCCTCTTTGAAAAAATAGAACAATCTATTCGTTCAGCCGCTGAGGGCGTCCATACGAAGAAAAAAAGGGCAAAAAATCGACGTTTATTTGATCTAATTCTCAAGACTTCAAAGATGATGTGAAGGAGATTCCATGTCTCGTGGAGAATACAACTACGTCGTCATCACATCTTTGTTCTGAGTAATTCTGTTATTTTACTGTTCTGTTCGTTCTTAACTCGAACAGTAATGGGGTGATGAAATAGGACAGAGTTTGTTTCTGGGCTTTTTTGTTTGAATTTCACTTTCGGACATTATTTTAAGAACTGTGAGTGTTTGAGACAAAACATTAAAATTACAGGATGACTACAGCTGCGGGCACTAGCCCGGCAATTAATGTTGGCCAAGGTAATCCATTCTGGCTTGAAAGCAAACGTTTTAAGTCTAGTATTTTCGGTATTGTGTTCTGTACATTTTTTTTTTATTTTCCCGTAATAGTCAAGATTGATTTATTTTGATCGATGTACTCACCGTACTAATCACTAACTGAGTGTATAGTATAGTTAGCTAACACATTAATGCAATAGTTAAATGGATACTAATTTGTATAGATGTGATAATAGTAATACGCTTGTGTTTATGTGAATCTCCGCACCCTAGATGTTTTATAACATTTGATGTTACCTGTGGATCTGCAGGACATTGCATGTTTTCCCTCTTTCTGGATGACATATCAGTATGCCATACATGTACAGAACAACACAAGATGATTCTAATAACCCTGTAATTAGTAAGAAACATCGATGTGGAATAGGTTATGTGTAGCAACAACATTATACTTTCATCAGACGAGTGCAATATTTCAGTTCTTAGGAGAGGTTAGGGTTGTGGTAAGTTAGGTTTGTCATTTGAAATACTGTTAAAATAATAGTAATTATCTAATAGTCACAAAATGCTGATATATATGAAACTCTGCAACCCTGTTCTACACCAGCGCCTCCTAAGCTACACATAACAAACTGTTTTTAGGAGTGTTAGAGTTTGCAGACAACTAGAAACATTCATTCATTGAACCTCCTTCGTCATGGCTTCTGTGATGAAATAATTCGTTAAAGATTGTTAAAGAAAAAAAAAAAAACTGCTTACTTGTGCCAGACAATTTGACTTCATTCTACATCACGTGAATCACATTATTATTTAACCTTTTCACAACCAATTCCCTCTTTTCATCATAAGTTTGAAAAATAGTCCTGTTTATAGTCAGCACTTTTCTTTAGAAAATTGGAGCAAAAATAACCAATTTTTTTGAATAAAAACTAGAAATTGACTCAAATTCAGATGTTAGCTTCAAAATTAGGGTTCATCTCCAGAAATATAAGAAAAAAAAAAGTGCAGAAAAATATTGGAGAAAAAGTCTGACGGTGAAAAGGTAAACAATAATAAAGAGCACCATATTATTAAATAAAGAGATTGGTGTATGGCAAGATAATGTTTGAGGCAAACCCAAACGCATCACATCTCGACCCTTCTCTGAATCCAATATGACAATATAGGTGTTCCATTATTATAAATCACCACCATCAGATCAGAATTTAAATTTGGGGGCTTTCAGTATAGAAATAAGTTTACTTGCGAATAGAGGTTTCCATTATAGTGTGAAAATGTAAAGCTACTTGTTACTCAGTTATGTTTCAGCGTAGATATTGTGACAGTCGTATATATTAGAAAATTTCATGCTAGATATATTTAGTTGTCCCTCAAATGTCGAAGAATGATATCATGTTTATACAAATGTTGTATACCACACTTGTCTATACACATCCGTGTATAAATATAAAAAATGAGATTCCTATATTTTTTAAATGATTTATAAACATTTAGAGGCATTGCAGAATGGTTAACTTCTGTTATTTCATAGGTCCTTCATAACAGTCTTGAAATGTTGTCAGATTTTGGCTTCCCAGTCAGTAGATGACTCAGATGGTGATTGCCTGCCTAGTTAATACAGCAAATTTGGATATGCTAATTTTTCAGACAATGGATGACAGTTGTAGATATTCTTAAGCACTGATTGTATCCACTTATAATTACCACAATGACAAAAGTATGAATGCCCCCATTTTTCAAGAAATTTACATGGTTAATTAGCAAAATCAAGGCAACATTTCTAGGCTGTTATTCAGAGAGCTGAAGAATCCACATAATAATAGGTATTAACCAGCCTAAAGGCAACATAAATATCTAAAATAACAAATTTATATTTTGTAAAAAATCTATGCATAAAAACTATATTTTTTATACTAGCCAGAAAGAAGCACAGCATCATATGAGTGGTTTTATTTTTGCAATATTTGAATGCATGTGATCGCAAAAACCACTGCCCTTGACAACCGGCATTCTTTTAACTCATTGAGTGCTAGTTATTTTTCCCACCCATAATTAAGTGGAAATATTTCATGTGGGAAAGACCAGACTGTAAAACAATCATTTTGTAGGCAGTACCAATAGTGGACAATGGCGCTTAAAGGGTTAATGTAAATGATACTTACGTGACATAATATTTAGTCTTCAAACTAAATTTGAATTATTTGTCTTCAAAGTTTTTGAAGTTTTTTTTCTCATTCCATAGAAAAGCAAAACCGTAAAATATTAGAAGATCTACAACAAGAAAAGAAGAGACTGCGTATGATGCAAGGACAGGGGCAGACAAACAGGTAATGACTTACAACTTTAATATTTCCATGTGTGCTGATTGGTCTAGTCATCCTGTTCACCGTGCTTAAAGCGTGGTAGTCGTCGCGCTGCGCATGTTCGACATTTGTGTTGATAAACATTGATTTACCCACAATCCAAAGCGCTTTTCAAATGGAAATCACAAGTATGAGGTTTGACCTGAGCGCGACTTGAACTGATTACCGCCGCTGACTCCTTTGATATCTTCCAATCACATGAAAATTTCCTAATTAAAGCTTGAAAACGTGTCAGTTCGTACTTGTTGATCTGCACAACAGTCAAAGTCGCCATCTTTGTTTATATGAGACTCGTATATCTCGCACACGACTACCTTTAAGCTACAGTGAGAACATAAATATTTGACGACTTCATGAAAAAAAAGGTTCATTCTGATGCAGGTAGTTTCCAAATTGTTGGGAGGCGGTAACCCTACATGTCGAGAACACTGTTGAGTGCATATTGCTAAACTTTTAAGGCAGAAGTTGAAAATTAACTCAAAACTTAAAATAGAGATGACTGTCATATTATGATCATGACAGATACAACCAAGTATTTATTAGATCTGGGTATGCAAGTGTGAGATGTGCAATAAAGATCACATGATATACCTACATTTCAAGAAATTTTAATTAAAATGTGAGTTGTAACTAATTTGTATTCATCACAAAACTGTTCTTGATAGTGTTGGTGCTTATTTGTGAATTGTATGATTCATATGTGTGTCATTGTGTTTTCAAATGCTGCAATACTCAATACTGTTTATGCACTTGAACATTTCCAAGCATACACTGCATTCTGTGACACTGTTGGTAAGGAATGCGTTGGGCGGGATGAGATTTCATGAGAGTTCACTTTTCGTTGCATACCCTTTTCTTATAAATCCTTGATACAATGCATATCTCAACATTTTCAGTCTCATGAAGGTCTAGTCCCAAATTCCTTATTGATGGATGAACAAACAGACATTTGACAAATTATGCTTCACAAATGACAGGATAAATTTGTTAATAATTGTGTTTTGTATGTGTATATGTAAAATATGTATTTTGTGATGCTATTTATGATCTGTGTTTAACATTTTATTTTGTCCAATACTCCAGTATGTCCAGTACCAGTAGTGTTGTTCCAGGCAATCAGACAATACAAAGACCAGTGCCAGTAAAAGAACCAGTCTTACCGGTATGTACTGCGACTACTGGGAATTGTCAGAGGTCTTCATGTCAAATATGTAGACAATTCAGTTGCATTATTATTTGAAATATTTTCTATTGGTATAACCCCCCCCCCCACCTTAGAAACACACCTCTGTGTGATGTAGCATATTCTTTTGCATACCACTGCGTGTCTGTTTAAACAGATGTTCGATAGTGTGCCACATACATGTACAATATGTTGCTGTAATATCAGTGCTGCTGCAATACTTCCGAGACTTGCTGCAACATTACATACTAGTAGTTAGACCAAAGATATTTTGTTGTTATAACTCTGATTGTGAACCATATTCATTTTGTGAGAGGCTAATGCTCACAAATTTCCTGTATCTATGATTTTTATAATCGTACATTCAGCTAGCAAAAATTAATTGATCAAAACTGTGTGCGTTATTCAAAGTCAGTGAGACATGCCGTCAAGATTGGACAGAAACCATAGTGTTCTGCAAAGTTGCAAGCCTTCTTGCCAACTGTCTATACTAATAATTCTCATAGTGACTGTAAAACGGCGAGTCATTGTGGTTTTCATAAAATCTCAAATTGTAAAAAATGATATCAGTAAAAATAAAAATATTTACAGTAAATTAACTATATTCAGAGTATGCCATGCTGATCTAATGACTCTGGACATGTTTCTATGGTTCATGTGTAGAAGTCAATCCAAAGCTACTTTAAAGGTTGTGCCTGATTGGCTGTCCAACCATAATACCTAACAGTCAGACCAATCAGAGATCAGCTTGTTAAGTTTTTTTTGATGCATGAAATTCTGCCTTGTATATATGCTTCAACTCAACTGTCATATAGTGGTAATTACACTAATGTGGGAACTGAATTATCCACTCTTAGCAGTATGCAGTGACATATGTACAATGTAGACTATACAATCATGATAAATGATTATAATTTCTTTCTTTATCACTTTCCTGTTGCCCAAATACATAATTTAGAGCTGGAGTATCCTGGGAATACTGTTGTCCAACTGGATTTTTTAGACCATTGCTAAGCAGCCATAGTTGTGGTGTCTGCCAGATTTTGTTAATGCTTTATATTCATTCCAGCTGAGAGGCTTGTTGCAAAAAAAATTCGTCTCTAATATGACAGCTCTGTTCAGAATGCTGCTCTTCCTCCATACAGGCAATATTTTTAGACACAAACAACCAGTAATAAATATTGTAATATTTGAGTAGAAAAGATGGTTGTATTTTATTATAATGGTATATTGTTATTATTCTATAGGTTTTAAGAGATCCAACTGAGGCACATCATTTAGCGATGTCCCAAAGAACTGCCTTACAGGTGAGGTATAATAACGCAAATCTTTGTGTCATGAATTACAGTGGCTAATATTGAACATTTCACATTATACTTACTTGTAGTTTTAATACATCAGAACTAAATTTATTATTAAATGAGGTCTGCCATTACAATTACGGATCCGAGAAACTGAATCATTGCTGATGTATCAACAGTTGGAAAATTTAATGTTAATGTCATCATCATCGCTTCATAGGTCTGGAGGGGCGTGTTGCTGCCATAACATTAAATTTAAATCTGCTTATTATGGATTGACCTCCATGTGTATGTTCGTGTGTCTGTGCGCCCAGACCTATATCTTGGACATACCTAGACCAATTACACTCAAACTTCACACATACACCATGCATAGCATTATACATATGCACATTAATTTGTTTAGCAATTTGATTCAAGCTGGTTGAATGGCGACTATTTATGTACTGAAAAATCATCAAAATCAAGCATTTCACGGCTGTTTACAGATGGATTTTGTTCAGACTTGGTACATACATAAGACAGTATAGGTCACTTAGGCACAACATTTTGTTTTCAAAATCAGATTCAAAATGACCAACTGGCAGCCATTTTGTTTTAATGATTGCGGTTCAAGAGCCATTTCTTTGGCATGCTTTACTGATGTTCAAATTGTATATATTCATTATATGTCATAGATAGATATACAAATGTATTGGTTTGATGATCCGATTCAAATTGGCTGACCGATGGCCATTTTTGTACTGAAAAATCATCAAAATCAAGCATTTCACGGCTGTTTACAGATGGATTTTGTTCAGATTTGGTACATCCATAAGACAGTATATGTCACTGATGCACAACATTTTGTTTTCAAATCAGATTCAAAATGACCAACTGGCAGCCATTTTGTTTTAATGATTGCGGTTCTAATTAATGCTGTTCCCAGCATTATCTCCTAATACTTAGATTTGAAAACTAACAGGGAACGATTTATGTCTATGGTGATGTAATTTTGATTACTAGGTCCAAATTTAAACTAAATTAGTGAAATAGATTTTGTGCAATTACATATACCCTATGAGTGCAAAATTGTTTTCCTGCGCAAATTGGCGTGAATTTGTTCACATTTTTTTGTAATTTTCACTGAATTATAATTTAATTTTGGAGCAAAGAAATAAAATGTGACATTGCTTCTAGTTTTCAATCCAAAAAATTTGATTTGATGTGGAAAAGAGCAGACGATAAATGGAACTATTTTGTGAATGGTGCCTGAAGCTGATTTTAGGGCTCAATGGTTAAGATTGCTATAAATAATAAATCTATTCTTTGCATGTTCTGTAGATCTCAATGTGATTTTTCTTTTTTTCCCGACAGCATGCCCACGCCAATTCTGCAGCTTTTTTCATCACACAAGACTCATCATTTGGAAATTTAATACTGCCAGTAATTCCCAGAATACCACCAGATTCATGACGTCTTTGTTATTTTAAGGTTTCAGTAATAATAATATAATGATAATCTGTATTATCATGAAGTCCAATAGCAATGCTTGATAGGTTCATGCTCATCAGTACATACATACAAGAAGTGTGACTAACTCAATATTTTAATGAAATTTTTTTTTTCGATTTATATTTTTCCACGTAGACTATTGTCATATGAATTTCTTTCCTTTGTTTGTCTGGAATTATTACTAGAATTACTAATACCTTACTAATGTATTGTATATATTGTGTAAATGTGCAGCATAGAAAATTGGAAGACCTGAACTAATAGAGCTCCTCACCATTTTTCTGAAAGCATGTCCAATATAGCATATATTTTTTTTTTTTATAGATGTGATTCAGTCAGAAAAATTTATACCATAATCCATATTGGAAGGTAGTGGATATTATTCAACTTAAATTTTGCGCGTTCTTGAACCATTGTTGTAAAACCCTGCCTCTTTGCAGCAATAGATGGTTACTGCAAGAAAACTATAATTGTAAGATGTGTCTTAGTATCTTGAAAATGCACCAGTCAGTGAAACCTCCCTTCCATTACTTATTGAAGCAGGGCAGTATGTGATGTCCATCTAAAATGCATGATGATTGGTCATTTGCATGAGGATATTCACTCATGAATAATAAAATGCTATTTCCCAAATACAGGCTTTGTTGGTTTATTTTCTCAGAGTATGTTTAGAGTGTAGCGAAAATAAATACAAATAAACCAACATTTAACATATATTTTCAGTGAATCTGTCTATTATTAGTCCCTGTTCGGACGCAGTCTGAAAACAGGACTTGTGTTTTGACCTTTGTGTGTCCATCCCTGCGTCCGGACCTGTATCTTAGAAATGCCTGGACCAATCACAATCAAACTCCACACATGCATCATACATGATATTATACATATGCACATTTGTTTCACGATCTGATTCAAGATGGCCGAATGGTGGCCATTTTTGGGCTAAAAAATCATCAAAATCGAGCATTTATGGATGGATTTTGTTTAAACTTGTATATACGTTGGACATTATGGAACCTTAATGCACGTCATTTTATTTTTCACATCACATTTAAAATGGCCGACTGGCGGCCATTTTGTTTTAATGAATGCAGTTCTAGTGCAATATCTCTGCCGTGCTTTGAAAATCTTCAAATTTTATATATTCATTGTACATCATGACATAGGTATATTGGTTTGACTATCTGATTCAAATGGCAGCCATGTTTGTGCTAACAAATCAAGCATTTCAGGCATTCCAGAACTGGATCTTGGCGTTTATGGATGGATTTTGTTCAAACTTGGTACATACATTAGACATGGGTTCCTGATGCAGGTCATTTTATTTTTCAGATCACATTCAAAATGGATGACTGACGGCCATTTTGTTTAAGTCAATGCGCTTCTAGAGCCATATCTCTGATATGCTTTGACTGACTATATATATATTCGTTCTACATTATGTTATAGATATATAGATGTATTCAAAATAGCCAACTGGTGGCCATTTTGTTTTAATTAATGCTGTTCCAGAGCAATATTTCTCAATAAATACTCATTTGATGCTCAGATACAAGATGTCAATCATTTTAATTTTAAAAAATCATCATAATCAAGCATCATCTTCTGGATCCATACTTCTGACATGTTTATGTTCAAACTATATTACTATAAACAAAACTATATATATCTTAAATAAATTTGATAACTAATGGGGACTGTGCCATGCATGGCTTGTTTCAAAGGCATTCAATGACTGTTGCATGGCTGTTCTCAGGCTTCTCCTGCTGTGTGGCTGTTTTTAAAGGTAATCCTCCCTCATGTCTGTTGTAAAAGTATACCTGCTGCATGGCTAATCTCGAAATGGTCATGTTGTGTGTTTTTTCTAGATAGTTCTGCTGCATGTCTATTGCAGATGTTATCCTGCTGCTTGATCAAATGCGTCTAATGTCTAATTTTAAAAACGATTTGGGGGGCATTGCTTTTTTCATAACTAAAATTGGTCAGTGTTGATGCAATGTAGAGACTCTGACCTGAAAATGCTATTATCTGACAATTTTAACCTTGCTAAATTGTAAATTGTGACGACAAGAAGGAAAAGATGGTTAATCCCAACCCTACTTGGCCTTGTTGATAGGAACATAAATCTGAGATGGGTTTTACAATGAAATTCCAGTGTTCCTGTCACTGTATGCAAGTATGCATGTCCACCTAACATAAGGGAGTTCAAATGTTTGACTTCCTTTGTCAGCTTTGTCACATTCGGCTGTGGCAAAATTGTACATCATGCCCACTTGCAGCATTCATATATTTGGGAGAATGTGGTTTGGAAGTTTCCTGTACTGGTCTTATAAGTAAAAGTGAAAGATGTAGTTTCTCTTGTGTATGTATGAGCTGCCACATCTGTGATTGGGTTCCAAGCCTATTGACAGAAAATTATTGTACAAGTGGAAAATTTGCATAATATTTTGTGATATTCACATAACATTAAAAATATCGGGCAATGCAAATCGTTATTCCCTTATATTTTAGTAGAATGTTGCATATTATTTGTTCACATGGCTATTATTGGGACTATGGGAAGGAAAGCTAGAAAATTGTTTGATATTTTTGTATCTGTCGAAATAGTTTTGCTGTAATAAGTAGAAAATTAATTAATGTAGTAACAGAAAGATTTACTGATTCTTAAGATACCAAAGGAAAATCATAAATTTACTAATTATTATGCAAATTATGTACTTCAGCCAACTAATTAAACCCAGAACATCTAATTCTAATTTGCTAATTCTATTTAAGCAAACTAGATAGTTAAAAATCATAAATTTGCATTAAAGTCTGTAGACTATCCCCCAAGCAAATATGTACCAAGTTTAAACGAAATGTGTTCTGGTATATATCTGTGAAACAACCAAGATGGAGTAATTTATGCAAATTATGTATTTAATATGTGTGAATTTCACAACGAAACGAATCAGTTCCATTGAGTATTGTAGAACAAATATGCATGTTGGGTGGCACTTGAGATTTCAGGGGAACAGCAGAAAATCTTCACCTTCTGTACAAACAGACACACTAATGTCAACAAATGCAAGTCTAAATGCAATTACAAACTTTTAAGAACGGTCAACCACATGTTTACTCTCATATGGCAGTCGCTATTCACTACTTTGCACGCTGTTTTTTTAACATAACACTTGGTGGTCGTATCACGACATGACAGTCTGTAACTATATAACGAGCTTTAACTTTTAATTAACTCAGATCAAATATCCAAGCGAATCTACCAACCTCTCAGTCGCCTTTCACAACGTTGTACGCAGTTTTAACTGACTTCGGCCACCTGTAGATGACCAGAGGAGCCAAACGTTTCTGTCAACATTGGAGACCATTTTCACGACTTTTAGTAAAACATTACCGACATCACAATTGCGAATACCCGTGCCTTGTGTGTAACAAACTTTAACGAAAAAAATATTTTCACAAAAGGGTTTGTTTGATTTGGTTCCTATGCAAATACTTGACACGATCGATGCAGCCTGTCAAGAAAGTGTCACGAATTAGTTTTCGCGTATCTGTTGACCGACTTATTTAGCTGGTTACTAGTGAATGGTTGTGTTATATCTGTCATCGTTTAGGCTCATGCGAAGTCCTGGACAAAACTCGACTCAGTGATTTAGAACTACGGTAATTACGATATAACCGTCGCCATCCGGACTACTATTCCTCACAGTTTGGTACTTGCAGTTATTAATATAGCGGACGATTAAAGTGTAACTGAATTGGGCCAATTGACTTTTTTGTGTGCAAAATTTATTTATGAACAACATTATGAAAAAAAATCAAGTGAAAAGGGTATATAAATTGGGTAAACAGTCAATGATATTCCAAAACCGGGCCACGCCCCCTTTCCCGTCACCTTCGAGTTTTTTCGGCATTACGAGTGTTGCCGAAATGGCGCCACCAACGGGACCATAAAGCAGGATATTGCTAGCAGACAAGATTGTTTACCATTTTCCATACGCAAGCGTTTAGTAAACCAGCATACAGTACAGTTCTCGCGAAAGCTTTGGCTTTTGTGGCATCATTGTCGCCTACGCACGTCTTCATTGTCGCCTCAGCATCGCATCATTGTGGCCACAGTCAGCTGGCGCACACGTGATAATAAAATAAATACGATATTTAATATATGGGGGCCGCCATCTTGAATGACGCATAAAACTAAATTATTTAGTTTTATGCGTCTTTCAAGATGGCGGCCCCCATATAGAAAATATCGTATTTATTTTATTATCACGTGTGCGCCAGCTGACTGTGATTGTGGCATCAGCTCCACGTCACTGAAAATTGAAGCTGTGCTCGCCTCGCGTATTTTGTGGCATCATCGTGGCCTCAGATTCGCAGTCTCATGGCATCAGCTTCAAAGTATTGTGACATGAGTAAAATGACATTTTACTAAAAAGATATCTTGTTGAATTATTTTAGTGTTACGAGTATTAGGCACCAACAACTTTGTGGAGTACATAACAATCGGCAAGGTGACGAGTTGCAAGGAAAATTGTGATAAATTTAAATCACACGATGAAATCGTCGTTCGGATACAACAAAATTTGCTATATACGAAATGAAACTGTTCTTGTTATAAAATTACCTTTTTTCGCTCATTTTATTTTCTGGTAAGAGAACCGATCCCATGGTCGGACTACTAATACATGCACAATACACGTACGCCGCCTGGTGCGTCGGCGTTGTCGCCAGTCATCTTGATACAAAGTTCCAAAACAAGTGCGTACATTTCCAACTATGATTGGATGGTTGTGATGGCGTCGGTCTGGTAAAATTTGACATCCAATTTTCAAAATTAAGTCACGATCAGTGACCTGAGCTCGATCTATACGTACTTTAAAAGTATTCTCACAAAAAATATTTTCAAATAAAAACCACATGCCCTGTAAAAAATCGAATAGCGCTTGACATGCAGAAATAATTTATTGGTCTTCAGAAAAAAACGTGTCCATTTAGTTGTAGCCGTAAATATTTGGTGACCAGCCGATGAACAATTTGAAAATCATGATTCACACGGAAGTCCTTCGATACTGAAAATCGTCGACCTCAGTCTGGTTTACCTTATTTACCAACTTGCAAAACTGATTTGTATCTCAGCCCTGTTTTTTTTCTTTTTTTTTGAACTGAGGTCAAAATATGCCGATTTTTTTCAGTGAATAATTGTGAAGCCTGTCACAGCACAAAAAACTAAGTTAATCGACGGATGGTACGGCGACCCTTCAATTTGCATCAAATATGCTTTGTTACAACATCATTGATTGGCTGAGAGTCACCTGATCGGGGCACGATCTGGGTTGCAGAACCAGAACTTTGCGAGAGAACCACACCCACATTTTCATTCCTTTTTAGCGCGGAAGTTGCCAACAAATGTTGAAAAACTCGTGAATTTTATAGATTCGAATAAAATAAAGCTAGCGATTGGTAAGACTGGTAAATAATATATCCCCCGATGCTCTTCGATTTATTTTTTATTTCAAAGTGAGAAATGGATAGTTGAAATTCCATCGATTTCAAGGCGACTGTTCCACCGCGATAACTCTACGCACTGTTGTAGTTTCGCGAGGTAAAACAAATATATAATAAATAGTACATTATTTGGTTTTACAGCCCGCAAATTACGGGACATGATCCCGGTGAATTGCTATAAATAAATGCTGATTGTGTTGAATGACGGACGTCGGGACCGTTTGGAGAAACCAACGGGAATCGATATTCCAAACAAATTATTGGGACACAGTCGGTGGACCTTTCAAACAAATGAAATTATCAACGAAAGACGAGATTTTTCTAGATATTTACGAACAAATATATACCAAATATATGCAAAATAATATGAATTTACGACATCACTGAACCAAAGCCGGGGTATTTAAAACTAAAAATTGGCATTCCAGCTCAGCAGCCAATCAGCGACGGCCTAACGCTTAGATGACAATTTCGGTTTCAAATACCCCGGCTTAGTGTTCTAGGTTCTTGGCGTAATTAGGTGTTCGTATGCAAGGGATTTTTCCACACAAAAATGACGAATTCGGCCGAATTTTGTTATCGGTTCGCTTAATATAACTCAAACAGACCATATTTTTGTGAAAGATTGGTATTTTTGTCTTGATTTGTAGGAATCTGAAAAACGCGTTTCACAACTTGTCTCTTATTTAGTTTTATGCGTCATTCAAGATGGCGGCCCCATATAGTAAATATCGTATTTATTTTATTATCACGTGTGCGCCAGCTGACTGTGGTTCAAACATGTGCCTGAACCGGGTGCCTGAATCGTCATGGTCATTTTGGGGAGGTACACGGTCACCCACATCGCATACTTTTTGTCCCTGGTACTCTAAAACAAAATCGTGACATCTCTCGTTGTCATCATATTCCTCGATCTCACAACTCTCGTCAGACGATGATAAAGATAGATTCCGTGTCGCTTTCTGAGCACTGCATGCGTATAGCGGCCATTGTGAAACGATGACAAGTTCCCCCCGTGACGTCACAAATCACCCTTGTATGCTAATTAGGTTCTCTAGCTGAAGCCTCGTTCTGAGTCGGCCAAGAAATTGGACGTGGATGTTTCCTTATCCAGAACATTATTATTGATCGTTTATTTAATTTATGTACATTTTTCACTTGATTTTTTTTCATAATGTTGTTTATAAATAAATTTTGCACACAAAAAAGGTAAATTGTCCCAATTCAGTTACAGATATGACGTGTCCAGTACTTAGTTTGATTTGCTATGCGCAATTTGAATGTGTGAAGGTTACGCCCTATGTCTTTAAACTTCTTTGTAATTGGTTAAGTTTTGATACGTAATAAACGGTCTAAGTCCTTGGTCCCAGAGAGAGCTCCACGAGGCGAGAGAGTCTTGGTCAGTCCTGGGCTGAGTCTCTGACCATGCAGTTTGCCTCGAGGCGTTCTCGATGTGGCTAAAGACTAGCTATTGAAACGTATTTCGTATAGACATTTGACTGTAAAGCTTAAGTGACTTTCCCGGTCCAGTACCTCAAGTAGAACGAGATATAGAGACAGACGAAATTCCCCCATGACACGTGTTGGAGAAACCCGGACAAGACGAGATTTCTTCCCATTATAAAAGACTGACCACCTTTTTTCTTTTATTTAAAGACAAGTCCCCTGCCTGCCTCATATACAACAATACAAATCATAAAAAAATAAAACTTGTATGAATTTTCAATGAACAACTAGTATTTGCAGTCGCCGCACGATGGCCTGAGCTGTTAAAACAGCGTGCAAAGTTGTGCAAAGCGATTGCAAAGTTGGTAGATTTGTGTATATATTTGAAGTAAGTTGTCATATCGAACCGTGACGTTATACAGTAGAAAAATGAATAAAATGCAAGTGAAAACTCCTATATTAGCGGACAGTCATATGAGCTGACCGTAATATGTGCAAAAACAGTCTAAAATGAAAAGATATAAAAAGCTATTGAAAAGTGGGTGGGTTGGCATATATATTTGACCTAAGTCATTGTCATATCGACGCCGCTGAAATGACCTATGACCTCTACATACTCTGAGTAACACTACGGTTATTTAACGGCCATTTAAGAATTTTTTATTCACATTTTCGAACTTTTAACTATGGTGCTTGTTAATATGATATCACAGGTAACAATCCCGAATGAAACTACCTACTTTGCAATCGCTTTTCACAACTTTGTAAGCAGTTTGTTGTGATTTTTTCTGTTGGCTGTTGTGATAATCTGCTTATATGTGAGGCATTCTCGATACAATTACTTAATGTTTTCGAAATTTAACTACGGGGTTGTCATGACAATGACTTAGGTTAAATATACAAGCAACTCCGCCAACATTCCCTTCGTTTTTTTTCCAACTTTGCACGTTGTTTTCTAACATGTTACAGTCAGCTCATGTGAACATCTATAGGCTGCTTTCAACTGGCTTTTATTAAATTTCTCGACTTTACAACTGCGCGTTTATATACGCCAACAACTTGGGTCATATATAAAAATACATCTATCCACTTTGCAATAACTTTGCACAACTTTGCAATCACTTTGAACAACTTTGCACGGTGCGTTAACAGCGTAAAACCCACTACGTGCCGACAGCATCCACAACGTGTTCGTGAAAATTAGAAGGAATTTGAAAACTTTCCATTAATTAAAAAAGTTACAAAAATGCCACGATTTTCCACTATAAATGATTGACATCACATTGAGAAAAAATGCAGGAACGCTGTCCTATCTCTTTTCCATGTCTGTGATGAAACAAAAAAAATCAACAGGTATTTTATTCAGGGAGTCTCCCATGCAAGTACTAACCACGCCCTATTGTGCTTTACTTTAAACATTTGTCGGGCACCTAAACACACAGCTGCATGGATTATTTGAAATTAAACCGAATTGGCGGCTATTTCATGTTTGTGGATATTTTAAATATATATCGCTTGCACAAGTACCTTCTAGATTGACCTACGACATCTACATACTTGGAGTAACACTGCGGTAATTTAACAGCAATTTACGAAATATTTATTCACATTTTGGAATGTTCAACTATGGGACTTGTTAATATGATATCACAGGTAACAATCCCGAATTCAACTTTACAATCGCTTTTCACTACTTTGTAAGCAGTTTGTTGTTGATTTTACGGTTGAAGAGCATAGCCAGTATAGACAGACGCGCATTTTATTACGCGACACTGAACGCCCTATGCACTCAAGGCCACGAATGTAATCACCAAAGCCATCGTACTTATTTAACTGAAACTAGTTCCATTATTGCCAATGTACGTAATGATGATAAACCAATGTTCGGCCGGTATACTATAGTATTTAAATGTAGCGCGGCTGTGTTTTTGTCATCTGTGTTTTTGTCAATAACTCGTATAAATTACTTTCATTATTAGCCATATTTGCACTTTTTTGTTTGCTTTTAAGTTATTCGGCGACATTACAAGTAATACTGACAAATATAAATGTTAAGCGTGAGAATGTATTCGAGTTGAGAATACAGATATTTTTTGATTTATTCATGTGTCTTTGCCAGAGAATACTTTTTGTTATGGAAAATGTTCATATTTACAAATAAGCAGACTCGACTTTCAGAACGAGGCTGTTCCCATATGATCCAATTAGAGAGTAAGATGTCTAGATTAACAAGCTGTGCGTATCCATGGCTACTATATTGAAAGAGCTATGTGAGTGTTCTGTGATGATATGAAACATATCGTTTACTATGATTTATAAACGTGTCAGGCGTCATATCGACAGGTCATTAACTTATTGCTCTTCCATACAAAAGGTCTACGTAACACGGGACTACGAGAAACACTCAAAAACTCTCCAACTCGTCATAGTACTTCAGGTCATAAGTTAACAGAAGTTCAAACGTCGGCCAGGAAAGATTTCTCGTCGTTCGCGACTTTTACCAGACGCCAACCCAAAATGTCATGTTTCAATGAATGGAGACACATTTGCGCACTAGGCGCAATTTGGCTAGAACATTATCAAGTATCAACATTTGCACAGTAAGCAAAGCGAATGCAGCGAGTACAAAACTGTTTGTGGGATGGACTACAGATGTTCTATTTAAATCGATTTACTCGTATATCATTACGAACTATGCAACACAATATGTATGTTGATTGTTATAGTGATTCGTTTTACGTTATAAGTTGAGACAGCTATTATTGTGAAACATATTTTTTTACAATGATAACAATAACCATAAAAGATATAAAGAAGTAAATACTTAACAAAAACCTTTTATACTCAATGCTACCGGTGACATATATTGATCTTTATTTCATTCAATACAGCTAATAACAGTAGTTACTTAATTCTGTGTGTTATATCAATAATTTGAATTTTGTGATGTAGCGAATTCAGTTTAAAATGTTGAGTAGGAAAGCTATTACATGTACTATTATATCACTTACAAACGGCATATGAAAACACCAGTAAAATTAATTCATTTTTAACTATGTACAACTGTAGTTTATTATGTTATATATAACATCTCTCAATATATTGGAAATCTCAGATAATCTCATTTCCTACTTCGTCAAAGATGCTCTCTGTCCAAACTTTTATATGTCGTTGCCATAGAACCGTTACTCCATAAATTCAGGCAGGATAAAGACATCACAAGTATTGAGATCCCCCAGAGTAACGGACTAAACAGCAAACTGACAGCATATGCTGACAACATAGAAATATTCATTACACGCCAACAAGACTTTAATAAACTTGCACAATGGTTGGAAACATATGAGAGCGCATCAAATTCCAAAATCAACTTTCAAAAGTCCGAGGGACTGTGGGTTGGCAGTTGGTGAAATACTAGCAGCTCGCCCTTCGGTATGAAGTGGACCAGCACGGGCTTAAAACTGTTTGGTGTGTATTTGAGGAACACCAAGACATTCATAGACAAAAACTGGACTGAAATAATGCAAAAAGTTGAAAACAAAATGGAGTTTTAGGCGCATTTTGCTCTGTACAGAGGGCGTACACTTGTTATCAACCATTTGCTTTTATTGCAATTATTCTATCGCTTGTATAGTTTGTCCCCTCCCCCTGATATTATCTCCTCACTCCAAAGATCGTTTGTAAGCTTTTTATGGCAAGGCCGCCATTTGGTGCAGGCGGAAACTTTGTATTTGCCCATAGAAAACGGTTTGTTATTTTTCCACCTCTCCACTCACGTATTTTCCTTTTTATACATATCACTGAGGGAAGTGCTTTTGTGGATCCGTTGGAAATTCGCAAAACTCGCATCACTAGCAGAATTAAAGATAAGTACCAGTACTTCAAACTTGTGAAATAGGAGGACAAGTTCCAATACATTTGGACCACTAATGACGCACTTTGTTCCTTGGAAAATGGAAAATTACAAATCCATTTGTGAAAACTGTTATGGTTCAGAAGTTGTTTTCACACATCTGTTTGTCAACTTGTCAAAGTCCTGGGCATGACGTTAAAACTGCATCCGGTTGTGGAGTTTTTGTACTTGGGAGAATGAGGTTACCCTTTGCCACAACTACCTCCAGGTCACCTTTGCGCAAGGTGTAGTACCTGTAAGCCTTGGGTGCCAACTTCCCACATAATAAGTTTGGTTGACGTCACTAAGGGCATACGGTCATACAAACCTTGCACCAACTCAACCTCACATGTGAGGTATTACCTGATAAAGGCAACGTTTACGTTTATTTAAATATGTATATATTTGTCCTTGGTAAAATTTTAAACTACATCCGGTTGTGGAGTTTTTGGACTTGGGAGAATGAGGTTACCCTTTGCCACAACTACCCCCAGGTCACCCTTGGGCAAGGTGTATTACCTGTAAGCCTTGGGTGCCAACGTCCCACATAACAAGTTTGGTTGACGTCAGTAAAAGCATACGGTCGTAAAATTCCTGCACAAACAGATCCGCATAGGTGGACAATATTTCATGTAAATATGTATATATATGTTTCCGTTTTCCTTAGCATTTGGCAGGAGGGGATCGCAACGTCTTGTAGTGAAAACCAGTGTGACTGGCCTGCCTGTTATCAGTCACATCCGTTAATGTAATTTCGTTTTACTTATCCGTAAATCAAAAATCATTATATCTTGAAATCTTCCTCTGTGCAAACTGTCTGTCTACTTATTTACTTACTTATTATGACGTCTTTACCGTGGCAGAGATATTATGCCATATCTCAAATTGTAGGTTTGTGACATAGGTTAAAAACAATTATATATTGTTGATGATGGGCCACTTTTGTTGTCCTGGATTATTTTTTTCCAAAAAAAATCATAAAAAGCAAATTGTGTTTATGGAATTGTTATAACAAAATTTAAAATATAATTTAATATTTTATATTACAATTTTCTCAAAATACATCACTAATGTTATTTATGTTGCCATGAGACAATAGCTTCATGATTTAACATAATAAACCAATGAACATTGTCATGAAATATATGACCAATTTTCACAAAATCAAGTTTTAGAAATTAGAATAAGTGACTCAGATTTAAGTTGTTGTTGGTGTTGTTAAACATATTAACCAATTAAAAGATTGTTACCACTTGTCGCATTTCATAACGAATTACGTGCTTTGTTATTTCCGTAGAATGAGCATACAATAACACAGCTCATCAATCTGAGATTTGTTGGTTTATGTCAAGATCATTGCTGCTAAAAATGCACATTGTCTTCTATACAAAAGGAGTTAGGTTACGAGGATGCAAAAACACTCGTTATCGTGCTCCATTATAAGTAATGACTATTTTCCAAGCGTCGGCCAGTCATAAGTCTCCAGGGCGAACCAGACCTCGCCCCCAAAGTAGCCGTTATGTAATACTGTAAAATACTTCATTTTAGCTGGAATTCATTTTCGCTGAAAACACTTATTGGGTGTTTTGTATGGAATTTATTTTCACTGATATCTGACAAGTTGAATGTAAAATTTGGGAAAAGGGGTATATTCACTTGATTTTATTTTCACTGAATCATTCCTTCAGTGAAAATAGCGAAAATTAATTCCAAGTAAAAATAAAGTACGATACAGTACGATAATTACCAGTTACGCAATTGAATGAGCTATGCACCACACCCTGCTGAGGATTGACAGTTTTCGCAGTTAGAAAACAATTGAGTGTCGACATAACCACTGTGAATTGTGAACTTAAATTAGTTGTGAATAAAATAGTTTAAGTGTGTGAATGTTCACTTGTGAAATACAGATGTTCTAATTTTATCGATTTACCAGTTCACCGTGTAGGACTTTGCTTCACAATAAACCTATTGATTTTGATATCGATTGATGTCACGTTCTATGTTCTACAAACGAGATATAGATGAAACACTGTTATTTTGAAAATAATTATTCTTACAATAACACAAATTTATGTTACATATTGATTTTTATTTTACTCAATACAGCTAAGTGAGTACATATTTTCTTTTCTATCTTGTGAGCTTAATCAATAATGTGAAATTGTTTGTTGTCGTGAATTCGGTTTAAAACGTTGGGTAGAAAGTATTGCTATTATATCACTTTTGGTCGGCTTTTAACATTTAAACACCGGCCAAGTGATTGAAAGTGCGAAAAGCCAGTCAACGACTGCGTTGAAGCTGATAAGTTGTTAATTCATGAGAGAGAGGTTACTCGCTATATTTCTCCACTGCAAACTTCAAATCAGATGGCCTGAAAGTTTTAGTGTACTGTTGAGTGAGTGGAGTTATTGCAAGTAATAATGTCGTAAAGCAGGCGTTGCTCTGACTTCTGAGGGGATGGTGGAAATTAAAATCTAAATGGACTTGAAAAATAAAGTAGCCGGAGTATAAGTAGCTAGCACCAATGGACATGGGGGGTACACCCTCACAACACCCATCTGTCTCGTGGTGTTTCCAATACTTAACAAACTTTGCAAACACCACCAGTAAATGGATTACATTGTTTAAGTATGTGCAACACTACTGTAGTGTAATACCTTATTTATATATAATTTTTCAAAATATTAATGTGTGATTTGAACATGTTAGAAATCCCACACAATCCTAGCGTATGCCTTTCTGTGAGTGTATATTTATTTGAACACGTACATCAGAGCATAGACATAAGTGGCGAACATGTATTCGATAAGAAGTCTATTTTGCATTTTTGGGGTGCATGGGAACTGTTCCATTCAAGCAGCTTCAAAATTAACTTATATCTTCTGTTCGTTTGTGACAAATTGTACTGAATAGCTGAATAATGAGACAGATACATTGCGGATTGCCAGTGGAGATGCAGCAAAAGAAAAACTAATCAACCAACTAATAGGCAAATGACAATATCTTCGTTTCTAGTTATAAATTGTAATTTGCCAACAATGTGTGTGTTTGTCAGTCGATCGCTCGTGTATTTAACACGACCATTTGGTCAATATTGTATAAACGGTCGAATGACATGGCTCAATATTTCACTTTAAAGTAATGTCAGAAAAGTTTAACATTTGCACGTCGAAAATACAAGATGACTACAGTATGCCGTCATGATTAAAATTTGTACTAATTATTAATATAGAAATTAAATTAATTTATTGCAGGGATATTTGAACACAAGCTTATTTTAAGTTGATAGGCAGTGAGAGAATTGTGGATATTAATTCTCCCAAACTTTTTTTTAAAACGTCTTTGTCAGTTTGTTTCCAGTTATTGATCACACATCTCAATGGCTAAGAGTAGATCAATCAATTAAGGTATCGATCTTTCTTACATCTATCGATTGTGACAACTAATCATTTTTTTACATCTGGAAATAGCACATATCAATTACAGACTATCACGTGCACTGACGTCATTTAGTATTACTATATTATCACTATACGTGGGACGTTTTGTCAGATTAGCAGTACAATTCATGTGCGCATACTACATGCGACGAGAGGGGAAACAGGTGAGAGTTTTAGCAGTATGTTATTAGTTCATTATAATAATCAACTTTAAACGTTTATAAATTTCATCTAACTACTTTTATTTAACTAATCGTCAACGTAAATGTTTGTGAAATATGATGTTAACAAGTGAATTCTAGATGTATCAACGCTGTAAATTACAGTGTTTAAAATGTAATTTCTGCAACCAACAAGCATGGCGTTATTCGTTAAAATAATGTACTGAACGAAGCTGTGAACCGAGGTATTTGGTACCACCCCGCTGTCGTCTTCACTTGTTAATAAGCAGAATAATACTGCCGGTCTATGTGATAGCACTGTTATATACATCTGATATATACGTGGTGTCTTTCTATCTACATTTAGTTGGTACATATGGCCAAACCATAAAGGGAAATGGCAAAGGTGAAATACATGTAGTTTATTAATAATAAGAATTCCACAAACAGAAGGTCGATATTCAGCATACAGCGTGACAATTATACAGGATTCCAGAGATTTTCATTTTAAAATGAGTAGCGAAAAGTAGTTAGGCAGTGTATATATATATTGAGGTATACACACATACTATTATTCGATCAGTTATTCGATCTAATACAAACCAAATACAAACGCTAAACATAGGTATGCCAGATATATATTTCAAATTTCGCATTGGGTTTGTTTTTAATCCGTGACTACAAAATGTATTGATGACTTCTTAGCCAATCTTAATTAGGAATTGTGTGGTGGGGTATTATAATGTGTACATAATTATATGCACGTTAATAGATCAGTAATGTTTGCGTCAACTTATTGAAGTGCTATGTAGATAGAACGTCGACGAAATGGTTCTCTGGAGTCAAATAACGATTAACGATTGTATGAAATTAGTTGACGATTATTGTTAAAAAGTTAAATGTTCTCTTTCTTTTAAAGGATGTCGTATAAGGCAGTTTTCATACTTGCCATCATTGTTGCCACAGGCTGTACTGAAAATGGTAAGCCTTTTCATTATCACGTTTTCACTCATAAGTTCGAATCTGTGAAGTTGTTTCTGCTTGAATAATGCAACTACTGCCAAACTCATATTCATGATTATGCTCATATATTTGAACGTGTCGATAATCGGTATATAGAAGTACTTCTCAATACTTGACGTGATCATTTACATTCAGATATTCAATTGAAGAAATGGAGGATACTCCATCAAATCCCTGAACTAAATCAGTTGTAAGTTTCGAAAAAGATTTCACAGTGCATATACCTGCGCACACGTTCAGTACAGTGCTATTGAAACTAACTTCTCAATTTGTCAATTACATTGATTCCATATTTGTATCATAGACTATTAAACCTGATGGCAATTGTATTTCTTAGTTTTTTATAGGTATCTTGGCTGTTACAAAAACAGTGACAGTGATCCAGCCATGGGTACACCAATAACAGACGATCTGATGACAAACGAGTTCTGCGCAGACTACTGTTACGGAATAGGTCAAATATTTGCGGCGAATGAAGAAGGAGATAGGTGTTTCTGTGGTATAAATTATATGAAGCATGGTCCAAGATCTGACGATGAGTGTGACACAGGCTGTCCGGGGAACAGTAGTCAAACTTGTGGTGGAGTTCATCGAATGTCTGTCTACGAAAAAGGTATTTATTCATGAGTTATCCATTTTTGTCTACAGATATTAGATATAGAATATAGAATATTTTAAAACTGGAAGGTTAAACGCTTTGAAAATGAAAAATAGAATTGCATTTTGGGGGAATCGTTAACAATTACATATTTATTTCTTGAAGAGGTGCCTTGAGGTAGCAGGATAGTTTATTGGCATGACAAATGTAAACATCTATAATCGGAATAAAATTTACAAGAAACTATACAATCTATATATGTTTATAAAGCTCTTAACTTGTACTTTTATATTATTAATATTAATAGTATTAGGGTAGACAGAGATTCATTAACAATCGTTCCCTGTATTTCGTTTGTATTCTTTATAATTTAAGAAACATCAACGACGCGGTGACGTGGCTTTTAAATAGACGTCAGTGCGCTGTATCTTCCAAGGAGCCTCGCCAAATTTGTATGTCATACGTTCCTCCCAAGATTATGAATTTTGATATGTTTATTTATACTAAAATAACGCGAGATCTCGCGTAATTCCTGAAAGACTCGGATCGAACGTCTGCCAGAAAATTTAATGATTTAATTATGAACGTCAATTTCGCATTATAGTGTCCTGAAGGGGTGCAGGCCATTTATAACTGAAAACTGGCAAATTTATAGAAATTATTATACGTTGACAAAACTAAATGCAAAAAAATTGTCCCAAATACGTGATGGTTTAATTATTCTTATTAACATCTCACGCACTAATCTAGACACTACTTTACTTTACAATGACGCCTATATAAATGACAGTGTTCTTGTTGTACCCGAATAAATATAAATAGATTACGAAAGTCTCAAATTTCATTTCAAAGATTTTAATATGTAAGGTTTTGAATTACTTGAAGAAATATTTGCCTTGTGTCTCGCATACCTATACACACCCTGTGCCCGAATATTTGTATGTTCAGTGTATGTTCATGAAATTGCTAAATTTCGAAATGCTTTACAAGACTCTCTTCACAACAATCTTTTAATTTGAACAATTTGTAATATTTATTTAATCTGACTTGAATATTGTATACATTTTTCAATTGTTTTGCTAGTTGTCCCATCTGCCTATCCAAATGCTGCAATGGTGGGAGGTCCCCGAGGTGTTGAAACTAAATTTCAAATTGCGAATTCGTGGATTACATCTGATGTGAGCCCAGAAACGACAAAATATGCCAGAATACTGGAAGCAGGGTCGTCAGGGTGGTCTCCAGGCAGTGGGCAAACTGGTAATTGGTTGCAGATAAACATGCATAGTGTTTATTTGGCTGCGGGGGTGGTGACGCAGGGTGATGCGACAAAAAATAAATGGGTGACGTCATTCATGGTAATATACAGTGTCGATGGAGTCGTATGGAACAGCGCGATCTCTATGAATGAAACCACGGTACGTTTACGCCTAAAGCGTATCAGTTATTATGTAGGAATACTTATTTAGCAAAACGAAGAAAAAATGGAATGTTTGTACAAGTACAACATGTGTGCATGAATGAATCATTAGTTTAATTTAATTTTGACTGATATTGGACTCGATAGATGTTAGATACATACTTATAGTAGTGTCCGGTACATGGTTGTCACGTGACTCCGATCTGATGGAAATGCGATAGAAGTTTACATCTAACATAATTACAACTATATCTGACATATGCAAATCGCGTTCAAGCAACTATCCCCTGACGGGTTTTGCCAACCAATTAGAACGCGTCTTACCAGAAAGCGGGTTATGATTGGATTGGGTTATGATTGGATGCAGTTCTTGCGAGATCTGAATACGATTTGCATAGGTGGATGATCAAATGAATTTAGACATGATGTTCACCGGCGAAATCGACTGGAGCCTCGGCTTACATCGTAATCAGATTAAGTTAACCTATAGTAGTGTTTTGAATTCAGCAAGTATCAATGATATTTCTATTTACCAACTGTATTTAAATGTTTGAATTTGTTTATCAACTATTCATAATCACGTCGATGAACTTTGTCAATGAGAGATTGTAATTTTTTAAATATTCTTTTCATAGATCTTCAATGGTCACAACCAACTGAACAAAGACACTCCCATAATTAATCAATTCTACAACATGGTCAAAGCCAAGTACATCCGGTTTGTTACAGTGACTTGTGAATGGGCATGTAATTTGCGCGTCGAGGTACTGGTTAATGGTAAGTATGTAATACATAAAACAAGCAAACTTGAGTTTTAATATTTCAGATTGAGATATTGTAACTACGAGCTTTGTAAAATTAACCAAAGTATATATTCAAATTAATTGTATTTGTCTTTACCCTTTACCCCTGCATTCGTTCAAATAAAGTTGGTAAGATTTTACGTCATTGTTCACACAATGCTACAGGGAAAGTAAAATGAAATAATTCGATGTACAAATTCTTATCAATTATAAAAGCCAAGACAACGTGTAATTCCCGGTGAAATATGATATAGATACCTTGGTGATGACCAAAACCCTGACACTTATACAGCGAATATATGGGAATAGATTCATTCTTGTGTGCATAATTTTGTGAATAAAGTACTACTACACATATAGACTGGCGAAGTCGGGACTTCTTTTTTGTTTTACAAAAAGAAATAATTCATTGTTCTTTTAGTCATTTTAGCGTGATCGTGAAAACTAACAGACCGCTAAAGAAATCCTTTTGCAGTCACGTTAGTTTTCGCGATCACGTTAAAAAGGCCAAATTGAGAATTAGATATATATATTTTTTTTTTTTTTTTTTTTGATAAATATTTTTTATTACCCATAACAAAAAAAATTACAGGACTTTAATAAATACAGTAAATACAGTAATAAACAAAACAAATAGGAAAACAAAACAAAACCAACAAATAATGAAGACAGATTACCATGTAACTCCAATTGTATTGAAAAAAATTGTGGATTGAAAATTGAAAGATGCACAAACCAAAAATTACCCCACTTCACCTGAAACAATTCGATAGTGCTATTTTTACTACATATACAATATTCCATTTCTTTTGTTTCCATTACTTTTTTTTCTACCAGACGAAATGAAAGTGAAGTGCCATTTAATTTACAGGAATAAATAATTTGTTTAGTTATAAAAATGATATGGTTCAATAAACTTGAGAACTGATCATCGCCCAGTAAAATTTGAATATCTGTGAAGGTGTCTGGGGTATTTAAAAATTCACCCCATCTATTACATATTGATGTCCAAAGGACAGTAACATACTTGCATGTAACGAATAAATGTGTTAGAGTTTCATCGCTATTATGACAAAAAGAACAAAGGCTAGAGGTGACGAGAGGAGGTCTCATACGGTGAAGCATAGTATTCGTAAATAAAACATTATGATTTAGTTTCCACTGGAATTCTTGGAGTTTTGTTTCAATGGTAACTCTAAATGGTAACTTGAAAATAATTTCCCACTTAATTTCATTTAATTGAAACAACTGCTGAAAATAAGTTTTACATTTTGGTGGAATAAAATAAAGAGATGAAAGAGCATTCCGTATTACTTTACATGTTACCATATTCAATGGACAGAATATGTTGTTAATGTACAAACCAATAGGCAATTCTGGTCTAACAAAAAAAGGAGTACAGCCTCTCCATTCTGGTGGTATAGCGGAAATTATGCCGTGCCAAAGGAGATATTGTCTAGGAGTAAACCCAATTTCTTGTAGTTGTGTCCATTTTTTTATTTTTCCATTTGAAATATAAAGGTCCGAGATATAGACAATGCCCTTTAAAATGAAATCTATATAACACACACACTCTTGTTATCAATGAGAATGTTGGCGTTATTCCAAATTATATTGTTAGCAACTGTTTGAACTGGTTGCTGGCATTGTAATTTCCACCAACTGCACAATAGACTGTGATAGAAAGGGGGTAGAGTAACAGGTAATAGCTCAATTTTATAATTATTATAAAAATAAATTAAATATATAGAGAAATTTTGGAATAACCAGTGATTTAATAATTTGAATTTTGCCAATAAGACTCAGACTACGCGAGGACCAAAGATACAAACATTTATTAAGAGAGTCAATTGGAGCTTCCATATTTAGTAGATAGGCACTCTCGTACCTGTAAGAAAAATATATACCAACAATTTTGATTGGAGTTGATGGCCAGAGAACCCCAAATGGTTTATCCGTACGAGACCTCCAGCACCCAAGCCACATTGCCTCTGTTTTGTCATAATTTACGTGTAACCCTGAATATGTCTGAAATTTGTTAAGAAGGGAGAACAAATTAATGCAGGAAAGTTTGTCCGAGAGAAAGCAGGTTAGATCGTCAGCAAATGCAGAATACTTAACCCCCTTGCCCTGGATATGAATTCCATGAATAGAGTCATCACATCGCAGTGAATTCAAAGCTAATTCAAGTGACAAAATAAAGAGGGCGGGCGAAACCGGGTCACCCTGTCTAACTCCCCTTCTTATATCAAAATAACCAGTGCTTAGACCTCGGTTCATCACACAGCTGGAGGGGGTTATTGTAAAATAATTTGATCCAGTTAATAAGGGAAGGGCCAAAATTATAACTGTTAAGGGAGTGGAAAATAAAATCCCATTCCAAGCTATCAAACGCCTTTTGAAAATCAATGGCTATAAGTATTCCTGGTTGATTAGTATCTTTGGTGTAATGCATAATTGATTAAATAAGGCGTACACAGTCTCCAATTGATCTACCCTTAATAAAGGCTGACTGAGTTTCGTTAACAATTTTAGGAAGAATTTCATCAAGTCTTCGTGCAATGCATTTTGATGCAATTTTGTAATCAGTATGAAGGTTATTGGTCTCCAGTTTTTGATAAATCTTTTATCTTTCCCCTTTTTTTCGATGAGTGTGATAACCCCCTGTTGTTGACTGTTGCTAAGTTTACCGTGCATATATGCAGTATTTAGGGAATTTACGACAATTTCTCCAATTTGAGGCCAAAATGTGCGGTAAAATTCTGGACTTAATCCATCATTACCTGGGGCTTTATTGCTTGGTAAACACTTTAGCGCTTCAAACGCCTCGTTCATTGTGATAGGGCCTTCACACGAATCTCTTTCTTTAGAATTTAATTTGGAGTGGGTTGTAAATATATTGTCCATATTTAATTGATTTATCCGTCTACTGCGGTATAAATTAAAATAAAAATGTTTAATTTCTGCTTGAACATCATTTGCATTATGTAGAGATCTGTTGTTACTGTCAATCAGCATAGAAATTTGTGATTTTTTTGCATTATGGCGCTCAAGACCCAAGAAAAATTTTGTATTTTTTTCACCCTGTTCGTACCAGCTTGTACGGGAACGGATTATTGCTCCGTTTGTAATGTACGCATATTCCCCCTGTAATTGTTTTTGTGCGTTTTCGAGCTAATTTTGAATATCGATAGTTGGACGGGTTGACATCAATATATCCAATTCCGATAGTTTATTTTCCAAATCACGTATTTTATCTTTCCTGGCAACCGCTTTTGATTTGCTATACTTCATTGTACATTTTTTGATTTTGTATTTAAGAAATTCCCACAAGAGTATATTATTATTTTGTCCAAACTCGTCAACCCACGTTAAAAATTTATCCTGAATTAGATTAATAAATTTTGTATCTTCTAAAAAGCTATTATTGAATTTCCAATATGATGTTCCAAGTCTACAACGGTTATCACCAATGGTTAAAGTTATAGCAGAATGGTCCGAAAGCACACAGGGAACAATGTCTGTGGCACTCACTGCTAATTGAATCGAGCTACTAACTAAAAAATAATCTAAACTGCTCTGTATAAGCCTAGGTCTTAGGCGCCGCCAAGTAAAACGCTTAGTGCTGGGATTACGCAGCCGCCAGATGTCGATCAAATCAAGTTCGGAGCATATATCCTCAAATTTTGAAAGTGACTTACGCCAAAGTGTCGGGTTACCTCCCATTCTATCTTGAAGAATATCTGGGGTAAAATTATGGTCCCCTCCCCAAAGAAATTCACTGTCTGGTTGAATAGTAATAGAATTAAGCAACGAAATAATGGATTCCAAAAAGAGAACATGATCGGTTTCATTGTTAGGTGCATATGAATTAAGAAGAGTGTAGGGCTTACCCATAATATCCACTGCGATAATAATGACTCTTCCCATGGAATCTGTTGTGACTGAATGTATTGTATAATCCTGCAGATTACGAAAGATGATGGCCGTGCCTCTACTTAATGAATTTCCGTGAGAAAATATGCAGTGACCAGATAATTGATCTGTCCAAACCTGCTCGTCTTTCTCGACTGTGTGCGTTTCCTGAAGAAAAATGATCTGAGATTTGTTATTTTTTAGCCAGTCAAAGACAGACTTTCTTTTCTTTTGGTTCCCTAAACCCCTTTACATTTAAAGAAATTATATTAAATTGACTCAACATTACAGGAATTACAGTAAATTGTGTCTACATAAATGCATCTAGTATCAATCGGGTAAGTTACAGGTAATGGTTTCAGTCTCCAAAATACAAGAAAAACAACGACAAAAAAACAGCAGCCATCTATAACTATGTCCACAAAAAACACACAAGTGCCCCAAAACACACAAGGGCAAAAAAACAAAGAGGCAAAAAGCCATGACATTGTATACCAAAAAAGGGCAAAATGCCAGAAGAAAATAAAAAGCTCGAGAGATGCTCGGCATGGCAAGCTCTCTGTTCTAAATTGATTGTTATATATAGCTATTAAGAGGTAGGTATAGGCCTTTTAGTAGAGAAAAAAAAATAGTTTGGTATTCAAGAGAATAAAAGTGACAAATCTAATAGATACAATCAATTTTTGGAATTGACCAAATTTGAATTCTAGAATGTGTATTTTTAAATGCATTATACCAGTATTAACAATAAAAAAAAATTAAATTCGACTAGCGTTACCATCCACCGACTCAAGAAAAAAGAAGCAAAAGTGATAACAACTATTTTATATAATTTGAGCCACATGTAGATGACCATAACGACAAAGCTTGGTAGACATGTATCACATTATTTGAAAACAGTGCAGGAGGTCAAACATATACAATTGACTCATTTTGGTTATTTTAATTATTTCCACTTAAAATGGAGGTTGAAACTTTTGGCCGTATAGTATATTCATTCTAAATACCAAAACAAATAAGTTTGAACTTATATAAGGACTCCCTTGTAGCACGACGACATAAAATGCAGTAATGGGTCTGATAAATGTTATATTGTTACATTACACAATAATCTACATTACTATATATTACTAAGACTATTATGTAACTGACCATCGATAAATAGTTTACCATTTGTGAAACGTACTTTTTTACCATTCTTATAAGCAGAGTTCATAACATCCTTCAAAGCACGTTTGGCATCCAAATCTGATTTACAGAGATCTACAGTTACAAATATTCCCGTATCACCTAAACAGGAACGTTTCTTAGCAAGGATATCGCTACGCTGAAGCCGTACGGGAAATTTAACCAATATATGTCGTGGTACACTTTTTTCCTTCCTATTGTCACGTATTGGAACGCGATGGGCGTTGTCAATTAATACATTAGACATTCCAAATTTCTCTGTTAAAATGTTAGTTATAATAGTTGCACAGTCTTCTTTTTCGTTTTCTGCGATTCCACCAAATCTAAGATTATATCCCCGTGTATACCGCTCCAAATTGATAGATGCCGTCTCCGTAATTACTAATCGCTTAGTGGTTGACGCCAAAGCTGACTGTAAACTAGATACCTGTGACTGAAGACTTTGGACAGCACTTTTTACGTTGTCCACGTCCTGGCATGTGAACTGTAATGAATTCTCAAAATCTGTACACCTGTTTTCAACAACGGCCACTCGTTCTGAAATTTTTTTTGTTCCTTTAAAATAGATGACGTGGTGGCAGTAATACCAGAAACTTCTTTCTCCAATTCACATAGACATGACTTCATTAGGGACTTCATATTGGCAAGAGAAAGATTACTCACAGTTTCATGTTCATCCCCTGTTCCAGGTGTATCGGGCAGAATGTCATTGTCGCCATGAACATCTTGAAAATAGCATGACGTTGTTTCGTTGTTTGTAGCAGATTTGCCCTTCTTTTTATCACGACGCGGACGGTCCCCCATTTCTGCGTACTGTTAGGTAAAGCACTAAGTTACAAGCTATAAAGTTAGTTCATTGAAAATATTGTAGAACAGAGAGTTCGCAGCGACGAGCTAACGTGGCACACCTGTTGCGAGCATGCGCACTGACATACTTATATTTTTGTTTGTAAAACAAAAAGGAAGTCCCGACTTTGTACTACACATACTACTTTGACTATTGGTTATGAATTACGCAGACATGTTTTGACATGTTTCAACGACACTTTGTAGAAAGGTATGATGATTAAACTGCAATATGTGGTTGTTTTATGAGTTATTTCGTTCAAAGTACTTCCAAAGGAACTCATCTGCTAGTATACCTATATACTACTTCCCTTGAAAACAAAAATCAGTCTGTAGGTGAATAAGCATTTTATTCAACATGCACTTCTTCACTGATGTACTATCAGGAAGAAATATTTTAGAAAATGTATATTATAAATTTGCAATAATTTTAATCACCAAGACATTGAAAGTACAATATTGTTAGTATACATATTTGGTGCGCTGAATTGTTGTTATTTATTGTAGCGACAACGGCTAAACTGTACAGCACTTTGCTTTGAATTGTGAGAAATCAAGCATAGCATTAGCCATGTAATAAAATCTGTAGTAAATCGTAACTAAGAAATATCAACTCAAGTCATTGTCAATAGTCCCCGTCCAATTTTTAATTACTGTGTCAATTAAAAAACAACGACAGACGTAGATCATAATTAAATATTGCAGTTTGTCAGAGATAAAAATAAAAAAAATGTACATGTATACTATTGCAGAACCTTACATTGTAAATAAGCTGCACCCATCTTCTGAGGATAAAATTTATAAAATGGCTTTTAGCATATAGAGACAGTGCATCAAGGTAATTTCCTTTGATATCCCTGTTAGCTTAAGTCATATTATGTCGTCTTCGTTACCCATACTGCTCAAGCATGTTCAAGGGACATATGAAAATAAAACCAACACGACTACCAATTATTTGTAATCTTGATTACAGTACAACATGCAAGAAACTTTGATGCTGGATGTTTCACTTGTTTTGTTGGAATAGTTCATTCTGAATTAAAATCGAGTAATAACAATGTTATTGTGTAATGACTGGGCGCGTTAAATGTATATGTAGTTGAAACCAGTTAGTAATAATGGCCCATTGTGGCACTTTGTTTAGAAAAGCATTTGGCACAAGACGCAGCTTTTATGAATTCCGAAACAATAAACGCACCAAGTTTCATTGAACTATGAAAACAGCTTCTGATACCTAACAATGATGATTTAGCATTTTTTTCATCAACATTGACCGTTGAATTGAATCGTAAAAAAATGGTGCTTATGTGTCTTCATTCATACTATCCATGTACTAAGTTAAATAAATCTGTAAAAATGTATGTGAGAAAAAAGGGGGATTATGTAACAAAATGGCCACCAGTCGGCGAAATTTGTTCGAATCACGAAAATGTGACCTAAAATGTATGATCATCATACCACCTTTGATCCAAATCGTCGTAGTCATTTCCACGAAACAGCTGCTGACACGTTTGAGAATCAAAAATAGCAAATTATATGTCCAAAATGACCACTAGTCGGCCATTTTTGTTCCGATCTTCAAATAAAACAACGCGTCTGTAAGACGTACTGTTTTTGTGTGAAGTTTGAGTGAGATAGGTCAATGAGTGTCTGAGATATGTCTCCGAACAGACGGACTAAATAATAGTCCTCGTTTTGGACGGTGTATTTAAAGTACATCATCAACGTTGACGTAAGAAGCAATGTATATAAGATCTAAAAAAATCATCACCCTGGCTCGGATACTTTAATTACACTTTATAAACTCTCGTGTTTTATAACACATATTGGTTTATTTTGATGATGTCATCCACAGAACCGTTGGGAATGGAAACCAAGGACATAAGTGATGACAACATAATGGTTGACTCTGTTTACAATGATGACGTAATAATGTACGGTGCGCTGCATGCCCGACTAAAAAACACTCTAGGTAAGCATTACAAACTATATGACATATACGTATGAGTATGAATGATTTATTTAAAAAAAATATTACATTGATATTTTCTCAATATCTTTTAAAGGATCTGGGTGTTGGATGCCGAAACACAATGGCGATAAACTGACTATTGACCTTTTAGCAATGACGCTAATTCGTGCGGTAAGTTAACATATAAGAATAATATACAAGTATGTGTGGTCAAGTCATACAAACTGGGGCAACTCATAGTTACACGAACGAAACTGTTGGGTACATATTGATGCTCTAAAACATATGAACATGGGAAGGGAAAATGATGACCGTTTTAGACAAGTTTTCAGTTTTAATAACAGTTTGATTTGGACAATTATTTCTACATGAAATGATTACGCGGATTATCATCAATTTACAAACAGACCAATCAACAATAGTTATTATGTTTAAATAATGTTGTAATGTCAGCAAATGTATGGAGAAGTTGTTTTGCAACTATGTAGATAAATCTTAACGCATGGTGTCACCAAATTATATAACTCTATATTATATGTGTAATATTTGTAATATAACCAGGATATACTTATTTGCACTCAACTCTGTAGATAGCGGTTCAAGGTTGCAGTGATATAGCGGATTCATCTCCTGATGCCTTTATTATTATGTACGGTGAGACAGGCATTCCTGATACTGAATATACAGGCAACAACGGAAATACCCAGGTAAGCGTCAATAACTCAACATTTATTAAGTCCATCAAACTTGATATGTTTAATTGAACAGCGAACTGCCTGTAATGACGTCAAATTATTGTGTCTTAATATGTCATTCAACCATCGCGCATATCGTGAATGTGACATAATTAAGTTAGTTTGTTTGTTTGTTGAATTGGCTCAAACAACTCCGCATTGTGCGGCTGTATCATTTACTTATTTTGAATCAATTTTAGCTGAATATATCATGCACACAATTCACAACCATGCAATGTATAATGTTTCTTACAGAATTTTACTGTAACTGCCAATAACAATGAGGAAGTATCTGTGATTCATTTTGACGTCGCCCTGTTTGCAAGAAGCATTGCAATCTTACCATTTAAGATAAATGGAAACGTTGGTATTCGCTTGGAATTGTACGGTTATAGAACAGGTATTGCATGAATTCACATAACTAATTAAGTCTTTCGGTGTTGATGAATTAGCAGTTACTTGTGTGTAACTATGTATTAAAAACATGACACAGGACGCACAGAACGATAAGTGTCATTTAAACGCTACCTTTCACAGTAGCACGATATGGGACATTTTTAATCTCATTTTCTCCCGTACTGGTTCAACCTGCTTTAGCCTATTTGCTAAGGAATTGTATAAAGAAATTTTTCGCAGCGATCCGGTGATTGGCTGATTAATATCACGTGGCGTGGTAGCTTCTTTGTTGCTTTTGGTTACATGCTAGCTATACGAAAAGTGAGCCCACATTATTACAGTATTATTTATAGTATTTTATACAGTGTGCCGGGAATACTATAACAATTTCTGATATAAAATAAAACTATATGGAACGAACTAACAAGTTGTGTTATTAATTTGGCCGATCTTTAATATGCACATCATACTTCCGATCCCATTGTCTATCTAACATCGTTTAAAGCGAAGTGGAAGACCTCTCAACTGACGAATTGTATTCCTTTGTAATGGTCATTTTTTATCGCATTAAAACAGTCCAGTTCTAGACTGAAACGTTCAAAATAGTGGAAGAACGAATTACCATCAATGTTTCTTGTAAAAATATATAATGCAGAAATAGTTTAGTTGTGTTATATTCGAACTCATTCTGTTATTCAAATATGCTATATACTGATGTTGAAATTACTGATATGTTACATGTTTTCATTGACAATATGTGTGTGTCTCGTAGATAAAACCTCTTGTGTTGAATGGTTGAGGGCAGGCTATAAAGGCGGTCTCACTTATTGGGTGGACGTCGACAGATTTGGTACTGAACCAGCGAGGAGAAAGATATGCCGTAAGTTTTATTTTCTTGTACTATGTTATTTGTTTTAAATATCCAAACATAATAAAAGTAAACGTAGCCGAACAACGTTAAATCACTATTTTAATAGTGCATTTGTCATTATCGTAATCTTTATATAAATTCCACAGACGGAGAGGTGTATCCGTTAGGCATGATGTCAGGCAATATACGCAGTGGACAGTTATCTGAGAGTAGCTCTACAAGTGAGAAATACACTGCAGATGCTGCACGACTTAATTATGCCGACAGCAGCTATGATCCGCCGCCTGCATGGATGCCTCAAACAGAAAGTAGCTCATTTATAGGCATAAATCTAATATACCGAACCATATTACGAATGATCGCTACACAGGGACAGGGAACTGCGTGGGTGAAAAGCTTCTATTTCAGTTACGGAGTTGATCAATCCCCGTTGAATGAATATAAAGAACATGGATTTAGAAAGGTATGTTTGTTTGTTTGTTTGCTTTTTAAGTTAATACACTTTTGATACACATATGCCGTTGCATTCACTTATCATAAAAACATTGGTACATTATTCTCACTAGAGATACTGAGTGCACAGTGTATGCCCAAGTAGTGTGTCCTATATACATGATTGGTGTATTGGTTTAAGAGAAGCACATTGTTATTCTTCTTTCAAGTTTCATGTTTTTCAAATATCAGTCATGTAAACCATATAGGATTGCAAAATGTAAACTTTCATGTAAATTTGGACAGAAACTATTAAATACATCGCAAATACTTTATAGGGTCACGATATGCACAGTTTTCTTATAGTAGCAAGTGACTGTAGAGTTTCCTTAGAAAACGTGCGTAATTGGAGAGTTGTTGAGAGTTGAATGTACACAGGAAAGAATTGAATACGATTAAACAATAGGGAAAACAATGGCAAACACAAGGCGCGTCATTCAAAACGTTAACCCGTACCCGTGTTTTAATAACAATTTAATTTTTGTAAATATTTATTTCAGGCATATTTAGTGTTATATTTTGTGTATGGGCCGGAGGTTTTGAAATACACATAAACTATTGCTATTACCAAGTATCAAGATATGCCATTCTGTTCGCGAATGTGACTTTTGACGTAAAAACTATTATATCGAATATCAATTATTTTTTATTGATTTTTGTATCGACTAGCCTTTTACAAATTTATATCTCACTAAGAAATATTAAATATTTAAAATCAGTCGATTTATCAGTTTTAGAAAATATTTCACATTCTTGACAATAGCTAGCAATCATTACGTTTCAGCTCATATGCCAACATTAACATATAAAGAACAGCTTAAACATACAATCAATTAATATAGTTAATGTATGTTCAAATTGAGCTATATTAATTGACCAGCAAATGTTTCGGGCTGGATACTATACAGGAAACATAAGATTCGATAATGCACTGCATGACTTATCTTGGTTATGAACTTATGTGGTTGCTATGATGGACGACGCCATGATTGCCATGTGTCGGAAATATCCCTAATACCCTCTTGTGTTCACTATATTTTGGCAAGTTAAAAACTCTACATTATGTGTGGGTGTGTGAATGACTTTTGAAAGTTCAAGTTTCTTCTGGTTTTGTACTCTAGGAATTCCAGGCAAATACAGATGAATTTACTATTGTTAGAAATGAGTTGCTGTATCCTTTGCGTATGATACGATACATCAAAATATATCCACTATGTTGGGAAAACACTGTTGCATTACGAATGGAATTATACGGACAGTACCTAGACCATCCATGTAAGAACGTCTTGTTACTTTATAGTTCTTTTATATACTACAGTTGTATAGTTAAATAAAAAAAATATCGTATGTCTAGGAGACGGTGAAAATACTGTTGTAGTGGGGAAGGAATAGATGGAAGGAATACAGAAATAAAGTCCACACAAATGACAATAATTTTTATTTCACAGACTTGAATGAAGACTACTTGGAATTTGTTGAAGGTTCATACATTCATACCTTGCATAAACTTAGCTCACCGGTTCCTAAACGCAAAATTATTGATGGAAATCCTTACCCAGGTAACTGTACTGACACAAAAACACCAGAGGTGAAAAGTTATATCAGAGTAGATATGCCAGAAGTCAAAAACTTCATGAGTGTTAGTATTGTCAACAATGATGATTTCCGTGAGTATACCCCAACTGTGTTTCTCTTCTCAGTGCCATGTATATTACAATACCACTCATGTGTCGTAGTCGTTTATGATAGTGATGTGGTTTTCCAGATCATCAAAAAAATTTTTGGCAGAAAATCGTTTTATTTCGTCGTTCAGTCTTATGCTAGAGATTTCTCCAGAATGACGTTTCTGTACCTTTTGTTCTTTACCACATGTCTGTGCGTATTTCTTATCAATATTTTGTCGTGTAATTTTCCATGTGGTTTCGTATCAAACAAGCATATTTGGTTCCTCTAACATTTACTATGTTGGATTTCATGAACGAGAAACTAACGCTGAAGCAAATGAATTATATACGCACAATTCCATTCATTCACAAATTGAGGTCCTACCTATGAATGTTTAAATTCTATTCTTTCAATATTCAGCGGAAGAAAGTGTTAAACTACAAGCCACTGTTGGGGTGGAAAAACAGTGGGCTGAAAATACAAACTGTGGGGATATGATTGAATCCTTGGATGCTGGTGAAATAGGATATTTTATGTGCTCGGATAATGGAAACGAATACATCAATGGAAGCACAGTAGCTACTGCAATAAATGACCCTCGCGAGAAGCATAGATTATGTTTGTGTGAGATGTATGCGTTTGGTATGTATTATACAGTTCTCCTACAACTCTCGCGCCCTCTATTGACTGAGCGTTTTATAATCAATAATGCATAAAGTTATACGTCATTCTAATTCAACGTGTAGCATGTCGTACTTTCGGAAGGTGATCCATCAATAACAAAAATGCACAATCATCTGTCAGTATTTCAAAACGTATTTACACTAATTCCTGCGTTAGGAAGTTTTTCTATATTTTGTGGAAGCAAACGATCGCCCTTGAACGATGTTCACGAGGCGTCACTCGCAATATGCCTTCGTATATACTGTGTGGCATTCTCGTGATGCACGTTTTAATTTTTATAGTTCAGAAACAGCGCTTTTTCAATATAGATTGATGTGTGCATTATATTGTCTGTCTTAGCAGAAAAAATTAAACCTTTGAAGTGTTCCATATACTTAGTTAATGAATTACAAGCTAATTACAATACTAATTCCAAGCGCTGACATTTGAAAATTAGCAAAACATATTGGTGAACTATAACAATAAATTTAATAAACAAATACACTACCAAGAAGTCAACCAAAGAATGAACATGATTTGTATATAGACGCAGGTTTAGTGTAACAGCGTGCGATACAAAACCACTGTTTTGGTCAAAGTCTTGTAAATTGTACGAGGGCACAAACTCAAATTCAATAACTCGATCGTTAGAGGCTCTAACGGATGTGGTTGGTGTCGTGGTTTGGATTCAGAAAAGTAAGTTTATTGTCGAAATATACCACAGTTACGTCGCCAAAACAATGCCGGTTTACAAAATATTCCACAGTTACGTCACCAAGACAATGCCCCTTTACAAAATATGCCACAGTTACGTCACCAAGACAATGCCCCTTTACAAAATATGCCACAGTTACGTCGCCAAGACAATGCCGGTTTACAAAATATGCCACAGTTACGTCGCCAAGACAATGCCGGTTTACAAAATATGCCACAGTTACGTCGCCAAGACAATGCCGGTTTACAAAATATGTCACAGTTACGTCGCCAAGACAATGTCGGTTTACAAAATATGCCACAGTTACGTCGCCAAGACAATGCAGATTTACAAAATATGCCACAGTTACGTCGCCAAGACAATGCTGGTTTACAAAATATGCCACAGTTACGTCGCCAAGACAATACCGGTTTACAAAATATGTCACAGTTACGTCTTCAAGACAATGCCGGTTTACAAAATATGCCACAGTTACGTCGCCAAGACAATGCAGATTTACAAAATATGCCACAGTTACGTCGCCAAGACAATGCTGGTTTACAAAATATGCCACAGTTACGTCGCCAAGACAATGCCGGTTTACAAAATATGCCTCAGTTACGTCTCCAAAACAATTCCCATTTACAAAATATGACACAGTTACGTCGCCAAGACAATGCCCATTTACAAGATATGCCACAGTTACGTCGCCAAGACAATGCCGGTTTACGAAATATGCCACAGTTACGTCGCAAAGACAATACCGGTTTACAAAATATGCCACAGTTACGTAGCTAAGACAATGCCGGTTTACAAAATATGCCACAGTTACGTCGCCAAGACAATGCCGGTTAACAAAATATGCCACTGTTACGTCGCCAAGACAATGCCGGTTTACAAAATATGTCACAGTTACGTCGCCAAGACAATGTCCGTTTACAAAATATGCCACAGTTACGTAGCTAAGACAATGCCGGTTTACAAAATATGCCACAGTTACGTCGCCAAGACAATGCAGGTTTACAAAATATGTCGCGGTTACGTCGCTAAGACAATGCAGGTTTACAAAATATGCCACAGTTGCGTCGCCAAGACAATGCAGGTTTACAAAATATGCCACAGTTGCGTCGCCAAGACAATGCAGGTTTACAAAATATGACACAGTTGCGTCGCCAAGACAATGCAGGTTTACAAAATATGCCACAGTTACGTCGCCAAGACAATGCAGGTTTACAAAATATGCCACAGTTACGTCGCCAAGACAATGCAGGTTTACAAAATATGCCACAGTTACGTCGCCAAGACAATGCAGGTTTACAAAATATGCCACAGTTACGTCGCCAAGACAATGCAGGTTTACAAAATATGCCCGGTTAATTGTAGCAATTACACTTAGCATGTGAATACAATTGTGGTCGGTTTACAATTAAAGAAATTTGTGGATTTACTAAAATAAACTTACGGCCACGACAATGGGCCAATCACCAAAAGTGGTGTAAATGCCCATATCTATATACTGAGATATATTTACGCATCAAAAGTTTATACCATTAAAATAATCTTGTTATTATCCTGATTATTCATTGTAGAGTACTTCGACAGTGAGGCCCATGCTCTTGAAGAGGATTGTATGGATTCTTTAGGGGTGGAACACATGAGTTTGGATGATAAAATTATGTTTATTGTTGCAAGCAGCGCCAAAGATGGTTTCTTGCCCCACCAAGGTGCACTGAATTTTCCTGGCGGTAAGTGTGATAGAAAATATTATATACGAACATATAAACACGCGTCACGACCACGGCAAAGCGCCTTGACTCTTTAAGCAGACGCGCACCTCATTGAACCACGGTAAATTATTCGTCGCCAAGACAATGCCGGTTTACAAATTATGCCACAGTTACGTCGCCAAGACAATGCCGGTTTACAAAATATGCCACAGTTACGTCGCCAAGACAATGTCGGTTTACAAAATATGCCACAGTTACGTCGCCAAGACAATGCCGGTTTACAAAATATGCCACAGTTACGTCGCCAAGACAATGCCGGTTTTCAAAATATGCCACAGTTACGTCGCCAAGACAATGCCGGTTTACAAAATATGCCACAGTTACGTCGCCAAGACAATGCCGGTTTACAAAATATGCCACAGTTACGTCGCCAAGACAATGCCGGTTTACAAAATATGCCACAGTTACGTCGCCAAGACAATGTCGGTTTACAAAATATGCCACAGTTACGTCGCCAAGACAATGCCGGTTTACAAAATATGCCACAGTTACGTCGCCAAGACAATGCCGGTTTACAAAATATGCCACAGTTACGTCGCCAAAACAAGCCGGTTTTCAAAATATGCCACAGTTACGTCGCCAAGACAATGCCGGTTTACAAAATATGCCACAGTTACGTCGCCAAGACAATGCCGGTTTACAAAATATGCCACAGTTACGTCGCCAAGACAATGCCGGTTTACGAAATATGCCACAGTTACGTCACTCAAAGCGCCTTTAAACGTTACGTAGACACGCACCTCATTGAACCACAGTAACCCCCAATCCTACGCAAGCAAACAATGCTCCAAAGATCCTGTAATGCACATGGACATGCACATGCAGTGACTAGAAGGACATGCGTATTTCGAATCTCTGACGTAAAACACGCAGAATATATTTCTGCATACATATAAAGCCTAGTATATCATAATGAGAATGATCTAACCAGTGACGTTTGTTCTCTGAGATACATTTATATATCATGGTATCATCTATATGCAATAGTTACTTATATTAAACTATTTCTAGTAGGCATAAATAGATTTTCTACAACTATTTTCGATGATTGCCGATTGACAGGACATAATCCCGCTACTTCATCAACTGCAACAACCTGTCTTTTTAAGTGAAATATACTAAAATAACGAAAATACTTTTTAGGCCTTTATTTGCATATAAGCATGAGTAATTAATTGACATGATATATTTAAACAAGGAATGCAAATTAGGCTGGACATTTGGAACAGTATGAATGAACATAAATGAAAATGGAATTTATTGAAATATTTTGATTCGTTGTTATTTCTAAACGACGGCCAATATAAAACTTTACACTCGACTCGACACCCTTTTCTCATTGTGAAAATATAATTTAACAATAAACCAAGTAAGCAAATTATACCGGATAAAAAAAAGTATAATTTATTCTTAGATAATTTATTTTTCATGGCTTTTAAGAAATATCATTTACAAATTTAACCCATTTCATGAATAAGCTGCCATACCCAGCTTTCTGACTATATCTTTAATTATAGCACACACATTCGATAGACACTGGGCTTGGCTTACTTTCACATTATGGCTCTATAATAGAAAGTGCATATTGTATTGTGTGACTGTAACTGCAACTATATTAACCTAGAATTCGAACGTCTTATAGATGTACATAGACGAGGGCCATAGACAAGATAAGTGAAAACTATGTCACCTTCGTTAAATAAAGTTTATTATTATTATGTAAAGTATTCCTTCTTTTTTTTAAATGATCTGATTCTAGTAAGTAATCATCGTTTGTAAATCATTAAAATTCTAAACATACATATACAAACATATTCATAATCCTTTTTCCCTTGGTGATATGGTTTATAATTCAAAGTTTATAATTTAATGGAAAAATAAATAATATTGAATTATGTAGATTCTGAGGTTGATGAAGTAGATTAAATTATTCTACGCACAGTATTAACTCATACAGACGCATTGTCATGCTTGCTAAAAGCGGGAAACAGTATTAATAGAAATAAATCTGGATTTTTTAATAACGGGATGTTACCACGTTTTAGTCAAATCTATAATTATACACAATTCGGAATGATGGTGTGTCGAACTGTGGAAACCAGGTAACTTGTTCTTGATGTGTTATGACTTTGATTGTACATCTCCAGCCCTAGGGACATATTTAGTATATTCGTCGATAAGCAAACCTTACCATATTTGCCTCGAAGCAGAGGTGGATAAAGGAAAACTGGTTGATGGTGTTGGCTATAGAAAACAGTTCACTCAGCAGTTGAAATAAAATATGGTTTTATATGTGGGTGTCAACGCGTGAGGAATATATAGTTTAGTTTCTTGTTATATTCCTGTCCTCCGCAAATGCTTACATTATAACACCATTATAGTCCGGTTGGCAAATCACTTTGTATTTTGTTTTTGTAGCTACGTGGAGTCCATCTGATGATGATGTGGAACCGTTCTTAGAAGTTTTCTGGAATGGATTAAACACTATTAAAAGGGTAAATATTATCGTTCATCGCATCATTATTTATAATGTAACTATTTCAGCGCCTTCTCAGTCGATGAACTCGACCTGTTTACATTCATATGATATTATAGAAATATTCACCCGGGCCGAGGTCCATTCGCCTCGGTCAACAATGCGCTCTGCGAAACAACAAACCTGTATATCGTATATTCAGAATATTCTCCATTCATAAGTAGCTGTTTTATCACACTTCAATGGTTCGTATTTATTTATATTCCATAATCCCTTCCGAAATGTCTGTCACGTTTAAGAGATGTCTAGGTATCAACTAGCTACATTTCGGAAGCCGCTATGTTTATACACATGACTGTATTCAGAACTAACCTCAACGGCGAATCAGCATTTATTAGATCGATCGTTAGGTCTGCGCACGCGAAAAAGCCGAATATTACCTCTTTAACCTCTGAGAAGTCAATGCTCGAATATATCGACCGCCAAATGTGCGAATTTGATTTGTTGATAGGGCCATGAGGTCTAATAATAAGTTTTATTTCCTCAGTTGTATTTCATTCTTTATAAATCACACCCTCTATCGACAATGCGACGTTAATGGGTCAATAATTTTATTGTCATCCATCAAAAACAAATAGTGGTTTTGTGAGATATACTAATTCTAAACGATGACCGACAACACCACCAAACACTGCTAGCATTTAAACGACATTGATTCCATCTGCGTACGTAATTCTGACGTCACAGTATCACCTTATCGCTAGTTATCTCGTGTATTCTCCCTCATAATACGCATAGTACATGTATGATTGTTCAAACAGATTGCAGTTCAGGGATATACTGTTGTAGATGGTGATAACGTTATGACTGATTGGAGAATATTAACATTCAAGTTACAGTACAGCGTTGCTCGCATAGACTATGTTAACTACAATGACAATGATGGACAACCGGTGGTAAGTGAACCGTTTAAAGCGGGGGTGTCGTCACCTACGCATGCGGCAAACAACCATAACGGATCGATGTTTACAAACAGGCGTCTACCCATGAGCCTTTGTGTTTTCAGCGTGCGTTGTTATCGTCGCTTGGGACTCAATTCCCGCACATGCGTAGGTGACCACCCCTCCGCTTTAAATAATGAGTGTGTTCGACGGTATTATTGAGAGAAAGAGATGTAACTTATGTCATGAAATATTGTTAGACATTTACAGGAAATGTGGACAAATTCGTCACACAGTATATTAATCTGGACCCCAACATACTGGCATCTGCTGTACGATTTGTTCCTCTTACCTGGACCCTGGCCCCTGCTCTACGGGTAGAGATATACGGATGCCCTGTTGGTAAGTGTTGATTGAACATGTCCAACACCTCTAATTAAACATAAAATATATATATATATATTATGTTGTCCTACCTATTCCAGAGTATTATCTGACTGCATAGTTGTTAACCGATATAATACTTGGGTTTTAAAAAATCACGAATTACGGCAATTAACTCATTTCAGTTAAAGAGTCATGTCAAGTTTGGTTTGAGAGTGGCTACACACAACCTGCATGGTATTGGTCATACACGGACAACAAACTCGATATCGATAGTTATTACTGCATCTTTGAAAGGGGTAAGCCAGTGACAGTCACATCATATCTTATTAAGCAAATGTTATGGTATTTAATCACTTGCAAAGCGAAGTTCTCCAGGGAAACTGCTTAATCATACCTACGTTTCTGTTTATTTCAGGGAAATCAAATTCAAAAATAAGTTCGTTCGTTGAGGCTACTCAGAGTGATGACTTATCTGATACTACAACGGCACTGAATGCAGTGGACGGACAGATCACAACATGCGCTATAACGAAAAAAGAAGAGTCCCCATGGCTTACCTTAGAGTTCGAACCACATGAAATTCAGGATATGATAATTTACCCACAATACAATGACGATTGTTTGCAGGCATGTGATTTGGCCACAGCATGTCGTAAGTATCCTAGCAACAGAGACTGGTACGCTAATTGATGCCACATGAGAACATTTTTTATTGATTCAAGGAATGCATAGTTTTATTCGTTGTGCCCTCCACCAACGAAGCGCATCTCTAAAATCTGACCTACGCTGCGATGTTTGTCTTCCCTCACACCCATTCACATGAGCACTCTGTTACTAAAATGAATGGCGTACAGGAACGGTGTGCCCATAAAACGTATAGTGTATTTGTGTCGATGCAACACAGTTGAAGGGGAATGTCTTGCCCCTCAAAATACAGGAAATAGCGTTTCAGAGGGTCTAGATTTCAATTTTTTTTCTATTAAGGTCGCACATCGGGCGCGAAGGATGGTGAGCAGATCCCCCCCCCATGCAAAATGTCGTGCCACCACCTCTGGTGTATGTCAGTAGCCAATAACAAAATGGTATTCTAACTTTGACTTCCGGAAGCTGTTCCTTTTGCTACCCATACTTATAAACATTTATTTCCCGTTAACCAGGATTTTGCCATTTATACACTACCTTATTTTATTATATTGAAAAAAACAAAAACAAGTGTCGGAAAATTGAGCTTGATTACAATTTAGGATTCTGACTGAGATTTAGCCACCCAATGAGATTATTTTAATTTCAAACAATCTTTTCGCTAATCATGTGCAAGGCCATATTCATTGTAACCATTATTACAATATTTATTTTGAGCATATAAATAGGAGACGAAACGTCTCTTCTTCAGTCCTTCTTCAGTTCGTTCGTTTTGTTCGTTCTTCCTTCATAGTTCTTCCGTTCAATAAAGTCATCTATTGCAGTCCTTACGCGGTTTAGTCTGCCATTCTTGAACTTGAACCAATTCTTCTTAACAATTCCCACAACAAGAGACTGTAAGCAAGTCCACTTTTATACACGCGTTTTTCACATATTTCCAGTTCCGTTTCGTTCAAATCAATAACATTTATGTCGATAACCAATCGCATACAACAAAACTGATTAAGATATTAAATTTTATAAAATATTTACTTATTTTTAGTCACGTCAGAATTTGTATTTTTGTTTTATTTATCTGTGGTGTAAATATCTAACTCAATTCTTTATTCCACGCTTAATCAACGATTAAAGTATTCGATTCAGCCACTCGTACTTGCGTGTTCTACTGGCAATTCGATCGGACGTTACTTTCTGGGATTTAAATTCGATATCCCAAATTGAGTTGAAAAGGAAATACAATAACTGCAGCTCTACCCTTTTGTAAGAAAACATAATATTCCATTCATGGATTTTCTGCTAATTTCACAACAGGTTTCAAATACACGTACAGTAAAATATACCTTGGACAATCAGAGACACCAGTTGACGATGACATATGTATGTCCCAGATCACTGAATCGATGCTGGATTCCCCAGAGGCTTTGTATGTACATTGCGATCAACCAAGACTTGCAACCTATATGCACCTAGTTATTTGGGATATTTCGTCCCAGATAAGCATATGTGAAATTGATTTGCTTCCTCTTGAAAATAAAGGTAACACACTCTTTCTTGAAGGAGGGTAGATCGACATGTTCATGGTGTCTACAGATTTTGAATATTCAGAACCTCTGCGTCATTCGTATACTATTAAAGTATAAGCATTGTTAAGTATAAAAGTTACATACGTATGATTTCCACCGCAATTTTTTTATTATTATTCAACTGCCACTGAGTGTTCTCTCTCAATTCGCTATTCACAGGTGTATCAATTGTGACGAAACAACACGGGTTGTTGTTAAAATGTGGTCAAGCCAATAGTCGTCAAAATATTTCCATTTCTATTCTTGAGTATAATTATATAATATGCTTATACGGCGAAACCTGGGAAATAAAATAATTCAATTCTTAACCTATTAACAGTTTAGTAGGAAAACCTTGAGGCTAACTAATGTACTTCGTCCTGTGACGCGATATTCACTCTGTCCAGAAAGATCCTCTCGTATTAAACGCACACACATAATATACAGGGCTTTTTAATTTAAGCTTGGTCATGTAACGACGATCTTGGAATGCAAAATGGAGACATCGAAGACAGTCAACTAGATGCTTCAACAAATACAGATGATATTCAGAAAGTCCGTTATGGTAAGTAAAATTCCTCGTGAACAATAATCTGCCACGCCATGAGACTGGAGAAGAGCGTTCATATTAATTGTGTATTATTAATACAAGAATGTTTTATCATTAAAAAGGTCAGGGAGGTTGGTGTGGTGACATCGATTCCCCGTCATGGATTCAGGTGGACTTCAAAGCTCCAACATTCGTTAGTCAGGTTAGCATAATTAATCATACCTTGTCTGTTGATCTTATAAAATCTGTCATATGCAATATTCGAATATATTTTTTCACTGCCAAATTGTATGTATCTGTTTAGGTTTTAATATTTAAAGGGACGGAAGGAAGAATAACTTCGTTCTTTGTATCACATAGTATGGACGGGGTCAATTTCACCCGGGTGCTGGACGACCGAGGTCAAGACATGGTTAGTTACACAGAATCTATCCCGTCATACTTTTATACCAAGCTGATAATTTTACAACAATATACCTACACGCATGTTTACTCTAACAACGTGCATGTACAAGAAAATACCCGCAACGCATAATAAGTCCCACTCTATTGACGAAGCGCTTCTGTGACCGTGATAGGTAAAGGAAAATATGAAAGGCCGTAATTGTAGTCGTAATTGTTGTGTTCTGCAGTCGTCCAATACATCATTTACTTGAAAAAAAAAACTATTATATTATAAATAATGTCCGACGTAACCAATCATACTTTCTTCCATTCATTTTATTTCAACGCCACGCACGCGACGGGCCTACTGGTGTACTGGGTACTTTGTTTTACTACATTATAAACTACGTCATATACGTGGCTCTCTGTCGGTAATATTATGGTTTCAATTTTCGTAGGTCTTTCCTGGGAATGTGTTTCACAGTACTTTGATATCTGGGTACCTTCCATTACATATTTACACGAGATTTTTACGACTAGAATCTAATGAGTACGAGGACAGACCGTGTATGCAAATCAAGCTATATGGATGTCGAAAATGTACGTATCAACAAGTCTATTTTTCCTGTCAACACATTTACCTATTTTCGATAATATGTTACTATATGAGATGCCATAGTGTGTTTACAATATGGTATGATGTTGTGATAATTTTATAAGGAAAACAAATCATGCAGAATTTGTAATATAAAAGTGACCTGTCCTCTGACTACTACATTTATAAGAGTTTATGGCTTCACAACTGACTACTTGATATTCGATCGAGCAACAATCATTTTTCAGACACATACTTCTTGTCCATGGTGAGCTTGTGCTTCAAAATGTCTTAAATTATCCCATGTCATATGTGTGTGATCGTACAATAGTTTTTTTCCCCAGAACTACACATGTACATTCACTTAAACATGCTGTGGGTTACTGTTACACATTGTTATGTTGCAACTTTATATTTTAGTTTCCATGAAAATAGCAATATCATATCATTTCTGTTGACCATAATTATAGTAATATTCCGTTTATAGAAAGTACGTATCACTCTTTTATTACGTAAATTCTCATTAGCTGCACACTCGTGTAAGGATTGGAGAGAAGATCCTAACTGGTACGTCGGGGATAATGTTTACTATCGCATTGATGGATCGGGCGAGACAGAATACAAATTATGTTGTAGTAAGTTGCCTAATATAACGTACACACGTCCCATACTCGCTATATTGTTCGCCATTTGTATTCGTTGAGTTTCTGGCTAAATGAATAGTAAAAGACTTTCTTTCACAGCGTCCACGATGTCGTTAGGGGTATATGACCAAAACGTGACAACACTGAGTTCTTCAAGTTATAACGATGAAGCTCATTCTCCTGACATGGCACGTAATCGTGGATGTAAGTATATATTCATTCCAACAAAAATGAAGCTCTAAATTACATGTGCATTATAGTTCACCGCAGAGTTCACACCAACGTCTCTTTGCCTAGCTAGCTAGCTACATACCCACCTACCCATTCGCTCTCAACATAACAAACAAACCAATCTAACAACCCATACGTGTATTCTTATAACCCGGTGTCAGGTTGGGCGGACATATTAAGTATTTCTATGGAAGCTAAAATTGGAATTATAGGAGGAGGATGTATCAGCAAGTTCTGCATGTTTTACCCCGTGTCCCATCTTTCATGTGTTCTCTTATTTTACGAAGCTGTGAATGTAATACTCTGTTATACAAAAAAAAAATACATGCTTGTATTCCAAACTGTTTCATTAAAACTGGCACAAGAAAAATTAATCCCTATATTTGTGAGTGGAATATTAGTAAAACCCAACCAGTAATTCACTGACATATTAAACATATGCATTCAATACATGATATGCGAAACATCACTTGAAATGTTAAATAGCGGTAGTCGTGGCGCTGCGCATGTGCGACATTTGTGTTGATAAACATTGATTTGCCTACAATCCAATGCAATTTTCTAATGAAATCTCAAGTACGATTTGTTTCCTGGGCACCAGTACTAATTAATAAAGATTGGTAACCTCTCAGTTTGTACTCGTTGGTGTGCACAACAGTCAAAATCGCCATCTTTGTTTATACGAGACCCATATCTGGCGCATGCGTAGCGCAACGATCATCGCCATTTAAACTTATATTATTATAGAAAGGTTACACACCTTGTTGGTAGGTAATTGTAACATGAACTCTAAACAGAATACATGTATATGCTCATTTATGCATAATTGTCCAAACACATTCATCATGAAACCGGCCCGATGCACATGCACTAAAGGTCTGTTGCTAAGTGATGTTATACAGTACATTGTTACTCTCATTATTATTATTAAGAGACAGTTTTTGATTTTCAGATTGCAAAGAATTGAATGGTACAAACGAATCTTTAGTGCAGTTTCTACCGAATCCTTTAGTAACATCGGTTGCCTATGTGAGTGTCAAAGGTGACAACAATGCTTTTATGACATATTCAAGGTACACTGATTATGCTGAGTGGTATATGCTTAGATACCAAGCCGGTGAACGAATTAAACATAAAAAACAGTTTTATAACGAAAAAGACGAGATGAGAGAAATTTATGAGCAAACCGAAAAGTCCGATTTTTTGAAAAAGGACCAGTTTAGTACTTTCTGGATAAACTACAGGGTTACAGATGATATTTTCTATATTGAGACTGGACGGTGTGGCGAACCAGCTATTCTACAGTATGAGGACTCCAATCCGCTACTGAATCCATCCGACCCTGTTTATTTCGGCTATAGAAATTTTGGTTCCGGTGTAATGGATTTCATACTATGTCTCGATCAGCCTGGAAATGGTAAGATATTCAGACAAATAAACTAGTATGTATGGTATATTTTTTATCACAATTGCATTGCAGGTGACATATTGTTAATGTTATCACGAACTTAAACGCTTTTGTAATTGAATTCATACCTCTCAGGCTCCCATCACAAGTTTTACTCAGTTTAAATGTACATGCATTTTCTCTTACATCTTTTCACTCTTATAGAATGCTGGAAACCAAATATGAACTCCACAAGCGACCCAGATCCATGGTTAAAGATCGAATTACCAGCTGTGACGTTTGTCACACATGTGAGTAACCACTGGGTTTTTTCACTTTTCTCTGGGTGAACATATACAATCGCATAATTCCATCGTCACATCGTATTTTTCACCATATTAGAGTGCCATTTCGTGATAACAGTTACACCTAAATCCATATCCATTCACATAGACGTTACACATAAAACCATGTCCATTCACATAGACGTTACACATAAATCCACATCCATTCACATAGACTTTACACATAAATCCACATGCCATTCACATAGGCATTACACATGAATCCACATCCATTCACATAGACGTCACACATAAATGCACATACCATTCACATAGTAGTTTATAAATAAATAAACGCTGCTCGGACTGATAAATATGATATATAGAAGATAATATTTGGTAATCGTACGATTACCAAATATTATCTTCTATATACCATTCACATAGGCGTACACATAAATCTACTTCCACTCACATAGGCATTACACATAAATCTACTTCCACTCACATAGGCATTACACATAAATCTACTTCCACTCACATAGGCATTACACGTAAATCTACTTCCACTCACATAGGCATTACACATAAATCTACTTCCACTCACATAGGCGTTACACATAAATCTACTTCCACTCACATAGGCGTTACACATAAATCTACTTCAACTCACATAGGCGTTACACATAAATCTACTTCCACTCACATAGGCGTTACACATAAATCTACTTCCACTCACATAGGCATTACACATAAATCTACTTCCACTCACATAGGCGTTACACATAAATCTACTTCCACTCACATAGGCGTTACACATAAATCTACTTCCACTCACATAGGCATTACACATAAATCTACTTCCACTCACATAGGCATTACACATAAATCTACTTCCACTCACATAGGCGTTACACATAAATCTACTTCCACTCACATAGGCGTTACACATAAATCTACTTCCACTCACATAGGCGTTACACATAAATCTACTTCCACTCACATAGGCGTTACACATAAATCTACTTCCACTCACATAGGCATTACACATAAATCTACTTCCACTCACATAGGCGTTACACATAAATCTACTTCCACTCACATAGGCGTTACACATAAATCTACTTCCACTCACATAGGCATTACACATAAATCTACTTCCACTCACATAGGCATTACACATAAATCTACTTCCACTCACATAGGCGTTACACATAAATCTACTTCCACTCACATAGGCGTTACACATAAATCTACTTCCACTCACATAGGCATTACACATAAATCTACTTCCACTCACATAGGCGTTACACATAAATCTACTTCCACTCACATAGGCATTACACATAAATCTACTTCCACTCACATAGACGTCACACATAAATCTACTTCCACTCACATAGGCGTTACACATAAATCTACTTCCACTCACATAGGCGTTACACATAAATCTACTTCCACTCACATAGGCGTTACACATAAATCTACTTCCACTCACATAGGCGTTACACATAAATCTACTTCCACTCACATAGGCATTACACATAAATCTACTTCCACTCACATAGGCGTTACACATAAATCTACTTCCACTCACATAGGCGTTACACATAAATCTACTTCCACTCACATAGGCGTTACACATAAATCTACTTCCACTCACATAGGCATTACACATAAATCTACTTCCACTCACATAGGCGTTACACATAAATCTACTTCCACTCACATAGACTTTACAGATAAATCTACTTCCACTCACATAGGCATTACACATAAATCTACTTCCACTCACATAGGCATTACACATAAATCAGCATCCATTTACATAGACTTTACACATAAATCCACATCCACTCACATAGGCATTACACATAAATCAGCATCCATTTACATAGACTTTACACATAAATCTACTTCCACTCACATAGGCATTACACATAAATCTACTTCCACTCACATAGGCATTACACATAAATCTACTTCCACTCACATAGGCATTACACATAAATCAGCATCCATTCACATAGACTTTACACATAAATCCACATCCACTCACATAGGCATTACACATAAATCAGCATCCATTCACATAGACTTTACACATAAATCCACATCCATTCACATAGACTTTACAGATAAATGCACATACCATTCACACGTAACTGGAACACTGCATTTATATACACTAGCATGGTATTATACACTTACATAATACACTACGTTTGTTTGTAAGGTGGAAACATTTGGAGGCATAGTCGATCGTGTTATCAAATATAAGCTGGGTTACAGCACAGACGATGAAGTTTATGAATACTATAAGGAAATGGGACAAGAAAAGGTACATCAATACATTTTTACAACTACTATAACTACTAGTATAACTACTTAATTAAATACGAGACCTTAACGAGAACATCGTCTGTATGCTACATGTATATAAAAAACAATGCATACTCACACGATTTATGTGTTCATTGGAATATACATCATTCGACAATAACCTTATTCCATGTACAGAATAACATTTTACAACTCTTTGCAGGAGATTTATGCTAATGCCTACCCGATGCATATTCATAAATACGAACTGTTGAGTCCTATAATGGCTAGATTTGTCAAGATATATCCTACGGAATGGGAGAACAGCATATGCCTTGCCGTGGAACTGTATGGATGCTTGGATGGTAAGTATCTCTTTCATCAACTATGATAGCGAAACGTTTTTCTCATCATATGTTATATCATTGGTAACTTGACTTACTCTTCACTCGACAGGATTGATAAAACCGACTTGTGATGACTGGTTAGCCGGCGGATTCAATAACAATTGGTATTGGATTGGGACGATGGATAACTATACGAAAGATTTTTGTGGTATTGTGTACACTTTACATCATATTTTAACCTTGACACTTAAACTTTAATATTTACAGCACGGTTTTCTGCATCAATTATTCGGGTAAGTACCCAGGTAAGTATTCATTAAAAGCATTGTTCCAGATACAAAGGTAAGTGTGCACTATGGTGGCTAACTAGATCAAACCCCATACAATGGATACCACAACTATCGCCCAGATCGCGAAAAAGTACGCCCAAGCCCCGCTTGCGCTGACAAAAATTTAACATGGCCCCTGCCAAGTAAGTCCAACTGCGCATGCGGTTTCCAGTTCTGTTTCATTGCCAGGAATGGTATACAGGATTGGTATGTAACACTGATGATCCTGTTAAGAATGACGATGTACAATATATAGAATGTAGTGTTGATGAAGATATTCCCTTTAATGGTACGTACAAGAAAACACAGTTTGAACTCCTGGTTTCAACTGATTATATGCCGGTCTATTTTGATTGGTATTTACATTGCAAAAGAAATTCGACGATGACGTCATGGTCGACATAATGTGAATTTTTGTGGATGATATAATATTTGTGACTGGATGCATAACGAATAATGCATCGCCCATTACGCGAATTATGTTATGAATATAATACACTGTAACCAAAGGCATGTTCATTACAAGGAACGTACAGATCCAACAAAATGGAACAATACTTGATAATTTAGCCTCTTGTATAAACTTAATTTGATTTTATTCCATTTTAAATTAGGAGTGGTACAAGACATAAGGAATAAATGTACAAATATATACACTGAGAAGACGCCGACTATGGATGAAGATGTTTTTGAAATTCCACTTTTATTAAGTGCGTTCTGACTTGTACTTTCTATGGAAAAATACATGATGTGAAATTTTGAATTTGTGTGAAATATTTGTTATGGACTAAATCACCAATGTATGGCCTTCCGATTCATTATAATGTATATAATCCATCCCCTCGATGTCGATGGAGAAATGAAAACTACATTTTGATAAATTACCGGCAAACCCAGATTTCCCGCGAGCATGGTAACACAGCGTGGTCACTACACGAGTTGAAGGAAGCGGTCAACGAGGAAATTCAAGCCAGACAAGCAGGTACCCCCATAGAGTACTTCAATGATAATTTCTCCAGTGAAAGGTGTCTACCCTCTATAACATCCTTTCATGTTGGGTACAAATCTTCGAAATCTACGGTCGCTAAACCCACGAGATCCTTCAAGTGCGCCTACTGCAAAGGGCCACACTCTACACACGTCTGTGAAATTGTAATTCGTTCAAGTTGTGCTATTCGTTTAATTAGAGTGTTCGCGCCGCGTCACATTTTTCGTTAATTGATATTGTATCAATACATTTTATATTTCTGTTTATAACCTTATTACTTACGATTATCTATCTGCTCAACCGGCCGGCCCCGAGTGTCGGAAAATGGGTTATGTCTTTGGCGGCATAGGTAAAGAGAACAGATGCCTAACCATATGTCGTCTCTACGACTTAAGTATTATGCAACATCCTGTTACCCTACAATTTCTGTTTGCACAAATGTTGACATGTAACAGTATATAGATGCTTAGTTTTAACATAGACCCTCTAACAATGGTTTTAACGATTAAATCAGTTGCTACTTTGTGTTCTAACTAGGCACACCTCGTCTTTGTCTCCCCTACTCCACGACCCGAACCTTTCCCTACACAATGACAGAAATTGAGGAGTTTGTTAAAACAGCAAAAATGACTAGTTTGTAAACGACCTATCCAAATTACATCACACAGAGTTGTCATTTGAAAATCGAAGTACACATTTACTTTTAATTTGCGGCTCGAAGAATTTGCTCATGCGTAGTTGACCCTACAGTTCTGGTCCTATCAGATGTGTTCATTTGTTAATATATTCATTTTGTTTTCTTTCCTATTTACTGTGTGGTTACAATGATAAGGTTATATAAATAGGCATGTATGTGCAAACTTGTCATCCATTTCTTAGCAGCACCCACCCGCCCATTGACAGTCGGGACACTGTGCAATTGGGATTAATCTGCCGACATTTACCATGTTGGGGCAGCTATCTTGAATATGACTTTAAATTAAATAAAGAGACAAGTTGAGAAACGGGTTTTCAGTTTCCTTATAAATCAGGGAAAACACCAAACTTTCCTAGCTAAGCGATCCGCTTGGGCAACATTGAGCCAGTCGCTAAAAAAATTCGGCCGAATACGTCGTTTTAGTGTGGGAAAAATCCGTTACATATGAACATCTAATTCCACAAGGAACACTTTCCATGGTTCATTGAACAGAAATCGTCATCTAATTGTAAGACGGTCGCTGATTTTCTCCTGAGTTGGGAGACGACTGACTTCGGTATCAAAAACATTTCATAGTTTGGTGATTCACTGGCATTTCTGTTTTTTATTTATTTATCTTTGTTTACAAATCAACCCCGAAAAACAAAAACAACAATTATTTTCTTTGTGAATTAAAATAGACATATTATTAACATTTGTTTGTAGTAACGCTGCATAAGAAACCGAGGCATTTTATTTGATGTAATGTTGCTTATATTCCCTTAGTATATACTGTCAATTATCTTAGAAACACACTTATCTTCTGTTATATTAAAAATGTTACTCACATCAACAAAAAATGCCAATGTCTTTGGTATTGAAAAGAACTGTACGTTCATTATTTATTATAAAAACACTGTTACTTACATAGATCATAGATTACTGCTAGACACCATATAAAATGCGAAGGTTGGTGATTCTTTCGTTTCCCGTGTCATAAATTGCTGTTTCACCAAAATTCACACATTTTTTATTTGTTTTCCCTCTAAAAATCTATTTTGTCCCTCAATAATTACGCCAATAACACTGGTAATGAAGGGTTTGGATAGATAAGTAGTATTTTACCACCATTGTTTTTTAACCTATGTCAGAATTGGATCTTATTGTCACAGCCTCTGTGCTAGCACATTCACATGACGACTTTTTGTTAAAGGGCGATAGTCGTCGCGCCATATAAGCGCGAGATATATGGTCTCATATTAACAAAGATGGCGACAGAGTACAAACTGAGACGTTACCAAGCTTTAATTATGTATTCTTTTAGGTGATTGGAAATTATCGAAGGAGTCACCGGCGGTAATTTGTGCAAGTCAAACCTCATACTTGTGATTTCCATTAGAAGAGTGCATTGAATTATGGGAAAATCAATGTTTACCAACACAAATGACACACATGCGCAGCGCGGTGACTACCGCCCTTTAAAGCGGGAGTGTCGTCACCTGCGCACGCGCGGGAATTGAGTCTCAAGCGACGATAACAACACACGCTAAAAACGCAAAGGCCCATGTATAGACGCTTGTTTGTAAACAATGACACGCTATGGCAATCTGACGCATGCACAGGTGACCACTCACCACGCTTTAAATCCAAGGTAATCCAATTCTATATTACATGGATTAAACCTAGGTGGCACAGCAAACCTGATTTCTATTGTTGTTGAGTTGTTTATTCCTCTTTACAAAGTCTATCGTTGAAACGCGATAGTTGTAAGTGCCCAGTGATATGAAAATTACTCGTCAAAATACTTTGGTTAAAGATAGGTATAGAGCGCCCTCATTTCTGGGGAGTTTGAAATTGACAATGCTATCTTTCAGACATAGCCTGGATTGTAAAATCCAAAAAGTAGAATCGAAAGTCGAAAAATTAGTTACAAAGTTCAACAGTTAGCTGAAAGTCAATAAGGTTTTGTAGAAATTTGAGATATTGGTTTCAGAACTGCGCCTGCGTTTGAGTCAGAGCATGGACCGATTACATGACACATATATCACGCATCCCACCATACATGGTTTTGTATAATGATTCAATTAAATATGGTCAAATATGAGCAGGGTGGGGTAATACAAATACTCATGTGCAGACTATGAATATTCAATTAACCTGCAACAGAATCTAATTAGGTACACAATGTGACACAAAATATACCACATGTACTAGACATTGTATGCTATGGCAACACTAGCAATACAAATCACAAGAGATTGTATTCAATGGCAATGCTTCCATCACAGCGTACAGCACATTGTATTCTATGACAATGCTTCCATCGCAGCATACAGCACATTGTATTCTATGGCAATGCTTCCATCACAGCGTACAACACATTGTATTCAATGGCAATGCTTCCATCACAGCGTACAGCACATTGTATTCTATGGCAATGCTTCCATCACAGCATACAACACATTGTATTCTATGGCAATGCTTCCATCACAGCGTACAACACATTATATTCTATGGCAATGCTTCCATCACAGCATACAACACATTGTATTCTATGGCAATGCTTCCATCACAGCATACAACACATTGTATTCAATGGCAATGCTTCCATCACAGCATACAGCACATTGTATTCTATGGCAATGCTTCCATCACAGCATACAACACATTGTATTCTATGGCAATGCTTCCATCACAGCGTAAAGCACATTGTATTCTATGGCAATGCTTCCATCACAGCGTAAAGCACATTGTATTCTATGGCAATGCTTCCATCACAGCGTACAGCACATTGTATTCTATGGCAATGCTTCCATTACAGCATACAACACATTGTATTCTATGGCAATGCTCCCATCACAGCCTACAGCACATTGTATTCTATGGCAATGCTTCCATCACAGCATACAACACATTGTATTCTATGGCAATGCTTCCATCACAGCGTAAAGCACATTGTATTCTATGGCAATGCTTCCATCACAGCATACAACACATTGTATTCTATGGCAATGCTTCCATCACAGCGTAAAGCACATTGTATTCTATGGCAATGCTTCCATCACAGCGTAAAGCACATTGTATTCTATGGCAATGCTTCCATCACAGCGTACAGCACATTGTATTCTATGGCAATGCTTCCATTACAGCATACAACACATTGTATTCTATGGCAATGCTTCCATCACAGCCTACAGCACATTGTATTCTATGGCAATGCTTCCATCACAGCATACAACACATTGTATTCTATGGCAATGCTTCCATCACAGCGTAAAGCACATTGTATTCTATGGCAATGCTTCCATCACAGCGTAAAGCACATTGTATTCTATGGCAATGCTTCCATCACAGCGTAAAGCACATTGTATTCTATGGCAATGCTTCCATCACAGCGTACAGCACATTGTATTCTATGGCAATGCTTCCATCACAGTGTACAGCACATTGTATTCTATGGCAATGCTTCCATCACAGCATACAGCACATTGTATTCTATGGCAATGCTTCCATCACAGCGTACAGCACATTGTATTCTATGGCAATGCTTCCATCACAGCGTAAAGCACATTGTATTCTATGGCAATGCTTCCATCACAGCGTAAAGCACATTGCATTCTATGGCAATGCTTCCATCACAGCATACAACACATTGCATTCTATGGCAATGCTTCCATCACAGCGTAAAGCACATTGTATTCTATGGCAATGCTTCCATCACAGCGTACAGCACATTGTATTCTATGGCAATGCTTCCAACACAGCGTACAGCACATTGTATTCTATGGCAATGCTTCCATCACAGCATACAGCACATTGTATTCTATGGCAATGCTTTCATCACAGCATACACCATATTGTATTCTATGGCAATGCTTCCATCACAGCGTACAGCACATTGTATTCTATGGCAATGCTTCCATCACAGCATACAATACATTGCATTCTATGACAATGCTTCCATCACAGCATACAGCACATTGTATTCTATGGCAATGCTTCCATCACAGCATACAACACATTGCATTCTATGACAATGCTTCCATCACAGCATACAGCACATTGTATTCAATGGCAATGCTTCCATCACAGCATACAACACATTGCATTCTATGACAATGCTTCCATTACAGCATACAGCACATTGTATTCTATGGCAATGCTTCCATCACAGCATACAACACATTGTATTCTATGCCAATGCTTCCATTACAGCGTAAAGCACATTGCATTCTATGACAATGCTTCCATCACAGCATACAACACATTGTATTCTATGGCAATGCTTCCATCACAGCATACAACACATTGCATTCTATGACAATGCTTCCGTCACAGCATACAGCACATTGTATTCTATGGCAATGCTTTCATCACAGCATACAACACATTGCATTCTATGACAATGCTTCCATTACAGCATACAGCACATTGTATTCTATGGCAATGCTTCCATCACAGCATACAACACATTGTATTCTATGGCAATGCTTCCATTACAGCATACAACACATTGTATTCTATGACAATGCTTCCATTACAGCATACAACACATTGCATTCCATGACAATGCTTCCATTACCCCATACAGCACATTATATTCTATGGCAATGCTTCCATCACAGCATACAACACATTGTATTCTATGGCAATGCTTCCATCACAGCATACAACACATTGTATTCAATGGCAATGCTTCCATTACAGCATACAGCACATTGTATTCTATGGCAATGCTTCCATCACAGCATACAGCACATTGTATTCTATGGCAATGCTTCCATCACAGCATACAACACATTGTATTCTATGGCAATGCTTCCATCACAGCGTAAAGCACATTGTATTCTATGGCAATGCTTCCATCACAGCGTAAAGCACATTGTATTCTATGGCAATGCTTCCATCACAGCATACAACACATTGTATTCTATGGCAATGCTTCCATCACAGCCTACAGCACATTGTATTCTATGGCAATGCTTCCATCAAAGCATACAACACATTGTATTCTATGGCAATGCTTCCATCACAGCGTAAAGCACATTGTATTCTATGGCAATGCTTCCATCACAGCATACAACACATTGTATTCTATGGCAATGCTTCCATCACAGCGTAAAGCACATTGTATTCTATGGCAATGCTTCCATCACAGCGTAAAGCACATTGTATTCTATGGCAATGCTTCCATCACAGCGTACAGCACATTGTATTCTATGGCAATGCTTCCATTACAGCATACAACACATTGTATTCTATGGCAATGCTTCCATCACAGCCTACAGCACATTGTATTCTATGGCAATGCTTCCATCACAGCATACAACACATTGTATTCTATGGCAATGCTTCCATCACAGCGTAAAGCACATTGTATTCTATGGCAATGCTTCCATCACAGCGTAAAGCACATTGTATTCTATGGCAATGCTTCCATCACAGCGTAAAGCACATTGTATTCTATGGCAATGCTTCCATCACAGCGTACAGCACATTGTATTCTATGGCAATGCTTCCATCACAGTGTACAGCACATTGTATTCTATGGCAATGCTTCCATCACAGCATACAGCACATTGTATTCTATGGCAATGCTTCCATCACAGCGTACAGCACATTGTATTCTATGGCAATGCTTCCATCACAGCGTAAAGCACATTGTATTCTATGGCAATGCTTCCATCACAGCGTAAAGCACATTGCATTCTATGGCAATGCTTCCATCACAGCATACAACACATTGCATTCTATGGCAATGCTTCCATCACAGCGTAAAGCACATTGTATTCTATGGCAATGCTTCCATCACAGCGTACAGCACATTGTATTCTATGGCAATGCTTCCAACACAGCGTACAGCACATTGTATTCTATGGCAATGCTTCCATCACAGCATACAGCACATTGTATTCTATGGCAATGCTTTCATCACAGCATACACCATATTGTATTCTATGGCAATGCTTCCATCACAGCGTACAGCACATTGTATTCTATGGCAATGCTTCCATCACAGCATACAATACATTGCATTCTATGACAATGCTTCCATCACAGCATACAGCACATTGTATTCTATGGCAATGCTTCCATCACAGCATACAACACATTGCATTCTATGACAATGCTTCCATCACAGCATACAGCACATTGTATTCAATGGCAATGCTTCCATCACAGCATACAACACATTGCATTCTATGACAATGCTTCCATTACATCATACAGCACATTGTATTCTATGGCAATGCTTCCATCACAGCATACAACACATTGTATTCTATGCCAATGCTTCCATTACAGCGTAAAGCACATTGCATTCTATGACAATGCTTCCATCACAGCATACAACACATTGTATTCTATGGCAATGCTTCCATCACAGCATACAACACATTGCATTCTATGACAATGCTTCCGTCACAGCATACAGCACATTGTATTCTATGGCAATGCTTTCATCACAGCATACAACACATTGCATTCTATGACAATGCTTCCATTACAGCATACAGCACATTGTATTCTATGGCAATGCTTCCATCACAGCATACAACACATTGTATTCTATGGCAATGCTTCCATTACAGCATACAACACATTGTATTCTATGACAATGCTTCCATCACAGCATACAACACATTGCATTCCATGACAATGCTTCCATTACCCCATACAGCACATTATATTCTATGGCAATGCTTCCATCACAGCATACAACACATTGTATTCTATGGCAATGCTTCCATCACAGCATACAACACATTGTATTCAATGGCAATGCTTCCATTACAGCATACAGCACATTGTATTCTATGGCAATGCTTCCATCACAGCATACAGCACATTGTATTCTATGGCAATGCTTCCATCACAGCATACAACACATTGTATTCTATGGCAATGCTTCCATCACAGCGTAAAGCACATTGTATTCTATGGCAATGCTTCCATCACAGCGTAAAGCACATTGTATTCTATGGCAATGCTTCCATCACAGCGTACAGCACATTGTATTCTATGGCAATGCTTCCATTACAGCATACAACACATTGTATTCTATGGCAATGCTTCCATCACAGCCTACAGCACATTGTATTCTATGGCAATGCTTCCATCACAGCATACAACACATTGTATTCTATGGCAATGCTTCCATCACAGCGTAAAGCACATTGTATTCTATGGCAATGCTTCCATCACAGCGTAAAGCACATTGTATTCTATGGCAATGCTTCCATCACAGCATACAACACATTGTATTCTATGGCAATGCTTCCATCACAGCGTAAAGCACATTGTATTCTATGGCAATGCTTCCATCACAGCGTAAAGCACATTGTATTCTATGGCAATGCTTCCATCACAGCGTACAGCACATTGTATTCTATGGCAATGCTTCCATTACAGCATACAACACATTGTATTCTATGGCAATGCTTCCATCACAGCCTACAGCACATTGTATTCTATGGCAATGCTTCCATCACAGCATACAACACATTGTATTCTATGGCAATGCTTCCATCACAGCGTAAAGCACATTGTATTCTATGGCAATGCTTCCATCACAGCGTAAAGCACATTGTATTCTATGGCAATGCTTCCATCACAGCGTAAAGCACATTGTATTCTATGGCAATGCTTCCATCACAGCGTACAGCACATTGTATTCTATGGCAATGCTTCCATCACAGTGTACAGCACATTGTATTCTATGGCAATGCTTCCATCACAGCATACAGCACATTGTATTCTATGGCAATGCTTCCATCACAGCGTACAGCACATTGTATTCTATGGCAATGCTTCCATCACAGTGTACAGCACATTGTATTCTATGGCAATGCTTCCATCACAGCATACAGCACATTGTATTCTATGGCAATGCTTCCATCACAGCGTACAGCACATTGTATTCTATGGCAATGCTTCCATCACAGCGTAAAGCACATTGTATTCTATGGCAATGCTTCCATCACAGCATACAACACATTGCATTCTATGGCAATGCTTCCATCACAGCGTAAAGCACATTGTATTCTATGGCAATGCTTCCATCACAGCGTACAGCACATTGTATTCTATGGCAATGCTTCCAACACAGCGTACAGCACATTGTATTCTATGGCAATGCTTCCATCACAGCATACAGCACATTGTATTCTATGGCAATGCTTTCATCACAGCATACACCATATTGTATTCTATGGCAATGCTTCCATCACAGCGTACAGCACATTGTATTCTATGGCAATGCTTCCATCACAGCATACAATACATTGCATTCTATGACAATGCTTCCATCACAGCATACAGCACATTGTATTCTATGGCAATGCTTCCATCACAGCATACAATACATTGCATTCTATGACAATGCTTCCATCACAGCATACAGCACATTGTATTCAATGGCAATGCTTCCATCACAGCATACAACACATTGCATTCTATGACAATGCTTCCATTACAGCATACAGCACATTGTATTCTATGGCAATGCTTCCATCACAGCATACAACACATTGTATTCTATGCCAATGCTTCCATTACAGCGTAAAGCACATTGCATTCTATGACAATGCTTCCATCACAGCATACAACACATTGTATTCTATGGCAATGCTTCCATCACAGCATACAACACATTGCATTCTATGACAATGCTTCCGTCACAGCATACAGCACATTGTATTCTATGGCAGTGCTTTCATCGCAGCATACAACACATTGCATTCTATGACAATGCTTCCATTACAGCATACAGCACATTGTATTCTATGGCAATGCTTCCATCACAGCATACAACACATTGTATTCTATGGCAATGCTTCCATTACAGCATACAACACATTGTATTCTATGACAATGCTTCCATCACAGCATACAACACATTGCATTCCATGACAATGCTTCCATTACCCCATACAGCACATTATATTCTATGGCAATGCTTCCATCACAGCATACAACACATTGTATTCTATGGCAATGCTTCCATCACAACATACAACACATTGTATTCAATGGCAATGCTTCCATTACAGCATACAGCACATTGTATTCTATGGCAATGCTTCCATCACAGCATACAGCACATTGTATTCTATGGCAATGCTTCCATCACAGCATACAACACATTGTATTCTATGGCAATGCTTCCATCACAGCGTAAAGCACATTGTATTCTATGGCAATGCTTCCATCACAGCGTAAAGCACATTGTATTCTATGGCAATGCTTCCATCACAGCGTACAGCACATTGTATTCTATGGCAATGCTTCCATTACAGCATACAACACATTGTATTCTATGGCAATGCTTCCATCACAGCCTACAGCACATTGTATTCTATGGCAATGCTTCCATCACAGCATACAACACATTGTATTCTATGGCAATGCTTCCATCACAGCGTAAAGCACATTGTATTCTATGGCAATGCTTCCATCACAGCGTAAAGCACATTGTATTCTATGGCAATGCTTCCATCACAGCGTACAGCACATTGTATTCTATGGCAATGCTTCCATCACAGCGTACAGCACATTGTATTCTATGGCAATGCTTCCATCACAGCATACAGCACATTGTATTCTATGGCAATGCTTCCATCACAGCATACAGCACATTGTATTCTATGGCAATGCTTCCATCACAGCGTACAGCACATTGTATTCTATGGCAATGCTTCCATCACAGCGTAAAGCACATTGTATTCTATGGCAATGCTTCCATCACAGCGTAAAGCACATTGTATTCTATGGCAATGCTTCCATCACAGCGTACAGCACATTGTATTCTATGGCAATGCTTCCATCACAGCGTACAGCACATTGTATTCCATGGCAATTCTTCCATCACAGCATACAACACATTGCATTCTATGGCAATGCTTCCATCACAGCGTAAAGCACATTGTATTCTATGGCAATGCTTCCATCACAGCGTACAGCACATTGTATTCTATGGCAATGCTTCCAACACAGCATACAGCACATTGTATTCTATGGCAATGCTTCCATCACAGCATACACCATATTGTATTATATGGCAATGCTTCCATCACAGCATACACCATATTGTATTCTATGCAAGAGAGGGAATAAAGTATCTACATATTATTTTGGTACAATTATTTTATTTTGAAACTTCCACTGAAGATAGAATGAATCCTATTACAAAAACCTATACAAAAAAGCACAACTATGGAATAAAGCCCAACATTATCATGCTTATAACTTTTCATTTCCTTAAACACAAAAGTATCCATTTACAACTTCAATCGAATTGCGCAGACAAAAAAAAAGCTGTATTAAAATATTTCTCACAAAAATACAAAAAAAATGCATCTTCCAAGCATTATGTACATCTTTACATATTTATAAACTGCAATATTTTATAATAACCTAGATATGTTTGTCCTGTCTATGATCAGGTGAACAAAAATAACATGCAAATAACATTTAGGAATATACATTACATATCATGTCACTCATAAACATGCTGCATTAGATCGTTGTTGCACTCTCAGAAAGATCTTCATCTTCCTGCCGAACGTTTTAATAAAGCACTTGTCACAGCACAATATACTATTCAGTATGGGATCATACGTGATGTATAGAACGAACATGCATGTGAAATTTGAATGCATGTCATGTGACTATTTTGTTATCGACAGTAGTTATGTGATTGGTTAGAAAGATGTGCCTGAGGGCTATGATTCAATCTGCGAAGCCACTGGAATAATTTCAATTTATTTAGGGAAAAAACATCACTGCATGTTCTTTTCCCATGAGGTAAACAATTTGTATCCATTAGAATGTACCATGCAAAAATTTATCAAGTTGTTAGATAAAGTGGGTGGCTCAATTTCAGTGGCAAATATCACCAAAACAGTGGCATAGACTATATCACTATTTTGTCATGAGATTTTGTTCTATAGAAAAGATCCTTCACAGAATGCACCAGTAAGATTGTGCTGACCAAAAACTGTCAGATTGCATCCAGGTATACTCATTTAAATTGATAGTGATGTCAGAATCACAGCACTAATGTTGGCACAAGAGCAATGTGGCCATATTTGAGTTGCAGTATTCGGTATATGTACTTGAATGTGATTTACCAGACAAAGTCGCATTTATAAAAAATCAGATAAAGGGTTATTTAAGGCCTGTACACATTATAGAATACTTGTAATAAGTTTGGGGACAAAATTCACTCAGTTTTCCTGTATCAAATCATCTTGCGTATCGATGGTTTTTCAATATTTAAAAATAACAAATGCCACAAATCAAGTATACTTTCAAAAAAACATACTATTAATTTCACAGACTGAACAGTGGATTTACTACTAGAACATAGCACTATGTAGACTGTTGATATGATGCAATCAGTGAAATTTCAGCATTGTTATAATCAAAATATTACCCAGTTTGTCGAAAAAATATACAGGCATTCGTTTTACTTCTAAATGTTAAAGTTTAAGGTTAAAAAAATAAAATGTCATAAAATAAAAATTTGCACATGACGGGCAAAGATTCAACCAAAAACAAAACAAAACAGAACAGAAGAAAACAGTACAGAACAGAAATCGCAATTTTTGTAATTATTACATTGTATTATGCCTGCTTTTCAAGAAACATATTTTGCAACTTTGCCCGATAAAACACACAAATTGTAAAACAGCCAGCCATTGCTTTCAATGTTTCGAAAAGTGGTTCACTGAAAAGCTGATGCAATGAGATCAAGGTGCAGAGGTTAAACATACAGTTGGCAATTTAAAATATCAAAAGCATGTCAATAAAGATAAATGTTGACAGTTGATATCAAAGTCCTAACGAAGTAAATTGAACCATCACACAGGGGGAAATTGATCAGTGTTGTACCCTGATTGATGAAAAAATCAATTTAAAATAAATGCTCAAACCTTATATTCTTAGTTAAGCAAAAATTTGTATACTATATTGATTTCATTACAACGGGAGAGATAATGAGACAAGGAAAAGATAAGGTTTGTGTTCTGATCAAAAGGGGGCACACTGATCCAAAATTCTGAAAAGTACAGTCATATTCTTACAAGGATCCCAGTCCAGTAAATCCAGGTCACAACACTAAAGTTGTTTCTAGCATGAAAAATGAAATAACTAGGTATCGTTATTTTTTATAATTTCTTATGATTTAGTTTTGTTTCTTTATAATAAAATGGCTGAAAAGGAACAAAAAGATCAAATATACATGTCTCACTATCATGCTCTGAAACATTGTGAAAACCATCCAACAATCAACCAGGTGTGGTGATAATAACCCTGTATCTGATCCTACACCCTGGATATTTACATGTATTCAGACAATTGCTGATATATACCGGCAGAATGGAGACTGACGGATAAAACAATCAATCCTAATTTTCCAATATATTAACCCCCTTGCTGGACTGTCAGTTGAATAATGCACTACAAACAATTCATTATTTTTAAATGTTCTAATGATGAAAAAAATTAAACAAATAGTTGTATTCTTATCTGAAAACTGTAGTAACTCTGAAATGTATACAAATTTCATTTTTTTGTGTGAAAAGCAAACAAATAAATAGTAAATATTACAATCCCTATATTACAATGATGGGGTAACTTGTACCAGACAAACAATAATTGGGTATTGGTGCAGAAACAGGTGCATATTATGTTTAATCACTTGTGAAGTTTATGCCCACAGCCACCAGCTTGCATATATACTGGAATTAGCACCAGGCAATCAGTACTTCAATAAAACATTTACAGATTAGTGGTAATGGACAGTGCAAGACTCAGTTTTTCAGTTTTGGAGATAAAATATTGCTATTAACAAGTGGCATAATCAAACTACCGTATATGTAGCCCTTTCCTACATCAACACCCAATATAAAACTTTGTTTTCAAAAAAAAAAATGTTATTGTAATTTACAATTGGTAAGTTTACGGACTTTGCTTCTGCTCACATTTCCTCTCTGAGTTTCTTTGTCTAGCGCTGAATTGCTGCCACTGTCCTTAGCACCTGAAAGGTATAAATAAATACAGTATGAGCAAAGTGATCTTCACAGCACTAAAACAATTGAACTGACTCTAACACATCAACTGCTGATGCCTTTTTCTCCCCATTTGTTTTGGCTTTCCGTGGTGGCTACACACCCAAGTAATTTGTTAATATAAGCAGCAATGGTGGTGTCGTTCATCATCATCTAAAGGATTTCACTGCTTTGGGACTGCTTACTGCTAAGATATTGCAGAAAAAGTTCTTTTTGTACCCCACCTCTAACGTAACACTACCCCTACCCTCCAGCACTCCCCATTTAATTGTACATGCCCCTCCTAAGGACATCTATAGTTATCTAGAGGGGGCATATACAAGTGAATTGGGTAACAGGGAGTGTTAAAATTAGGGTCAGGGTTCGGGGATACAAAAGGAACTCTTTCCGTTATTGCTTACGAATGGCTCTATTGGTATATTGATTACAGTACTGTATCAAAAGTTTTCAAACTCTTTTATGTACATTCCATTGTTTTGTACATATTCCCCAGCTAGCTCTGGTGAGTGAATTGTATCATCTACTGTATGAGAGACTCTCCCGGCACAGCAAGTGGGTATGTAAATGTATGTACCATATTTTCTGAATGAGATCAAAAAGCACTTTCTAATAATAAAGTATATATAGATTGCAAAATTGTGTTAATAAAACAGGGAATGGAATATCATCATTTCAAAGTACAGCAACATCAATTTTATTTTGTAATCAGTGAATTTATCAAGGTGAAATGATGATAATTAGAGAATAAGGCAAAATCAATATGTTTTTGATCGTCTTCTTTCTCATGAATTTATAACTATAAGGTTTATCAACAGTTTAAGTACATAAAACAATTTTGTATCATTATTTATTGCTTACCATACATGAAATGAATTGATTAGATTAGAGTTTTTGAAAGTTGAACTTTAACTGTATAAATGTTGATTAATTTCTAGATATAGAATGTTTAAAAAAATTCAAACCTGACTTGAAGAGAATGGTGTCATAACTATTCAGAAGATTCTGACAGAGGAAAAGATAATAACATTTCAAACTGAGTGTTTTTATTTTTTTATATCTTATCTGCATCTAGAAACGAGAGCCCTCATAGTTAAAACTGTCAGCTAGTGAGGTAGGGGAACTGTAAAGTCTATGCTATGGATAATGTGAGCAAATAAAAGACAAAATTTGTTGAGTCTTTTAAGGTATATGTTTTCATATAGTTTACAGTAATAATTAGATGTCCATTTTTTTCTAGCATAATGGCATTGCAATGGAGCAAAAAAAACAAAACAATCAATAAAACCTTGAAAAGTGGACTTTCAGATATGCAGCAGACAGAAATCATTTAATAAACCATAAACCAAAATGAGGTATTTGCTATAATATAACATACAAATTATGCAATTTTGGGTGTATGTGAACTTTTATTCTAATAGAGCGAATACGGTATACATAAAACACAGATTAACAGCAAACTATGATAAAGGTGAAGATCTTTACCTTTATTATTAACTTCAAATGTATATGGTTTCTCATCTTCATCATCACCATTGGCATAATATGGTATCTCAATCTCTTCATCTTCCTCATCTCTGCCACCTTCCTCGTTGTGTAAATCTTCTAAATAAGGTACAACTGTCATACTACGTAACATATCAGTGCTATCAGGTAGCGGTGGTAGTGGTACGGCATCCCCAATGATTGGGTGTTTCTTCTGAACCCACCTAATTTGTAAGCAGAGACAAAATGACAGTCTTCATCAGTATACAAATCTGAATGAAATTGGTGAAGTAAAATTTCAATCCAGTGTCGGTTTATCCCAAAAATTATTTAATTCAGATAGCATTACCATCACTTCTTTGCGTACACACAACATAAAATACATGTGCAATTCAAGTCAATAACATGAGATTATAGTGAGAATACTGCAAAGTTTGTAACAGAGACAGTATGGCAATTATAGTGACCATATTTATTAGAAGATAACAACCAAAAATGACATCAAATATTGCTCAGCAGTGTGTATCAGTAACAAGATTCTTCTCCGTCACACAATACAACACGTTGTCCGTTGTAAACAAAGGAAAATGTTTGAATGTGACGTCAGTAACCCTGAACACGTTCAACATTGGTGTAGTTTTTCCTATAAACGAAAAATGTAAATTCTATTGATTTTGATGCTGGATGTGTACATACATGCCTGCTTTTGTGGCATTATAAACATTACAGAGCAATGTGAGTGTAGCTATAAGTCATAGTTGAACAAGTACTTGTCCATATTGAGAGATATTGCTTTGGAACAGCATTCAAAATCAGCCATTTTGAATACATGTATATATCTATAACATGATGTATAACAAATATATAAAATTTGAACATAATCAGTCAAAACAAGTCAGAGATATGGGTCTAGAAGCCCATTCATTGATACAAAATGGCCACCAGTCAGCCATTTTGAATCTTATCTGAAAAACAAAATTATTTGCATCAAGGTCCCATTGTCTGATGTATATACCAAGTTTGAACAAAGTCCATTTGTAAACAGCCGAGAAATGCTTGATTTTGATGATATTTTAGCACAAAATCTTGAATCAGATCGTGAAATTGATGTGCATATGTATAATATTATGTTTGATGTACATGTGAAGTTTGATTATGATTGGTTCATGCATTTCTAAGATACAGGTCCAGAAGCACGCACACTCACACGCATGGACGCACATAGGTCAAAACATAAGTACCCGTTTTCGAACTGTGTCCGAACGGGAACTAAAAATACAAGTAGATTGAAAACTTACGAATGTTGTTTAATTTGCTGAATTGAAAATCTTTTATCTGGGTCATATTCTAACATACCTGGAATAAAACATATTCAAACAATTGCAATTATATTAGATGCACATTTTATAGGCAGAAAAACTTATTACCCTGGCCATAAAGAATGATTTTACAGTGCTTTTGTACATATAGACATCTGGTTTTGATGACTTTGATGATTAGAAGTGCACCTCTAATAGAAGTGCATGTAAACTGAATGAAAATATTGTTTATTTTTGGTCTCATTAGAAACAAAATTATGTAAAACAAGGTCTTTTCAAAAATAATAAATCAAGTGATTGAAGATCATACAAACAGATTATGAAATAAAACAAGATACTTCACATTTGTAATAACTCTGCTGTCTTTGTGGATTGTCTTTCTTATAACAAAGTGGATAGTGTTGTGTATGAGGAAATATTAGCTATTTGTCATGGTTATCCATAATGTTCCTTCCATGGTTTACATAGCAAGTACCAAAATAATTGGGCAGGTAGTTTTCAATAAGTCAAAAATGTTATTGTTGTACAATGGAGGGATGGCACAAAATCATAGTTGTGTCATCTTTACATGTGTTAATAATGTGTCAAGCCAAACCTATTAATCTTTTCACCACCACACTTTCTTGTCTAAAGTTGCACTTTTTTCTGGAAATGAATCCTAATTTTGAAGCCAACGGACAAAATTTGAGTCAAAATTCAGTGGCTATTTTTGTCCAAGTCTTCTGAAGGAAAGTGCAGACTATAAACAAGACTATTTTGTGAATTTGTGATGAAAAGAGGGAACTTGTGGTAAAAAGATTAGAATGTGCATTATACAAGTTATATTTGCTACAGATGCTAAATTGTCATCACATGGCCTAAATATGTTCTCCTTTGTAAGTCACATGGCATCGTCTAAATCGCAAGATTTCATGAGCAAACCTGTGCAGGTTTCTACTGAAAAGTCCCTTATTTTACCTCAGTAAAATACATAGATCTGATTTGTAGTGCCTCTAAAGTATGCGCCCAAAAGGAGTCCAAGTAAAATGTGTCATAAACAAAATATAGCGTTGTGTTGCTGATAGAATCCCTGATGCATTTTTGATGGCCTTTCCACAGTTCCCACTTGCCAGCATGGAGCCTGGCACAAAGCAATACTGAAATCAGTGTTTTAACTTCTAAAGTCTTATCGGCTCACAGTTGTTACCCCAGATGCATACCATAAATACACTGGCTAAGTTTTCAAACATGCGACGGTTGAAAATCTATGTTCATATTATACTGAGAGCATATAGCTTGCATCATACACATGAATATTACTGTGCATTTCACGGTGGTCGTATTTAATAGCTATGTTTCTTTATAGTGTAGTATAATAAAAATAGGGAAACAAATGAATAGATAGAATTGATTTAATTAGTTCAGATAGATCAGATTGCAAAATTTCAGCTCAATTTCTGGCTGGGAAGAAAATCTTCTACTGTACAATTTTGTTTGTGATGCAGGTTGACTGGACAATGCATTGAAGAAAATATCCCTAGTGTTGCCAGAGAAGGTGCACTTAGATATTTACATCTGCCAAAGTGTAGTGGTCGAATAAACAAACCTTGATCATATGGATAAATGCTGTTTTGCTATTTAGAGCATGATTTTGTAAGACAAGACAGAAATCACTTACCCCTAAGTAGTTCTGCCAATAGAGGGCCACATTCATCTGGCACTGTGAACTCTCCTTTACCAATATTTTCAAATAATTTGTAAATGTTGTCACCCTCAAACGGGTATTTGCCAGTAGTAATATTAAATCTGAGAACAAAAACAACACAAGTGATTTATTCAAAATTACCGTATTTGCTCTATTACAGTGTAGTAGCATATGTGTTTACGTAAATGACGAGAGGTTTGTCTATGCTCAAAATAAGTTTTAGTTTAATGAGCAAGTACAAAATAAATGCAATTTTTAGTGCTTGGATTGATCAGAAAATGTACTAAATAGTGCAAATACAGCAACAAATATACATTATATAAACACAAGGCTATGTTTAGATGGAAAGTTAAATATAGCACTGAGGTGAAGATAGTTCATGTGGGTATGAGTTAAAAACAAGTGGGGTGCTATTAATCAAACGCATATCAAGTAGGCAAGCATTTTGCTTATATAACAGCTTATTTACAGGTCACTTTGGATTATGCATTACAAGTAACGTTTTATATAAGAGTAAAAAGTAGTCTTTTATTAGACATCGTGATTTTGAGGAATCTAATTGATGAGAAATAAAATCCCTTGAGTCCATCTGAGTGTTGTTACTGTTTGAAATTGATGTCTTTAATTCCACAATCATGTTAACATTACTATCTAAAACTTGCTCTAATAATTTGTTGACTAAACAAAATAATTGATTTTCTTCATCATTCTGTCATCTCCAAAAATAACTACAGGTATTTGCTCATAGTCCAACTAATGTAAGGATAATCACAATTCTATGTGTTTTCAATCAGATAATAAATTTGACTTAAAGGGCAGTGGTCATTGCACCGCGTCATGTTAAATATAGCGATGTACACATGTAAAATACATTGTTTACATGAAATATGCTGTGTGCCAACCATTGCCCTTCAAGCATTTCAGCTTTTCACCTAACCATTGATAGCCATTATATTACTTACAATGTAATTCCTGCTGACCAGACATCCACTTTAAATCCTGAGAAATAATCCAAACCATTGGCTATCTCAGGAGGTTGAAATGCTGGGGAACCCTGACTTGTTTTACATGTATCACCTTCCAGGAATTGATCAAGTCGCTGCAAACAAAATATAGGATATACATGTCATTTCAGCATTTTAAAATAACCGATGTAATAACTGCAATAAAACCGTACAGGGTTATAGTTAGAAAATTGAAAGTGCCTGTCTAATAACTTTATGAATGAAAAATAGCCGTTGCTAGTCAGTAGCCATAGTTTTAGACTATTTTTTGTTGATTATTTAAGGTTATTTTGTGATTTAGAGGAAATTTTCAATGAAAATTGGTCAGGTTTATAAATATTTTGCTTGTCAAATGAAATTTTGTATCTGTCTGTACCTGTGGAGTGACAGGTGGCTAACAGCCTGGTTGTGTATTATGATAACTTTGTTTATGAATACCCAATAACAATGTATTAAGGTGTAAACAGAAAACACTATTTTAGTGTACATTTATACATGTAGGGCATTTATACTCTCATGTATCATACAGCAATCAATAAACCAACTGTTGGCATCTTAAAACAAGATTTCAATAATTATGTGCCATACCCACTTTATACTAACTTCATGAGTGAAACAACAAGCAACATTCTCAAATTGTATCAGTCACTGATATCACCATGTGAAAACCATGCTGATAAGGACACCACAGTTAAGATGCTATCTGTAAATGAACACCAAAACAAAATGGGTTGACTCCCTACCCTGAGTGAGTGTGCCATAGACTCAATCCACACTCATTCACTAATACATGTAGATGCCACTTTGGAGGAACCTTGTTTAAGGTTCAAATGTTCTTATTGAATAGCATGATAATAGCGATAGCATGTTAAAATTTCCAATTAGTGATCAGTGATTATTAAAAAGTACCTTGTTGAAGTATACAACTAATATATTACATTATGCAGAAGCAAATACACTACGGTGTACTACGTACATGTACCACTACATGTACCACTACATGTACCACTACATGTAGGTGACCCACTACCCTAGGTATACCCAAGGCCTAACCTCAATCACACAACCAATATCTAAAGTAGGAAACAAAGACAAATATTGCAATGCACTTAAAGTGAACACAACTACCATAAATAAGTCAAATTCACCATTGATGAGTTTATAGGTGTGTGTCAGTTAGTCAGTACATCTTTATGACAGAAATCTGTTGAATTGCATTATATACATTTATTCCACAAATCTGTTGTCTATTAAATATTTATAGACAGTAATTCTCCTGCTAGGCATTTTGCTATTTCTATAATGCCTTGTTTTCCAGTGATGGTGATTAAGTTGTACAACTTAAATCTCCTGAGAAAACAGAATTACAAACCAACCACAAAACACTCCCTTGATTGAACTCACCTCATCTTCATCTCTAACTAGTAAGAACCACATATTCACTAAACCTGTCAGTTTATATTTCACTGACTTTTTCAGACAGTGGGTGAATGAACTGACAATGGATATTAATTGTTTTTACGGGACTTATCCAAATAGCATTGAAGTCAGAACCACCAAGCTACATAAATGTATGTAAAAAAGAAAATAAATGTTTTGACCAGAAATCAACATGTACCGATACATGCATCATGACAAAATAAACAAATACCCCATGACATTCACATATTCAATATTAAAGCAATCAAATCAGACTGTTCAAGAAGCAATAAAAAATGACAAACACGTTCAATGAAATTAAGATAATTGAAGATACTGTCAAAGAGAGAATGAATATGGTACATATGAAAATAATCAATACAGTAGTACTGGTAGTCAAAAAAAAAAAAGTTGGTGCCATTTCGATAACAATTCATTTCGAAAAAATAAAATATTTTCTTCAGCAGCCATATGATACTCACATGATAATAAAGAATAATTGAATTCTTTGTGCAACTGACAATGAGAACTGAATAGATGTATGATCTGGCCTGCATGTGACAGTACATTAATGCTTTTAGTAACCTATAGCATTGACTATTGCAGAACTACTGTCAGCTTTAGCCTTTATAATAAAAGTAACAGTTTACAAAACAGTAATACTCCACATCTGATGAAATGAGTTAATTGAAAAGATTTGATACACTGTGTCATAGCAGAGTTGAGTTATACTAATATTTACAGGTTTTGATTTGGTTTTCCTTCATCTGTCAACCAAGACAAGTATATGTTCATGTTTAAAAAAAATACAAATGATTAACACATGACATCATTTATTTTTAATTTCATCTCAATCATTAACAGGTTTTTGTGCTGCAGTAGAGTGAGTTACCGGTATGTGCATGTCTGATTATATCAAAAGCTGCTTCCCATCAATAAACATAATTATAATTATTGCTATTATAATTACAGAAATTCCTTTTCACAGAGATGCAAATTTATTCTTGTATCCTCAACTTTGTGTTTTTGAGAGCAATTACTTCTCTTTCGCATATAAACACTGGCATTACTCCAACAAACAAACAAACACATATCCACTGTCTAGATGGTCTATGTTTATACTGTACATGTACATGATCTGATTTATAACTTGTATCAATGGTATTAGATGGCATTGTGTAAAAACAAAAGCATTATATAAATTGACCTTCTATAACATGTAGTAGATACAGCAGCAGCAGCAGCAATGCACAGAATTCCAACCACTGAAATTGATTGCTACATGCATCACTTCCATACTATTGATAAAAAGTCATTGCTTGAAACATCTAGTTATTTTGAATAGTTACTTAGGACAGGGATTACAAAATATCTACTATATATCAATTTTTGCAGGTGTTTGTAAAGGTGATGGCATAAATACAAATCTAGTCTCAGGCAGGCAGTATTTTTTAAGCAAGTAGTCAGTAAAGACATTCTTGGTCTCTGAGAAGGTATGTCCTCAATGCACAAAGTAGTTCTTTGAAGTGATTAATAGCCTTGATTTGTGTGCTGATCAGAAAACGTTTCATTCGGCTAATATCAAACTGCAATATTAATTCCAAGTTGTGATTTGTAAAATTTCAACAACAAAATGAGCACAAGAGGGCACTGTACCAACATTTGAATTTGAACACTTCATTAGTAATAACTTCTATTATTATACATCTGTCACCGTAACGCCACAAGATACAGCTTGCCGTAATTTTGCGGTATTTTACGGGGTATTTTCATCCCACCATATTAGGAAATGCGAATTCCAAATATGGAATGATTACGCGCGTAAGCCTCCTCTAATAATAAAAACAAAGATGGCTGCCACCAGGGTTTGGCCGGTCTCCATACAAAGAAGCTCGCTGATTCTGCTCTAAACTTTTTGGATTTCGGCATTCCCTCGATGTATCCTTGGAAGGAAAAGCTGTATAATAATAAGGTTATTACGAAGATACCTCAAAATATGCACTCAGACAGTACGCTGTCGCATCGACGTACGCTGCGCGTCGGTCGATACTGCCGCTGTACTGTCTTTGTGCATACTTTGAGGTATCTTCGTAATAACCTTATATTACAATGAAGTGAAATTTGTTTGTTAAAAACAAAACAGCAATTATGCGTGCTGCATTCCTGTCAATGTCATTTCACTGGTTTTTGAAATTACAAAGATACTGTCTCAATAACCAAGGCATTAAAGGATTATCACACTTCCAATGCATACTATTTTGTAGAGATTAGTATAGCTTCTCTAATTACTCACATTATTGTGTTCAGGAAAGCCATTTTTAGCTCCCAGGTCTGTTTCAAACGATAACGCCTAGATAACAAGAAGCTATATAATCAATATAGATGACAATTCAATATACTGGTAGTTATACACACATGTACAATATGTACAACTTCCCATCTTTTTTCTTATATTCTTCATTATTTATGGAAATGAACCGCAATTTTGGAGCCAATAGACAATATTTGAGTTAATTTTCAGTTTTTACTCAAAAATTTGGCTATTTTTGTCCCAAATTTCTGAAGAAAATGCAGACTATAAATGGGACTATTTGTGATGAAAAGAAGCAGCTGATGATGAAAGGGGTAATGATTTACAATGCAGTCAAACCTGTGAATAGCGAACACCAAGGGGGTTTTATTTTTTTTTATATACAGGTGGGATTTTATTTCGAGGTTGAAATGTTTTTTTATTGATCACCAAATCTTACTTAGATATAATATTTGAGAAGGTACTGTGGCAGCAATACTTATTCTAGTTGATCAAAATCGAAATTAAAAATGATTTCTTATTATACATGTATAAAGAAAGTAATACTTGTTTTATAAACAGAATGATAATTATTATTTTGATCTCTAAACAAGCGAGTCTGCAAAAATACTGCTGAATGGCTCATCATATGAGACAGGTGGCTTTAGGTTGTTCATACACTATGCGGCTTGGGAATGTCTAAAAGTGGTCACTAGAGGCAGGTGGTCTTTTACAGGTTTTACTGTATACAAAATAAATATGCAAATTAACTGCAGTGCCTGGGTATTTAGCTTGGAAGGAAACTGTTGGAAATACAAAAATTTTAAACTATTATTTATAGTAAATTAATTCTAAAAAGTGTTTACAAGATTTTCTAAATTCTTCCATAATGTTCTCTTATCATGAACATGTGGAAATGAAGCACAGGTAACTTTGCTCCATGCAAATATTACAGATCTTAATTTAGTGGATAGCAGTAGCTTATGAAAATTAAGTAAGAAAACTGCTGACTTGAATGGAAATAGGTCAGCTGCGAAAATAGGTAATCCAGCTATGTAGCTGTATGTACCATCCCATGCATTGTAGTGAACGCTAGCATGGAAATAACACTACATTTAAATTTATCCAGTGTTAATAATTACATGTATCAATACTGCTAGCTTTTCAAACATGCTGAAAATAGGTCAGGGGTCACGTTTTCAACATATGAAACCACAGACGTTATTGTGTAAGAATCGATAACTCACTGAAGCATATGTAAAGCAGCACAAGGTGGAAGGCCATTGTGCCGGGCATTGAATATCACTATTGTCTCTCCCAACTTGATATGTGCAAATTTCAAGTGCAAGTGCTGAACAATTTTTGCCACAGAAACCATTCCATGTTTGGGACTACATGACAGGGCTGTGTGGCCATCTCTCTATCAAATGGCAATTTAATGTGCTATCCTGACGTCAACCACGCCATGTCGAACACAAGCCCCTGCAGACCTTAACCAACGTTCCCCCAAAGATGCATTCAATAGTAAATGATTCTTGACCAGTGGAATTGGCCTTCCCATTGAGTCTGTGGCATACTCACCCAGGGTAGGGGGTTGACACTTTTTGGTGTTCAGCCCAAGGTAGGATTTGAACTCAAGTCTCCCAATCACAAGACTGATGCAACAACCACTATGCTACCAGTGACTGGTCAGGAAGGCCAATCTTGCTAACCCCAGAGTGTATACAAGTATACCTGCACAATTTATTGAAGATTTATTATCACATCATTTATGGTCTATAACAAGTCATTGTCAATGACACGTCCCCGTTCCGTTCATATTTGAGTGACATATACATTCAAAGCAGATCATGACCAAAATGCACCTGCATATGTACAACACATTGTGCTAAATCTGAACAAAATCCATCCATGCATGACTGAGATCCGGTTCTGGAATTGTGAAAATACGTGATTTTGATGCATTTTCGGCCTTAAAATGGCCATCATTTCGCTATTGTTAAGCAGATCATGAAACAAAGGCACATATCTATTTGTGACATGATGTACCATGTGTGTGTGAAGTTTGAACTTGATCAATCCAGACATGTCTTGGATACGGATCCAGAACTGAATTCTTTAACAAAATGGCCGCCAGTCGGCCATTTCGAACTTGATCCGAAAAAAAAAAAGACGTGCATCAAGGTCCTATTATGTTTAATGTATGTACCAAATTTGAACAAAATCCATCCATGCATAACTGAGATACGGGTCCGGAATGGTGAAAATGTGCGATTTCAATGCATTTTCGGCCTTAAAGCGGCCGCCATTTGGCTATCGTTAATGAGATCATGATACAAATGCACATACATATTTGTGACATGATGTACCTTGTGTGTGTGAAGTTTGAACTCGATCAATCCAAGCATGTCTCGGATACGGATCCAGAACTGAATTCTTTAAAACAAAATGGCCGCCAGTCGGCTATTTCGAACTTGATCCGAAAAAAAAATGACGTGCATCAAGGTCCTATTATGTTTAATGTATGTACCAAGTTTGAATGAAATCCGTCCATGCATAACTGAGATCCGGGTCCGGAATGGTGAAAATGTGCGATTTCAATGCAGTTTCGGCCTTAAAGCGGCCGCCATTTGGCTATCGTTAATGAGATCATGAAACAAATACACATACATATTTGTGACATGATGTACCTTGTGTGTGTGAAGTTTGAACTTGATCAATCCAGACATGTCTCGGATACGGATCCAGAACTGAATTCTTTAAAACAAAATGGCCGCCAGTCGGCTATTTCGAACTTGATCCGAAAAAAAAAATGACGTGCATCAAGGTCCTATTATGTTTAATGTATGTACCAAATTTGAATGAAATCCGTCCATGCATAACTGAGATCCGGGTCCGGAATGGTGAAAATGTGCGATTTCAATGCATTTTCGGCCTTAAAGCGGCCGCCATTTGGCTATCGTTAATGAGATCATGAAACAAATGCACATACATATTTGTGACATGATGTACCTTGTGTGTGTGAAGTTTGAACTCGATCAATCCAAGCATGTCTCAGATACGGATCCAGAACTGAATTCTTTAAAACAAAATGGCCGCCAGTCGGCCATTTCGAACCCGATCCAAAAAAAAAATGACGTGCATCAAGGTCCTATTATGTTTAATGTATGTACCAAATTTGAACAAAATCCGTCCATGCATAACTGAGATCCGGGTCCGGAATGGTGAAAATGTGCGATTTTGATGCATTTTCGGCCTTAAAATGGCCGCTATTCGGCTATCGTTAATCGGATCATGAAAAAAATGCATGTGCATATGTCCCATATAATGTGTGATGTATGAGTGAAGTTTGAACTCAATCGGTCCATGCATGTTCGAGATACAGGTGATCACGGACGCACGGACGCACGGAAGCACGGAAGCACGGAAGCACGGACGGACGAACGCACACAGGGCAAAACATAAGTCCCCGTTTTCGGACTGCGTCCGAACGGGGACTAATAAACAATGAGTTTATGGGGGTAATAAAAAAGAAGTCTAGAGAAGTTGCAATCCTGCAGTTGCAATAAATGACCAAACAAATCATGTAAATACAATGTGGGTGATAAATACCAAAAAGATTTCAGAATACATCTATTACAGATAACAGAATGTGAATGTATTGAATGAAGCAGAAATTTCTATTAACAATTATGTGTGCATTGCGTGCAAGTCTCAACTCTAATATGATTGCATGCAGGCAGTAATTGTTCTATCATGCTGAAATTATTTAATACCATGGCCTAATACTTGTAGCAATCTTTACACCATAACTATATATACATATATTTAATCAAATAACATTTTTACAATCTTGGAATATTATTTTATTCACTGTCAAAATACAATCAACATGGTAACACCCAAATTGCACCCAAAGAAAAAATCAAACAATACATGTACAGAGTTTTTTTCATGTTACATCTAAAGGCCCCAAGCTGGAGATAATCAACATGTAATGTCTAATGTCTCAATATCTCATTACTGTAAATGAGGTATTCAATTGCAGTCACTTGTTGCCAGAGAAATGTTATTTAAATCACCCAATCAATATGCGAATCACCCAAAATACACGAATCACCCAACAATACATGAATCACTAAATCAATATGCAAATCACTAAATCAATATGCAAATCACTAAATCAATATGCAAATCACTAAATCAATATGCAAATCCAATATGATAACACAATGAATATGCAAATATTCAATAGATATGCAAAACTTCATTGTAAAGTTTAGTCTTTAACATTACAACACAAGACATTTGACTTTAACATTACAACATTTTCAATAATATCTGTATGCCGGATTACCCTAACCCCCCAATTCCTGCTTGATGTACCCGCTCTGCAAATTAGACCCCCCCCCCCCCATTTTGGAAAAAGAAGGGGTCCATTTGCGATAAAGATACACTTAATAAACTTTCACTCCCTCGACACTTTCTCATTTGCAAACTCTTCAATCTCATTCATCTTAATCTGAGCTGTTGGACAGACTGGAACAGCACAATGTTGAGTACTCATACCACAAAACAAGAGCAGAAACTAAACAAATAAGCAGCAAATTATTAGCATCCCAGACAACGAAATGCCTCCTGAGAGTATTAAATCAATATAATAGTAAATAATGATGATTTCAAAATTTTTTTCAAATACTTGTACATTGTACACAACTGATTTAATATCACACATACAAGCTAACCCCATAACAAACAGTACAAAATGTAAGAATATAAAACAATACAAAAGACTGTTTTAATAATTAATATGTGAATTTGACAGTAAGTGATACAAAATTACATTTTCTTGTCTTTCTTGAAATATTATAAAACACAATTTGCTTAAATAATAGAATTGTGCTGATTTATTTTGTAAGAAGAGCCAAAAGTTAAATTTGGCATTCAAAGATTTAATCAAAGTAGATAACGTGAATACAAAAGACCAAACAGGAAAGCATTAAGGTTTGACATCATGGTGTGTAACATAATACCAGAGAGTGAGTGATAGAGTTAGATTCTGAGCACGACTCAGATGTAACGAGTATATGTTTTAAAATTAAGTTACTACAGTACAGTTCTCGCGGAATCTTTGGCTTTTGTGGCATCATTGTCGCATACGCATGGCTTCATTGTCGCCTCAGCATCGCATCATTGTGGCATCAGCTTCGCGTCATTGACAATTGAAGCTGTGTTCGCCTCGCTTATTCTGTGGCATCATCGTGGCCTCAGCTTCGCAGTCTCATGGCATCAACATGGCATCAGCTTCAAAGTATTGCGACATGAGTATGACCTCATTATTTTCACACGGAAAAGCAGTAGAGTAAAAAAAAAAAAACATGTACAGAAGTTTGATATGTAATCCATTTGAAATTCAAGGCGGTAAGGGGAATAAAATAATATGACCAAGAGTAAAATGACATTTTAAAAAGATATCTTGTTTAATTATTTAATGTTGCGAGTATTGGGTACCAAAAACTTTGTGAAGTACATTGCAATCTGCAAGGTGACGAGTGTCATATTGATTGCAAGGAAAATCATGATAAATTTAAATTACACGATGCAATCGTCGTTCGGATACAACGCAATTTGCTATACGAAATGAAACTGTTCTTGTTATAAAATTACCTTATTTTCGTTCATTTTATTTGCTGGTAAGAGAACAGATTCAGATTCCTCATTTCAGTGGTATTTTTCTGTGTTTCGTTTAGTTTTAGCAGAGTCCGATCCCATGCCCGGACTACATACATGCAAAACACACGTACGTCGCCTGGTGCGTCGGCGTTGTCGCCTGCCATCTTGATACAAAGTTCCAAAACAAGTGCGTACATTTCTAACTATGATTGGATGGTTGTGGTGGAGTCGGTCTGGTAAAATTTTACATCCAATTTTCAAAATTAAGTCACGATCAGTGACCTAAGCATGACCTATACGTACTTTAAAAGTATTCTCACAAAAAATATTTTCGAATAAAAACGAGCCACATGCCCTGTAAAAAATTGAATAGCACTTGACATGCAGAAATAATTTATTGGGCTTCAGAAAAAAAAAAACGTGTTCAGTGGTGCCCAGTCGATGAACAATTTGAAACTCATGATACACACGGAAGTCATTCGATACTGAATATCATCGACCCCAATCTGGTTTACCTTATTTCCCAACTTGCAAAACTGATTTGTATCTCAGCCCAGTTTTTTTTCTTCTTTTTTTTGAACTAAGGTCAAATCCCGGCCGTTTGTTAAAATATATGTCACAGCACAGTGAATCGACGCCGGAGATTGGATGGTACGACGACCCTTAAATTAGCGTCAAATATGCTTTGTTACAACATCATTGATTGGCTGAGAGTCACCTGATCGGAGCACACAGCCTGGGTCACAGAACCATATTTGTCCGTATTATCAACGGGATTTTGCGAGAGAACCACACCCACACTTTCAACCATTTTTGGCACGGAATTTGCCAACAAATGTCGAAAAACTCGTGAATTTTATGGATTTGAATAAAATAAAGCTGGCGATTGGTAAGACTGGTTAATAATATATCCCCCGATGCTCTTCGATTTTTTAAAATTTTATTTCAAGGTGAGAGATGGATAATTGAAGTTCCATCGATTTCAAGGCGACTGTTTCACCGCGGCAACTCTATGCCGTGTTGTAGTTTCGCGAGGTAAAACAAAAATATAGATATAATAAATAGTACTTGTTTAATTATTTGGTTTTACAGCTCGCAAATTATGGGACATGATCCCCATGAATTACGATAGATAAATGCTGATTGTGTTGAATGACGGACGTCGGGACAGTTTGGAGAAACCAACGGGGATATTCCAAACAAATTATTGGGACACGGCCGGTAGACATTTCAAACAAATGAAATTATTAACGAAAGACGAGATTTTTCCAGATATTTACGAACATACTGTCATACTAAATATATGCAAAATTGACAAATACACAAAGAGATATAAGGTTTTATTTTAGCATTAGAAATATTTTCTTTCACTCGGTCCATGCGTGGGACTTCTATTTAGCTTCATGGTCCTTCGGCTTGTCTTCTCCTTGGGGAAAATAACAATAATTATACAAATCGTAAACTCAACACAGTCAGGAAAAGAAACCCAGACAACCATGTCGTACATCTGTTGAAATACATTTTGTAGCAGTGCGTCACGTCAGAATAAGTTGTTTAAAATAAAATAGTCAATCCCAGCCAAATCTAGGTCAAAGGGTCAGATTGCGTGCATATAATTATAGATAGTTAAAAAAAAAAGTATTTGAACTTTTGACGGTTGTTCAACATCTATGCACGGTTACTAAACTAGTAACCGTGATCTATGAAAACCAGAAAATTGTTAGTAGTCCGAATTTTTGCACAGTCGAAAATAACAGGGAAATTCAACAAGCGGTTGCAAAAGCGAGCGATTGGAAAGCGGAAGCGGGCGAAATGAGTTCTGTACTTCTTTGTTTGATGAAGCGATGCTGATGCCACATTGTCGCCATAATGAGGCCACAATGAAGCGAAGCAATGACCGCCTCAACTTTTTATGTCGCGACATTGAAGCGACGCTGAAGCCATAACAATGCCATATTGATGCGATGCTGAAGCGAAGCTGACGCTGAAGTGAAGCCAAAGCTTCCGCGAGAACTGTACTGTACATGTATATTGTATCCTGCACAAAACCTGATGCAGAGTACAGACGCATACAAAAACCTGATTTGCTCTAGTTACACTTTGATTCATACATGTACATAAAAGAACCAGTGAACAAAACATTACATAACTGATTCCAATGGTATGTGTTTTACCGGTAAATACACAGTGTGCTTAAGTTAAAATCCCATCAAAACACAATTTGTTGATTTGTATTGGAAATGTGATTCTCGAATTCCCTTCTAGGCTCCTTAGTTTTCATTCTAGTAGCCAGGCAACAACAGAAAGCTTCTTAAGGTAATTTTATTTTGTTCAAGGTGATGATGAATATATTTACAATATCTGCTTTCAAGTGAATAAAAAAAAGCAGACATTTTTGGTGTCAAATCCCTTGTATGGGGAAAAAACAACAATGCAAGGAAAACATTTTTTTTCTGTCTATTATATAAATTATTCTACTTATATTGTTTAGTTATCTGATTTGATTTTCTTTTCCACATTATGCTCTATTCAATATGATTTTCTGCAATCACAGCTTTGTGTGAGTGAATAAAAATGGAATACAGGTAGAGCAGGACTTCTATAAAGATGATCAGTTATTATGTGTTACATTTGAAAGAAACATTCTGTCATTTGGGTCCACTACACTAAAATACAGCACATCTTCACCATCATAAAACGCTACAAAATAGTGCATCATTTTTTCAAACAAGTTTTTGTCTATCAATTGATAGATTTATTGCCAATAAAACAGCTGAGTAGACATGATTAATCACATGTTCCAACCTCTAGTGTATTCTACATATGGAAATCCACACAGCCAATATACTGTAGTCAACACATGGATGTTTACACAGCCAATATACTATAGTCAACACATGGATGTTTACACAGCCATTATACTGTAGTCAACACATGAATGTTTACACAGCCATTATACTATAGTCAACACATGGATGTTTACACAGCTATTATACTGTAGTCAACATATGGATGTTTACACAGCCATTATACTGTAGTCAACACATGGATGTTTACACAGCCATTATACTGTAGTCAACACATGAATGTTTACACAGCCAATATACTATAGGCAACACATGGATGTTCACACAGCTAATTTTATAGTAGTGAACACATGGATGTTTACACAGTCATTATACTGTAGTCAACACATGGATGTTTACACAGTCATTATACTGTAGTCAACACATGGATGTTTACACAGTCATTATACTGTAGTCAACACATGGATGTTTACACAGTCATTATACTGTAGTCAACACATGGATGTTAACACAGCCAATATACTGTAGTCAACACATGAATGTTTACACAGCCAATATACTATAGTCAACACATGGATGTTTACACAGCCATTATACTGTAGTCAACAGATGGATGTTCACACAGCCAATATACTATAGTCAACACATGGATGTTTACACAGCCAATATACTATAGTCAACACATGGATGTTCACACAGCCATTATACTGTAGTCAACACATGGATGTTTACACAGCCAATATACTGTAGTCAACACATGAATGATACACAGCCAATATACTGTAGTCAACACATGTATGTTTACACAGCCAATATACTGTAGTCAACACATGGATGGTTACACAGCCAATATACTATAGGCAACACATGGATGTTTACACAGCCAATATACTGTAGTCAACACGAGGATGTTTACACAGCCAATATACTGTAGTCAACACATGGATGTTTACACAGCCATTATACTGTAGTCAACACATGAATGTTTACACAGCCATTATACTGTAGTCAACACATGGATGTTTACACAACCAATATACTATAGGCAACACATGGATGTTTACACAGCCAATATACTGTAGTCAACACAAGGATGTTCACACAGCCAATATACTGTAGTCAACACATGAATGTTTACACAGCCAATATACTGTAGTCAACACATGGGTGTTTACACAGCCATTATACTGTAGTCAACACATGGATGTTTACACAGCCAATATACTATAGTCAACACATGGATGTTTACACAGCCATTATACTGTAGTCAACACATGGGTTTTTACACAGCCAATATACTGTAGTCAACACATGGATGTTTACACAGCCAATATACTATAGGCAACACATGGATGTTTACACAGCTATTATACTGTAGTCAACATATGGATGTTTACACAGCCATTATACTGTAGTCAACACATGGATGTTTACACGGTCAATATACTATAGTCAACACATGGATGTTCACACAGCTAATTTTATAGTAGTGAACACATAAATATTTCAATAAATGTATTTCATGCGTCAAGTTCACTGTCCTATTTAATTAATGTCTTATTGTGGGTATGAAAAATTTGGGTGCATCATGATTAGATTACTTCAAAGTGAATTGGCATGAAATATGGCAACAGAACCAAAGTTACATAAATCATACAGCCCCAGGTGATTTTTTATTTTTAACTACTATAGAACACTTTGAATTAACTACACTCCATTTCAGCCAATATGCCTGAATTGCCGGAGGGGCTGACCATTATTAATGCAAGAATAAATGCATTGCATCCTTAGAAACTGTTCCCCTTGGTTGACAGCAATAAAATGTTTGTAATAAAATATAATACATACAATATCAAAAATGTCTGGGTGACAGTAGAAAGGCTTATAAACAGATAAGTTAAAACTTCTCCTGAGCGATAATTTATGCTAATTTATTCATAAACAAATCGTCAGGTGTACACGAGCGTCTTCATCCAAATTAACTTGAGGATCGGCTGTTAAGCCCCGGAGTCACTAATCACTCTTGGGTGCATTTACTTAAGTGGAACAGCATTCGACCATGCGTTTCACGTGAATATTGGTCTGTACGTTTTGGGGTAACGAAAGTATATTCTAAACGGAGTTTCAAATAAAAACTAACACAACTGCATTGCGTAGCAGCAAATGATCAGGGTTGCGCAATTCGGTCATGCTGCGTTTCACAATTGTTGATTACTACTCAGTACCGTAGTGATTATAATAACGTACAAAAAAATAAATTCGTTGAATTGTTATGAAATGCAAATAAAATTCAACTTAGTTTCATCGTAAGCAAATGATTAGTGATTGTTTTCTCAAGTTATAAGCAAAAACGAACAAAAATAAGTATTTTTGATAACAAAGTGGCTGCCAGTCGGCCAAGCAAATCTGGAAAATAATCAATGTGCCTCAGTATGCCAGTAGGTTTTAACAGAATCGGCCAGCACAACTTTTTGTCAATTTTTGGGTCAAATATTACAGCTAGTTGGTCATTTTGTATCTAAAGAGAACCAACCATGTACCTGATTTGGGAAATCTTAGATAATGCAACAGACTGACGGAATCCAATCCATAAGCACCCGGACTGTTACAGTCATGGGCTAATAAAGATTTTTACCTGAAACAAATCAGGCATGTAGCTGGTGCCCCAAAACTACCAGTGTATAACATTTCATTTGAATTGACAATAAACTTGGGTTCCAATCTAACTCCACATTGTCAAAATTTGGTCCATATTAAAACCAGAATGATCACCAGAAACTGACCAAGTGTCATGCTAAACATAAAGTAGACTATTTTTTTTCACTATTAACACACATTGCCTTTCTCAACTGGGGTGAAATATCTATGAATAGACAGAAGGTGGGCTGATGGACAAGGTGTCACATCATGAAAAGTTAAATGGGAGACTGCTTTGACTCACCTCGGCTACTCCTAAATCAGATATCTTAAGTGTACCATCTGTTGTTAGAAGTAAATTACCAGGCTTGATGTCTTTGTGTATAATTCCTACACTGAATAGATATTCTAAACCGTTTACTAACTGTGAAAAATAACTGAAAAAACACAAAAGAATGAAGATGTTAATTTACACAGGTACTATAATCAATATATTACTAGTATATATATAATAATGCCCATATACATGTATACCGTGCAAATTCTTGATAACTACAAGCTCAAGGTCAGTTGGCCATGTACCAAGTCAAATGTATTAGTCATTTCAACTACCCAGGGAAGCATACAGCCCTGGCTGGTATATACAGACACACACAGGTTAGATGCTGTCTTTGAAATTTATCAAAATTATGTACCAAACATCAGAGCAGGTAATTTTCAATAAAAAGAATATCACCAGAACTCCATGGCATTTTTATCAACCCCCACTTTAAAGTTATCCATCTCGAGCATACAGACGAGCTGTAATTTCAAACACTGGTTAGATGTCAAACATTCTATACCAGTTTCCCCATTTACTCCTGGGTAGAGAGAAACAAACTTTGACTAGATTGACTGATTTGAAAATGTTCCTATCAGTGGTTTCCCACTTATTCATTTCCTATTTACCTACTAATAGTACTATTAGGTCACCACAGAGGGTGTTATTCTCGTACACAACTAACCTGAGAAGTACTGGTGTGCATTTCAGACTAATCTTTGGGCAAAAAGCTTTGCAACTAATATTAATAGGTAATAGATTTCATCTTCAATTGCCAAACAGAGAATCGCACATTGATTGATAAAGTGACTAGTAAGATGCTGAAAACTCAATCACAACCAAATCTACATAGCTACTTTAATAGTGATGTTCAACGGTGGGCAAAAATCTTACAAATATCTGAACTGTTGCGTAATATATTATTCACATACCGGCAGCTTCAAACCAAATATTACTGCCAAAATAACTCAGATGGTTTACATCAAAAACACTTCATATGGTAAACATGATTACTTCAGATTGCTAAGATGTGACATAATGCAGCTGGTATTTATAAGTACAATGTTGTTTTAATTAATGTAAAGTGAGCAGAGATATGAAATAATGAAAATTAGCCAGCACATGCAACTTTTGGAAATAAACAGCAATTTTATTCTTACAGGCAAGATGCGAACCAAGATTTTAATGAGTGAATAAAATGGAAAATATTTCACTGCAAGTCTGTATCCAGAATTATATAATCAATATTCACATCTGATTCATACATGTAGCACACTTCAACTGATTTTTTATTTTCAACTCAACTTTAATGAAGGAATGGAAAATATTGCAATTTGCGATAGTAAAAACGTTGATGTACAAAATGGATACCACTAGGTCAAATTTGAACCAATCCTAAAAAACTAATGTATCTAAGTACATCAGGTGTAATATACATATCGTATTTGTGTATGAAGTATCTATAAACCAATTGCATTTATTGTATAACTGAATCATTAAAATATTACTTACACTACTACTAATAGTCTAAATAAGAGATACTACTACATGTATGTACACATAAAAGTTTAAGTTCGCCACCAGTGTGTAACAGAGGAATGAATGAACTGACTGACTGGTTGACACATAAAACAAAATTCATAACACCAAATAAATCAAAGAAAGCGTAGAAAGAACTCCCGTGTGCTGAGAGTATTATTGGAGACACATTCAAAATTAATTCAAAATTACTTGAACTTGAGATGTTGATGGTAACGCAGAAAACTAATTATGCAAATTAGGTAACTAATATGAACAGATTTAAGTGTAAAACTAATAAGGTCTGCACAATGTAACAAGTTTCATTGAAATGTGATTAGAACCAAAATAATATTAATTATTATGCTAATTAGAGAATTAATATGAACAGATTTTAACCCCAAATTAATCAGGCTGTCTATTGTCCTAGAGCACTTATGTACCAAGTTTTATTCAAATGTGATGATCAATACTTGAGATATCAGTATTAATTAATTATATTAATTAGGTGATTAAGAAGCACAAATATTTACCAAAAACTTGTATGGTGTATAGTCCTAGGTTCATTGAAATGTGATGGGTACTCTTTAAAAGTTTCATTGAAATCCAATGAGTGGCTTTTAGACATCAGTGCAACAGCCATAGAACAGCAAAAAATTAATTAATTATGCAAATTAGGTAATTAATAGGCACAATTATTTATCCCAAAATTAATCAGGTCTCTGCAGTCCTAGAATATCTATGTAACAAGTCTCAATGAAATGTGATGATTAGTACTTGAGATATCAGGTGAAAAGCTGAAAATTAACTAATTATGCTAATAAGGTGATTAATATGCACAAATATTTACCCAAAAACTAATTAGGTCTCTGCACAGTCCTCAAGTAACTATGTACCAAGTTTCATTGAAACATGATCATTACTACTTGAAATATCAAAAGCTGAAAATTAATTAATTATGCAAACTAGGTAATTAATATGTACTGATATTACCCTAAAAACTATCAGGTCTGTGCAGTGTCATATGACATCTATGTCCCAAGTTTTATTGACATTTTATGATTAGTACTTGAGATATCAGTGGAAAAGCCGAAAATTGATTAATCATTATGTAAATTAGGTAATTAATAATATTAACAGATTTTTACCCAAAAATAATCAAATCTGCGCATTAGTTCAGAGCATCCATGTGCTAAGTTTCATTGAAATCCAATGAGTGGTTCTTCAAAAATCAGTGAAACAGTCATAGAACAGCTTAAAATCAGTTAATTATCATGCACATTAGGTAATTAATATTCATAGATTTTTACCCAAAACTAATCAAATCTGCGTATTGGTTCAGAGCATCCCTGTGCCAAGTTTCATTGAAATCCAATGAGTGGTTCTTCAAATATCAGTGGAACAGTCATGGAACAGCTTGAAATCAGTTAATTATCATTCAAATTAGGTAATTAATATTCATAGATTTTTACCCAAAACTAATCAAATCTGCGCACTAGTTCAGAGCATCCATGTGCCAAGTTTCATCAAAATCCAATGAGTGGTTCTTCAGATATCAGTGGAACAGTCTTGGAACAGCTAAAAATCAGCTAATTATCATGCAAATTAGGTAATTAATATTCATAGATTTTTACCAAAACCTAATCAACTCTGTGCATCATCCCAGAGCATCTATGTACCAAGTTTCACGAAAATTTGATTAGTGGTTCTTGAGATAACGGTGGGAACAAAAAAAGTGACATACATACATACATACATACAGACAGGGTAACTGCAAAGACTCCCTTTTGTGCTTCGCACACGGGAGTCAAAAACAAGCCATGCATGGCACAGTTCTCGTTAGTTATCGAATTTAAGATATATAGTTTTGTTTATAGTAATATAGCAGAAATATAAACAAGATGATTGTTTAACATTTAAATGATTGACATTTGTATCTGATCGTCAAACGAGTATTTAGATATTGCTCTGGAACAGCATTAATTAAAACAAAAACAGCCATTTTGAATACATGTATAATGAATATATAAAATTTGAACATAATCATTCAAAGCATGTCAGAGATATGGCCACTAGTCATCCATTTTGAATCTTTAATATCTGAAAACAAAATGATGTGCATCAAGGTCCTATAATGTCCAACGTATATACCAAGTTTGAACAAAATCCATCTGTAAACAGCCAAGAAATGCTTGATTTTGATGATTTTTTAGCACAAAAATGGCCACCATTCGGCCATTTTTTATCGGATCGTCAAACCAATATATCTGTATATCTGACATGATGTATAATGAATATTTAAAATTTAAACACAATCAGTCACAGCAAGTCAGAGATATGGCACTAGAACCACATTTATTAAAACAAAATGGTCGCCAGTTGGCCATTTTGAATCTCATCTGAAAACAAAATGTGTATCAAGGTCCTATAATGTCCAACATATATACCAAGTTTGAACAAAATCCAATTGTAAACAGCCGAGAAATTTTTATGATTTTTAGAACAAAAATGGCTGCCATTCGGCCATCTTGAATCAGATCGTGAAACAAATTGATGTGCATATGTATAATATCATGTATGATGTATGTCATTGTGTGAAGTTTGAATGTGATTGGTCCAGGCATTTCTAAGATACAGGTCTGGACGCACGCACGCACGCAGACTAAAAATGCAGTTTCAGTAAACCTACCCTACTTAAAAACCTAAAATTAAATTGCCTGTCCTGAACTTTTTTTTACCAAACATGAAAACTATGGTGCAAATCACAAGAATTTAAATGAGACTGGCATGAAACTGATTTTATTATACAAAGTTTGTCTAATTTGGAAAGACTGTATATAAAAAAACATTAATTAAACATGGGTTTTGTGAAGTAATTATAAGGCTTTCACAAATAAAATAAAAACGTGACCAACACTATCTGTTTTTGAAGTGCATGTATTGGAACGACTTAATATTTTTTTGTCTAAGCTGTCTCAGACTGAGTTTAGTCAGGGGGCTAATAAAGGTATATAACTGGAATTATTGCACCATGACAGAATCAGACAAGATGTTGTAATGTGTCTGGTATTTACAGCGTTGTACAGTAACAAGATTACACCGTTGTTGGGCTGATGAATTGGTCATGTCATGTGATGTAAATAATATCAGTCATGTAACCATTAAACCAATGTAGTCAGCAAATTAACGGGGCACAACAGTCTCGTTAGAGATCTGCTAATGCTCCTTTAATGCAATGAATACATCTACACATCCCAAACTTGTTTATTTTTTTACAACCACGAGTAATTACGGAATGTCACAGCTCTACTCTACTTCAGACCTGTAACATAAGAGTATACACCAGAGAAACAAGAGTAAGAATCCATGAAATTAAAATGGACCTGTTTATAACGTGCAATAAGTACCTTGTGATTATTTAACCACAGGCACAAAAATCATCAGAATTAAATCCAGTTAAATGCATATAACTTGCATGTATTTTTATCATCATAATAAGTAATTGCATTACATAGTCTTTATGAGTTCTCAAGTTTAAAATATATATAAAATTTGAAGAGAAATACAGTCAGAGAAATACCTCCAAAACTGCATTCACCTAAACAAAATGGTCACTGGTACTCCATTTTTAGTGTGATTATACAAGTTATGTGCATTAAGGTCCAATAATGCTTTGCCTGGACTAAAATAGCCAAAGAAAGAAATTTAATTAAATAGGATATCTTATGATCAGCCTCAGTAGTTGGAAGGGGGGTATAAAATAGAACTACATGTAACTAGCAATAAACAGGGAGGGATTTATCTGCATCATATCAGTAATTACTCAACACTGTCTGCTTCTCTTTATTTATCAAAAGATGTGTATATTTACAAAACGAAAACAAGTTACAGACATTGTAACTTGGAAGTGATAGGTTCATCTATGTAGATGCAATGAAAGACAATACAGCAGAGGTGTAGATTCAGGGTTCGCCCCAGAATATTATACAACAGTACCCCCTCCCTCCTCCACAATTCTAGATAAACTAGCCTACTGAACCTAAAGATAACATTGAATACAATAGAGGTAATTAACATGTACTGTTGTTATGCAGATTTGTCATAGAGCTGCATGTACACCTTTCCCTCTCCCTATGTGCACGACTATAATAGAGGAAATATGCTAAGACATTAAGAAACATTCACAGAGCATTATCATCTACAAGGAAAGACAACTGACATATAAATCACACCACAGCATTAAAATCTCATACATTTTTAATGCCTGGAGGAAGCCAAATCAGCTTAATATACTACACCATATAAATAGAATAAATCAGTGATCATTTATTAGAAACAAGAAGCATATAGGAAGGTATGATCATAATTGTAGTTTTTATTAGATCAGTGTTTTGAGTGGCCAATATTATAAATCAATTCATTTTCATAGTGAAATATTTGCAATTTGAGAGTTTTACAGCAACGAAAAAATGAGACTTCTTAAATTCAGTGAAATAAATATTCACTGCTACAACACATACTGATTTTTTTTCCTGAATTCAAAAAATTAAAAGCAGTATTACATTCACTGCAATTACAGCTCTGAACTACACGCATGTACTGTATGCATCACAAAATTGCAGCCAGCTGGGAGTAGTTGTAGAAAGCAACCAAGGTTAAATAGTTGTGTAATCATTAGATCCACAATATCAACTGACTGTATTACTGTACTACTATAAGTGTTTTGATAAAACAGCATGATGCATACTTTTACACAAGTGTTAATAAGCTTTCTCTACTAACACCACCATGTTTTGTAATTACAGGTAAAATTGATGACATCATTACGATGGTACATGTATAACTGTTAATAATAGCACATACAATATTATGCAAATTAGTATGAATATAGACTCGCAATTATAATGAGTGACTATAAAGTAGTTAATTAGTTGGATGCATCGCAAAACAATAATTGACTTTCATTTTCACTCAAAAAATTGATAGGACTGGGAACATTTTAATTCAATCGATTTGACCTACTTTAAAAAGTGAATTGACCTACATAAGATGCATACCATTAGCTAATTTTCCCAGCAATTTTAGTAAATATATAGGGTTCTTTACATGGATATGACACAACCTTTCAAGGTAGCATACAATCATAAATTCTGTACATATTATTTATATCTATAATTGCAATATATTACTAAAACCACATACAGAATGTACATGTAATCAGTAACATACAATGTATTGAACAGATGCAAAAAGAATGAATATCTATCCACCTAAAAGTTAAACAGTGGTGGTTTATGAAGCAGAACCGATGTCAGTAAAACTATGGACTTATTATAAAATGCAAGCTGAATATTGAAAAACCACAGAGAAAGACTACAAAATTTTATAACAGAACAGTAGAAACTGAAGCTGATGTGAACTTGAAATAATCACATACTTTTACACTGTTCTTGCTTAATATAAAAACAAAAATCTTGGGAGTCTTTAGAAGGAAAGCAGGCCAGTCCATAATACTGGATTACAGTGAATACAAAAAAAAAAGGATTCTGCTTCACAAACATTACACTGTAATCATAAGTGTGTATGTCCCAAGACAGTCCTGCAATTAGTCATTCAGATAAACACTAATTGAAGTACCGATATACTTACTCATGAGCTTGCCATATGGGAAATTTCTTGTCCGGACAACTGTCCAACATTTCTTGCAAACCCCCAACACAGTATTCCATGACAAGATACGTAAAAAAAATAAGGTTAAGAAAAAATTCAATTTTCAATATTCATGCACAACTAAAACTCCACAATTAAATACACATACTATATGTATGTATCTCTGTTCTCCAAAATTTGTTGAAAAAATGCACACAGAAACTAAACACACTTTTGTGTCATTATTAAATTTCCACTTCAATCACCACTGATTACAGCAAACGTCTGCATCATCATGGTGCAATGCATTCCAAGGTAGAATGATACGCAAGTTTATTACTTATACATATAGCAGCAACTATATTTTGTCAACAGACAAAACATGCTATTTTTTCTATATTTAATTTTTTCTAAAACTAGTATGGTGACCCTATATTTTTATAACACATTTTCTTCATTTTTGTATTAAACATATACTGTAAAATACTTTATTTTAGGTGGAATTAATTTTCGTTGAAACAACTGTTTGAGTGTTTTAAATTGAATTTATGTTCACTGATTTTTAACGAGTTGAATGTAAAATATAGACAAAAAAGTAATATTTGCTAGATTTTATTTTCAATGAATCAGTGAAAATAGCGTAAATAAATTCCAACAAAAATAAAGCATTTTACCATACTAAATATGTAATATGTAATAAAAAAAAGGCAATTATTTTTGCTATTGTGTAGCATTCTACCTTAAAGATATATGACAAATGGCATCACAACATGTGCACAATGTCAAGACACTCTAAATAAGAAGATAATAAAATAAATTGCTTTCACATTTATTATTTCAGATAAGCCACGCTGAGAAATAAATTTTACACAATCTTGTTGCAATATTGCAGAGCACTGAAAGAAATACAGTGAGTTCTAAAAATAACCATTACCGGTAACCGAGTAGTTTCAGATAAATGGTTTCATATCAGAAAGGTTTATGTCATACTGCTGCTATCAATCAAAATGGGTTCATTAATAATAAATCCTCAGATAGTACATCAGACATATCTTTTGAGTCGCACCAATGAATAATTGTTAATAGAATATGTAGCAACAAAGCGAAAAAATATAATCAATCACAAACAATGCATTTTATCATAATGTATCAATTTTCAGAATTCAACACATAATTTAATAAGATATTTCTAATTCATACTGCAATTATGAGCAATAATTAGGATTATTATTATAGCATAAATATACTCTTCATCTAAAAATTAATGCAAATTGTCGCCGCATTCACAACTACCGTCTATATATGCACTATTAGTAGTGCATACACATGTACGGATAAAATAAATGACAGATTTAATTTAAGTTTTATTTTAAAGGTCCAGTATAGAAAAAAAAGCTATTTTGCTTCAGATGAGCGTCTTCTAGCAAATACATTACAACAGTTAAACCAATTAACATATAAACGATATGTGTATTCAATATCAAATCTAGCCATGGCTGAAAATACCACATTGCGATATTAGCCCCACATAACATAATATTACACATTTAAAATGTTTATGTATACTACCTGGCACTTTAATTAATATGCAGCATTTGTTATATTAGAAGAAATTCTCTAAGTGAAGCGCACACAAAACAAAACTTGCATTTATGGTAAGCTGGTTCTGAACTTAAATACTACTACCGATAATACAATGTAATATTGATTAATCTGACATGTTTTTTTAACATTTACAATTGAATATTATATTAATATCAAATATTTGTTTGATTTTTAGTTCTATCATTTATTTCAAACGAATTGACTCACAAAAAAATGGTTGTCACATCTAAAATTAAATGACTGCAGCATAACACCACAATCAAATTAGTTTAAATCTTTTTTTACTTTAATCACCTGATTATGTTAAATTTTTTATTGTCCTCTAGCAAATTAACACATTCATATGCTATCAATCCATCTTAATGTTTCTTCTTGACAGAAATAAAAACTAATTACAACTTTGAGTATTTCTAAGTTTTGTTTCCATGTTTCACACAATTTCTGTTAGAAATTACTGACATCCTTAAACTCTACAATCATGTTATGACTAAAACCAAATAATTTAAACCACTCAAAAAATATAATTGTGATGATTTTTTTGTTTATGTTCCAATTAATGGAAGAATTTCAGATAATTTTACTGCAGAATGGAAATAGCAGATTTTAAAAAAATACCATAAACATCCAAAAAGAACACAATTTCATTTTTCAGTTTCATTAGGTGTATAAAAGTACGTCTGGAAAACAACTACCATATTTGCTCTATTATAAGCGACTCTCCAATAGAACTTAGAAGCACATACAAACCAAAAATCTCATTACAATCACTGTCAATAAATAGTCCTAGTTTGTATTATAGATATTCTACTAATCAGCTATTTTTGATTTGATTGTGACAAAAATGCAAGTATGTTTGTCTGATGTGTGTGTAAAGTTTCAACTTGATTGGTCCAGGCACGTTGGATATATTTATGGATCTGAAACTGCATTCTCTAAAACAAAATGGCCGACACTCGATCATACAACATCCTAACAAGCCTTGAAACCACTTCATGTAATTTATCATTTCTACTCCGACAAAGTTTTATTGTTTCCTTCATAGGTAGAACATAAGCATTTCACCTCTACTGACACCAGCATTTTCAGATTGACCCTTAAAGAGATAGGCAAAGTCCCACTTGGCACTGATTCAATTTGCCCCCCAAAAAGATAGGGGAAGTCCCACTTGGCACTAAATCAAGTTTTGTCAGGTGACTGAACTTTGAGCGACTACTAGTATGATGTAAGAAAGATGACATTTTTTTTTTCTATTTAGTAACCTGATAAGAAAAGGTGTGGTACATTCGCTGACTTCCTCCACAAAAAAAAAAGTCAGCACAAGCAATTTGTTAAAGAGCAAGGTCACTGCACCAGCTTGGGTAGCATATGGAGTTATTTTGTTGACAACAAATCAAATGAACACTATCATGAAAATAACATTACAATTTATGTGTGTACTTTGGTTGGATAGTCAACGCAAAAACATTTGGAGATTCTTTGAGATATTCGTAAGTTGCGATGTCAACACATCTCAAATATGATAACCTATCAGCCATTGTCAATATTTAACGCAAAAAAAGGATATATCTTCTGTTTTTCATCATTATAAAGTACTTCTACCAAATTAATAATATTTTTATGTTTAAGCCTCTTAAGTAATCGGATTTCTCTGAAAGCAAATAAAAAAATTTGACAACTTAACATGAATGATGAGATTTTTGCACATAGTACCCCAGTAGACAAAATATCATTAGAATGAAATCACATTTGGTGTCAGTTTTCTTGCATCACCTATAATCTTCAACTTAGTAGCTATGCTTCAACCATAGATGAATAATGAACGTTTAATTGAAACACCTGCCTACTATGTTAAATGTCCTCGTTTTCATTACATTATTTATTTATTTGATATTGTTTGACGTAACGACCTACACGTACAGCTTAACTGATTGTAAACAAAACACATCAAGGCCACGTGTGTGACGTGTGCTAATTGCATTTGAAACTCTCATCGTTGACTTCGATAGTATTGCGCTCTAAAGAAACGTTCCGCTTAGATTAGATTACCACGCCCCCAATGTACTCAATGAAACAACTTGTTTAGAACCTGCAAAGTGAGTAAACAATACAAACATGAGCATCAGCTTAATAATCTTAATCATTCTAAAATCGTAAAATAAATACATAATATACTTAGCGCAACGCAACTCAACATAAACAAACACTGACAGTACCTCTGCACATTCGTCTCTCCGTTCGGAATCTTGCGTAATTTCTTCTTCTTTAAGATTTTTACAGCTCGCCTGCATAATGTTTCTGTGTCTAAAACTTCTTTAACTTTACCATAAGATCCTTCCCCTAAAGTGTCCCCCATCAAGTATTTTCCTATCAGTTTCGCCCGCTTTTTTCTCGGGGAATATATAATCTGCGACGAGTCCACGCGATGGATGAACGGAAAGTTGTCGTCAAGGTCCCCATCATTTAACCAGTCTATTTCATGCACGTCTTCCATCAGCTTGTTGTGGAAACCTTCAAATTTTAGTCCTGCATCGATAACCACCCCTTCAACCATTCCCTAAGTTCAGAAAATGGGACAAAAAAGAAGCTACAAGCGCAAATTTCCAACCGAGTTGCTGCACCCCTGTCTACTCCATGTTGCTACTGTCGGCCATTTTGTTTGTCTGCACAAAGTCACGTGATATGTGGGTATTATGGGAATTATTTGTTTGCGGAAGACATTTTTTGAAGGGGACAAACTGCGTGACCCGAGTCATGTGAGGTTATGGTATGTATCGTATTGTCTCCCGTAGTATTATTTATAGTACAGATGTTCCCCTGACTAGGTCATAATGGTAAACATTGCAGGCATGACAGGTTAACAATAGCACCAGGTTTCCACATTAGTTGCAATAATCTGATTTGTAAATTACTTCTTCGTCACGATCGACGTGTCCCTTTATCACTCGTGTGACATTTTTGGATCTTTGTTGTTTATATGAAATTGCAGCTTAGTGCGAGATACACGAAGACGTTATTTTAATTTCAGATCGACTTTTACAATATAATGTCAGTGAGTGAGCAGTTAGGGCTGTGTATTCTTTTTAAATTTTGAAGAAATGAGGAAACGTATGAAAAGGCAGTATATGATAAAAGTAGTGTGTTCTCAATTTTACACCACAAAACAATTTTAGTAAGCCATGCAATGGAGGCTGCTATTTAATCCCATGGTGCACCACGCTTCAACTTCCTGTTTTAAAAGACACTAAAAAAGTGTTCATACAAGTCTCAGTTCCGCTATAGAGGGACTGTGGGTTTGATATTAACTTTTAAATTCACTTTGAAATGCATGTTGTCAGTTTATATACTGTAAACCATTTATTTTCACTGACATTTAATTTCACTACTTTGGTGTTTTGAGCGTATTCACTATGTTTTAATTTGACAAGGAAACAATGAGTAAATTTAATTTAGTGGATTTTACTCATTAGCGAAAATAGTGAGATTAAAACCCAGTGATTAATGCATTTACAGTACCATAGGCTGGGGAGGCAAGTAAGTTAATATTCAGTCGTTTGAATGGCAATTTTACTTGCATGGGCTATTATAACTATCTTAGTGGAAGACTTTGAAGTGACATATCACTTCCACTTTTATCTAAGGTGTCATCAGTTTGTTTTGTCTGTGGCCTAACAAATAAAATGTTAAATTCTGCATAAAAGCCTTGAAATCAGCAAACTGTGTCAAAACAGTTTACCCATATTTTAAAATCAGTGCGGTAACAAGGTCCTGCCCATGAAAGGGATACAAAAGAAGTGGACCAAATTCTGAGTAGACTTATGAAAGAAGTAGATGAAGTTCTAAAGTGGGCCAGTAGGGAAGTGGACCTACCCCCAGTATGACTTTTTGTTTCATGGACATCAATGCACAGCTACAACCTGTGTGGATATTCACTCTATTGTAGTTTTGAGTTATGAATATTAATTATTTTTCTCAACCCTACATTTTCACTCACGAAGTAGAACATATCTCAACTCCCATAGTGATGATATACGGTAAATACAAGGCTTGTTGTATTCAGATTAACTCCCAATTTCGATCTAACGTTTCTAAAACAGGGGCTACACACTCATTTAAATTAGCTGATAATCTAAGTATTTTCTCAGAGGTCTGTCCTCCCATCATGAACACAGACTGGAGCGTGGAATGCCTGCTCATCGTTTAGCCATTAAAAATGTATACAAACCAGTTTGTAATATAATTCTTGCCAGAAAAATGCACATATTTGTCAGCCTTTCTACCTTCAAGTTTATCATGGAAAACAGGCAGTTTTGTAGTGTCTTATAACAGTCACCTAGATTCACAGATCCCAATGGTAACAAAGCTTCACACACAAGTCTAACAGCCCACACACATCATGTTTCAGACCATTGTCTAACACGGTTACACCACAAAATGATTTGAAAACCACAAAGTGATAAAGTAAAGTTTGATACAATATCATCAGATAAATATTTTACCATGCCAACAGATCCAAGAGAGTAATTAATGAAAAGCTACCACTAGGTGGCGCTCTATAGACAGAACCTTTGAAAGAGTATATAGTACCTGCATATGGTGAAACCAGTTTCGATATTATGCAACAAACAAATGCCTGATCGTAGATTAGTAATTTTAATTAATTTTTTGAAGCAGTACATACTAATTTGTAGTTTATCAGTATAATCATGAGAAAAAACAATTTTTAAAAATCAAAAGTGTCAATTCATTAGCACATTATTTCTGCAAATAATAAAAAAAATAGATAAACAAACTTTAAAAAAATAAAATTATAGTGTAGAAATCATAAAAATAGAGTATATAGAGTGATATTTATCACAACAGCTTAAATATAACAAATTATTGAGATTCAGTCAACAAACATTTTCAAATTATTCAACCAAAATACAAAACATTGACTATAATGATAAAACACATAGCAAAATATGACATTCATAGAAAAAAACTGCCTTGTGCCTGCACAGTTGAATACAAAACCAGAACAGTAATAACATAAAAATAGCCTCCCAGTCACTTTGCAGTTCACCTGCCCTATCAGTCAAGTTGTGCTTGAACAGTCTCATAATTATCTGGTCTAAACAAGGTCAAGAGATGTCAAAGGGCAAAATAATTAGGTCAAAAAAATCTTTTGTTTAATAAAATCTCATTGTTATTAAACTATAGCCATAATTTGAAGTCTAAACAGTAAGCTCAGATGGTCCCACACAATATGCCTATTCAAGTCTTGTATCACTAATTAGACGACAATGTTAGCATCTGGGTGAATTTCTCCAAAAAAATAGGTTACAAAGATTAAAACCAGATGTGTGTAATAGAAAACACATGCTGGCCAGCTCAAACTCCTACAAAATGGATATAAACAAAACTCAGATTTAGTGGACTGTCAATATTCTCAGAAAAACAGCCAGTTATTAGTGTCTAGTCAGCAGATGCCCAGATCCACAGGTCACCAGTACTTGTCAATAATAAACAAAGCTTCACACAAGTAATTGAATTATGTCCTCACACATTTTGTTTCAGATCAGGCCTGATTTCGAATAAAACTAACAACAACCATAGGATTTGAACTATGAACCCTGACTAACTGGAATAAATTATGCAAATAACAATTTGGCTCCAAGCCATCTTTTCTGACACCGATAATAAATCAAACTGAAATATGTGTATGTTTAAACAATGACTGGTCTTCCTTAAGGTGATGTACATTTTCTTTCTGGGGTTTGTTGATATGTCCAATTTTCTTGTTAGTATCTGTATGGTTTTGAGGTCATGGAAACGCTACCTGGTTTGCATAGCTAGACGCCATTTTGAATAAATAATGCAATCCCTATGATTTAACAATACAGCTCAAATGTCAAAACATACAGGAAGGTGAATTATCCACATCACAGCTTTGGGGGGGGGGGGGGCAGCTGAAGAGTAAAAACAAGACAATTTTTTTTTATTGTAGTGAAATGGCTCCTGTTTTTTAAAAGTGATGGGTAATATTGTTGTATATGATGGATGTAAAAGACAGGTACCAAATTTTCCCTGGAAACCTTTCCCAGAATTTGCATCTCCAGAAGTTGTCGCTTTAGAGATTACAGAAGAAGATGATAGCCGTCTCGATGACACCACCAGTTATGCTCCAGATGCCGGAAGAGTAGTCCTAAAACTAGATCCAGTTCCCAGCGTATCTGATTGGAGGTCTCAGACTCAGGATTTGTTATGGTGGACTTATGCTCAATTTATGCCTGGTGATGACTCACAGTTACTCACCAGTGTTGGCGTGTATGTACCAAGACCAGGTAGAACAATAACTGGTGCACATAGACATGTGCAAGGACGGATTAGTTTATGGAATCTAAGCACACAACCAGCAGGTGAGTGTAGAGAAATATGTGTTTTCTTGGGGGCGGACATCCATGCATTTTCTTCACCTGGAAACCATCATGGTGAAAACAAACTCACAGAAAACTGTAATTGGGTATAGTTGTTGAGACTGCCTTGAACAAGGTAACAACATATATAAATTTAGTTGTTCAGGATTACTTCATTGTTTAGTTTGTGCTGTTTGCTTGACTTTTACACTGGCTCTTTGACAGACATTCCACAGCAGCTCGCACAGAGTCTATAGAGATACATGGTACAGTGGTGCATGTCTTAGTAATGTAGAAACTTCTGTGACGTAGCTCCACTCGAGAATACTGATAATTCTCACAAACCCTAAATGCTCCCTTTCAAACACTTAACAATTTATTCATTCCTGGGTAAAATTTTGATGATTTATAGTGATCCCAAAATTTCACAAGGGCTTTTTGCCTCATACATGTATGAATATACATTTGTACCTGCAAATGGGAAGATATATTATAAAATAAGAACTCAGTTCACTTATATTACACTTTCCATTTGCTTTCTTCTAATAGATTCCACATTGCTATGTCAGCGGGGAAGTGCAACCTGGCCACACTGTCAGGTTTCGCCAGAATCAAAGTATCTATGCTATATAGGAAGAGGAGAAATGGTTACACAGAGTCTGAAAGACGCTCACAGGGATGTCAAACGACGAGACCTACGCATGGGCAATTTCCGCTTTTGTGCAGTTGCACCGAATGGCCAGTTTGTGGCGATACTGATGAGAGTCGGAAACAACTTTGAGCTGGCTACTGCATATTTGCCTGATTTACGCTCCAATGAAGCAGTCTTTTGTCACAACATCTGCCCGAATTTTGTCGGCACCGCCAATTATTCAGATCATGTGGAATGTACGTTTTCACCGAATAGTAAATTTATTGCAGTTAGTTCATCATTCGGTAAACTGTTTGTAGTGAAGAGAGATGGACTAGCACTGTATAGACTCGTCACCCCAGGTCTTGTATCTCTAAGTAAAGGGTTATTGGAGGATGCCAGAACGTACGACTTTGATCCTCGGTATAATTACAAAATGCTGGCATTTTCTACCTCAGACAAACATCTCAGGGTATTCAATCTGGAAACCGAACAGTGTGTGCTTGATGAGGAACTCCCGATTGATGTTGGGGCAGCAGAAGTCTTGAAATACACACATGATGGCAATCTTCTTGCCGTAGCAACGATCAGCACTGAGATTCTAATGTACAACACTGAGAGTGGTATCATTACTTACAAACTGAATCCAGATACACAGGATCCAAAATATGGCATGGGAGCAATGCCTAATGGCTACCCGTGTATAATCCGACTCTCATTTAGTCACAGTGGTGAACAACTTGCAGTGTGTAGTGCAGATGGCTACATTCGAATATGGCAGCTGCCTCGGTTCTTGAACTTGCAACATTTCTGTCGTTTGACAATTCTACGTCATTTTCCGGCTAACAAAGTATATTCTTTGCCTCTGCCATCTAAATTAGTTAGTTATATCCTTTACAACCCAACCAGGTGAAGCAATTAGACCTTGCTAAATGTTGTGAAAACAATGGTATTGTTGCTAATACAGCCATGCTCACCGCATGTCAATACTAATGGTAATGCATGGCCACACATGATGAAGAAACACAGAATGTTGGCATGGAGTCTACTCTTAATCTACTGTAAAATACTTTATTTTAGCTGGAATATATTTTTGCCTGTTTTGAAAGGAGTATATTTTCACTGATTATTGAGTTGAATGCAAAATACAAGAAAAAAGGTATATTCGCTAAGTTTTATTTTCACTGAATCATTCCTTTCAGCGAAAAAAGTAAAAATAATATATGAAAACACAACTGATCTACACAGCTAAAAATATCAATTCATTTTTTTCCTCAATATTTACCATTACAGCAATAAGGTAGAAGTATATTTTTTAGTTTTCTTCCTATGGCCATTCAGGAATTTTCAACGAAACAATAAAAATTATTGTCACTAATTAATATGCTCAATTATGTTCATTTATCATATTTAATTGATTATCCTCATCAATACTGTGCCTCCCTTATAAATGTATGGTTTGAGAGACTGATATATGTGCATACAAGCAGACATATTTTATTATTCTGGTTCATGTGCGAATACTTGTTTATTTCCCACACTAATGCATATTTTATTGAATATTCAAGATTACGTGGGATAAAAGCTTTTACTTGGCAATGACACAATTTGAAAACAGTGCAGCTGAAAATGGCATAATTAGTAGATAATCTCAGTCAGATAGCACCATTTACAGGAAGCAGCTTAAGTCAATTTTCTGGAATTTGTAAAAAAGATTTACTTTTCATTTCAGAGTGCTTTAAATTTATTTTAGATTTGAAGAGTTTAGATTGGGAAAATAAAAACAGTCACAGAAATGTAGGTGTTTCACTCCAATTACAACACTACATGTGGCTGATTATCTCAGTTCAGGGCATTATTTATATAATGCGCTACCTATTGGGCATTATTTAGATATTGTCTGTCATCTTAATGCCACAAAGTCAACGATCATGTCAATTTTAGAGACCATAAACTATATTTTGAAGTTATTATAGGCACCAACTCCAAGTTCAAAAGCCAACGTTTTGTTCTTCAAATCTTGTCATGTTCATTTAGTCATAAATATTCATCTTTAATATGTAACATGTTATAAATAAAGTGTGTAATATACATATTTATAGCAACAGAATCAGGTGAATGTGATTGGTCAGATAATGCACTCGTGTTGGACATCATTCGTTTTGAACTTCACTCATTCAATATCTGAATGATTGCACTCAACTTGTGCATTACTTTATACTTACAACTTGTATAAAAGTCACAGACACACATGAATGTAATACACCACCAGAATAATCAAGCCCTAGATTTTATTGAACACCCAATTTAAAACATCAAAAGAAAAAGAAAAACTCATTTAAAAATAAAGCATCGTGCTGTATGCAATATGATACTGGTATACTGTGAAAGTAAAAGATTCTGATTTGTTGCAAAGCTTACTCTGAAACAATCTAACAAGATCTTGACTGTTAGTTGGTCAGATGTATGAGTGGATAACCAGCAAGAGAACACAAAAAGCATGTACATTCAGCAGATTATGAGTGATCTATATTATGTATACTGAATTAGTTTTGAAAACCTTGACAAATAAATTTCAGTATGACTAGTTTTGGTTCAGCCTAGGATACAATGAACAGCTCCCTCTATAAACCAGTGTAAGCATCTGCAACAGTGCCCTCTATATCCCAATAAACTACTTTCTCGGAAGTCGAAGATGCATCGTTTTGTCTTGCGCGCACATGTCATTTTGGGGTGTAATGTAAACTTGCACGTGTGATATTGTGTTTCTGGGTGTACCAATCGATGTTACAAAAATAAAATTCCCTTCTATTGATTCTCAGCAAACTGACATGTTTTTGTACCCCAGCCTCGCTACTTTCGGGAAAGTCGTCTATAGAGGCACCCAGATTGTTTTTTTGCAGTAGTTAATGGATTGAAGGCATTTATTTAGATTCTGCTTGTGCATTTCCTAGACAGATTCCAATGTACAAAATAAATGGAATATTTAAACAATATATTGTGTATTCAAATATTTTTATTAACATTTGTAACATAAATATTGGTTGTAATATAATAACTATGTTATGAAATGAATGAATAAAAAAATGAAATTAAAATTTAATATTGTGACCACAGCTGCCAACTTAAATTTCAAGCAGGCTCTTGAGGGCGCTATACATGTTGTGAACTTGGGCCAGTAGTTCAGACTCTGGGATAATCTTGTGTAGGCTCTGATCTGTCGGATCCATAAATCAATTTAACATAGACTGATTGTAGATAACCAGGACTGAATTACCCCCACATATTTATTGCAACACCTTTGGGGGGGATTCATCCCAAGAAGTTGGATTCCGGGGAATTATGGTCCGTTTTAGGTTTTAGAATTCTCAAAACAAAACTTGATTGATTGAAAAGTATTTTTTGGTTGATCAAACCATTAGGAAAACTACACAATACTACATATCTATATTTACATTAGGGTTTTTATAATAAATAAACTTCTTTTTTTACAAATTGCAAAAAAAAATATTTTGTTTTACCTTTAAGACTTTGACCCTTGAAAGTTAAATTCACTTTGACTTTGCTCATGAGTGATTTTAATTTTCAAAGTTTTGATTTTCATTGGTCCGCAATAGATGCAGTTATATATATGTATATATCTATTTGAGTGAAATCAGTAAACTTAAGTTGCACTGTCCTCAACTATAAACTATCATTTTTACCAATAAAATGCTACTACATAGTAAATAAGTTGCACCTTTGGAAAATAATAAAAAGTAAATACCGGCAATTAAAATAAGAAAACTGAAAATATAACGCAGATGAAGAAGAAAGAAATTCAATTCAAAATAACTATCCATCTATCAGAATAATACTAATTTTTATATGATTTACAAATTTATATCAGTGAAAATCAGAATAAACAATTTAAATCATCTGTAGTGAATAGACATTTCTACCACTAGAGGGGGTATTTTTTAAAACTTTATAGAAATCTAACGGTGGATGAAATTTCAAATGTTTGCTTGACTTGAAAAAAGGAAATAAATCACAAAAAATACGAAGAGATATAGAATGTCTTGGGACCTTTTTGTGCCCTTTAAGATAATGTTTTGAAGATGAAACTTGCATTCATGAACTTGTGCAAAGTAAAACATTTCAACAAAAAAGCATATTTTACTAGGAGGGTTGAAAAAAAAAGTTGTTTTTTTTTCTTGTAGAACTCAACATTTTAAATTTTTTTATCATCTTACAACATCTTGTCACACAAAAATGCCCATATTCGTGAGTTGATTCAAACAATTGCTTGTCTGCCTAACTCTACAATAGTTGCCAAATTTCACACTCCATATTCCTGATTGTCTCCTAACTTGATTCAATACATGACAGTCTTCCTAACTCTACAACAGTTGCCTAACTTCACACACCAGATGTACCATAAAGTTACTTAGGCACTGGTTTACAAGTACCATGGACGGATGGATGACTTGAAAATGAGGCAAAATGTGTATTCAAACGTAAAATCTTGTTTTACCAGATTCAATTATTAAGTACTGACTATAGCATAATCACATAGGATTTTAGCTCTACAGTTGTCATTATGTTAAGTAAATGGATAATAATCTGAACCCACACTAAACATCTAATGTGAGCCCACAACTTGTCACCAATACATGACTGTAATATAGGTCAATCAACTCTGGCCACCAGCCCTGGTTCAGTTAAGCTCACCAAGAATAGAGTCCAGTTCTGGTGTTCTGCAGTAGAATTTTTAATAGAGCCAGCCATAGTTGCCTGGTCCAGAGTGACACATTACTGGTAACAATTATGTAAATGAAGTGAAATTAGTGTAATCTTATAATACAACATGCCAAATGATCTTGGCACCCTTCCTGGGATGCCCATGAGTGGGGCAAAGTGGGTAACATCCATTCTTACGCTGCACAACCACAACTTAATGCACCCCAGTCTTATCCTACTATATCAACAAGTACTATAGTTTTAATCAAATTGTAGCAACTCTAAACAAACTTCAATTTCTTAGCTATGGCTGAATTTTTAAAACATCACTTAAACATGATTAGCTTCAAATACCTAAACGAATAAAACTGAGAAATTTTATAGCTTTTCTGGACCCACATTGATATATTGGGAGAATTATCAATTTCATTCCCTTATTACACTACCTCTAAAACTCTGTCTAAAATTATTGCAATAAATATATTCTACCGTTATTAAGGTAAAAAAAAGAAATAAAAATAATTCTTCACTTGTCCTTGAATTCTGATGATTTAAAAATAAGGCATCAAAATAAAATGTTTCAGTTCATGAGTCTTCTTCATCACTCTTGTTGTCATGACTACAACAATACACTCATGGTAAAAATGTGCATTCCTTCATGCTTGCTGGTCTTGAACTAAGTTGTGTTGCATAGCAACTAAGAAAATCTCATCATTTCAGATCAGCAGAATGTTTTCACACAAATTTAGGTTCACGTTTTGTCTGAGACGGGCTGTATGTCTGGTGAGGCAGTGGTCTGGGTGGTGTAGTAGACACACCGGGTATACTCCCAGTTGATCCTGACAGATCATCGTCCAAACTTGACCCAACAGATGACCCTGTAGATACCCGTGATCTGTTGTTACCCGCTGCCATGTAAGATGTCCTTGACTTTGGAATAACCTGAGATTCTGTTGTAGTGTATTGAGAGGATGGTCTCCCACTTTGTGTAGTCTTACTCGGCACATAACAGGCAGTGGATAAGGCCGTCTGTTTCACAGTTTGTATTGGCCTAGATTGTGACACAGTGGTATGACTTAGTTCTGGTGAACTAGTAAAGTTTTTTGTCTTTGGTCTTCTCGGTGGTGGTACTTTTTTGGCTGAGACTGGCACGACCACGTCATCATCATCTGAATCCGTTGGATGTTCATCCTCCGAACCAGAATCATCGCCATGGTCACCTGCAGAACAAAATAATAAATCTATCAATAATTGTAACAAAAGCAAAAGCAGTATACACAATAGCTTTGAGAAAGTAGTTAAATACCAAAAAGGAGGAGAACTTAGGCAACTCTAGTATTCATTTATTTCACAAATAATTCACCAGTAGCTTCAGGAAAGTGTACCCGATATTAACAGAACTGATTTTTTGGGGGACTCCCCCCCCCCAAGTCACAATGGAATCCCCCTAAATCAAGTTGTGAAAACTTGTTGTATGCTGGGGATGTGGGTGCCCAAGAAACAAATAAAATTGTATGTGCCTTTATAGGTAATTTCAGGCACAAACAAAAATGTTGTGGCCCCTGATTTCCTTAATTTTTACATTAATTTTGTTTGTAAAATATGAATTCCATTTTACCAAATTTCATAACTATAATAAGATGTTTTTAATGATCACTATATCAATGTATGATTCTCTGTATAATAAGATGTTTTTCATGATCACTATATCAATGTATGATTCTCTGTATACCCCGGTAATAAGATGTTTTCATGATCACTATATCAATGTATGATTCTCTAATGTTTCAATGACGTAATAGAGAATTAGAACAAGTAGTTGCATCACAGTATATCAGCTTTGATGAAACATTACATCAGGGACAGAAAAAACAAGTTACAAAAAAACCCTAAATTAAAATAAGATTATCTGCTCTCACCTGTTAGCCGGGGTGTTGGTTCACCCAAAGAGCTGTTATCAAGACTTCCATCATCTCCAGAATCATGAGCAATCATGGCAACATTGTTATTCTCATGACTGCCTGTCAACGAAAATTTGGGTGATCTACTGAAGGCTGATGGGGGGTCTTCTTCCTGTGAATTGGACCGCCTAAGTCGATGAATACTCCTTCCTGAAAAAGACAAGAATAATCAGGAAATATACTAAAGGTATCTCCTGGTAGTCTCCATGGCAACCAGTGTTACATTGAGGTAAAAACAAAAATACATGCATGATCATTGATAAGTACTTACCATCAGTTGATTCGGTTGTTGGCACTTCAATTCCTCTACTGCTAATGTCTTCTTCTGGCATTCCAAATATCTATAAAAAAAAGAACGACTATAATGTAAGCTTCTTTTTTTTTTCCTTTACTCGGAAATTAAAATATTTTCTGAAGTAAACTGCATTCCTTGTTAAAACCTGGGAGCACAGTCAACACTGTGTTCAAAGGTTGCAAAAACAAGGTATTAAACACATGTTGCATGGGACTTATATCAAACACAGCCATTGTGCAGTCTTAAACACATATAGGAATACATTAGGCCAACAACATCAAATATTGTGGTTCTGATTACAAGCATTTCAAAACCAGGTAAGGTACCGTAGTTCAGATTAGAAATTTTTTTTTTTTTCATCAGTCAGACATTACAGGTAATTTACTAAACCCATGTTTAATGATGTTCACACTAAAGACTTCCCAAGATAATAGAGTCAAGTCAAGTCTCATTGAAATTTTTCATGATTTCCCACCATTCTTTCATAGTTGTCAAAAAAAGTTTAGGATAAGCAATTTAAGGTACGAACGGTATATCAGAACCATACGTATTTCTCTGTATTCTTATATAAGAATATGCTAATGATTGAAAAATCAAAGCAGTAATCTGTTATAAGTCATAATAACACATACCTGCCAGTTATGAATCAGTAATTCCACAGTTCTTGCTTGATGTGGTGTGTCAACCAAGGATGCTAGTGTGGCCGCACCTTCACTGCTGTGAAGCAGAATACACAAAATAAACATTAGACTTAAGAACACAAATTATCACTACCTATTCCGAAATAATATAGATTGTAATTACCTATATAAATAAATATCGAAAACAATAGAATGTATCCGTTCAGAAAATGATGTATGGATGTGTTCGAATGTCATCCATATTTGAAAATGTATAATAATAAGGTTATCGTAAGAATACTGCAAAGTATGCACTCAGGCAGTATGGAGATGCATTAATCTCTGCTAAACGTTTGCACGATGTGAAATGTTCTTCATTGTCATTTTGGGCTTTATCTCCATTAAATTATTACAACAAGTGGTGAAAAGATGTATAATAATAAGGTTATCATAAGAATACTGCAACGTATGCACTCAGGCAGTATGGAGATGCATTAATCTCTGCTAAACGTTTGCACGATGTGAAACGTTCTTCATTGTCAATTTGGGCTTTATCTCCATTAAATTATTACAACAAGTGGTGAAAAGATGTATAATAATAAGGTTATCATAAGAATACTGCAAAGTATGCACTCAGGCAGTATGGAGATGTATTAATCTCTGCTAAACGCTATAGTCGATACAATCATCGTACTGCCTTTGTGCATACCTTGCAATATTCTCGTAATAACTTTGTTTTCCCAAAAATTTGCAATAAATAAAAGAATAAAGCCTTTAACAGCAATTGTTAACACAAACAATGAGATATAAACACGGATTCTATAGAGTGCTCCTGTACATCACAGTTCAAAGTGCAAGATAACTCACCTTTGTCTTAATAGAGTAGGTCCAAACACAATACCGAGATTACTAGCAGACATAAGGTTTGAATCACTGTTGTCAGAAACCCTAACAGAGAAAATAATATGAATTTTAGTGGCTTTTCTGATTCCCTATCCCAAGATGTCATTTCAGTCACACACAATCCTATTGTATCATCAGATTTATCACTACTTTACACAATATATGTACTAATTTCCAGAAGATACACTCAATATTGACCTTTTAAAATAATAATTCCCCACCATAATTTTGGTATAACATTTTCCTAAAATGTATTAGTATTAATTTTGCTTGATAACAAATTTCGAAGAAATATAGAAAATTATGTGAGTTTATGTTGTGAGAAGTGACAAAAGTCACCTTTGGTGGTCAAAGGTCAAAAGATTAACCTTTTCACCACCAGACTTTCTCGTCCAAATTTTTCTTTTGTATTCATAATATTTCTGGACCAACTGTCAAAATTTGGATCAATTTTCGTTTTTTACTCGAAAAATTTGGCTATTTTTGTCTTAATCTTCTGAAGAAAAATGCAGACTATAAACGGGACTATTTTGTGATGAAATGAGGGAACTGGTGGTAAATGGGTTAATGTGTAGAATTTACTACCCAACTCAATTAGTACAGTTTCTGCAGCATATTTACTTATTCCTTACCTTTTCAAGTGGTGAACCAATACAGCTAAAGTCTTGAAATTTTCTTCTGGTAATTTAGAAATGGTTCCTTTTAATAGATTCACAATTCTTTCCTCCCCCATGTCTTTTGAATTAGTTAAACTTTCTTTAGCGATGGCAATGAATTCTGGGTACAGGTGGAATGTCAGCAGAGGTTCCGGGAGCTAAAATGCGATCAAGTTTGAATGCGTTTAAATTGAAGAAAAAACAATTTCTGAAATTGCGCTTTTGTTGTTTTGTTGGTTGGTTAATAAAGAAAATAAATAATCATGAATATGTATATTTCCAATGAATTTGTTAATACACTGTTATAAATTATTGCCTTCATTTCCTGGTTATGATGCATTACAACATACATTACATGTCCCTTAAATCACTAACTATAGCTAATAATGCAGAATAAGTTACTAACTTTATTAACTGTACATGACCTGACTGATCATAAAACCCAGGTCAGTATATATCCTTAAGCATGTAACATAGTCAACAACATTACAGTAATACACTGTATCGGAAGCAGTACCGGTACTAGCAATATGAAACCCTTGGTGGTACAATATTAACACCTTCCCGGATGGTCAAAATGTATTATGTAAAAATGGTGTCAATAGGTAATATATTATCTCTATTAGAAGGGTACTAGCAATTGTTAAGATGGGCCAGAATGTACAGTTTGAAAGACGTGCTTCTCATAGAGAAATTACGATAGCAGTCAAAGTACGATAAAACTTACCTGTCTAAAGTAGAGTTTAAGTACACTAGTTATCAGATGAGGCAGGGTATCGGATAAATCAACTAAATCAGCGCCATTTTCAAAAGTCTGACACAATTTTTCCACTTTAGCTTTGACAGGCGCTACCCTATAGAGACCCTAGATAGAAATGAGTATACGAGTTAGCACAGAACACAACAAGTAGTTAGATAAAAAGAAGTACATGTGAATAGCTAATAACGGGTCTTTCTCCTGCAAATTTTACTGCCTAAGTCATGAATACCCCTTCCTGCAGAAGACAAGTAACTATTAGCAGACATACTAAAAAGTATTTCCTGGTAGTCTCCATGGCAACCAGTGTTACATTGTGGTAATATACAATACAGCATTCACATCAGTCTGTATGTACAATCAATTTTAAACCACTTCACTTTAACAAGACAAATTTTTGAATTCGTGAAATTTTGCGGCAGTGACATTTTTCTGAAATAATACAACATGACATGTCAGTTATCTTTAGAAATGCTATGAAATCATCAAAACACGAAAGTTAAGTTATTGACAGTAGGTATTGAGAGTTAGATTATCAGATTGTTTTTTAAGAAATAAAATTTTTTAAATTATACACTCACTGCAAACATTTACTGATGATGATAAAACTAGTAAATATTTTATTCAATATCTATTCATAAATGTTACAAGTGAATGTTTTTATTCTGCCTACCTTAACGCAAAGTGACCGATACTGTAATTCAGATATACATTTACTGATGATAAACGGCACTTCTTTACCAGTCGCTTGTAAATGTTCCTTTAACCGAACACCAAACACGTTCATTTTGCCTTGAAGTCTTTTGCCTCCACACTGAATAGCTAAAGACTCCAGACATTTCTTGTGGCTTGCAATTCCACAGTGCTCACACTCGGCTCCATTAAAGTACACGTAACTGTCACATTCACGACACTTGGAGGATGCTCTCAGTTTACGAAAGACGTGGGTCTGTGCAGCTTTCGACTGAGGTACATTCTTGAATTTCCCTTCATGGCTTGGTAGAAGACCTGAACATTAAAAGTAAATGTAAACAAATTAGAACCACTGAACTGTATACTGTTGATTAAGTACATTATTTTTACTGAAAGGATGAAACAGTGAAAATAAAATCTTTTTTCACTATTTTTTACATTAAAAATTAGTGAAAATAAATTTTATACAAATTAGGCAAAATATCTTATCAGTAAAAATTTATTCCAGCTAAAATAAAGTATTTTACAGTATGCCACTTCGGTTTCATCTGTCCTTATAAACTGCACCCTCTAGTGACCAACTAGAAAAATTGTTTTATAGAGGGCTTATTTCATACCAAGTGAAGTATTTGCTTTCATTATAGTTATGGTGTGATGACACACTGCAGAAAACTGGACAAAACTGAAGACACAATTGCAAACACTAAGGAATCGTTACAATTTCCAAATCTGATCACGACTTACGTGTGTCTATATGCAATGGATGATGTTCTTCACCATCTCCAAGTTCATCACCTGATGACATAGTAGTATTTGAAATTTCTCGATCCAGTTTTCGCTTCAAGTCGTGTGGGCTTGCTGACGGCGATGGGTCTTGTGATCGGCTGCTACTTCCACTCTCACTGTCACTGATTTGTTGCTGACTCCATGCCTGGATCGGCTGTGATGTACTACGTGATTTCTCTGTTGACAAGAGGAAATTATGACAATATATCATTTATACACTAATAATTGTCATGTCACAATAATTAATATATTGTTCAGATTGAGAAAACAAAAGCATTTAAAAATACTGTCACAAGATGGCGCTATGCATGGGCCAGTTGACTCATTCGCAAAAGAAATGACTTAATCTTCATAAACTGGTTATCATTCAAATAAACACTTCCCAATTTTAAAAGACCTGCACATGTACCTTTTCAACATTTTTTTTAATTGCCATAAATTTATAAAATATATTGTAGCTTACCTGTACCACTATGATTAGGCTTAGCATTGAGAGTTGATCGGGCTAACCAGTCTTCTGATAATTCACCGCTACCCGTACTGCTCATTGAATGACTACTACTTCTATGATTAAGACCAGGTCTGCTGAAAATATATATAAAAAAAATTTACATTCAATACAAGTTTTTCTGAGGTTATGCAAATTCAGAGATTCAGGAAGTTGAAGATGGAGGAATGCAGCAATGTATTCTGGGAAACAACAATGGCCAAAACAACATGTTACTACTTACGGGCTTTCCTTGGCATGACTAACATAAGGTTCAAAAGTAAATGCTTCAGAAGGTTTATTGTTTGGGGCAACAGGCTGATGTCTAATAAATTCACTAAACTGTGCACCCGGTTCATATTCTCTACATGGCCCACTGAGTGCTTGAAACTGAAACGGAAAACAAAGAGCGTAAGTAGGTAACAAGCTAGAATGCTATCAAAAGATGTCCCAGTGATGAAGTGTTATAGCACCTAGCAACAGTTGCATGCATTTTCACTTTCAAGTGGTCAAGTCAGCTGTGTAAGACAACACAATGGTGCTGTCTATGATTTTAAAATCACCAAAGCATTTCTGCTGGCATAGTGAATTATTTAGTTGCTACATTGATGGTCAGATCAATAAAATAATTAATTACTCTTCAGCAACAACAATTGCCATGAAGGATGGCATGTATATCTATGTACTATATTTGTTCTATTAGTAGTGCATATGCTTAACTTAACCACAAGGGTGTGTCTATGGTCAAAATAAGTTGTATTTTAATGATCCAGTCGTAAAAGAGCTTCAAAGAGAGCAAATACGATATCATCATCTCTACCCTATAACTTACCTGTACTGGGGCAGGAGCTGATAACGAATTCATAAGCTGAAAATATCCAACAGTAACAGCCTTCATCGTCTGATCACATTGATAGATTAACTCACGAAGTTGGACGATTAAATCTCTCTGTTGGTGGTAAAAAAAATGAGAAATTTATGTTTACAGTTATTATGAGGGGGTAAAAAGTTCAGCAGTACTGAAGGTATTGCATGTATTTAATTTAAATTATACAAGCAAGTCAACTAATTCAACAGAAAAGACAAACAAAGCAAAAATACACTGGTCAGCCATCTTTTAATGTACCGTAACAGACATTTTTGTATACATTTGTACAGACATTCAAAAAAACATGTGAAGTGCCTAAATATAAGTTGACGAGGTTGGATTTTCAGAATATATTAAGCGGCCATTTACCTTTGTATCTTCCATCTCTCCCTGTTTCCTATTTGCTTCAAAAACACATGCTTTATACATTGTGGCAGCATCATCTGCCTGTATGATAAAAGAATAAGGCCTAATCAAAATAATGCAAATATTCAAGTAATATCATCCAAACTTTATATCACAAATTATAACAGCACGAATTTCAGAAAATCTCCTCAGTGAGGAATTTGTTGTGAACATCTTCAAATCATGAACATCTAATGAATATAACAACATAGTATATATAGATGGATAGATAGAGATACGGATAAAATGGGAATGAATATCACATTCATTTCTCACCTTTCTTTGTGCCTCTTCTTCTGCTTTCTTCTTTTTCTCTAATTTAGCATGCCCTGAACTAGAACCCAGTGTATCTGACTCTGTTTTTATAGCCATATCTCTTGCCTTCTCATAATCCTGCTGCTTCTGCACATACAACAGCCTTGCTTTCTCTAAATTGGCTTTACAATCCAACTTGTAAAAAAAAAAAGTTTTTATTAGAATACAAATCGAAAATAAGATAAGAGGTAACAAATGTAACCAGCAACAAAATAGAATGAAATTTTAATTTTTCTTATTTCTTATATTATCACTGTCATAAATTTACGCATTTTTTTTTTTACAAATGAACAGCCAGTTTTCCAATTTAGAATAAATCAAAAAATGAATCACACTCAAACTTTTGTATGGGTTTTTCCACAAAAAAAAATAAAAAATTTTTTTTTATTTGCTATATCAACTTTGACAGACATTACCAGTACTTATAAGATTTGAACAAAACGATGGATAGAAAAAGAAGAATATTTTGGACTGTCCTCCAGTGAGGGTATTGACAAAGCGTCAAAAACTGAGAATCGTGGTGAATAGTATTTTAACCCAGTGAAGAAGTTCAACACTCCAACTCACCATTTCTTTCTTTGTTCGAATCCACGTTTGCTTTAGCTCTTTTCTTCTCTTTTCATGTTCAGTTCTCCTCACACACAAAGGCTGTCGAACAACAATCAAATAAATAACAGTCAATACTCAACTTGATTTCAAAAAACTGTGAAGTGATGCATCATGGGAATTCTGACTGGGTGTTATTGCCTTTGGTTCTATTGTTCAATGTATGTTATTACTGTGTACAACTATTGTTTCGGAACACGCAATCTGTATTTTCATTCAGATGAACAAATGATATCCTGCAGTCTATTGTCACACAGTAAGAATCAGTGATGCGAATAACGATAAGATAACATAGTAAAACCAAAGCAGTTTTGCTCTCTGGATACAGAACATAGTCAAAGGGCTGAAATTATTTAATTTCAACAAACATTGGCAGCATAACTATACCATGTCAGTTTATAGCGTCATTGTCTAGACAATTGCTGTGACGATTATTCGTTTCTCACCTCTAAGAATTTATGCGCTTGTATCTGACTGTACGTAACCTCACAATTGCGGGCGTATTCAATGTCTTGTTGTAACGCTGTACAGTATATGGACTGTAATGGCAAATAACTCTGTAATCCAATATAAACACTGGTTAAACATTTTATGAAAATTGCACAATATTCACTTAATGTTCATATTTTATTGTCCTTACTATAATTTTATCAGCCATCTATGTTTTAAAAGAAATTATAGAAAAGTACCAAGGCACAACATGGTTGTTTAAACAAACTAGGTTGTTTTATCTGAAACTTGACATTAATTTATCAAAAATATATTTGATTAAAAGTAGAATCTCACCTCCTCTGCCAATACTGGTATAGTCGTATGAGCCAATTTGGCAAGACTCTTTGAAAACTCAGTTTCTGAAGAAGAAGAAAAAAAATACAATCTTATCACAGTTATAATTAATTATAACATCTACTATCACTACATCTCAAGTCACATGACTATCACCTGATCAGGTCACCTGATTTACTTACCAATATGAATTCTTTTCTCCACATATGACATGACATCTTTGGCATATTTAGACCATGCTTTGGCTCGTTGTAACGCTAGATCCACACCTAATTCATTTGCTAAAAGAGTGTTGTCGATTTCCTCTGGCGACATACATACTGTGAACAGAGAGTACGTAAATCAAAATGAAAAGACAAATGAACTTGTACATTTAGCTCCCTGTAGTAGTATAATTTATATCTGAAAAACTAAATTTGTCATGCACGACAGGTTTTGACCTATTTAAGAGGTACAAGGAAATTATTTGTGACATGCAAAATTAACTCACATTTTTCTGACACATTTTTATGTATTTTCTATTATTTGTTTGATAATTTTTAACCAAATGAATATACCATCATGTTTTGATCAATATTTTTCAAAAATATGGTAAAATTTCGTACAGGTTTATTTTATGAAAAGTGACCACCGATTTAGGCATTTCTAATTTTATTATACACTAACTATACACTAACAATTTGTTGTTTTTAAATAAATTTTTAATATTATGGAGTGTCCACGATATAATAAAGCCTCCAGACAAGTTAGTGGATAAGAATCTGTACAATGTTTTACAATATAACACTCACCAGGTTCTTTGCCATCGAGAGCTAAATAACCTCCATCAGAACTGAGACTAGGAGAAGATAAATTATCATAAGATCGTGTCTGAGATATGCTCGCTGTCGGTGTTGGTGATTGGTCCAAATCACCCATTAAGTATTCAGATACACTGAAAAATAATAGTGGCAATATTAGAGATACTGTATGATCGTTTTAAAAATATTTAATAATAATATTCTGACTTTCATATCAATTCATAACCAAAATGAATGTTGATGTTCACACATCATTATCTGACTCCTATGACTTACTGCATGTAGTACTGTGCTTTCTCTGGAGTGATTTTCTAGTTCTGATTTAAATCACAGGTACGTAACATTCTCTACACTTTAATGCATGACATTGACACAATGCCTGCTAAATCCTAGTTTGCCATTGATTTGGCTCGTCTGTAAAAGCTTTCAGCAAGATATATGCATAATCTTTTTTACCAAATATAAGTACAAAATAAGCAAAATAAGATTTATACATTTACAAATCTGATAAACTCACCTACTACTGAACGCCAATGCCAACTGATCAATGGCGTTGTAAAACTCGGTATGGTCCTCGCTGTCATATTCGCTTGTAAACCCTACAGAGAGAATAGTATGAATCAGATACTGTAAATAGTGAATTCTGTAGACCATACTTCATACCGTAGTGGGAGGTGCACACAACAATAAATATTTAAATATTATTAGCATTCTGTACTGAGAGAAATGCTGAAAACCATTTTGTGTCATGCTTTGTCATAGTTAAGAATTTTTGGCGATGAAGAAGTGGCATTACAAATGTGAGCCTCAGCTGTGAGGTTTATGTTTAGAACTGCGTGTAGTCTGTACCGGTAGTACATGTGTAGTAAAAAACAGTTCTGGTGACTGTGCTCTTTTCACCAATTGAACGTCATTTTACTTCCACCTAAATTATCATACATCATTTACCATTTATTTCCAAGAGTTTTTATCAAGTATACAAAATGCTGAATCGGTCAAATTCTATTGCTTGTTATTTTATCGTATTTGTATTCATCTTTGTTGAGCTATTTACAGTTGGTGGTTTCATTCCTCCAATAGTATTATATTACTAAATAAACCAAGTATGGTAGTATTTTATGAAACAACATAAACTTTTTGATCTTCAAAAATTGAATTGTATACCTTTGATTTGGCTGATAAGTATAACTGCAGCGGTGTGGATATCCGTTGAATGTAACGCCGGATATTTATTAAGTACATTGCGTAGTATGTGAAGCAGCTCCTTCAATCTCTCATGGGCAGCTACACGAGGAGTTTCGGCTCGCTCTGAAAAAAAAATATTGAGTATTAAATCAGTTATCTCTACACAAGATCAAACTTTGTACGAATAAACCTAGAGTAACAATAGGATTCAGTTATATATAAAAGAAGCTGTTGCTATGAAGACAATCATCAATACTTTGTCTTCCCAGAAAATCAGGTGTAATTGTAGATAGATTGGCATTATGTCAAATGTACCATCAAAATAATGTAAACTGTTTAATTTTCGCTGCTAAAATGCTTGTGATTTGATCATTTTTGGCATTTGTGTAGACAAAATGCTAAACAATTTTGCAATTTTTAATTGACTCAAAAATTTGACTTGCAAAATAAAAGCAGTTTACAGTAGATTCTATGCAGTGAAGCTGGATAAATCTGAAATAAATAAATTATACAAGTATACAAATGTAAAATTCCATAAAAGTTTAATTACCTCACTATACGTAGTTTGAACTCTACTTAATATGCATTTCCTTTTTTAGGAAAGTTAAAGAAACTACAAAAGATTTTCTGTACAACAAATTTACCTAATAAACATTACTATTGAAAGTTATGTCATTTTAAAATATACATGAAGATGGTTTTTTATTGAACTAACATCATTTTTTTGTTTCCCGGAATCAACACTGGGACAAGCAATTCTGCTTTAACACACTGAAAACCAGATTTTTTTCAATCTATTAATTTGCACATCTTTATGTATTATTTTATGATTTCTTCATAAATTTGTGCGCAACGATCACAATTTTCTATTGGCTATAGATCTTGATCAATAATTTAAGATTATTTTACGAACAAGCAGCCTATTGGCTGAGATAGCTCCGCTGTTAGCAATGCACATTTCAATTAAAGAACTGAAGACATCATTAGAAAATGAACAATATGAATAGTATCAAAGCAATCGGACTTACAGTTTTTAACAAGAAGTCAAAAATATCACTTTTTACCAAAAATTACAAAAATATTCACCAAAATAAATTAATTAGAGAATTGAAGATATCATCACAAAACGAACAAATCTGAGAGAGGTCCACATGTAGTACCTATATATGTAATATCGAAGCAATCGGACTTACAGTTTTCAACAAGAAGTCGAAAATATCAGTTTTTACCAAAAATGACAAAAATATTCACCAAAATTAGAGAATTGAAGATATCATCACGAAATGAACAAATCTGAGAGAGGTCCACATGTAGTACCTATATATGTAGTATCAAAGCAATTGGACTTGCGGTTTTTAACAAGAAGTTGAAAATATCACTTTTTACTAAAAATGACAAAAATATTCACCAAAATTAGAGAATTGAAGATATCATCATGAAATGAACAAATCTGAGAGAGGTCTACCCAAGGTACATTATACACCAAGTATCAAAGCATTTAGGCTTGTAGTTTTCAAGAAGAAGTCGAAAAAGTAAAACATTGACACGGACGATGGACGACGACGACGACGGACAATCACTCATATGATAAGCTCCGCTCGACAAAGTCGACAGCGGAGCTAAAAAAGACATAAATCGGCAATGCTGTTGTGTGGTGTGATTTGGTAACTGATATACAGGAATTCAGCAGATTATATACTTTCCATTTTAACAATCTATGTATTTTGTATTCTCTTAAAAATACCTAAAACCATATGTTGAATAGTTTGTATTTGTACATGAAGTCTTGAATTTGTAAATTGCATGTGATAATACAAAACACCTTTCCATTTTGTGAGCAATTCTTCAATATGGTATACCGGGGTACTGTAAAATACTTTATTTTCGCTTGAATAGGAATTATTTTCACAATTTCAGTGAAAATTTAATCCAGCAAATATACCTTATTTTACATCCAACTCATCAAAAATCAGTAAAAATAAACACCCAAAAAGTCTTTTCAGCAAAATTACAATGTTATCATGAATATATTTTTTTAAGGAAAAAAAAAATTAGGTAGCTTTCAAAGTTTCCTATGAGATGCAGTTGTCATTAGCATTTCATCATTTGGATCATGTGTGATACTGACAACAAAATACAGGGTCTGTTTCCACAAACAAATCAAGACAATACACAACCTCTATCTGTTCATGACCAAGAGACTCACTAACAAAAACACTTTTATTGTCCTTTAATAATATAATAAAAAAAAACATTTATAAATACGTACATGCTAGCTACCGCACCCTAAATGCTATAGTATAGCGGAGATACATAGAACAATAGTGGCGTATTTTTAATAGGATGCTATGGGGTGTTAATAATGCATTGACTCAATGACACCATTGTTGACTGTACTCAAGGATGAGGACAAATCAAGCAATCGTCCTATGAGTATATTGTGCACTTTTATAGATCGTACTAGCAACCAGGTACTTACAGGTCTGTAAATCATAGATGTACTTACGCCCAAACACGAACTCCAGAAACTACTTCAACTTTATTTAACACATGTCTAGATAAAGGGACATATTAGGTTGAATCATGGGTGAAGTTTATAACGTTGTGTTTCTTGAATAATGCCCCTAAAATGAAATATTTTAATGTTTGTAATGAACGAGACCGGCCATCACTGATGAATGGCAATAGGGTACGTTTTGAAAAAACGATTTGTTTGTACATTTAGTCAAAAGGAAGGAATGATAGTTATGGTTTTGTGTATTTCAATTCGTCAGACTGAATCTGTGTTGAGAGGTGAGAAGCAAATCTTGTCATGGGTTTGTGTTACTTTGTTTCTGGCTGAATCTGGGGGTGTCGATGGGTGGAAGGTGATTTTCTGGGTGGATCGTCACGGTAAAAACTTACAGAACAAACATACATGATTCTTTGATTAATTATTACTTTGAAAGCAAGTATATAGTTAAAAGCCATTAATAAACCTTGCAGCACTGTCCCTCGAACTCTGACGTTTCTCCCTCCATCACGGCTCACCGCCTGGTCTGAATGTGTGTGAACCAGCAAAGCATGTGTAAATTAATGAAGTGTACTACTAAAATGTCGGTATACTTCAAAAAATAAGCTTATTCTGTTATGTGACCACACCATGATAATTTTAAATCCCTACAACTGAGGGATTTGTGATGATAGAAGTGTAAAACAGACATGTGTAAACCGTTCACTGTCATAGCCATTATAACCAGAGTGAAGTGAGTACCTTTGTTCAAATTACCCTACTGACATGCATGTTAGAAAGGATTCACCACACTAGGGGTGAAAAAAGTGCAGGACATTTTTGTGAACATATATTCTATATGTATATACCGTAAAATAAAATAAAAAACATATGATAGAGACATTTCCGCAAAAAACAACAACAAAAAAAACATTTATTGCAACATCATCCCTATGCTTATCTCAAAACTAAGTAAACAAAAAAAAAGTTTTTCTACCACCACGCCTTCTAGATTTTCTAATAGTCTTTAGGTCTACAAAATATTAAACTATTGGAATGATCTGAACAGGAAACAGTGTTTCTAAATATCAATATTTAACACTAAATATGTACTCATAATGAAGAGGATAATGAATATTTTCAACCAACTGTTGCCATTTCTTTGAATGCAAGATTTGACCTAAATAAAAGAAAGAACCAGCAGATGTGTGCCTTGGGGTGTATTGTACAAAACAGGCTGATCAATGATGAAACAAACTTTTCAATAGAATGTATAGAACATTCACAGTAAACATGCAAACTATGTTGAAGTATTATTATTTGTACCAGGAACAATGATTTTTAGTTTTCCCCCAGGATTGTCTAATGAGTATCGGTAACGAAGCACAGCAAACATGAACAGCGGCATATTCTCAGGGGCGGAGCTATGTCACAGAATGTTCTATGTTGCTTAGACGCACACCACTGTAACTTGTATTTCTATGGGCTATACGTGAGCCGCTGTCGATAAGCCAGTGAAAACAGCTAAAGTCAAGAAACTAACACAAACTCAACTTTAAAGTAATCCTGAGCAACCAAATTGATATATGTTATACATGTAGGGGTAATCTCATTACACTGTTCAGAAGAGATTCACAGTTTCCCGTGAGTTTTGGCTTTTGTTACCGCCAGTGATGGTTGCCAGACAGAGAAAATTCCGGGATACATATATACATGTAATAAACATTTAGTTTTCACAGATTTCATTGACCCGAATCATGCAGCAGAAAAACAACTCATGACAAAATATTTAGTTCTACCAGTAGCGAAAGTTGTACGTCGAGTTTCACTAACTTAAAGGCATTACCGGTAACAGTTTTCATATCAAACATCTATAAAACTTTTATAAATTTCAAATAGTGTATTAAAAATAACTTGATCAATTGCATGACTGGAGGAAATGATTTAGAGATTTATGGCCACCAGTCGGCCCTTTTGAATGGGTAATTCTGGTTTTAATGTAATGCAAAGGTATTCTGGAATAAATTCCATGCCCATGTGAAATTCAGTGTAATGCTAAGAAAATTTAAGAATCATTTCATCATCTTCATCATTCACTCTTACTAAACCTCAACTTCTTTAATACCAAAGAAGGTTACCCCAGCTAGGACAAGTTCTGCATAGTAATTAAAAAGATAAAGATCTCAATGCATACAATGGTGCTGATCCACAGACAGGGAATGATTCGGTTGACGATATATCTGTCTTTTGTCCACTATTTCATTTATTAATGTATTCAATGCAATCAAGCATCAATATTGGTCATATTAAATGTCATATGAATAAAAGTTCTCAAGTTTAACAATGTATACAGGATGATATTTCAACCTAAACACATAATGTGGCAATGTAATATGTGAACACAGTAAGTGGGAATACAATTGATCATGCCAATCAAATGCAGTTCAGGACTCAAATTCACTTATAAACCTTTTATAAAATTTGTCACCAAATGATGGCATTGATGACCAGTATTGCTGGTTCACATCTGTTTTTATGCCAACATAAACTATACATAATAGTTACATCAAAATTGTTTTCTTTTTATATTCAAGATTAAGTACTCCATGCATTCTGATTATCACGCCACACGGAGCACTCAGAAATACTGAAATCTTGTCGCTGCTGTCTTTCCGAGAGCTGTGATGTGATTTAAGCCTCTATTAATACACATGGGGATAACACGTTCACATCTTTTCCGTTATGCCAGTGTAATAGGACACAAAAAGTTGAAGTAAATATGCTTATCATCAAAGCAACAATTATCTTTATCTGAATCAATTATCTTAATCATCAAATCACTCGTTTATTTAAATCATTAGCAAATCTTGTACAAATCAGAGAACACATCGAAACATTTTTAACGACTTGCATTTGTATTAAGGTCAGGAGACGAATTGGATGGTTGAAAAAAAAACTTGTTCAATACTGCGTTCAATGACCCGTAACATTTTCTTTGATTTCAATCCTTATTCAAGATTTCACTTTACTGGAGGGCATATTCCATTGATATTTTGTTCACCAAACACTACTCCAAATAGCAAGCAAACATTGGTATAACATTGATCAATAACCTCATACCAATATCAAATGTAAATGTCCCACTAAATGACATCATTAATGATTGAACACAAGATTAATGATATGAAAATTCTAAAGAAATGATCAAACTACATTCCATGCGATACTTTTAATACCCACTAAATGATATAACAAAATGTAACCATGAAATTGAATTACAAATAGTTCAGCACAATAGAGTCGGGGAGGGGGTTCATTCATCTTGCTGCAGAAGCAAAGCACATACCACAGTTTATTATCTTGGATTGTGGCATACCTTAACTGCAGCCAACAAGCAGACCGTAGACGATTCATTTTGGACATCAGAAAAAGAAAATAACTGAACCACTAAATTCTACTGCTTGAAGATCGCAATTAGATAATTTAGATCTCTAGATTGCACAAATTATTTTGCATACTTTTTCGGTAATTAATGATAAATTGTAACAAATACAATGAAATACAATTTTCATAAAAATACTCAAGAAAAAAAAAAAAATATTGTTTGTAGTTTTATGAAATTTTCAAAAAACAAACAAACTGTAAGCATGTCCAGGTTGTATTATTGTATTAAAACTATTACTTCATTTTATAATAACTGAGTAACATTCATACATTTTATTTTCGCTGAGTTTTGATGAGTTGAACATAGAAAAATAGATATTTTCACCGGATTTTCACAGATTTATCCTTTCATCGAAAATAGAAAAGTGAAAAGTAAAATACTTTATTCTCTCTGAAAAATAACACAAACAAATCCACTGTCCTGGTACATGTTGTCAGGAAAAGGAAACAGAGTGACATTTATAGCTGTAACCAAAAATAAAAACATTTGGTTTCCATTCAACAAGAGACCTCACCTAAAAGAAACATTGAACCCTGACTTATTAGATGAAACTTAGGAGAAAAGATTCCTTCAACCATAAAACTTAAAAGGTTAGCAACATTAAAAGTACAAAAGATTTTCATTACTACGGAGGATATTCTTAGCGTAGTGGATCGTTTTAATGACTGGTGTATTACTTACTACCATAAATAGGAGCCCGTTTTGGACTCTAACAAATGGAAATGCATCAAGTACATGTGAGAGCGCATTAAATTAGGGAGCTTGTGGACCACCAGTTTTGTCGACTCGGTGGTCAGCTCTGTGTCGGATGTGTACTATTTACATTGGTGCAGAGAACAGAAAAGGTGTCTTATTTATTTATTTTTTCAGCAAACCCTTGCAAAGTACCAAGTTTGACAATAAATGCTGTTCTGTTTCTGGACAGTTTCTGGTAAATTATTAACAAGGATTTGGTTGGTAGTCAGTTAAACTTGTAATTACAATAACTTTATTGCATCTTCAGAAATACACTAGATCAGTAGATAGCAGCAAAGAATAAAAAAAAATTTTTTAATCTACTTCTAACTGCACAGATGCGCGTCTTCTATTTTTGCCTGAGTTTTGTACATTGAAGAAATATCACAGGGGTACAACTTGTCAGATTTTCCCAAATTGGTTCCATAGGCCGGGTGCAATGGATAACTTAGAAATAAGTGGATGATGTACAGTTTACTTTCATTTTCAATGGCTGCATCACAATGAACCATAAATTATTTATAATATACAATTATAGTAAGACTTTTAGTTTATATTATTCTGCTTCTTCAAGCAACAAACTTCTAAGGACAAATATTACAAGAACACCCCCCCCCCCTCTATTTGTACTCTGGCTCACTGCCAAGCGTTGCTGGGATACAACTGCTCTTATCCAGTCCCTTGAGAAGAAGGCCAAACATTTTTTTTTTCTTACACTACAAATATCAATAAAACACTGGGTTACTACAAACAGACACAGTAAAACAGGTTGCCATATATTTATGTTTTCAGTCCAAATTTGGTTTGAAAATTGTTGCAGTGCAAACTAGTTGTAGAGTATATAATGTTGAAGTGAAATACAAATAACAATAGAAGGAAGGCTTTGCTTTAACTCTTTTGCATGGCTGACTAAAATGAAAACAAAATTATTGTCAAGGATGGAAGTCATTCACCAACAAAGGGTATATTTGTAAATTGACTCCTGTGAGGTATTCACTGATGGTCATTAACCTGTTCTATGTAACGAATCTTACTCATAATTAATTTTCGTTGCTGAAAAATTAGCAATATGTTGATCATGTGAGGCCGAAATTTTATATAAGTCACACAAATTCTCGACTTACATGCAAGAGACCCAGGTAAATTTGCACTAGTATAGGTATTTGATTTTCTCAAAACTAAAAATAACTTATAAACAGTTTTTTTTTATTTTATATATGTAATATGTATTCTCATAAACTGAACCATCAGTAGTTTTCATAAAAACTGATTTTAGTTTTTCCTGCTTTATTAAAACAATACCAAACACATGTTACAAATCAGAGGCATTAATATATATGAAAATGGTAATGCTTTTATTGAAAGTGACATTACCTGGGAATGGACATGAGAGAAATACATTATTCAGATATTACATGTAATTGTTTTGTGCCAAGAAACTGCTTTGCATTCTGTTTTGCTATTTTTCTCTATTGTCATTTTTAAAAATTGTTAAAAATCAGTAATATAAAGTAGAAGATGTTGTTTTATACTGAAGTGAACATGACACCATTGTGCAAGTTGGACGAAATCACATTTCAGTTTAGAAACACAAACATTTCCACTTTTATTTTGAGACCTACACATTACAAAGCAAAGATTTACACATACATCCTTAGCTGGAATTAATTTTTGCTGAAAAAACATTTTGGGTCTTTTGTATGAAGTTTATTTCCACTGATTTTTTATGAGTTGAACGCTAAATTTTATTTTCACTGAATCATCCTTTCAGCGAAAATAAATTCTAAGCGAAAATAAGATATTTACCATACCTATACACTGTTTGCTACCATTAATTTACATGTAACATAGCATTCCCAAGCTAAAGGGCTTATGTTAGTTTTTGTTTCTAGCCACAATTATCAGAAGCTGGGCAATCAAAGTACAATTAAAACAGGTAATTAAAAGACATTTATCACACTGCGATCTTTATGGCCACTGTGATCCAGTAAACAAAACAATACCAATGTAATTAGCATTGTAGTCAGGTACCTATGCAAGTGGAATGAATTATTATGTAGAACAGTGATACTAAAATGGAGATGTCCCCAGAAATGACGCACAGGAAAACAGACAATACCTAGACTGATTTAACATTCCGAAAAGCAAAAGAAAACACTTTAGAGATCTGGAAAACAGAAATGTCAATCTAAAGAGCCTTATAAGAGGTTGTTGTGATCTTAAACGGTTGCATGAAATTGCTTGTACATTGAAACCAAGACATGAAGGAAGGGTTAAATCCAGTTTATTCAACGACGTCATTACAAGCAATACAATGGCATGTAAGTAATCTCAATGGGGTATTCCATTGTGATGATTTCTTTACTGAATGTACACAATTTTTACTATTACAGAAGAAAGAACTCAAACGTATATATATATTAGATAGAGAGTGTTACAATGTGCCTGTAACAACATGGTTCATCTGATTTTCACATAACTAACTGGTATAACAGAATTCAGTTGGCATACATAGAAAAATAAAAGTCACTTAGGTGTTAGAATCCTGACTATATATATTCCATGCAGACCTAGGAAAATAATTTACAAAATTACACAATCTGCTTAAACCAAAAACCTAAATGAACTGATACACTGATGAACTTGTACAGAAACAACCTCATCTGTCTAAACTGAACACACAATGAACTGATACACTGATGAACTCGTACAGAAACAACCTCACCTGTCTAAACTGAACACACAATGAACTGATACACTGATGAACTCGTACAGAAACAACCTCACCTGTCTAAACTGAACACACAATGAACTGATACACTGATGAACTCGTACAGAAACAACCTCACCTGTCTAAACTGAACACACAATGAACTGATACACTGATGAACTCGTACAGAAACAACCTCACCTGTCTAAACTGAACACACAATGAACTGATGCTGTGAATCCAAAGCCTAGATTACAGGAGGTTTATCAATATAAGCAAGTGCATTGAGTTTTAGAGTGGTTTAACAATTGCGGTATCACAATTTTAGCATCTCCGTGAATGAACAGTATTACGGTAAATTACATTTTTTCTCCACTTTTTTTTATTTTATAATCAGGATTATTCACAACTTTAAGTTTAAAACCAACACCTGTTGCACAAAATGTATTGAAATAAACAAATAACCAGCATCAAATAACTGTACATTTTTTACTTTTATAACAAAAACAACCGACTACATGAGATAAAGACATACACAGCACTTTATCCATACTAATAATTAATCACGAATTTGTCCAAGACCTCATCCGACCTTATCTCCATATCATGAGAGTTGTTTCTTTCTTTTATATGGATAAACTACACCGTCCCTCTCATATGTAGCCAGTGTATTATGAATTGATTTTTTTTTTCCAGTAACAAATCATTCATACTCTAGTAAACTAATTGTAAATCCAATATACAACAATGTCCACTTTGGACGAACACAAATTATGTGTACACATATCAGATAAATCTCTCATTGCTATAGTCATTAATTTGCTTGGTCTCAGTGAATGGACACGAATGTCAAATCAGTGAAATGCATGAAGAAATAAAACCTGGCTATTGATAATCGTTGGCACCTGCTTCAAGACATTAGCAGCTTTAATGGGACAATCCTTTAAGACCCAGAGTTCAGGTATTATGACGAATACATATGCTTAGCTGTAGGACATAAAATGTCAAACAAAACCAACTGTAGCATGACAGCGGAGTAATAGACTGTTGGCTAGCACATATATACCGGGTAGGAACATATGGTGAGGGGGGATACAGAGTTGACACAGGGTCGTAGCAGGACATGTGTATAATCACTGTTGTTTAGCTAATTCACAGCATCAAGACATAAACAAAAGTTACTTTTATTCATTTCACCGAGTAGTTTCATTTAGTATTGATTGAAAACGATTCTTTGATTTTAAAAAATAAGCAAAAATGAATAGTGATGGTATATGAATTGAATATAATTACTCGTGGGGAACTAATTATTAGCCAAAATCAATGGATTAAAAACAACATGTGTTTCAACTAAGCTTTGACAATGTCTTTATGCATACAGTTTAGTATTAGTATCACATTAACTGTCTTACCGCAGAAAAATACATACATAAACTGATCACTGTTCCTGACTAACTTTTCGGAAAACATCAATGCAAAAATTCAAATTTAATGTCTAGTTTTTATTGATAAAAAAGGTAAATAAAAACAATTTTGGCAATATACCTGTACACAATCACTCTCGGAATGAGCAAGTTTTTTTTTTTTTTTTACAAATGGAACAGCTGTGGGATTTATTTAAAATAATCCTGCTAAAGAATTTGACACAATTTTTCACCTCTAATGTGAGTTGGGATAAGCTGCAACAACCACCACAATAGCGAGTATAAAAAGACACATAATGTAGAAATACAAATCATTTCATAGTTATAACACTTATCAATACTTTCACTGACCAATGTGAGGGAAAGAAAATAAAAAATAAACAAAACTGGCGGAATGCCAATATAACCTACCGCACAGATAACACTGTGATAATTTTGACTTAGTGAAAACCATATCATCTTCTTCTTCCTCATCCTCTGACCAGAATTCGATATCCTTTCGTCGACTCGTATTGAGGTAATTGTGGTTTGCATCCTCAGATACCTCCACAATAACAAGGTCAGAGTCTCCGGACATTGTTCATGACGACTGCTGCTAGTAATTTCTCCCTGAGCTTACAAGCCTGAGAAGGTCTGCTTGACTGTGCATTGGAAAGTTTCCCTGAGAGTTCAGTAGCGTGACTGATTACTGCCCTGAATGTACGCCACATGTATAAAGCTATTACTAAACAATCCAAACCTTGCTACTGAAAAGAGATGGCTTCTGGGCAATGAAAAACTCATCTTTTATGTCTCATTGGTGCAAAGCTCACGGAACATACCATTATATGTAGAGGGGTGAGCAGCATCTTCATGTACCTAAGGATAATCTATTAAACTCAACTGTGAACAAAAGCCAGAAAGCAACAAGAGATACATAGTCACAGAGCTAATATTTTATTTTAACTTAAGAAATTCAGCTTATAGTGGTAATTCTAATTCAATTCTGAAAACACATGTATAGATATCATTGAACCGTGTAAATAAAACCATTCACACGCAGGTTAAAGTAACAATTCCACCAAACTCTAACCAACGTGTCCATTATTTACTCCTTTGTCACGGGCCCTCTCAGTTGTCATGGGGTGAAGTGATTTCACACTAAATGCTCAATTTTGTTGTTTGATGCTTTGCGAAAAACCTTCTAAATCTATTTTTTTCCCATGTCTTTTTAAGGTAGATGAAGGTGCAGATAACAACACCATACACACAATGTTCTTGTTGCATTAGTCACCGTTCCTTAATAGTAACCATGTCTCTCAGACAATAATAAACACAGGGAACTCAAATAAATTTTTATATTTATTATTTTACTTTTCTCTCTTGTTGTTTTAAAAGCAATTTTCTTTTAATTAATTAGTTTCATGAAAGACATAACTTCATACATTTTTGTAGAGTTTAATATTATCTCACTGGGTTTGGCATTTCACTTCATTTTCAAATTAAAAGTATTAAAAAGTTTAATTTTATTGCAGAATTTGCACAATTTCATGTATTTTCTATTACCCCGGTAGTTACAGAGCTTGATCAAAATCCACATTTTCATTTTATGAATGTTGAAAAAAGTTGACACTGCACTCAAAAGACACTTTCTCACAAACTATTTGTATAGTTAGAAATTTAATGAGTAGTAGTAAGAAAAAAAAAGTTTTCAATAATGTGTGGAGGTGAAAAATCATTCCCACAAAAGCAGAGAACAGAAATCACAACCTCAACTCGCAATCCTCAGTAAAGGAGACTTCTGCCACTATTTGGGACAAACCATTTACTAGTGATGAGAAGACACAGATATTGGATGTCGATGAAACAACGTGATCATATTAGTCAGATCTAATTGACTGATTTGTCACTGGGAAGTACCAACTTGTCAACAAAGAAACAAAACAAGAAACAACAACAATAGGGTGCTGATTCCATTGTTACAAACTGCCTTTTGTCTATTTTGTTCTTCAGCAGAACAAAGGAACCTAGTGAGTTGATAGATTCACAAGTAGCTATGTATTGAGTATTGAGTGTAACTATTGAATAGCTATGAATAGTAATTGCTATAGTCTGCATTGAGGTTCCAATTTAGCAAACACAACTTGTACAGCTATGTAAGAGTCTTAGCGGATCAGAGTAAAAAACAAAACTTTTCAAAAGCCTGATTTTTCGTCATCATGTAACTCAATTATTTGTTTTTTCAATTGGTTTCATGTGTACATTTTAGATTAACTTCCACAGGATATTTTATTGATATTGTTGAGTACCAAGTGAAATCAAACAGTGAAGCATTGACTGATGTTTTAAGGGAAATGTAAGGGAATTCACACCAAAGTTGGTGTGAATGCTAATTCTTTGAAATATGCCTTTCTCTGACCATAGATACCCGGTACATATTTTTTTTTAAATCATTATTTGTTGTTTGTATTTCAACTTTGTTGCTAAACTGTAAAATACACTAATTTCGCTTGGAAATAATTTTCGCTGTTTTCAGTGAATATAAAATCCAGCGAATATACCTTTTTTCCTATATTTTACATTCAACTCGTAAAAATTCTTTTCAGCAAAAATTAATTCCAGCTAAAATAAAGTATCTTAGTATTTTACAGTAAACTGATAGAAACAATGTAAGTTGTTATTATTATTACATGTATCTGTGATTTACTTAAACGCATGGATTTTTAATAGGGCAAATATGGTATTGTAATGGATAAGTGTTTAATCCATGAGAACACTTTATTTATTTAGATCAGTTTTCATTTATATTTGAACATGCTGCATCAGGTGAAAATAGTACTGTAAATTCTTTATTTTTACTTTGAATATATATTTATATTAACCAACCAGCCATCTCCCCAAAACACACAATTTGTTTTAACAGTTATATTCCTTACTTTTCTATAGCTTCCAAATTTGTATAAGACTAGTGTTATCTGGACTGACACATTCATTCATTCAACTATGAGTTTAGTTATAAAATAAATAAGTTAAATGGTCAGTCACTAACATTTCTACAAGTTCAATTTAGACAGTATTACAAAAAACAAAAGGAGCCTAAATTCAAAAGATATTCGTGTGGGGGCGCTCTTCCAATCACTGCTTTCATATCACATTTGTTCAGTGTGCTAATTAGGTGAGGTCACTGGTAACAGACGCCTGTTGTGAGACATGCTAGACATATCAAGACAATGTTTTTACAGTTCTGAGTCTGACAAAGTTGTTTAAAGCATAAAATAACAGACCCTCTCACTTTCCAGTGGTGTTAGTTCATGTAAACACAGAACCAAGTTAAAAAGCTCCCAGAGTTAAAAAAAAACAAGCAGCCTGTCGGCTGAGATAGCTCCTCTGTTAGCAATGCACATGGCAATTAAAGAACAGAAGATATCATTAGAAAATGAACAAATCTGAGAGAGGTCCACATGTAGTACCTATATATGTAATGTCAAAGCAATTGGACTTGCGGTTTTCAACAAGAAGTCGAAAATATCACTTTTTACCAAAAATTACAAAAATATTCACCAAAATTAGAGAATTAAAGATATCATTACAAAATGAACAAATCTGAGAGAGGTCCACATGTAGTACCTATATATGTAATATCAAAACAATTGGACTTGCGGTTTTTAACAAGTTGAAAATATCACTTTTTATCAAAAATGACAAAAATATTTACCAAAATTAGAGAATTGAAGATATCATTATGAAATGAACAAATCTGAGAGAGGTCCACATGTAGTACATATATATGTAATACCAAAGCAATTGGACTTGCGGTTTTCAACAAGAAGTCGAAAATATCACTTTTTACCAAAAATGACAAAAATATTCACCAAAATTAGAGAATTAAAGATATCATTACAAAATGTACAAATCTGAGAGAGGTTCACATGTAGTACCTATATATGTAATATCAAAGCAATTGGACATGCGGTTTTTAACAAGAAGTTGAAAATATCACTTTTTACAAAAAATTACAAAAATATTCACCAAAATTAGAGAATTGGAGATATCATGAAATGAACAAGTCATTGTCAATGACACGTCCCCGTTCCGTTCATATTTGAGTGACATATACATTCAAAGCAGATCATGACCGAAATGCACCTGCATATGTACAACACATTGTACTACATCTGAACAAAATCCATCCATGCATGACTGAGATCTGGTTCCGGAATTGTGAAAATACGTGATTTTAATGCATTTTCGGCCTTAAAATGGCCATCATTCAGCTATTGTTAAGCAGATCATGAAACAAATGCACATATCTATTTGTGACATGATGCACCATGTGTGTGTGAAGTTTGAACTTGATCAATCCAGACATGTCTTGGATACGGATCCAGAACTGAATTCTTTAAGAAAATGGCCGCCAGTCGGCCATTTCGAACTTGATCCGGAAAAAAAAATGACGTGCATCAAGGTCCTATTATGTTTAATGTAAGTACCAAATTTGAACGAAATCCGTCCATGCATAACTGAGATCCGGGTTCGGAATGGTGAAAATGTGCGATTTCAATGCATTTTCGGCCTTAAAGCGGCCGCCATTTGGCTATCGTTAATGGGATCATGAAACAAATGCACATACATATTTGTGACATGATGTACCTTGTGTGTGTGAAGTTTGAACTTGATCAATTCAGACATGTCTCGGATACGGATCCAGAACTGAATTCTTTAAAACAAAATGGCTGCCAGTCGGCCATTTCGAACTTGATCCGGAAAAAAAAATGACGTGCATCAAGGTCCTATTATGTTTAATGTATGTACCAAATTTGAACGAAATCCGTCCATGCATAACTGAGATCCGGGTCCGGAATGGTGAAAATGTGCGATTTTGATGCATTTTCGGCCTTAAAATGGCCGCTATTCGGCTATCGTTAATCGGATCATGAAAAAAATGCATGTGCATATGTCCCATATAATGTGTGATGTATGAGTGAAGTTTGAACATAATCGGTCTATGCATGTTCGAGATACAGGTGATCACGGACGGACGCACGGACGGACGCACGCACGGACGGACGGACGCACGGACGGACGGACGGACACAGGGCAAAACATAAGTCCCCGTTTTCGGACTCCGTCCGAATGGGGACTAACAAATCTGAGAGAGGTCTACCCAAGGTACATATACACCAAGTATCAAAGCATTCAGGCTTATAGTTTTCAAGAAGAAGTCGAAAAAGTAAAACATTGACACGGACGACGGACAATCACTCATATGATAAGCTCTGCTCGACAAAGTTGACAGCGGAGCTAAAAAACACAGCTTCTTTGTGACTTCCCTTCTACTGTAATCAGATATGGGATTGAACAGCGCCATCTAGTGTCAGACATACAACATTTACAAGTTTTGACAACATTGTTTTGTAAACTTTTCAATGATTTATTGGTACTCACTACAAATGAAATCTCCTGAAAGTCACAGTGACACTGAGAATGACCCCAATTGCGAAGGTTTGGGTGAAATTGGTGATGTTTATCATACTTTCATTAGTATGTGTTCACACCACCAGGTTGTCCAAGACAAAAAACAATTAAAATTTAGGTTACCGGACAATTTTTCCAAGTTCCAAGAGTCTGAAATGTCTTTGGTAAAATTATTTCTTCATATTTCAAAATTTTGCTCCAAGATATGGTATAAAGAAGTCATTATTACCTCCACATAGTACATGTACAAATTGTAATAATAGACATAAAATTCAGTCAGATTCCAGTATGATAATAGTTTTCCATTACATACAATAGGGAGTCTTCTCCCATGATGCATTGCATAAATGTGCAGTATAAGTACTGGTAATATGCCCAGTAGTACAGGTAACAAAATCAACTTTGGCACAGGTGGACTTAAATTTTCACTGTGATACAATTTTTTTCATACTCAATAAAGTGCAGAAAATTCACATTTATGTTTCTGCTCATTATTTTTTTTTTTTTTATTTAAACAATATTTTTATTTCGTTTCAGTAATGGACATACAACACAAAATATTACATTACATAATGGAAAAAAAAAATGATCTGGTATAACATCTAAATTTACCCATTATCTAACCAATTCGTTAATGGTTCCCATTTCTGATAATGGATAAGCTCTTTGTTTTTGTTTATTGCGATTTGTAATTCAATATTTCTATTTTCCCTGATCCAACTTTTATATGCGTATATTGTTGGATGAACCTTTTGAACCCTACATGTATATACATATTTTTTAAATAAGAAAATAAAATGATTTAATAATATATTTTCCGGTTCACATAGACCTATAATAATATTTTTGACATTACAAATCAAATTGGCAATAAGTTTGCAATCACTTTGCAACAGTCTCCACAGTCTCTTTACAACAATACAGTTAACAAATAGGTGTTCTAATGTTTCTTCTTCTTTTTCACAAAAAGAACAGTGGGGGGAATTGATTATTTTCCATTTATACAGTTTTACATTAGTTGTTAAAACTCTGTGTAGAATTTTGTATTGGAATGTTCTAAGATCTGTGGTGATTGTTGTCTTGAAAGGTAGTTTGAAAATTACATTTTGTTTCATCCCATACAAATGTTGGAAGTCTATGGCAATATTTGGCTCTTCAATAATGTTTTCACACAAAGACTTGTACACCTTTTTGCTCGTCAGTATATTAATTGCAACATACTTAAAATTCCATTTGACTTTGTTTTGAAAATCACACCACTCATGGGTATTAGCATGAATGTTCTGCTCATTATGCGCATCAGTGATAAATGGAATAATCAGGGAAAATCAAAATAACAGCACAGATTTTATGCCAAAAGTTATGATATGGTTGATCCTTGGCAATTTTCAAATAAGACAATAAATCGTTATTCTAGCTTCTAGATCACAGCAAAACATACAAAATGTACTCACCTCCATCTACTTGAAATATAGTTTTCAGTTTTCCCAGTGCATCAGAGAAATTTCGGACTTCTTGTGTAAGTTGTATTATATCCTCCTGGTCCATAATAGCACTGTCTACATAGTCTGAACCAATGCTGCTTAGTGAATTGCTTTTACTTGATCGATTACCCCCTGTAGATTTTGAAATCTGTCTCTTGGCACTGAAGTTACGTGCAACTGGACTGGCATCTGGTGACGTGGAACCAGACGTGAAAACAGGTCGGCACCGATAGTCATCACCAAAGGGCTCCTGGAAATATCAATGTACAAAATCAAGATAGTTAACATTATCCATTAAACTGTGTCTCCAGGTGTACAATAGGAAACATGCTGACCAGATTTCATTTTTGACAGTTTGTGTGATTCATATTGATTTTGGGAGATTTAAATTTCTCGGTGTGTACATGATTTTGCAGATTTTTCTTGGATAGTAATCATATTGTGTTTTTTTTGTTTATTTTTAAATTTTTTGTGCCAGGCGACAGTTCTGGACATTGAATGTTGATTTTTTTTTGTATATACAAATTGCAAGTGCTAGTGCTAACATATAGTGCACCAGAGAAGCCATATTCATGTTTGGGACGACATTACAGGGCTATGCAGCCAGTTCTCTATCAAATGGAAATTTATGCGCTATCCTTGCATGAACAAGGCTCAGTCGAACACAAGCTCCTGCGGAACTTAACCAAGGTTCCCCAAAGTTGCATTCATTAGTGAATGAATCTGGCCAGTGGAATTGGCCTTGAGTCCGTGGGACACTCACCCAGAGTAGGGAGTCAACCCGTTTGTTGTTCAGTCTAAGAAACCTGGGTCTACCGATCATGAGTCTGATGCGACAACCACTATGCTAGCAGTGACCGGCATACAGTGTTTGTAACTATACCATATTTGCTTTCTTAGAAGCACATCTCCAATAAATCGCACTTATTGTATACTGGATCATTAAATATTACTTATTTTTACCTAATAGAGCAAATATGGTAATTTTATGATGCCTATCTAACCAGCACAGACATCACCGATAACCATCTGTGCCGTCTCTGCAAATTGGAAATGACATCATGGGAATTCCCCAAAATTACAATACAAAAGTACCCAGTCATTTCCTAAGTTTTGAACACACTCAGAAAATGACTGACATTATTAAAATACATATACTGCCACTGATAAAATTAAGGAGATTATTTTGTTTATCACAAAGGTTACTGATAATGTCTTTAAGATGATAGTCTGCCATCTCCTTCAAAATTGTATCGTCAATATCGATCACTCTTTGTATTTATGGTGACAAAAAATCAATTTTACCAGTTTGTTGCTATGGAAACTTCAATGACCCTGAAGCTCTATTTTTTCATTCTCGGATTTTATGTCATTGCTGATTGGCCCATTAAAAGGAGGGCCACCCACTATTTTATTTTCACTGTTATATATAACCATTCTAAGGTCTATGATCTAACAAACAATTCCCTTCAAGCATAGACCCTCTAACTGTTAGAGGGTCTATGATTCAAGTAAGAATTTCTATTCGTAGGATTAAAAATAGATTATAAATTTTAAATCCTGGTTGAGTCAGTATAATATGTCATTTATGAGTTGGGGTGTGTGTTGTTATGACGTACTCTTGTCATTAAGACGCATCGTCATGTACGTCAGTAGTGAGTTATCAGGGATTAACAGTCAATATTAAATGATAAAGTTCAGAGATTGTTATCTATAGAACTGGAGTAGATTAGACCAGTCTATAAAGGAACATACACACACAGAGGATGATTAACATTTAATTACTGTAGTACAAGGATGGGTTTAAGATGTCTAGTATAGACAAGGTAGAACTGGTACACCTGGCGTGGTCAATGGAAGACACGCACAATATATCAGTCCAGAACGAACAAGGTGTATAGTATAATGGTACTGGTACACATTGCTACATGAAGGACACACTCAATGTAAAAAGTATATCATACAGCAGTACTGGTATATACTGCTTGGTCCATAGAAGACAGTCAAGTGTCCTGAGACCTTGTAATATTAACCCAGAACAAAATACACAAAATAACTGTGTGTAACTGTGTTTGATCATGACCATGCCAGGGTTAATAGATACCATGCTGCTTTGCTTGTATTAATAATTAAAGATACAACATCAAAGCAACATTAGCCGCTTTCCAAGGATCCTTGAGTAAACTGAAAACTACATGTACACACACTAACGGGTAAATGGCAAATGACATTTGTATACCAGTAATTTCAGGAGAGTTTTTTATAATATTCATACTGGTAGAAAACTTTGACTTCCAATAATTCACTTAAAAGTGAATTCCTATAAATGAATTTTCTGTATTTGACGACTAAGCACATGTTAAGTTCTATTTAGGTGGTGACAATAATTCTTTTCAGGATTCACATACAAAATGTAGACAATATAGATGTATTTTACGAAGAAGGTGGGGAAGGTGGAATCAAATATCTTATCCATCCCTGCCACACCTACCCTAAAAAAATAACATACACCAAGGTTAGCAAAAAAAATATACAAGATAATGTAACTTGTAATGAATGAGTTAAAGTTCCATCTCGTGTTCCCAGGGATGGTGAAGAAAAAGTCACTAAGCAGCTATCAAACAGTTGTTGTTCAGTTTTCAGCTCTAAATATGTTATAATATTGATCACACTCATAGTTTACTGAGACATAGCAAAGAGGATCTATGGACACAGTTAAAGCGTGAGAGTCGTCACCTGCGCATGCGTCAGATATATCGTGTCATTGTTTATAAACAAGATCTATGAGGTCCATGAGCCTTTGCGTTTTTAGCGCGTGTTATCGTCGCTTGGGACTCAATTCCCACGCGTGCGCAGGTGACAACCCTCCCGCTTTAAAAGAAATTAAAAATTAAAAGACTAGGTTTCACGTTTTAAAAGATAAATTTGTGACATTTAAGATTACAGTGCAAGCTAACCCACACCTTCCTATCACAGTATAAATCAACCATATTTAACGGTCATACTAGGATTCGTAATTGACTCACACCATTGTATGAATTTTCTATTGAAAAGCGAATGACCTGAAATGTACTTGAAACTAATTAAACTACAGTGAGTGCTATTCCTATCATAGCCATTTTTTATCTGCCAGACTTTTCTGTATATTTTCAAATTAATTTTATATTTTTTCAAATTTAATTTTATAATTTTTTAACATTTCATATTTTTTCAAAATTAATTTTTGTAATTTTTCAAAATAAATATTGTAATTTTTCATCATTAATTTCATAATTTTTCAACATTAATTTGAAGCAGAAGGATGATATACAATAATAACAGATATTTATGATATATCAGCAAAACCACTGTAAACAGATAAATTTAATAAAATGAATTCCAAGTGAAAAAAACAACAACAGTATTTAATTAATACCGGTAAGTCTAATCATTCAGATGGAAAATCCTGAAACAAGGATTTGCAATTCAGATTGGCTCCAGACAATACACAATATACACGCTACTATTCAAGATTCAAATACATAGCATACCATATTGCAATTCTATTATACAATAAACTGAAAGATATTAATTTTCACCGCATATAATTTTGATATTTTGAGATCGTACACATATATATGTGACACAATGAGTTCTATTGTAATCGTACTTGTTCCCATTTTTTAATTCAGTGGATATCAGTGACAACAAAACTAAAATTCAGTGCATATTTAATGCATTAACAGTATTGTACAAAAGGAATCATATTGGTACCACTATAGAACCCCTTGATAAAAGACACTACACCCATCAATAGCATAGCCTCAAGTTCAAGGATAAAGCACACAGTGTACTACTCTCACCAAATAATCCATTCATGAAATGCTATGAAATTATTCGGTTTTTGATATCCATGTTTTCCAGAGAATTACAACCACTTTCAATGAAACAGGCTGGTACGTGTTGAATTACAAAAACAATGTGCTGTTATGTATCATTAATAATAGTGTTTTGTACCTGTCTAAAGTAATTGACCTCAGATGTTATTTTATTTGTATATATTTTTGTTTCAAATAAAATATACCGATACCATACCACTATTACTAACAGATTGTGAGAAATGAATTACCTGCTACAAGTATAGATAGTCATTTAATTTTAAACATATCTATCCGATATTTAAACATACATACCTTTCATCGCCCTAATATGGATTCATATATCCGCCAGAAACATCCAAATTAGACAGACCACTACAGACTGCTATCTGTACAGACGCAGAATGTAATCAAATCAACGTTTAGGTTTTATAGTACGACTAAAACCTGACGAGTGTTGTAAAGATGATGAATGGTTGCCATGGAAAAGAATTAAACGTGTCCATTTCAGGGTAATAATAGTGAAGGTAAAAGAGACAAGTGCTGATTGTTCAGTAATCAAATTTACACTTTGCTCTGTTGACAGGTCAAATGGTAGACATGAATGGAGTGTTTGACCCAAGGTGACACCAGGACAATATTACATCTTCAATGCCAAGTACACAAATCACTCACTCAAAGTACAAAGGGACTGTGGAATACCGTTAATAGCAATATCCTCAATGGCTTCCTCAAATCTAAATTCAACACAAAACCACTCCTTCATTTATTTGGTTCTTAATACCTCATCTGTGGAAAGCCTCCACAATAAATTGGGAAAAGGGCGTTGAATGTTGACGTGTTAATACTCACATTCCCATTTTCATAATTACATACAACCTCAAATAAACTTATACAAGTTCCCAATATTCTATCGGTCAAATACATACATGCAGGAGCAATGCAAGTCATTTGATTTTGAGAGGGTTTAGGTTGATTTTCCATTGTGTGTCAAAATAACAAAACAAAGAAATGGATATGAGTGAACATAAATCAGACAACATCCAAAATGGAAATGTACATGAATGTATTACAGGTGAAAATGCAAACTAGTATAGGGTTTTAAAATTTTGAATCAATTTTGGCAGAGAGAGTTAGTTTGCACCAATCAAAAATGATGTTTGCATCAGTTTTATCGACCAATGGCTCTCTGGATATAGAAGGGCTAATTAGCTGACTATCAAAACAGACTAATACAGTTTTGTATACTACATGCATACAACTATCAACAATTCATTGCTTAGAAATTTCACGATATCATTTGTGAGTGCAAAATTTGCCAGTCATCAAATTTCGTGTAAACAAACAATGTATATTACATTTGTTGTAAAATTGAACACAATACAGAGCAATCATTATTACTGTGAGTTTAACAGATTGGTCACTTGGTGCCATAATGTCAGTATATCTAAAGTTCCCAGGTACTCACAGCCACGATCTACTTCCTGTTGAATAAACCCTAGTAATTAAAAATAATTTATACCCACGATGAACCCAGATACTCACTTCCTGTTTAGAATTAAAGAAACCGCTAGCTAGCATCTTGAGGGCAATTAGATTGTGGTACTTTGTTGACAATTGTTTATTATCTTCCACAGAATTGTATTTTAAATTTTGTCTTTAGATGTTAATACTGCATTTATGTTCAATTCATAACTTACATATAATTGCTTAAAAATATTTCTCCTCAAAATTAATATTTTTAATTTCTAAATTCTAACTTTGCATCATAGAAAAGAAATAAAGGGTAATTTATTAAGCCTGTTGTAAATCTGCATAATTGTTCAATATCAATGATAAAGGGTAATACAAACATTAAAATACAGTTTTTTTAAAGTGGTTTTGTCATCTGTATTTTTTTCACTTTGGCATGCCTATTCCTTAAACTGTACAAAGACATTTTGACAAAGTAACTAAGAATCTAAAAACAAACCCACTGCATAAAACTATACTTTTCACTCAAGGATCCTCTCCACCCAGGGGAGGACAGATACCTGATAAAATCACTGAAAATTATCTATATCAGTAAGTGTCTTTTATATAGTGGCTTTTCTGGCTATGGATTATACTCCCTAAGGCAGACAGATCATGAAGAGAATTCACAAAGATTGACTGAACACAAGATTTAAAAGTAGATTTACATACAATTATGTTTAGAACATATTATTAAGCATCATCCCAAACAAAAATGCACAAAAACCCTACATGGAAACATCCAAATACTTTTAAAAATGCATTTCCGACCAACGGCTAAATCATATATGAAATGGTCAACAGTAACTCTAAATCAAACAGTACATTACAACATTAGCCATAAAAATATGTGACCAACCACACCTTGGTAAGTAAATCTCAAAAGATCATGTTTCCGAAAAGACTCACTTCCGTAGGCTTGCCTGCTACAGAACATAGGATCCGCGTGGTGACTAAGGCAGTAGTGTCAGTAGTGGATGAATGACATTCAATAGCGGAACCATTGAAAGTAAAGAACAGCAGAAAATACAACAAAGCCTGTGCAACAATTACAATCACTCTAAACTGTGAAAATAAAATAACTTCATAGTTCATTAGCAGGTCAGAAAAGAAGATTCATTCAAACACAAACTTGTGTTAACAAATCAAAATATCATTTTTTGGTAGAAATTGCATTTTGCAGTCCTTGAGAAAAAGAAGCACTTTTCCCAAGCTTGAAAACAATTTTGAAAATCAGACTTTTTTTACAACATATGACAATAAATAAATCCAGATTTGAGCCTAATTCAATTAGTATTGTTTATTGAAAATCTACATAAAAGACAATTTTCAAAATCTACCACTCTAGGTTTGGGGTTTAATTTTTTCACCACCAGACTTTTTTGCCCAAATTTTTCTGTAGTTTTGCATTATATTCTTCAATATTTCTGGAAATGAACCTTAATTTTGGAGCCAACAGACAAAATTTGAGTTAAATTTTAGTTTTTACTCAACAAATTGTTTCTATACAGGTTTTTATGAAACATTTACACAGCATCAAAGTTCAACACACATCAACTTTTTCACAGCCATTCTAACTGTTGTAACCTTCCACAAAAGAAAATTCAAAAAAGTTGATCAAATTTTAAAATATTTGACCAATATATGGAATATAATATTGTATGAACTACATATATATTAGAAATGGTCTAACCATATTAAGTTGAAACAACTGACTACTGTGATACTGGCTTCATATTCAATGAAATCAACATACAGAAATTTGATTAGTAACTTTTTATTAATGATTTGTGAAAAGAGGAAGACTTAGAGTAGTGAAACATAACGAACATCAAAACTTTCTTTTACAATCATCAAGTTTGGAGAGAAATTCCATAGTATATTATATATTTCAATTATCGTTATTTTAAGTTTTGGGAGAAGTAGTCAAAACTTTTGAGATTATATCACTGACAGGAAATAATAAGAAAACAGTGGCATGTCTGAGTTTTCTGTTTTGTAAAAAAAAAACAATTTCTAATTTGTTTACTAAATTTCTTCTTACATATGACTTTATACAACCCATCCATTTTGATTCCCCAAAAAAGTAGAGCTACACAAAATTTTTTTTGAAAAAGTACACTTAATGGAAGAAGAAAAAGTTATCCAGAATGAGTTCATCTTTTATCATTAAAAAGATACATACCTTTGGAGCACGGGAGCTACTAGATAGACGTAAAGATCGCTTTCCCTTACGTGACGACTTAAAGCCCATGGTAGAAAACACCGCTAGCAAGGAATACTGATTTTTTCTGAATAAAGTACCAAGTACATGTACTGGTAGAATTAAGTGTTCACTCCGCGATCACTATCACCCAGAGGCAGCCAAGTCTTTACTGACAAGCTGTTTAGTTTACAAACATTCATGTCATAAGCAGGGATTTTTCCTAACCTAGAATAAACCAACACAATCAAGGGGATGAAGCTAGTCTTCGGAGGGACATCCCGCAGATGTATCATTTCAAAGTCAGTTTTACCAACAACGATAAAACATATCTATTTTTTTTTTATATAAACAACAATATAAATTTAGAAATACAACAATTTATAACTCCTTTATAATTTATCTTCTTTTTATAGAAATATTGTAATTGTAAGTACATGCTCCCCCTCTCATAATAATGGGTGAGACATGACTAATAGAGCACTGTAGGAGATAGATAAGAAAGGTCAGCATATAGCAAAAGGTGAGGTATTACCACTGACATGCAGGTGAGACTGACGTCAAGCGATACCTCAGATGAACATGACGACATGCATCTCAAGCTCCGAAAGATCTAAGGAATGCCGAATATAGTAACAATCTGACATGAATTATTGCACCATTGTTCAATTAGTTTAGGTTAAAACTCTGCCACATATCTGTTAAAGCCCTGACCTGACCGGACGTTAGTTTTATAGTCAATATCAACGTAATACTAAACTAACAAGTTGTTGGCTATCCTGAACAAATTTACCACAAACCTTGAACTTATTATTTTTGGGTGAAAATCAATTTAAATAGTTCACAGGTAGCTTGAATAATCTGAATAAATGAGTAAAACTTGGATTGGTTGTTTTTACTATTTTACATGCATGTTTGGTGAAGGTTCTACAAACAAACCTGAGTCATAAAAATTCAAGTCAGTATGAAACTAGATATGTAGTGCAATAATAAAATGAGATACAACAGGAGACACGGAACATTAGGTTATTCAAACACCAAAAATGCAGCAAAAAAAGCTTTATTCTCAATAACACATGTTTTACAATTACTGTGTTAATCTAGTTTGCCCTATTTTTTTTATTTTATGTGCAAAAAAAATTCTATTCTATTCTATTCTATTCTATTCACAAGACTCGTATATAATCTTTCGTACATGGTACAGTTTCTTTACAACTGTTCTAATTGACAGTTTGAATTATTGAGAATAAATTTCAGTATAAGAAAATATGCATCAAATTTTTGTTGAGAAAAATCTGATGATTATTTCATCTTTTCAGGACCAGAACAATCACCATATTTGTCTTCATTCACAATGCCCTGTTATAGTATAGTAGTTATAGTAAGTGTTTCCATAAGTGCACACACACGTAGGGACTTGTACCTTTCAACCCACCGTGCCTAAGTACCCTAAACCAAACCTCACCTAACCTTTTTAACAACAGTTCCCTATTTTTATTACAAATTCACAAAATAGTCCTGTTTATAGTCATCACTTTACTGCAAACGATTGGGGCAAAAATAGCCAATTTTTTTTTAGTAAAACTAAAAATTGACTAAAACTTTGTCTGTTGGCTCAAAAAATAGGGTTCATTTCCAGAAATATTGAAAAATATAAGAAAAAAATACAGAATACTTTGTGCGAGAAAATCTGATGGTGAAAAGTTTGAACAATCACACTATTATTAAACCCACCTATCCCCCACACCATATATTGTAAATCACTTTAATTGTGGAAGACAGATTTTCATGAATTTCAGTGAAAATAATGAAAGTTTGCTGCAGCAAAAATGTCTCTGGCATCAGATGACACTAAATATCAACGACTTTCACAAAATTTGTCTTCAAGAATGCCTCAAAATCACCAAACCGTAAAATTTCTAGACACCCCCCCCCCAAAGTTTATGGAACGTGTAATTTGACATGTATGGACAACATTTGTTGTTATTAGTGCAATAAAAATCATATCTTATCACTTTAATCAGTTTTATTTTGGGACGTATACAGTAGCATCATGTGATTAAAGTGTGCTATATTGATCGTTACGGTAATTCCGATTCAAGCCCTTTAAACTTTATAAGCCGATCTAATAATAATATTTGATTTCTGGTCAAGGACTTACTAAGATATGTTATCTGCTGAATATGAACTTGGTAAACTTTTCAACTAATAGCCATGAACTATATACAACACTGGAACACAGCAGTACAACTACAAAGTGCAGTGATAAACCACACCCATCCCATGATGCAACATTATAGTGACACCGAAAAGTTTTTAAATAATCTGGAATACGCACCATGCATTTTCTAGAGTTGTGCTCCAGACATAACGAGCTGTTCAAATTTTGTGTTCTATGTATTACAATACATTTAATACAAACTGCATGTAGCATGGGACCCACATCGACCATGACACGCCATAACAATCACCACCTCCATTTTTCACTAATATCCACCTCCACTGAATCAGAGTACCCTTAGAAATGAACCCTTTAAAATGCCAGGAATTCTGACTTCAACCTCACAAGAAGCATATACACATGAACAATAACACATGTTTGACAACAGTGAACACTGCCAAGACATTGATTATCACATGTATACATTTAATATACTTATGTCATTTACAGTCCTGAGTGAGCACATGCAAGGATGCAGATTGGGATCCTGAGGTGCCTGGGGCCTTTTTGAATGAAGTACATAAGCGGAATTCCTGTGAGGACCTCCAAGGACCTAGCGGATGAGAATGGACATATAATTATTTTTAAGTGGTGGTTTCTGCAGAAGAACAGACAACAGGTTATAATTATTTACTGGTTGAAGAATGACTGTTTAGGGTGGAAGAAATCATTTATATAAATGTGTCACTATGAGAGCTATAGTTATTGAAATGAATTAATATCCCTCTTTTTTTTTCATGGCTATACATTCTATTTATTAATAAAGATTCATCAGAGTATGCAAATTATGTGATATGTGATCAATATCAAATTTGTAGTCACACGAATTCAAGTTGCAAGACAATCATAAAAGTGTTAGTTAAATGTGCCCTTTCTAGAAGTACTGATGCAAATTAGCGAATATGTGAAAGATCGTTTTTTTAGCGTTCTTACATATTCTCAGAGCATGCATGTCTTTTTGAATGTGACAATTATCAAGTCAATATTTGTTTTCGCAAGTAATTGAACATTACTGCAGTGTTCTGTGATAGATGTACCATTGTTTAGAAAAACATTCAATTTTATCTTTTCTCCCAAATTTTTCTGCACTTTTTTTATTATATTCCTCAATATTTCTGGAAATGAACCATAATTTTGGAGCCAAAACAAAATTTGAGTCAATTTTTGATTTTTCCTCAAAAAAAATTGACTATTTTTGTCCCAATCTTTTGAAGGAAAGTGCAGACTATAAACAGGATTTTATGAATTTGTAATGAAAAGAGGGAACTGTTGTGAATAGGTTAACAATAAACCATGACCACTACAAGCATAGTATAAGACATACTCAGAATATTGAAAAAACCTCTAAGAGAAACTCAATGATATGAATCAAACATACGTGAGGATCTATGTAAGGAAGTGGAACATAAAACTGTAGAAAACTATTAACTATAAAGTGACCCTGGATGGTAAACTAGAAAATATACAATTTCATAAATGCCCTTCAAATTATCAGATACAGGACATACATACCAGTAAGTAGAACATGAAGTTATGTGAACACATACCAATATCACTGGGTGATTTATTTGATTTTTCACTGCTAAATTATGTGCTGTATCTCGTAAGTAATCAATGTACCATTCAAAGCTTTTTTTATTAACTTTTAATCTACTGGTTCTGTTGACAATGCCAGCAACAACAAATTTTTTGAGCAAATAAAATTAAAAGAGTGGTCAATTGCAACATTGGTCACACACCCCTGGTTTGTTTAGCTCTTCAGTATGTGCCTTCCAACATTCCTGTAATTCTTCTCAATCTGTTCCCTGGTACAGTTATTTTATTTAGGTTGCCCCAATAACTGAAAAAATAATGATAAATCTTAGAGAGGGTTACCTGTAGTACCTATATGTATAATATCAAAGTAATCAGACCTGCGGTTTTTAACAAGAAATCAAAAATATCACTTTTTACCAAAAATGACATAAATATTCATCAAAATTAGAGAATTGAAGATATCATCACGAAATGAACAAATCTGAGAGAGGTCTGTATTGTATCAAAGCAATTGGACTTCAACAATTGTTTTCAAGAAGTTGAAAAAACAAAAAGTTGACATGGACGGCGGACGCTGACGAACAATCATTCATATGATAAGCTCCGCTCAACAAAGTTGACAGCGGAGCTAAAAAAAACATGTCAACGATACATTTTTAAAAAAACAAGATGGGTGCCAGTTGGTCATTTTTAATTCAAACACAAAGCAAATCATCATGGACATGTATCTCAACATGTATAATGTAATGTAATATAACTCACAAATCCTGTCCAAGATACCACATTTTCAAAAAACAAAATGGCTGCCAGTCAGCCATCTTGGATTGAATCAGTAAACCACTGCATGTGAAAAAAAAAACAATTGGCTATTAAAACAACAACCATATGATTTTCATTGGCTAAATGGTGGTATGAGACCTATAAGCATAGTGTAAACCACTTTACAATTTTTTGCAAATCAGCAAGCATCACAAAACCTACAATCTCTAAGCAGATACATGTTGTATACTGTAGGCCACTTTAATTTTGAGACAATTTTTTTCAAATCAGGAAGAATCACAAAACCAACAATCTCTAAGCAGATATACGGTAGAATGCTTTAATTTTGAGACAATTTTTTGCAAATCAGGAAGAATCATAAAATCTACAATCTCTGAGCAGATATACGGTAGAATGCTTTAATTTTGAGACAAATTTTTGCAAATCAGGAAGAATCATAAAACCTATAATCTCTGAGCAGACATACGGTAGAATGCTTTAATTTTGTGACAAATTTTTGCAAATCAGGAAGAATCATAAAACCTACAATCTCTGAGCAGATATACGGTAGAATGTTTTAATTTTGAGACAAATTTTTGCAAATCAGGAAGAATCACAAAAGCTATAATCTCTGAGCAGATATACGGTAGAATGCTTTAACTTGGAGACAAATTTTTGCAAATCAGGAAGAATCAGAAAACCTACAATCTCTGAGCAGATATACTGTAGAACGCTTTAATTTTGAGACAAATTTTTGCAAATCAGGAAGAATCACAAAACCTACAATCTCTGAGCAGATATACTGTAGAACGCTTTAATTTTGAGACAAATTTTTGCAAATCAGGAAGAATCACAAAACCTACAATCTCTGAGCAGATATACTGTAAAACGCTTTAATTTTGAGACAAATTTTTGCAAATCAGGAAGAATCACAAAACCTACAATCTCTGAGCAGATATACTGTAGGCCACTTGAATTTTGCGGGAAAATTGGTTCGCAAATCAGCGAGAATCATGAAACCTACAATCTCTAAGCAGATACACTGTAAAGCACTTTAATTTTGAGACATAATTTTTGCAAATCAGGAAGAATCACAAAACCTACAATCTCTGAGCAGATATACTGTAGGCCACTTGAATTTTGCGGGAAAATTGGTTCGCAAATCAGCGAGAATCATGAAACATACAATCTCTAAGCAGATATACTATAGAACGCTTTAATTTTGGGGATGAATTTTCACAAATCAGTGAGAATCATAAAATTTAACTGTCACTGACCTTCGCCAAAAAATCCTCAAATTGTAAAAAAATGCTTGCAGTGAAAATTAAATTGTTTACACTATGTCACTAAACTTCGGAAGGAAATAATTTGATCCTGTAATCAAGTGAAAGTGATATTATTGAGTGGGAAATGTACTCAACAATTTAAAACAAATTACTTTTTAATAGAATCTTTAACTACTTCCTTATTAACAGATGTCTAGAACTATTCTCAGAAAAAAAAAATTGAGTGTGCATCTTAACATTACAGGCTGGCCATTGACCTTAAACGGTGCATTCACAGTACAATAAGGCATTTTCTTATTTACACATGTGATGACATTCACAATGAGTGAGTCAAACTCACTCTTTAACTTGTATTCACTTGTACTCTTATAACATTGCAGAGAAGTTTATTTCCATTTTCTTGTTACTATATGTTGCTAGTTTAACTCAACTGTCAAAAAACTATTACAAAGATTCAATTTTTTCTCAAATCAGACCTGAATTTTATCAAATTTAACTAGGGTAGATGTTTCTTCACTTTGCATGATTGTATGTTAAATTTAACATTAAATTTTAATTTCCCATGATGCCTTACATTTGAATCTCTATTCCATTGATGTGACTGTAGACTCACATATGTACATCTGCAGGATTACTGTAAAAAGCTTTAATTTTGTGAGAGAAAATATTTTCAGGATATATTAAAACAAATAGATAGACTCAAATACTGTAAAACCATTTATTTTCACTGACATTTAAAGGGCAGTGGTCGTCGCGCTGTGCATGTTCAAATTTCATGTAAACAAACAATGGATTTTACACGTGTTGTGTACGTTGCTATAAGTTCCTTATCAAAAAGGACGTGTTGAGACAACCACCCTTTAATTTCACTATTTTGATATTTTCGTCATATTCCCTGGATTTTAATTTCGCGGATTCACCAGTGAAACAATTGGTTTTATTTTTGCATGTTCATGTATTTAATTTAGCAGATTTTACTTATTAGTGAAATAAAAACTCTGAATTATTAATGCATTTACAGTACTACACTAAAGCATAAGAGAGAGATTATACAAGACCCCTGTCGACACCAACATAATCTGCTCACATTCAAATCACATTAACACTGGGTCAGACAGCATATACTTCATAGTACATCACTGCAGAGGTTGAATTGTTTCTGAGATTACATAAGGTGAAGGAGAAAGAAAGGCCACATACTTTCACACTGAGATAGACCTTATGTTTCAATATACATACTCAACTCTCCAAACGTTAACAAATTTCTCCTATTTTTACCATCAAGTTGGAAAACATTTTAATCATAAAAAGTTTGTGAATGAGTACTATAATTGAAAATGAATGGTTCAAATCACGCACCCATTTTAAAGAATAAGAATAGTAACTTATAAATTCATTGACTGTAAAGCTGTTCTTCTTGAAATGCACATTTTTATAGTGGGTTGGTCACAGTGCATCTGGATCAGGTCACAGTGACCGGTAACTGCTTTCATACTCCCATACAAGAGTCATCATAAACAAACTGAGCCTGAAAGGAACATTACTACTAGAATAGTCATAGTAATTTGGACTTGCGCATTCATTTGGAAAAAAGTTTTTTTTAGAAAAATAATAGTATCAACAATCGTGTGTAACATCTAAAAACCATTGACTCAATAATTGCAAGCTTAATTGATCAGACAGCGCAACAGACAATTCATTTCATTGGTAACTAGGCAACCAATCAGGCAAAGATTCGAAATCACCAACATACATCAACAACAACTAATTATTTTAATTTTAAACAGCAAGTAATTTTAAATAGCTAGAAGATAACTGACTACATGTGGAGTTGATTATATGAATAACTGATTAAAAAATAAATTCATAACTTACAGTGTACATCATCAATTAAATATTAAACACAACTTACTAGGATTCAGAATCCTATTGAACAAATTTAAAAGTAAACTAAAACAAAATATAATCTGAGTTGATATATAATTTCAGACAACACCCTTGGTTGAAATGTTACAAGAAACTCACCACTCGTGTTTTCCTAAACTTCATCATAACAGAGCACGTAGACATAATTTGTATCCAAGTTCCAAAGTTCCAACCCCCAACTCTTAGCGACGACCAACTTTACCAAACTGATATTTGAAACTGACTCATTTCCGTATATACAAACATATTTTCACTACATGAGCAATCCCCATCATGGTAAAATGTATGATACTTGAAACTATAAATACTCATGAATATTCATCAGGAAGGTTCCATTGTTTCTGAGGAATGGGTGTTACCAAATCAATGATAACCATAATAATGACAAATATAAACTATTTTGTGACTTGAGACAATAATAATATCTCAAAAGTCGCGTGACTTCCTGCTTGAAGAACAGAAATGTTTTTGTGATTCTGAAAAATCTCACCTGAAATTACAGATGTTTACTGAAACTGAATAAGGGCTATTTTTCTCCTGCGTGAATGACTGCCTCATCACAATGAACGAACGAACAAACGAACAAACAAACAAACAAATAAATAAATAAGATGGATCTCTTAATATATACACATTTTAAATGTAATGTTACTTATTATTGTTATTTTAAAATTGATATTTCTGAAGCAGCACATTGTGTATCAGGTTCAAAGTATAGATACATGTAGTGCTTCTTTATTTGTTTGTTATTTATTATTTATTGATTATTTATTAGAAGAAACTTTTCACATTGCCTAATATGGAAACTGTCAAAACTACCAGTAGATGACATCATCATCTAAATATATACATATCAGATTTTGTAGTTTAGACCTAAAGGACCAGGGGTGTTATTGAGTACACATTGAGAGTTACCACCCAGCCACTAAATACAGGTTTGTTTGTTTTTATTTCCACCATGTAAAACTCAATTGAACATAATAATAATCTTAATTGCAAAATTTCATCTATTTTGGATATTGACTCAAGAGAAAATTACAAGAAAGATGAACTGAGAAAATGCTTAAAAAATAATAATTTACTTTGGGGGATCTGGTAGTATTTCATTTCATTTAAGATACAAAACTTCATCAGCATGATCAATTTTAGCTCTGAGCAAAGAATGAAAAGAATGTCACTGTTAGAAGCACAAAACCAAAATTCTGGGAACTATAGCAAACATATTTTGAAAAGACTGACATAGAATCAACGCACTATTGGTTATTTGACTGTCATCTTTATATCATTATCCATTAAAACAATAATATAATCATACTACCGGTAGTTAAAAGTTGACTATCATGATTATTATAATAGGTGATTTTCCGTTCAACTGCGAGATCTCGCGAGTAGCATGAAAGACGCACGTTGAACGTCTGCCGCAAAAATCAAATGATTTGATTTTGAACTCGAATTCCTTTATTTCGTAGCTCACATCAACCGGCCGATCTTTGACAGAGGAATATTGCTTTCGAATACCCTCACTTAAACGAAATTGCCTATCATCAAATGTGAACAGCACATTTGGCATGGAAATGTCCCCCAAAATACTTTCGCGTTTGTCAAATCCCACGCAATATTTGACGCCACTACGACGCTATGACCTTTGTTTGTCCTGTTTTTACGTTTGATTTCACGCATAACGCGCAATTCTTGCAGTGAACAAAAAATGGTCTATTATAGTACATGTACTATGCATTAAATTATTGTTTTCTTTGGTTTCTGAAACACATGAAGTAAATCAGGCCATGAACCAAATATTTAGTCATTACAGTATTCGGTTGTCTTGTCTAAGATGAGGTCACCATACTAGTGGATATCATTTTCTAATGTTGGAAAAAAATTTCATAGGATTCTTCAAAATGTATAAATCAAATCCATTGTTCCATGCACTGAAAATGTGCGATCGTTTTTTCTTATCATCACAAATTCACAAAATAGTCATCTTTATAGTCTGCACTTTCCTTCAGAATATTTGGACAAAAAAGCCACATTTTTTGAGTAAAAACTGAAAATTGAGTCAAATTGTGACTGCTGCCTCCAAAATTGGAGTTCATTTCAAGAAGAAATATAAGAAAAATGTACAAAAATATTTGGGCGAGAAATTCTGGTTTGAAAAGGTTAAAACTTAAATGGTACAGAAGACTTTTCTGGTTGGGAACACACCCCTACCAGTGAGATGACAACCACTTTAATACTCTGACCCTCGCACATTTCACAACCTGCATGGACCTGAGTAAACATGGACTGAAGTAAATATAAATTATCTGAATAGTAACAGAAGTGTTGGTCCTGAAATAAAATACCAATAGTAACCTTGGTGTCCTAGTAATGTAATGAATACCAGTGTGTCAATTAATTCAATCAGGTTACATCCCTAAAACTAATATGCCACAAACCTTCAACACAAGAGAGTAGAGTGCTTGCCTTGAACCACAAATTGTTTTGTTTCATAGTTTCAAGAAAAACAAGCATCTCAGAGCTTTGAGTATGCAAACAAATTTAGCAAATTTTACTTTCAAAATTAATACACATTGAATACCACCATATTGTAAGCTCCTTTAGTTTTGCACGAAACAACAATTTGATTCTGTTAAAATCCAGAAATCTTTTTTTTCAGTGTAAATTTCTCTGGGTGTCAGTGACTTTTGATAAAATGCTGAAATCATGAAAACTTCTAATAGTTCACAGTATTGAAACGACATTCCCAGACATACAGACATACTAATACTAAGCGTATAGTAGTTCATCTATAGATTGAATCGCGAGCTAAGCAGCTGGTGTTTAAGATACAAGAAATTTACAAGTCTATTCTTATTTAATTTAATGAACTCTCCAAATAATGTGACCATGACTAAGATGTTTATGACTATAAACCAAATACTTTTCTCACTAATTACTCTCAGAGAAAAAATGCCACTTTACAAACACATGCAAACATAAATAAAGTTTGAAGTGGTCATATACCTGAAAAGTACATCACCAATAACTCTTAATAGAGTGCATACAGAGCAATTTGAACTATTTTTCCCTAAAATTAGTTTAACAGAGTACTGTAAAATACTTTATTCATTTTCACTATTTTCGCTGAAGGAACGATTCAGTGAAAACAAAATCCAGTGAATATACCTTTTTTTCTCTATATTTTACATTAAACTTGACAAAAATCAGCTAAAAATAAATTCCATGCAAAACACTTTTCAGGAAAAATTAATTCTAGTTAAATAAAGTATTTTACAGTAATATGACCTGACCTGTTCACCCCACTTGCATCAAAGTAAACCAACACCACACACAGGTATTGTACTTGTTTATAGTTATTTACACTATGCATAGCCCGAAAGCAGTATAGCTTGTTTCCTTGCTACATGACAATTCATGCAAAACAATATACAACAATGGAAAAACTTGTATACTGGATATGAACACAAAACAAGTAGATCCAGGTATTAAAGTTTATCAGCAAGAAGCAAATTTTAAACTGCATCATGGTCCAATAGAGTTTTTCACCGAAATTAGTAACTATATCTTGGATCCCTTAAGTTAAGGTAACTGTTGAGTTAACAAATGCAAATTTTGACATCAAACTTCCATGAAATACATGTACAAACCATACTACAATGTTTGTCATGATTGGAACCAATAAGACGACATTTACCAATTATCACAAGAGACAAACGTAACAATTTAAGAAAAGACAGCATATAAATATATATACACAAGTATAACCTTAAAATAAAAAAATAAAAACATTTCACAAAAATCATAGGGAAGTAGACTATGGTGCATTCTCTGTATTTTCAATTAGTTATGGTCTTACATGTATCAAAGAACTTGGAATGTAATTTCTGTAAACTGCAAACTGACTGAGTTAGATCTTTTATATCAGTTACAGTGCAAAGATGCTGACCTGCAAGTGTAGAGATGCAGACTTCCTGTGTATGGTATTTGACTAAGACAAATAAGGTTCTACACAGAATAGTCAGCAGAATGAATCGACCCCCAGTCAATTCTCTGACCTGTAAACCTATGTGACATGTTTTACTAAGAATGGGATCAGCTACAACGATTCCACAGTTGGAGCTTAATCGTTGTTTTTTTTTTTTAAAGATTGCAATATAATAGAATTCCAAACAAATTTGGTCATGTATTCCCTGAAACCACCTGTCACGTTGATATCCACATAATATGTATATATCCTTGTTACAAGGAACAGGACACGATGCATACTAAGTCTCCTACCATAATTGGTAACATTCATTCTACCATTATACTTCGCATACATCGACAGAAACCAATTATGCTTTCTCCCTTATTAACTCCATTTTACTAACAATTATAAGGAAGTTAACACATACGTGCTAATGTAATTATCCATGTCTGTCAAGCAGAACAATGATTGACTGAGTGGGTGTAAAATAAACAAGAAATTGAGTGGTACACAGACATTGTGATCTGACAAAAGTTTTGAAACTAAAATACAATTACCTTTTATTCTGTGCTGTTATTATTATTTTAACATTCAGTAACTGGATAACATCAGGTGCATATACTATACTAGGGATTGCATACATGTATGACAAAAACTTGATAAAGATAGAGTAGAATATTCACTATTTTCAGATTTGTTGTCTTATTTAGCAAGTAAGCAACACAAATATATGTGTTCATCATAGTAGCACTCACAACATTACTGCAAGCAAGTCTTATTTCAGTTAAGAGTAAAACCTGTCAAAACTGAACACCAGTACAGCGATGCCTAGCTAAACTAAACACCAGTACAGTGATACCTGTTTAAACTGATCACCAATACAGTGATATATGTCTAAACTGAATACCAATACAGTAATAAATGTCTAAACTGAATACCAATACAGTGATACCTGTCTAAACTGAACACCAGTACAGTGATATCTGTCTAGACTGAACACCAATACAGTGATATCTGTCTAAACTTAATACCAATACAGTGATATCTTTCTAAACTGAACACCAGTAGTGATACCTGTCTAAACTGAACACCAGTACAGTGATATCTGTCTAGACTGAACACCAATACAGTGATACCTGTCTAAACTGAACACCAGTACAGTGATATCTGTCTAGACTGAATATCAGTACAGTGATATCTGTCTAAACTGAACACCAATACAGTGATATCTGTCTAAACTTAATACCAATACAGTGATATCTGTCTAAACTGAACACCAGTACAGTGATATCTGTCTAGACTGAACACCAATACAGTGATACCTGTCTAAACTGAACACCAGTACAGTGATATCTGTCTAGACTGAATACCAGTACAGTGATATCTGTCTAAACTGAATACCAATACAGTGATACCTGTCTAAACTGAACACCAGTACAGTGATATCTGTCTAGACTGAACACCAATACAGTGATATCTGTCTAAACTGAATACCAATACAGTGATATCTGTCTAAACTGAACACCAGTACAGTGATATCTGTCTAAACTGAACACCAGTACAGTGATATCTGTCTAGACTGAACACCAATACAGTGATATCTGTCTAAACTGAACACCAATACAGTGATACCTGTCTACACTGAACACCAATACAGCGATACATGTCTACACTGAACACCAGTACAGTGATACCTGTCTACACTGAACACCAGTACAGCACAATACCTGTATGAACATCAGTACAGCGATACCTGTCTGAACACCAATACAGTGATATCTGTCTAAACTGAATACCAATACAGTGATATCTGTCTAAACTGAATACCAATACAGTGATATCTGTCTAAACTGAATACCAATACAGTGATACCTGTCTAAACTGAATACCAATACAGTGACACCTGTCTAAACTGAACACCAGTACAGTGATATCTGTCTAAACTGAATACCAATACAGTGATATCTGTCTAAACTGAACACCAGTACAGTGATACCTGTCTAAACGGAACACCAGTACAGTGATACCTGTCTAAACTGAACACCAGTACAGTGATATCTGTCTAGACTGAACACCAATACAGTGATATCTGTCTAAACTGAATACCAATACAGTGATATCTGTCTAAACTGAATACCAATACAGTGATATCTGTCTAAACTGAATACCAATACAGTGATACCTGTCTAAACTGAACACCAGTACAGTGATATCTGTCTAAACTGAATACCAATACAGTGATATCTGTCTAAACTGAACACCAGTACAGTGATACCTGTCTAAACGGAACACCAGTACAGTGATACCTGTCTAAACTGAACACCAGTACAGTGATATCTGTCTAGACTGAACACCAATACAGTGATACCTGTCTAAACTGAACACCAATACAGTGATACCTGTTTAAACTGATCACCAACACAGTGATACCTGTCTAAACTCAATACCAATACAGTGATACCTGTTTAAACTGAACACCAATACAGTGATATATGTCTAAACTGAATACCAATACAGTGATACCTGTTTAAACTGATCACCAATACAGTGATACCTGTTTAAACTGATTACCAATACAGTGATACCTGTTTAAACTGATCACCAATACAGTGATATATGTCTAAACTGAACACCAATACAGTGATATATGTCTAAACTGAATACCAATACAGTGATACCTGTTTAAACTGATCACCAATACAGTGATACCTGTTTAAACTGATCACCAGTACAGTGATACCTGTCTAAACTGAATACCAATACAGTGATACCTGTCTGAACATCAGTACAGCGATATCTGTCTATACTGATCACCAATACAGTGATACCTGTTTAAACTGATCACCAATACAGTGATACCTGTTTAAACTGATCACCAATATAGTGATACCTGTCTAAACTGAATACCAATACAGTGATACCTGTCTAAACTGAATACCAATACAGTGATACCTGTCGAAACTGAATACCAATACAGTGATACCTGTCTAAACTAAACACCAATACAGTGATACCTGTCTAAACTGAACACCAGTACAGTGATATATGTCTAAACTGAACACCAATAGTTATATATGTCTAAACTGAATACCAATACAGTGATACCTATCTACACTGAATACCAGTACAGTGATATATGTCTAAACTGAACACCAGTACAGTGATACCTGTCTAAATTGATCACCAGTACAGTGATATCTGTCTAGACTGAACACCAATACAGTGATACCTGTCTACACTGAACACCAATACAGCGATACATGTCTACACTGAACACCAGTACAGTGATACCTGTCTACACTGAACACCAGTACAGCACAATACCTGTCTGAACATCAGTACAGCGATACCTGTCTGAACACCAGTACAGTGATACCTGTCTAAACTAAACACCAGTACAGTGATACCTGTCTAAACTAAACACCAATACAGTGATACCTGTCTAAACTGAACACCAAAACAGTGATACCTGTCTAAACTGAACACCAGTACAGCAATACCTGTCTAAACTGAACACTGACAAAACTGAAATAATTTGTTCACAGACATAGTGAGCATGTTATGGGAAACACATGAATGGAAATTATATTCAGATTAGACAAGTTTTTAGATTAGTTAGTTTAGATTTAGATTAGTTTAGACAAGCTGTGATTTTTTTGTAGCAGTAGTCTACAAATTAAGGGTACAAATTAAGTCTACAAATAAAGGGGTTAATTATTCACTGGGTTTTAATTTTGCTTATTTTGCTGTCTGCAAAATGCGGTAAATTAAAACCCAGTGAATAAGTAAAATTTAGCATAGAACACAATATCTAAATGATAAAACAGTGAATTTAAAAACCCAGTGAAAATTAGTCATTTTACAGTATATCAATAAGAAAAACTGAAGGAAAAATAATCACACAATGCATTAAATCTAATACAACCAGACAGCAACAGAAAAATACTCGAAACTGTCAACTGAAATATTTACAGTAAAAGTTTTTTTTTACTATTTCAAACAATTTTTTGAGCTGCAGTTCGTGTACTTACCTTTTGAAGTCTGTGCTTCTTCCTACGCAGACTATTTTTCATGAACTGGGCCAACATCTTGCAAAGCAACTCTTTACATGTATCTAGTTAATACGGTCACCGAAGTACCTGACAATCAGCATGTGTTTTATAAACATATTAAGATATGCCAAGTGCCCCAGACATCCCACTTGATGGTATCGTTTTATGTTGCATTTCCTAAAATCTATGAAAATGCATCAACTGGAGATTCTTTCTTTTTAGAACCAAATTAATTTCAACACGATGACATAAGTGTGAAGAGATCGCCAAGTCATAGAAACAAACTACAGAAATCCAATCAGTAAAATTTTACGCTGACTATAATGTTAATTAATTCACTATGAATTCTCCGTAACCAGAAAAGAAACAATGCAGGAAAACCACAATTTTGCACCCCACAGCGTCAGCAGTACCGGCTAGAGACGACAGTTATACAGCTATAAATCTCTCTCAAATACCAGCAGCATATCTGTTAAGTTAGAGGTCACTGGTCATGTTTGACAGCACTGATACACACAACATATAAAAAAGCAGCAGCCAATGTAAGACAAGGGGTCTACTAGAAAACACACGACTATATATTAAACAGTTTACTTGAAAGGTAAAGGAGAGGATGGAGGGAGGTACAAGAAACGCTGATGCTTCTTTTATCAAAACATTTTAGTTTGTTAAGGTTCTCACAGTTTGACAAACAACAGTGTGAGAATTGTAACTTTGCTTTATTTTCACTTAACATCCCAAGAAAAACATGACTCTGTTATTGTTTTGGTTGAGTAATAATAATGAAAGCCAAATTCTAGTGAACCTAAATAACACTGTAAACACCATCACCTTGCTAGCTTTGTAAATGTTCTGCCAACAATTATAAAATGTTTTAAATTCCATAAACAGCTTTCCCATAACCATGAGTGAGACAAACCATTCAAATCTCAAATCATTTGAAAACTGGTGGGTGAATAAAAGGATTTAAAAAAAAAAAGAGCTCATTAGTAAAGACCAAAAAAAAACAAAAAAAACAAATTGCATTATGACAGCATTGTTATTAGATGGACATTATTTAAAATGCTGATAGATGGCGCTATAACTATTTACATTTACAGGACTTACAAACAAATTTATTTTTGGTTGCTATTTTCATTTTTTTTTTCAGGTTTGCCAATAATCTGACATGCTGACATCTGAACCTTCACTGTTTGCTAATAAATTTGCAATTCAATATAGCAACATAGTTGCCACATGTTTATACTACAGAGTGGATGTAATGATAACATACTATTATTCTGTCCATTCTAACATTCCATGCATTGCTGTACAAACCTAAATATTGTCATCTATTGCCCAGGCCATTCATCAGCTGTAAGCAGCTTTCTAGTAGAGTCAATGCAAAGCTACTCTAGACTTGTGTTGTAATCTATTGCCCAGTTCATTCATCAGCTGTAAGCAGCTTCCTAGTAGAGTCAATGCAAAGCTACTCTAGACTTGTGTTGTAATCTATTGCCCAGTCCATTCATCAGCTGTAAGCAGCTTTCTAGTAGAGTCAATGCAAAGCTACTCTAGACTTGTGTTGTAATCTATTGCCCAGTCCATTCATCAGCTGTAAGCAGCTTCCTAGTAGAGTCAGTGCAAAGCTACTCTAGACTTGTGTTGTAATCTATTGCCCAGTCCATTCATCAGCTGTAAGCAGCTTCCTAGTAGAGTCACTGCAAAGCTACTCTAGACTTGTGTTGTAATATATTGCCCAGTCCATTCATCAGCTGTAAGCAGCTTTCTAGTAGAGTCAATGCAAAGCTACTTTAGACTTGTGTTGTAATCTATTGCCCAGTCCATTCATCAGCTGTAAGCAGCTTTCTAGTAGAGTCAATGCAAAGCTACTCTAGACTTGTGTTGTAATCTATTGCCCAGTCCATTCATCAGCTGTAAGCAGCTTCCTAGTAGAGTCAGTGCAAAGCTACTCTAGACTTGTGTCGTAATCTATTGCCCAGTCCATTCATCAGCTGTAAGCAGCTTCCTAGTAGAGTCAATGCAAAGCTACTCTAGACTTGTGTTGTAATCTATTGCCCAGTCCATTCATCAGCTGTAAGCAGCTTCCTAGTAGAGTCAATGCAAAGCTACTCTAGACTTGTGTTGTAATCTATTGCCCAGTCCATTCATCAGCTGTAAGCAGCTTTCTAGTAGAGTCAATGCAAAGCTACTCTAGACTTGTGTTGTAATCTATTGCCCAGTCCATTCATCAGCTGTAAGCAGCTTTCTAGTAGAGTCAATGCAAAGCTACTCTAGACTTGTGTTGTAATATATTGCCCAGTCCATTCATCAGCTGTAAGCAGCTTTCTAGTAGAGTCAATGCAAAGCTACTCTAGACTTGTGTTGTAATCTATTGCCCAGTCCATTCATCAGCTGTAAGCAGCTTTATAGTAGAGTCAATGCAAAGCTACTCTAGACTTGTGTTGTAATCTATTGCCCAGTCCATTCATCAGCTGTAAGCAGCTTCCTAGTAGAGTCAATGCAAAGCTACTCTAGACTTGTGTTGTAATCTATTGCCCAGTCCATTCATCAGCTGTAAGCAGCTTTCTAGTAGAGTCAATGCAAAGCTACTCTAGACTTGTGTTGTAATCTATTGCCCAGTCCATTCATCAGCTGTAAGCAGCTTTCTAGTAGAGTCAATGCAAAACTACTCTAGACTTGTGTTGTAATCTATTGCCCAGTCCATTCATCAGTTGTAAGCAGCTTTCTAGTAGAGTCAATGCAAAGCTACTCTAGACTTGTGTTGTAATCTATTGCCCAGTTCATTCATCAGCTGTAAGCAGCTTCCTAGTAGAGTCAATGCAAAGCTACTCTAGACTTGTGTTGTAATCTATTGCCCAGTCCATTCATCAGCTGTAAGCAGCTTTCTAGTAGAGTCAATGCAAAGCTACTCTAGACTTGTGTTGTAATCTATTGCCCAGTCCATTCATCAGCTGTAAGCAGCTTCCTAGTAGAGTCAGTGCAAAGCTACTCTAGACTTGTGTTGTAATCTATTGCCCAGTCCATTCATCAGCTGTAAGCAGCTTCCTAGTAGAGTCACTGCAAAGCTACTCTAGACTTGTGTTGTAATATATTGCCCAGTCCATTCATCAGCTGTAAGCAGCTTTCTAGTAGAGTCAATGCAAAGCTACTCTAGACTTGTATTGTAATCTATTGCCCAGTCCATTCATCAGCTGTAAGCAGCTTCCTAGTAGAGTCAATGCAAAGCTACTCTAGACTTGTGTTGTAATCTATTGCCCAGTCCATTCATCAGCTGTAAGCAGCTTTCTAGTAGAGTCAATGCAAAGCTACTCTAGACTTGTGTTGTAATCTATTGCCCAGTCCATTCATCAGCTGTAAGCAGCTTTCTAGTAGAGTCAATGCAAAGCTTCTCTAGACTTGTGTTGTAATCTATTGCCCAGTCCATTCATCAGCTGTAAGCAGCTTTCTAGTAGAGTCAATGCAAAGCTACTCTAGACTTGTGTTGTAATCTATTGCCCAGTCCATTCATCAGCTGTAAGCAGCTTCCTAGTAGAGTCAATGCAAAGCTACTCTAGACTTGTGTTGTGTTGTAATCTATTGCCCAGTCCATTCATCAGCTGTAAGCAGCTTCCTAGTAGAGTTAATGCAAAGCTACTCTAGACTTGTGTTGTAATCTATTGCCCAGTCCATTCATCAGCTGTAAGCAGCTTTCTAGTAGAGTCAATGCAAAGCTACTCTAGACTTGTGTTGTAATATATTGCCCAGTCCATTCATCAGCTGTAAGCAGTTTCCTAGTAGAATCAATGCAAAGCTACTCTAGACTTGTGTTGTAATCTATTGCCCAGTCCATTCATCAGCTGTAAGCAGCTTCCTAGTAGAGTCAATGCAAAGCTCTAGACTTGTGTTGTAATCTATTGCCCAGTCTATTCATCAGCTGTAAGCAGCTTCCTAGTAGAGTCAATGCAAAGCTACTCTAGACTTGTGATGTAATCTATTGCCCAGTCCATTCATCAGCTGTAAGCAGCTTCCTAGTAGAGTCAGTGCAAAGCTACTCTAGACTTGTGTTGTAATCTATTGCCCAGTCCATTCATCAGCTGTAAGCAGCTTCCTAGTAGAGTCAATGCAAAGCTCTAGACTTGTGTTGTAATCTATTGCCCAGTCCATTCATCAGCTGTAAGCAGCTTCCTAGTAGAGTCAATGCAAAGCTACTCTAGACTTGTGTTGTAATCTATTGCCCAGTCCATTCAGCTGTAAGCAGCTTCCTAGTAGAGTCAGTGCAAAGCTACTCTAGACTTGTGTTGTAATCTATTGCCCAGTCCATTCATCAGCTGTAAGCAGCTTCCTAGTAGAGTCAATGCAAAGCTACTCTAGACTTGTGTTGTAATATATTGCCCAGGCCATTCATCAGCTGTAAGCAGCTTTCTAGTAGAGTCAATGCAAAGCTACTCTAGACTTGTGTTGTAATCTATTGCCCAGTCCATTCATCAGCTGTAAGCAGCTTCCTAGTAGAGTCAGTGCAAAGCTACTCTAGACTTGTGTTGTAATCTATTGCCCAGTCCATTCATCAGCTGTAAGCACCTTCCTAGTAGAGTCAATGCAAAGCTACTCTAGACTTGTGTTGTAATCTATTGCCCAGTCCATTCATCAGCTGTAAGCAGCTTCCTAGTAGTCAATGCAAAGCTACTCTAGACTTGTGTTGTAATCTATTGCCCAGTCCATTCATCAGCTGTAAGCAGCTTCCTAGTAGAGTCAATGCAAATCAATTGCCCAGTCCATTCATCAGCTGTAAGCAGCTTTCTAGTAGAGTCAATGCAAAACTACTCTAGACTTGTGTTGTAATCTATTGCCCAGTCCATTCATCAGCTGTAAGCAGCTTCCTAGTAGAGTCAATGCAAAGCTACTCTAGACTTGTGTTGTAATATATTGCCCAGTCCATTCATCAGCTGTAAGCAGCTTCCTAGTAGATTCAATGTAAAGCTACTCTAGACTTGTGTTGTAATCTATTGCCCAGTCCATTCATCAGCTGTAAACAGCTTCCTAGTAGAGTCAGTGCAAAGCTACTCTAGACTTGTGTTGTAATATATTGCCCAGTCCATTCATCAGCTGTAAGCAGCTTCCTAGTAGAGTCAATGCAAAGCTACTCTAGACTTGTGTTGTAATATATTGCCCAGGCCATTCATCAGCTGTAAGCAGCTTTCTAGTAGAGTCAATGCAAAACTACTCTAGACTTGTGTTGTAATCTATTGCCCAGTCCATTCATCAGCTGTAAGCAGCTTCCTAGTAGAGTCAGTGCAAAGCTACTCTAGACTTGTGTTGTAATATATTGCCCAGTCCATTCATCAGCTGTAAGCAGCTTCCTAGTAGAGTCAGTGCAAAGCTACTCTAGACTTGTGTTGTAATATATTGCCCAGTCCATTCATCAGCTGTAAGCAGCTTTCTAGTAGAGTCAATGCAAAACTACTCTAGACTTGTGTTGTAATCTATTGCCCAGTCCATTCATCAGCTGTAAGCAGCTTCCTAGTAGAGTCAATGCAAAGCTACTCTAGACTTGTGTTGTAATCTATTGCCCAGTCAATTCATCAGCTATAAGCAGCTTCCTAGTAGAGTCAATGCAAAGCTACTCTAGACTTGTGTTGTAATCTATTGCCCAGTCCATTCATCAGCTGTAAGCAGCTTCCTAGTAGAGTCAGTGCAAAGCTACTCTAGACTTGTGTTGTAATCTATTGCCCAGTCCATTCATCAGCTGTAAGCAGCTTCCTAGTAGAGTCAATGCAAAGCTACTCTAGACTTGTGTTGTAATATATTGCCCAGTCCATTCATCAGCTGTAAGCAGCTTTCTAGTAGAGTCAATGCAAAGCTACTCTAGACTTGTGTTGTAATCTATTGCCCAGTCCATTCATCAGCTGTAAGCAGCTTTCTAGTAGAGTCAATGCAAAGCTACTCTAGACTTGTGTTGTAATCTATTGCCCAGTCCATTCATCAGCTGTAAGCAGCTTCCTAGTAGAGTCAATGCAAAGCTACTCTAGACTTGTGTTGTAATATATTGCCCAGGCCATTCATCAGCTGTAAGCAGCTTTCTAGTAGAGTCAATGCAAAACTACTCTAGACTTGTGTTGTAATCTATTGCCCAGTCCATTCATCAGCTGTAAGCAGCTTCCTAGTAGAGTCAGTGCAAAGCTACTCTAGACTTGTGTTGTAATATATTGCCCAGTCCATTCATCAGCTGTAAGCAGCTTCCTAGTAGAGTCAATGCAAAGCTACTCTAGACTTGTGTTGTAATCTATTGCCCAGTCCATTCATCAGCTGTAAGCAGCTTCCTAGTAGAGTCAATGCAAAGCTACTCTAGACTTGTGTTGTAATCTATTGCCCAGTCCATTCATCAGCTATAAGCAGCTTCCTAGTAGAGTCAGTGCAAAGCTATTCTAGACTTGTGTTGTAATCTATTGCCCAGTCCATTCATCAGCTGTAAGCAGCTTCCTAGTAGAGTCAGTGCAAAGCTACTCTAGACTTGTGTTGTAATCTATTGCCCAGTCCATTCATCAGCTGTAAGCACCTTCCTAGTAGAGTCAATGCAAAGCTACTCTAGACTTGTGTTGTAATCTATTGCCCAGTCCATTCATCAGCTGTAAGCAGCTTCCTAGTAGTCAATGCAAAGCTACTCTAGACTTGTGTTGTAATCTATTGCCCAGTCCATTCATCAGCTGTAAGCAGCTTCCTAGTAGAGTCAATGCAAATCAATTGCCCAGTCCATTCATCAGCTGTAAGCAGCTTTCTAGTAGAGTCAATGCAAAACTACTCTAGACTTGTGTTGTAATCTATTGCCCAGTCCATTCATCAGCTGTAAGCAGCTTCCTAGTAGAGTCAATGCAAAGCTACTCTAGACTTGTGTTGTAATATATTGCCCAGTCCATTCATCAGCTGTAAGCAGCTTCCTAGTAGAGTCAATGTAAAGCTACTCTAGACTTGTGTTGTAATCTATTGCCCAGTCCATTCATCAGCTGTAAACAGCTTCCTAGTAGAGTCAGTGCAAAGCTACTCTAGACTTGTGTTGTAATATATTGCCCAGTCCATTCATCAGCTGTAAGCAGCTTCCTAGTAGAGTCAATGCAAAGCTACTCTAGACTTGTGTTGTAATATATTGCCCAGGCCATTCATCAGCTGTAAGCAGCTTTCTAGTAGAGTCAATGCAAAACTACTCTAGACTTGTGTTGTAATCTATTGCCCAGTCCATTCATCAGCTGTAAGCAGCTTCCTAGTAGAGTCAGTGCAAAGCTACTCTAGACTTGTGTTGTAATATATTGCCCAGTCCATTCATCAGCTGTAAGCAGCTTCCTAGTAGAGTCAATGCAAAGCTACTCTAGACTTGTGTTGTAATATATTGCCCAGGCCATTCATCAGCTGTAAGCAGCTTTCTAGTAGAGTCAATGCAAAACTACTCTAGACTTGTGTTGTAATCTATTGCCCAGTCCATTCATCAGCTGTAAGCAGCTTCCTAGTAGAGTCAATGCAAAGCTACTCTAGACTTGTGTTGTGTTGTAATCTATTGCCCAGTTCATTCATCAGCTGTAAGCAGTTTCCTAGTAGAGTCAATGCAAAGCTACTCTAGACTTGTGTCGTAATCTATTGCCCAGTCCATTCATCAGCTGTAAGCAGCTTTCTAGTAGAGTCAATGCAAAGCTACTCTAGACTTGTGTTGTAATATATTGCCCAGGCCATTCATCAGCTGTAAGCAGCTTTCTAGTAGAGTCAATGCAAAGCTACTCTAGACTTGTGTTGTAATATATTGCCCAGTCCATTCATCAGCTGTAAGCAGCTTCCTAGTAGAGTCAATGCAAAGCTACTCTAGACTTGTGTTGTAATATATTGCCCAGGCCATTCATCAGCTGTAAGCAGCTTTCTAGTAGAGTCAATGCAAAGCTACTCTAGACTTGTGTTGTAATCTATTGCCCAGTCCATTCATCAGCTGTAAGCAGCTTCCTAGTAGAGTCAATGCAAAGCTACTCTAGACTTTTGTTGTGTTGTAATCTATTGCCCAGTCCATTCATCAGCTGTAAGCAGTTTCCTAGTAGAGTCAATGCAATGCTACTCTAGACTTGTGTTGTAATCTATTGCCCAGTCCATTCATCAGCTGTAAGCAGCTTCCTAGTAGAGTCAATGCAAAGCTACTCTAGACTTGTGTTGTAATCTATTGCCCAGTCCATTCATCAGCTGTAAGCAGCTTCCTAGTAGAGTCAATGCAAAGCTACTCTAGACTTGTGTTGTAATCTATTGCCCAGTCCATTCATCAGCTGTAAGCAGCTTCCTAGTAGAGTCAATGCAAAGCTACTCTAGACTTGTGTTGTAATCTATTGCCCAGTCCATTCATCAGCTATAAGCAGCTTCCTAGTAGAGTCAATGCAAAGCTACTCTAGACTTGTGTTGTAATCTATTGCCCAGTCCATTCATCAGCTGTAAGCAGCTTCCTAGTAGAGTCAGTGCAAAGCTACTCTAGACTTGTGTTGTAATCTATTGCCCAGTCCATTCATCAGCTGTAAGCAGCTTCCTAGTAGAGTCAATGCAAAGCTACTCTAGACTTGTGTTGTAATATATTGCCCAGTCCATTCATCAGCTGTAAGCAGCTTTCTAGTAGAGTCAATGCAAAGCTACTCTAGACTTGTGTTGTAATCTATTGCCCAGTCCATTCATCAGCTGTAAGCAGCTTTCTAGTAGAGTCAATGCAAAGCTACTCTAGACTTGTGTTGTAATCTATTGCCCAGTCCATTCATCAGCTGTAAGCAGCTTCCTAGTAGAGTCAATGCAAAGCTACTCTAGACTTGTGTTGTAATATATTGCCCAGGCCATTCATCAGCTGTAAGCAGCTTCCTAGTAGAGTCAATGCAAAGCTACTCTAGACTTGTGTTGTAATCTATTGCCCAGTCCATTCATCAGCTGTAAGCAGCTTTCTAGTAGAGTCAATGCAAAACTACTCTAGACTTGTGTTGTAATCTATTGCCCAGTCCATTCATCAGCTGTAAGCAGCTTCCTAGTAGAGTCAGTGCAAAGCTACTCTAGACTTGTGTTGTAATATATTGCCCAGTCCATTCATCAGCTGTAAGCAGCTTCCTAGTAGAGTCAATGCAAAGCTACTCTAGACTTGTGTTGTAATCTATTGCCCAGTCCATTCATCAGCTGTAAGCAGCTTCCTAGTAGAGTCAATGCAAAGCTACTCTAGACTTGTGTTGTAATCTATTGCCCAGTCCATTCATCAGCTATAAGCAGCTTCCTAGTAGAGTCAATGCAAAGCTACTCTAGACTTGTGTTGTAATCTATTGCCCAGTCCATTCATCAGCTGTAAGCAGCTTCCTAGTAGAGTCAGTGCAAAGCTACTCTAGACTTGTGTTGTAATCTATTGCCCAGTCCATTCATCAGCTGTAAGCAGCTTCCTAGTAGAGTCAATGCAAAGCTACTCTAGACTTGTGTTGTAATATATTGCCCAGTCCATTCATCAGCTGTAAGCAGCTTTCTAGTAGAGTCAATGCAAAGCTACTCTAGACTTGTGTTGTAATCTATTGCCCAGTCCATTCATCAGCTGTAAGCAGCTTTCTAGTAGAGTCAATGCAAAGCTACTCTAGACTTGTGTTGTAATCTATTGCCCAGTCCATTCATCAGCTGTAAGCAGCTTCCTAGTAGAGTCAATGCAAAGCTACTCTAGACTTGTGTTGTAATATATTGCCCAGGCCATTCATCAGCTGTAAGCAGCTTCCTAGTAGAGTCAATGCAAAGCTACTCTAGACTTGTGTTGTAATCTATTGCCCAGTCCATTCATCAGCTGTAAGCAGCTTTCTAGTAGAGTCAATGCAAAACTACTCTAGACTTGTGTTGTAATCTATTGCCCAGTCCATTCATCAGCTGTAAGCAGCTTCCTAGTAGAGTCAGTGCAAAGCTACTCTAGACTTGTGTTGTAATATATTGCCCAGTCCATTCATCAGCTGTAAGCAGCTTCCTAGTAGAGTCAATGCAAAGCTACTCTAGACTTGTGTTGTAATCTATTGCCCAGTCCATTCATCAGCTGTAAGCAGCTTCCTAGTAGAGTCAATGCAAAGCTACTCTAGACTTGTGTTGTAATCTATTGCCCAGTCCATTCATCAGCTGTAAGCAGCTTCCTAGTAGAGTCAGTGCAAAGCTACTCTAGACTTGTGTTGTAATCTATTGCCCAGTTCATTCATCAGCTGTAAGCAGCTTCCTAGTAGAGTCAATGCAAAGCTACTCTAGACTTGTGTTGTAATCTATTGCCCAGTCCATTCATCAGCTGTAAGCAGCTTCCTAGTAGAGTCAATGCAAAGCTACTCTAGACTTGTGTTGTAATCTATTGCCCAGTTCATTCATCAGCTGTAAGCAGCTTCCTAGTAGAGTCAATGCAAAGCTACTCTAGACTTGTGCATGGCTACCCACCACTAACATCTACCAATGAAAAGCTGGTATGTTTGCCAATGTATCAAATTGTGTCTTGTATGTGTGCCTTGACTCAAATGTAGACTTGCAAGATCCAACAAGAAGCAGACGTTAACTGAAAATTCTGTAAAAGTGTTCACCATTACAAATTATGGGGTGGGATGGTAGTACTAAATGTGCAAATGTCTAAAAATAATGTATTTGCTCCATTAGTAGCGTATGCGCTCACAAATGCAAGTTTGGGTTTATATTCGTTTTACTGAAGATGCGCTTCAAATAGAGTAAATACGGTACATGTTTATTTGGTACTTTAATTAAATAAAAATGTGATCTCCCAGAGAATAAATGACATTGGTAGTAGACATCTTTTGACCCAGACAAACTGTCCCAATACAAGACAGACACTTGCAGGCTGCACAAAAGATTTCATTTGCTTTCAGGAACAAGGCAAATAATTGAAGCATGTACAGACAAAGTCATTGCCATGGTGAGAACACTTATATATGGTGGGTATGTTTTTTTGATGGGAAAAATAACAACACGCTTACTACTTTTTCCAATATGGAGAAATAATAAATGGTAAACAAAAATTAGTTTTTGGATACTGTTTAGATGATAATTTTGAAAAGCAACAGCGTACAGTATAACCAAATATTGATCCTCTCAGGGACTTGAATTTGTCACCACCAGTTCCATCTTTTCATCACAAAATAGTCCCGTTTATAGTATGCACTTTCAGAAGTCGAATTTTTTTAGTAGAAACTGAAAATTTACTCAAATTTTGTCTGTTGACTTAAATATTAGTGTTCATTTCCAGAAATATTGAAGAATATAAGAAGAAAGTGCAGAAAATTTGGGTGAGAAAGTTTGGTGGTGAAAAGATATAGTCTCTGCGACTCCCTTTCTACAAAACACCCCAATGAAATTTTCACTGCAACGAAAAGTTTGCCTGGCTCTTGAAATTTATAAAATTATGTCACTTGTGAGTTATCAAGTTCAAGTTTTGTATGACAAACTTTCTTAGACATACAATATTGTCAACCATATTTTTTTCTGTAGATCCCTGCAGGATTTTTTTTCTGTGCGAATTTTTTTTCGATTCTGTCAAGAGTAATGGACTACCTTTTGCATCTTCACTGGTGTATGAATATCTCAACCTATTGAAGAGAACATTTTATGTTACAAGAACTACTTGATCATCAGGATTTGATTCCTTGTCGTCTTTTCTACTGCAGGTGGAGAGCACTGTTACAGTAGTGAAAGTTAGTTGTGCTGAAGGAAGGCAATGTTCGGACTGACTGTGGCTTGTCTTTTAAGGTTTTTATCCACAGGGTAAACTTTGAACTGCTAGAAATATATGTACATTTCTTGATGAGCAAAGATAAAGATACATAGCATTTGTACATCTCATCTCTATAAGGGCACATGTAATACATTCAGATTATTTTAGCTGACTTCATAGGTGTAGAAACATTAAAATGTTTGGTTTAATAGTACATGAAAAGCAGATACCAGTACTCACTAAAATTAGAGACTTGAAGATATCATGAAATAAACAAATTTGAGAGGTCCCCCGAAATGTACACCAACAAATCAGATACATGTATCAAGGAATCAAGTAACAGTTCCACTCTGCAATCTTTGATAACAACACAATTAAAAACCTAAGAACATATCACGTTTGTATTACAGGATGCTAGGAATACATAATAATAATAATAAAGATAATTTATTGCATCCTTAGAAATACAGTGTTTCCATCAGTTTATAGCAACAAAAGTAAGATATTAAAAAACAAAATAACAAAATAACTATAGCAAATAATAAATGATAGATTTTAGTGTTTTTGTTAAGTATCTTTCTCGTTTCTCATTAAGAACGAGCTGTGTATAAATTCTCCAACAAGTTTGATTACATATGTGTTAGAATTTGTCATTAAGTATGTAAATTTCTGTTGGTCAGTTTTTGTTTCATCAGGAAACTGTATATTTGAGAATATATCCATTCGCAGTGTGTGATATTTTGGGCATTTGATGAGGAGATGCATTTCATCTTCTATGTCTGCTAAAGTACATTGTTTACAAATCCTGTTTTCCAAAGAAATTTTAGGTTGGGTATGTCTACCCTTTTCTATTGCTAGGCTGTGATTACTTGTTCGGAATCTAGAGACAGAAATTCTATGTTTTAGATTCAGTATAATTAAGTAACTTTCAAAGTTGTAGTTTGTTTTGAATTGAGTATATGTTCTCAACTTAGGTTTATCCATAATTGTCTCCTTCCAGAATTCAATATATACATGTGATCATGGTTACCAGAGAAACACTCAGCTAACACGCCCTCATCAATTGATGATACCCTACTAGAAAATATAATTTATTCACGAAACAAAACAGTTTGCCATCATAGACCACCATGTTTAATATTCTGTCTGTTCATTGCATAAAAATTGTTGTACAACTACCAAACAGGGACACCGTTCACCCCGCCCATTACCGACTACCGCATACACTTGATGCAATCCAATTAAAGGGTAATTATTCTGCTGAACGTCAAAATCAAAATAAGTTCTGAATTCATTGTTTGTTTTCACAAAATATGACAACCACCCTTCTAAACAGTTAACTTCACGAGCAAGGAACTGTATGTAAAATTAAGTTACTGTAGAATACTTTATTTTCGCTATTTTCGCTGAAGGGATGATTCCGTGAAAATAAAATCCAGCGAATATACTTTTTTTCCTATATTTCACATTAAACTCATCAAAAATCAGTGAAAATAAATTCCAAGCAAAACGCCCAAAAAGCCTTTTCAGCGAAAATTGAATCCAGCGAAAATAAAGTATTCCACAGTACTGTTTTTCAGCAACTTTCCGCTGTATTAAAGCACAATCGATTAGAGTTCACACAAAGAACGAACATGATATTTCAGCTTATCGCAAAACCTTTTAGCATTATCTGAAGCATGGCTGAAAAACATCAATAAAACGCTAAAAATAACACCACAGTCTACACTAATAACCAAAACACAGACGCAGTTGACTGAAAACTGACAGCCAAGTAAATGAAGCAGCAAAAAGTAAGCAACGCCCAAAAAGTACATGAATGCTGTTTGATTGGCAGAGAGTTTAAATTAATAAACACCATCTATTGAAACGTTGTCAATGTTGAAATCAGAATCAGCGACAAGCAAGTTATTGTCAAGAAATGCAGAATAACTTTTACACAACACTACATTTTATTTTGTGATATGAAGGAATAAATTCTGCCTATCGTAAAACATGGCCTGTTTTTGTTATATTTTTATATAAATTACTTTAATACCAAAATACCAACACACATATCAAACATTCAAATCATGCCTACCACTGCACATGTATATAGCACACATATCAAACATTCAAATGTCTACCACTGCACATGTGTATAGCACACATATCAAACATTCAAATCATGCCTACCACTGCACATGTGTATAGCACACATATCAAACATTCAAATCATGCCTACCACTGCACATGGTGTACAGCACACATATCAAACATTCAAATCATGTCTACCACTGCACATGGTGTACAGCACACATATCAAACATTCAAATCATGCCTACCACTGCACATGTGTATAGCACACATATCAAACATTCAAATCATGCCTACCACTGCACATGTGTATAGCACACATATCAAACATTCAAATCATGCCTACCACTTGCACATGTGTACAGCACACATATCAAACATTCAAATCATGCCTACCACTGCACATGTGTACAGCACACATATCAAACATTCAAATCATGCCTACCACTGCACATGGTGTACAGCACACATATCAAACATTCAAATCATGCCTACCACTGCACATGTGTACAGCACACATATCAAACATTCAAATCATGCCTACCACTGCACATGGTGTACAGCACACATATCAAACATTCAAATCAAATCAGTTGACTGAAAACTGACAGCCAAGTAAATGAAGCAGCAAAAAGTAAGCAACGCCCAAAAAGTACATGAATGCTGTTTGATTGGCAGAGAGTTTAAATTAATAAACACCATCTATTGAAACGTTGTCAATGTTGAAATCAGAATCAGCGACAAGCAAGTTATTGTCAAGAAATGCAGAATAACTTTTACACAACACTACATTTTATTTTGTGATATGAAGGAATAAATTCTGCCTATCGTAAAACATGGCCTGTTTTTGTTATATTTTTATATAAATTACTCTAATACCAAAATACCAACACACATATCAAACATTCAAATCATGCCTACCACTGCACATGTATATAGCACACATATCAAACATTCAAATGTCTACCACTGCACATGTGTATAGCACACATATCAAACATTCAAATCATGCCTACCACTGCACATGTGTATAAGCACACATATCAAACATTCAAATCATGCCTACCACTGCACATGGTGTACAGCACACAAATCAAACATTCAAATCATGCCTACCACTGCACATGTGTATAAGCACACATATCAAACATTCAAATCATGCCTACCACTGCACATGGTGTACAGCACACAAATCAAACATTCAAAGCATGCCTACCACTGCACATGTGTACAGCACACATATCAAACATTCAAATCATGTCTACCACTGCACATGGTGTACAGCACACATATCAAACATTCAAATCATGCCTACCACTGCACATGTGTATAAGCACACATATCAAACATTCAAATCATGTCTACCACTGCACATGGTGTACAGCACACATATCAAACATTCAAATCATGCCTACCACTGCACATGTGTATAAGCACACATATCAAACATTCAAATCATGCCTACCACTGCACATGTGTACAGCACACATATCAAACATTCAAATCATGCCTACCACTGCACATGTGTACAGCACACATATTAAACATTCAAATCATGCCTACCACTGCACATGGTGTACAGCACACATATCAAACATTCAAATCATGCCTACCACTGCACATGTGTATAAGCACACATATCAAACATTCAAATCATGCCTACCACTGCACATGGTGTACAGCACACATATCAAACATTCAAATCATGCCTACCACTGCACATGTGTACAGCACACAAATCAAACATTCAAATCATGCCTACCACTGCACATGGTGTACAGCACACATATCAAACATTCAAATCATGTCTACCACTGCACATGTGTATAGCACACATATCAAACATTCAAATCATGCCTACCACTGCACATGTGTGAAATAGGACAGAAACATAATTAGTAGTTAACTTTTCAAACGTCACATGCATTTTGCATGTTTTCAGCATTTTTCATGAAATTTTAAACAAAATTCCTCTATAGACTAAATGACTTACAATAAACTTAAGTCAAATGTATCAGAATTGTTTATAACTCTCAGTCATCAAAACAAGTCAACTGCTGTACAAATTATTGATTATCGCTCAACGTAAGAACCCGATCAGTAACAGTATTACAGTTTAACAACAATTTTGGTTTCAAATACCCAAGGAAAGTGTTCTAGGTGCTTTGTGTAACCAGGTATGCAAATGATTTCCTATGCAAAAACAAAGAATACAGTCAAAATGATTTCCTGATTTGTAGAATTCTGAAAAACCTGTTTTTCAACTTGTCTCTTTATTTAGTTTCAAGCCGTATTGAAGACTGCTGCCCCATATAGTAAATATCATAGAATAATCGCATTTACATGGAAATTATTATCACCTGTACGCCAGCTGACTGTGATCATGTTGAAAAAAGAAAAAAAGGTTGGTGGTATATAACGGCAAAAACCTCACCCTGCACTATACACTATATTAGGTGAATAGACTGCACTGCACAGTATAAAACTCAGGTCACATTCCATCCAAACTAAATCAAAACACTTTGGTACATGTATTAAAGCAAGCTGGCAAAATGCCCTGTTAGAGACCATATATTATACACACATACAGGCACCTAATAAATGACTTCAGATAGAATCTTTTCAACATCGAAGAAGTCAAACAGGTGCCAAACAGAGCGATGTCATGGACTCTGCCTTAACAGTGATGACTCCCACCATCTCAAGAACAAAAGAGTCCCACAGAAAGCAGCCTTACAATGTGGAAACATTCTGATTCAAAATCTGAAAAGCCTGCATTTAACAGTTTGTTACAATTCAAAGTTAAAATCTTTCGGGAGTTCTTAAACCTTACCTGTTGGGAATATCCTATGAAACAGTCATAGTTCAAACTCTACGACAAGTTTTATCTTGTACTAGTCCACAAAATGAACCTCATGGAAATTGCACATTCATAATATACTCGTCTTGTTGAAAAACATTGAAAACAACATCCATAAGTGGGCACATACCCAAGAAAAAATGGAGAGAAAGCTTAGGTACTTGCATACTAAGAAATAACGCCATGCAAAGTGGCCATTTGTCGTCTACTTCACAGCCCGTTTTATACTCGATATTAAGGGCATTTCAGAGGACATACAAGTTGTTTTTATCACCAGAATTCATTCATAGATCTCAAATTTCATGTACGGTGCAACAAACGCCAGACTTCTGCTCCCCTTTAACAACAAAACAGAAGCAGGAGACATAGGAACTAAAATATTGTCAATAAAATACATTACCATTTCAACAAACACAATTTTCCTGGGTTATCTTGGTTGAGTCGGAGTATCACTGGTATATATTATACATACTGTCCCACCTCTATCTATAAGGTCCATTCAAAGAAAAGCTATAAAGTTCATTATGCATTACTAACTATATGAAAAAGAAACACTGACAATAGTTTTAAAATATATATATAGTACGCTACATTGCATTTTGCAATTTCACGCAATGTTACCTTAAACACATTTATAAATATTCATAAACTGGGTTAAGTTATAACACTATAAATTAGCGTGAAATAGTTAAAATTTGGGTCAGTGAACATGGTATACCGCCCTCTAGTGTTAGTTAACCATGAAAATAAATTACCCAGGATTCAAACCAACTAGAATTATCATAGGTTCTTGTCATCCATGATGTATATACATGTAAATAGTCTTTTCTTAAAAAAAAAAAACCCTGGAATTTGAGGTCTCTAATTCACTAAAACAGCAGCATACCTTACAATCCGATAGAATCATACAGTGTGTGTGGTCAATGGAATGCTGATGTCTTATAGACACTCAAAGTACACAAGACCAACAATTTACATATCCAAAGTATACCACGTCACCTAAATCGCACTGGGTGTAATCTCTCGTATAGATTCAGAAATGTCATAGTAAGGTTTATTTATGTCTTCAATAATAAGATAAGATAATATAAATCTAGGTCTTACATTACCATACAATGAACTACATCATACATGTATAACACTTTGACAGAGTTCATCAATATCAAAGGCATTCAGTAAATAACCCGCAATGATTGATCACTCCTTAGATACTTTGATATACTTTATATAAGGTTTGCTTTAGGCAGCTAGGAATTTTTGTGTTTTATCGATTTAATAGCATTATTAAGGATAAAATATCACTATGTTCACTGTGACCGTTTCTGGGACCCTAGTGAAATTTTACTTGCTGTAAAATTTTGCGTTCACCAAAATTACCACTAGCCAAACTAAAGCAATTTACATTAACAATGGGGTCAATGTTTCTGTCTGGTAGATGGGACCAGTAGAACTAGAATTCAGACGATAATGTTCTGACACTGAGAGGTCACAACATAAATGAAAGTGTTAGTTTTTGATGGCCACCACATGAGGGAGGCTTGAGATTGGTTACTTCAGAACCTACCCTAAGAGAACTGAGCTGATTGATACATTTTCATAATCCTGGCATGCTTTGTTGTAGTAGTCATCAGAGACACAAAGTGGCAGTGGTTTATAATAATGGAACACTCATAGAACAGTCCATGCACCTGTTCCACAATCTAGAACAGGTGGTGACAGAAATAACCTGTCCCTATGGACAGCTCAATAATTTAAGTATCATGATTCATTTACCAAACAGGAAATTGCCACAGATGAGTTTTATTGTCTCAATAATTAACTGTTATATGGTTATAATTAATTAAAATATCTAAAAATTGTACCAAATTTCATTGAAATCTACTATACAGTTAAATATTACAGGACAAATCTAAAACATGGCTGATGTTTATGCAAATTATGTATTATTATGTAAGAGATTTTTAAACCGCCGCAGATAAACTGGTATAATAATGAGAATTAGCTCACTTAGACTTCAACAACCAACAGATTTAATCACAAATAGCTGGCAACATTTGATCATGAGTGTTCAAAGAGATAAAAATTATATGTGGTTGTGACTTCAGTTGTTGTGGACACTGATTCTCGTTGAATTTACACTTTGTTTATTGAAATGTGAATTTTACTATACTGGGTATTTTTTTTCCAAGATCAATATATTACTGCATAAACTTCTGTTGCATCATTCTGTTTTACATGTGCAAATATTTTAGCACACACAGCAGTGACAATATTATGTGCAAAATGTGTTTACAAATAATCTTTTTAATAATAGATTTTTTGGTTCATTCTAGGTTTTTTTTAGAAAAACGGTAAAATAATATGCATAAAATTTTATTTTTTTAATAGAGATTTTCATAGACAACAATAAAAACACATTTCCTTCATAAAAACCCACTAAAATATTGTCAAATTTTAATACTTCTACTTCTTTTTTCCATCATATGTCACGTAACGATATACATCCTTAACATGGGAAACAACAGTAAAATGTCCTGTAATTGACAAAACTTATTTTCACTCCATTTCATTGATCGAGTATGGTGACACCATGTTTTTATTCACATATCAAATATGTCTACCTTATCAACATCTGTGTGTCAGAGACATGTCATGTTGACTTAGATGGTACACTGTAAGTCACAAATACACCAATAACAATAATGTCTATTGCAGCGTGCCCTCAATACAATGAGGCAGTGAGGTAGAGTGATTTTTGGTGATGCAACTAGTTATTTCCTACATTGTCATTGATGCAAAACAATGCATGTCAGCAACCTAGCTGTCAATGTTGGTGTTTTGGTGTTTAAAACAATATGGTGGTGATAGTGAAACAAAGATAATCAGGTGACATAACATTGTGGTTTCTGAAGCCCCCTACAGTCATATCAATCTTGACTTACTCCCTCCAGCAGTCACCAACTTAATTTTTATGAATCCCTTTTTACTTGAGGTACACACACACTGGTTCACAGTCAAAATAAATCATATTTTAATGAACCAGCATACAACAAATGCAATTATTTAATTAATGTATGCAAAAGTGATGTGCTTATTTAATAATATGATTCATAAGCATGATGAAATACCACAGTTTCGATCCAAATCTGAGCCGTCATTTTGTTGGGATCACTTCGCATGTGGCCAAGTATTTCAATTTTCTCCAGTACATATTAAACATTTATATGTTTATATATACAGTTTAGTATATTTTAAAATCTTAGAAATTTATGCTGATTGTTAAATGGTTTCTTGTTTTATTTATTTCTATTTAGTTTGTTAATTTTTTGGTCATAAATTTTGTAATTTCTTGCATTATTTTTATTTAAACAAGTCTGTGCAATCATACTTAGAGGGTTCATATATCATGACATCATAGTTTATAATCAAGAATACAACAACAGAATACACTCAATCCTTAATTTAAGAAAACACCAGACTACATACATTTACTTGCAAGCATAGTATTGGATGACAAATTCTCTATGCTATGTTTTACAGCCTACAGAGAAAGAAATCTATCAACATCAGTATAATCCACAAAGCCGTCTTTTAAATAGTCGAGAGGGGCATGGAAGAGGTTTAAATGTAACCATATGAATATAAAATATTAGATTTTCAGTGAAGTAGTAAGAGAAATTTTGTCAACTGCGTATTAACTTGAATAAAATACTTATATGCCATGCACATAAAAATCAAACACACTCTATCTTTACATAGACAGACATGCCTTTTATCTGAACATCCATTCACAACAACTTGTGCTTTATGTATAGCTGACCTACTTACACTAGTAGTGTTTAAATAGTAAGGTAAAAAACTACAGAGACAATAAAACAACATGAACCTTAGTGACCGAAAAATTCCTGTCAGCCTATATGTTAATACCTGCGGGCAATTTCACATTTATCATATACGGCGGTAAAAATGAGTTAGGACCATCACATTGATAGAGAATCAGATGCCTGAAAGTCCACGTACACTGATCTATAGACAGATACCACACTGACGATTGCTATCACCATTTATTTTGTTTTTTTTAAAAACCTGACCTCAATTTTTCTGACTGAAGGAATAGGAATATAACAAAGTAACTGATCCTACTTGCTAATACATTGTAAAAACAGTTTACGATTTTACAGGATTTTTTTCTAAAAATACAATTGAAGAAGAACCTACATGCTAAATACTGCACAGGTGGTTGACTCAGAAACCCCTCCAGGCAATCCATTTCAACCACACAGTGTTTCTTAAAGTCATCACAAAGTCTGAATAGCTATGTGATCATCTGTATTGAGAAAACTGACGTGAATGACGACAAGAGTAAGCTTAGAGATTTCTCACTTACTTACTTGGTACTTTTCACTAGATTAGTTGGGTTTCCGTTTAAATGGTCAGACTGATCTCGTCTAGTATTCAGCTACCCACCAGGAGTACAACGTCGTACTCCCAACTAGAGGCTCGTCCCTCTTACATAAAGGGTCTATTTCTGGATGGTAATATCCTGGCCACGCTCCAAATACTTTAGTCACTCGTATTCTTTTTATTATATATGTATATTGTTAACTTATCAAAGAATTCAATGTGTTTATTATGGTGTTAGTTTTTTTACACTGGACAACATACACATTGTCGCTGCAAAACACTAACATTTATGGAAGTACTAAGTGTTGCTGAGAAATTCTACAGAAGTCATTATGTCGTCGGCTAGGTCAAGAAACTAAAGTCCAGATACAAATATGTTTGTTTGTTATTTGTTTCAAAGGTGAATAAAGGGTGTGCAATGTGAATAATCAGGTGTGATGTAATACTAGATCTTATTGAATTATTGGATGTGAAATTGAATGGTAAAAGATTGTATGATATCTTGGACAATATATACACCATCACTGTTTATCAACCACCTTGGACATTGTAATGACAATTGTTCTTTACCATTTCAATCACCTAAAACAATTGAAAGACATTTTACACATTTATGAATGAGAATATCCTGGGATGCAATACTGAGATACAAATTTGTCATTAATTAATAATAATAATAACCTTTATTGATATCATATCCACTATGGAATTTTGACTAAAATACAATAAAGACATAAAGTACAGTATAAAATATATAAGGAATAATAAAATAAAATAAATGCTTTAAATACATGTAGCTATAAATGTTTTCTTATTCAAATTGCATTATTTTTTTGGTTGCAGTGAGACAAATTTTTAAATCGTTTTATACTGTATTTGCTCTATTTGTAATGTATATGCATGTAAATTACAGATGTGTTTCAAGATTTAGTATACAACAATTGCAATTTCTCATTTATGTGTATCTCTAATGAATATGTATTTTAATAGAGTAAATATGGTATATAATTATCAAACGAGCCAGGAATGAAATCTACCATAAAGACTGTTATCTAAGAAAATATATGCAACAAACTTTGAAATGGAGTTGTGTGCATTATTGTCAATATTTAAAAAAAAAACAATTTCGAACTTATAAAATCAATAGAAGCGATACAAAAAAACTATTAAAAATATGCCAACAAAGAAACTCAAGCAAGAGGATTTAGTTTCAGGGACCTGCTAAGTAACATGTCTACAATTACAATGTAATTAATATTTAGTATTTATTTTGACAGTAACTACGGCCATCATGTAGACATACTTTGTGGTTATTACTATTAATATTTTAAAAGGAAATTACATTTCGTACATATAGGATATTGTACACTGCTCTCTCCATATAAAGTCTAGTCAGGTTTTTTACACAATTGATGATAGAAATAACATCAGCAAATCCATGTATGTTTCAACCAAATATTTGTAATTAATATCATTTGTTCATTGTATTATTACTGCAAATATTTAACTAGATAAATCATGAGCATACATGAATATGGACATTGCGGATTGAAATGTTCGGTGCTAAAACTTGAATTAAAACAGTTTTATTATAAATTTATTCTGCTTTCAATACAATAATAGTATATCTGTGATATTGAAATCCAGCTACGCCACAATCCACCACACTAACCATTATCTACCATCCAGGAAACAGAAGATAAAAAACAATTGCCATTGAAATGTAAAATCTACAAAGATGAGAGGACTACAAACTCATAATTTAATAGTTGATTAATCAAAATGCCTGCCACAAATGATGACAAGGACAAACAAAATAAATTTTGTGTTTACTGTTACCCAACCTACCCATATTTGTCAGAAAAAGCAAAAAGTTTATTTTATGCAAATGAATCCAAATTATTTACATTTATGCAAATTATCTCTAGTCATTCTGCCAATTTTTATTATATTGTGTTTATTTTTTTATTTTTATTTTAAATCAGCCTGACAAATAAAAACTATTTTCATATTATATTGTATTTAGAGGAAATAATGTAGATGAGGTAATTTAAGTTTGTTATATAATTACTCTCCTATTTAGTAGGAGATAATTACTGATGGTTGTGGTTGCTATCCAAATTTGCATATATGACTCTGTAATTGTAGCAGTGTTGCAAATATATGCTTTCCTTTTCTCAAAGAGAATACATCTAAAATTCCTTGACAGAGGCTGCACAAATTTGGTATCACTTAACAGTAATATGATTGTGGATAAACAAACTTGGTGAGATCCAACTGAAAACTTTTAAAAATTATAATTATTGGTTGTAAAGAGAGAATCATCATTTTAAAGCATGAATGAAACATATATAAATGAAGGATCAGTAATAATATAGTGCTCTGACTGGATAAAACGATGACATGCAAATGAAGTCTCAGTAATAAGACTGTGCTCGGATTGGTTAAAACAGTGACATGCAAATGAAAGAAACTACTAGTACTTCACATGTTATGCTTTGGTGCAATATCGAGTAGGGCAATGTTTGTTTTTTTCGTAAATGAAGATTTAAAGACATAAACAATATTTCAAAATTGTATGGAAATGATAATATTATTTCAACAGGGTCTCGGATTTGCTTCTGGCATGGTGAAATTATTTCTTCATATCTAGTAATACTGTTCAAAGACATAGGCTGAATAAGTTGTATGTTATTGTTTTTAGGCCATCTGTGGAAGTTTTTAGCAACTGATGTGTTAGTATGAATTGGCATTAGATTCATTGAAGGTCTCCCCCATAATGCATCATCATCTTGTTTATTAAATAAAAAAAATGTCAATTTTATAATTTAATGTTCTTGTTTGTATCAATGTCCAAAAATAAAAAAGTTTAATATTATGAAGAGAAAACATTTATATCAAAAATAAATTCCAGCATATGAAACCCAAATTGCAAGCATGTATTTTCTGAAGTCAAATCCCAAGTACAGCAAATGCAGCTGTTGTTCTGCCAAGCTGAACATGCACAGTGTATAGCGCCACCTAGTGTTGAGATTTAAATATGTCTGCAACAACTTCTTCAGCAGCTGCTTTATTAAAAAACATGATATGCTAAAAATAAATTAAAATTTGACACCGTTATACCCAGGGTAATTTGATGATCTCTGTGATAGTTGTCTACTATTAAATCTTGTCACTAGATTTTCTTGACTTTTAAAACATAGCTTCATTTTATAGTTGTTTACAAAATCCTAACAAACAAGTATGGTCAACGCACAATTTTAAGCATTTTTTATGCAATAATAAATAATGCACTGATTTGATGACAAAATTTCCAAAAAGACCCATTATTGTGTGTTTTTTAAGTTTTTTTCCTTTCAGTAAAAAAGTCTAAAACGAGTGCCTAAATCAACAATTATGTCACACTTTTAAAACAAACAAAAAATTGATATTTTTTTCACTCTAATTTGATACGTTGAATACCCATGAATGATCATTATTCACTTTTTCAAGTAAGATTTTTTTATACATGTTTATATAATAATTAGCCATAACTACTAGTAATAATTAATCATTACACCAAAAATTATGACCATTTTAGTTACTTATTCTTATTTTTATTCTGCTTGCCTAGCAACGACCTTACTGTGTGTAACTTAGGTGTAAAATCATCAAATAGACCAACTTTTTACACATATGAAAAGGAGTAAGTCATCAATGCAAGTACATTTTGTATCTGTGCAGAAATACAGGTACTTTTTTTTACTGTGAAAGGGTTGAAAGGGTTCACAAGGATGATATTCATACTCCTGGGAATCATGTGCGTCAGTTAAAAAACCACAGCATAATTTTTATGTTTTGTGGCAGAATTTTAGAAAAAGATTTAAAGTAATGTTCAGTTTTAATGAAAAATCATAATAAATCACACATATGATGACAATTTAATAATAAAAATATAAAGTAACCTGAGTGTGTCTATTATAGAAAGAAAATTGACCAGAAAGTTTTTTTTTGGGCCACATTTTTGTGTCCTATCATATGCTAGATTTGCACTATTATCTGCAAAGTGCTGCTTTAATTTTAGTGGAGTCTGTCTAATCAAAATATTATTTGATAATAATCTGTAAAAGATTCAATTTTGATAATATTAATATGAAGTACAAATAAGGAGTACTGTATTTACTATATAGTTAGGTCATTAATATGCATGGTTTAAAACAGCCAATCAGGTCTGTGCATTATCCTTGAGCATCTGTGTATCAAGATTCATTGAAATCTGTTGAAATGGTTTTTGAAAAACAAATGAAGATGCTTGAAATTTAATAATTAATATGCAAATTAGGTAATTCATTTGTATAGATTTCAACTAAAAATTAAACTGGTCTGTGCAATATCCAAGGGCATCTATGTACCATGTTTCATTGAAATGTAATGATTCTGATTAGTACTTGTAATATCAGTAGAAAAACAAAACATTTACTAATTATGCAAATTCTGTAATTAATATGCATGGATATTAACCCAAAACATATTAGGTCTGTGCATTATCCTATGACATCTATGTACTAAGTTTCAATGTAATGTGATGATTAGTACTTGAGATATCAGTGGAAAGGCTGAAAAATGACTAATCATTATCCAAATTAGGTAATTAATCTACATAGATTTTAAACCAAAACTAATTAGGTCTGTGCATTGTCCCAGAGCATTTATGTACCAAATTTATTTAAATCCAATGAGTACCAGTCAAGGAACAGCTAAAAATTATCATGCAAATTAGGAAATTAATCAAATCTGCACATCAGCCCAGAGCATCTATGCATCAAGTTTCATCAAAAAACCAACATATAGTTCCTGAGATATCAGTGGAACAGACAGACACACAGACACACTCACACATACACACTATAAACTGCAGAGACTCGCACACAGAGTCAAAAATAGGAATCACAAATGCAGATCAGTGAAAAAAAGTAATCAATCAAAAAATATAACGCTACCACTTTTTGCGATATTATAATCTGACAGCATTCATACATATAGGGCAATTTCATAAAATGTCAGTGATACACCATCCTAAATATCGTAATAAAATGTTCACTTTACAAAATTTTCCTATTTTCCAGACTAGCGAAATTCATGAAACTTGTCTCCCTAAAATAATAAATCTGTGAAGCTGTTTTTTCTTCATTAGTTTGCGTGTAGTTTATGCCATATATTTATAAATTACTCACATCAGCCAAATTTGTTGTTTTATTAAAAGTGAAAATTAATGTAAATTAAATTAAACACTAGTAATTCACACAGTATCATCCTTATAAAGAGAAATCGCCTATTGCCAATATTTTTTCATCTACTCAGTAATTTTCAAGTCAAATGATACAAAACCAGCACAAAACCACCCGCTGCTCAATACTGTAAGGACAACCCTGTTCTTAGTAAATAATAGAGGTATTTCATATTACGGTACATCACAAGGACTTTAACACTGTCTGTGTCTGTGTGTCTGTGTGTCTGTGTGTCTGTGTGTGTGTGTCTGTCTGTCTGTCTGTGTGTGTTTGTCTGTGTCTGTGTCTGTGTGTCTGTCTGTCTGTTTGTATGTGTGTGTCTGTCTGTGTGTGTCTGTGTGTCTGTCTGTCTGTGTCTGTCTGTCTGTGTCTGTCTGTCTGTGTCTGTCTGTCTGTCTGTCTGTCTGTCTGTCCGTCCGTCCGTCCGTCTATCTGTGTGTGTCTGTGTGTCTGTCTGTGTGTGTCTGTGTTTCTGTCTGTGTGTCTGTCTGTCTGTCTGTCTGTCTGTGTGTCTGTCTGTGTGTCTGTCTGTGTGTCTGTCTGTGTGTGTGTCTGTGTGTGTGTCTGTCTGTCTGTCTGTCTGTCTGTTACAGTAATATCTAATAATTTCTGTGTTCAATTCAGACTAGTCAGATGTAAATGCAATTTCACCAATGTTTTCAGAAAGTTCTTTTAAAACACCTTCACACGCAAAGGCCTTATATGGAATACTCAACCATATAGCCATGTGTCTCTCAGTCAGTTTACAGTCTTGAAAGGTCCAATTACAGCAAAACTGTTGTTGCAGGCATATTTATTGGTTTTATATGCACTGCTTTGTGAACAAAACAATACATTCTGTGGTTAACTTTGTATACTCACTGCATTTTACATTCAGCTACTGGTGAGAAAAAACCTTTACACAATAATGTCTGGAATATCAGAATATACAATGTAGTTAATAATTATTATCTAAAAGTAGAGTTTCCATGGCAACAAAGTCTTTGTGATTTTTACCAATGGTGAAAAATTTCTAAATTCAATAATTAGGCTCAAAATATTAGCACTGCAGAGAGACGCCAAGGTGAAATTCAGTTTATTCAAAAATACAATAATTATGTGTACAAGTTGTAAAATTTAGAAAATCAAGAACCTAAAATTAATACAAGTATAATTAACCTACAAATTAATAAAAATTAAATTGACATCTGAATTAACAAAACATGTATTCAAATATATCCTGCAAGACTCCCAACATGTCTGTGTGTACCATCGCTATGACAACCAGCTGAATAACAATAAACATATGACAGAGAAGCAGATGTTTCATTTCGACAACATTTTTTGTTCTTCCTGAGAAACAATACAGCTATGAGCTTATAAAAAATAAATTAAATAATTAAAAAAAAAATATTTCTTTGAGTTTATACCGGGCATGCACACTAACTGCTTCCATGTTGGGTTTCAAAGCCCCAAAACACTGTTACTATGGCAACCATCTAAGTGCTGGCATCCAGACGAATCTCTTAATGTGATTAAGAACATCTTGAATTGCAGGCTAAGAGCTCATTAGTTTTATTTGCAGTAAATCAAAATTTATGCGTAACTAATGTTTGTTTCTACAAATTCTGAAGAGAACTAACATTTTGCGCTGTCATTACAGAATGCTGAATTTCTAAAAGACGTGTAAGCATGTCTGCGTGTGCAGATTATATTTTTTGTCTCTCAGCTGTCATGTTTAGGCATTTTAAAATTCTGAGTAAATGTATTTTACTTGTTTAGTATATGTTGCATGGGACTCGCATCAAACATCTGCATAATTTTATCAGAGCCAAAGCAAGGTTTTTTTCAAAAAGCAATCTCTCTTCCCATTATATAATGGCACACCCTTGAAGGTTTGACTTCTAAGTGATGTAAGTGGCACCGAGATGCCAACATAAATTTCCCAGCATCCCCTTTTAATACACTTACAGCGACATAGTTCTATGGTATTGTGGTAATTGACAGAATATCTATCATTAAACACAGTAAATTTTTATTTTGACTACAAAACAGTGACACAACAACAGCGCATAGCACCGTTTGGAGTGCTGTACAGATAAAACTATAGAGGCCATATTATTTAATTATGTAAACTCTTACCACTCAGCACCCAGTTATAATGGTTCAGACAAATAGGCACCAATTTCTAACAGCAACAAAAACTCCACAAAGCAGTTTTACTAGCAGATGAGTCATTCCAACCAAAAGATTATTTTTTAGTACCCTTTTTGAGTGTCTGCATTTACTGGAATAAATATTTATATTATAATTTTCCATATTGCCTTCTTCTTAAAATTATCACATATTATCAGTATACTGTAGAATACTTTATTTTCGCTTGGAATTAAGTTTCGCTATTTTCGATGAAAGAATTATTCTATAAAAATAAAATATGGCGATTATACAGTTTTCCCTATATTTTACATTCAGCTCGTCAAAAATCAGTGAAAATAAATTCCATACAAAACACCTAAAAAGTCTATTCAGCAAAAATTAATTCTAGCTAAAATAAAGTATTTTACAGTATATAGAATCAAGAAGTCACTTTATCTAAATTTGATAGAATTGTTCCAAAATCTCTTGAAAGTCTGAGCCCTCGTGTCAAGCAATAATTGGCAGTGTGGAGTCCTTCATTTTAGGTACAATGCTTCGAAATATGGAAATACTGAATACATGTGCAGTGGCAGTTTGTGAAGCGAGGAACAAAGTATTAAGCGAATCACAAATGACATGCAAAAACGTAGTCTAGATGTATCTTTTAGTGGACGAATATTGGAATGTTTGTAGTTTAAACGATCTGTACAATTTTGGGAAAACATTGGATATGGCTGAGTACCATACATTCTTGTTTGCATGTCCATGCATTACCATCAACCAAGGAACAGTTAACATCTGATAACAGGGCTGCATGTGGCATTGATCAACCAATGTGAATAGTGGATAGTGCAAAGTATTATAATATATTATACTGCCCAGTTCTCTTGGTAAATATATAAAAGTTTTATTGATATTGACTTTTACCCCCTGAAAAATACTTACTTTTGGTGAATGTTGGTCAATGTAAGTTGAACCCCAAAAATCTGTGGAACATTTAATTGATTTTACTTTCAGCTTTGATATATGAATGAATTTTAGTAGATTTTACAAGAGGACGAACATATCTAATGACAAATTAAGATGTACGCTATATGTACACCACTAGATATAGAGCAATATAGGGAAGGTCAAAATAGTTATAAAGCAATTATTGAATATTTTTGCATCATTTTTAAAAACAATAACTTTCACCTATAAGTAATTTGAGCATCGATGAATAAAAACTGAAACTAAATTTACAGACAACCCCCCTCCTCTTCTACTAAAGCGTCGTGATATGTTTGAACTCTGCCATTCCAAAAATAGATCCACTGAGTTAGCTGGGATAAAATCAACACGTTCTTAAAATAAATATTCAATGTATTTAATTTGGTCTAAAAATAAAACCTCATTCTAAATCTCATCAGAAGATTCATGTTGAAGCATATATGCATCAGCAATGCCTTCCTATGCCATGTCTAGTTGATTTGGTTCGCCCTACAAAAGACTCTGAATAAACGCTATGATATGAAAAATACAACAGCTGTCTTGAACTGGCCAATAGATGTTCACAAGGTTATATGCCACAACCTGGTTAAGGAATGATATACAATATCAAAGAACCGTGACATATTGGCTACAAACTAAGCAACACATATACACACAATTTTATTGATCAAATCTTTCTTAATTCGCAACATCTGTGGAACATTAATAAATTATTAATTAAATCATGGTCACATGGTGTAACAAAAGTTGGTGTATATTAAAAAGTAGTTGTTACAGTGATAATTTTGTATTTGAAAACAACTGTAATGTAAATGCACTAATAGAGCAAATACGATTTATGAATATTGCTATAAATTACTTTAACACATATGTAGCCACAGGGTAAACCTCCCATGTGGTTTTGATTTGACTCTGACTGTTTTTAATATATAGAATGTCCGCCTGAATTTCTTGATTGCAAGGAAAGACTAGATATTATCACAAAGTTTGACATCTAATATATCAGCTGGTAAGAATAATGATTTGTACGTATCATAGCTTGATTGCTCAAATCCCACCTGATATAATTCATTCAATAATACCTGCCCTACACCTGTGCCTTCCTAATGGCATTTATGAGTCATTGTATCTAATAAATTAATACATGTTATGAAGAAATAATGGGGCTCTATCAGCTTGAAAACTCATTTATTAGCAATATAATCTCATTAAGATCTGACCCGGCTGTTTGGCGGCCATTTGTTTTGTAAATCACTAACCAAGACCAAAAATTTGACTGACTTTTTATGAAAATCAACATGACATCACCAAATATTACCAAAATACATAACTTCAACAACAAAAATAGAATTCAGCTCAAGTTCTATAATTTCATGAATGACAACATTAGGGATGACATCACACTTTTCTAGAATAGCATTAGCTCATGCTGGATTTGTACATATATCCAGACGTAACATTTTATAGAACACAATCTGAAGTGAAATTCAACCCCAAGTTATGGTCATTACCATGCGAACAAGTCACCGTGTAAAAATATCAACAACGGAGCAATTAAAGAAAAAAAGGCAAGTTTTTATCTACAACTTCACCATCACCCTGACAGCACCAAACAAGTTCAAACAAAAAACCTTCAGTAAACATTAAATTATCGCGGTGATAAAATCAGTACAAGCAATGTAAAGATTATGAATTGTTAGATGGAAAATGAAAATATAATAAATGGAATTTGAAATGCTAGAATTATTAATGCATAATATACAGAAAAATTGACTAATCTAAAAACAACACCAAATAATATGTAACTAAATTACCAGTCAAACCACAACTACAGTAGAATACTTTATTTTTGCTTAGAATTAATTTTCACTATTTTCTAAGTAATGATTCAGTGAAAATAAAATCAAGCAAATATGCCGCTGTTCCTATATTTTACATTCAACTCGTCACAAATCAGTGAAAATAAATTCTATACAAGACGCCCAAAAAGTCTATTCAGCGAAAATTTATTCCAGCTAAAATAAATTATTTTACAGTATCTGGTAGCCTGCAATGCTACAAGGTCAAGTTACTGATTAGTCAGATATTGGGCAAGTGTAGAAGCAATTATGGCTGTCTGATAGATATTATGTTCTCACAAAAAAAGTTACATCAATGTAAGTTGTGCTCAGTAATTATAGCTTATGCAAACAAGATTCATACAGGGAGTTAGCAAACTCCCTTGGAAAGTTCCTATGAACACTGCAATATAGCAATACATTAATTTTGTTTTGATTATCAGTGAAATTACAACATCGTTGTGACTATATTACAAAAGGGGATGTGAACATTGATTCTCAGGAAAATGCAAGTTACATGTATTCAGACAAATCTTGTTTGGGCCTGTGTTTTAAAAAGATAAGGATGTCATAATCTTGCATACACACCAGTAATTCATACAAGTTGTGTAAATATATAATATGATATAAATCGGTCTTTTGTGTACATTTCTGGGCCATGTAAAATGCCATAATGCTATATTTCATATACAGGCATATAGCAACCTAAACTGACTTCAAATTACTAGTGTTTTCTTCGGTATATTATCGCTCCTTTACACTGGTAAAACACGTACTCATCTGTTTTTACATCAACGTAACTATCACAGACTAATTAAGCTTGTGCTGATACCCCTGTCCCCATCTCCCCTTCAAGGGGGTTTCAACTCCACCATTTTTAATCAAACCCCTTTACGTTAGAAAAAATGTGTTCACATCTGTGGAGTCAAAGGGACACAAAGCACAGATGAGAAAATAATAAATGATACATGTTCAATTATTCAAAAGTGGCCACAAATTGCCAATCCTGATGATAGCACCCAAAGTCCTTTTTTTAATCATGGTGCTATATCAAATCAAAAATATGTTGACTATTCTAATGAAGTTAATAATTTGAGCTGTGATTTGAAGTACATGTACTTCTAAACTGATCATTGCCCATTCTTAATCTTTTAATCCATTGGCTCATCCCTTTTATTTATTTATAATCCGAATAATTTAAATCTAACTCTGATTACATAGGTTTGGCTTTGTTATATTGTAGCTTACAATACAAAGGGGAGGGAAGGTGTGACCTATATTGGTCCACCCCCTTTCAAAGCAGCATATAGAGATGTATGCTGGGACAACAATGCCCTGAACAACTCAATTGCTTATCGAAGGTTGATTTTGTGGGTACAATAAGGGGTAATACTTGGCCAACCGACTGAAAGAGGAATGTTCATTGTGATAAATTGTTTGTTTACATGCATGAATCTGACCAAGAGAGCAGAGTGCATGGTGTAATCTGGTGATCTGACTTGTAGTAAAAAAAAAACTTTTTTATTATCTCTGTGTTAATATTTCAAGGGTTTTATCATATTTATATCACTGTTGTTGTGTGCAGTGTATTTCTTTTTTTATTTTCACAGAATGCTACTGGTGTTTGACCTAGATAGCAAACTGTCTGCAACATGTTTTTGCAATTTAATTCCTCTTTTCGCAGCCAGCAACTACTCCAGTAAATACTAGGAGTTATTGACTTAAGTTGAGAACAAATACTATAAAAACACCAATAACTGGCCATAATGATGGTCATTCATAAAGTTTAAAGACCCATAGAGTCTGATAGCTATAATACAGATATAAGAAATCGTGTGTGTGAAGTGTTGTTTTAGACTTCTTGGTGACGTACATGTACGTGATTCGAGAGCGCTCAGTTGGATTCTCGCAACAGACCACACAAAAATTGCGCTATAATTGGAGATTTAAAGAGGTAATCGGAATGTCTGAATGTTTTTTCATCCGTGAAATTTACCGGTCACCGATATACCTCCCACTACATACAAACATAGCCGGAATAAATCACATGCTGTATCGAGACGCTGCTACCCGCATCCCTATACAAAAGTTGTCAACAAAACAAACTTACCGATGGAGGCGGCGGGGAGTTGAAAATCACCGGCGGACCAAGACCAGCAGGGCTCCCAGACGTCGCCAATTCCTGCCGCGAGGTTTTTCTTCTCCTGCCGCTGCCGGAAAACAGTATTCGACCAACAGCAGACATTGTGATCGCTGCGTAATCCTTTGCACTCCAATACTCAGCGTGGCGTGTAGAATTTACCCCAGAGAGAGAAAAATATGCGATCTATAGGCGTAGACGAATCGTTCTGTTGATGAACAAGACGCTTTATTTCTGACACAGTTTGCCCATCATTTTAGCAGGTGTTACGAGCTGACAGTGCGTCGGGAACTGGTTCACAGCTGGTTACACATTACGTAGCTTAAACGGTGCCTAGCGGTGGTAACTCCTAGGTATGACTAATGGCATTAACGACGGCATCACGTCAACCCCACATTCAAATGCACGACATATTGTGATTGACAAGAAGTAAGTCACGTGATAACGTTGGATTGACGGAATACTGCCCTCATAAAACGAAAGGGAGCAAATTAAAATGATTTATATTTTAGAACCTTCATTTTTGCTTTTTCGATGAATATTAAATATCAAAATATGTAGAACAAATATCGTTATTTTATTATCGTACATCTATTTGCAGATAGCGTTTAGAATTGTGAGTTTAAGCAATTATTTTGTGGCAATTCAAAATACACATACCGGCCACAAGAGGGCGGCAAACTGTTGAGAATTTAACTTCAACGTGAATTTCGTGAAGGCACACTGGACTTGCATTGGTCTGTGGCGATACGCGATTATTCCGAGTTTCTTGGCAGTAGAGTTACTATATTACGAAAAATCAACATATTTTAAACAATGAAAATAATAAATATATATTTTCGATAATTTGTTGTTTACAAAGTACGCCCTGGTATGTACGTGCCAGGAGTGGACATCACGGACGCCATACCGTTATCGTAGTAGGTTTGTATATGTTGATGTGATAGCTGTTATTGAGATATCTCGTCTTGGTTATTTAGTCAATAAAATGTAATCAACAATACTTGGATGTCTATCTGTGATCAACTGTGGAATTCCGACCAGTCTATACCTGTTTTGTGAGATTTGTTGCGTATAACATTCATTCCAGTTTGTAGATTATTAAGTTGAGTTATTTTGATAGTGTTGTTAATTTCTTTCTCAAGAATAATAAATAGGATTCAGCCTTAAACCTTTACTTTAATACAAGGTGTTTGATCCGCGGCATTTCAATTGTCTTTGAAATAAATTTAGTTCACATTTTCTATTATTCAACCCAAGCGTATTCCACCGCGGTACGAACACGGAAAATCAGACGGAAAGTGTATTGCCTAGGGGTCACGTTGGTAACTTAGGTCACGGAGGTAAAAAGAGAAGGAATCACAGCCAAAATAATCCTTCTAAACTTCTCTTTTTACCTCCATGCTTAGGTCTTTGCGTGATATTGACGATGGTTCAGTTATTTCCTTTTTTTCGTTTGGGTCTGAGATATTCGCTCGCTTGTATTCAAGTATTCGACGATTTGTTTTAATGAGAGAACATAGTGCCAACACGAAGGTGGTTTCCGTTGCTTGGAATGTGAACTGAAGATGGCGCTTGGTGACACTATCTCGAAACACGATTATCTCAAAATCACTAGAAATAAATAATTGGAACTACGACATATTCAAATTTAAAATAAACACTATGAGTATGTAGACAAATAAATAAATAAATAAATAAATAAATAAATAAATAAATAAATAAATAAATAAATAAATAAATAAATAAATAAATAAATAAATAAATAAATAAATAAATAAATAAATAAATAAATAAATGAATAAATAAATAAATAAATAAATAAATAAATAAATAAATAAATCCCGGCAATGTATTAGTAAGATAGCCTGGAGACCCATGAACGCATGTCTCCACGCTAAATGCGTAAACAGACATGTTCTTGAAAGTGTAACTAGAAGTAGGAACCGAGTCTGGACTATTATCTACCTATATCACTTCGTCTCTTGGCTGGAACTTAAAAGCATTCTTATTCACAGTAATAATAATTTTATTGTCACGACACTGATACAGAAAGTTACAGAAGTATGGTCGAAAAAAACACTGAAACTAAGACATACGAAATACAACACGACTAGGAACTATAAAGCTGCAAAAATAAGTAATTAAAGTCAAGGTTAAAGGTTAACAATATTTCAGGAGAAAATGGCATAATGGAATTTGGACATAACAAGGAATGTTATTGAGAATAATTTCAATTTAATTAATTAAATTAAATTAAATTAAAACACACCTTCTTAAAAAGGCGTGCATGAGAAAGGCGGACCCAATCGGCTTTCACGTAAGAATATTAAATGTAGTATATACTTTATTGTACATGTATAACATAACAATGAGGTTTTTTGTCTCCGTATAATATTAAATCTAGTATATACTTTATTATACATGTATAATATAACAATGGGTTATTTTATCTCCGTATAATATTAAATCAAGTATATACTTTATTGTACATGTATAACATAACAATGAGTTATTTTGTCTCCGTATAATATTAAATCTAGTATATACTTTATTGTACATGTATAACATAACAATGGGCTATTTTGTCTTCGTATAATATTAAATCTAGTATATACTTTATTGTACATGTATAACATAACAATGGGCTATTTTGTCTCCGTATAATATTAAATCTAGTATATACTTTATTGTACATGTATAATATAACAATGGGTTATTTTGTCTCCGTATAATATTAAATCTAGCATATACTTTATTGTACATGTATAATATAACAATGGGTTATTTTGTCTCAGTATAATATTAAATCTAGCATATACTTTATTGTACATGTATAATATAACAATGGGTTATTTTGTCTCCGTATAATATTAAATCTAGCATATACTTTATTGTACATGTATAATATAACAATGGGTTATTTTGTCTCCGTATAATATTAAATCTAGCATATACTTTATTGTACATGTATAATATAACAATGGGTTATTTTGTCTCCGTATAATATTAAATCTAGCATATACTTTATTGTACATGTATAATATAACAATGGGTTATTTTGTCTCCGTACAATATTAAATCTAGCATATACTTTATTGTACATGTATAATATAACAATGGGTTATTTTATCTCCTTATAATATTAAATCAAGTATATACTTTATTGTACATGTATAACATAACAATGGGTTATTTTGTCTCCGTATAATATTAAATCTAGTATATACTTTATTGTACATGTATAACATAACAATGGGTTATTTTATCTCCGTATAATATTAAATCAAGTATATACTTTATTGTACATGTATAACATAACAATGGGTTATTTTGTCTCCATATAATATTAAATCTAGCATATACTTTATTGTACATGTATAATATAACAATGGGTTATTTTGTCTCCGTATAATATTAAATCTAGCATATACTTTATTGTACATGTATAATATAACAATGGGTTATTTTGTCTCCGTATAATATTAAATCAAGTATATACTTTATTGTACATGTATAACATAACAATGGGTTATTTTGTCTCCATATAATATTAAATCAAGTATATACTTTATTGTACATGTATAACATAACAATGGGTTATTTTGTCTCCATATAATATTAAATCTAGTATATACTTTATTGTACATGTATAACATAACAATGGGTTATTTTGACTCTGTATAATATATATAAACATGTTCTATTTAGTATGTACCAACATGTTAAGAAAACATGCCAGTCCGTATATCTTTGTAACTGGCGCGTGATACCATATTAATGATGATTTGTGTTAATATGGTGGTCACTTTAATCTTTTGCTGATATATACGCTTATTCGCCTGACTGGTAGGCATGAGTGGCGCCCTCGTCGGCCGAACGGCATCAGACACGACTGTGTTGAGATGAAGGTGTTGGGTTTGGAGAACCGCGGAGGGCGCAACTCACGCGACCTTCTCAGGCTATAAGAGATACGTTGTGCAAAGCGATACCTTGTCAGATGTGATAGACCCTCTAACTCACAATTTTAGTTTCCGTTTCCTCATAACTTGTTCAGTACTGGGTCATCTAAACGCTTCTTTGCCTCAGTGCTGTGCCATACTATTTCTATATGTACATGTGGTTACACCAATAAAAATAATAAAATCACGTCTACATGAAAAATGATTTCTGCTAGAAATCGTCACATATACGTCGTAATACATTGTCGCAAATATGGGACAACTCGCTGCATTTAACATCGTGATACCGTTGATGGCGCTTCAATCTGAATTTCAGACTGTTTTTACGATTTGCGGACATTGACCTCGCATAACAGGACTAGATAATTTATATACTAAACAAGTGTAGAACAATAATTAAAGATTTTTGTTTTGTTCATTTACCCCTGGTGAAACCAATGAAAATTGTATGTTTATAATTTCGAAGTTTCTAGTGTACAAAAATAGTAATTTTCACAAAAAAGCAAATAATTGTGTACCGAATATAAGGATATCACATTTTTTTACAATTTTATTATAGCACTAGGTCTTGAATGCCGACTGCTAGGATTACAAGTTTGTTGCTTTTGCATATATATTATTGACTCGGTTCGAGTCTCCTGTCGCTGCTCACTCTGACTCGCCGTTGAAGGAAGTATAACAAAAAAAGAGCGGCATCGTGGAATCAAAACGTAAAATAGATTTTTAATAATGCATGTATTTTTTTGCCTGCATAACCAATTTTTTGTGTTATTCATTTCGTAATTTATTCTGGCCCACGTGGACTCAATTTTGTTAAAGGGCGGTAGTCGTCGCGCACGCATACGCGAGATATATGAGTCTCATATAAACAAAGATGATGACTTTAACTGTTGCGCAGATCAACGAGTACGAACTGAGATGTTACCAGGCTTTAATTAGATATTTTTTAGGTGAATGGAAGAAATCGAAAGAGTCACCGGCGGTAATTAATGCATGTCGCGCCCAGGTCAAAACTCGCATTTGTTATTTTCATTAGAAGAGCGCATTGGATTGTGGGAAAATCAACTTGAATGTTTATCGACACCACCGCCCTTTAAGGAGAGCATCAGATATCTCACACGTGGTCTGTACATGCTTTTGGTCATTTGATTCTACACGATTTTTGTTTTGTCTAATTACTTTAAATGTTTGAGTCTGATTAAAAGCAGATGTGGTAGACTGATTCTTGTCGAATCTAGTCGGCAGTGTACAGTTGGAGACGATGTCCACTGGTGACGAAAACCACTTCATTACATCGGGTTTAAACAAGTGGCACATGCCCGGAAGGTAAAAGTCACAATGAAAGTATACGTGTGTGAAGTGATTTCCAAATTGGGATACTTTTCTAGTAAGTTTCCTCGATTTTTTGCATTTTTTGGAAGGGGAATCCCTAACCATGCACAATTTTAAGCAAACATTACCCGAAATGGCGATATTTTGCCTCCGAACTACGATTTTTACGGATTTATGCCATTTTCAGGCCACATCGAAGATTTCGGTCAATTCTATGTGCTACTCCCCTGGGGGTGCGTGGTGTGAACGTGTTTTATCTCATTTCATTTTAGTATTGTAAACCGAGAAATGCCTAGGAGTTATTACGTTTACTGTTGGATATCATGTGACCAACTTAAACTCGTGTACAATCTGTCGGCTGGTCACCTGCAAGTATTAGCTATTTCACACATTCAAGTAAAAAACACCTTCCATTTTTTATGTTTTTAATATTATTTTTGATTTTAATGTGGTAGTAATTCTGAATTTGTTTAAAGTATAATTTTTATTAATTGTATTCAAATATTTGTTTTCAAATGAGAAGGCTACCGTGAAATTCCCAAGTACTGTAAATGAATTAATTATCCACTGCAAAGTCGTGAACCCAGTGAATATGCTCACAATATCAATATAGTGAAATTAAATGTCAGTCAAAATAAATGGTTTTACAGTATTGTATTGTTGAATCATTCAGTTTTGTGCTGTACTATAGTTTTTCGGGGCCACACTGTACCAGATTGCCTCCTTATCATATACAGTGGCGGATCCAGCAAAATGTATTGGGGGGGGGGGGAAGGGGGCAAGCTTCGCTTAAGATATACAGAGCGAAAATCGAAGAGAAGCTATGCGTAATCCAGATAATATGAATCGTCATGCGTTTGGGGGGGGGGCATGGCCCCCCTGCCCCCTCTAGATCCGCCACTGATCATATACTAGTATTGCTTGAATTATGGGTCGACCATTTTAATTCAATTGTTGGGAAAATGCAAGATAGATATCGAGATCAACAAAAAATGCATGAAATGTGTTGTAGGAAAAATAAAAGATGTACAGAAAAAAATGCATCGGTCACACTCTTACAGCTACCCGCATGATGAAAATATATATTTGACCCCTTTGACTTCGTAGATATCGATAGTATTCCAGGCGTCCTGTGTGTGTGTCACGTGTTTGATGATGATGATGTCACCTGACCAGATTTCAGCGCAATATAAGAAGGGTGTAGCAAATGATAGCGCTGAATATTTTATATCAGATTCGAATAGGTTCAATATACTTTATACCTGACCCTAAAAGGTCACACATCCTGGTACTTTGTGGGGGCACAAATTCATCATTAATGAGGAGAATTGTTCAATTATTTTTCCAGTAGAATACATGCAGTTGTTTTTTAAAAAAATGTTTTATTTAGTAAAATAAAATTTGAAGTAAAATATAGTAAATTACTATCCCATAAAGTGCAAGGATGTGTAACCTTTAGGGCCATGTACGTAACCTTTGTAAATGAACACGTAACTCATTCTGATTTCAATCTAGAACTGGATTTATTTAGTATCGTTCTATCACTAATAAATCTCAGAGTTACTGAATTATTGAGCGGAGATCTATTATTTATCTGATTTATCAACACCGCGTGGTTGATATCCATCGCATCTGCTACTGTGCTATTACGCTGATGATCGTAGAACCACGTGGTTTGTAGTCGAAAAACATGATCTGAAGGCAAAATGTAAATAAACCGCGTTGACCCCGTGACCTAGCTCATAAATATGCGCAAGTTAACAATGTCTATTTTTGTATGAAGTCTGTGTCGTCATCAACACAACGATAACCAAACTAGGTAGTTTTCTCTCACTTGCTGTGTCTGTTAAGCTACTGACGACTGGTTGTTTTTTACGTCTAATTTTGAAGCCAGTACCAAAGTCACCAATCAACATGGCAAGCAGACCTACCGGTTACGGACTGACAGCAGAGCTGAAAGCTAAGGTATGGTACCGGGAGTTTGATGAATGCATAATAACGCGTATTCGAGTCCAACAGTTGGGGGTCACTGCATATATGGGCGTTTCCCGTACCATGAAACTTACCCTTTCTACCGTGCGGCTAATTGATATTGATTGTCACCACCGTTTTAATTTTGTGTTGTATATCCACACTTTGAATAATTAGTCATCCGAGCGTTAATTTTTAATTTATTATACTGTTTTCGACTATACCAGTATATACAAATAATATAAACTGGTGTGGACTGTCTACTAGTTATTCAAATTGTATGGCGATGATTCCAATGGGAAAAGTACAACGCCCAGTCATAAGGGTACTAGAGGCCAAAGGAGCGATGACCCGTACTTCCAATCACCGCTGTCAAAACTGGACCCCATCGCTGAAAGATGTCATTGTGAGTAGTTGAAAAGAGTGGAATCTGAAAGCAAATACAATGATTGAATTGGGAAATTTAAAAGTGGGAGTAGTCGGGTTTGCACCGCGCCTTAATTTGGCACCGCTAATTGTACTGTGCTGCAACAATTAGCGTTCGTAGTCTATAAGGGAATGTTTGGATGTAGCTTTCTGTATAACGCTCCCAATTATAGTAGCTCTGATTTACTTCGTCAAAACAATACAAATTCGTTCGTGTTTAGCCCTTGTGCATCCACGCTCTATAAAATAATTGAAACACATATTTCTGATATAGAAAAATAAGAAATGTAATTTTTTTGAACGGTTGGAATAAAGCATTTTTCATGTTTATCATTTACAACGAATATATAATTATACAGGATCATGAGAAAGGAATTCCGGAGATAACGTTCAAATTCAAGATTCCGTTATCATTTAACTTTTGTGTGTGGTCAGATAATAAACTCACATACAGTCCCACACTGAGTATAATCGTTTCTCTTGCAAGATTGGAAATACTTTTATGATTTCATCGAGTTGGGCAGTTTATCACGTGTTCCCGACCATGTGGCGCGATATATGCTCCGTGAATATGCACTTCAAGTACATTTCAGCATAAAATAAAACCTCGGCAGAATAGAGAGGAGTGTTTACTTAAAAATACACCCCAACTTTTGAGCAGACAGCGTTTGCTGTGTGCTTTGGTTCTTATAAAATAAACAAGGTACTCTGCTTTGTTACTGTGGACTGCACATGTCTGTCACTCATACATCACAGTTCTCGGGTTGTGATGTATAAACATCATGGCCGGGCTTGTTGAGATTAGGTCAGACTGACTAAATGGTCACTGACGTCATGAATGATGACAACCTGCCCAGAAAAGTAGTGCGCCACCAAGTAGCACTATGCAGGATACTGTATGCGGTTCGATGTCAACAGTTTTCTCGTATCGTAAAGGTGGACGCTCGCCTGAACGTGGCTATAACGAAATGCAGAAGACTAGTCAGTGGAAAAAATGAAAGGAGACACCTTCATGGTGGACGGAAATTGTTCAAAATTGGCTGATTATCATAGTAATATATCACGTAACCATTACTTCATTTGCAAATGTACAATGAAACATTGGATTCGACCGTAGTTAAGTTACAGCGTCTTCATTCATACAATATAAAAATGCATCAAACAATCAACAACCACGCTCGTCACACAACAATTACAATTTACGTCTAAAATGGTGTCTATCTGTCCAATAGGCGGGTTCAAGTTCCCAACAAGGAGAGAGTGCATTCAAGTTCAACACGCGTGATGCATCAAAAAAACATTCCCCAAACAACTTCAATACAGTAGGCTATTCATATGGGAAATCGTGTGGGCGATGGCGAAATAAATAAATACGGAATATTCACATGTAGTTGTCGCACATGTTTCCCGTAACGGCGTAAACTGTTGAACGGATATCGGACGTATAAAGCTGTTTCGTTGAATCACTTTCAAATTGGCCTTGGTATTCAGGTATTGGAATATGTATAGTTTCTTTCAATTTTTCAAGGTTTTGACTGGTGTGCATCAAATTGTTTGGTTGAGAAGTTGTTACACCTTCCGAAGTACATGGATGGTCTCTTTTTACCTTCATGCGAAGTACTACAAATGTAGTAACTTTACGAAACCCCAATAATAATACAATTATGCTTGAATAGCGCCCTCAGTACAGGAAGTACATACCTACTTCCTTACTCATCATGTGACGTAAACAAAGTCATGAATATTCATAACTCTTGCAGCGATATAATCGGACGGCTTCAGATTGCTTCGTCAGTACTGACCACTTATTCCACGCTTTATTACCTCCTAATAACGGTATATTTTATTAAAATGGCAAATAGGGGACGTAGTTTTGGTCTGTCAGCTGAGCTGAAAGCTAAGGTAAGTCGGAAACGTATACAACTTGATAAGTTTCATATTTAATGAAACTTGTCTTCAGAAAAAGTTTGGTCATGCTTGTCAGGACTGTTCGTGAGTTAGCAGGTAACCAGGTAGACTTTGACTACAGGGATTCCTTGCCTGGTTTGGTTATCTCTATGCTTTACGTAACGTGTTGCATGATCGGTACCGCTACACTTAACAATGTATCGTTGTCAGTGTAAGTTGCAATCTTTTATTTTTAGTAGACAGGAAATCGTAGAATATCCAAATTAGGACCTTCAACAGTCATCAATTTGAATAGTGTTCATTGATAGAAATTACGTTGTCTAACGGGCGCTGTTTTTGTGGCGGAAAAAGGTTGAATTGATCGTTGTTATTTGCGGTGACATAGACTACGTTGATTTTTATTCCTTTCTGCTATTTATGGTGGATAATTTCAACGGTTTGCTCAATAGATCTATGTCGTTCGTAACAATAACAAGAGGGCGGGTCGCAGCGCCAGTCGCAGGTCGGGTGTCTGGACTTGCCCGACGTATTCTTGTTGATTAATGCGTTTATGCCTATTGAGACTTATCAAATGCTTAATTTGCGGGGGAGCCTTGGAACTACTTGAAAAAACAACTACGGTACTTCTAAAAAAATACTCGACAGTGTAAATTCCATCCCGGCCGCACCTTGCATAATCGCTTTTGTCGTTTGGCGATGTGATTCGAGATGCACACCCCTGAATGTTAGCCTGACCTCTCCCGTGTTAAGTAATTCGCCATGCCCCACTAACTTTGTATAGCCATGCAACTGACTTTTCATCAATGAATAGCATTTTCTTCCCATATTCGCTTGGAGAAGAACAACATCTGATGAATACAAACTGAATGTATGTTATGTGTACACAGTTTTTTGGGAGGGGGGGGGGGGTTGTTCTGCTGATCAAATATAAGTTAATCAATTTGAATTAATAAATTGACTATATACCATGACTACCATCAACTTGAAGTATTCACCTTGTGTGTCAATATTTATATTTGTCACACCACTGCCTGCAACATTTTAAATTGCATCTATAGCTCTTCAAAATGGTTAAATAATTATGAATAAGTTAAATATTGTTGGTAGGGTGTTTTTTTGTAGCTTATACTTTACTCACAAACTTTAATTGCATTAATGTCTTTTCAACCAACTGAACTATTCATTTTCATTGTATTGCACATCCTGCATTTGACAACCATTGCCAATGGTTTGTCTTGTGTTAAACGATACAAAAAAAAAGTAGTTTTCTTTAAGTGTAGTGTTGAACCAATGGATGAAAGGCCCATTGAGTCTTCCAGTAAGTACCACCTCAATAGTTTGATGACCTCTAAATGGAAAGTATGTTCCTTGGTCTGTTGTACTTCCATTTACATTGTCAAATACTATATCACTTAATGATGAAGATGATAAAGACAGTGTGTAGTAAGGACAATGTGTGAATAGATTGTGTGACACTGTGTGGTTCACTGGCAAATTCCAAACCTGTCTGCCACTGATCTCTATTAAGTCTAAAGCATTGTAATTGATAGTGGAGTTAAACATCTCTCTCTGAACAGCCTCAAAACTAATTACCAATAGTTTTGAAAAAAAAAGTAAACTTTCAATATTATAGTTCTGTATTGTTTGGTTAAAACCACAAGTCATTCAGTTATAGCTGTCTGCGGTATGTAGAGGTGGGAAGAAATTTGGTCTGAATAACTACATCAGTAAATACTACATTGACAATTGCTAATTTATTTGTGATCGGACTTCTACTTTCGACACAACAAACCCATTCCTTTGATAAATTTCAATGGCAGTTGAATCCAACCAGCCAATTAACTAGTGCAGTGCACACTGATGTTTCAGTTTGAATTGACAAATATTTAAAAATTGAAAGGAAAGGGTTAGTTGTGTAGACTAAAAAGAATGATCTGGTAAGTCATTTCTCCCCAAATATTTTTTATTTTAAAATTGTCATTAAAACCTGTGTTATTTTTTCTGAATTTTTTTTTTAAAAACAATTCATAAGAAAATGTTGTGACATGCAAATTCTTAACTGATGTGTGTACAATGACCAGTGACATTTGTGTTTGTTCTCATACTAATCTGATAACCCTGTGCTGCATCCGGTTGTAAGGAGTAGACCATTCAAAACTTGGGGGCACAGATTTAAAAAAATGTACACAGGTAAATCATGAAAAACATCCTGTAGGTATCAAAATAACAGAAAAAAACAGTTCTGCACTGGACACAGGGAAATAAAATTTTTTACAGTGGGTTCATCGTTAAAAAAAAACAAGTTTCTAATGGTCCAACCCCCAATACAATTTATTGTCCTACTATAGTAACACATGGTGTCTCACAATTTAATTAATGCCAAAATGAGTAGATAATTTTCATAATGTAGACAATGAATAATGATCATATCTCTAATTAACTTGGATAATCATTCTTGTGTAGTTATCATGATACGATTTATTGGTAATTAATTTATGCTGTCATGTATTTTACAAGTTGTGATTCAGTTGTCTCAAATTAGCTTAGAACATTTTACCCAAAATGGCAACTACCGGTAGTGTCATGGGAATTTCAAATTATTTGCCATATTTTGAGTTTAAAACAGTAAATTTAACAGAAAACGCTTAAAACCTTTGTCTCAAATGATTGAACAAAATTAAGACATTTTGAGAAGTACAAGAAAGTTGATGAAATTGCTGATGACTGGTGAGGATCTGAATCGCAGCCGAGTCAAAGCATATATACAAGCCAGATAGATAAAAAAAACTATCCACAAATAAGGTGATCTCTGATTGGTCTGCCTGTTAATTGTGTTTGGTAGCCACTTAGGCATAATCTTGTAAGCAGCTTTGGATCGACTTCTGAATCACTGAGTATGCATGTGGTGTATATCATATTTTAATAGAGCAAGTTACCAAGCTGCTTAATCCATTCAAGATCGAATACAACTTCTTGACCGATATACACATGCCATTCAGAACTCCACTGTTCCCATCTTGCTGATTACCCCCCCCCCCCCCATAGTGTAATAGTGCTATGTTGTACAATCATTCTGAACATAACATATTTAGGGGAAACATGAAAAAAAAGAATTTAATCATGACACCTGTTGATTTGAGTATGTGATCAAACTTTTTTCAACAATTCAAAATTAATTTATATATATATTACAAATGCCAAATATATTATCAGTGTTATCATTGCTGTATATGTATATGAGGATTAAGGAGGTACCATATTTTCACCATTAAAATTAAACTGTTAATAAATTTAATACTTTTCTTTTTTCTAATATGTTTGGTCGATTAAGGTTCATTAAAATTAAAGATTGTAGGACATTTTTTTTATGCTTTTATAATATGATCACAGGATAAAATTGTTGGCCCCTTTTCACTGGTTACTATTGTGAAATTATTCCTTGTATCAGTTGTTGGCTATGTGTCGTGGAATCATAGTTGTATAATATTATTGATATGAATCCTAATGTTGTTAAAACATTTAATTCAGTGACTTTCCAGTTGATAATAGTTATGGGAAGTTTTCTCCCATAATGCATTGCTCAAATATGCAGTTGTAATGCTCAGTAGTGCAAATTTTTTTTTTTGTGCCAGGTGACTGTTCTGGAAATTGAATGTTACTGTTGTCTCTCCTGACTTTTTTTTTTATGTGCAAGTTGCAAGTGCTAGTGCTGACACATAGTGATGTATTTTTTTAGTAAAGAAATTATAGTGGATAGACTCGTAGTTCATGATTGGCTCTGACAGTTGTGATGTCATCAAGGTCACTTTAAACCAGAGTAGGGTAGAACTACCATGTTTGTTTTTAGATATGTATGGGTAATTCGTTATCGATACTGTACATTGTAACACATGTCATAAAATTGTGTCCATTCTTTTATGGCCTTGTGGCTGTTGCTATGGAAACTAGGAAATATTTTTTTAACACCTGCAAATCATAAAAAACTATGATTATCTTTTGAAATGCCAAAGTTTTCTTTTGTTACCTTTTTCATAAAGGTATTTTGCCCACTCTAGTCATGAGCATAAGACCTCTTGTTGGCATAGTATAATCATTTTGTTTTCTTACCACAGAGTTTAAATAAATTTTTTTAAAGGTGTTTTAGTTTTAGGCTAATATGTGTGGGCTGTATTTCACTGCATTGTAGTCGTAGTTTTTCTTCTTTTTTATGATGTGCTAGTATTTCATCAGGTATTTTGTCTTTTTAATTCCCCTGGGTAATTTTCTAATGTTTAAATAAATATAAATTTAGTTTATTTGGTCCATACAATTGTACACATTGTTGAACCAAAATAGTTGTTGGGAAAGATGAATAGTTTGTGTACATCTGATTTTAAATTTGTGTTAATATAATCTACAAATAAGATTTATAGCTGAGGTTAGAACCTTTTATTTATTCTTTGTGTAGTACACCAAATAATGTTGCCTAACCTATGGTGTACTGTTAGAACAGTGACCCTTTAGGTGAATGAGCAAAATGTACTGATGTTGAGTTTTGACAAGGTTACTCAGTAATCTTTATTCTTCAATCCCCTGTGTGTCAAGTTAGTGCGTGTCAAAGGTCAATACTTCTGGAAATACTGGACCTGATGATTCCAAAAAATGTATATTTTTTCATTTTTCTCTGCAAAATTATTCCATTACCAATACTATCTTCATTAATAAAACATCACCTAAAAATAAAAAAACCCAACACCTTTCAGGAGGAGCATAATTTCATACGTGTTTTGTAATGCACATTCATATGATATAAAGTTTGTGAATTTTGTAATTTGTAAATTAATATAACTTTGTAATTTGGTGCCTGTTAACTATTTTTTGTTTTTCATTATATTCAGTCTATTATTATTTTGTAGTTTTAGTGACCTTGCTGTACTCTCTAAATTAGTGTTGGAGCAATAAATAAATAATTTTTCTTTATTCAACAGCAAAAAGCTAAATATGACATTGAAAGAGAAAAAGAATGTCGTAACTGGATTGAAGGATGCACAGGGAACCAGCTGTCAGATCAAGAGCTGGGTTCTGAACATCTTCAGAAATCATTAAAAAATGGAATTGCAGTTTGCAAGTAAGTAAATATGGTACATGTATATTGAAATCTATTTGATCAAAGATCTTTCTCCAGGTTTAGTTTTGATCAAGTTATTGTGATAGAAAAATATCTTGTATATACTGGTGGATCATTCGCAAGCTTCTGCATTGGTTTAAATTTGTGTCTGAGTAAGTTATCAAAACTGCCATTTTTCACATCTTAGTTGTTGTACTGTAATAACTAAATAATCTGTATACGGGTACTGGTCATGAATATACGCAAAGCCTTGATTAAGTTGTTGATAACACTATAAAAGTAGTTATAGAAGAAGTCTGCATAATAGATTATTTGCAGGTATCTTGATAGGTTGAAATTTTGGACATTTATTTTTTCAGTTCTTAGATAGTTATTTAGTACAATATTAGTCAGTCTAAGTATATTGTTACTATATCATGTTTTAAAATACTGTTAGCTAGTCCTGACTGTACACAATAAACCCCATTGAACATCAAAATCAACTTTCAAAACTTTTCCTAAAATAAATCAGTATAATTTTTATTTTTTTGTCAAACAATTTGGATCAAGAGATATTATGTTCTTTAGTCGAAAACTAACAAAGAAATGTATAGAAAAAATATTTAAAAAATGCAAAATGTTGCACCAAGAACTGGAATAGAATTAAAGTATGAATGTGACCAAACATTTATGTTGCTGTAATCAGACAAAATGATAACCGACAACAAGCGAACGGTCTGTTTAGCAGGCCATGGGTTGAAGATAGGATATAGTCAAGTGATATCGAGCACCAGTCAATGCCTCCCACCTTAAAGTATACAATACTGATACTCTAGTAAAACAACTTCAGGAGAAAGAGTGGTTTAAGTATTATTCAAGTGTCAGTAATCCAGACAAGGTTCTGACAGAAATATGTCTGATAAACTATGCATAATATTGGCCACAGTACTTTCATTGTTCATGGTGCGAAAGTGAACCACAAAACAGTATTGTGTGATATGAACTTTGACCTGCTCGTGTTGCATGCTGGTGTATATGCATCTTATAAATCACTACTTTATACATTGTAGTCAAAATCAAAGTACAAAAAAAATATGTCTCTTTATCCATGTATTTCACTGATAGATGTTAAAGATATAGAGCACTTTAAAGGATTTTAGTGAAATTGTCACTGGTACAGTATTTTGCTACATGCATTTTCCTCGACTCTTCATTTGTTTTCTCTCACTAAGTGGTTTACAGTATTTAAACATTTTCTGTTAAATGAATATATGAATTATCATTTCATCAAAACATTGGTCACTGACTCGCCTCGACAAATCACGGTCTTTCTGCTTTTCACTTTATAAGCATGAAATTATTAATAGAACAAATTCATTTTCTGTCGTTCATATAGTGCTATTCATTTTGGGTTCTCCAAAAATATTCACAGGCAATTTCTATCCCAGTAAAATACAAAATTTGAATTTTTATCCCATAATATACTGAATATGCTCAGAAACATATTCGGCGGTGCAAAATTTGAATTTCTATCCCATAATGCATTGCATACATGTATATGCTCAGTAACATGCTCAGTAATGCAAAATTTGAATTTCTATCCCATAATATACTGAATATGCTCAGTAATATATTCGGTGGTGCAAAATTTGAATTTCTATCCCATAATGCATTGCATACATGTATATGCTCAGTAACATGCTCAGTAATGCAAAATTTGAATTTCTATCCCATAATATACTGAATATGCTCAGTAATATATTCGGTGGTGCAAAATTTTAATTTTTATCCCATAATGCATTGCATTCATGTATATGCTCAGTAACATGCTCAGTAATGCTAAATTTGAATTTCTATCCCATAGTATACTGCATATACAATAGTGCAAAATTTGAATTTCTATCCCATAATGCATTGCATACATGTATATGCTCAGTAATGCAAAATTTGAATTTCTATCCCATAATATACTGAATATGCTCAGTAATGCAAAATTTGAATTTCTATCCCATAATATACTGAATATGCTCAGTAATGCAAAATTTGAATTTCTATCCTATAGTATACTGAATATGCTCAGTAATGCAAAATTTGAATTTCTATCCCATAATATACTGAATATGCTCAGTAATGCAAAATTTGAATTTCTATCCCATAATATACTGAATATGCTCAGTAATGCAAAATTTGAATTTCTATCCTATAGTATACTGAATATGCTCAGTAATGCAAAATTTGAATTTCTATCCCATAATATACTGAATATGCTCAGTAATGCAAAATTTGAATTTCTATCCTATAGTATACTGAATATGCTCAGTAATGCAAAATTTGAATTTCTATCCTATAGTATACTGAATATGCTCAGTAATGCAAAATTTGAATTTCTATCCTATAGTATACTGAATATGCTCAGTAATGCAAAATTTGAATTTCTATCCTATAGTATACTGAATATGCTCAGTAATGCAAAATTTGAATTTCTATCCCATAATATACTGAATATGCTCAGTAATGCAAAATTTGAATTTCTATCCTATAGTATACTGAATATGCTCAGTAATGCAAAATTTGAATTTCTATCCTATAGTATACTGAATATGCTCAGAAACTTATTCAGTGGTGCAAAATTTGAAATTCTGTCCCATAATATACTGAATATGCTCAGTAACATGCACAGTAATGCAAAATTTGAATTTCTATCCCATAGTAATACTGCATATATGCTCAGTAGTGCAAAATTTGAATTTCTATCCCATAATGCATTGCATACATGTATATGCTCAGTAGTGCAAAATTTGAATTTCTATCCCATAATACACTGCATATATGCTCAGTAACATGCTCAGTGAATTGCAAATTTGTCCAATATTGTTTCTTTATTTATTTAAATGCGTCTGCAAGCATTCTTAAAACGATCTTGACAAATACACAAACTTGACTGTTCCTTGCCTTCATGCACAATTTGCATTTGATTATTACCACTTTTAACACCTTAAGTTAAACCCTTTGTAAAAAACTGGAAGGAAATCGGATATTGTCAAGCACCTGCTTGCAAGAGCAATGTGATAATCACTAATGTTTTGAAATGAACTACTCTTGGGTTTAAAAAATAAGCCTTGGAGTAAGAACAATTTCAACTTGACATTGATATTCTTCAAGATTTGTGTTATTTGGAAACAGAACAATTACACACCATCCATTGCCAGTGTTTATGATTTACACTGTAGTCTATACCAGAGGTATTGCTTACTAGACCGTGGTTGAATTTCAGTCTTACTGTGTGCAAACTATCAACTACTATAAATAATACTGCATTGCATAGCCAGGAGGTGTGCATCTGGCCAAACAGCTCAGAATATTTCAATGGTGGTGGGCACACCCCAACATCTGTTAACTCGGCTGTTGTACGATATTTAGTTTTCTCTATAATTACAATTTTATATTTAGAACTGACAGTTATGGATGGATAGTGATACTTTTTTGTGAGTTTACTTCAACATGAGGGAAATAATCAGACCCTGGCAGGTTAATACACTTTAGGATTTATTGTCGATTATTAGATGAGAGATGAGTATTAGAGATGTTGCAAGTCCTTATAGTTAATAAATTAATAATTTTATACTAATTTATTAATAATTTATTATTGCCTTGTGATCGAGTTAATGCATGATTAGTTATTAGTGGTTCATGATTATGAACTTTATTCTAGTTTAAATGGTAAAATATTCAAAGAAGTTAATTTTAGTGGATTTGTTGTTGTCTTGATATTCACCGGCTTTTTTAGGAAACAATACTTTCACTTGGTTTTACTTTAGCATAATTTAGAAAAATGAAAAAAAGCCTTAGTACTTGGGACAGAGAAATAAAGCTTATGTTTACTGTAAACCATTGCTGACATTTTGTTCCACTGCTATAAGATTTCATGATACTAACGTGCAAAATTCACAACAATTTCTCTCTCCTGAATTTAAAATTGTAATAAAAATGAGAACGACAGCTTTAGGTAATTTAAAAATGTGTTTTGCGTTTATTTTATCAGACTAAAATTTAATGTACGTTTTTCCCAGAGGATTACAATGTGTAACTACCCCGGTAGTAGGCTTTTGGTAGCATCTGCTGATATTTTTCATTCAATATATTTCAATCATATGTCTAGTGTGTACTGCATGGTGTTTATAGTCTATAGTAAACAGCATTTCCATGCAAGCAAGTTTAAAAATGCATTCAAATTTAAAATTGTGGGCAGTGATATGTGGCATTATTCAGCTAAAGAAATGAGATGTAAAATACTTCTTTATCACTTAGAATAAATTTTTGCTGTTTAAGTAAATCAGTGAAAATAAAGTATTATCATCATGGCTTGGCTCGTATACTTCAATCTCCGTTTAAATTCCTGATGATATGTAACCATTCTCAGGATTGGCTGATCTTGTTACCTTTGAACAGTTTTATCAAATGACAAAGTCTTTTACATCTTGTTTAGGTCACCTTGGCGGACCTAATGATTTACAAGGCATGTGAGGAATGCATTGTTGATGTAAAGGTCATAAAAGTGTTGTAAAAAAACTATAGTTTATATATACCTGGTACATCTTGGTATTAAACAATCAAAAAAAAGAACAAAACGTTTTTATTTGTTATTTTAGGTTATACTGAACATTATTCAAGTTTCTTCTTTTCATGACAAATTCACAAAATAGTCCTGTTTATAGTCTGCACTTCCTTCAGAAGATAGGAAGATAGGGACAAAAATGTTTTTGAGTAAAAAGTGACTCAAATTTTGTCTTGTAAAAATTGGGGTCATTTCCAGAAAAATTTGGGTGAAAAAGTCTGGTGGTGGAAAGATTAATATTTGAATAATCTGGTTCTTATACTTTCTGCAGAAAGTATGTAACTACATAACTGAAGAGTGATAATTTTTTTGGGAATACAATTTTGATTAAATGCTCAATAAACATTATTATTTTCCAAAAATCCACAATAATTTTTATATTTTTACAAAACCTAGAAAATAGTTTTAATACAGAAATGTCCCTACGGTCATGTAACCTGTCAGAAAGTAGTATTGTATTTTGTACTCAATAGTCAAGGTGTGGTTCTTAATATGGTTTGAAGCAATGCTGGTACTGCCAAAATTTGAGTGTTAAAAAAAAATTCTTATATGGTTTTAAAAACGCTTTTACATAAGCAAAGTTTTTTTTTGAACTCTTTTATGTAATTTAATATTAGCGAGTGTAAAAAATAAAAAAGGAAGTTATTTTTTAAACTTTTAGAAAGTTAAAGACTGGCATTTTAATCCCCTGTTGTATAGCATTCTCTGAGTCTTTATTGTGTGTTTGAGAGAGGTGCGGTCACCTTGTGGCCTTCAGTCATGTTGGTATTTATGGTTGGCTGTCTGCATGGTGATGTATGAACTTTTTGGCTTTTTAAATTAGTTTTGACATCAATTTGTTAAATTCTGGAAAATTATGTACATGTACTGCTGGTAATACCGTAAAATCTGTATTAGAAGCCGCATCCCTAATAGAAGCCGCACCCATTCTTTTTGAACAATTGAGACCTAAAAATTCACCATTTTTCATATGTGTAGATGCTGTAATAGAAGCCGCATCCCCTCTGTTGCATTGTACCATTTTATTAGAAGCCGCGGCTTTTAATACAGATTTTACAGTACTAAACTGACTACGGAATATTGCATTTGTTTCATTGTGTTCATTTAAAAAAACAACAACATGTACTGTGAGGCTATAAAAAGTATTGTTTCTGGCTTTTGAGATATTTAAAAAATAATTTAGGAGTACCTTTTACCAGAATCATTTTTGCCCCAACCTGCTTTGATTTCATGTGACAAATTTCAGTCTGACAAATTTGTGAAACGATGCAAAGTGGCACAGTGACTTTGCCAAATTTAAAAAAATCATGAAATCAGAAAAATGCCTATTAAAGGTGTTTTTGGTGAAATAAATGAACTGTGTTACATTATCAGTGTTGATATTCCAAGTACCATGTAATGCCTTGATAGAATGTTCCAGAACATTGTGTGATTACTTTTACTAGGTCTCGTGACAACCCTCCCTCATCACCTCTTATCACTGTCCTACACATTAATATACGACTGTAAACTCACTCCTATTTTAAAGTGTATTGTTGTCTGGCCATTTCGAATACTTCAAATAGCCTTCAGATTACTCCCAAATGAATAGAATTCCTACTGTGTTACTAGTGTGTTAAACAGCTTCTGTCTTCTGTTCTGTTCTGGTCATTAAAAAATCTTGTGGTCAAAGACCACTGTATGTACTAGTCAGAACTACTTTATGAAATATTCACTTATAAATATTAATAATAATAACTTTATTACACTACTAAAAAACCTTCAGAGGGTTTTTGTATGGTAAGGAACATAAATACATACAATACATAAGAGATAAAAATAAAATGTTAGTAAAATAAAATAAAAAAAATAAATTAATTACTTTCTGTGGTTTTAAAAATTGTGCTCTTTAAGTATTTTGCTAAAGCTATATTATTCTCCATAATCTTTTTAAATATGGAATTCACATCCATTGTGTAAATAATTATTGAACACTCATCAAACAGTTTTTTTCTTTGTTCTATATAGCCAGTACAAAATAGCAGGAAATGTTTTTCATCTCCTAATGCTTTAGTGTTACATTTATTACAGTGTCTATTTTCTAATTCTATTTTGGGCTTTGTTCTTCTACCTAATTCTATTTCTAAGTTGTGGTCACTCAGACGGAATTTTGAAAGCATTTTCCTGAGGCTGAAATTTGAAATGTTTTGCAAATAATTTTCCATATTATAGCTTACTTTGAATAGTTTGTATGTTCTCAGTTTTGTTCCCCTATTTTCATTGGTTTCACTGAAATTTAGTTTTTAATAATAATGTAGAGGAAGGATGGTAAAGGGTAATCAAGTTCTGGTCAGCAGTATTCAGTGAGCTTAAATTTTGTGGACCAAATCAGATAAGAAGACTTTGTCAAAGATATGCAGCAAATAAACAATTAAGGTAGAGATGCAGTTTATTTGTGAATTTCAATCAAAAATAGTTTTTTTCGTTTTTTATATAGATTTTTATCTAAAGAACATTCTGTGAAAATTTGACCAATGAATTCTTATTGGAACACCGTTAAAATTGCTGTTTATTTTCTGGTTAAAAATAAAAAAAACACTCACATGTGGCAATGTTTATGTCCAATTGCCTAATTTGCATGAGTAACCAAATAACAGGACCTTTGATTGACAATATGCAAATCGAGATTGTACGGGTCATAGTTCATTCAATTCACGCGCATGTGCAATTATTCTCAAATCAGTTCTCGCTCGCTAGCAAACCAAACATTATATTTCCTCAGCGTTTTTTCCTAATTTTTATTATTACATTATGCGTGGTGTGAAAAGAAAGAGAGGTAGAAAGAAAATTCAGATGATTTCTATGTCGGAAGAAGCAAAAGCTACACTGAAGGCATCAGCCCACCGAACGAAAAACAAAATTGATGTGAGCGTCCAAACATGACTTTCCCTGAAGGCATGAATCAGAGTTTCTGATTGACTGAGAGATTTTATTTTTAAATAATTGTTCTCAAAAAATAAACTGAGCATGTGAAGAATAATTTAACATTGTTTACAGTGATAACTGCTCATTGTCGAAAAGAAGCTTACCCATTCACGCTAGTCACAATAAACATCATACTCTTGAATAGGCGTCAATGACTGCGGTAAAACTTAGACTCTATTTTAGGCATCAGGAATGATTGAAATATACGAAAATAACGCCAAAATACACCTAAAAAGTCCCATTTTATTTTTTTTCTAAATCCCATCCCGAATTTACGGCAGAATCTGGTCCCTCAAATAAGGGACACGTGAGCTTTGATTCTAACCGGATATATTGCACTGGGTCGGGGAGATACAAACTTTTGTGTATCTTTTGTCAATGGATACCTCTACTACGATCATTCGCAAGTTTTGCTAGGTGGTGCGAGACAGCTTTGTTTGCAACCGGACGAACTTCGTTTAATTCAATGAAGCAAACAACTGACAATGCTAAAATAAATTGCAGAGGTACGCTAAAATTAATTGAAAACAACGTGCGCTGATTGTCTGCGACTGTCTTAGAAAATCCCTGAATAAGGCGTTGCTAAAATCGGAAAAATAAAAAAATGCCTCCTTAAAAAACGAACATAATTCAAATATTTCTTTTAACAAATATGTTGCAGTGGGAAAAATGGAATTGGAAACGATGAACAAAACTTCTGTGCCTCGCGTTTCGATTCTAGGATTACGCGATTATTCATTATTGTGCGTTCGCTTCCTGGAGTTGGTTCTCAATACTACATCAAAATCATCAAGGATAAATAATTTAATATCCCACTTTGTACTCTTCACGGTAAACCATAGGCTCTGAAATACTCGTAGATTGTTTATTGAAAATACATCAAAGAGAAGCCATGATGTTTTGATCGTGATAAAAGGTCACCTTCCTAGGACCGCCCCCTGTTTAATAATTCATGAGATTACGTCATATTTACTGGGCATTGCCACGTGTTTTTACCGACCCCATCAAAACACTGGTATGAATGACGTGTTTCTGATTTATATATTCAAGAGCAGTTGTTCTGGTCCAACGATTTTACATAAAATGTCTATGTCTATACGTCAACTCTCAATTTCAATAGTCTAGAAAGTATGACAAAGTATGACAAAGCAGTAATTCCCGGTTTAACGCGCAAATATGCAAATTAGCCTTTTTCTCGTCTTCTATTTTTGGTGAATTCTTGGGTTTCAAATTAAAATAGCTGATAGACGCTTTGGCCATTTGCCTCGAAATTTTCACACATTATTGACAAGGTGTTTCCCCTTCAAAATGCATCCGGACAGTTTATTACGGCGAGTGGAACAAAAATAACAAGTCCCCAATTAACATGGATATATAAATTATGCAAAAATAGAAAAGAGTGAACTTTGAGGTCATGCTGTGCGACTTTGAAAGTCGTTAGAGAGATGAGTGGACGCATTTGAATTAGTAGTATACCAAGGTATCCAGTGATGTAATTTTACCCACAAATGGACTTGAAGTTTTTAAGCTAATTTTTTTTAAACCACTTTTGTCCAAAAAAGCATATTTTTGACCCAAAATCAAAAACGCATTCTGGATATTTAAAAATAAAGACAAGTTTTACAAAGTTTGTATAATAAGCTTTCAGAAAATATATAACATGTTGGATATATAATACCATCTTCATTGTCTAATTACTCAATTAAAAAGCAAGCCAAATAAACTGCATCTCTACCTTAAAAACTATAATTTATAGTGTTAAATGTGGCTGTACAACAGAATAGTGCTGTAATAATTCTGATACTACAATCAAACCTTTGTAACCAGATATATAAAAAACGCACCTCCCCACCTTTGGGCATCCCCAATGCATTATCCATGTAAAGTGACCTGTATATAAAGACCACCTGTCTTATGTGACAACCTTTGGACATCCCCAAAGCAATATGCATGTAAAGTGACCTGTATATAAAGACTACCTGCCCATAGTGACCAATTTTTGGGTATCCCCAATGCAATTTACATGTAAAGTGACCTGTATATAAAGACCACCTGTCTAATGTGACCACCTTTGGGCATCCCCAAAGCGCAATATGCATGTAAAGTGACCTGTATGTAAAGACTACCTGCCCATAGTGACCAATTTTTGGGTATCCCCAATGCAATTTACATGTAAAGTGACCTGTATATAAAGACCACCTGTCTAATGTGACCACCTTTGGGCATCCCCAAAGCGCAATATGCATGTAAAGTGACCTGTATATAAAGACTACCTGCCCATAGTGACAATTTTTGGGTATCCCCAATGCAATTTACATGTAAAGTGACCTGTATATAAAGACCACCTGTCTAATGTGACCACCTTTGGGCATCCCCAAAGCAATATGCATGTAAAGTGACCTGTATATAAAGACCACCTGCCCATAGTGACCAATTTTTGGGTATCCCCAATGCAATTTATATGTAAAGTGACCTGTATATAAAGACCACCTGTCTAATGTGACCACCTTTGGGCATCCCCAAAGCAATATGCATGTAAAGTGACCTGTATATAAAGACCACCTGCCCATAGTGACCAATTTTTGGGTATCCCCAATGCAATTTACATGTAAAGTGACCTGTATATAAAGACCACCTGTCTAATGTGACCACCTTTGGACATCCCCAAAGCAATATGCATGTAAAGTGACCTGTATATAAAGACCACCTGCCCATAGTGACCAATTTTTGGGTATCCCCAATGCAATTTATATGTAAAGTGACCTGTGCCTGTCATTTTAGCAATGGTGGGGTCAAATGAAACTGTCTATAAAGGTCAATATTATGGCAGTTGATCACATGCTCAGTCTTTTACACTTATATTTATTTATTTCCCGTTCTCACATACCTGTTATTAGCAGTGAAAATGTCTCTGGGTTCTCACAACATAGTGTTGATGACTTCAGTGATCCTCACAACATAGTGTTAATGACTTCAGTGATCCTCACCACATAGTGTTGATGACTTACTTTAGTGATCCTCACAACATAGTGTTAATGACTTCAGTGATCCTCACAACAGTGTTGATGACTTACATCAGTGATCCTCACAACAGTGTTGATGACTTCAGTGATCCTCACAACATAGTGTTGATGACTTACTTCAGTGATCCTCACAACATAGTGTTGATGACTTACTTCAGTGATCCTCACAACATAGTGTTGATGACTTACTTCAGTGATCCTCACAACATAGTGTTGATGACTTACTTCAGTGATCCTCACAACATAGTGTTAATGACTTCAGTGATCCTCACAACATAGTGTTAATGACTTCAGTGATCCTCACAACATAGTGTTGATGACTTACATCAGTGATCCTCACAACAGTGTTGATGACTTCAGTGATCCTCACAACATAGTGTTAATGACTTCAGTGATCCTCACAACATAGTGTTGATGACTTACATCAGTGATCCTCACAACAGTGTTCAACTGTTGATGACTTCAGTGATCCTTAATCTTGAAAATTCCTAAGAGCGAATCGTGTTTACAGTAGTCTTAGTGTCACAGAACTGAATACTCCAATCTTTTGCTGATAGGTTGCTGACAACAGCTATGTTTCCATGGGTATGGTTGCCTATTTAATTTTAGTAGCCACCACCAGAATTTCTTGTCATGCTAGGAAAAGTTTGTGCACTTTTCCCTGATATTTTATCAATTTACCGAATTGTTTTTACTTTCTGTTCTCACCACTTATCTAATCCAATATATAGATTAAATACATAGGTGTCTAATGCTTTCCTACTTTTTAGAAGATAAAAACGAGTCTAGTTTATAAAAACAAAGTAATCTTTGTTTGTACACTCTAGTTGTTAAATGAGATCACCAAGGACAGGGGCAAATATCTATTCAAAATCAGTGCAGGTTTTATTTTGATGAAATACTCAAATTGTTGAAACGTTTGAGGATACTGTATCATCTGTTCACAATTATAGTAATTTATTTGTATAATTTGTTGACATTGAAACTTTATATGTACACAGAGCATAGGTGGACTGTTGTACTGAGTGTTTAAATTTTAAAACACAGGAAAGACATGGTTTACTCAGTGTTCTCCCCAGGGTCAGAGGCAAGCATGGCGGTCTAATTTGCATGCTAATTTGCATACTAATTTGCATATTTTTCAGGATTCACTCTCACCAAAACAAACATACAAGACAGTATTAAAATGTATGAGAGACTTTATTTAAATTACATAATACTTTACATAATATACCATAATTTGACAAGATCGTCATTTAATGTGAACTGTTCCATAAAACTTAGTCTAAACTATTCCTTCTGACTTCGTTGTGCTCCAAACATTGGCTGCCTTACTGTAGTTAAACTCGTCATAGACGTGCACAGGACTTTGTTCCATAAAGAAGATCCACTCTTTGCAATCATGTTGTGCTTTGAGCATTAACTGCACAACATTCCTAGTGGGAAAAATGAAGAATAATAAAAAAAAAACAATGATTGAGGTTCAAATAAATATAAACATAACGATTGAATTGTGCCACGATCGGGAACCCAGTGCCGTATGGACAGCAAGCATTTCGTCTGCAAAACATGTTGTTTACATGTTGGTTTTGTCAGGTCAACGACAAGGAGACTCAGGAATTTCGGGGAAAAAAACATGAGGTCACTATTCAATTAAAATTAAAACGTAACGATAGAATTATGTATACAAATCGGGATTCCATCGATCATAGCGCGTGATGATAGCAGCTGTCGTTCGCAAGACGTTGACAGGCCGCCATCTTGTAAATACCTACACAGGTCAACATGTGACCGGAAGATTACAAAATTCGATTTTTTTTTTTTGCTTGGACAAATTATAACATATGCGTACCCATTAATCTATGAAGATATCCATAAATAATCTAAAAAAAGTTGACAGTAACGAGTGATGTTTTTTTTTTTTGTCGTGTCTATACCAGCCTCGTTTTTTAAGATGTTGATTGAAATCGGTGTAGGCCTACCATGTTCGGTGTTCTTACGATCGGCAAAACATACATACACTGGCATTTTATTTCTAAAATTACGAAATCTTACCTGAACAATTGACCTTAACCAGGGAAATGTCTTTTTCCACGACTCATCAAAACCAGCCTCACGCCGTTTCCGTGTTTCTACACACTTCCGTTTCTGTGCTGTGCTAGGGGTGATTGTACGTTTTAGCCGGGCGGCATCACCTTTTTTTCCTTTACATGTTTTGCCATATACCATCTCTCGGTGTTTGCAACTTGAGTGACAATTTGTTCCCCATTGACAGCGTCTGTACTTCACATGTGTTTAACAATGGGACTGTTTAATTTGTCCCGGCAAGTTCAAACCTCCGTGGCGTAGATGGTGATAATTTATGCAGTGCTACGTGTGAGCAGGTCAAATGGATGTAAACAATGCATCCTATTAGCATGGCGGTGAAGTTGTAAGCATGGCGGTCCGAGCCCAGGCGTGGCGGCCGGGTCGCCAAGCATGGCGGTGCCGCCATGCTTTGTTCTATGTGGGGAGAACACTGTTTACTGAAATAAGTGTACGGTGTAATGTAGTACAGTTCACCTTACAACTTTGGTGGTGGAATTGAGTTCTGACATGGTTTTGCTAAATTTAATATATTGAAATAAAAATGTTTTATAATCAATCTAGCTTGCAAGTTAAATCTTGTTACATTTTTGTGATTATGAATTTTAAAAAGTGTTGAATTTTCTCAGAAAAATGTTGCCTATTTTTATGATTTTTCAAAATTTCTTGATTTTTAATTGACTTGCAAATAACAAGCCGCAGCAAATAACTCAAAAAAACACTCTTACAGTTTTGCTTTGTGATTGTTTTAATGATAGAAAGAATGTAGTTGGGGTACTAGTCAGTTTTGCCTGGAACATCTGACAAAAGTACTCTGAATTCAATGTGCCCAATGTTACCAAGGAAACCAGTTATCTTACTTTACTGCTGTCGGTACTTTCAATGGTTTTGGGTTTCTTTGTTTGAAATTAATACATGTGTGATGGATCGGGATGAGAAGTAGCTATACAGCAAAAAGTGTGCTCTCTTTGCATGTGCTGTCTTTGTATCTGTTTTGTTTATATGATAATATTGTTTCATTTTATCTTCCATATTTTCCTTCCATCATTCACCAAATGTGCCTACCTGTTCAATTAATACCAAAATGCCTACCTGTTCAATTAATACCAAAATGCCTACCTGTTCAATTAATACCAAAATGCCTACCTGTTCAATTAATACCAAAATGCCCACCTGTTCAATTTATACCAAAATGCCCACCTGTTCAATTTATACCAAAATGCCCACCTGTTCAATTTATACCAAAATGCCCACCTGTTCAATTTATACCAAAATGCCTACCTGTTCAATTAATACCAAAATGCCTACCTGTTCAATTAATACCAAAATGCCCACCTGTTCAATTTATACCAAAATGCCCACCTGTTCAATTTATACCAAAATGCCCACCTGTTCAATTTATACCAAAATGCCCACCTGTTCAATTAATACCAAAATGCCTACCTGTTCAATTAATACCAAAATGCCTACCTGTTCAATTTATACCAAAATGCCTACCTGTTCAATTAATACCAAAATGCCCACCTGTTCAATTTATACCAAAATGCCTACCCATTCTATTAAAATACCAAATGCCTACCCATTCTATTAAAATACCAAATGCCTACCCATTCAATTTATACTAAATGCCTATTCATTCAATCATACCAAATCCCTACCAATCCAATTAGTGTTGCATGTCTAATTTCCTCTAAATGCTCATTCATTCATCACTGTGTTAAATGTAGTGTTATTTGTTTTGTTACAGCCTTATCAATGTGTTGGCACCAGGGTCAGTCAAGAAAATCAATGAAAGTACCATGGCATTTAAACAGGTGAGCTTAGCCCCATAACCTTCATGAAGACCTCCGCCCCTTTGTTCTAAAGTGCTACTGATAATTTATCATATAGTCTACAAACTACTCATTATCCAATCAATCAATAGTTCCTGTACACTTACTCTATTGACCTCTATGTGAGAATGGATTAGTGGGTACATGTGTGCGTCATTTCAGAAATGGATGTTGGTTGCCTATGGATGGATGGATTTCAGTCAAACTTGCTACATACATGTCCATTATAAGATGCGCATCATTTTTTTTTCAAATTGGATTCAAAATGTCATACTGATTAACATTTTTTTTAAATGAATGCTGTTTCATAGCCCTGTATCTCTGACATGTTAGATTTTTCAATCTTTATATATTTCTTTAACATGATGGTTAATTCTATGTATTACTTGCTGTACCTCCTCTGTACTATTAGTCAAGAATTTTTTTTTCTTTTTGCAGATGGAAAATATAGGCAAATTTTTGGATGCTACCAAAGAATATGGTGTCCCATCATCACAATTGTTTCAAACTGTAGATCTCTATGAAGGACAAAATATGGTGTCGGTAAGTTCAACTTTCTTACATGTCTGGGTTTTAAAGTTGGGAGCTACCTATAGCGTTGAGAATGCTACTTGTAGAACTGTTCAATTTATTCCTAATGATTGACCTTAATCTTTTCACCGTCAGTTCCCTCTTTGGATCACAAATTTACATAAGTCCCGTTTATAGTCTGCATTTCCTTTCAGAAGTTTAGGACAAAAATAGCCAATTTTTTTGAGTAAAAACTGAAAATTGACCCAAATTTTGTTTATTGGCTTCAAAATTAGGGTTTATTTCCAAAAATATTGAAGAATATAAGAAAAAAGTTCACACAAATTTGGGCAAGAAAAGATTAGGGATGGCCTAAGTGTCCAATGACCGTTGGTGAATGTTTCTGCACTTGGGGTGACCGTTGGTGAATGTTTCTGCACTTGGGGTGACCGTTGGTGAATGTTTCTGCACTTGAGGTGAATGTTTCTGCACTTGAGGTGAATGTTTCTGCACTTGAGGTGAATGTTTCTGCACTTGAGGTGAATGTTTCTACACTTGAGGTGAATATTGGTGAATGTTTCTGCACTTGGGGTGAATATTGGTGAATGTTTCTGCACTTGGGGTGAACGTTGGTGAATGTTTCTGCACTTGGGGTGACCGTTGGTGAATGTTTCTGCACTTGGGGTGAACGTTGGTGAATGTTTCTGCACTTGGGGTGAACGTTGGTGAATGTTTCTGCACTTGGGGTGAACGTTGGTGAATGTTTCTGCACTTGGGGTGAGCGTTGGTGAATGTTTCTGCACTTGGGGTGATCGTTGGTGAATGTTTCTGCACTTGGGGTGATCGTTGGTGAATGTTTCTGCACTTGGGGTGAACGTTGGTGAATGTTTCTGCACTTGAGGTGAATGTTTCTGCACTTGAGGTGAATGTTTCTGCACTTGAGGTGAATGTTTCTGCACTTGAGGTGAATGTTTCTGCACTTGAGGTGAATGTTTCTACACTTGAGGTGAATATTGGTGAATGTTTCTGCACTTGGGGTGAATGTTGGTGAATGTTTCTGCACTTGGGGTGACCGTTGGTGAATGTTTCTGCACTTGGGGTGACCGTTGGTGAATGTTTCTGCACTTGGGGTGACCGTTGGTGAATGTTTCTGCACTTGGGGTGAACGTTGGTGAATGTTTCTGCACTTGGGGTGAACGTTGGTGAATGTTTCTGCACTTGGGGTGAACGTTGGTGAATGTTTCTGCCCTTGGGGTGAATGTTGGTGAATGTTTCTGCACTTGAGGTGAATGTTGGTGAATGTTTCTGCACTTGGGGTGAACGTTGGTGAATGTTTCTGCACTTGGGGTGACCATTGGTAAATGTTTCTGCACTTGGGGTGACTGCTGGTGAATGTTTCTGCCCTTGGGGTGAATGTTGGTGAATGTTTCTGCACTTGGGGTGACCGTTGGTGAATGTTTCTACACTTGAGGTGAATGTTGGTGAATGTTTCTGCACTTGAGGTGAATGTTGGTGAATGTTTCTGCACTTGGGGTGACCGTTGGTGAATGTTTCTGCACTTGGGGTGAACGTTGGTGAATGCTTCTGCACTTGGGGTGACCGTTGGTGAATGCTTCTGCACTTGGGGTGACCGTTGGTGAATGCTTCTGCACTTGAGGTGAATGTTGGTGAATGTTTCTGCACTTCGGGTGACCGTTGGTGAATGTTTCTGCACTTGGGGTGAACGTTGGTGAATGTTTCTGCACTTGGGGTGAACGTTGGTGAATGTTTCTGCACTTGGGGTGAACGTTGGTGAATGTTTCTGCACTTGGGGTGAACGTTGGTGAATGTTTCTGCACTTGGGGTGACCGTTGGTGAATGTTTCTGCACTTGGGGTGACCGTTGGTGAATGTTTCTGCACTTGGGGTGAACGTTGGTGAATGCTTCTGCACTTGGGGTGACCGTTGGTGAATGCTTCTGCACTTGGGGTGACCGTTGGTGAATGCTTCTGCACTTGGGGTGAATGTTGGTGAATGTTTCTGCACTTGGGGTGAATGTTGGTGAATGTTTCTGCACTTGGAACCGTTGGTGAATGTTTCTGCACTTACGGTGAATGTTTCTGCACTTGCGGTGAATGTTTCTGCACTTGCGGTGAATGTTTCTACACTTGAGGTGAACGTTGGTGAATGTTTCTGCACTTCGGGTGACCGCTGGTGAATGTGTATGCACTTCGGGTGACCGCTGGTGAATGTTTCTGCCCTTGGGGTGACCGCTGGTGAATGTTTCTGCCCTTGGGGTGAACGTTGGTGAATGTTTCTGCACTTGGGGTGACCGTTGGTGAATGTTTCTGCACTTCGGGTGACCGCTGGTGAATGTGTATGCACTTGGGGTGACCGTTGGTGAATGTGTATGCACTTGGGGTGACCGTTGGTGAATGTTTCTGCACTTGGGGTGACCGTTGGTGAATGTTTCTGCACTTGGGGTGACCGTTGGTGAATGTTTCTGCCCTTGGGGTGAATGTTGGTGAATGTTTCTGCACTTGAGGTGAACGTTGGTGAATGTTTCTGCACTTGGGGTGACCGTTGGTGAATGTTTCTGCACTTGGGGTGACCGTTGGTGAATGTTTCTGCACTTGGGGTGACCGTTGGTGAATGTTTCTGCACTTGGGGTGACCGTTGGTGAATGTTTCTGCACTTGGGGTGACCGTTGGTGAATGTTTCTGCACTTGGGGTGACCGTTGGTGAATGTTTCTGCACTTGGGGTGACCGTTGGTGAATGTTTCTGCCCTTGGGGTGAATGTTGGTGAATGTTTCTGCACTTGAGGTGAACGTTGGTGAATGTTTCTGCACTTGGGGTGAACGTTGGTGAATGTTTCTGCACTTGGGGTGAACGTTGGTGAATGTTTCTGCACTTGGGGTGAACGTTGGTGAATGTTTCTGCACTTACGGTGAATGTTTCTGCACTTGCGGTGAATGTTTCTACACTTGAGGTGAACGTTGGTGAATGTTTCTGCACTTCAGGTGACCGCTGGTGAATGTGTATGCACTTGGGGTGACCGTTGGTGAATGTTTCTGCCCTTGGGGTGAATGTTGGTGAATGTTTCTGCACTTGAGGTGAACGTTGGTGAATGTTTCTGCACTTGAGGTGAACGTTGGTGAATGTTTCTGCACTTGGGGTGAACGTTGGTGAATGTTTCTGCACTTGGGGTGAACGTTGGTGAATGTTTCTGCACTTACGGTGAATGTTGGTGAATGTTTCTGCACTTGCGGTGAATGTTTCTACACTTGAGGTGAACGTTGGTGAATGTGTATGCACTTCGGGTGACCGCTGGTGAATGTGTATGCACTTCGGGTGACCGCTGGTGAATGTTTCTGCCCTTGGGGTGACCGCTGGTGAATGTTTCTGCCCTTGGGGTGAATGTTGGTGAATGTTTCTGCCCTTGGGGTGAACGTTGGTGAATGTTTCTGCCCTTGGGGTGAACGTTGGTGAATGTTTCTGCCCTTGGGGTGAACGTTGGTGAATGTGTATGCATTTAAAGTGTTAATTTAAATTTTTTTTCTGTATTTTGCTTTCATTTTCATGAAAATCTTGTTTATTTTGTAGGTCATTGATTGTATTTGGGCTTTGGCATCACAGGCCCAGAAAAAAGGATATGCTGGCCCAGTCTGGGGTGTGAAGGTTGCTGATAAAAATGTTCGAGAGTTTGACGAGGCAACCCTACGTGCAGGCCAGGGCGAGATCGGATTACAGGCGGGATATAACAAAGGCGCAACACAAGCGGGCATGACAGCTTATGGTACCACCCGACATATGTAACCATGGTTACAGTGACCATGGATTCCATTTTTTCACACCCGAGTGGTTTCCAAATAGAGACCTATCTAATTAGCATAGAATACAGTGCTTAAAATAAATGTTAATTATGCATTGTTTTAGGTACCTTACAGTCGATTCTCGTCAATGTTTTTTTTTTACGAATCCACATGCAATCAATTTGATAGCAACGTCATTTCATCGTAATACCAAACAGATATTTGAATTATCACTGCTTTGAATGTGTTGAGTTGTGTAGGGCATACGCTAGTAAAGATTTACACACACACCTTTCAGAAATTGATATTTTACTGTCATTTTTAGGGGGCTGTGTCAATCTTGCATTTGAATTAATTACTGAATATAGTAAGAGCCTTGTGAAAATGGGATATAAAATAGATGACAAGTGTAAAGACAGCTGAAGTTTCAGACTATGACTAATGCATTAATTCATATGTCACCACACACCTCTAAGATGGTAGTATAAAATCTCTAAATCTGCTGCTTTAACCTCTTCCCCACCAGACTTTCTCACCCAAATTTGTCAGCACTTTTTTTCTAATATTCTTCAATATTTCTGGAAAAGAATACTAATTTTAGAGTCAACAAACAAAATTCTCGCCAATTTTCAGTTTTCACTCAAAAAATTTGGCTATTTTTGTTCCTTTTTTGTATCTTTTGAAAGGAAAGTGCAGACTATAATCAAGACTATTATGTGAATTTGTGATGAAAAGAAGGAACTTGTGGTGAAATGGTTAATAGGAAGTACATAATTTTTATTGCTAATATATTTATCGATGGAAACAAGCAATGTATTATGTTTTGTATCAGTATTTCAAAAGCAAAAATTGAATTGCTTATTGAGCTATCTCTATCTTTAGCATGAACATAAGACCTTGCACGTGCTGTTTGTTTATTCACATTCATGTGTTCCAAACAAATAGTTGCTCCCTGCATAATAAGCAGAGTCCTTAGATGTATTTCAACTTTCTTTTTTTTGGTGGATATAATTGACATAATCCTAGCTGATTTTTTTCTGTTTATTTCTGCATCTATCCATGAAACCTTTCCATAGGCAATGCGCAGATATCACATTTGCTTTGTAGATAAAAAAAAGTAAATTTATGTTTAATTTTAGTTATTATAAATATATATTTTAAGTATTAGTAGCTTTGCGGTCATTAGATGTACTGTGTAGACTAATTTAATGTAAATGATTTATTTTATATGCATTGTATGTATACATGGTACCCATATGGTGTTTTACTGGATTCAGTAATTGCATTGCCAGTATTTAGGTAAAACTCAACTATTCTGTATGCCTGTCTGTCTGCACATCTTTCTTTCTGTCTTGGCACTGCTATGCAAGGTACAGTTAACAGTTCAATTTCTCGACAACAATTTTTACTAATTTCACGAATCTGGAGAAGTTATAAAAATTCATGACTGACATATTTTTAGTCGCAATGTTTATAAAGTGTGGATTTTAATCCTACTGCTGCCGTCGTGTGCGAGGCTTGCCAGGGTATTGTGGACTACTGGTAATTTCAAAATATAAAGTAGTACCCTGGAATTTTCATGAATTTTCATGCCTGGAACTTGTCTTACTTACAATGTAGTAATTAAGTTTCAATTATGAATAATAATGAATCTTGGGACCAATTTATATTTATGTCTTTTCAGGCATTTTCTTTCACGTTAGTTGTCTTTATTTGTGTTTTTTTTCTAAATTTAGTTAAAAAAAAATTGGCATTCAGACTGATGAATAAATTTAATATTTTACAATAAATTAGAAGTTTGGATAACTTGACGATAACTTCTCAGGACTAAAGTTTTGTGCCATATTTAGCACATGTAGAAGGCTCTTCTCAATTATCTAAGCTCTTAATACCCATCAAATCATAAAATGCTTGTGTATGTTTTTACCCTGCTCATGGTAATTGTATTGCATACACTAGGCATCTTAAAGTCTATTTTTGCATCATAACCACATCACTGACGCTGTTCACTTTGACAAAGTTCTCAACAACCTGTGTGCGTCCAGGCACATAATGCATTAATTCAATACAATGCTGATATTCAGAAATATAGAATCTGTGCTTTTTCCTGTACATGTAATTAAATCTTGTCAGTAATGCGCCAGAAATTCATTACATTCCTTTAATTTCAATTTTTTGCATGTATTTTTCTGCATGGTAAAAGAAACTTTGAGACCATATCTATATTTGAGGGGAAAACTCATGCGACTTCTATAACTATGTACATTTTAAAATCGTTAATTCAGATTTTTTTCTATAAATTGTATATCTATGCAGCATGTATACAAGAATTTATTGCATATTTGCCAAGTCTATATACATATTCTTTTCTAGAGTTTATGGGAGAAATTTTTGTTATTTCATAAATATTTGTAGTGTCTGTAATTAAAGATAGTAAAGAACCCATTGTGTGATTGTTGTAAATTCATGTTGTCTCAATATCTGTGGTGTTTTTTTATTGAGTAAGTTTTTTGATTGTACTTCTTGGTTAAGGCAACCAAGACCCCCCCCCCCAAGTCATAAACAAAAGAATAACCAAATATTTGAGCCTATACCTACAACAGATTTCAAATAGTGCCTGTGAGCTACTGAAGTTGGCTATGAAAACTGCAATAACTGGTGAAAACCTCTCAAAACTTCCTGGTGCTAAGCATTTTGTATTGTATAAAGGGCATGCTTTGGCCTCTAATCTGTGGTAAATTTATGTAATTTGTTGGTAGAACAAAAGGATTTTATGTGTTTGAATCAATTTGAATAACATTTGGCTACAGTCACAATCGTTAATTTATGGTCTACCTTAAGTTTCCATGCTGGCGTGTTTTGCGCCCTCTTGAGGCCACCGGTGCGTTGTACCGTAAACTCATTCTCCTTCCCAGAGTTCCTTGCGTCTAGGACACCGAAAGTACATTCGGAGAAATAGAACTCTGCCTGGGAAATTGGCGTAAACTCTTTAGATTTGCCGCGAGACTAGCTCCAATTGCGTGATTTGTTTGTAGTGACAATATCAGAGGGGGCGTCGCCCCTAGAAAATCAAGCTGAAACACCTTGCCCCTCAAAATGCAGGAAATAGCGTCTAGATTTCAACATTTTTAAGAGGGAGCATGCCCGGACCCCTAGTAAGGTCGCGCCGAAGGCTGGTGAGTAGACCCCCCCCCCCCAATGCAAAAGTTCGTGTCGCCGGGAATATTGTGAAATTGGCGGAGTGATCGCGAAAATCATCAAATCATTATGGGAAATAACTTCTCATTGGTATAATTGAAAACTAATTATTACTGAAAACTCACTAAATTAAATATAAATGTTTAACAATATTAAGATTCGTATCTGCATTAACAATGCATGATTTCTTCACCCCATGTCACCATAAAAACCATGACAAACATGCAAATTTTCTGACAGTTCTGACTCGTGTTTTGTGAAAACTTTTCTAATGACCCCATTTTTTGGTATCCTGTTGGCATTAAACAATAATAATGAAAGAGCGGAAGAGATGCCATATAATCTGACAGGAACCTCCTCAGCCGATACAACAAAGACGCCACTATTTCTACACAGATGTATGGTACCATGCTGGTACTGAGTGTCGTACGCCATTATTTCTACACAGATGTATGGTACCATGCTGGTACTGAGTGTCGTACGCCACTATTTCTACACAGATGTATGGTACCATGCTGGTACTGAGTGTCGTACGCCATTATTTCTACACAGATGTATGGTACCATGCTGGTACTGAGTGTCGTACGCCATTATTTCTACACAGATGTATGGTACCATGCTGGTACTGAGTGTCGTACGCCATTATTTCTACACAGATGTATGGTACCATGCTGGTACTGAGTGTCGTACGCCATTATTTCTACACAGATGTATGGTACCATGCTGGTACTGAGTGTCGTACGCCATTATTTCTACACAGATGTATGGTACCATGCTGGTACTGAGTGTCGTACGCCATTATTTCTACACAGATGTATGGTACCATGCTGGTACTGAGTGTCGTACGCCACTATTTCTACACAGATGTATGGTACCATGCTGGTACTGAGTGTCGTACGCCATTATTTCTACACAGATGTATGGTACCATGCTGGTACTGAGTGTCGTACGCCATTATTTCTACACAGATGTATGGTACCATGCTGGTACTGAGTGTCGTACGCCATTATTTCTACACAGATGTATGGTACCATGCTGGTACTGAGTGTCGTACGCCATTATTTCTACACAGATGTATGGTACCATGCTGGTACTGAGTGTCGTGCGCCACTATTTCTACACAGATGTATGGTACCATGCTGGTACTGAGTGTCGTACGCCATTATTTCTACACAGATGTATGGTACCATGCTGGTACTGAGTGTCGTACGCCATTATTTCTACACAGATGTATGGTACCATGGTGGTACTGAGTGTCGTACGCCACTATTTCTACACAGATGTATGGTACCATGCTGGTACTGAGTGTCGTAACGTGACTCGCACAGTCTGGAGTTAATTAAATAATTACAACGGTTGTGGCAGTTATGCAGACTAAATGCTGTAAAACACGAATCTCTGTTTAATATGCATCTTGTGAAAAAATAAATCTCCGCCAGAGTCGACAAGTGGTTTCACGATCACTTCACCAATCCACCCCATGCCCCCGCCCGACTGACATGGTCCAATTTACAATCTAAATTATTCAGTGTCGCGGGCCAATGATGACAAGTTAAAACCACAGTTGTCGTGTTTCCTATGGGTCCCCGGGTCATATAAAAGATATCGACTGAAAATTTAATTACATCACGTGAATATGATTTGAGCATTGATAAGATTTTATCAGAAATAAGAGAATCCACTGTCTTTCAAAAATTAAAAATTCAAACTTGGCAAAATTCGCCATCACAATCTGATCAAAACAGAAGAAAATTTCAATTAAATGTTATATATTAGGGTGTAACAATGTATATTTATTAATACATGAACTTAAAATAATGAGCTTAAAGTGAAACACCTAATGTCGTCATGTCATGCAATTCGGGGATGAACTTCATAACACTATGAACTGTTGGAGATATGAATCAAGGCTGGTTACCCCACATTTTAAGATATATTGGAATATTTTACTAAAAGTTAGCGTGACACATTTTTTGGTCGACTGCTCTTTCAAACAGCCCTCTGTTTATCACCCTGTCTAATTATACTAACAGACGATAGAGGGCGCCCATCGACTTCGCTGTACAAAAATTAGATGAAAAAAATGTTTTGCAAGTTCCTCCTGCCTATATTTGACAGTATGGCTATTGCCTGATGCGTTACAGAGTTCATAGTTTCTGACAATGTTTCAATATCCCATGTTTGACTCGACGTTGCAGCTGAAAGGAACGACTTCAGAAGTAGAAATACTTGGTCGATGTTACGCTTTCAAAAACAAAAAACGTCACCCGGCCTCCAGGGCGTGAAAGCAAGAAAGACAACTTAACCGTCACGAAAAAAGTTAGTTATTCGCATGTTGTTTGTGGTTTATTTTAAGAACTGGTTCTGAACAGAGGCCCGAAAGTCCGTCCAGTATCGGTTAGTTTGTATTACACCCCTACTTAAGATCGACAACTTGACTGTTTCTGAATTCTTAGGAAAATTTGGTTCTATTTTGAGAAAGAAATGACGCGTATTTGTCTTTCTTACTTTTGGACGTATGTTTTTAAAATCCGTAAATATGGGGCGGGTGTACAAAATTGTCGCTCTTTCTGAAATTTGGGAATTCATTTTAACACAGATGTTTTTCCGTCTGGAGCACGGAAGAAAGTGGTATGAAGCTAACTATACTTTACAGAAATACCGTTTTCTGTGGGTTCTCCAGATAGTGGTTACGGGGAGTCGAAGAATATATCATAAAAAAACTTAGGCCACTTTGATAATTAAATTGCACGACTTTAGTACCGTAACCAAGGAAACAATCAAAGGATCATTTACAAGTTCACCTGACGAATTCCTGCTAGAAGACGTCTGTAACCCAGTATCGCAATATACTTCGCTAAATCAGGTGTTAACACATTGGAAACTGATGACATGTGCCGAATACGTTGTTTTAAAACTGACATGCAATAGAGGCTGTAAAACATTGAATATGTAAACTTCACCATCTATGTATTCACGTGGGTCAACAGAGGCAAAGTCGAATCTGACGTCATCAGTCAAGCCATTACTGACACTCACATACAGCACTGGCATACACTCCGTATTTAGTTTTTTTTTTATAATTCCAATATATTCAGTTCAAATATCGTGATAATGACGTCACATACAAAAAACAAGGTTGTGAAATGAAACAATGCTGGTCAAAATGTTAAAAAAATACAATAAACGAATCCGTGTATGAACATGTTATTTTTCAGTTGTAATTACATAAAATGGATTCTGAATTCATAGAAGTTCAAATAATGTAAAATGTGATCGGTATTAATCTATCATCTCTGATTTTCAGACGACATAAAACACTTAAATTTTACGATACACAGCGAGAACAGGTGGAAAGCGTTAAACAGAGAATCAAAATATTACCACCAAATTTGGTATAAAAAATGTCAATACTAAAAATCTACTGGTAAACAAGAAAACTGCTGAAACTTCTAAAACTTATAATATGTTATCATAACTACACAAATAAGTGAGTGAAAAAAAAAACGCAAATAATCGAGGAGTTAAGAACGACATAATTTATGGTTTTAGTTTGTTCTGCGTAATACGAAATTATTAAAAAGATACCAACAATTATTCTAATACCTAATTGCGATTTCCAAAATACGAAAGAAATAAATCCTATGAATCTTGGTTCAGCAATAAATGTCATAATAAAAATCACGTTGTAGATACAGTTTAGCCTGTCACAAACACACGCGTCATTTAATAATTTTCATCCTCTCCGTTCTTCTCGTCACATTTTTTGCCACATTTCTCGGATTTCTCGCAGCACTTCCCGTCTCCGCAGCCAGATGGATGTCCCATCATGAATGATGGGTGCATCATACCACCAGGCATCATGAAAGCAGGATGCATGCCATGTCTCATCATCCCCATATCGTGATGAGGGTCTCCTTGTTCAGAGTGATGAGGATCTTCTACGCCGTCGCCAGTCGATTTTTTCTTGTCATCACCACAGCAAGGCGGATGTCTCATCATGAATGGTGGGTGCATCATACCACCAGGCATCATGAAAGCAGGATGTCCAATCATCCCCATACCGTGATGAGGGTCTCCGTGTCCAGAGTGATGAGGATCTTCTTCACCATCGCCAGTCGATTTTTTCTTGTCATCACCACAGCAAGGTGGATGTCCCATCATGAATGATGGGTGCATCATACCACCAGGCATCATGAAAGCAGGATGCATGCCGTATCCCATCATCCCCATACCGTGATGAGGCTCTCCGTGTCCAGAGTGATGAGGATCTTCTACACCATCGCCAGTCGATTTTTTCTTGTCATCACCACAGCAAGGTGGATGTCCCATCATGAATGGTGGGTGCATCAAACCACCAGGCATCATGAAAGCAGGATGCATGTTATGTCCCATCATCCCCATACCGTGATGAGGGTCTCCGTGTCCAGAGTGATGAGGATCTTCTACACCATCGCCAGTCGATTTTTTCTTGTTATCACCACAGCAAGGTGGATGTCCCATCATGAATGGTGGGTGCATCAAACCACCAGGCATCATGAAAGCAGGATGCATGTTATGTCCCATCATCCCCATACCGTGATGAGGGTCTCCATGTCCAGAGTAATGAGGATCTTCTACACCATCGCCAGTTGATTTTTTCTTGTCATCACCACAGCAAGGTGGATGTCCCATCATGAATGGTGGGTACATCATACCACCAAGCATCATGAAAGCAGGATGCATGCCATGTCCCATCATCCCCATACCGTGATGAGGGTCTCCGTGTCCAGAGTGATGCGGATCTTTTTCACCATCGCCAGTTGATTTTTTCTTGTCATCACCACAGCAAGGTGGATGTCCCATCATGAATGGTGGGTGCATCATACCACCAGGCATCATAAAAGCAGGATGCATGTCTCCATGACCGTAGTATCCGTACATGACTGGTGCACCACCGTACGGAAAACAGGGACCATGACCCATACCGTGATGTGGATCGCAGTGCTCATGGTGCTGATCTCCGTGACCATGTTGATCGCCGTGACCGTGGTGTGTATCTCCGTGACCGTGGTGTGCATCGCCATGACCGTGGTGTGCATCGCCTTGGCCGTGGTGTGCATCGCCTTGACCGTGGTGTGTATCGCCGTGACCGTGGTCTGTATCGCCGTGGCCGTGATGTTCGTCGACGTGGCTGAGACGTTCATCGTATCCCTCGCAAACGATCGCTTTTTCGTCACGACTTGCCATTTTCAGTGAACAACGTAGTTACAATACTTCCAAGTATAGTAGTAACCGGTAGTACGGTGATGTCTCAGGTATCGGTGTACGGGTGATAGACTGTACTCGTAACTCGGCGAGCTTTGCAGAAGATATTCGGTGTAGACTTGAAGTGTGTGTTGTCTAGAGACGAACTGCAGAATACTGTATTTTGGCGTCGCTCGTCCATTTTTATACGTTTGAGGCTCACTGCAGAAAGAACTGTTTGTGCAAGGGAAGACAGCGCCTGATTGGTCGAAGAGCTAAAAATAAACCTGAATTACATGGAATTAGGTCAGATATACGCCACCACACGACAGAAAACAACGGAAGTAGAATTATTAACATTTAAAATAGATCCTTATATTTAGCAATCTTTGTATTTTACAGATTCTTATGAAAAGTTACTCGGACGCATTCATAATTTGACTTAAATACCACGATAATTTGAAATACAGGCATTCACCCTTTGACCGTTGTTATGGCGCGTAAAGAATGACGTCATTCGGTTTGTTCATGAAGGTCGTCCAATGACAACAGCAAAATTAAACTGCTATAATTTCGTTTAGTTCTAGTCTAAATATTGCAATTACTATTAATTTCATTCATAGTTTTAATAATTGTAAATAATAAGTCTCAAAAAAAAAAGTACCGAACATACCCTCAACTTTGACCCTATTTATACTTCAAAATCGTTTGACGCTCACCTTGGGACGGTCACCAAAAGGTCGACGTTTTTCACCTTTTTTTACGTCGCAATTTTATTTTTATGCTTATATTTTTATTTTAGTTTTTCTATTTCAGGTCAAATAATTGTGATTTCCAGATAAGACTACTTTGCGTTTTATAATGGGCGGTTTGCTTTCAATAACAGTCGTAATGGCTATGTATAAAGTTCACGTAGAGACTCCACTCTCAGTCGTTGGTGGCGCACTAAAGAATCGTAATACTGTACCTTTTTTGTTGGGCAGCACCGACCCGCATAGACGTCAAAATCTTAACAACTTATTGCGAACTCATTCCACGATGGTGATGAAGCGGTCAGTACGCTACATTTGACTGAATAATAATAAATGATAATGATCGATTGATTTGAATTTTAAGCCCTCAAGTGACCGTGGACAGTCCCGACGCTAAGTTACTAATAACTACTCGTTTATTTCTTATCTTACTTCTAAACATTTTTCTTAATTTTGATTTCAGTTGACTTCATATTTCCATTTATTCTGAGCCAGTTCATGCACTTTGAGATGTCGTTTATATTGTTGGACATCAAATACTTGTAATAATTCTATTGTTTAAACTTCATGTAACACAATTTGTTAAGAAGTATGTGATATATATTTATCGTCGCATTTGCCTAATGCAGTGAGTTTTGAAACTTGAGTTTTTTACAAGTGAGATCTTACTTCTGACATGTATGTATACCGAGGCGCCGTTATGTGATTATATAACGGAAACGTTTGTACTGCATGAACTGGAATTAAGTGGTTATATTTCGCAATATTTTATTGAATTTTTAGTGAGTTTATTTTGTGTTGTAATTCTGATTTATTACAGTTTTACGTGAATTAATGAATAAAACGATTATTGGCAATCTACCCCTGAACGATGTTGCTAATATATACACTTCGCCACAGTACTATACAATAAACAGTGTTTTTAAGAAGATATTTTCTCCACCTATCTTCAAAAGGGGTTCTCTGGATCGACAACACTACATCCGAAAGTAGTTTAATTGTAACATTAATTCTATAAGCAATGACTTTGGATGTTAAGTTCTTATTCATAATATAGACGTGAAGTTTACGGCACGTAATGATGGTCTAGACATTGAAAACAACCACGTTAAATTGTACAAACAAGTCTCACGCCAACAAAGATGATAACACACCAGTAAGGGTGAGTTGTGAAGACTAACTCTTAGGGCACTACATCTTTATAAAATGGTGTCTTACTGATTGCGTCTTCTCAAGTCCCATTCAATCGTTTCATTCACCACGCTTACTTCATTCAACGTGACATTTTCAAAAGCAGCAAAGAGTGATAGGTTTCTCACTCAAAACAGGTATTATTGCTTAATTACGACTTTGCTAAAGCTTGGTACAACCTCAGACTACTATAAAATTCTATAGTAGTCTGAGTAACAACAAAGAGGTTGGGAGTGTTTCCATATTCCTACGCCAATATAGATATCGAGTGCGCCCTCAAACGACCATGAAAACCCGTACAAGAAATGGAACGTTTATGTCATAGCAACTTGATGTTCAAAACTTGCACGTTCTCTCCAGTGCTTTTTGCTCTGAGCAACAAACCTATACACGTCGTTATTTTACGAGCTCTCAATTCGTGTCGATATTACAAAAATATCTATCTCTGCCGCCTTTTGATATTCGGTTACACTGCACTGCATTATGGGAATGTGCAACAGCAAGGTTAAACTCTCTTTTCCTTCACTGGGAAAGCGCTTTAGGAGAAAATCCAGGTGAGAAAACGTAAAATATTATCATGTTACGTGTTACAAGGCACTTGTCCAGTACGATGATATTTGCCGCCACCTGTCCTCACGGAAGATGTTTGTACTTGTCATCACGTTGATTTCATGTTAATTAGTTTCTATGCGTTTCTATTCTTAATCACAGGAAAGTCGTCAGCATTGCAGATGAACTTTCATTACGACATAACAATGGAAGTATGGTAAGTATTCGTCATCAAAGTCTAGAGGTAAGTATTGACAAGTAATAACAAGGTGCAGTTAGAAATGTCGTTGTCACAGTCAGGAATGGTCATTGAAACACCAAAGGACTATTCTTTGAAGGAAACCAGAGACGACATACATAATGTTCCCACTTTAATCAAGGTGCCGGATAGAGATATCGAAATCGTATTGGAGGATATAAGATATGAAATCGTTCATCAAATTTCCACCCCTCCCAGGACTGAAAGATTAATCGAGAGACAAAGTGTATTGTGGGAATGTAGACCAAACATAGATATGAGTTTTTGCTCTGGAATATACGAAAAGAGACAGAAATGCAACAAACATATTACATATGCAAAATTAAACTATTGAGATCTGACACCGTAAAGATCGGACATTTTTAAATAAAATAATAAATTATAATTCTATTCCCTATTTTTGGCAAATTTACACACATCTTCCACATAACCTTTAAACAATAACAATAACGTACTGTGAATTTAACCCTTCAAATGCCAAGGTAACAAAAGTGTTTTTTTGTTAATTGTTAATTTTATTCAATTTTATTCAAATGTGTTTAATGGCAAATTATGTCCATTTCATTGAAAATGTACGACGACATTTTGGAAAAGCTTATAAACATGCGCAAAATGTTGCACCAACGTTTCGGAGAAAACATTTATGAAGTTCAAAAGGTCAAGTCAATTTACAGATGAAGAGTCAGGGTCAACTATAAGCAGCATGAACTTAAATCAAATCGAAGAAAAATATATCAAAGAAATAAAATAAAATAAACATAATATAGTGAATTTAATCGAATACATTAAATTGAATTGAAATAATTTGAATTAAATCACAAAAAATGTATATAAATTCATTTTTGTCCAATTACAAATTACATCCATGCATGATTTCTAGTAAATCCCCTAATCAGTCATATCGTTTCGGATTAGATTATACCACGTGGGACTCAAAATGAGTTAGTTAGTGTTTAATGTACGGTTGAAAGCCGCGAAATACGCATGCGTATTGAGTTCACAGAACACAATAAATGCTCGATTCGCCCAATATATTTAATGTTAACTGAATACTGAAATATACCAGTCTCAAGTTGTTTATACAGTCTGTTGTATGATGGTTTCTTTTGTATGTATCTGTACACAAACATCAAATTAACGAAATTGTTTTTTTAGATTTAGTATTATCCGGCTCCTGATTTGAATCATTAATTATTCATATAACATTTTACAAACAATTGACCTTCAGAATAAGTAAATAACGGGATAAATGATATGGATGGTAAATACCACGTCAAATCAAAATAACATGACCTGTGGTCAATATTTAGTGCATGATGTGCCATAATTCATATTTTTGTTTCTTCTGGGACTAAACAAAAATAAGACAATTATGCGCCAACATAATATGTCTTTGACAGACGGTACCTGATTGTCCATACGACATTGATATAATAATTATTATTTTATTGGCCTGTTTTGATGTTTTTTTTGTTAAGCAATGGTACCCTTATGGCAGGTTCGTCTACGCAATAGATATGCAATATATACGTGATAGACATTTTGTACAAGAGATTGGTACCTGAGAACCAAAGATATAAGATCTATACGCGGCTAGTCGTGTACGTTCACGGAAAGTACTCCAGAAAAAAAACCCAATAGAACTTAATTTTGTTGTAGATAAAGACGACAGGTGTACGAGACAATGCTTTGGTGTTTGATTTGTGCAGCCAAGCCTCAACGCACTAAACCATTAAATTATCACTGCACATGCACACTAGTTTAGTTTATCATAAATAACTTGGATAATGATGAGACAAGCAACAATTATATTATCTACAAAAGACGTTTACTGTGAAATGGAAGAGATATTATGACATAAAACAATACAAGTACAATGTAATTGATTTTTGTAAAATGCAACATGACAAGTCTGTCATACGCATTTAAGTTCTCTTGAATGATTGTACAGGCAAAACGTGGGCACCATTTACACCCTAAGTTATAAATTGCTTATATAATCAAATAATTAAGTATACAATTAAAATCAAACTTTTCAATAAGTTGAAAGAACTCTTTCAGACTGATGTAGTGGAATACTTCAAAACAAGAATCAGGCAAAGGTTGAAAAACTACCACATGGTGACTCGTTCTCTGAATAACTTGATGTCGATATGGTGCATCAATGCCATTGTTGTAGGACACCGTTGTAGGACAATTACTAGAGTAATGACCAACACAGGAATGATGTAGATGAATAAGCTAACATGGGAATATATCGGAATTTATTATAATAACTCTTACAGCTTGAATTCATATGTTAATTACCTACTGTAGTTGAGCAGAACAGTCTTTTGTCGTAATTAAAATGTATACGATGTAAATCGCTAACAAACAGTTTTAAGTTTTTCAATCTTTGTAAGAAGTGTTTTTAATTATTTTGTGTACATATCTTTATTAATGCAATGTTAATTTCCCTTCAAACTTGCAAATAAAAAATCTCTATGTAAAACATTCAGTGTTTTATTTTGAAAGGAAATTTTTCGTGTGTTTACAATGGGTTTAATGGGTTTAATGGGTTTAATTTTCATTAAAATATGTTATAATTACTTTTAAATGTTTCAATTAAAACGGCGTGTTTTAACGAAACACTTGAAAGTGCTCCCAAAATTCACAGTGTATTAGAACAGAAAAAGTTAAAAATACAAAACAAAAGTTTAAATAGAACTGCATTTTTCTTTACGTTCTTTTCTGATCGCATGCATCCATGTTTTCTGTTGTTGTATGGCAGCAGATCGGATGTGATGTGTATCGACAGTAAGACGCCAACAAAAACTGTTATATTCCCATGCATTAGATGATGCACATTGGGTGCTTACATTTTGTTGCCTAGTACGAAATTCGTTCAGATCTTTCTCAAAATTGCCATCGTAATTTTTTACTTTTTCCCAAAACGTACGATTAAAGTGTTCATACAGAAGAACATCTGTATTGCTCCACTTTCTGATAGACGATGTCATTTTAGGAACCATAGTGTCATTTGGTTTACGCATTTTCACTCCATGGTATACAAGATCATCGAATTCCCAACAAAGCAACTTTTTAAGTAAGAGAAGTGACTCGTCATAATATTCCATTAACATGACTAAATCAAGTTCTTGGTCCAGTTTGTTGATGACCTGCAGAATATATGTGTTATTATCCCGTTGGTTCATATCAAAACGTGGATCTAAAAACCACATCTGTCCGTTTCTGTGCTGGTGAAGGCGATGAGTAAAATTGTCGTATTTTTCGAGGTGCTTAACAAATTGTATGAAAGTACTATTATCTAGCATTCTAGAAAATTTAAAATAGTAGAATGCTGATCGCAGGTGTGTGTACGGCGATCGGAGAATAGTGAAGTATTTAGCGTTTGGTATGATATTATCAATTGCTGATCTGTTGAGCTGCATATGACTGGCTGAAAAATCAATTGCAGTGTAGTTGATGCAACGCAAATCACGAAAATCGGTAGAACGAGCTACGGTCAGATTATTCTTCATCCCATATCTTAACATGATATTTGCAGTGGTACTACTACCCGTTTTCATAGTTTTAATAAAGACGAATTTGGATACTGGTTTGCATTGTTCAACGGCTTTCTCGTTTGAGTCATAACCAACACTATGTGTTCTTTCTTGATCTGTGATGGTGGGATGCAAGTTCTAAAAGCAATTGAAAATAACGATTAAATATGTACATTTATATAACTGTCCAAATGTACTTATATTGCAAATAAACTATAAACACTTTATATTGGTTAATGCTATCAAAAGTGAACTGAATATGCATTTCTGTCGTACAACATGTTGAAACCTACCCCATTTTACTAGGGTAGCAACGAATTCACCAGTAGCGTACACGGGATTGAACATTATCAAAGATAATGTAAAATACTGAAGACGAGTCGAGTAGGAAAAAACACACTCAATAGTGCAAGAATCGACAGTTCTAGAAAAATATTAACTCTATCAACGTAACGTATGAATTCGACAATGTTATTGTGTAATCAAAGCGGGGTAGTTTGGAATAATTATAGCTTTTTTGAATAAAGACATTTGAAAACTAAAACGTGAGCTAATGCATCCTACCTTTCTATTGTATTTGATATCCCACAGTGAGTTTTTGTTTTGTTGCATCGTTACTACAATAATTAGAAAATACACACATCAAATAATATGTCGAGACGTTACAAATATTTTATATCAGTGTCCTTGTGTCCAATGCCAAATGTGCATGAATTTGTAGTATATAGACGGTTATAGCGTTCTTAAAAGGCTTGAAATGAGAGTATTAAATATTCCCATTGGCGCAATAATAATCATTAATAAAACAATAGAATATTACATTTCAGACTCCGGCATAATAACTCTATCATTAAAAAAACGAAACAAAACAAACAAATACAAAACAATTTCCCAAACAACCCAGTTCATTTTCCGTATGTCCCGTGTGTGTAACCATAGACAGGGGATCATGACCATTTAGTGAAAGTTTGGCCACTCAGCTGCTTGTTTTCAGATGTCATCAGAGGGAGCCGTGTGAACATATCTGAATAACGCCAACATTATTTTACAAGGTCCAGCTTTACTTATTATAAAGTGAATTGTTAAAATCGAACTGTATTTGATTGAAAAGATAATACATCGTAAAACTGATACCATAGCAACTAATACCATATCAACTGCGATAACTGTGATACATTTGTGTTGGTTAGCCGCAACTATGTATTTTTACTGTCAAACTATAACAACATACCAGTCAATGAATGTTAAGGGTGATTTCTCTATAAATTGGAAACATTTCAAGGCATATTAGCAATATTATGCTGCAGCTTTTGAGTTGGAAAATAAAGACAATCTTATTCAGCAGGTGCTTTATACAGCATTATTGGACTTCGTCTGAAGCTAACACATTGATTTTTGTTAGTTTTAGATAGTACTTCATTGTGATGAGATGTTTTATTGCACTTAAGAAATAAATTAATGTTATCTATATCACGGATACATGCGGTGGACAAAAAATATGAATGATACAATCATAATAAAAAGTTTTATTTTTAAGAAGTGAAACCGTACCTACCTTCACTGTATATTGCATGGAGCGTGTGATCATAATATAAAATCACTGGTATTATACAAACCATTATTAGCAATCCCATTATTACTCGCGAATTAACGCAGTTGATAATTGCCATAGCGATGATAAAATCGACAGTTACTCGTTCTGTATCTATAACAAAACGTAAATCTATTTATAGGAAAACAATTGAAATAAACAGCTTAATTTGTGATAGTGATTGATTCGTGATATATAAGTCTAACACAACCTACCAGCTAGTCGTTAACGTTCGTAAAATCAGTTCCAACAGACGTCACAAGCACCCACGTTGTTACCTGTGCAAAACAGAATATATTGAAGGGAGAGGATATATGAAGACAACCCCATGCCATCCATACAATAGAAGGACTAAATAGAAACGAGAAAAACAAAACTCTACTATATTACATATAAGTATCAATTATACGTCTATCAACGTGATGCATTGGTCGACACGATTGCGTGATATTCTCTTAGTATACTATATAAATAAATAAATAAATAAATAAATAAATAAATAAATAAATAAATAAATAAATAAACAAACAAACAAACAAACAAACAAACAAACAAACAAATAAATAAATAAATAAATAAATAAATAAATAAATAAATAGCTCAGTCGTTAGAAGCTCTACCTGCTGAACTCCATACTTGGTCAACTACAGTCGTCGCATCTTGCCTAAGGCTGTTAAGACTGCCGAGGTACAAAATCTGATCCACAATTGAGGCTCACTAAATATATTACAGTTATGTATCTTAGGCAATGTCGGTTTACAAGTTATTTTACTGTTTTACTGTTGGTAGTTCCTAGCTTCGGTTAAATAAAAAAAACCTTGAGGAATCTTGCCAGTATATGTCTGCACACAAGTTACCATGTCAAGTGTTTGATATTATAGAAGAACTTTTTTCTCAGACACTAGATATATATGTGCATATAGAAGATTCGGTCGTGTCATCGGGACATGCTCATTTACCCCATTATTATATTTTGTTACACGGTCACGCGCCGATATTAATTTACTAATGGAGACGAATACGGAAAGTCTACCTTATGCTCTCTTGAGACAGGTCAAATTAGAATAATGTATATTATGATGTCAAGTCAGTTATGTAATCCCCTAAACAAATTATGATCAAGATGCACGGTGTACAAAAGCATGACCTTAGAAATGATTAGTTGAAACGATTACGTGCCAATCTATTACAAAAAAATGATTCTTAACATTAAACTAATACTGTCTTAATACACTTGGCTTAGGAAACGGTCGTCAAATGGAAAAAAAAATATGGAAAAGTCATTTTGTCATACCAGCAACCAAGTTCTTTATTCACTTATACATAACACCATCCAGCAGAATATGCAAAACTACCCTTAATTTTAATATAGGAAATCAACAACACATACCTGATTTTGTCAGACAACAGTTATTTAGAGTTGTAATGCGCGAGTCTATGTTGTGTAGGAAATCCAATTGGGTGGTACGATTCGTAGTTTGGGCGGTCGACTAGCAACTTCAGAAATCACGATAATGAAAATAATTTGATATAATATGGTATAATATCGTGGTATTGCATATACGTATATTAGGGGATATGAAACTGGTGACACCAGGATAGAAGGATTTTTTCATGATTTTAAACCTCTCTCTCTGCATCGTTGATTTATGATACTTATGCAAAAGTAACAGCTACGTGGGATTATAACTTGTAATTAATGTAGCGTTCGCAGTGGCTCACTTTGTAGAGGATAATACTATAAAAATGAAGAGCGTTATATAAAATTAATAGAGCACTTCTTACACTAGATATAGTTAAAAATCTAACATTTCAGTTTACTTGTGAAGCTTTCCAGTATCGTGTTTGACAATACATACCCCAATGTCATGTAGATATCATAAACTGTAACTCACTTCGGCTGACAACCTCACAATGTGGTGACGTGGATTATTGTACATTCCAATGTAACAACGATGAGAAAAATATTGCTGCTGTTCACTGCCAAATAACTTATAACGTTTAACCCAGCTCTTTTGTTGTTCCGTGTAGCCAAGTTAAATGTAATTACTTTCTTGTGACAGAAGCGCAATGTTCTGTCACCAGATGCAATGTCATATCAGACATCAGCCTATTATTTAACCAATCATCTTTATTGCTGCACTCATTTTTTCAGCTTAAGAATAACTCTACATGCAAATAAAGGTGTTTCAATGATGTCTACAATCATCAAAAATTACATCAGTCTTTATAAGTAATGGAGGACAAGTCTTATATTTCCCAATCATTAATGCCTGTCACAACACTCCTTCAGTAACCACATAATGTTGATATTAATTTCACGCCCTTTTAAACTGGAATTAAGACATGTTTTCCTGTCTTTATCAAATCATAAAATGAGCGCAAAAAATAGCAATAACAGTTTGCACATTAAATATATAAAGTGTTTGCTTTCCGGTAGAGGCAATTATGTTAGATCAGTACACCTGTTCACCCATCTCAATTTGATTAAAATCCGATGAAATTATAGGTTTCAACTGATTTGTTTTTAATCCTATTAAAATTATTAACCAATCGTCATTTATTGCTGCACTTATTTTTTTTAGTTTAAGGATGACTCTCCATGCAAATAAAGGTGTTTCAGAGATGTCTACACTCATCAGTCATTTCAAAAGTCATTATAATTAATGTAGGTAAGTCTGATATTTCTTAATCGTTAATGACTGTCAACAGCACTCTTTCAATAACCACATATTGTTGATATTGATTTCATGCTTTTTAAAACTGGAATTCAGACAAAGTTTGCGTGTCTTTATTAAATCCACTGTCAGCTGGCGCACACATGATAATAAAATAAATACGATATTTACCATATGGGGGCCGCCATCTTGAATGCAGCATAAAACTAAATAAGAGACAAGTTGTGGAGACAAGTTTTTCAGATTCTTACAAATTTTGACAAAAATACTAATCTTTCACAAAAATGCGATTCGTTGGGGTTATATTAAGCCAACCGATAACAAAATTCGGCCGAATTCGGCGTTTTTGTGTGGAAAAATCCCTTGCATACGAACACCTAATTACATGAAGAACCTAGAACACTAAGCCGGGGTATTTGAAACCGAAATTGTCATCTGACTGTAAGGCCGTCGCTGATTGGCTGCTGATCTGGAATGACCATTTTTGGTTTCAAATATCCAATCTGATTAAAATCCGATGAAGTTGTGGGTTTTAACCGATTTATTTTTAATGCTACATTTTTTTTAATTATTTTCATATCACCTCTTAGTTGAGTGTACCAGTGAGCCGAGAGTGTCTATCTTATGTACACTATTCTTTATACGTTAACTATCCACAATGTATGTACGTTATGTCTGCAGCAAACGATGAGAAAATCATTAATCATTGCTTTACATTACATAAATTAAGAATTATAATCTGGTAACTATAAAATTGTTGGCATGGTGATCATTTATTTAGCAGTGTATCATTAACTATTTTCTAACATCAACATGTCTTATGACGTAACATAAACAAGCACGGTACATCGATTTTGTAATGTTAGTTACATATTCAGTATCAAAGTATCAATAAAGTATCAATAAATGATTGAACATCTGAATTAACATAGTTTTTACTTCATGTCGCACTCTATGTACATTAACGAGTGGACTGTCATCCCATACATATAGACTATTTATAAACATTCTTATCAAAGACACAAAAAAACATATCAACTGTAAACTTGTTGTTCAACAAACGTTTCAGTTATATTTTCTCTGCGTATTGTTTTTTTTTTTTGCATTAAAATGTCGCTTTTCACAGTCAAACTGTACAAGAGTAACGACCATTTTAGCACAACGGGGACTACGGGGACTAAAGATAAATTAATTAACAGTATACCACTGGAAGCTGCCAGGCTAGAAGTTGTCGACATACAGCGAGATAAGGGTGACAAAGTTTACTTATCATTAACAAATGTATGTTTTTATTCCTCTTGCATGCTGGAAGCGTCTACGTCTTGTCTGTGTTTTTTTGTAGTTTGCGAGGCTAGTTGATAGCGCTTGAGGTAAGTAAACAGGGTCCAGGACAGGAAGCCACACATCGCCGCACCGTAAATGAGGCCAGCAACCATTTGCATATATCATCAACAGTGACTTGTCAACGTAACAAGTTGAGCGAGGCTAACCGAGTCGTAACCTCGGAGAGGTTCGTAACCAGTCTTATGATTGGTTGTTGACAAATTCTGAACAGGCCACGCCCACAACTGTGCCGTGCGTTCGGGACAACCGTTAATTATTTATACATGAAGTCAATATTTGTGAAGTTTTCTTCTTTCTTAATTTTACACCGACTTGTGATGTCAGGACCTATATTGTGACGACCCTCACTATAATTTATATTAACATTTAATCAATTTTAAGGCATGTTTGCATAGCTTAGGTTTAGTAAGGGGGAAGATATGGTTCAATTATTGTACCATACCTACCCCCGTTACCAGACCTAAGCTTCGCAAATATTTCTAAGTTATTTCATGGGATATTCAACCTCTATTTAATTAAACTTAATTAAAACGCAATTCTACACTGTATTGCATTGAAATTGAGTTTAATTAAACTCCAATTAAAGCGCAGCCCTATATAGGAACGCGTTTTAATCGAGTTCATATCGCAACTATATTAAAAGTTAATTCAAATATATTAAAAATTAATCCAATGAGTGTCACCACAACGACGGTACGACGTGAAGTTGTGTCTTGTGTATGTGTTTAATATCAACTTTATGACGACTTTTATTTAACCCTACATAGGAACGCGTTTAATCGAATTCATATATTAAACTATATTAAAAGTTAATCCAATGTGTGTCATTGCAATGATGGTCAGATGTGTATGTGCGTGTATGTATGTCTCTGTTTGTGTCTGTTTCACTGATATCTCAAAAAACAATATTCAGACTTTAATGAAACTTGGTACATAGTTCTTGGTACCTTAGTTTTTATTATTTAAATCCATACATAATAATTACCTAATTTGCATATTAATTAGCCGATGTTTCTCAGATTTCACTGAAACTTTATACTTGCTCTGGGGAAATGAGCAGATCTGATTAGTTTTTGGCTGAAATTTGTCTAAATTAATTTTCTACTTTGCATGTTTCACTTGCCTTTTCACTTTTCTCTCATGTACTATTAAACAGATTTCAATGAAACCTTGTGCAGTTGTGTAGTTCTGATTAGTTTTGGGTTGAAATCTGTGCATATTAATGACCTAATCTGCATATTAATTAGCATATTTAAATTTGTTTACTTGTTTCCTAATTTGCATGTTAATTAACCAATTTTAAGCCTTTTCACTTTTCTCTCATTTACTATTAAACAAATTTCAATGGTATTTGGTACATTGAAGCTCTAGAAAAATGCTCATACATGATTAGTTTTTGGTTGAAACCCTGTGCATTGTAATTACCTAATTCGCATACTAATCAGCCAAATTTAAGTATTTTCACTTGCTTCTAATGTACCATAAACCAGATTTGTTGATAACACAAATTAAAATCAATATCAAAGCATAAGTATAAATGAAACCGAACTGCAATTTTTACATTTGTAATTTCACTTTAACTTTATAAATGGATTCACATTTTAAAATGTTATTTTTTGAAAATAGGTTACATTTAAACATTTATATTTATTTACTGCATTATCAAATCTAAATGAAAAAGGCATTTAATCATAACTAAAGTAAAAATGCAATTTTGAATTCATTTTTAAAAGTGAAATTACAAATGTATAAATTGCATTTCGATTTTTAATTTTCCTTTTTACTATTATGCTTTTAAGTTTAATTTTGATTTTGAAATCGAGAACATATTTTTAGTGTGCAAATAAAATTATTAATTATTGGCTTGAAGTCATACGGCATTAAAACATAAACCCTATAATCTGCGAGGTGACCCCTGTTGAACTTTTCGGTAATGTGAGGGCACTGTCTTGCGGAAATGAGAGCGAAGTCTGTCAATGCTTATTCACAGACGCTGGTGGGAAAAACGTAAGTTTCCAAAGGTAAGTTAAATGGATTTTACGTTAAATTTACGTTGAAGGTCACGATTCTATTGGCGGTTTCACAACAATAGGTATTAATGTGTTTCCAATGCTCTATCACAGCATGCAGTAAACGCGTCTTGAACTATGTTAGACAACACTCTGTTATACTGTGATAGGTATTTTTGATGGTTAAAAACCTTTCACTTAGGTAACCGGGATTCGGTCGTTTCCATGCTAGGCTGACAAAAGACACACACAAGCTTCATTCATGTTCCCAAACGATTCTCTGCCAAGTCCCTCGTTTTCACCCGAGACAGCATTAAATCACTCTTTATTTCTTGTCACTCCTTAACCAATTACAATCAGTATAAGGGACTCCAAGGCCTTGCCTTTAAACAAACAACCAATCACATGAAAATTTTACACATCATAATCAATTAATTACTCGTCAAGCTATCTAGAAAAACACTACTATATATTGTCAACACTAACTAATATTTATGGGGTAATAGTCTTGCACTAACATTCCACAAAGATACCACCTTAGTTAGAATCGCAAACAAAATTGGTTTAGGATTACAGCTACTGTATTGTATCTTAAAAACTGCAGAGTCATAAGATGTTTTTGGTTGATTTCGACTAGCTCGCCATCTGGCCTTGTCATTAACCTTTATCAGTATATGTCATGGCAACCACTGTCAAACTGACTGAAATATAAATCATGACACAACCCCCTGTTTTAAATTCTGCATGTTCTCCGAACATACCGTTCCAATACCAAGGATGTCATCATATTTATATTTCACACGTCAAATACATCAACAATTGTTATGCAAGTAAAATACACTCTAATATAACAAAATACATAGTTTCAAATGAGTAAATACAATGATTACATATGGTAATTATAATTTCAAATAAAAAGCTATGAATTTAAACACTACTGTTATGATTCTAAAATACAATAGTTATATATATTGAAATAAAAAGATTATGAGGTTAAATACATTGGTTATATTTTCGAATATCCTACTATATCAAGGAGAGGTGCCAGCACTTCACTTGCTATCCCAATTATTTAGTATTGGGTTCCCTATCTACTGCATACTAGTAATATCCCTGGGAATCTCAGTATATACTTCAGATAGACCTACCAATAATCTATAATGATTCCCTACCCCTTCCACAGCCATGCACTTACTATCTTTCCACTTTGGTATCTTAACGGCCTTGGGCAAAGGAATTACACGTTCTACACCATGAAATTTGTATTTTAAATCACCCCATTCGATATTCAACACAGACGAAATTATACCACGTTCAATTGCTAAATTCTCGATCACGGGTCGCTTTGCAAAGGCCAGATGACTCGGAGACACGTACAGGGTCATAACATTTACCAAGACATACAGCTTGTCATTGGTTATCTCTAAAATTAACTTAGTACGGGGCAATTTAGGTGCACGATACATTATAGAGCGATTACGATAGCACTTGCACAATCGAATAACCGCCAATATCAATAAGAACCCTGAACACATTAAAATCAGAATTAAAGTTTCATTTCGAAGTTGGATCATGGAACTCTTCAAATCTCGCAAGGGATGGTCCGTAATTAACTCGTCTACTGGCAAATATAACGTTTTAGCCCGGGCCCTGGGAAGGGTTGCAATCAATATGCTCAAAGTTCTCACCTTACAAATTGTATATACTGACAAAATCAGTGACCCTGTGCATATAATAGCCAGAATGGTTTCAATTATAGTAATAGTTTTGACTTCCAAAAACGGTAAGGCAAGGGTTTCATCCATAGTGTCGCTAAATAATTTGTCCGATTTAGAATAATAAATTGGTTTATTTTTCTTTAATAAATCTGCCGTTCTGTTTAAATCTACCACCAAACGTGCGTCAGAACGTACAATTTCCTCGAAATTCCCTCTGTTAATGGTGATGTTAGGGAGTTGTACTCGCCACGGGTTTTCATACATCGATTCCCCCGTAATTTCTGTCAAATCATCTGGGTCATAAAAGGGTATTAAAAATGGCAAATTTACCGGATGCAGAAACGTGGGGGCCTCGTCTTCTGTGCAACTAGTTAACAATGGCGATATATAGTAATTGTCTGAATGTACAGCGCATCCACATGGCAATTTAATTATACACATTGTACAACCTTCAATAGGCTCCGGGTTTTTATCCCCGCATGCTATTAACCATTTTGTATCATTGCTATTCACCAAAATATTCCCCTGTCCGATTTCGAGAATCTTAGGGTCGTATACTGGGTTAAGTATTAAATCTATTTTACATGTGTTATGAATTTCCTCTTTATTATCATAGAACAAGGCCTTCGTACACGACGACTTACGCATATTTATCATGGTAATTACAGAGGGACAATCTTTTACTGTCAGACCAGTACAAGACGAAATTTGGTCTGTATTCATTTCAATGTAGTAAGTTTCATCTTCATTAACCCCAAAATACTCTGCAACTGACGTTACCTTCGTGCGCCCATTCTTTGCTGTATTATTGTCGAAATGCTGAGGTTTATCACCTAAATCATAAGGGAGGGGCATAGGCATGACTATCACCTTATACACTTCGAATATGTCGTTTTTTATTGTAATGGGATTCCAACCTTTATGTACACATTATTATCTGTACGCCGAAATGTCACTCTCGCATTATGGTAATAATAATTCAAATTCGTGTATGCTATATCAAAATTAGGATATTTCTTTCGTAGTTTCTTTCGCACTGCCCTTAAAGCATCCCCTAACACTCTCGGTCCTACCAACTGCAAAGGTAACCTTTCTTGTAATAACACATCAATCGAACTCACCCTACGTTGTGTCTCCCTTTCAAGTAACTGTAACGCTTGCAGCCATTGAATAGCATATCGAAACATTAAATGTGTGGATTGCCCTTCATAATTTAATTCTTTTTCTAACGCCTCTTGATTTAGTTCCATTCTGTTCAAGCGCTCTCTCCATTGCGATAAATCAGATACGATCAAATAAATGGCCTCATGATTTTCCTTAATCCCATTCAGACCATTCTCTATTCTTTTATTCGTTGTGAAAACATATGAATTTAAATCATCTTCGTATGCAACAATTTGATCTGTCATAACCTCGGTGGAACTTTCCAATGCCGCTACATGTCGTCTCAAAATATTTACGTCGTTCAACGTGGCCGTTCCGAATAAAGATTTTGATACCTTCCCTACAAAGTCTAATAATCCCCTTTTCTGTCGTTCATTACCCAAATTCTTTTTCTCTATCTTTGGAAATAACACACGAATCGCTCGCTCATCTCCCGAAATATGATACATATAGAACTTATTCTGTTGCTCGACTAACTTCAAAGTTTCCCCGTATTCCTCACAAAACTTCGGAATGAGGTGAACTGTTTCATTCGAACATAATGACCCATTCACACTCATCATAGGAATATCTAAATAAGGTATTGCGAACGTATGATGCCAGTACGTTAAGCTGTTATCGATGTTTGCTACCCGTTCAAACAATACTCCATAATTGGGGTGCAGAACATAATCTCTCATCTGCACAGACGGTTTCCATCGTACGACCAGTAATACACTAATAAATATCAACGCTATTCTCATCTTGACATCAATTTCTCGGGAGACACACTATAAATTAGTAATGAAATGAAAAGAAAGGGGTATGACACATGATAAATGAAAAATCTGTGGCCAATTCTCAATTTGCGTGGTCGAATGGTAGAATTAAGTACCCACCTAAAGCGTTTCCTATGTTCTCATCAAATTGTCCATGGCGTCACCGCCCGGCGTCTTCATGAAAGTGTGACCCCCAACACCAAACCCATACGCAGCTAGAGTGCGGGCATCACACCTCCATGTAATTTAAACTTAGGCTTTATCATAGATTCTTTCCACGCTCTTTGAGAAATGATCTCGTATGAATGAATTCGTTAAGTATTATCGTTAGTAATGAATGATGTGCGTCCCAGGGCCTAAATAACACTCGTCTTGTCACACACTAATCTCTTTTTAATATACTTCTAAACCATTAATCAACTTTTCCCGCCTCCTCTTATTCGCTTTTGTCGACCCCATAAGGGGTATCGGATGGTCTTCTAAAAATAATCTCGCCTGTTCGTTTAAATTCTCATAACATTCCCAAGAATTTTGATCTTTTGGGTACCCCACCCATTTAATAAGACACTCTTTTCTACCGTTCCTCAGCCTCCCCTTAATAATCTTTTCGATACCAAAATATCCGCTATTCTTACTATTCATCTCTGTGTCTCTGGGCATACATACAATTCAATACCACAAAAAAAAAACGATAAGAAAAAAGATAGAAAAAGCAAGCAATACATTACATTACTAAGCAATAGGTTAGGATTCTGGAAAAGAGTTCAACGTCCTTGAGTTACACAGTGTCAGTTACAGTGTCCAATGAGCGGTTCTCTAAGCAATACACAGATAGCTAAAGTCAAAGTCTATAAGCGTCTCTTCTCTTGTCGTCGCGTTAGTCCGGGGTCGTTCTTTTTCTTTATCTTCTTGTCTTTAATGTCGCTCAATTCTTAATTATACAGTCCTATTCGGTACTCATCCTTCGTAAGGGGCTCAGAAGTCTTCATCTCTTCAGCGTCGTTCATCGGTGCCATACTGTTAACGGTGTTAGTCGTCAAGCCCGGTTTCTGAGTCGTCTCTGCCATGGAGCTGTTAGTTCGGTTCACAAGAAAGACACCTCTTCGTCATTTCACTTTTCTTCACAGGATGATTTTTGTGTTGAACACAATGCCCAAGGGTTATCCACCACGTGTGATAGGTATTTTTTTGATGGTTAAAAACCTTTCACTTAGGTAACCGGGATTCGGTCGTTTCCACGCTAGGCTGACAAAAGACACACACAAGCTTCATTCATGTTCCCAAACGATTCTCTGCCAAGTCCCTCGTTTTCACCCGAGACAGCATTAAATCACTCTTTATTTCTTGTCACTCCTTAACCAATTACAATCAGTATAAGGGACTCCAAGGCCTTGTCTTCAAACAAACAACCAATCACATGAAAGTTTTACACATCATAATCAATTAATTACTCGTCAAGCTATCTAGAAAAACACTACTATATATTGTCAACACTAATTAATATTTATGGGGTAATAGTCTTGCACTAACATTCCACAAAGATACCACCTTAGTTAGAATCGCAAACAAAATTGGTTTAGGATTACAGCTACTGTAATGTATCTTAAAAACTGCAGAGTCATAAGATGTTTTTGGTTGATTTCGACTAGCTCGCCATCTGGCCTTGTCATTAACCTTTATCAGTATATGTCATGGCAACCACTGTCAAACTGACTGAAATATAAATCATGACAATACAAAAGAGGTAAATTTTCTGGGCGTTGGTGTAGAATAGAGGTGCGTATTAATCATTCAACAATATGATAAACTCGGTACACCCCAAATACCATAAACTTCACATAGGATACAAACACGGTACTATTGATCAATAAAATGACATGTTTCCAAACTAACTTTCAACAATCATCTTCGATTACGTTGAAGGAATGTTTGTTGGTTACAAAAAACAAAAAAATGGCGACAAGTCTGAAACATGTTCTGTCCTCTCATGACAAGATTGTGTAATTACTTTGTTTTGTTGTTTATTCAATGCACGACGCACATTATAAATAATTAAATAAAATTAAAGGATTAAAGGAAGGTATGGAACACTGAATGTTGACAATTTACCTTATAAACCCTACAGTTTATATATGTATATTTCATACCCAAATCCCCTAAACCTAGTGTCAAGTCATGTAATTCAAAAAGTAAATTTTTGTTATTTATGTGTGCAACAAAGTGTACGGCCATGTGAATCACGATAATTCCGTGTTGCTAGTTTGCTAATTTGGACATTCTCAGCATTTTCGTGATGTCTCAGTGTAGGTTATTTGTTCAAATTATTTAGGTCATGGTGAAGTTTATTCATCTCAAAATATTTGCTGTGTATAATTTGGTATAGAGATCAAAATTGAAGAGTAAAATAAAATAAAATAATATTCAGATTGCTTTTCAATGGTGCATTTAGTGGATGATTTTGATTTACGGCCATGAAATAATATCTTTTGTTTGTGAAAGCCACAAAACCATTCTTGCAGCAATATAATTGTAACGACAAAAAATAATTAAAATTATATAAAAAAAAATAAGGCAACCAAGATCTTATATTAATCAGATTGGATGGTGCAGAACAGGGCAATTGTGGCTCGCTTATTTCAATAACAACTGCCAATAACAATAAGTACAATACAATGAAACGTTGTTACAACTTCGTAATGATTGACCTAGAATGAAAACAACAATATTTCGTTGCTGGATGGTTCTGAATGAAGCGCGATTGAAGGAAGCAGAATATGATGAAGAATGATGACGCAACTAGGGGGCGCACAATGTTTTCAATTCATGAAATGTGCTGGGAAATCAGGTGTCGAAAAGTACCAATTTAAAACCTCTCGCAATTTGTATCACAAAACTTGTTATAGCATCTGTTATGATTTTTTATTTAACCTCGCCGAATTAAGGGTCCTGGCATAAATTAATGCTGTAAGTTATTTTTCTTTGTGCTGTATATCTGTACCAATTTCAGATTGCAGCTTTTACTTTAACCGACTGTGTACTATTCACATTTGAAGCCAACTATTAACAATGATATACCGTTTATTCAAGCATGGCTTGCATAATTAAATCATGCCATCATCTAACCATAATGACATAATTAAAAATTCCATATAATTTATTAATAATGATTACAGATTATTGATGATTATAGCAAATACTTTATATTCTGTCTTCAGATCAATAATGGCAGCTACTCAAGAAGATCAGGTATTAAAGAAGACTTGATGAGAAACCTCATAGTATATTGGAGGTTTTACAAATTAATAATCTTGATTACTCTAAATCATTCTTAGAAGAAATGAATTTGGCACGGAAAGAATCCAATTTTATCGATGTTATCCTCGACGTGGATGGTACTGAGTTTCCCTGTCATTAATTGGTATTGGTGTCTAGCTGCACTTACTTTAAAAACATGTTTGTCAGTGGTATGCAGGAATGTCAACAGCGTAAAATGACCATAAAAGAAGTTGAAGCCACTACAATGGGATCACTTCTTGATTATTTCTACACTGGAAAAACAACCATCACCTGTTCCAATGTACAGAATATGCTGGAAGCTGCAAACTTATTTCAGGTCTTGTATGTTAGAGACAGATGTGCCAAGTTTCTTCTCGACAGAATGGGGGCTGAGACATGTATTGGTGTATGACAGATGCTGGTGTCGCTTTCTCTTGCAGTTAGCAAGCAAGCAAAGACGTATGCTTTGAACCATTTCAAAATGGTGGGCAGACTACACGAATTTCTTGAGTTATCAAAAAAATGATGATAGAAATTATATCAGATGATAATCTAGTTGCTGTTGAAAGTCAAGTTGGATCAGCAGTGCTAGATTGGTTTCACTATGATGAAGATTCAAGAATAGAAGATTTTGTGGAAATATTACAACATGTGAAGTTGGAATCGATCACCTCGTTATATGAAGCTAGAAGGATCGGCAAACAACTGTCAAAACTGATACACAGTAATACTCTAGTTGGAGAACTTGAAAGTAGACTTAGATCAAGTAAGAGAAGTCTCTGGAGTCGGACAACTAGTGTTGTATGTTTCATGGGACCCATTCTTGAAGATCAAAATAATAGCGATATCAATTACTTCAATCCAATGAAAAAAACTAACAAATAGCAGTTCATTATTGAATGGAAGTGCTGTGGTTTATGGTAATTCCATTGTCACAAAGGTATCACAACATCTTCATACCTACAATATGGATACATCTGATTGGGAGAATGAAGGAGGCGAATTGATTGATGGTAGCAAAAACTTAAAGATGGTTTTAGTTGATGACAGAATATACTTTTTTGGAGGCAGATTCCATAGCTATGACCTGATTAAAAAATGTGAAGTTCTGGTTGCACCAATGTTACTGCAGGTCAATGCCATGAGTGCAGTTCCTTATAATGGAAAACTGTATGTTTTTGGCAAAATGTTTAGTGAGATCTTGAAATCAGATCAAGGAACGATTCAGTGCTACGACCCAGAGTCTGACACATGGACCCATGTTGGTGACATGCCTGGCGAGGTTCCTAATAATAAAATTGTGGCTATTGTATTTGACCAACTAATATATATGTTTAAGAATGCCAGCGAGATCTATGTGTATGACCCAAGGAAGAATGAATGGTTAGCTCCAATTCCTGGCATAACGACCTACCCATGCGATTGCATGCACAGCACTACTGTATGTAATAACAAAATATACCTTGTAAGTGAAAACGTATCAGTACTAGTAAATACATGGTCTAGGTCATATGAGTGCTATATAAATTTGTACTCCTTTGATCCTCTGGCAGGTGTGATGGAATTTACAACTAGATTTAAGGTTTCATCATCATCATCATCATCGTCCAAGCATTGTGTTACCATTAAAGTATAGATCTAGATGATGGAGATTAAAGGCTAATATCAGCTGAAATTCAATAATGTAAATTCTAACATTACTAGGCCATTTCAATTAATCAGACAGAATTAATGATCTATATTCTCTGTATAAATTCTATAAATTATTTTATTTATAACACTGGCAAACATTTCAAGATCGAAAGGAGTTTCCAACACTTGCAATTGGGCAATGAACTGCAACTTTGGAATACTATTAAGAGAAGGCATATTTGTCTCAGTGAATCATTAATTTTTGACAGACACCTGTACAAAATACTTGGACAAAAGCCAGCTAAGATTTTCTGTTATCTTGCATGATTTATGTATCTATTCACATCTAAATACAGCACTTTTTTCTGAGATGCGGAATTTGTTTTTATAATAAAAAATCTTAATGAATTTGAATGAAGCTGGAAATCATGTCCCTTACAATTATTAAAGAAATTAGGCACCGATGTTTTTGTAAGATATTTACATCTATCAAGGACATTCGGTAAACTGCTTTCCCACTGTTGTTTCACCCCCAAAACTTGTTTGTATTATTAATTATGACAATGAATATTCACATTGAAACAAACTATGATAAAGGGAATAATATTATATAACAAAGGGTAAGGTCACCAGAGTTCAACTATGTTTTTTTTAAACTGGATAGTATTTTATTTTTCCTATATATATTACTGCACTATTATTTGGGGACTTTTATAGAACTCGTGTTATGTTATTCAATAAGGGACATTGAGATTAATACAGTACAAAAAGTATTGAGAAACAATTTGCCTAGTATTTTGATATGTTGCTGTAATAAATATATATGCTTAATTTGATCGTTGAAAATATAATATTTGTTGTCCCCAATAAATAACCTGTATAAGCTATTTCATAAATTGTATAAAATATACAAGAAAAATGAGTATTTAGTAGAAAGGGAAATATGAACATTTTCTGTTGCCATTTCATATGTATGGTTGGCGCTGGTATGCTACCGTGTTCTAAAATGTCAAACCATTTAAAGTCTTAATTCAGAAGTTATAGATAAAAAAAAAATTCCAATTGTTTACAAAAGTGGCTATTGTGTCATACTTTTCTTATTATCTTTTGCTGGAGAATCAAGATGGCGGACTACATATTATGAATATCAAACATTGAATACCTAAGGATGAAACGTGGAATAAGAAAAATTGCATCTTCTTGATTTTGTGAACGTCTTTCATCATGTAACAATTACTCGATGATTCAACTCAAAATAATGAAAGTTAGGTTTGTGAATAAAATATTAGACCATGACGTCACTTGTATCAACCAGCTTTATGTTAAGTTAGGAATAATCGCTTAAGGATGTAAATTGTAAATGGTTACAGTGATTACAAACTTATAAAAGTCAGCGCCCACGCACACTATTACTGCATTCTCAATGATACAGATACATTAACAATCTACCTAGAGAAACTTCTCACATTTGTTGCAATTAACAACATATTTTGTTTGTTTTACTTTACTTTCCAGTCAGATATCGCAGTCACGAATAATTATTAGCTGCCATTTCAACGACTGTCAAAAGTTTGATTTGCCATTCATTCAAAATGATAAATAAGATCAATCAAGCGTGACATGTGTCCAATTTATCAACCAATTACTGTAAAACATGTTGAATAAGCGGCATGCAATTTTAGCGAATTGTAGTAAAATGACGTAATAGCGAAATGTTGATTTAGCGAATCTCTCTTGTCATTGTTGATTTCTTTGTTTGGCGGCCATTTTGAATTGATAATAAAGTCATTAGCGATATCTTGAAATAGCGAATCAGTTCTCTCGCTAAATTCGCGAAAAAGACATGCTCGCGAAAAAGACATGTTTTACAGTAATTAAATGATTAAAATCAATCGATCTTTGATTAATGTTTAAGTTTCTTTAGACCTCATCATTATTCGAATTTTCGGGAGTAATAATACTATCGTGTTGTATAAATACATACAATTAAGATCATAAGAAAAGTACATTATTAAAGAGAGAATAGTTTAATATACCCGATATAATAAGTAGTTATGCTTACATTGACAATAAAAAAGCAGTGATAGTATTATATATATCTGTTCTATTTTTATAGAAGAACCTTCCCAAATAAAAGAAATTCTAAAATTTTAAAACATAAGAGGTAGACACTAAACCATGTACTTTCACACTCAAGCAAGAGAATAGACATGTTGGTGAACTAGCCTTGCACTGTGAGTGCTTTATTGTTTACACTCTGTAAAATACCAGTTTTTTTCACAAATAAAAAAAATATAAAAAAAAGAACTGCAGACCTCACTTCTTTATATTTGTGAGTGGGCCAGCCATGTTTCCACATACAAAAATACACATAATATTTCTATTTAATTTATTTTATTTAAAAAAAAATATTTTAGAAGCATAACAATACAACGACTAGATTTGGTGTCACAGTTTGCTCCCAATTCATACTGGAATATTGCCAGCTATAATTAATAAAGCTTGTTCAGAAAACCATTTATTCCCGACATCATATTCAATGGCTAGTTCTCAGGATCTACAACAGTAAATAAATAAACAGAAATCTTTTTGATGTGTGGTTTTTAGACGACACTGCCATATCGCACAGATATTCAACACCACCATATCGAATTTTGATTTGGACCATACCATTTCAAGCTGCAGGGTGTCTAAACAATGACTCAACAAACAATAAACACATCTCCCACCCACCACACACATTTTACCCACAATTGAACAACCAAGAAAGCAACAAATATCAGGCTGCATCTTGAAAACAACGAGATACCACATTACAACCAGTCATTACAAAAATGAAATCCTCCACCCCTCCCAGTACACCCTACAGCATTAATGGTTTCTATACTCATTTGCATCTATGTACAACAAGCTTAGCCAATAGAAGTACCTGACTCATCAAACTTTTGACCAACCACTCATTCTAAATATTGTTGAGTGAGGGCGCTATTTACTAATGAGAGGAATCTTTTACACAAATTAAACAGATATGTATATATATATAGGCTTGTAGTATGAAATTATTTACTACAGTGTAGTTTGGATTTTTAATAAAAAAAACAGAAAAAAGAAACACATTTAAAGCGGGGAGTCGTCACCTGCGCATGCGTGCCATTGTTTACAAACAAGCGTCTACCAATGAGCCTTTGCGTTTTTAACCTGTGTTGTTATTGTCGCTTGAGACTCAATTCCCGCGCGTGCGCAGGTGACGACCCTACCGATTTAAGTATGGTGCACGAGTTACAAAGAATAGATATGTAATTTTTACATACATCATTCAGTAAAATTATAAGTTTAAACAATAGACACAATGTTGATGTAGCAAACTACAATACTCTAGTGAGAAATATGTGTATGAGATAAATGTATACATTCATATAACAAATTTGTTTCAAAAAGAGCCAACAGATCAAAATTACGAAACCTTTCTTACATTTTGAAGTCATAAAATTTGTAATTGTTTTTTTTTTTTCATTTTTTCCCCTGTAAATTATTTGTCACAATGTTTGAATGATAGTGATGTAACTTGTCAATAATTTGTTGTGTGTGTGTTTGGACTTGTAACGATTATGGAAATCATGTGGGTGTGATTTTTAATTCAAAACATAATCATCTACCAATATGGTAGTAGCGTGTTGGCTTTGTTATTACATGAAAATTAAACTATCACTATATATCAAAATGTTTTCCCATAGATATGTCTTCCTATGAGAACTTCTATCGTTTTGTTTTTGACGCAGAGGACGATATTAAGACATGTACGATATGTATGCAGTGTTCTCCACAAATAAAATTTAAAGAGGGGCGCTAATTCGCATATAATTAGCATATCTAATTTGCATATAATTAACATACCAATCAAACATTTCAACGAAAATTCATAGCACTTTTATACATGTATTTACATTAACCTCAAATACTGTGTACAAGTACTATATTAATATTCTTGAATTATTTTGATGAATAAATTAAACCACTTAATATATCAACTTTAAGTTGTGAAATTCTAGCCTTTCATTCATTACTTTTAAATTTCTTTCAAGTGTTTTCATTTTCATAAGTTTTATAAATGCACTGACATATTGTAATAGTTGAAAAACTCAAGTAATAATAAGAAAAATATTTTCACATAACAAAATTACCATTTAAAAGAAAAAAGAAAAAATCGAATCCATTGACTGTAAATAAATTGATCATTATATTGATAGCGTTATGGGTACTGAGGACAAAGGTCAAATCAGATACCGTGTCATCCATGTTGTTTCCGTGTTTACCGTACGTTTTGTTTTGGCGATTCTTTTGATGATTTTTTGTACTTTTCGCCAATAAAAGGCAAGTAACAAGCAATTTGACCAATAAATTGTTCTTCTGTTCTTAAGTATCTCAGCTAATTCGGGAATGATGAACGAACTTGTTTTGACTTGTTAATATGATATCACAGGTAACAATCCCTAATGAAACTACCTACTTTGCAATCGCTTTTCACAACTTTGTAAGCAGTTTGTTGTCGATTTTTCGGTTGGCTGTTGTGATAATCTGCTTATATATAAGGCATTCTCGATACAATAACTTAATGTTTTCGAAATTTAACTTCGGGGTTGTCATGACAATGACTTAGGTTAAATATACAAGCAACTCCGCCAACATTTCCTTCGATTTTTCCAACTTTGCACGTTGTTTTCTAACATGTTACAGTCAGCTCATATGAACATGTATAGGCTGCTTTCACCTGGATTTTATTAAATTTGTCGACTTTACAGCTGCGCGTTTTCATATGCCAACAACTTAGGTCATATATACAAATACATCTATCAACTTTGCCATAACTTTGCACAACTTTTATACATGTATTTACATTAACCTCAAATACTGTGTACAAGTACTATATTAATATTCTTGAATTATTTTGATGAATAAATTAAACCACTTAATATATCAACTTTAAGTTGTGAAATTCTAGCCTTTCATTCATTACTTTTAAATTTCTTTCAAGTGTTTTCATTTTCATAAGTTTTATAAATGCACTGACATATTGTAATAGTTGAAAAACTCAAGTAATAATAAGAAAAATATTTTCACATAACAAAATTACCATTTAAAAGAAAAAAGAAAAAATCGAATCCATTGACTGTAAATAAATTGATCATTATATTGATAGCGTTATGGGTACTGAGGACAAAGGTCAAATCAGATACCGTGTCATCCATGTTGTTTCCGTGTTTACCGTACGTTTTGTTTTGGCGATTCTTTTGATGATTTTTTGTACTTTTCGCCAATAAAAGGCAAGTAACAAGCAATTTGACCAATAAATTGTTCTTCTGTTCTTAAGTATCTCAGCTAATTCGGGAATGATGAACGAACTTGTTTTGACTTGTTAATATGATATCACAGGTAACAATCCCTAATGAAACTACCTACTTTGCAATCGCTTTTCACAACTTTGTAAGCAGTTTGTTGTCGATTTTTCGGTTGGCTGTTGTGATAATCTGCTTATATATAAGGCATTCTCGATACAATAACTTAATGTTTTCGAAATTTAACTTCGGGGTTGTCATGACAATGACTTAGGTTAAATATACAAGCAACTCCGCCAACATTTCCTTCGATTTTTCCAACTTTGCACGTTGTTTTCTAACATGTTACAGTCAGCTCATATGAACATGTATAGGCTGCTTTCACCTGGATTTTATTAAATTTGTCGACTTTACAGCTGCGCGTTTTCATATGCCAACAACTTAGGTCATATATACAAATACATCTATCAACTTTGCCATAACTTTGCACAACTTTTATACATGTATTTACATTAACCTCAAATACTGTGTACAAGTACTATATTAATATTCTTGAATTATTTTGATGAATAAATTAAACCACTTAATATATCAACTTTAAGTTGTGAAATTCTAGCCTTTCATTCATTACTTTTAAATTTCTTTCAAGTGTTTTCATTTTCATAAGTTTTATAAATGCACTGACATATTGTAATAGTTGAAAAACTCAAGTAATAATAAGAAAAATATTTTCACATAACAAAATTACCATTTAAAAGAAAAAAGAAAAAATCGAATCCATTGACTGTAAATAAATTGATCATTATATTGATAGCGTTATGGGTACTGAGGACAAAGGTCAAATCAGATACCGTGTCATCCATGTTGTTTCCGTGTTTACCGTACGTTTTGTTTTGGCGATTCTTTTGATGATTTTTTGTACTTTTCGCCAATAAAAGGCAAGTAACAAGCAATTTGACCAATAAATTGTTCTTCTGTTCTTAAGTATCTCAGCTAATTCGGGAATGATGAACGAACTTGTTTTGACTTGTTAATATGATATCACAGGTAACAATCCCTAATGAAACTACCTACTTTGCAATCGCTTTTCACAACTTTGTAAGCAGTTTGTTGTCGATTTTTCGGTTGGCTGTTGTGATAATCTGCTTATATATAAGGCATTCTCGATACAATAACTTAATGTTTTCGAAATTTAACTTCGGGGTTGTCATGACAATGACTTAGGTTAAATATACAAGCAACTCCGCCAACATTTCCTTCGATTTTTCCAACTTTGCACGTTGTTTTCTAACATGTTACAGTCAGCTCATATGAACATGTATAGGCTGCTTTCACCTGGATTTTATTAAATTTGTCGACTTTACAGCTGCGCGTTTTCATATGCCAACAACTTAGGTCATATATACAAATACATCTATCAACTTTGCCATAACTTTGCACAACTTTGCAATCACTTTGAACAACTTTGCACCGTGTTTCAACAGCTTAAAACTAACTACGTACCGACAGCATCTATAACTTGTTCTTGAAAATTAGAAGGAGTTTGACAACTTTCCATTAATTAAAATAGTTACAAAAATTGCACGATTTTCCACTATAAATAATTGATATCACAGTAAGAAAGAATGCAGGAACGTTGCCTTATATATTGTCCATGTGTGTGATGAAAACAAATTCAAAACCTTGTTTACTAGGGGAGTCTCCCATGCAAGTACTAACCACGCCCGATTGTGCTTTACTTTAAACATTTGTCGGTCACCCAACCATACAGCTGCATGAATTATTTAAAATTAAGCGGCTATTTCATGTTTTTGGATGTTTTAAAGTCGTTATCGCTGGCACAAAGTACATTCTAGAATTGACCTATGACCTCTAAATACTTGGATCAACACTATGGTAATTTAATAGCAATTCACAAAATATTTATTCACATTTTCGAACGGTCATTTAGGAGATTTGTATTCACATTTTTGAACTTTTAACTATGGGACTTGTTAATATGATATCACAGGTAACAATCCCGAATAAAACTACCTACTTTGAAATCGCTTTTCACAACTTTGTATGCAGTTTGTAGTCGATTTTTCGGTTGGCTGTTGTGATAATCTGCTTATATATGCGAATAGACCTAGCTAGAGCCATTCCATTAGAGCGCGTTCGTTCCATGAGAGAGCGTTCCATTCGAGAGCGGTCTTAGCGATCAGGTAACAATGCCATGTGATCAATTCAGGGAGACGTGTGGTCACCTGACCATTGCTGGATACACGATATAACGGCAAATACCGTTAGGTTTAGCAAATTTACGAACGGTTACGAAAGGATTTGCTCGTTCGAAGGCGGTTTTTGTAAAAGCGACAGCCTTTATCGATACACTGTTCAGTTACACAATCTTCCCTGGCACCATACACACTCACACTGTTAGCGGGCTGAGTAAAATGCGCCGATGTCATGGCATTACCGATTACTGACGTCTATGTATTTCATGCATTTGACATGAAAGCTATAAAATATATAAAATACAATGCCTTGATATCGTTTGAACATTTCAATTATTTAATTGGCCAAGCATTTGTTTTCATTCCATTAGAGACGAATCGCTCTTCATTTCATTACAAGACGGTATGACACAAACCATCCTCTAACGTCATCCTATTTACTTTATTTGACATGGGAGCTATAAGATATATTTAATACAATATATTCAAACAGTTTTAAACGTTTCAATGATTTAATTGGCCAAGCGATCTTGTCATTCCATTACAGACAAGTCGCTCTTCATTCCATGACAGGACGGTATGACCCAAACCACCCTTAACGTCGTTCTATTTACTTGATTTGACATGGGAGCTATAAAATATATTTAATACAATATATTCAAACTGTTTTTAATGTTTTATTTATTTAATTGGCCAAGCGATCTTGTCATTCAATTAGAGACAAGTCGCTCTTCATTCCATTACAGGACGGTATGACCCAAACAACCCTCTAACGTCATCCTAATTACTTGATTTGACATGGGAGCTACAAGATATATTTAATACAATATATATTCAAACAGTTTTAAACTTTTCAATGATTTAATTGGCCAGACGATCTTGTCATTCCATTACAGACAAATCGCTCTGCATTCCATTACAGGACGGTATGGCCCAAACCACCCTTAACGTCGTTCTTTTTACTTGATTTGACATAGGACCTATAAAATATATTTAATACAATATATTCAAACAGTTTTGAATATTTTAATTATTTAATTGGCCAAGCGATCTTGTCATTCTATTAGAGGCAAGTCGCTCTTCATTCCATTAGAGGACGGTATGACCCAAACCACCCTCTAACGTCATTATATTTACTTGATTTGATATGGGAACTATAACATATATTTAATACAATATATTCGAACAGATTTGAACATTTTAATTGTTTAATTGGCCAAGCGATCTTGTCAGTCCAATAGAGACAAGTTGCTCTTCATTCCATTACAGGACGGTATAACCCAAACCACCCTCTAACGCCATTCTATTTACTTGATTTGACATGGGAGTTTTAAAATATATTTAATACAATATTTTTTGAAACTGTTTTGAATGTTTTATTTATTTAATTGGCCAAGCGATCTTGTCATTCCATTAGAGACAAGTCGCTCTTCATTCCATTACAGGACGGTATGACCCAAACAACCTTCTAACGTCATCCTATTTACTTGATTAGACATGGGAGCTATAAGATATATTTAATACAATATATATTCAAACAGTTTTGAACATTTCAATTATTTAATTAGCAAAACGATCTCGTCATTCCATTACAGACAAGTCGCTCTTCATTCCATTACAGGACGGTATGACCCAAACCACCCTTAACGTCGTTCTATTTACTTGATTTGACATGGGAGCGATAAAATATATTTAATACAATATATTCAAACTGTTTTGAATGTTAGACAAGAGAAAAGTTGCTCTTCATTCCATTACAGGACGGTATAACCCAAACCACCCTCCAACGCCATTCTATTTACTTGATTTGACATGGGAGTTTTAAAATATATTTAATACAATATTTTTTGAAACTGTTTTAAATGTTTTATTTATTTAATTTGCCAAGCGATCTTGTCACTCCATTAGAGACAAGTCGCTCTTCATTCCATTACAGGACGGTATGATCCAAACAACCTTCTAACGTCATCCTATTGACTTGATTTGACATGGGAGCTATAAGATATATTTAATACAATATATATTCAAACAGTTTTGAACATTTCAATTATTTAATTAGCAAAACGATCTCGTCATTCCATTACAGACAAGTCGCTCTTCATTCCATTACAGGACGGTATGACACAAATCCCCCATAACGTCGTTCTTTTTACTTGATTTGACATGGGAGCTATAAAATATATTTAATACAATATATTCAAACTGTTTTGAATGATTTATTTATTTAATTGGCCAAGCGATCTTGTCATTCCATTAGAGACGAGTCGCTCTTCATTCCATTACAGGACGGTATGACCCAAACAACCTTCTAACGTCATCCTATTTACTTGATTTGACATGGGAGCTATAAGATATATTTAATACAATATATATTCAAACAGTTTTAAACTTTTAAATGATTTAATTGGCCAGACGATCTTGTCATTCCATTACAGACAAATCGCTCTGCATTCCATTACAGGACGGTATGACCCAAACCACCCTTAACGTCGTTCTTTTTACTTGATTTGACATAGGACCTATAAAATATATTTAATACAATATATTCAAACAGTTTTGAATATTTTAATTATTTAATTGGCCAAGCGATCTTGTCATTCTATTAGAGGCAAGTCGCTCTTCATTCCATTAGAGGACGGTATGACCCAAACCACCCTCTAACGTCGTTCTATTTACTTAATTTGACATGGCAGCTATAAAATATATTTAATACAATATATTCAAACTGTTTTCGATGGTTAATTTATTTAATTGGCTAGCCGATCTTGTCAGTCCAATAAAGATAAGTTGCTCTTCATTCCATTACCGGACGGTATGACCCAAACCAACCTCTACGTCATACTAATTACTTTATTTGACATGGGAGCTATAAAATATATTTCATATACTATATTCAAACAGTTTTGAACATTTCAATTATTTAATTGGCCAAGCGATCTTGTCATTCCATTAGAGACAGGTCGCTCTTCATTCCATTACAGGACGGTATGACCCAAACCACCAACTAACATCATCCTATTGACTTGATTTGACATGGGAGCTATAAAATATATTTAATATAATATAATATATTCGAACAGTTTTGAACATTTTAATTATTTAATTGGCCAAGCGATCTTGTCATTCCATTACAGACAAATCGCTCTTCATTCCATGACAGTACGGTATGAACCAAACCACCCTTAACGTCGTTCTATTTACTTGATTTGACCTGGGAGCTATAAAATATATTTAATATACTATATTCAAACAGTTTTGAACATTTCAATTATTTAATTGCCCAAGCGATCTTGTCAGTCCACTAGAGACATGTCGCTCTTCATTCCATTACAGGACGGTATGACCCAAACCACCAACTAACATCATCCTATTGACTTGATTTGATATGGGAGCTATAACATATATTAAATATAATATATTCAAACAGTTTTGAATACTTTAATTATTTACTTGGCCAAGCGATCTTGTCATTCCATTAGAGACAAGTCGCTCTTCATTCCATTACAGGTCGGTATGACCCAAACCATCCCCTAACGTCATCCTATTTACTTGATTTGATATGGGAGCTATAAAATATATTTAATATACTATATTCAAACAGTTTTGAACATTTCAATTATTTAATTGCCCAAGCGATCTTGTCAGTCCACTAGAGACAGGTCGCTCTTCATTCCATTACAGGACGGTATGACACAAACCCCCCATAACGTCGTTCTTTTTACTTGATTTGACATGGGAGCTATAAAATATATTTAATACAATATATATTCAAACAGTTTTAAACTTTTCAATTATTTAATTAGCAAAACGATCTCGTCATTCCATTACAGACAAGTCGCTCTTCATTCCATTACAGGACGGTATGACCCAAACCACCCTTAACGTCGTTCTTTTTACTTGATTTGACATGGGACCTATAAAATATATTTAATACAATATATTCAAACAGTTTTGAATATTTTAATTATTTAGTTGGCCAAGCGATCTTGTCATTCTATTAGAGGCAAGTCGCTCTTCATTCCATTAGAGGACGGTATGACCCACACCACCCATAACGTCGTTCTTTTTACCTGATTTGACATGGGAGCGATAAAATATATTTGATTCAATATATTCAAACGGTTTTGAACGTTTCAATTATTTAATTTGCCACGCGATCTTGTCATTCTATTAGAGGCAACTCGCTCTTCATTCTATTAGAGGACGGTATGACCCAAACCAACCCTTAACGTCGTTCTTTTTACTTGATTTGACATGGGAGCGATAAAATACATTTAATTCAATATATTCAAACGGTTTTGAACGTTCAAATTATTTAATTTGCCACGCGATCTTGTCATTCCATTACAGTCAAGTCGCTCTTCATTCCATTACAGGATGGTATGACCCAAACCACCCTCTAACGTCGTTCTATTTACTTAATTTGACATGGCAGCTATAAAATATATTTAATACAATATATTCAAACTGTTTTGAATGTTTTATTTATTTAATTGGCCAAGCGATCTTGTCATTCCATTAGAGACAAGTTGCTCTTCATTCCATTACAGGACGGTATGACCCAAACCACCCTCTACGTCATACTAATTACTTTATTTGACATGGGAGCTGTAAAATATATGTAATATACTATATTCAAAGAGTTTTGAACATTTCAATTATTTAATTGGCCAAGCGATCTTGTCATTCCATTAGAGACAAGTCGCTCTTCATTCCATTACAGGACGGTATGACCCAAACAACCTTCTAACGTCATCCTATTTACTTGATTTGACATGGGAGCTATAAGATATATTTAATAAAATATATTCAAACAGTTTTAAACTTTTAAATGATTTAATTGGCCAGACGATCTTGTCATTCCATTACAGACAAATCGCTCTGCATTCCATTACAGGACGGTATGACCCAAACCACCCTTAACGTCGTTCTTTTTACTTGATTTGACATAGGACCTATAAAATATATTTAATACAATATATTCAAACAGTTTTGAATATTTTAATTATTTAATTGGCCAAGCGATCTTGTCATTCTATTAGAGGCAAGTCGCTCTTCATTCCATTAGAGGACGGTATGACCCAAACCACCCTCTAACGTCGTTCTATTTACTTAATTTGACATGGCAGCTATAACATATATTTAATACAATATATTCAAACTGTTTTCGATGGTTAATTTATTTAATTGGCTAGCCGATCTTGTCAGTCCAATAAAGATAAGTTGCTCTTCATTCCATTACAGGACGGTATGACCCTAACCAACCTCTACGTCATACTAATGACTTTATTTGACATGGGAGCTATAAAATATATTTCATATACTATATTCAAACAGTTTTGAACATTTCAATTATTTAATTGGCCAAGCGATCTTGTCATTCCATTAGAGACAGGTCGCTCTTCATTCCATTACAGGACGGTATGACCCAAACCACCAACTAACATCATCCTATTGACTTGATTTGACATGGGAGCTATAAAATATATTTAATATAATATAATATATTCGAACAGTTTTGAACATTTTAATTATTTAATTGGCCAAGCGATCTTGTCATTCCATTACAGACAAATCGCTCTTCATTCCATGACAGGACGGTATGAACCAAACCACCCTTAACGTCGTTCTATTTACTTGATTTGACCTGGGAGCTATAAAATATATTTAATATACTATATTCAAACAGTTTTGAACATTTCAATTATTTAATTGCCCAAGCGATCTTGTCAGTCCACTAGAGACATGTCGCTCTTCATTCCATTACAGGACGGTATGACCCAAACCACCAACTAACATCATCCTACTGACTTGATTTGACATGGGAACTATAAAATATATTTAATATAATATATTCGAACAGTTTTGAACATTTTAATTATTTAATTGGCCAAGCGATCTTGTCATTCCATTACAGACAAATCGCTCTTCATTCCATGACAGGACGATATGACCCAAACCACCCTTAACGTCGTTCTATTTACTTGATTTGACATGGGAGCTATAAAATATATTTAATATACTATATTCAAACAGTTTTGAACATTTCAATTATTTAATTAGCAAAACGATCTCGTCATTCCATTACAGACAAGTCGCTCTTCATTCCATTACAGGACGGTATGACCCAAACAACCTTCTAACGTCATCCTATTTACTTGATTGGACATGGGAGCTATAAGATATATTTAATACAATATATATTCAAACAGTTTTGAACTTTTCAATGATTTAATTGGCCAGACGATGTTGTCATTTCATTACAGACAAATCGCTCTGCATTCCATTACAGGACGGTATGACCTAAACCACCCTTAACGTCGTTCTTTTTACTTGATTTGACATGGGACTTATAAAATATATTTAATACAATATTATCAAACAGTTTTGAATATTTTAATTATTTAATTGGCCAAGCGATCTTGTCATTCCATAAGAGACAAGTCGCTCTTCATTCCATTACAGGTCGGTATGACCCAAACCATCCCCTAACGTCATCCTATTCACTTGATTTGATATGGGAGCTATAACATATATTAAATATAATATATTCAAACAGTTTTGAATACTTTAATTATTTACTTGGCCAAGCGATCTTGTCATTCCATTATAGACAAGTCGCTCTTCATTCCATTACAGGTCGGTATGACCCAAACCATCCCCTAACGTCATCCTATTTACTTGATTTGATATGGGAGCTATAAAATATATTTAATATACTATATTCAAACAGTTTTGAACATTTCAATTATTTAATTGCCCAAGCGATCTTGTCAGTCCACTAGAGACAGGTCGCTCTTCATTCCATTACAGGACGGTATGACACAAACCCCCCATAACGTCGTTCTTTTTACTTGATTTGACATGGGAGCTATAAAATATATTTAATACAATATATTCAAACTGTTTTGAATGATTTATTTATTTAATTGGCCAAGCGATCTTGTCATTCCATTAGAGACGAGTCGCTCTTCATTCCATTACAGGACGGTATGACCCAAACAACCTTCTAACGTCATCCTATTTACTTGATTTGACATGGGAGCTATAAGATATATTTAATACAATATTTATTCAAACAGTTTTAAACTTTTCAATTATTTAATTAGCAAAACGATCTCGTCATTCCATTACAGACAAGTCGCTCTTCATTCCATTACAGGACGGTATGACCCAAACCACCCTCTACGTCATACTAATTACTTTATTTGACATGGGAGCTGTAAAATATATGTAATATACTATATTCAAAGAGTTTTGAACATTTCAATTATTTAATTGGCCAAGCGATCTTGTCATTCCATTAGAGACAAGTCGCTCTTCATTCCATTACAGGACGGTATGACCCAAACAACCTTCTAACGTCATCCTATTTACTTGATTTGACATGGGAGCTATAAGATATATTTAATACAATACATATTCAAACAGTTTTAAACTTGTCAATGATTTAATTGGCCAGACGATCTTGTCATTTCATTACAGACAAATCGCTCTGCATTCCATTACAGGACGGTATGACCTAAACCACCCTTAACGTCGTTCTTTTTACTTGATTTGACATGGGACCTATAAAATATATTTAATACAATATATTCAAACAGTTTTGAATATTTTAATTATTTAATTGGCCAAGCGATCTTGTCATTCCATAAGAGACAAGTCGCTCTTCATTCCATTACAGGTCGGTATGACCCAAAACCATCCCCTAACGTCATCCTATTCACTTGATTTGATATGGGAGCTATAACATATATTAAATATAATATATTCAAACAGTTTTGAATACTTTAATTATTTACTTGGCCAAGCGATCTTGTCATTCCATTAGAGACAAGTCGCTCTTCATTCCATTACAGGTCGGTATGACCCAAACCATCCCCTAACGTCATCCTATTTACTTGATTTGATATGGGAGCTATAAAATATATTAAATATAATATATTCAAACAGTTTTGAATATTTTAATTATTTAATTGGCCAAGCGATCTTGTCATTCCATTAGAGACAAGTTGCTATTCATTCCGTTACAGGACGTATGATCCAAACCACCCTCTAACGTCATCATATTTACTTGATTTGACATGAGAGCTGTACAATGTATTTGATATAGTATATTTAAACAGTTTTGAACATTTCATTTATTTAATTGGCCAAGCGATCTTGTCATTTTATTGGAGACAAGTCGCTCTTTATTCCATTACAGGGCGGTATGACCCAAACCACCCTCTAACTTTATCCTATTCACTTGATTTGACATATGAGCTATTAAATATATTTAATATAATGTATTCAAACAGTTTTGAACGTTTCAGTTATTTAATTTGCCACGCGATCTTGTCATTTCATTAGAGACAAGTCGCTCTTCATTCCATTACAGAACGGTATGACCCAAACCACCCACTAACGTCGCTATATTTACTTGATTTGACATGGGAGATATAGAATATATGTAGTAAATTTTAATTACTAATTCGCCAAACGATTGTTATTGTTATAAGTACGCACAGAGGCTATTGCTGATATGAACGATGCCTGAATATCATATACATGAAACTATGTCCTGTTTATAGCGACGTTATATCCATCTCATTAGGCGTTGAATTACGTCACCTTCGGTGGTCGTTTAATTTATTCAATAACGTATATCGCCCGGCAGGCAAATGGGTTTTTAAGCTGAACCTGTATTTGGAGTCAATACAAAATATTTTGATGCATATTGTTTACTGAGACGATAGACAAGATGAATTGGTATGGTGGCATGACTTCATCCTTGGGCATTTTTTTCTAATTTTGCATAAATCCGAAATGGTCATCACGATACCATAACACGGCATATCAACACCTCCAATCAATATTTGTTTGTGATTTAAAAAGCGACATTCTTGTTAAAAGGTACTAGAATGTCTCTTGAGCGAATCATGTGATCATTTTAACATTCCTTATTTGCATAACTTCAAGATGACCGCATTAGTATTATACTCTTGATTTTCTAGTGATTAGAATTTTGTTTAGTTCAAAAGTTAGTATAGTATTTGTCAGATACGGGAAGAATCTGTATTAGTGGTATTTTTAATTCCTGCTTGAATTTTTTATATTTGAATGGCTATAATATACACATATAATAACATTAAAGTGCCTGTGATATACCTGCTATTTTTTGCTAAAATCATTTATTGGTGCATCAATATCAGTATTTTTTACGTTATTAAGTATAAAATAAATTTTTAAAGTGAAAAAATGGGTTTCAAATGGAAGTTTCAAATGTTATTTTAATGTATTTTAAAACGAGGCTATTCATTAACTCCTCATTTGCATACTAGTACTCAAATACCCCTTGTGACGTATGAAGGGGAACTTGCGGGTCAGCGTACATTGCCACTAATGTATATAAGACACATTTCTTATTCAATTTTCTCGCCCTTGACTAAATTGCTACTCAGGTATTTGTTTCTCGAGGATGAGTGGACCATATAGACCACATATTATCGTTATAAGTTTGTTGTACAGGGTTGAGTTGGATACGAAATATATCCTTTCTGACGCACCTGGTCGCCGCGATCAACCGTGTACTCTATAATCACAGTCACTTGTAATGTGGTCGATGAAGTCGGTTGAAGTGCCGACATCCATTGCCGTAGAACTCTCAACGATCGCTATGTCTATGTTGATTCGAGTTATCGCGATTGTCATAATTACGACACTGCATTAAAGAATACGTGGTCGCAAAATATTGACGCAGATCAAATTGCAAGAAAAGATCACAGAAGTGTGAAATCAACATCAATCAAAAAACAATTCAGAAAATTGTACACAGCATAATTAAAAACAATTGCGTGTGAGTGCTGCGTGATTTCCTGTAGACGCATCGGTTTTCGCGTCACGTCATTGCTAACTCTTACATAATACGAACTATATGGTCTCTTCAAAATATTATCCAGAATCCCAAAAAATTTGAAACACTTTGAAACCCGACCTTTCTCTCCCTTTGAAAGCCACAGCGTTGAACATAGGCTGGTTCTCTGAAAAGTGTTAGTACTGTCCCAAGTATTACTGTCCAAGTTGTTCTTTTATAAATGAGGGTAATTGTTCCGCGTGGGAGTCTATGGTATGACGGTATAAAGAGAATGTCCATCCCAACTTTTTTTCATTGATTTTAGGGCTTTCGTCTACTGATGTTACACCTTCGAATCGTTTGAAAACGCGTAAATTCTCACACCATTGCGCCAAAAATATAACGTTTAAAAAAACGCCTATCGAAAAATATATATCATTAATATTATTGTTAATTGACGCAGTATTATAAAAGTATAGTACAAGAGCATGGCTTCCTCACATATTTTGGTGTTTGGTGGAGCACTTTTCACTCGGCTAGAGTCGGAAAGCCGGAAACAGTCGACTGGTTCAGGATCAGTGGGCGTGGCTAAAACACGAGAAATATCTCAAATTTACTTTTTCAACCAAAAAATCTATAATTATCTATTTCAGTGGAACACAAATCCAAAAGCGGTAAATGTGTGGTTTGGCATTTCACAGTCACAGAAATGTTCATTGTAGAAATCATGACTATTAGCATAAATATATAATAAACAATCAATAACATATTCCACAACTTACAAAATATACTGGTTCCAATAATAAAAACTAAATGCATGCTAGTGCACAGCTAGCTGAACATGTTGTAACAATATGTCACATTCACATATAATACATGGTAGTCATTTTACTTTATACAATCATGCATTTTTGGTACAGGATACTCTCACGTGAATAGCTATATGAAATGAAATACTATATTGGAACACGCACCGCTCATCAAGTATTATTAAGACTTGGTAATTTCATCACACATTCAACAGTGAAGTATAATATTTAGTGCCGGTGTACCATGCTTAAAATACATGTTTCATCACAAGAGCTTGCAAGTAAAAACGTTCCCCTTTTCAGTTGTGGTGGTAGTAGCGTTTTGTGTTGACATGCTATGTTTGCGAACTTTAACTTAACCTAAAGGAACATATATGGGCATCAGTTTTTGTGAATTTAAGACAGGTAATTCTGCAGTAGATTCATCGAAAATTCTTCCAATATTATACACATAACCACAAAATTGTTATTACTGGATGTAGGTATACCCACGAAGAGATAAGTCATGAAGGAGAAGTGATCCAGCATCAGCATATCTCAAATTCTCATGTAAAGAAATATTAAATGATTACGCAACAAGTAGTGATGAATGTAAAGCTAAATAGATGTACATGCATAAGGTATCGGCAGTTGATACTTATCATTTGTACTATGTATTTATCCATCTCATACTTCACTATTGAGAGCCACATCTTCATGTATAAACTGTAATTAACACCGGAAATACACAACATAGCACAATACCTAAGTGTTGTCCGTGTATGCACTTCGACATATTTAGGTGTTATTTTAAAATTAAAGAAAGTTCGTCATAAAACACATTTAAGATGGATAGCTATTCAATGTCATAACATAGCAATGTCCATGTATTCCAACCTATCATAGCAACAGACTAGGCTACAAAAGCTTATAAAGAGAAATATTACCTGCAACAGAATTGCAAGATCGTGTATGGGAACATGAAACACCAACGCTAGATTATGTAATGCAATTACTATTTCTTTGTTGCAAATACTATACTCGATAGTGTTACCCTTGCTCCAAGTATTCAATGCGATCCTGTATTAACGAGTCATGAAAATACAAAACTACCATGTGTTATAATTTGGATGCCACACAAGTCACCTCTGAAAATGAGATGACAGCAATATGAGATATCTGATGCAGAGAAATATACTTGATATGTAAATGACAGTGCATGTATCTTCTGATTATTAGGGATGTATTAGTAACATGAACAGGTATTATAGTAAAACAATATATAGGTTTCATCATAGTATTCAATATCTGATATAATGTTGACCATTAATATAATTTAGTAACTACTGGTGCCACACAGGCATTGTAACTTCGAGTTTTTTATTTTGATTAATGTGTTATGTTTCCCGTAACTGGAAGTTAACAGTTGATTCGAAGTTTGGTTAACTAATTAAATTTGGTTTTAATTAAAGTTGTAGTTACTAAATGTGGACGTTCAACAAAAACAAAAATATATATTGCCCGTAACTCGAAGTTCTGTTAACTTGTTATTTGAACATCGAGTTACAATTTGGGAGTGGCTTATCAGAAGTAGACGTGGTTTCTAAAATACGGGCGTGGTCAATATTGCAATTCGATGTTTGTAACTCGACGTCCGTAACTCGAAAAATATTATCATTTGCACACTTAGACTATTAGAGCAACCACAGTATGTATGTCCCATACACAGAACCATTATGTGGTTGTCAAAGAAATTTGGGTCAATAAATGCCATGCAAAACTAATTAGTTTTAATGTAAGTCAGTAATTTAATTACGTATATTAATAAGCAATTAGTAGTTTCTCCATATGTATCTCAAGAACCACTTAACAAGCATGAGTAAAAGTTCAAACTCTGGAACTATATATATATGGTACAACAATTTTCCTTACTCTGTTGTATCGTATCTTTGGTAGAATTATTAACTTCATTACTGTTGATCACATTTCGAATTGTGCATCTCTGACAGTTTAGAACAGTTTAGCACAAGATTGAAAACGCATGGGTTTTGGGACTCATAGTTATGCGTAATGAAAAGATGAACGTGTAATTATATTTTATTCAGAATATCTGGGTATTATAACTTCAAACTTCAAATTGGCTGAAAGTGTAGAACGTAGTAGCATGCATGTACCAGCGCCAAACAAGCATATACAAGCACGAAGCACGACAAAGGGCTCGACTGAGTGAAATAGTTTGCCATATGCAGGAGGAAGACGAGAAGAAAAATGGCGCAGAATTATCAGCGATTGAACTCAGTGTAGAAAGATTGGCACAGAAAACTGAACAATTATTACAACAACATCGACCGCAATACGTATACAACCCGCCGCAGTTCGAGGGACCCAGGATAAATGAAGACCAGACCGTTGGTACAGCAAGCCTAGCATATCAGGGTAGGAAATTCAATACAATTCCAATTTGTGGCATTTGTAATAAGCAGGGTCATTCTGCAGCCGGCTGTTACAGCCGTGAAAATTATTTCAGTGGTAATTGTTATAATTGTGGCAAAAGAGGTCATATTGCAAAAAAATGTCGGGGAAGGGTGCAAAAAAGGGATTTGAGAGATATAACTTGTTATAGTTGTGGGGTGAAAGGCCATATTGGTAGAAATTGTAACAATGAAAAACAGGGTGACAATTTAAACCCAAAAGGAAGGGCGGAAAATAGACCAACTAGCCATGAAAAAAATGGTAGAAAGCCCCCTTTTGTGTTCAATGTCAACCGATATATATAGTAGTAGTTTGATTAAGGTGAAAATAGATGATAGATACGTTTGGGCATTGGTAGACACGGGAGCAGAAATTTCGGTTATTTCAAAAAGTTTCATGCGAAATTTTCCAAGCTTGAGAAATCGTAACATATATCCCCCCTTTCGAAGTTCAGCGCGTACTGTGAATGGTCAGATAGTTCCGCTCAGAGGTCGGATCTATGTCAAGACAGAAATAGCGGATCAAAAAGTAACAATTCCTTTTCACATTGTTGACCATACGAAAAGTAATTTGATAATTGGAACAGATTTTCTTGCAGAACATAAAACAGTTATTGATTTCTCAGCACGAAAGTTTCACTTGAGACCAAAATCCCCAATATGGACACAGAATAGTATCACGACCCCCCCAAAAAACACAACAAATCATAACTTGTAAAACTCGGTCGCACTATCCAAATGGCGTGATTGCTGAGAATAGATGCGTGAATAATTTATCTAAGTACGGGTTATTGACCGCAAAAGGCATTTTTGAAATACATAAGAATAAGGTGCCAATTAGAATAATGAATCCATTAGACACAGAAATTCAAATACCCCGAGGCATTAGGGTTGGAATGATACAATGCTTGACCCCAGATACTGGCATAATTGACGTTGGCTTAGAGAGAGAACCCTTAAATTTGAATGAGTTTAAGTACGATGATTACCCTAGTGAAACTGTAAACCCGTTTAATGTTGACATGGCGGGGGCTGATTTAGACCCTGGACAAAAAGAAACATTAAAGAAATTCTTAGATATGAATGGAGATGTATTTGCAGAGATTGCCAGTCATATGGACCACACAAAGGTAATACAACATAAAATTAGATTGATTGGCGACCCTGACCCAATTAGTTGTCGACCATACAGAGTTACTCCTCAAAAAAGGTCGGAAATTGAGAAACAGATTAATGATATATTATGTGAAAATATAATTTCCCCTTCTGTGTCAGAATGGAGTTTTCCGGTCGTCTTGGTTACGAAACCTGGGGGTGCTTACAGATTATGTGTCGACTATAGGAAATTACACGCAATTATGAAATTAGAGCCATATCCATTACCCTTAATTGTAGATTGTTTTGACTCCTTAGAGATAGCCAAACCCAAATATTTTTCGACGCTTGATTTAAAAAGCGGATATTCACGACCCATGCTGGGAATTATCAATTTAACCGATGTCCAATGGGAGTCGCTGGGAGTAGACATTCATTTCAACGGCTCATGAATATTGTGCTTAGAGGATTAAATTGGAAGAGTTGTTTGGTCATTTAATAAGTTAAGATGGTATCAGGGCAGATCTCGATAAATGTACAGCTATAAGAGATTTCCCCATTCCACATGACGTAAGAAGTTTAAGAGGATTCTTAGGTATTTGTAATTATTATAAAAAGTTAGTGTTCCAATATGCGAAAATAGCGAGGCCTTTGAACGCGGTGACTAGTAAAAATGTAACGTTTGAATGGACAGAAGCATGTCAACGGGCATTCGAACAGCTGAAAGAGGCGCTAACAAATCCACCTATATTAGCATACCCCGATTTCGAGAAACCATTTATATTAAGTTGTGACGCCTCTGGGCAAGCCATCGGGTTTATTTTATCGCAATTGCAAGACGGACGTGAGAGAGTTATTGCATGTGGCGGGCGGGCGTTAACCTCAGCAGAGCGTAATTATCCTATAACACAATTAGAGGCGTTGGCCGTAGTGGTAGGAATTAAATATTTTGACCCGTATTTAAGGCACGCAAAGTTCAAGGTAACCCAGAAATAAGCCAAATAATAGATTACTTAACAAATGGGACCCTACCACCTGAACCGCGCAAAGCGCGAATATTGGCATATACTAGGGACGAATATGTTATGGAAAATGAAAAATTATATCACCTCTGGTTCCCCAAGGGTAAATTTAGTAAAGAACAGGATTGTGTAAGACAGTTAGTCATTCCACATAAATTAAGAAATCGCGTTTTAGAACAATTTCACAATGAATTTTGGGTTTTCAAAAACCTATGCTTCAATCAGACAGCGTTATTATTGGCCAAAAATGGCTTCTGAAATCCACAGTTGGGTGTCTACATGTGTAGATTGCGCCACTAGGAAATCTCCTAAACTACGCTCCAAGGCCCCCTTAATACTGTTAAAAATAGAAGCCCCCTGGCATAGGGTCGGAGTTGATTTTATTGGACCCATACATAAAACTCGAGCGGGACATCGATATATCATCGTATTTACGGAAATTTGGGACGGAAAATATGTCAGCTCGAACAACAGCTAGAATTCTATTTGATGAAATTATATGCAGGTACGGAGCACCATGATGTCTCTTATCGGACAGGGGTCAAAATTTCTTATCGGAAGTAATCAGGGCGACCTGTCAAATGTTTGGAATTAGAAAAGCAAACACGACACCATATAACCCACAATGCAACGCGAATACGGAACGTTTTAATCAAACATTAATTCAAATATTAATTAAGTATTTTTTGCGACTCTAGACAGGAAGATTGGGATGTATTTATACCGGCCGCGTTATTTGCGTATAGAGTAACCAGACAGGAAACGATTCAGGAAACGCCATTTTATTTGACATATGGGAGACGGGCGATGTTGCCAATAGATACAGTATTGTTAGAACCGGAACAAGGGAATAAAATACCACAAGATTATGCGGAATTACTGAAAGAGAAATTAAAAGTTGCCCATGAGACTGCTTTGAAATGCATTGAAGCTAATCAAGGAAGAATGAAATATTATTTTGACCGGCGAGCGAAAGAGAGTACTTTCCAAGTTGGAGACATTGTTTATTTGTATACACCTAAAACAACATCGGGGTTGAGTAAAAAAATGGAACATCAGTGGCACAGGCCATATCGCACGTGAACTTCCGATTGCAACGCGTGTGTGATGGGAAAATATTCAAAAATATAGTGCATGTGAATAGATTAAAACACGGAGCCTTACGTGAAGAACAAAATGACGAGAATATAATTAGGGAAACCCCTGAATTTGAAATTGTGAATACTGATGGGAGGGATACGGAAATCCGAATTGAACCCTCACCCACTCAAACGGGAATTACTGAAGAAACTGTTCCAAATTTAGATGATATACCTGAAGGAGAAAATAATTCTGAGGGGCCCAGATCTAGAGACACAGAGATAAACAGTAAGAATAGCGGATATTTTGGTATCGAAAAAATTAAGGGGCGACTAAGAAATGGTAGAAAAGAATATCTTATTAAATGGGTAGGTTACCCAGCAAATCAAAATTCTTGGGAATGCTACGAAAATTTAAACGAACAAGCGCGATTATTTTTAAAAACCCATCCGATACCCTTTATGGGGTCGACAAAGGCAAATAAGAGAAAGCGGAAGAAATTGATTAATACCGAACATCGATAACAGTTTAACTTATTTGCACCATACGTTCGCAATACCTTATGTAGATATTACTATGATGAGGGTGAACGAGTCATTATGTTCAAACGTAACAGTTCACCTCATTCCGAAGTTTTGTGAGGAATACGGGGAAATTTTGAAGTTAATTGAGCAACAGAATAAGTTTTATATGTCCCACATTTCGAGAGATGAGCGGGCGATTCGTGTGTTGTTCCCAAAGATGGAGAGCCAAGATTTGGGCGATGAGCGACAGAAGAGGGGACTATTAGACTTTGTAGGGAAAATATCGAAATCTTTATTTGGAACGGCCACGTCGACTGACGTAAATATTTTAAGATGACATGTAGCGGCACTGGAAAGTTCCACCGAAGTTATGACAAATCAAATTGTTGCATACATACAGATGATTTAAATTCATATGTTTTCACAACAAATAAGAGAATCGGAAATGCTTTGAATGGGATTAAGGAAAATCATGAGGCCATTTATTTGATCGTATCTATTTTATCGCAATGGAGAGAACGCTTGAATAACATGGAACTCAATCAAGAAGCATTAGAAAAAGAGTTGAATTATGAACGGCGATCCACGCATTTAATGTTTCGATATGCTGTCCAGCGGCTGCAAACGTTACAGTTACTTGAAAGGAAGACGCAACGTAGGGTGGGTTCAATTGACGTGTTATTACAAGAAAGGTTGCCTTTGCAGTTGGTCGGACCAAAGGTGTTAGGGAATGCTTTAAGGGCGGTACGGAAGAAAGTACAAAGAAAATATCCTAATTTTGATATAGCATATACAAATTTGAATTATTATTACCATAATGCGAGAGTGACATTTCGGCGTACAGACAAAAATGTGTACGATAAAAAATGACATATTCAAGGTGTATAAAGTGATAGTCATGCCTATGCCCCTCCCTTATGATTTAAGTGATAAGCCTCAGCGTTTTGACAATAATACAGCAAAGAACAGGCGCACGAAGGTGACGTCAGTTTCAGAGTATTTTGGGGTTAATGAAGATGAAACTTCCTATATTGAAATGAGTATGGACCAAATTTCGACTTGTAGTGGTCTGTCAGTAAAAGATTGTCCCTCCATAATTACTATGATAAATATATTCTATGATAATAAAGAGGAAATTCATAATACGTGTAAAATAGATTTAATAATTAATCCCGTATACAACCCGAAGGTTCTTGAAATCGGACAGGGAAATATCTTAGTGAATGGCAATGATACAAAATGGTTGATGGAATGCAGGGATAAAATCCCAGAGCCTATTGAAGGTTGTACAATGTGTATAATTAAATTGTCATGTGGATGCGCTATACATTCAGATAATTTTTATTTATCACCGTTTTGACTAGTTGCACAGAAGATGAGGCCCCCACATTTCTGCATCCGGTAAATTTGCCATTCTTAATACCTTTTATGACCCAGAAGTCTTGATAGAAATTAAAGGAGAATCAATGTACGAGAATCCGTGGCGAGTACAGCTCCCTAACATAACCATTAACAGATGGAATTTGGATGAAATTGTACGTTCTGGCGCACGTTTGGTAGTGGATTTAAACAGGACGGCAGATTTATTGAAGAAAAACAAACCAATTTATTTTTCTAATAATAAATTATTTAGCTGCACAATTGATGAAACTCCTGTCTTGCCATTTTTAAAGATCGAATCTATTACTATAATTGAAACCATTTTGGCTATAATATGTACAGGGTCGCTGATTCTGTCGGTATATACAATTTGTAAGGTGAGAACTTTGAGTATATTGATTGCAACCATTCCCAGGGCCCGGGCTAAGACGTTATATTTGCCAGTAGATGAGTTAATTACGGACCATCCCTTGCGAGATTTGAAGAGTTCCGTGATCCAACTTCGGAACAAAACCTTAATTCTAATTTTATTGTGTTTAGGATTCTTATTGACATTGGCAATTATTCGGTTGTATAAATGTTATCGTAACTGCTCTATAATGTATCGTGCGCCTAAATTGCCCCGTACGAAATTGATTTTAGAAATATCGAATGACAAGCTGTATGTCTTGGTAAATGTTATGACTCTGTACGTGTCTCGGAGTCACTTGGCCTTTGTAAAGCGACCCGTAATCGGGAATTTGATCATCGAGCGAGGCATATTCACGTCTGTGTTAAATATTGAATGGGGTGATTTGAAATACAAACTACATAATGAGGAACGTGTGATTCCTTTGCCCAAGGCCGTTAAAGTACCAAAATGGAAAGATAGTGTGTGCACAGCCGTAGAAGGTGTAGGGAATCATTACAGATTTCTAGTGTGATTGTCTGAGGTATATACCGAAATTCAAAGAGATATTACTGATATGCATTAGGTAGGGAACCAAATGCTGAATATTTGGGTAACAAGTGAAGTGCTGGCACCTCTCCTTGGTAGAGTAGGACATTTGAAAATATAATAATTGTATTTAGAATTATAACCATTGTATTTAGACGTATAGTCATTGTATTTAATCATTGTTTTTACTCATTTGAAACTATACATTTTGTTATATTAGTGTGTGTTTATTTGCATGACGAGTGTTGATGTATTTGACATGTGGAATATAAATGTGACGACATCTTTGACATGGGAACATTATGCCCGGAGTGCATAAACAGAATTTGAAAAGGGGGTTGTATCATGATTTATATTTCGGCTTAATTGTGGTTGCCATGACATCTACTGATAAAGGTTAAATGATGCGGCCAGATGGCAGGACTGGTTGAGATCCGTCGACACGTTCTCATGAGCTTGCGATTTCACGTTCTCATGAGCTTGCGATTTCAAGCTTATGCGGTATCTTGGTCTTAGTCCAGAACTAATGATGTATATAGATGTCAACTGTGAAATGTTATTGCAAGACCATTAGCGCCCATAAATATAAACTGACGTTGACGCTATGATAGTGGTTTTCCTAATATAGTGACGATTAATCAATTGTATAATGTGTAAAACTTTCGTGTGATTGGCTGTTTGTTGAGAGGCAACGCCTCAAAGTCTTTTATACTCTATTGCAATTGGCTAATGGTTGACAAGTAATAAAAGTGATTTGAAGCTGTCTCAGGAAGGAAGCACGAGGCAGTCAGAGAGAATCGAATGTGACACGAACTGAGCTTGTGTGTGTTTTTTGTGAGTCCAACGTGGAAAACAATCGAATCCCGGTTACCTAAGTGAAAGGTTTCGAAACATCAAAAAAATACCTATCACATAACTCAAGTAATTTTTACCCGATCGATTTCAAATTTATATATGTTATAAAAAAGGGTTGTTTTGAAATCCTTTTGGAATTTTCCATTGTTGTGTGATTATGTATACATTTTCATCTTATTGGAACCAGTGCCATCTTAAGTTCATTATAGAAAAATGCCTTTGCTTTTAGTTAATATTTGACATTTGTGTGAAATCACTGTATAGTAATTAGATATCTTCAAAGTTTATTTTCAAACACATTTGTCAGTTTATACTGTGAGCAGTAATCTCCTCAAATAGCTGCATTGGATTAACTTTGTACAACTATGTGTGTCATTTCATTTCCATTGTGTGACTTGAGTATGTTTTTCCATCTTATCATAATCAGGGCCATCTGGTTCATTATTAGAAAATGCCTTCTATTTATACTTTAGTTAACATTTGATCTTTGTGAGAAGTCATTGTATGGTAATTAGATCTGATCAAGGTTTATATTCAAGCTCAGTTGTCAACAATTACTTAAGCTTGGTACAGTCATCAGTACAAACACATTCTTCTAGTTTACTTAGTTTGTTAAACCACAGTCGTGAGGGACTGTGGTTAAACATTATAAGATAGTATTCTACTGTAAACAGTTATACTCGGTAGGAGTCCTCATTGTTCAGCGAGTTACGAACTAAGTGCAATAAGTTTTGTAAAGTTGCTACTGTACAGGTACAATAATTTATATCCTAGAGTTCACATATAATAATTATACTGTAAGTTGGCATACATAGTAGTTGTTAACTGATCAGTATTTGCTAATAACCAGACTATTAAGTTCACTTTGTACAATTCTATAAATGTTATTCCAATATTATTATTATTTAGAATGCCTTAACTTATAAAAAAGAGTTTTAGACTAAAATGCGAACAAAATTGTAAATACATACCGGAAATAAGAGCATGCGAGTCACAGCCTCAATAGTACAGTAAACAACAAAACCTTGAAATAAATAGTGAAATATTTTCTCAGTCAGGTAATCATGTATAATTAGATGTTGTTACCCACGAAGTTTATAATTTTATGGACCATTTAATGAACAAACTTGACAGACTAACAAATCAAAGTGAAATATCTTTAAATGTAATGCAATTACTGAATCAGTTTCACCTGTATCAAAAGAATATTGTGAGTACTGATTTGATAGATGTTATAAATGGACTCTCTTGTGCTGGGTTACAAAACCCTGGACATGTTATCAAAATGTTATTATACAAGTATTAATACACACTCCAGCATTTGCAAGCCACATTTTTACCAAATCAAAAACCCATCATTCAGAAAAAATAAAACACCATCTTGTTTGTTATGTGAATGGGAAGCATCTATAATCCAGATGTACTCGGGTAACAACAGTTTTAATAGTGCAGCTCCCATGTCAAATCAAGTAAATAGGATGACGTTTGTGGGTGGTTTGGTTCATACCGTCCTGTAATGGAATGACTTGTCTGTAATGGAATGACAAGATCGCTTGGCCAATTAAATAATTGAAATGTTTAAAACTGTTTGAATATATTGTATTAAATATATTTTATAGCTCCCATGTCAAATCAAGTAAATAGGATGACGATAGAGTGTGGTTTGGGTCATACCATCCTGTAATGGAATGAAGAGCGACTTGTCTGTAATGGAATGACAAGATCGCTTGGCCAATTAAATAATTGAAATGTTCAAAACTGTTTGAATACAGTGTATTAAATATATGTTATAGCTCCTATGTCAAATCAAGTAAATAGAGCGACGTAGAGAGTGGTTTTGGTCATACCGTCCTGTAATGGAATGACGAGCGACTTGTCTCTAATGAAATGACAAGATCGCTTGGCCAATTAAATAATTGAAATGTTCAAAACAGTTTGAATATATTGTATTAAATATATCTTATAGCTCCCATGTCAAATCAAGTGAATAGGATGACGTTAGAGGGTGGTTTGGGTCATACCGTCCTGTAATGGAATGAAGAGCGACTTGTCTCTAATGGAATGACAAGATCGCTTGGCCAATTAAATAATTGAAATGTTCAAAACAGTTTGAATATATTGTATTAAATATATCTTATAGCTCCCATGTCAAATCAAGTGAATAGGATGACGTTAGAGGGTGGTTTGGGTCATATCGTCCTCTAATGGAATGAAGAGCGACTTGTTTCTAATGGTATGTCAAGATCGCTTGGCCAATTGAATAATTGAAACGTTCAAAACAGTTTGAATATATACACTGGTACACTGGTACGGGCGGTCGTGTCTCGAGTCGTCTCTGCATTAATATCTTGATTTTAGGTTTGATCGTTATAGTTTTGTCGTAGTTGTGGTCATAAAGATATATGAAGTTGTAATGCAGCTCTTCTGACCAAATTTGACTGGGAACCGTTCATTTTGACCATGCCAGGACAAGGTAAGCAAAGCAAACGCGATGGTCTTCGACCACGTACAGACAATGGCGGTGCTGGTAAAGGAGAAGACGATGATTACATAACTACTCATACTGAAGCAACTGATAGAACTCAACATGAACCTAAATTGGATACAATATTGTCTAAACTGGACAAATTGGATAAACTGGATAATATAGAAATTGAGGTAAAACGTATTGCCAACGATTTAAGAATAAGAATTGATGACGTGGTGGCTTCGTTGGAATTTAGTCAGAACGATATCCAGGTGTTACAAAAGAAACTCGACGAAACAATACACGAGTTAAGAAAGGTCAATTATCGCAATGACGAACTTGATAACTATATTAGACATGAAAACTTACGATTTTATGGAATAGGTGAGCAACCAGGTGTGGATACAGAAATGGTATCAAGGAAATTTATACGTGACGAGCTAAACATACCTGAGCCAGACGCCATGGCAATTGAATTTCAACGGGTTCATCGGCTACATGGCCAACGCACGATTTGTTAGATATAAAGATCGCGAGAAAGTTAGAAAATCAGCGGGAAATCTGAAGGATACTGCGTATTCGGTAAGAGAAGACTACAGCCAGGGAGTTTTACAAAAACGACGTGAATTGATGCCATTGCTTAAACAAGCCCGACGTGATAATAAAAGAGCATTTCTCGTCACCGACAAATTGTATATCGATGGTAATATTTATAACAAAGTACAAAATGGAAGGAATAAAGAAACTGAGAAGAACGATGACTAGAACGTAAGGGGGACTCATACGTACGTACATAACGATTTTGAATTACGAATTGGGTATTGGAATGTACATGGGCTAGGTGATAAAACTCAGGATGACGAGTTTTTAAGTTGTATAGCTGCATATGATTGTTTATGTTTAAGTGAAACTTGGCTACCTAGAGAAAAGCAGGTCGATATAAAAGGGTACGTGACCTACACTTTTCATAGGAGTAGGAAACACAAAAGGGCTAGGAAGGAAGGGGGAAGTTTTCTCATTTTCATTCGATTAGAGTTTGCAAATCTAATGGAATTAGTGGAAAGTAACGATGATTTAATTTGGTTTAGAATTTCGGCACAAAAAAAGCAGGAGAACTAGAGATTTGTTTATTTGCTTCACTTACATTGTACCTGAAAATTCAACAGGTAACGTACTTAGGAATGACAATATTACACCATTTCGCTCAATTGAACAACAACTATGTAAATACAATGATTAGGGTGACGTAATCATTTGTGGGGACATGAATGCCAGGACTGGAAACATGTGTGATTATGTTAAATTAGATGGAACAAATCATTTACCATTGCCGGACGATTACGTCACTGATGACCCAATTGAATTGCGTCAAAATAGTGACAAAGTAATTAATAAATATGGTGAATTATTGGTAAATATGTGTATTAGTACTAGAATGAGAATTTTGAATGGAAGATTTGGTACAGACATACCGGGGAAATACACATGTTTCCTAATACGTAATGGCATAGCATTAGGTGTCAGTACAGTTGATTACGTGATGGTTTCTGATTCGATGTTAACAGGTGATTTTTTGAAAGACTTTAGGGTCGGTGATATCACACGGCATTCTAACCATTCACCTTCAATATTAATGGTTGTATTTTGTGAATTTTCTGAACAGGAAATCAGAAATAAGTATCAGGATGGAAACGTGTTCGATGCTGAAAGCCATACGGCGATAATGTATGACTTGAGGGGTGAAAGTCGGGCAGATTTTATCGAAACATATAATACACCAGCAATAACGGCTGAGATTAATGAATTCAAAAAAAAATAATTATAATATTGACAAAAATGGGGTTGAATTGGCACTGTGTGATATCGAGAATATCTTACACAAAGTTTCGAAAACTGCAATGATAGAGAAAAAACGTTTTAGAAAAAGGCGTGGGGGAAAAATAAATATAAAGAAACCTTGGTTTGACATTGAGTGCAAGGAAATGAGAAGCGAGGTCAACGAACTTTATAAACAAATAAATAGGGATCCGACAAATCGAACGGTATACTGTACTTTGGCGAATACAAAACGTGTTTATAAGAAAATGCTGAAACGGAAGAAGCGGGAATAACGGAAAAAACAAATTATTGATTTGGAATCAAGTTGTTTTTCAAAAGATTATTCATTTTGGGGTAAATTTCGTAGGCTTACCCAGTCAGAAACTGGGACAAACCCAAATATTTCCGAACACAGATTGGTTTAATTATTTTGAACGTTTGAGTAAAGTGCCAGTGTCCGAGACAGTGGGCTCTGAAATTCCCACCCATGATAATACACAAGATTATATTGATACTGTATAACTTGATATGGAGATTAGTACGGAGGAAGTGACAGCTGCAATAGATAAATTAAAAATGAAAAAACAATTCGGGTTTGATGGCTTTAGAAATGAGTTATTCAAAAATAGTAATCAAGATCTTATCAAGTGTTATACAAAGGTCTTTAATTGATTTTGAATAGTGGGCATTTCCCAGAGACTTGGTCAAAGTCACTGATTTGTCCAATTTTAAAGAAAGGTAACATACACGACCCCACTAATTATCGTGGCATTTCCCTATTGAGTTGTTTCGGTAAGTTTGTTTTTACAATTATTATTAACGAAAGAATAGTGAAATGGCTTGATACAAATAATATTCTCAGTGATAATCAGGCAGGCTTCCGGGCAAATCACAGCACTGAAGATAATATTTTTATCCTGTCAACGCTAATTGAGAAATATAGAGCCGCTAGAAAGAGATTATAGATTAAAGTTATTAGAGTTTGTTTTGTAGACTATAAAAAAGCATTTGACTATGTTGACCGAGCTAGTTTATTTTTAAAACTTGTTAGAGTGGGCTTTAGTTGTAAAATAGTCAATCTTTTGCAGAGTATGTACAGTGTGGTTAAATATTGTGTAAAATTACCGCATGGTTACACCAAAACATTTACATCTGAGATTGGGGTACAACAAGGGGGCATATTAAGCCCAATTTTATTTGCATTTTTTCTAAACGATTTAGAAATGGCTTTGAATAAAGCACCATTTAATGTGGTTGAATTGGATGATTATCCACCAACATGTCTTATGTATGCCGACGACACCGTTATTGTATCTGATAGTGCTTCGGGTTTACAGTTGTTACTTGCCAGATTCCAATTTTATTGTTATAAGTGAAAAACGTTTGTAAACACCACTAAAACTGAAATTATTATTTTCAATAAGGATATTGTTGACTGTGATGACGATAACTTGGATTTTAAATTATTTGGAAATCAAATTGATATTGTTGTAAATTATACATATCTAGGCGTTGTCTTTGCCGAAAATGGTTCATTTAAGTTGGCATGTGCAATTTTGGCCGGAAAAGCTTCAAAGGCAGCGTACGCGGTCAGGAAAGGAATTGGTAACGAGATTTCACCAAAATTACTTCAACAAATATTTGACTCGAAAATTAAACCAATTTTTAACTATGGAGCGGCAGTTATAGGCAATCGGTATTGTAAACCAATTGAAGATGTTCAGTTAAAGTGGTGTAAATATATATTAGGTGTGGGGCAAAATACAACCAACAGTGCAGTTATGGGTGAACTCGGACGATATCCACTTAGTATTGGCAGAAATCTAATCCGTATTAGATTGTGGAAACGTATTCTGAAAATGTCATCTAATCGACTCGTTTACAAAGCCTATAGAGAGTCTGAAAAAATGGCACAGATAGGAAAGCCATGTTTTGCTTTAGCTATTAAGAAATTATTAATTAAACACAATATGCATACTGTTTGGGAGAATAGGTTTATCTCCCAAATTACCGATGAAACAACGTTGTTAATTGGAAAGAAAGAGAGAGATTGTTATTTCAAAAGTTAGAAAGATGCTTTATTTGACGATGTTCGTAGATCCCCAAACAGTAGAAATAAGTTACGAACGTTTCTCCAATTTAAAACAAATATTTTTTATGAGAATTATTTGGATATCGTCTGTGTTCCCCTGTACAGACAAGCTTTAACTAAACTCCGGTGCTCTAATCATAAGTTACACATTGAGACCGGTAGATATTATGGAACTGCAGTGGAAAATAGAACCTGCCAAATATGTATAGATGCTGTTGAAGATGAAACTCATTTTCTGGTAGTTTGTCCAGCATATAACCATATTCGAAAAACGCTTTTTGATCGAATTAACCGCATTGAACCACAATTCGAGTTCCTTTCGCCTATCCGTAAACTTACATATATTTTTCTCAGGATAACCATGAAATCATCCAAATTATTGCAAGATTTGTATACACAGCTTTTCAGATTAGATATAATTTGTTAGTGTGAGTTCTCCAATAGATGAGTTGTATATGTATGTATATATATATAATAATATAATGGAATGACGAGCAACTTGTCTCTAATGGAATGACAAGATCGTGTCTTTTTGTTGACACCTACATACATAGATATATCCCTTGGCCAACAGAATCAGAAAATTTAGTAACATAAGACGAAGGCAATCACCTAATATAATGAATTCAGGGTCTAATGACTCTGGAGCTCGAACATGTTTTCCCCATTCTTCAATGAATTTTGTTCAGAATGCATTGACGTGAACATAGTGGTAGAACAGGTGAAGAAGAGTTTCATTAAGCCCTTTACAAAATGTGCATGAACATGATTCAATTCTTGGGGGTATATCTTATTACCAAACGCTTCAGCGTGGTATTAAGAGTTTGTTTTCAGGGGTGGGTGATACCAAGGTGGGAAATGGATGCACATATGGGGTTAATTCCTTGAATTGCAATATAGAGGGTTCAGGCTGAAATACAATATACAGTGTTTTCATGTTTCGTCTGATATTTCTGTGGTATTCTGCTGCTGTAAGTAATGCACGATTTGTTCCGAAATTCAGTATATTGTGTGTATTCCAGGGTTATTCGTTTTTTTTGCTGAAAACACCCCTATTTTTTAGTGGCAGAGTCGAATAGTCTCACTCCCACTGGGAAATCTGCCTTGTTGCTTGAATGTGAGTTAACTAAACACATTTTCCAGACCGGCGAATGAGTATGCAACAGCCAATTTTAACAGCCTGTCATGTGATTTTAGTCTGAATGTCAACATGAAAAGAGGCTAGTCCATTTTACGCAGGAGTAATTGGGAGTAGAATATGTGAGGGATAGTATCAACAGAGATGTGTATAGTGAAAAGTAATATCTATCCTTCATTTGCATCTCTGAGCATTTCTGTTTTAGTATATTGGTTTGAAAATGTTGAACTTGCATGATTTGCAATGTGTTTTTTAATGGGACTCCCCTATTGATCGAATCCCGGGTTTGAACGAGAACGGCACACCACGTGATTCGTTTGAATACAATGCTGATGGCAAACATGCTTTGTTACTGCGGTACTCCACTGACGGGATGACTTACTCGTACTGCATGCTACAACTTCGCTTGTGATGTTGCTTGTTAGCCATGGATTACATGAATCTTGATTACCAGTCAAATGTTGCTCATTTGACGTTGGTAATCTTTATTTGGAACTGAGTAACTTCCTGTACTTCGTACTATGATAAAACTCAGTCAACATACATCAAGTTCTCTCAATCGTAGTATTCCATGTGATGTACACCTAATATGCCAAAAATGTTGCTGAACGATTTGAACTGAATAAAAATAGCAGACGAAAATTTGTTTACAAAATAAAAATACTTCGGTTGCCAATGAAAACCGGTAAAAAACAAGCAATATGTTTTCGGCTGTTATCATGGAAGGGACATGAACGTGAAGCTAACGTCTGTTTATAACTAAAACCGGGCACCTTATACGAGGTTCGCAAAATAACATGGCAGTCATTAGAAGTCACTTTATTTTATTGTTAGGACGTATTCAGCCGTTAAATGTATTATTTCCAACCGTTTTGCGATAGTATTTTCTAGATTGGAGGCAGTATTTACATTTTATTCAAAGTTCAAAGCTGCGTTGGGATTCCGTTGACAGTGGTAACAATGTCGGCGCCGGTGATCTCTTACCAGTGCGCAACGTAGCCAAAATAAAAGGCATGATCATTTGGGCACTGCTATTACAAGACTTTGGCTGTTGCCATGGTAGCGGTGGGTCAGGATTGTTTTTCCAATTAGTGATGGTACGACCTGCCTGTCAAGTATGAACCGTGACAAAATCAGCCAAGCCAAATAAAATCACAGAAGAGTCAAAAAGCCATTCCTGCTGAACAGTTACTCTAACTTCGGGATAAACTTTCTCATTAATGAAAAAAGATATCAAAAATTCAAATAGTAACTTTTTGCCCACACTCAAGCCCAGTACAATGAGCTATGTCTGAGGTGTTGTATCACAGGGAGTTGGTCAAACTTATGTATTTTAATAAATTATTGAATAATAAAATGTTATATAACTTTTCTTTTACCCCCCTCCCCTTCCTGGTATCTATTTCAAGTATTTTTGTCAGGTTCAAATCGTTCACCAGCATTTTTGGCATGTTAGATGTACATCACATAGAATACTAGGATTGGGAGAACTTAATGTTTGTTGACCACCTGGAATCTGAGTTTTATAAATCTTGAAGGGCTCTCGGAAGATCCACCCGCTGCCTGGACTCGCAGTAAAATCTCCGATTAATATGGAGCCGCAACCATCAACATCGATATACCATGAGGTTTCTGCTGGCGACGTTGCGGCGTTACTCAGTTCCAAATAAAGATTACCAACGCCAAATTAGCAAAATTTAACCAGTCTATCCACGACAAGCAAGCAACATCACAAACGAGGTTGTAGTGTGCAGCTCACGAGTCAGCGACGACCGATTTCAACGAAAGTCATTCCGTCAGTGGAGTACCGCAGTTGCACGGCATGTTTGCCAATGCACAGATCTGTGGAGGAACTTTTAACTTCAACATCAACCGTGTATCGTAGTCGCCCAGTTTAAGTTCTGGTTCTGTCGTGGTCCCAACTAAAGGGCGACAGTCGTCGTGTCGCGTCCTGTTCGATATGGGATCATAGCGACGTATACAACGCGTGTAAAATACATTGTTTATTTACATGAAATTCGAACACGCGTTGTGCTACGACCACCGCGCTTAAACATCCACGAGTTTATAGACGTCTGATTATTTTATTTTCACACGTACAGCGACACGCGTTCTACACTGACAAGCGTTGCTAGGTCGCAGCACTGTCTTGGAGCATATTAATGGGCAATTGGGTTCCCCGATCTAAATTTCTATCCCGGTTTGTTGCACGTTCTTTTTTTAATATGAAATAATTAAATATGGGACATGTGTATAATAACAGAACCCCACACTCTCCCCGTGGCTTCGCTCGTGAAAGTACGGCAGCAGGATACACCGCATCACTCGTGAAAATAACTTCCATACGCAATGAAAGCCACGGGGAGGGTATCTGTCACAATACTTCATTATCACTGAAAACATTTTCCCCCTGAAATAAATTCCAGTGAATATGCCATTTCCCTCATACTCTATTGAGACACGGCGCAGTGAAAATTGGATTCACATGTAATGCTTGAAAACATGTCAGAAAAAATAAATTAAGTGAAATTCTACGTGACTTCATAATAGTTGGAAATGAACACATTACACCCGACCCTACCACTCCATATACAATGTAAACTACACCGCAAAACATCCTTTCACCCACAGTTACTACCGTGTTTCACCAGTGTATTCTATTTGACGTCAGGAGAAATTGAAATAAACAAATTAGTTATAATTTCAGCCTCTAGTTGTCCACTGATTAAATAAACTACCTCATCTTTATGTCAACTTGCAGTTATTCGTTGCCTACATTAGTGACTTCAAAATATATGTTTCAATCCCAGGAATTTCACTCGCTATTAATTGCATGGGAGTGGCAGTCTTTAATGAATTTCTATTGTCATGTCAATTTCTTGCGATTACTGTAACCACATACCGCCTAGGTGCTGTAATTAAATCCTGGTGTAAGCACCATATGAACTATGAACACTGCATGTGAAGCCAGCTGTGGGGTATATTCAATCCTATAGATTTCTCATTGTTTGGTAACTATTTACTGCAAATGCAACAAAAATCAATATAAAAAAAATACCCACACAGTATTCTACAGGTTACTTGTAGAGTATTGTGTTTGTAACCAGGATATTGTGAGAAATTTTCCCACTGAAATTACCTTAATTTTAAATCAATGGTAAGTTTAAATGGTAAAAAAATACTTCCCAATTCATTTATAAATGAATTAAATGCTTTTATAAAGAACATTTCCGATCGCAGAGAAATGAAATAATGTTTTACAATACCCCAGGTAACTGGTTTAATTTTGCACTGACTCAGACTCCAATAAATGGTTTACCTATCTCAGTATTCTCATCATTGGTCCTTGTAAATTTTGACATATCAACATTTTGTTTCCAGCTAGATGGTATCGCTGCAATTATCCCATACCATTTCAGATAGCAGTGACGGGCACCCCTCTTGACAAGATCCCCCCCCCCCCATTGTAAGACTTGACTATGTTTATTAAAAAGATGTCCAACATACTGAAATGCAGCTTCACAAAAATAGTTGTTAAAAATACTTTTACCCCCTTGAAGAATATTATAATTATTCCAGATAGCTTGGTTGAGGAAATGCTCCTCATCTTTGCTTTCCCCAACCACAGAAATCCAGGCTGCATCATTCTAATATTTAGACCCATAAGTACAATAGGTAAACGTTTTATTTTAAAATTGGCTCTCAACAGTGATTTGACTCCACCAATACTGTGACATTTTCTATGTAAAAAACATTTTCATGAATGGGTATTGTTGTCGTGGTAACGCCTCAGCCAGTTTATACCTTGGACCTTAACTATAGCAAAAATGTCGGCCCCACCTTCTCCTACTTCCCCAACCACGGTTTTCCGTGCAACCCGATCCTTCCCATTCCACATAAATTGAAATAACAATTATATTAGGACAGGCTGTACGATTTAGTACATATTGGAGCCTAGGAATTCCCATAGATTTAATAATCTGTACCTTTCCAAGCAGAGTTAGTTTTCTGAGTTTCCAAAATTTAAATGACATTCACAGTTTCTCCATGGGCTCAGCAAAGTTCCTTTCAGTAGCTAGTTTAAATAAATTCCTACAATTTAAATAATATTCGGTCATTTCACTTTCAGAGGTTTGCCACATCGCTTCACACTGCAACTGTCAACTGCAAGACCCGACAATTTCTCAAAATTTTTCAATATTGGAAAAGTCTCCTACAGGAAGGGCGGCCCATCAATAAACATGTGAGGTCGTCTGCAAAAGAAGCATTTTTAATGGTTCCAAAACCCGGTACTGGGATTCCCTTAATTTCTCCATCTGACCGTATTATTTATTAGCATAAACATATTTCTATAGTAAGAATGAACAACATTGGTGATATTGTCTGAACCCTCGTCCTAGAGCGAAATAACCAGTATTAACACAGCTAACATTGTTTGAGTAAAGAGTTTTTGTCGAGCTATTAAAGCTGGGTCCGAAATTAAATGTTTCAAGACTTTTGAATAAAAAGGACCATTCTAACGTGTCAAAAACCTTTTCCAGGTCTATTGTTAACAATATTCCTGGCTTAGTTTCCTCATCCATATAGTCAAAAATGTTTTCTACAAGACTGACCACATCTCCTATTTGTCTATTTTTGACATAGGCCGATTGAGTATTATGAATTATATCTGGGAGAACGTTTTCTAGTCTTTTGACCAAACACTTTGTTCAAATTTTTTAATCAGTGTTGAGGAGCGAGATGGGGCGCCAATTTTTAAGAAACCTACTACCCCTACCATTTTTTCCAACAATGTGATGACTGCCTGTCGCTGAGATAGGAATAATTGACCATCTTTATAGGTGGTGTTTAGGGAATTAACTACATATTTAGACACCAATGGCCAGAATTTGCTAAAAAACTGGCAAACCATCATTTCCTGGCGTTTTATTCACAGGCAGAGTTTTAATGATTCATTTGGCTTCCTCCAAGGTGACAAGTGCCACACAATTTTGGTGTGTAAGGGTTTTGAAGAAAAGTGGATTGGATGTTAAAATCAATATCGGTTTTTAGGGTGGAGGCGAAAGCTGATGGGCCCTATGCAACTGTTGGGTTTGCTTCCACGTCTGTCTTTAGCGTGATCTAATACAATGTTAAGATCCCCCCCCCCCAGATTACATGGATATCGTGGTCAGACAGACTTTCTCTAATTTCTTGGAAAATATTTTTGGAAATGTAATACGGCTTTTCTCATCATTAGGAGCATATGAATTGAAACCCCCGTAGTACCTACACTTTCTTTTATACTGACTCGTTTTTCTGTTTTAGAAAGGAACACAAGCAAAACAAAAAAACAAAACAAGACCCCCCCCCCTCCAGCTTAGGCCACAGCCACCAAACATAGCCTGTAAATCAGAGTGCATCAATTGAACAAATACCAGTGTTACACTCCCGCCCCGTGGGCTCATAGTTCAAAACAAATCATCTCGCGGAAGTTCGCTATTTTACTGCTAAAAAATCCAGAGCGAGCCGGTCAAAGATTCGTTTACATGTCGTAACCTTTGACCTCCTCTATATAGTTTCTTTATCAGTAGACCATGTAATTCATCGCATTTCTGACAAAGTATCGTTGATCAGTATAATTCAGGCTTCAAAATGGAAGATTACTGTAACAAATGCATTAAAATAAAAAACGATTTGAATATTATGTTACTGCTCATGCGAAATATGTCATGTTTGGCTATTTAAAAAACTGCATTGTGGTTTTCGAAAATAATTATTAACAGTCTTTGAAAAGATAAAAAAGTGTTGAAAGGTAAGTTAGATACTATTTACGATGATATAAAAAATGTATTTTACCCAATCACTCAATAAACACCTTAAACTATAGTTTGACAGTTCACTGATTATAAATGGGCATAACCTGAAGAAACGTCTCCTGATACGGTCGTCATAGCAATATCAGACTGAATGTTACAACCACGCTGTTTAAAATGTCGTCGAATGATGCAGGTTGCCAATGCCGTGAGTGATAATAACAGAAGCAGTATTAGTGTACACGTAAATATCGCAATGAGCCAAGATGCAATGGGTGGATCTTCCTCAGCATAACTCACAGATCCTATGAAGAACTCTAGAGAATTCCCAATTGTGACCTGTAATAACATAAATTAACATAAATAGTATAGAATCATTTTGGAATGGTGAAAATTAAAGGGGTTATTCAGTTAAATAAAGACGTCGATATCATTGTTTCAATTCAATACAAAGCAAGGTAGGTTCATGATTAGACACACTGTTTACAAAAATAAAGGCCACCGTAAACCGATGAGGTGTGAGCTCGTGTGGCTTATATCCAGACCGAGTTAATCTGAGATTCGATTTAGGAATATTCTTCATTATTTTATCTATATATTTTCTGTTATTAGTTTTTAATTTGCGAATTTTTGTTTTGTTTTATTTGCTGTTATTGAGTTCGTTTTTATATCGTCGCCTTAACTACCTCTGATTCAATGTTTGGTATCACACAGCGCCTTACAAAAATGTTGTATGATTTGTGCATGCACAATTTATAAAATTTCAAGATGGTAAATTGTGATGCAAATTGCCTGCTGAAAAATCTGTCGCAGATAGTGATTTGGAGGTGGGTTTAGCCATTTTTATGCAAAAATATTTTCTTTCATGAGTAATAAGAATTGGAGAACATAATTTATTCGAGTTATTTGCTATGTGAGATATAGAATATCGGTCAATAATAGAGAACAGTATTATGCATTACATAACACTTTTTTTATCCACTTTTGTGAATTCTCTTCTTTTTAGGTATATAATACCTGACTTTAATCTGCTCTGCAGCAGGTTATGTGTTGCAATTTCTCTGTCACTCGTATCTTCATATATCACCCGATACTTCACTGAGTGTTAGTGCGTATTTACACTTGCTTTCTATGTGCTTAGCTTCTTCTTGTTGTATTTACGGATATATTCTTTTTTAAATATATTTTTTTATATATTCTTTAAATTTAAACATTCTAATATACGTTTCATCCGACCGTCCAGCAGTCACATGAACTGATGATTGTTGGTTCCATTCGGTAGGTGTGCAATGCCGACATAGCCACACATTTGTCAAGATTGAACTAGTGGAGTTTTCGTTTGGTAACCCGTGCTCTTATTGGTTGGTTCTTACAATATATTTCCATATGCATCCATTAATATATAAATTGGAGCCTATACCTACATCAGATTTCAATCAGATTGATTGAATAAATCCTGTTGTCTAATTAAAGCCATCATGATTAGTTCAACAAATTAATAGCAACCGTAAATGTGACACACATGATGCATAACTATTTACCCATAATTCTGCCCCGCTTTTGTCATTTCCTCCATTTGGCGGATGTGCAGGTGGCACACAGGTCAGCTGATTCCATGCCAAGGAAATCACTTCACAAAATTCACTACCAATCATTACTCTAACATCGCTTTCATCCACTGCCAAATTTAAATCCTCGCCCTGTCATAATAAAGAGATGTTTGCGGGTAAACGAATCGACACCAGATTACATACATACATACATGCCCCCCAAATATCACCCCAAACCTAATAAGAATAGAGAATTGCAATTAAAAACATCCAATAGTAACACGGACAATTCGTGAAATTCATTATATACTAAAAGGCCTTTAAAGTTGTTTGGAAAAATACAATGCATTATAATATGACCCCTCTCACAAAACTTGATGATTTAATATTATTGTAGTACAGATTGTTTAAGTTAATGTATAGGAAGCAAATGTTTTTCATGAAAGCTTATCACTGATAGGGGCCATATATTTGCTTATCGTACACAGAGAATACATGTCATCATTGCTGGTTATACATTGCATCACACAAGATACAGACCTACCATGATTACGATAGGATCCTCCCCAAGTCCTCTGTATTTTTTAACACCATCAAATGGATAGAATGCTGGGTTGGGAAAATAGGAAAATGGTCCAAATATTGTGTCTTTTAGATGTGTTGTATTTTCCACATTATCCATTATAAAGCCATAATCTACTAAATATGGTTGCTCTGCTGTTGGTTCAATGTTACTTGCCCATATATTTGGTGCTGTACACAGCATCTCACTGGAAGATTTCACTGTACATGGCTGTAAAGGAACACGATACAAGGTATAGTGCATTAGGAAAATCAATACATCAAAGTGTTAGATTATGAGTCACGTGTCTCTGCACATAAATGACATTATGCAATAAATTTTAATCGTACACAAAACATACAACTGTTACTGATTCTAAACTAAGCAAAACAACTAAAAACAGTTCTAGTGATTAATGTTAAATGCTGAACACATTGAGCAATGTGACTATGCTACATCACATCACATGGTTACTTATTCACCAATAACTTGTTCTAACACAGAAAACTAGACGCGATTAGTAGTAACTAACTCATTCCCATAACTTATATAATCTGTACGTCAATTTATGTACGATTGTAATATTTATTGGAATAAAATGAACCACACTCAAGTTAGTTAGTCGAATTAAAGTGAAATGTGATACTAATTTTATATGATTGAACAAGCTTAGACGTTTTAGAAAAGTTGAACATGTTCAATGAGCCTAAGCTGCATTTTTAGGTGAACAAGAAATATTAAAAGATGATATGTGAACTTACCGCGTCATAATGATGCATATTTATATATACTCTCAATAAGGGCGTTTGTACAATATTCAAATTATGTCCAAGAACTGTAATTGTTGTTCCGCCACTGAAACAATAAATAATATATGAATAGTGACTTATCTGTGACCAATGAACTCACACGAACATTATACAACTATGCGATTTGCAATCACAAAATAAAATCAATTTCTTTTCGCTTTCTTCTTGACAGGATCATTAGCATATTTACCACCGTGGTTAATATTTTGTTATACATATTTGGCTTATCTCTTGCAAAACCCAGCGTGAAGAATATTATCATCACATAATAATAACTATTTTAGATCATAGTTTTTCACATTGTGGTGTGACGTTAATATCCGTTTTCATGCTAAGTCATTCCTATTTTCTACCATAAAACCCACGATAAACTTTTGCATTACTTAGTTCTAATCGGTTCACAAAAAACGGTACCAGTATCAGCTTGATTAATGTCTTGCAGCTGGCACTGACACATTTTTAAAAATTGTCAGCCGTTTATTGATAGCAATGGTAGCTGAATGCTGAATGTGATAATAGGAACACAGTAGTTGAACATTTATGATGCAGAACATATCATAAACCCAACTTTGGTTTTCGGTAACAATGTGTCTGCTATATAATGAGCTAAACGTTTGACCCACGACACATATCATTTTCCCTTCCGACAAGATGTGTGAATACACCAACGTTATCTATTAATAATCGTAGTATAAATTATTGAAGCCAAATTGGATTCGTCTCGGGACCAAATATTTAAATTTACAACATATTTTTATTTTCAAAATTTGCTAGTTAGCAATATGTTGGTAACATATTAACTTAAGGAACCTATAATGTATAATGTTCACACGTATACATCCACGTGTAAATCAAAATGCAATTGTTGAAGCTTTTCAGTTTATCTAATACCACAAATTTACTAAGAAATGTGTAGTGAAGACATAATGGAGAAAATTTTAAGAATTGTTAATCACATTTCATTGATGTCACATTTTACGTATACTATCATTGTTCATTTCAAACTTTATAGCTTCCTCTTTCACGGAATTTTAACCAATCAATGCATATTTGAAATTAATTTAATGCTGAGCGTATGATTTCTCTCAAATTGTCTAGCATATTTACACAATATTAACGATACACAGACCCATTTGTATAGTATACAGACCATTTAGTTCAACAACTGCTTAACCAGCAGAAGGGATCAGATGCTGAAAGAGTATCACACTGTCCTGTATCATTGATGCTATTAACATATAGAGCAGACTAAGATTTGAAAACAGAAAAAACATACTTAATGAATGCCTTAGTTCTTGATATTGTTTGAATAGTTGGATCTTCCATATATATGAATAGCAACTCATCATTTGATATTTCTCCATCATCAAAATACATCTTGATAGTCCCAGAGCGATCTTTATATTCTGATGCCGAGGTCACACACAAAGTAGTATTGTAACTTGTACTGAATATACAAATGAAACAATGCAATGGTAAGTTACACAACATTATAAACTAATTATTTATACAAGAGTACTTTATTGCATACCATGTACCGGACATAATTAAAATACAATTATAGGGAAAATATTTAAAAAAACACATAAAACTATTACCACAAATATTTAGCACAACATTACTTTAAAACAATGGAAATAAAAGTTGATGACTATTTGAAACAAATCCCCATGCTGACATTGTTTCTACAGACATCAAAAGACTAGATTAGAAGTAAAATCAAACAGTCTCTACCAGTAATTACGAACTTTTCAGTCAATCAAGAAATGTACACTAAAGTAAAACAAAAGTTCACTGCCTTGGAATAAAATAATATAGATCAGCATCTAGACAATTGAAAATTACAACAAATTATAATATGCATATTGTGTTTCGAATCCCTGGGTTTCCAATATGAGAGAAAGACTTGGCTTTGGGTCAGAAGGTTCAATTTGTAATAAAGAATACAAAAATCCACAGTATCCACGATATATAATCATGATATATTTTACATCGTTATGTACAATACAATACAATACAATACAATACAATGCTGGAAGTCTGTAGATAAGGTGCGTAAATTTAATGACAATAATCCGATTGATATTTTTAATGAACCACTTTTTCACAATGCATTTATTAATCATCCTATTAGAAAGGAACCTTTTGCACTCCGTCACTTTGTGGACGCGGGTATAACCAAAGTCTGTGATCTGGTCCATGAAACAAATCAAACGTGGTTAGAAGTTTCAAACATCTCAGATAGAGTAAATATAAATTCTGAACGCATTCTGCAGCTCAGTCTCAAGGTTATTCATGATTCCATGCCTACCAAATGGAAGGATACTGCGAACAATTATTTCAAACGAAAAAACAATCGTGTTTATGCTCTCTCTCATCTCAGTTTTCAGCTACATTTTTCTGATGAGCTGAATCTAGCACTTCATAAACTTGAAAAAGGCGCAATATATAAATATTTAATTGAAGTTCTCAGTACTAGTGGTCGTCAACAACAACCAAGAAACGTATGGTGTGACATACTTAGTCTGCCTGAAACAACTAAACCCAATTTTCAGGACTGTTATGCAACACTAATTACGACGTATGACGGAGATATGCAGTGGCGCATATCCCATGGCGCCTTTGCAACTGGTAGTTTCCTTTTCAAAGCTCGGTTATCAAGCTCGGATAAGTGTATTTTTTGTGGCGAGGTGGATACACTTGAACACATCTTTATAGAATGCCCATCTAATAACGATCTATTGCATACATTTAAAATAATCACGTCTGGTCTGCTTCAAACAGGCTTTCGTATGCCATTCTGGTGGTTTTTAATTCTGCCACCGCGTCGTTCCAAGGGTTTTCTTTCCCGACAAGCACAACAAATGTTTTGCCTATTAACAAGCATGGTGAAAGCTGCAATTCACACCAGTCGTCGAAACAAGAGGCAACAAAAAGGTGTCAGTTATTCTCTAGAAATTTTCAAAACGAGACTTATTTTGAGGATCAAAACGGAATATGAATACCACCGTTTTAAAAATCAGCTACCTAAATTCGAAACATTTTGGGCAGTGGACGGTGTGTTATGTGACATTCAGAATGATGCACTTCAAATTCATCTGTAAACCTAGGTTTTACTTGTCCACTTCGCTGTTTAGGGCCTTTGCCCTATTGAGTCATATCTGGTCTTCTTTTATCCGCTTTGGTTATTGTTGTGGTACTCCCTGGTTTCGTGACATTAGTCGTGTCAGAGGATTTTGTTCTCATGGTGGATATCAGTCTACACACACAAACACTGAATTGCCACCCTCCTGGCTTGTCATTTTCCTCAACACACTGAACGCGCGGGTGAACGCGGTGCTTTTCAGCGCTCCCCAGATTATTACAGGTTTTGGCCTCACGACTTAGAAGTGTCGGTTTTCAGCTTTAAAACATATTTTCAGGTCCTGGGTACGACGTTAAAATTGCATCCGGTTGCGGAGTTTTTGTACTCGGGAGAATGAGGTTACCCTTTGCCGCAACTACCTCCAGGTCACCCTTGGGCAAGGTGTAGCACCTGTCAGCCTTGGGTGCCAACTTCCCACATAATAAGTTTGGTGAACGTCAGTAAGGGCATACGGTCATAAAAGCCTTGCACCAACTCGGCCTCACGTTTGAGGTATTACCTATTAAAGGCAGCGTTTACGTTTTTTTTAAATATGTATATATGTGTCCTGGGCAAGAGTTTAAACTACATCCGGTTGTGGAGTCTATGGACGTGGGAGAATGAGGTTACCCTTTGCCACAACTACCTCCAGGTCACCCTTGGGCAAGGTGTAGCACCTGTGAGCTTTGGGTGCCAACTTCCCACATAACAAGTTCGGTTGACGTCAGTAAGGGCATACGGTCGTAAAACTCCTGCACAAACAGATCCGCACAGGTGGACAATTTTTCATGTAAATATGTAGATATTAGTTTCAGTTGTTCTTAGTATTTGGCAAGGGGGATCGTAACCTCTTGTGGTGAGAACCAGTGTGACTGGCCTGCCAACGGGGTGCTAAGGATTTCATTGGAAAAGTTATCAGTTACATCCGTTAATGTAATTTCGTTTTACATACCCGTAAATCAAAAATCACAATACAATACAATACAATATACCATCATAATCGTCTCTGGACTTGGAAAAATGTATTCTTATGTGGTCATCATTAAGCCTGCCAATTAATTCAGTGTTACTAGTCCTTAAGAATATACAGTAACAGTAGCATTGTGTTATATTTCTGCTGCTAAAAACATATTAAAACAGCAAAATACCCTACTTGGCCTACTCGATGCAAACAATTACGTAAAAAAACACCCGTTTCATCACAAGGTCCAAACTCCCTGTCACAAACAATAAATGACATGTAGTGTATGATGGGGAATTAGGCCATTATGGATTGAAGCGGATCAAAAAAAAAATAAAAAAATGTGGTTATTGTAATCAATATACTGGTATATTAAAATTATAAACTTTCTGTAGATTTGATAGAGAAGGCACATAGACATAACTAAAGATTTTCTGGTATAGGTAGGAGCACAATTTATGTCCTAGATTTATGTATACTTTAGGAAAGTTCATTAAACAGAAAGTAAACCTAAATATGAACATTTTATAGGTTTGGGGACAAAAATGTTTCACCTAAATGTAAATCTATATTCATTTGTTAATATTTTCCCAAAATGTTCAGACAAATCTTTCAAGTATATAGGATTACTAGAGACCAATATAATTTTTTTTTACTTTTATCTTATTTGTTTTGAAAGTCTTTTAAAGGTGCATTACCAACGAAATATGATCATGATTTATCGTAAACTAAACATGTTTAAAACGACACACTATGATAGACATATGTATTTAAGTTATATCCCTGAAGTCCCTGTGAATGGATGTGCGCCTAGTGTCAGCCTCCATACTTCTTTCCTATAAAACTACTGAGTTTACCCTGTTAATGTTGCTATTGCCTGTATTTGGAAACATACACACACCAATGTACTGTCAAGGACCTTACTTGTGAAGTGTGTTACTCATATCGTCGATTCCCGTTTTCATAATTATCAAATTATCAGGTTGTAACCTGGTCTGTGTTACAACTGAACTGACACTGTGACATAATTTATGCGTGTTTCATTGTCTCTACTAAGTGGCTTAGTCTTTTCCACGAAACGAAATGAAACAAAATAAAACGAAACGAAACGAAACGAAACCCTAACCCTAACCCTAACCTTAGATTTTGAACGACCTCAAACATCGTCACGTCCGTATTTCACAGTGTGAAATTTTCTCAGATATTATTGGGCCAATGAAAAAAAAAATGCGAGTTAGGGTTAGGGTTAGGGTTTGGGTTTGGGTTTCGTTTCGTTTCGTTTCGTGGAAAAGACTAAGCCCTACTAAGTTATATAACTGGTGCCACTGATCACCTCCCTATTCATATGCTGACTGTCCATTCAATACTACAATGCATTACAGCACCTTCACTCTAAAGTTTTTCAACACATGCATTTCAAGACTACCAACCTCCGTTTATGATACCGTAAAATTACTGAGTATCCGGGCACGTTGTGCTACACACAGAGGCACAGGAAAGGGCTCACATATACAGGACCAACACATAAAGTAAACTACATCAAAACAATACAGCCCACCTGCAAACAAGCTTCGTTTTGTTGTAATGCAAATCGTACCAACTTTGACAATCTCATCTACATTCCACTAATAAATACAACAAATGACGGTACCCAGAACACCATTCAGCGTCAACTCCAACTTCTTCTCCCAACCAATATTCGCTCCATTCGTAACAAAGCATCAGATGTAGAAGATTATATTACTTAAAAAAACATTGACGTAATTGCACTCACAGAAACCTTGCTCAAAGACACCGGAGATGAGCATATTATTACAGAATGCACACCAATTGGATATTCTTTCAAGCAAACACCACGTGCACGATCGGCTGGTGGGGGTGTCGCCATCATCTGATCTAACTGTCTGATCATAACCCTACTAATGCCACACTTGTGTATCGTAATCCACCACTCTCCAAAAAGCGAATAACTTATTGATGTATTAAATCAATTTCACTCGATGATTTCCAGAACAACCTGAAAGTATCTCCTGAGATCATCCTGCCTTCATCCGATCCACAGGCTGCCATCTTACAATTCAATACAACTATCCTGGACATTCTTGATGATCACGCCCATTGTTAAAAAGCGGGTCATCACTCTACGCCCAGACAGTAAATGGTACACTACTGAAATCAATTACTACACCAACCTGATCGAGAACCATGTTCATGATCAACAATTCTTATTTCGCATCAGTTCAAACCTGTCTGGGAACTTAAGTCAGAAACAGCTACCATCACATAAGTGTGATCAAACACTTGGCAATGAATTTAGCAACATTTTCATCAATAAGATCAAAGATATCCGTGACAAACTATACTCAATTGGAAAAGTCAATATTCTGCCGCATATAGAAACTACATCCACCTCCACTTTTCACGCTTCCAGGACCACTAATACAGATGAACTATACGACATTATTAGTAAATCACCATCAAAATTATTATTATTATTATTATTATTATTATTATTATTATTATTATTATTATTATTATTATTATTATTATTATTATTATTATTATATGAGGCTTTTTACTTATTTCAATTGTTCATATTATTTACGAATATGGTTTATTCCAAATTCATATATTGATTTACTTTTCAACAATTGAGTTGTAACAATCACCGCTTGCATTGTCAAGTGTACATTAGTTACTCTCAACTGGAAACCTCAACTTCTAATTTCGTAGCACATTGTTTCAAAACACTGTAAAGAACGGCAGCGTTTACATATCACTCAATTTGTAACATAGCACTGAAGATCATTCGTAAGATCGTACTTACTCTGTAACATAGCACTTCAACCCAGCAATTGTCGCCGTTATATTACTACCAGCGTTCATATTTTCCCCAACTACCGTGACCTTGGTTCCGCCAGACTGTGCACCTTTCATCGGGAAAATATTATATATTTTGACTACCTGTTGAACGAGAACGTGACCATAACGTTTAGGTAAATGTAAATATTCATCAATATTCCTGTGCACACATGGGAATTAGATTACTTAATACAAACACAACAGAGTAATATATAAAAGTAATAACGAAATCCATGATATATGTTATGCAATAATTAGAAAACAATTATAGATATTTACCACATAAGAGAACTGACCAGTTGAAACGCCACTGTACGACATTAGATTATTTCCAATAGTTATGGAAACATGACCTGAATGAACACCATTACTAGCGCTGGTGAGACATTGTACTCTGTTAAAAACAAGACAACATTAATATTGCTCTTACATACAAGAACAGCTGATACAGTTACCAATGTGAATACCCACGCCTAGTATGAGAGGTATGCTACATACAACTATAACTGACCACATCAATTGATCGAGAATATACGTCATTCTTTATAAAATTATGTATTGTTTGAAAATAATACCACTTTGTTTTGGTAACATGTTTGTGTTGAGATACAATTCCCCACATAGAATATCAAAAAGGAGTAAGTGGTGATGACACTTATAGCGAGAGCATTCTGCCATTGAAACCATATATCAAATATTGGAACATCCAGGCAACGAACCAAATATCACGTGATTAACCTGGCCCAGTTGAACACATACACCTGCTGACATAACTAAAGGTTTCCCCAAAGTCATTTCTGTAAACGAAACTCTGCCAGTGATGTTAGTCTTCTTGTTGAGTGTGTGGCACCAGTCACCCAGGATGTTATAAAACTATGTTTAGCATTAGTAGTATTGTCAGTATGATTAAGTTAGCGAGACTATTATTTGTGTTGAAAATTACGATTTTCACATTTATTTATTAATTGATGAAATGCACTATAAACTTTCATCTGATAAAGTCAACATAACATAGAATGTCATGTAAGTTGGTTAAAATGTTGATTTTCTGAAAGGAAGCAAAGCAGCCTCAGTAGTGTTTTCTAAAATCAACAACACAGGTTTAATCTGAGTGCCTATAAGTTTCAAAGATTAACACAAGACAAAGCAATGTTAGGATGTGTTATCAGTAGCTTTCTGACACACAATGAGTGTTTCCAAACACTTGAGAGGTTTGTCTCCGCCCCTGTTTGTTTCACAAATTAGTCATTTGCATATGAATGTGTCAGACACAAGGTCAAACAGCCACTAAAACAAAATCATTGATTTTGGTGTTTTCATCTGCTGATTTTATCGAACTATAGCTATCTCATTCCTTTATTTTTTTGGTTTCCAATAGCCTTACACATTTGGATGTCCCTACACATGTTAAAACAGACCTTGATGGGAAAACAAATTGATTGTGCCGATAAACAAGCTTGAAAACCTTTGCCGTGACTTCATGGACGTTCTCTAGGAGTTTATTTTTTCAAAATACAAGGTCTTTAACAAAAAATAACGTATACTTTTTGTCGTCGGATTAACATCAAATTTTTACAGATTTAAGGTGACAATGAGAGGAACTTTAATTTGTCCAGACAAACTAGTTCGTGGATTATTTACCAACGTGTCGTGGTTTTAGTTGGGGCAATGCGACTAAAACGGAAATTAAAATTCAGCACACTACTAATTAAAACGCGTTGCTTGAATAAAACTGACAAGACACATTCAATTTATCAGACTATTGAACTAGGAAAAGTGAAAAAAAAACTTCTTATCACCAGCATAACTGCTAATATTTTTTTTACAAAAAAAAGTAATTTTTTATCTTTGATTGAGTAACGCGTCGTAGAATGCAGATACGGGCATGAAAAACACATTTTTGAAAAGCTTGAAGTCTGGCGATTTTAAAAATACATTTAGTCACAATTAGAAGATGAAACAAGTATGCAAATAATAGTCTCGCTATCTTAAATGGAACTATTATTAGAAATGAATCAATATGAACTCTACTAAGACGTACTGTTCTGCAATCCTATATCCATCTGACTGCGGTAGACATCCTAGTCCGGCGACATCAACATTTTTAACATGAGACACATTCTTTCCTAAATTATACCCCATGATGGTCAGCCTGGTGCCCCCTTCAATAGGACCCGCTTCTGGTTTAATCTACAATAGATGACACAATATATGTTCAATAATGGGTTCATTTTTCCAGTGACAGAAAGGGTAAAAGGGAATGGTGGCTGATAAGAACTCTTGACGTTTTAAAAGAAAAAAAAGTGTCATACCACAATTTAAAAAAGCTGTTTTGTTTTTATCAGTCTTATCAAATATTAGAAACTATTCCGTCTGTCGCTGAAAAATAGATTATAACATGATTACTCTTAGTCTATCAGATTGACTAAAGTAACTAGAATTGATTCTGCCCAAACCAGAATAAACTGGCCTAAATGTCAAATAAACTGGCTTAACTATTATATCAAGATCACACGACTGTGAGCACTGTTCATAGTGATTGCGGGTGTATGAGCAACTGATCAGGGAAACCTGATAAAAGTATTAATAAGACTACTTGAAAAATGGTAGTATGTTGCCCATTTTTGCGATAAAACTCTTTGTGAGATTTTGTCGTGCTATCTTTATAGAATATGTTCAGCCCTGAAATTTGAATACGAAACGTCGCTGGTAAATTCTACAAAATGAATCAGAATGCCAGTTTACACAAACAAAACACAATATCTACTTGCAAATCATTACGCTATTAGGTGTTTAAAAACATTGTTCCTCTTCAACCATTACGGTAGTAGTACAATCGACGTACAGGTGTTAGGATAATTGGGCATTCACACATAGCAACGTTATATAAACATCCGTTTTAATTGCGTTTCTTGTGCAATCACTCTCCAGAGAGGCTTTATATTTTCTACCAAATACCCTGCTTGCCCTTTTTAATCTCTAAATATATCTACACAATATTTAGAAACTGTATATAAATTGCCTGCAAACTATAATGCAAGTTGAATGTAAAATTATGATTGTCCCTGCAAATCAAGTATAATGTGCGACGAAATGATTAGCTTCATAACATGAATCACAAATTAAGGCTTACTTTAGTAATGGTTGGATTAGGACAAATCTCCTCGCTTGTCAGCCAAGAATTTCTTGGATTGCATTTGTTGATCACCGTACATTTCTGCTCATTTACACTATTACACCAACCACATTGGTATTTCAACTCAGCTTGCTGACACTTTCCGCAATTAGAACGGCCAACGTCACACTTGTACAGATTAACTGACGGGAAATAAAATTAAATACACATGTATTAGAATGTCACCTTTACGTCTGATACGTGTGATCTTAAAATCAATAATTGAAAAAAATGTTGCAGCGACCTATACATTTCTCACCTTGGACGTTATCAGGATTGTCAATTTCAAAATCGTTGTTCCATTTCAACTGCAAGGTGACTAATTTACTGATGACGTCTTCCGAATACATGTACTGCAAACAAACATCACCCTCATATAATTTTTCATCTTTGATGGGATCAATTAGTTGGGGTTTAGCAAGTACAATTTAATACATGTTTTGTAATACACAACTAAAGCTCTAAGCTTTCTAAACATGCATCCAGAAATACAACAATTTGACACAAAATAAATAATAGATTAAAGAAAAGCAATGTCAGCATCTTCTAATCTGTGTTGCTGTCATATTAGGAAGGACTAGATATCTTGAGACAAGTGATACAGGCTTCAATCATCATTCTGTGAGACTGCTCTCCTGCTTTCAGTGGTGCCCTCTAGAATAACAGTGTTCCTCTGAAAGCAAGACTCCTGTATTTCTTCATCGTTGTGTTGCAGAAGCCATTTCTACATCCTGGAACTGTGAGCTATCACCAATGCACACTTTCCTAGGCAATCCCCTATTTTAGTAAATTCGTTCATTGTATTTTTCTGCGCTTAGTTTCGTGTTATTATTTTGAAAGATGTTAAAGGCAGGGACTTTAGCTTAATATTTCAGTGTATGTTTATTTAATTTCCAGTACTATTGTCTTGTCTACCTTATTCTCGCAATCAAAGAACACCCCTGTGCAGTGCGAGTTCTGTGGGTGCAACGTAAGCAGATCTTACACTGTGATATTTTGGTGACAGAAGTGGGATTGCGATTCTGATTCTGATTGTAAATGTGATTCTGATTTGGTATTGATTCTGATTCACTATCGAATTGTTTTTTATCAATAATCCTCTGACTAAATTGATTGTTTCATAACTGCTTAAGGTCTAAAGAATACTGTGTTGTCAGTGTCAGACCGGCTTGTACTGCTTGGTAGACATTAAATTGCTTTATTTAATACTACTGGAACTTGAATTACACCTTTTTAGTTTGGATATTGATAAAGAAATTAAAGTTAGGTAGAGAATTGGGGTATGAGGGGAAAGGTCTGACTCAATTTGTGAGGGCAGAGCGTGAGGAGAGAGGTGAGAGAACAGCAAAACATGAGGCTGAAAGGTTGAATAATTAACGCAAATACGAGGCAGAAAAGTTGAAAAATGAATGTGAACGTGAGGCTGAAGGGTTGAAAAATGAATGAGAGGAAAGGAACAGAAAACGTGAGACAAAGAGAAAGTAGGACAGCATGAACTTGAAGTGTTGAGGTTGTGTGCAGAAGTTAATGGTCAAAATGGAGGTGTAGAACAGCTGGATCAGTCTATTGTTAGTTCCAAGGATCCAAAGCTACCTTTGTTTGATGCGACTAGGGATGAAATGGACACATTTATTTTAAGGTTGCTGCGACTCGGAAATGGCTGCGTGACAGTTAGGGTTATGAATCTTAGTGCATCATTGACAGGCAAAGCTTTGTAAGGGTTTTCGGAATTGTCTGCAGCAGTTACAATGTTGTAAATCATCTTTGTTGAAGCGTTATGGTATGAATAAAGAAGGTTATAGAAAGAGATTTCGAACTAGTAGGGCAGAAGTTGGCGAGAGCATTTCGCAATTTGCAGCTAGATTAAGTAGTTATTTTGACCGTTGGATAGTGCTGTCTGAAGAGTTTTGAAGGAGCTAAGGACTTAGTGATGAGAGATCAGTTGGTGAGTATTTTTGGTAACGAGTTGTTCATTCTCATAGGTGAAAGGTCACCTAAGTCAGTTAAAGAAATGGCTGACTTAGCTGACAGGTTTAAAGATGCATGTAGACAGACAGGTTGTACAAATCTGGAATCTAGCCAGTTTCAAGGTGGTAGTCTAAATCAGAAAGGTCAGTTTGGTGCATAGGTCAGAAGGAAAAGAGAGAGGGTCGATTTGGCCAGTCTACGCCAAAGTAAGGCTGTTCTATTTGTGATAATCCAAATCACTCTGCTGTCAGTTGCCCTAAGCGCTATAAAAGTTCCAAGCCTCAGGTCAGCTGCGATGTTGGCATATGATCGGAATAGAAATAATGATTCAAGACGTCAGTGCTACATGTGTAGTTCACGAAGTCACAGGAATTGTTACCGTTATCAAGTACTAGCACTTGCTCATGAGTCAGGTATGGTAGGTCATATGGGTGCCAAGACGACTACAGATACAATAGCAACCCAGTTCTATTAGCCTGGGACGCAGGGTGGTGTTATTAGGTATTTCAGGTCATGTGATATATGTTAGTAAACCAGGGTTGAGTTAGAAATTCCATTTCAAATAATAGCTAATGATCTGATTGATCCGATCAGGTCAGCAACCGAGAGAGGTACATTTTAACCGTAATATACGGTTGTAGACTATGCTTCACGTTACCCTGAAGCTGTATCGTTGACGAAAATTACTTCAGAGGTGTTTGCTGATGCATTAGTCAGTATAAATAGTAAGGTTGGTGTACCCAAAGAAGTTTTAACTCATTGAGAAACACAGTTTGTAACACAATAATTTGATGCAATGACAGAGGACATATGTAATTACGGAGAGAGTTGGTATGATCGATTAAAGAAAGGATGAAAATTTATCATGCTAACTTGTTGAAAGCATATTATGAAATTCAGTGTACGGAAACAATTGATGATTGTCATGTTGGCAATGAGTTGAATGTCGAGAGATTGAGTTTTGAGAAAATGTTCTGATGTTCTCATTGATTGTTCTAGAAAGTCTAAAATTGGCGAGCATCATATTAAATTGGTAATATCTGAACCAGTTAAGTCTAAACCATATTACCATTCGCTGTGACAGATAAGTCAGAGGTTAGGATCATGTTAGAGATGGGTGTGATTGAAATATCAAATTCACCTTATGCCTCACCCATTGTTTTGGTAAATAAGGAAAGTGGGGGTTTTGCATTGATTTTCGCAAACTTAATCACATTACAGTGTTCGGTGCAGAACCAATGCCATCACCTGAAGAGTTATCACCAATGTACACTCCCTTAGGCAATCCCCTATTTCAGTGAATTTATTCATTGTATTATTGTGTGCATTGTTTCGTGTATTTATTATAATAGGTATTAAAGCCAGGAGCTTTAACTTTATTTTGGTGTATGTGTACTGTACTGTTCCAGTACTGTTGTCTTGTCTACCTCATTCTCGCATTGAAAGAACCTCCCTGTCCAAAGTGAGTTCTGTGGGTGCCCCTCTCAATAGCAATAAGCAGGCCTCACACTGTGACAAGGAGTCATGTAAATAAACCTTATAAAATCACAAAATGGAAGCCTTATATATACTGTGATGTTACGTTTAGACGTAGAAAAGTTTGCACTGTAGTGACACTAATTGTATGTACATTTGCATGTCACAGCATACCTTGAAGCTTCGGCATTTAATGCTCTCTGAGCTTTCTCGTTCTCCTGTGGTAATGACTTCCGCTCCTTCTATATGTAGAATACATTCATATCCAGTCTGCCCATCCTATCGTGATAACAAATAAACGTTACAATAAGATTCCGACTGAAAAAACAATTTTTCGATATCGAAATGCAATAAAGATTTATAATTACTTGAAAACTGAAATAAATTACTTCGAACAATTCATGTCAGACAGTAACTTACCAAAGGCTGTGGGAAATTCTCTCCAACAACATAGATCTCTGCAGACAAATCAACAGGAATTAACGTTTCAGCACTTTCCTTAATTTGCGGACATTGCTGGGAACTGTTGGCTTCATTCTATAAAAGAGAAGATATTTCAAAATATTTAATGTAAATGTTACACAAGTAGATTATAATTTTACTGCAATTTTAATTGACAAACATACAGTGATTGATGTTCATAAATCCAGCAGCTAATAATTACATAAATCGTACTTACCACATTGCCTAACATTACACGTTATATAATATCACTAACAATGCAACATGGGTAACAAAATCATTAATTATCAAGGGGAACTCGTACTTACTGCATTGCCTCTGACAACACCTTCAATTTTACAGGAACTGACATCTTTAGAACAAATATTTTCAAAAACACACCAATCGCATCCACAGTTGTTTTCAGTACAGGTCATGCATGTCTTCAAGGAGTCGCAATCACAAAAATAAAAATTAGTACTGACAAACTTTTCATTGGTTTCTACTGATAATATTGACAATTTCACTTTGATGAAACCTAAAAAGAATAGTTATAGGGTTACAAATAAAATGAAATCTATCAATCAATGCATAATATTCATTCTTTTTTTAATATTAATTACTGTCAGCGACCTTTTTATAAAATATAAAAGAAACTGTACCTCTGCTTCCAGGTGACGGTATGTTACTCGGTGGAGGAGTAGTACAAGTCAAGACGTTACTTTCACCAGTCGGGGTCGCATTTGTTGTGCCAATAGTGTCAAATACACATTTAAATCCAGTCAGAGACTGTGGTAAACTGGTTACATTTAGCGTCAACTGAAAAAAATACCATTAACCTTACAATACAGTTACGTGATGTTTGTAGTTATGTCAAAAACAATTAATCAATATAGAGTTACGTTTTCATACTAAATATGTTTCTTTGGAGGTACTATATTTGTTTACAATGAATTGAATTGAAGAAGTTTCAAACAAAATCTGATGTTGGTATTTTCATTTTTCTTCTGACAAAACTATGTCATCTCTTAATATAATGAACCACTTACTAAAGCCATTCTTTCCCAATACACAGTACTCGGATAAACATCAACGCTTGGACATTGAAAATCGGCAATCCATCTATTAGTAGATCTATCTATGTGACCCTGGCAAACATTCCATCTTGAGCACCTACCAAAAAACAAAAAACTATTTCGACTGGAAAGAAGAGGGCTTTGATCGTTACAAATATGTATGCCTGTCAAATAAGCAAGGGTAAAACTACAAACCTGTTTTCTAGCGTACACCAACCACAGTATGGATCGCCAACACCGTTAACTCCAAGACAATCATTACATGTTGTAAAATTCTCACAGTTCTCGACTGGCACCTTAGTAATCTGAACAGATACAAATTGATGCCCCATCAATTCTGGTAACTCGACAAAAACTAGTATAATAATAGAATCATAAAGCACCTTACATATGACAGATGACAAACACACTAGGTAAAAATGATACAAAATTACATATCCAGCATGTCTGGACCGATGGTGCTCAACGTGCTTACAATGCACATCTTATGAAACATATTAACATTCATAACGCGAATCAAATGGACAGAGTGATGGCCGTTCTAGTTATATTTGGCATATACTAACATAAACTAGTTCTAGCATCAACCATCACAAACGTCAGCGTAATAACTCACTTGTTGCACCACCTTCACGTAATTTTCCCAGACTGACCATGGACGTACTGACATGTGATCATCACAGTACTCACCTGTCTTTTACTCATGACGTAAATATTGTTATTTTCAGCATCGAATAGCAAACCATTTTGTACAATTTCCGGGTTATCATGGACAACTTTAATATTTTCATATTCCAAAGCTGAATTGCTGTTAACCACTTTCAACTATAGAGTAAATGGGAAAAAATGGGAGTTTCGCCATAAACCATATGTCATATTTTAATGAATATGTCGAGGTAACAGGCCGAAAGTGTATCTGATTCAAAATTTGCAGCTTAGGCAAAGTTATGCACTATTTCAGTACGGGGAAATGGGCCATGCCATATTTGTGCGTGTGTGCGTGCGTGCATATCTGTATCTCGTGTATCCCTGAATTATCTTGACTGATCTTATTCTTTACAAATGCATTATACTGGTGTATGCACATATTACCAGTCACACAATAGCCCTGTATTCTTTAATTGTAGTGAGCAAAATATCTGTAATATAAAACAAATAACCAACAAATCTGCTACTAGTATGAAGTAGGCTGCCATGGATCATCCTGCCCATGATTACACAAATCACACAAACTTCATTCATACTTGAATTGAATAATATTTCATGTTGGGTTCTGGCAATATTGTCCGACTCTCAATATTGTCAAAATCTTCTCATAGCTGGCAAAGACTGGAAAACCTCCAAGCGTGTATTTAGAAAAGTGTGGATGATGGAGTAGTGATGGATCGTCAACTAGGTGTACTGGCCTTGCTACTACCAATGACAGGAGGAGTGGAAACTATGTTGTAGATGGCCAATTCGGCATGACTGCCATCATAAGGACATTCGCCATCACCAGTACGTAGGGAATCCAAGCGCCTCAAAAACTATCAAAATCGTACGCTGCTTCAAAAAGTCACAAGATCTGAAATTTTCGCGCTTTTGTTCTTTCTCCATGAATACAACACTTAATAACAAAATAACACTTGCCAAAAAGGAAAGTAGCACATTGAGTGACCACATTCCGAATAACATCGGACATAGAAACATGAAGGCCCAGCAAAAGCTTGCTTAATTGGAGCTTTCGTTACTGTGTATAAGTGAGAACACCATTACCATATTTATGATGCTAAGTCAGATGGGAAAGAGAAATCCAGAACCATAAGATTCAGTGTTGCTGAGCAAAATCTTTTTGAATGTTCAGCCTCTATCTCTAGAAAAATATTCGACCAATGGTAAAACAAACTTTAGCTTCGTGACTATAGAAAATGTTGATTCAAATAAAATAAATGTAAATTTATATTTTCTAAGGAAGTGAAACTTAGTTCAAGAGATAATAGTAAGCTTAGTGTAAATTTTTCAGTTGTGGTAAACTAGAATAACAGTGATGTTGTAATAATACTTAATTCTAGTAGTGAATGCTGTGTTAAATAAACAACAATATCATATTTGTGTCAAAGTTTATTCAGTTTGTATGTGATTCTTAATATCTACATTGTTTTAATGATATTCATTGAAATCAATTAAAAACATTTCTGAGGTATAAACAAGACAAAAGAATTTTATTTATTATCGATAAATTTTACGATTTAAACTATTTGAAATGAAAATTATACATAAAACGTTAAATTACGAATATGAAAATATATCGGAACTGCACAAAGTAACTACAACATGTACATTTAATTTAGTTTTTTTAAATACTAAAAAATAAGATTTATTTCTTTATTCTCAATCTTTTTTTCTCTTCCCTTTTGATCATTTTCTAGGCGTTCCTTGTCAAGTTTAAGTCGTTCTAGCTCCAATTCCTCACTTCTTGTCAAAGACAAATCATCAACCATGGAAGTGGAAAAACGACGTGTTATTTGTGAGAAATGGTAAAACCAACATGGCCTCCATTCAGTTTTGAATAAAATATGTATACCAAATATTGTTGTTTGTTTTGGACAAATAGAAGTAATGTTCTAAAGCAGATATGTAATTAATTACAAACATTTAAATGTATATGTATGAAGTCATGATTAAAAGAAATGTATTTTACCCGAAGTGTTGTTCATTTCATGGCTGTTAATAACAAAACAATAACTGCATGTTGTTTTTTTAGTATTGTTATTATAAAGCACAATACTACTATGCTTACTAGCTGGTCTTAATGTTTCCAGTAATGAGCCTTTATGTTTTAGCGTGCGTTGTTATCTTCGCTTGGGGCTCAATTCTCGCGCATGCGCAGGTGACGACCCCTTCGCTTTAAGTCTATATTAGTTATCAATATTGCAATGACAACAACCTACACGGTCTGAACGCGACTGCCGACCGTTCTTCCAGCATACGTGTCACGTGATGATGGCGTTACGCAATAAAATCACGCGTAGAACGCTTTCCAAACTAGACATTAGCAGCGTAAACTGAATACAAATTTAAGCAATTTTTAGGCTAATTTGTTCTTTATGTTGTAGTTTTTGTTGAATGGTCAATAGAAGGAGATTTTAGAGTGGTTTAGCCTCTCATCATTTTGAAGGTTGTGCCCTGTTAACTAGAGAATACCCATGATTCTCTGCTTCATTATATATTTTGCTATCTTCTCTATTGTGAACGCTCTATAATGTAAATGTGAATATTTGTTAACGTAACACGGCCTTACACATGTGAACTTATTAACTAAATTGACTAAAGTGCAACTCAATGTGGAACCATTGACTGGTGGATTTAAACAACGCCCGGTGTGGATAGCATTGTACAGGGGCTAGTATCAATGAAATCGTTGCGTTATGTTACACGTGGCTTGATTTGCCGTGTTACTGTTGTGCTACACCTTCGTGTTAAACCAAGTCATCTACTATGATTGCTATTATGTGAATATTTGTAACATTTTCCCCCATTACTGAATGTGTACAGAAATGTGTTCGTTGGTTCAGTAAGATATTTGGGGAGGGGTTGTTTGTAGCTTGAAGTTCAATTTGTGTAGGTAGCGTACTTGGCAGCGAATTACTACTTTGTTTGTTCATCGTATTATAAACACGGAATCTGATTGAACTGCAACTCAATGTGGAGGAGATTGATTGGTGAGTTAAGACAACACCCAGTGTGAATATCATTATGCAGGGGCTGGTGTCAATGAAACTGTCCCCGGGGGTCCGACTTGTGGAAATACCTGGAACTTCCAGGAACCCAAGTCTGTGAAAGGGGTTTTCAAAATGGCCCGAAATACGTTTTAAAAAGTAAAAATTTCGTACCCTTTTCACTGTTAGAAATCTAAAATACATACCCTAATTGCGATATTTGAGCTTTCTAGCCCTTCAGTGTAACCACGGGTTGGTCATATGCCGTGATCGCCCGTTATCGAAGGTCGTTAACCAGGGGGCCGGACGTTTTCTTTGCTTTTGCGATCATTGAATTCCTTAAAGCAATGAAAAAAACCCGATAATCTCATTTTTTTTAAATCACCCGTATCGCGTTTGCTGTACCGGAAAAGACACTCTTTTTGTCTATTTTGACTGAAATGGTAACCCTGAACGCGTAACGCCCGTAAACGTTCTTTTCTTTTAAAAAAACATCCTTTTAATGCGTTATCTTTCACAGAAATGCGTACCAGATCATTTTTAAGTAAGACCCCCGGGGTGATGTCACATATGACGAAATTGTGCATGGGGCGAGATTAGCTCACCATCCCTCACGATTGTACTAGGAATCTGGGGCATGTTCCTCCGAGAAAAATTTCAAATTTGCATCCTCCGAAACGCAATTTCCTTTGATTCACAGAAATATGCATACAGTGCACTACTGTATTCATGCGACTTGCTTCTAAGTGTATGATGATTTTTACAACAACAACGGAATTACATCGTGTAACGCAAATTAATAAGTCGCATGACATACCGAATCACATCAACCAACCAAACATAAATGATACTGGGTAACAAAAACATAACAACATAAGAGTGTTTCTTTTGTACCTTTTTAAGGTGTCCATCTTGATTTCCTGTGAATATAACGGTATGACCTGCATGGGACAATGCAGCTACAGCGGTTATCATGGAATCACTGCTAGTATGACAAGGTGTCTCAGTTATATTCAGGGTTCCACATGTCATTTTGCCAAAATCACGACAAGCACACAAATCAACACCAATAACATCAGCCTAGAAATAATAACAAATTGTTTATATTATGTCAACCAAGTTGATCCAATAGGTATTAAGCACCAGACCAGACGTATGCACACCATAATGTTTATAACACTTTAACAGGTTCAAACTACTTCTAAATTGGCTGGGTATGAATAACACTTAAACTAAGAACTATAAAAACAGTTGTTGGCTTATTAGCTATAACATTTTTAACAATTGATCCAAACAACTAATAATATTATTCCCGAGTTGTCCCAAGAATGAATGAGATAATATTATCCCGCAGTGGCCCCAATAACACGGATAGTAATATGTAGTTATGTAGTGATTTGTAAAATGTTAGTAACATTTTGCATTTCCTGCTGGTGAAGAACATTTCATTTTGCTGGAAAGTACTGTGCTAAACAATTGTTTTATATTGATAACATTTTATTAGAACGTTATAAATGTATTCTACTTACCAGCCAGGTATTGCCACAAACATCCTCCAAGGCGGTGGAAGACCAGGCACACCCAGTTGGTTGATTTATATCCGATGCACACATGTAAAGCCAATCAAAAAACTTTTCACGTATTTTTTTGATGGAGTATATACATACGGCTGATTTGTCTGTTGGTATTTTTGATGTTCCTTCTGCTTCAGCAAATGACACAACTACAATATCTTTGTTGTCATTAGAATCTAAGTTCATATTTTCTGCGAGATCATCACCAGCTTGAGTTACATATGCCGATTGTGCTAAATTGTAATCAACACCATCACTGCTTTTGCATACCAATGGTAAATCAATATAGGTTTCCTTGTACTTGTTACAACTTTGGCAAATTTGAACTATTTTCGTAACGAATGGTCCACTAGTTATGGTGTCTATCTTGGGCTGGACAGATACATAATACGTAAAACCATTGCTTTCAAATACACTAATATAATCAATGTTAAAGTCAGAATTAACTCCAAAGAAATCTGACTTTACTTGTACTAATCCAGCATTTCCAATTTCATCGTTCAGTATAGAAAATGAATCCTCATTGTTACTAGATGGAAGTAGACGACTAGAAAGAGGAATCCATCGAGTCTCACCAGGGATACCACTTCTACCAACATACAAAACATTTGGACCAAGTCCAGTATTGTCATTATTTGGACCATGAGCTATTATTGCCACCGTAGATCCATCTGTAGCTGTTGTTGCTACTTGTCTATCATACCACTCTATCAAATCTAATGTATCCATATCTCTTGTTTCACAAGAACCTCTGTACACATTTCCACAGGTTATCAATTGACTATTATCTGTATCAATGACTAGAATCTTATTGATATTGTTCGTTGAAACAAGCGTAGAATGACACAGTACAAAATCTGGTGGTATACAATTGGGGTTGTCATCTCTTGGTCCCGTTGACTCAATTTTTTCTGTCTCCAAATCACTGGTCAATTTATAAAGCCTATTTACCGATCCCACATACAAACGACCATTATTAGGATCTAAAACCATTCTTGTCAGTCTTATATCCTTGTTACTTGGATCGTTTGTCTCAACAAAGATGGAGAAATCTTGACCATGGCTCATTAAAGTTAGCTGCAGCACAAATAATAGAAGAAAGCAGCTCCTCATTTTCAGGGCCATTTGTAACATTTGAGAGTTGTTTATACTGAAAAAGATATTAACATTCAACCTTAGGTATAGCACTTTCAATAAAGAAAAGTTTCTATATTTTACTGAATTGTCAAAAACTTGAAAACTTGATGAAAAAGTTATTTCGCTAAGAAATTAAACTCATTTCATAATTTATCATTAATAACTTTATATAATAACTCTAGATCGGGGACCTATATTAAGTCATTTCATAATTTATCATTAATAACTTTATATAATAACACTAGATCGGGGACCTATATAAACTCATTTCATAATTTATCATTAATAACTTTATATAATAACTCTAGATCGGGGACCTATACAAACTCATTTAATAATTTATCATTAATAAATTTATATAATAACTCTAGATCGGGGACCTATATTAAGTCATTTAATAATTTATCATTAATAACTTTATATAATAACACTAGATCGGGGACCTATATTAAGTAATTTCATAATTTATCATTAATAACTTTATATAATAACTCTAGATCGGGGACCTATATAAAGTCATTTCATAATTTATCAATAATAACTTTATATAATAACTCTAAATCGGGGACCTATATAAAGTCATTTCATAATTTATCATTAATAACTTTATATAATAACAATAGATCGGGGACATATATTAAGTAATTTCATAATTTATCATTAATAACTTTATATAATAACTCTAGATCGGGACCTATATAAAGTCATTTCATAATTTATCATTAATAACTTTATATAATAACACTAGATCGGGGACCTATATAAATTCATTTCATAATTTATCATTAATAACATTATATAATAACTCTAGATCGGGGACCTATATAAACTCATTTAATAATTTATCATTAATAAATTTATATAATAACTCTAGATCGGGGACCTATATTAAGTCATTTCGTAATTTATCATTAATAACTTTATATAATAACTCTAGATCGAGGACCTATATTAAGTCATTTCGTAATTTATCATTAATAACTTTATATAATAACTCTAGATCGGGAACCTATATAAAATCATTTTATAATTTATCATTAATAACTTTGTATAATAACTATAGAATTGGGACCTATATAAAGTCTTTTCGTAATTTATCATTAATAACTTTATATAATAACACTAGATAGGGGACCTATATTAAGTAATTTTATAATTTATCATTAATAACTTTATATAATAACACTAGATTGGGGACCTATATTAAGTCATTTCATAATTTATCATTAATAACTTTATATAATAACTATAGAATTGGAACCTATATAAAGTTATTTTATAATTTATCATTAATAATTATATATAATAACTCTAGATCGGGGACCTATATAAAGTCATTTCACAATTTATCATTAATAACATTATATAATAACACTAGATCGGGGACCTATATAAAGTCATTTTATAATTTATCATTAATAACTTTATATAATAACACTAGATCGGGGACCTATATTAAGTCATTTCACAATTTATCATTAATAACTTTATATAATAACACTAGATCGGGGACCTATATTAAGTAATTTTATAATTTATCATTAATAACTTGATATAATAACACTAGATCGGGGACCTATATAAACTCATTTAATAATTTATCATTAATAAATTTATATAATAACTCTAGATCGGGGACCTACATTAAGACATTTAATAATTTATCATTAATAACTTTATATAATAACTCCAGATCGGGGACCTATATTAAGACATTTAATAATTTATCATTAATAACTTTATATAATAACTCTAGAATTGGGACCTATATGAAGTAATTTCATAATTTATCATTAATAACTTTATATAATAACTCTAGAATTGGGACCTATATGAAGTCATTTTATAATTTATCATTAATAACTTTATATAATAACTCTAGATCGGGGACCTATATTAAGACATTTAATAATTTATCATTAATAACTTTATATAATAACTCCAGATCGGGGACCTATATTAAGACATTTAATAATTTATCATTAATAACTTTATATAATAACTCTAGAATTGGGACCTATATGAAGTCATTTTATAATTTATCATTAATAATTTTATATAATAACACTAGGTCGGGGACCTATATTAAGTAATTTTATAATTTATCATTAATAACTTTATATAATAACAATAGATCGGGGACCTATATCAAGTAATTTCATAATTATCATTAATAACTTTATATAATAACACTAGATCGGGGACCTATATTAAGTAATTTTATAATTTATCATTAATAACTTTATATAATAACTCTGAATCGGGGACCTATATAAAGTCATTTCATAATTTATCATTAATAACTTTATATAATAACTCTAGATCGGGGACCTACATTAAGACATTTAATAATTTATCATTAATAACTTTATATAATAACTCCAGATCGGGGACCTATATTAAGACATTTAATAATTTATCATTAATAACTTTATATAATAACTCTAGAATTGGGACCTATATGAAGTAATTTCATAATTTATCATTAATAACTTTATATAATAACTCTAGAATTGGGACCTATATGAAGTCATTTTATAATTTATCATTAATAACTTTATATAATAACTCTAGATCGGGGACCTATATTAAGACATATAATAATTTATCATTAATAACTTTATATAATAACTCCAGATCGGGGACCTATATTAAGACATTTAATAATTTATCATTAATAACTTTATATAATAACTCTAGAATTGGGACCTATATGAAGTCATTTTATAATTTATCATTAATAATTTTATATAATAACACTAGGTCGGGGACCTATATTAAGTAATTTTATAATTTATCATTAATAACTTTATATAATAACAATAGATCGGGGACCTATATCAAGTAATTTCATAATTATCATTAATAACTTTATATAATAACACTAGATCGGGGACCTATATTAAGTAATTTTATAATTTATCATTAATAACTTTATATAATAACTCTGAATCGGGGACCTATATAAAGTCATTTCATAATTTATCATTAATAACTTTATATAATAACACTAGATCGGGGACCTATATTAAGTAATTTTATAATTTATCATTAATAACTTTATATAATAACTCTAGATCGGGGACCTATATTAAGACATTTAATAATTTATCATTAATAACTTTATATAATAACTCTAGAATTGGGACCTATATGAAGTCATTTTATAATTTACCATTAATAACTTTATATAATAACTCTAGATCGGGGACCTATATTAAGACATTTAATAATTTATCATTAATAACTTTATATAATAACTCTAGAATTGGGACCTATATGAAGTCATTTTATAATTTATCATTAATAACTTTATATAATAACTCTAGATCGGGGACCTATATTAAGACATTTAATAATTTATCATTAATAACTTTATATAATAACTCCAGATCGGGGACCTATATTAAGACATTTAATAATTTATCATTAATAACTTTATATAATAACTCTAGAATTGGGACCTATATGAAGTCATTTTATAATTTATCATTAATAACTTTATATAATAACTCTAGATCGGGGACCTATATTAAGACATTTAATAATTTATCATTAATAACTTTATGTAATAACTCCAGATCGGGGACCTATATTAAGTCATTTCATAATTTATCATTAATAACTTTATATAATACATATATTATGGCCAGAACATACCCAGACTTTGAACGAAAAAAATGTTGTTATTGTTCGTGCGACGTTCTTAACTGGTGTCACCATGGTGGTAGAATCAATGTGTAACACCGACGTAACTGATGTTGACATCGTGCACAACGTCGACTGCCAGCTGAAATTATTTAGGTTGTATAATGAGAAATGCATGCTCAGACCCAACCCAGCAATATACTAGCAGTCATTGCTGATATTCAGGCTGTGTATTTGTGGCCTTCTCATTACGTTCGAGTGACAGTTTGTAGATTGTAACTGTCGCACTGAATATCTAAACGTTTTTACCTAACTTCAATGCTTGCCAATGTTCGGTATTGACTATTGCTGTAGTTGACTCGAGGGTTCAATGAACAGGAAGTAACTAGTTTAAATATCCCACAAAACTGCTTTCTGGCATCCCATGACCCATTCAAACGTTATAAAACACACCTGTTTGACATTGAGGCTTACCTAAAAACCGACGATTCGAGCAGTTTTAAGAACGAGCGGTTTCGAAACCACGTTACTGTGTGCGTCACGACTTCGTAAGTTTTACGCAAGCCACTGGGTTGCTAATTTAAATAAATCTATAGTATGCTAATTTTAATATAATGAGGCCAGCCTCGTTTTGGTCACACATCTAGACAAAAAAGATGGCGGCTTGCTATACCAAAGTCTGTAAAACGTTGAAAGTTTAATGCTGGCTAAAAGAAGTGCATTTGCTCGAAATACATGAAATTATTCAGAAACACATGATTTTAACTACAATATATCACCGGTCATTGTTGGTTTGATGTTATATCGAAATAAAGTAAGTGAAATCAAAGATTGATCTTGTCGAATGATCTCGTATGCTAAAATAGTCTTCCCATTGCATGAATGGGAATGTATGGCTTTCACTGATAGGCTGTAAAAACAGGGTTAATCACTTTGAACCCATGTCAAACTCTGTACACGTATTCATGAGTCACTTCAGTACACATAGCGTGGATTTCAACAGCCTCACCCTTGTTAACGTAAATGACGCATTTGTGAACCTACGAAAACAGACCATCGTTTTCCTCATAAAGTGAAACACAGTGCAATAGTAATAACCTTAGATATTTTCTGCATGATTTACAGTATTTTTTACAAGGTTTTCACATAGTTTACGATAAAAACTGAAGCCACAAAACCCGGAAATAGTTTTAGTAACTTGTGTAAACAATTACAATAAATCATTAAATGTATATTTTTTCATATGTTTATTTGTTTTATATGTTATATTCCCTTGTTCATAATAGTGTTATTGTTAGTCAGTATCACTATATGTATAATCAAGATCTCCATTCTCTGGTATTTCTTCAATATTATCAGATATCTCATATTCACACTTCTCTTCATATTCACTGTCCTCTTCAACTTCAATATCTAGAACTTCTTCATCAATAATAATGTCCAGCAAAGTAGACTGTGGCTCACCAGTATTGACACAATGTTGACAACTACATCCAGTTCCACATAGTATGTCTTTCTTTTTGCATTTGCATTGTTTTGTTTTGCAGCATGATTTTTCACATTTGCAGCCCTTAGTAAAGAAAGCAACCCTCTCTTGTATTTTGTTAGCATTTTCTTCACTATCCCATATTGGTTGCAGTACAGTCCCTTCAATTTTATACCGAGAATCAGTATAGGGTGGAAGAGAAATGTCCCTCTTATAACACTGTCCCCAAATATTTGATATGAAACATGTTCTCTGCCAGTGGTATTGTAAAGCTATATCATTGGGCATTAAAACATACTCACACCTTATCGTAACATGAATTGTTTTCCTTATTTTATCTAACCATTTTGTATGCAGCTCGGTAATGTTTGGATATTGACTTGATAATGACTTATACAAGTCATATGGGCTGTCATATTCGGGCCTAAACTCAGAGTGGTACTTTTGGTAATATACAGTACCAATTAATCTATAAAACGATAGAAGCCCTGTTGACTGGTTATCATTGTTTGTGTGAGCGAGTGTACCTGGGGCAACTTTACCACCAGAAATAAATTCTGCAAATTGGTAAAAACATTTCAGAAAAGCTGCTTTTCCATGTCCAATAAAAAATGAAATGAAATCACAGCCAGATGTTATAAAGAGTGTTTGTAAACATTTCCCCCTATTTGTATTATCAATTTGGGCTAAATCTGGGTCATTGAACAGAGTTGTACTGATTTTTTTTTTTTTTTTTATTTATTTATTTATTATTATTTCACCAAATAATAAAAAATACAAGACACACACAGAAAAAATAATGAAAAAACAAACAAAAAACAAACAAACATATGTTCAAAATAGCTGATCTAATAAACTACAATATAATCTGAAAGGCTTTGATTTTACATTGTATATCCTTATTTTGTACATATCTATTTTCTTTTGGTATGCTAAATAATTACATAAATTTACAAAAGATGGCTTTACATTCTTGTACCTACAATTGAAAATATATTTTTTCATCAGCAGTAAAAGGTAATTTAAACAAAGAATGTAGTCTGAATTTAAATTAGAATCATGTACATTTAATCCCCAGATGACAAGATGACATCTTTTGATGAAAAATTTACCGAAATATTACAATTATCGTCAAGGGTCAATTCAAGATCATGACGCACTGAGGAAACATACATACAATTATAGAACAAATGAAGCAGTGTTTCAGGAAAATTGTTACAAAAAGGACATTTATCAGTATCAACTATATTACGTATTTTTAAAAACCTGTTTGTAGTGGTAATTTTATTAATCAGTCTGTATTGAAAATTTCTGAGTGAAACATCATCAGTAATAATGAAAGGTAGTTTGAAATAATATTCAAAATTTAGGTTTGTGCCAAATACTCTCTCTACGATTTTTGAGTAAGCTCTTTTAATATGGATAAGGGTAGATTCATTTTCATTATCTCTGCTATTCAAGGAAACTAACCAATTTCCAGGAATAGCATCAATAAGACCAAAATACTTTAAAAATTGATTTGATGATATGTTATATTTGTCTGAGAAAGTGTTAAAGGTGAGGAAATTGCCACTATCATCCAGTACATCCGATAGAAATACAATACCACTCTGGTACCAAGCTCTATAGAAAATAGTTCGCTTATTAATTAAGATATCTGGGTTAAACCAAATGCATTGCTTTGAGTAAGGGATTGTACATGTAATTGTTTTAGACCAACTCAGAAAAGCATGGTACCAAAAAGGGTTTGACTTTAACCTTTTTTCAGCAAAGTCGGCGGCTTGTTTCTGACTGAAAACTTTAAAACATGAGCAATCCATATAAGTATAAGCTTGAAATAGCCGTTTCCAGCCACTTTCGTCATATTGGCTAGATAACAGCTTATCTACCCAGGAGACATGAAGCGATTCGATAAAAGATGGTAAATGTGTTAGGCTCAAAGTCTTTTAATTTTGTCTTGTTTTTTATTCCAAATGAATTCATAAAAAGCGTCCATAATAGACTTTGTCTGTTTTTCTGGCATAGGAGGTAACACAGATAATATGTGTACCATTTTTGACAACGCTAATGTCTTCACTACTGTCACCTTGCCACATAATGTCAAAGGTCTCCAAACCCAGTTAGACAGGAGTGACTTAACTTGCAAGGCTTTATCATCAAAATTAATTTTCTCACACAGAACTAAATCCACGTCAAAATGTACACCTTATAATGTAAAAGGCTTGTCAGACCAATTTAAATTTAGGTGCGGAAGCATAGTTTCTCCACAGTGGCGTTTTGATCCTATCCAAATTACTCTTGATTTATCGTGATTTATCTGGAGACCTGAAATGTATGCAAATTGTTCAAGTATCAAAAATAAACTTTTTAGAGACGATTCTGAACCATCAAGAAAGGTAAATGTGTCATCTGCGTATTGACCTAAAAGAAATTCTTGTGTCGCTAAGGTCACCCCACTAATGTCTGAGCAGTGACGTATTTTATGGGCAAGCGACTCAACACAAAGAATAACAAGATATGGAGATAGAGGGTCACCCTGTCGCACCCCCCTATGTAATTGAAAAAAATCAGAAAAATTACCATTGTTAATTACGCAACATGGGGCACTGGATTTCAACCCACTTTCTGAATGGTTCCCAAAGTTTAGAAAATCTAGCGTTTTGTCAATAAAATTCCAAGAAAGAGTATCAAACGCTTTTGTAAAATCAAGCAGAACAAGCATGCCCGGAACGTCTTTTACAATGGATCCACGCAATACATCATAAACTAAACGCGTATTTTCACCAATATTCCGTCCTTTTAGAAAACCCTTTTGATCACTATGAATAATACTGGGCAACACTTTCCTCATTCTACCTGACAAAACACCTGATGCAATTTTATATTCTGTATTTAACAGTGAGATAGGGCGCCAGTTTTTTAAGAAAGATCTATCTTTATCAGATTTTGGGATACATGTAAGTATACCACGGCCCTGTGTTTCCGACAGTGACCCCGAAGTATATGCTTCGTTTAAAGAATTTTAAACAAAATGCCTAATGTCAGACCAAAAAAACTTATAAAACTCGGCACTAAAACCGTCCATCCCAGCACCTTTAATATTTTCTATATTTTTAAGCACCGTTGTACATTCGGTCATTGTCAGTAACCCTCCCATGGTTAAACGTTGAGTATTAGTAAGCTTTGGCTGAGTGCTGTCAGGGGATAGAATTTAAAGGCATGCAGTATAGATTAGCATAAAACTGCTTTTGTTCGTCTAAAATTGTATTCATATTGGTAATAACTGAACCATTGATATTTAATTTGCCTATTGTTTTATTTACATAATTTCGTTTTTTTCATGGAGCAGAAATACTTAGACGGTTTTTCGCCTTCCGCCGACCAGCGAGAACGAGAACGAATTCTCGCTCCCTCCATATACTTTTCTCTGATCTCAGCTAATCTACGTTTACTTTTCTTCAGCTCATTCATCAGAAAATCAGACGGGGCTAACCTATACTCTTTTTCTAAATTTTCAATATTCATTTCTAAAATATTTGTCTCATTACGACGTTTTTTGATTTTCTCTACCGAATAAGAAATTGTGGCACCGCGAATTTTCATTTTTAAAGTCTCCCAAAACAGCTGATGAGAAATAATGAACGTGTCACCTGGGGTGTCGATTTTATACTCAAAAATAGTTTCGTCAATAATTTTTTTAACAAAACTGGCATATTGTTTGTCCTTCAAAAGAGATACATTGAATTTTCGGAAACCATTACCTCGTACCGAATTGAGAAATTTGCAGTTTAATGAAATCAGGGAGTGGTCAGTCTTGTATCCAGCACTGATGTCTGCCTCTACAGTCATGTCAGCCAGATCAGATGTAACAAGAAAATAATCTAACCTGCTCTGGGTCACACGAGGACGGTGTCTAAACCACGTATATTTTCTCTCTTGGTTGTGAAGTGTACGCCAAATATCAATCAATTTTAATTCTTCACATATGTTATCAATTTCTATCTGTGCTCTGTTCTGTCGATTATGTAACCGCCCATCAGTATCTAAATTGAAATTCCTGACCGTGTTCCAATCATCAACCTATATATTTGAGTCATTACCAAAATCTAACACGTCTATTTTAATATTTTGGAAAAAATCTGGATCGTTCTCATTTGGCCCGTAAATACAAATCAATGTGAAACGCTTCTCATGAATCGTAAGATCAAATAAAACATATCTGCCATCATATGACAACTTTTGTTTATGAAGAATATATTGAACATTATTATTGAATAGAATGGCAACACCTTTACTGTTACTGGAACCCATACAAAAGAAAGCAGGAGCCCCCCATTCCAACCGCCACCTGGAAACATCCCGGTCAGTGCAATGGGTCTCCTGTAAACAAATAATCGACGCATTTTTACTCCTCAACCAATCAAATACGTCTCTTCTTTTAACAGGGTCCCTTAGACCTCGCACATTCATTGATACTATTTTGAAATCCCAAGCCATAGTAGATATTGTTATTGACAAATAAGTACAGCTATTGAAAACACTCGAAACAAAAAAAAACTAACATGTTACATAAGAACGAAAAGTGACAAGCGACAAAAAACAATAGACAATAGAAATACAAAAAATGGCGCAATAGCCTGGCCATTAGCAGCGCAGAAATCAAACGGACAATGCTATGAAAGGAAGAAATATAGCGCACGTTGGTAGCTCCCCAACGAAAAACCAAACCTTTAATTAGTCTTTGATTTCTCATCTTATGTAAGGTTAAAACAATATCATGTATTAACTACATCTAATTGACACAGAAGGTTTTTTAACACTGAAAGTTCATTAAACTACAAGGTTACCTTTTTGTTCACTTTTTAGTGTAAAGTTTACCATCAATATACAGTTGACCATTTGTAAAACGGGGTTTCTTATTTTCTTTAAATGCCTTTTCCATCACTGGCCTGAGTTCCCTTTTAACTCTATAGTCTGCAGGACAATAATCCTCCGTAATAAACCGATTAGTTCCCTTCAACATGGCCTTAGCCTTTCTAAATACATCCCACCGTTGTGGCCGTCGGAAAAATTTCACAATTATATGGCGAGGTTGACGTTGAACTGTATGGATCGCAACTGGTTGACTGCGAATATGGGCACGATGTGCATTCTCTACCATATTTTCGGGGTTTTCAAAACCACAGTCTTTTAAAATATTGCTGACCAACTCCATACAATTCTCACTTTCATTTTCTTTAACACCACCAAAACGGACATTAAAACTTCGAGAATACCGTTCAAGGCGTAGGCACTGGTCTTCTGTATTTACCAATTTTCGACGTAATTCGTTATTATTTGATTCCAAAGCAGCAACGCGATTTTCCAATGTTGCTACTTTGATTTTCAACATTTCTATTATTCAAGAATAACAGTTACAGGAAGTCAATTATCAGGCAGTGAGTCTCTTACTAAATCACAGGTTTCATATCTCTTGCAGTACACCTTTGTTGAATTAGATTTTGTACTTTGATGGTGAAGTGTTTCATCTGCTTCACAAATAGCTCTAGGGAGGGCAATAAATTGGAAGAAACTTGAAATGCCAGAACCACTTTTTATTGAATGCGACATTTGTTTCAGACACTGACCCAATAATTTTTTATCAGCTTTCTTCGTATAGATTTTTTTCAGAAAAAGTTTTGAGTTTCCTCTGTCTCACAGGAGCATTAACACTTGGTATGTTCCTAGTATTGATATAACCACACAGACCCCTTTGACCAACTTGATAAAATTGCATCAAGTCTTCATGAACAGAACCAGTTGCTATAGTGTCAGTAAACAGTTTGATTAATCCCCTGTTTTCAGTTACAGGTTTAAATGCAAAACTTTCAATTATTTTAGCAAGGTAAATTTGACAGAGGCCCTCATCATTTTTTCTCACACTGTGATTCTCTTCTCTGTATTTGTCCTTAGCTTGTGACTTTTTGGTACAATTTGTTCTTGTATATTTTTAAAACTTGCAGCTTTGTGGGGGTAAATATTTTGCCATATTATCCAGAAATTCTGGTGAAGGCTTGTGAACAGCTGTTTTCACATTTAGATTGATACACTGTTCATGAGCCTCATCTAAAGCCAGTTCCCTCCATGTACAGCCAGATAGACTGACAGTGAAACCTCCTGAACTAAGTTGATCTATTATACTTGATGGGGCTTTTAACATATCAAGCAAGTGCTTTGGTACAAGTCTCAGGTATGTTGGTCTATCATAAGCATGGTACAATGGAGCGAGTTGTTTGAGAGCGCCCATTCGCAGTGACCAATTTGAACTTCTAAATGCTATATACAGACACACATAGGAAAAAATAATCCCTATGTACAAAGGCCGACCAGAATTTGTAAGTGTCATCTTTTTTACACCTATTTTCAGTATACTCAAAGAATTCTTTCATTAAATCACCAAGATTTTGTTTGATTTCTGCCAGGAATGTTTGGATTTGATGGAGTTCATCCTCATCACTAGTTTTCAGTTTGTTCATTTTAATTGTTTGTTCAACTACTGTTTTCAAGAGATTGTTCATTTCACTATTTTCAACAGGATTATTAGATCTAGAAATAAGAAACTCAGATATTTGATATCGGTAGAATGCTTCCCACACATTCATGAGGAATCGATGACAAAGTTTGAATTTGTGGCACAATATAAGAGAAGAGTTTGAAAAAGACCATCTGCTTTAAAAGTAGTTTTTGCGATTTCCCTAAGACCGCTATCAAGATAAATTTTAAATAATACAGGCTGAGTATTCTTTAAAATATGCCAGTCACCTGGCTTGGGTATCATCCAACTGAGTTCATCTGAATATTCATATTTCAATTTGGACAAATATTCAAATATTTTGCCATCACCTACTACAACTAAATACTGAATTCTTTTACCAATTTGAAAAATGGTATAACATTTTTCGAGGACATGTTTCACCGATTCTAAATTGTCACATGGTTCATTTAATTTACCAAGATATACAACTCTTGATTTTTCAGTTTCTTGAGTTGATGCTCTTGAGAGTTCACACTTTAAATTGGGCAACATAATTTCAAGATTTAATTTGGCTGTTGCATGTTTTTGAAAGCAGTATGTGAAGGCATCAACTTTCATGTTTTCTAGAGCCAGCAATTCAGTCGCTCTTATATCAAAGTCACTTAATGTGATGCCATGAGTATTGGAAACATGAGCTCCAGAAACAGGTAAATGGGGTAAAAAATGTTCATCAAGTGTAGCTTTTAATTTTTGTATATCCCTGGAAGTGGTCTTTTGTTTTTTGGGTTTAGAAGAACCATAAGATTCCATACTTGGTGCAGCTTGAAATAACCAAACATCAATTTCATTTCTAAATTTAGTTTATTTGGGTCAACCAATCTTGCATTAGCAAGGTACCATGGGTACAATGGATTTGTGTCACCAACATTTGACAACTCATAGTCACTATCAAGCCATTCTTGACTGATTAACAGATTGTAATACCCATAACTGTTCCTGGTAACATGCATTGGCTCAACATTTTCATATTTTTCTCCAAAGATATTAAGCAATATTTTTTCAGGAGAAAATATTTTAACAGGCATTTTCAACAGAAATGATAAAGAGATCAATTCCATATAATCAGGCTGTGAATCAGTATGCTTAATTTTCTCACATCTATTTATTACATCAAAACATTGTGGAGTTAGAAGAAATTCCAATTCTGATTCTGACTGGCCTTCAAAAAAGTCTACCATCACTTCTTGACTGGCAGTTTTAGAGCAAATATAATGCCTTGTAGCCAAAGAGATTGTATTTTCTAATTCTTTTAAAGTGAGATCAACTGGTGAACCAAAACAGTCTCTTTCACACTTCCTCAATGTGGGACAAGAAGCAACTGCAATGCACCTAAAAAGAGAACTGTCATTTGCAACCTTGATATGGCACATTTCACTATCTTTCCTAGGCCTTGTGCTACAAGGAATGAATTCACCAGTTTTAAGTGTGACTGGTTTAGGCTCAACAGCTTGGTAAGATGTGGCATGGATGCCCCTGTTTTTATATGTAGTAGAAACACCTGCATATGGCTGTCCAATGTCAATGTTATCCAGACTTGCAACTGCAAAACTATCTGCTGAGAAACAATTCACAAAATTGTCTGTAACATTCTTTTTAACTAATTTATTCATGTTTTCTCTAGCAGTAGACTTTGAGCAGGTTATTCCGAAAGCATTCATCATACCAAGCAATTTTGTTGACCCACTGTAAGAATCTATACTGTCTGCTAATAATGTATGAAGTGGATGCAAACACCCATTAGACATGAACAGCAAATAGCAAGCATTATAAAAAAGTTGAAGCATTCGTTTGTGCTTGTTGAGATGTGTCCTTGTAAAACCCCAAGTACTGCTTACTCCAAGTGAATGAATTTTTAAACATTTCAGATTTTTCAGATTTGTTCTGCGTAATTACAAATAAGAAGTTCTACAAAATCGGATCAATTTCCCCAACAGCATTAAAAATGTCAAATGTTGAGGAATCAAATTGTTTGTATTTTTCATCAATTTTAACAGAGAGGTCATGTAATCGGCTATTAAAATCATCGGCCACAGTCAGGTACATTGTATTGAAATCTGGGCATTGGTTCTTGGCTATATCTACTATTTGTTTTTCTAGTCTACTGCAAGTATTACTAAGTTTATCATGGGTAGATTTTGTGGTATAATAACACGTGTGCAACATATTTTTAAGATTGGCACCTTGCCTTAAAAGGAGTGTACCGTATTTGGGGACAATTCTACCATTTTGTTTCACTGTAGAGAATTGTATATGAAAATCAAATAATTGAGCCAACTCAAGTTTGAGAAATGTATGTGATTTACCAGTGAAATAATCAAGTGTATTCTGAATTGACATAGATGAATATGACAATGTATCTTTGACTACCTCACAAAAATATTTCTTAGCTTCATGTAAAAGTACTGGTTCCTTTATCATGAGCTTTTCGCCAACAAACAGTGCCATTTTACAGAGAGAAAAATCCAGTAACTCAGTGTCACCCTTTATCGTGGAATGACAACATTTTTGTTTTATTTCATCAAGAATTTTAGAAAGATCCTCGTCCTTAGACACATTAACTTGTTTTTTGTCTTTTCTGCAATACGGTATAATTGTGAATAGCACAGAGAACATAAGGGACTGTTCTCAGTGAGGTCAACATTGATATATTCACCTTCACCTTCAAAGAACTGTTTTAACACTGGTAGATTAGGAGGATGTTTTATTTTTGATGTGATGTGTCGCATACATTCAGGCATGATGCATTTTAGTTGATTTCTGAAAATCCATTTTTGATAATGTTGTTCACAGAGACCAACTTTATTTGCAATTGTGGATACCAAGTGTGTGGCATGCAAATTAAAGAGTGACAAAAATTCATTCTTGTCCTCAACTTCAGTGTAGTGTGCAGTCGCAGCCTGACAAATAAAACACTGAAACAAAAATTTTCGTTTGCAGGCAGTGGTCTGTTGTCATCACCAGATTTAAACATTCGTTCCAAATAAAGCCTACACGAATTACAGAAACAAACATCTCTAGACAAGTGCTTAACACCTTCCAACCAATCAATGTACCAATCAGGGTGTGCAACATTTTTACCACTTGGTTTACCACCACCTAAACCACTTAAATGTACCTGAATCACACACCCTTTCAACTTTTTTACAGGTATATTACCATAGAGTGGTTTTCCGCCAAGAGTCATTAATTTGAAATATTTCACACCAATTTCAGTTTCTACACACTCCTTTAGTTTTACTAGATTTGGGACTGCAAATTTAACCAATTTTCCATGTATATTAACTTCCAAATTCACCAATTTGCTAGTTTGTTTCGACTTAGACACTAATTTGTTCAACCGACATGCTATATCACCTAAAACAAGATTAACCTGAGTGGAGGTTTTACATTTTTTAAGAAGCAAATTTTTTTTCTTGAAGATGATCTTTAAGATAATTTTTTTGCTTTTGCTTTCCTTTGACATTTTCATGAAACTAGATATTTTCTCATTTAGATTGACAGCATGAAAATTACTCCATGGACTGAAAACAAACTTGCTATTTACAACCCTTTCTCTAATTTTTAAGAATTTTAATCTTGTCATAACCATTTTAACAAACAGCTGAATATGATTTTTCTGTGAGCAATTTACAATAGACTTTGCTGCCATTAACCTTGAGGACATGATTGTATTTATCCTCTGTACACCAACTGATGTACTGATTTTATGAGACTCTATACATCTGCAAATGGGATCAATTACATGGAGACAATGTTTTGTGGATTTAGGCATAGCCATATTATGACTAATCCTATGTCTCCACAGGACCAAGCTCCTTTCAAACATTCTGACAAACCAGAAAGAATGTCCACCTGTAAAATTACTTTATTTTTGACCAAGACCAATTTCAGGGGTACCAATGAAAGTGTAGCTTTTTAATTTACACCTCAAATAAAGCCTGAATGAGGAATAGAAAAACCAGGCAAATTCTGTCAAACAACAAAAAGACAGCCCCGTATAAAACATGGGATAACCTCCAGGCTTCAAAGGAATCGTCTTGCCATTAATTTCAGTACATCTAAAAAAAGAAAGAAAAAAAAGTCAATTAATTATTAAACATGGCATTCTATTTAGACTGTCAATTTTCAGCTAGTATCCTGCATGTTTGATAAAAAACAGCAATATTTACGACTGCTACGTACTGGTAATGCAGTATTGAGAGCCGCCATATTGGGTGACAAGGTCATGCAGTTTCACTGAGTACATTTCACTTTGCGATTTCGACATTTAATACGGGCTGTTCCCAAATAAAATTGTAATAAAAATTACAATTATGATCTTAACTATATAAATGTTGAACGTTGGGGTTTCAAAAATCATGTTAACTCAAATGACGCATTATTTTAAAACGTCAGTTTAGTGCCGTTACGGAAACGCATTTTCATTTTTTATTCAGAATTTCACCACAAAACACCAACAAATATTCATTAGTGAAAGCCACGGGCAGGGTGTGGGGTTCTGTCATAGTACACATTTGATGACGACACGCGTTTTTTACGCAACTCACGAGATCTTGCAGTTGAAGTATATATGAGTGTTGTATGTGAGAGCGATTAGTACGGGTTTGACTTCAGATTCACAGTTGTCTTCTGTTAACCGCAATGAAACAATTAGCGATTTAGCGAAGTACATTGCGACATTGGGTTGCAGTTGTAAAGCAGGAATTTGTCAGGTGAACTTGAGATATTTAATATATTTGGATTTAAATCGTGTTAAAATGCTGAATGGTATAGTCGTGCGGTAAACCATGTCACTCCACCATCTATGGCAGCTACTGTACAGAGCTAAAGTTGTATCTCGGCGACATTGAGGAGTGTGGCAATGAAAATCAAGTTTATGAAATGTTTCATAGGACAGAACATAAATTCCGATATCTTTAAAAAAAATAGCGCGACCTTTGCTTCATCTCAAACGACGTGTAGTTACGTCAGAACAGTGTATTGACACACACCAAGTCCAGCTCGTACTCCTATGAAATACTCTCAATCAGAGAAGAGTTCATTTTATGTACAAATTTAATTCAGTAATAAACAAAATGTATCTTTTTATTAATTTACGAATTCATACAAATAAGAGATAAATGTAGCAACCCCGATAAATTCGAGTTACGTCATAAAATGGTAATATTGTTTGATACACTATATATCACGACATAAAGGAAAACACACTGTTCTAAGAAAACACACTGTCCTAAGAAAACACACTGTCATAGGAATATTCAATATTGCAAAATACTAGTACGCCAACGAACATTTGTTGTGAAAAACAAAAAAAAACGAGACATTCAGATGTGGAACAAAAAGTTGTGCCGATTAAACTGATATAAACAATATTTGGAATACATGCGTTGAATTATGAATTTACAATAAACCAATAATTTGAAACGAAAAATAAGTTGAAATTCAAAAATTGTAAGAAATATAATTAAATAGACAATGGCACTTGTAATAAAATGTAAACAAAATTAAAACAAAACAATACAATACAGTTGAAAATCAAATTAAACCCATTATAAATTCAATGAACAGTGCCATTAAATCGAATTAAAAACATCATAAAACTCAACATATCAATTATTAAAAATATAAATAATATGTGGATTTGAAAAATAGTAATCACATAAAAAAATACAAACCTAATTCACGGAGCGACTGTAGTCAATTTGAATTAGAAACGTCATCATTATTATCATCAAAAATAGGAATAATAAGAATTTGAAAAGTTATATAACATGAAAACAAAATTAAAATAATACTAGTACAATGAAGCAGTAATTCAAATTCCAAACTGAAAACAAAAATAAATCGATACAATACAATCAGGCATAAGTAGTAATAATGTATAAATTTGAATAAATAATAATATGAATTTAAATTAACATTAACACCACAATAACAGAATTAAACTTATTAATTCAGAGATAAACGGTAAACAAATGGAATGAAAGAGCAAATAAATTAATACGAAATAATAGTGTTCAAAATGTCAAATAGTGAAAGTACTGGTAAAATAAATAAATATGATAATACAGAAGTAATAATATCGAATAAACGAAACATGAAAATTAAAATTAAAATAGAATTCAAAACTATAAATTACAAATAAGCAATGTATATCATCGTTATTGTACTATAAAGAACATAATATAGCAAAACAATAGTCGTTATAATATTTAAGAATATAAAATATGAACTACAAACTGTAAATCGAAAGAATTTTGGTCGAAAAACGATAATGCATGAGATTAAAAACCCGTTACAATAAAAATGGGATTCAAAACATACCCGAATAAAAATAATATGAAAATAGAATTAAAATAGTAGATATATAGATAAAATATAAAATCAAAATATTGAAATCAGAAATACAAATTACAGTTTATTAAGTATCATAAATATCAATTGGGTTAATTTGAAAATGTAGATAAATACAGATAATGAAATAATAATAATATGGAATAACAGAAGTCAAAATAATAAGTAGAAGAAGAATTGGTAAGTGGGAATTAAAAACCATACTCAAATCAGAAATTAAATGTTCAAAAAAATGAATCAATATCAAAATACAATAATAATCAGGACAGAAAAAATATCCACTAAATTTTGATACACGACAGGTTACTCTAGAGGTCAATTGTTTATAAAGTGTTTATAAATGGCTAACTGTTCAAATCAGGAGACGATACGTACAAAATAAACCGTCATACAGAAAACAGTTTATAAACGTCAGATGGTTATATTCTAGTAATCCGTTGTGACTAAATTAACATGAAATATATTTGGCCAGTCTTGCTGTGTACTCAATACCCCCCCCCCCCGCGCCGCATGCGCAGTGCACGGCATTCAACCGTACAGTAATTGCTAACCTATTTCGAGTCCATAGTGGTGTGAGATAATCCAGAATTAAATGACCGATTACTAGTAAGCTGAATCACCAGATCATGCATGAATTTTATTTAATTTAATTTTATTTTATTTTATTTATTTAATTTTATTTTATTTTATTTTATTTTATTTTATTTATTTTATTATGGTACACAAATTATAGTTCCCACAGTACCCTGATTAAACTGCCCTTATTTGACCATGACTTTTGTCTTTTTGCACTATATGAAAAGATCGTTTTTAATCATTTTTCTATAATCTCGTTGTAAATTTTGACTAAAATGAATATACGTTGTCATTAAATGTTTGTATTGAATAAGATTTTCAAGTTTGGCATTTAAGGAGTTAAATTTCACGCTATGTTAATATTATTTCTTAAAGGTTACGTGGAATATGTTCAAATTGGCCAATAATAATAAACGAACGTATAATTTATTATTGTATGTATTTTATAATTATCATTAGGAAAATATTTTGATTCCGATCCTTACGGAGTCTCTTCTTAAATCTCAGAAATCGATGAAAATGAGAAGTTTACTTTCGCGTATGTAATTTGTTTGTTGTAGTTCTGTCTCATTGTCGTATATTCTTCTGATTTGCGGTAAATTTCCAGAGCACGTGCGAATTCGGCTCCAGCGTCAAAACTCATATCGATATTTGCTTTACCTTCCCATAATGCATCTCGTCTCTCAGTTAGTATTTCTGTATCGGGAAGGGAGGAAATTTGATGAACGATTTCATCTTCTACATCTTCTAATAAGATTTCGGTATCTCCGTCCGATACCTTGGTTACAGTATTATTTTTATGTTCTATGTCGTCTCTGGTTTCCTTTAAAAAGAGTGGTCCCTTGATGTTTCAATGACCATTCCTGACCTTGACAACGACATTTCTAACTGCACCTTGTTATTACATGTCAATCTACCGATACTTACCTCTGCACTTTGATGACCAATACTTACCATACTTCCGTTGTCATGTCGTAATGGAAGTACATCTGCAATGCTGGGTCCGACTTTCCTGTGATTAAGAATAGAAACGCAAACTAATTAACATGAAATGGCAAATAAATAAAACATTACCCGTGAGAACTGGTCAGGCTGGAAATATCGTCGTACTGGACAAGTGCCTTGTAACACGTAACATACTAATATATTACGTTTTCTCACCTGGATTTTCTCCTAAAACACTTTCCCAATGAAGGAAAAGAGAGTTTAACCTTGCTGTTGCACATTCCCATAATACAGTGCAGTGTAACCGAATATCAAAAGGCGGCAGAGATAGATATTTTTGTAATATCGGCACGAATTGAGAGCTCGTAAAATAACGACGTGTATAGCTTTGTTGCTCAGAGCAAAAAGCACTGGAGAGAACGTGCAAGTTTGGAACATCAAGTTGCTATGACATAAACGTTCCATTTCTTGTAAGAGTTGTTATGGTCGCTTGAGGGCGCACTCGATATCTAAACGACGTTGTTCGAATTGGCGTAGGAATATGGACACACTCGAAGCCACTTTGTTGCACCATACTTGAGCAAAAACGAAATTGAACAATAATAACTGTGTTTAAGTGAGAAACCTAACACTCTATGTTGCTTTTAAAAATATCATGTTATGGGAAGTAAGCGTGGTGAATGTAACGATTGGACGCCATTGTTACCAATATTATAAATTGGTAAAATTTTACCATCCAAAATGTTAGGACATAAAAATATTGACTCATTGTTTATATAATTAATGTTACGATTGCAGACCACATTCGGTTGTAATGTTGTCAATCTAAAGAATTGTTTTTAAGACAGGCAGAAAAAAATATCGTCTTAAAAATACAGCCATTGTGTTACGTTACGTTAAAGGGCGGCAGTCGTCGCGCCACGCATGAGCGAGGTATATGGGTCCCATATAAACAATATGGCGACGTTGACTGATGCGCAGATCAACGAGTACAAACTGAGACGTTACCAAGCTTTAATTATGTATTTTTTACATGATTGAAAGGTATCGAAGGAGTCACCGGCGGTAGTTAGTGCAAGTAACGCCCAGGTCAAACCTCATACTTGTGATTGCCATTAGAAGAGCGCATTGGACTGTGGGAAAATCAATGTTTATCAACACACATGTCGTACATGCGCGACAACTACCGCCCTTTAAGTATTTGTTCACTTATCCCATTCCGTGTATACTTGTAATAAAGTGTCAATAATTTGGAAACTGGCATTTGATATGATCCATTGTGAAGAGAACACTTGGTCAAAGGTGGAAGGCGAAATACGAATTCTGGATACCCTATATTCCAGGAAGATGGAGAATGTGTGTACACCGAGAGAGGGCGCTACGTGATGAATATGATATGGAAGATATACATGTCGTAGCACAGGGAGTCCAGGAACTATAATCAACTGTACGCAGTCTCTATGGCGGGGGTATCAGCTGGTATATTGTGTAAGAAATAGACAAGGGATGAAGGCTCCAGCCAGCTCAGATATTTTAAACTGGAAAAAACAGACGAAATGAAAGAAAAATAAAATCTATAAAAAATGCAAACTTAAAAAATATTAAATTTCGCCGGTATTTTACCGATATCTGCAGAATAAATCAAGAAAACTACACAAATTGACTACATTTACGAATATTCTAACAGTCAATGTAATGCTCTGCACAATTGGAGGCGTGGCCTATTCAGAGTGTGTCCAAAACCAATTACAAGACTGGTTACGAACCACTGCGAGTTCCCTTGTATATTTCTTACATGAGATACCAGCCGATACCCCCCCCCCCCCCCGCGCTCATAGAGACTGCGTACAATGATTGATTATAGTTCTCAGGGCTTATGCTCCCTGTGGTCGTTGGTCAACTGATGTATTTTTTGCGTCAAATTGGTACTACGGTTCAGGGTGTTGCACACTTTGCATATTCTATGACAGCTGATGTCAGAAACAGGATTGGTTGTAATTTTCAACAATCTGACACGATAGAAAAATGGTCAGAAGTAAGATAAGAAATAAATGAGTGGTTATTAGTAACTTAGCGTCGGGACTGTCCACGGTCACTTGAGGGCTTAAAATTCAAATCAATCGATCATTATTATCATTTATTATTATTCAGTCAAATGTAGCGTACTGACCGCTTCATCACCATCGTGGAATGAGTTCGCAATAAGTTGTTAAGATTTTGACTTCGACTGGGTTGGTACAATCTGATTAAAATCTGATGTAGTGTACGGGCTTTAATTATTGTGGCTATAAACTTATTTTAATTTAATTTTTTATTACTTTTGTTATTAATGCCCTTTTATTTTATTATTTTACTTTGATTTTGATTTTGTGATTTTTTTTTTTAATTCTGCCCTACCTACTGCGGAATTAAAAAAATCACAAAATCAAAATCAAAGTAAAATAATAAAATAAAATAAAATAAAATAAAATAAAATAAAATAAAATAAAATAAAATAAAAGGGCATTAGTAACAAAAGTAATAACAAATAAAATTAAAATAAGTTTATAGCCAAAATAATTAAAGCCCGTACACTACATCAGATTTTAATCAGATTGGGGTTGGTACTGCTGTTAGGTTTCTTTAGTGCGCCATCACCGAGTGGCGAGTGGAACCCCACAGTCTCTACGTGAACTTTAACCGTATAAGCCATTATGTTATGACTGCTATTAAAAATAAACCGCCCATTATAAAAGTCGAAGTAGACTTATCTGGAAATCACATTTATTTGATCAGAAATTGAAAAACTAAAATAAAAATATAAGTATAAAAATAAAATTGCGACGTACAAAAGGTGAATAACTGCGACCTTTTGGTGACCTTGCCAAGGTAAGCGTCAAACGATTTTGAAGTATAAGTAGGGTCAAAGTTGAAGGTATGTTCGGTACTTGTTTTCTTTTTTGAGACTTATTATTTACAGGTATTAAAACTATGAATGAAATTAATAGTAATTGCAATATTTAGACTAGAACTAAACAAAATTATAGCAGGTAATTTTTGCTGTTGTCATTGGACGACCTTCATGAACAATCCGAATGACGTCATTATTTACGCGCCCTGACAACGGTCGAAGGGTGAATGCCTGTATTTCAAATTATCGTGGTATTTGAGTCAAATTATGAAAGTATTTAAGTAATTTTTTATAAAAATATATAATCTACCCAAATTTCTAAATTTAATGGTTTATTTTAAATGTTAATAATTCTACTTCCGTTGTTTTCTATCCTGTGGTGACGTATATCTGACCTAATTCCATGTAATTTAGGTTTATTTTTAGCTCTTCGACCAATCAGGCGCTGCCTTCCCTTGCACAAACAGCTCTTTCTGCAGTGAGCCTCAAACGTATAAAAATGGACAAGCCATGCCGAAATATAGCATTCTGCAGTTTGTCTCTAGACAACACACACTTCAAGTCTACACCGAATATCTTCTGCAAAGCTCGCCAAGTTACGAGTACAATCCATTACCCGTACACCGATACCTGAGACATCACCGTACTACCGGTTACTACTATACTTGGAAGTATTGTATACTACGTTGTTCACTGAAAATGGCAAGTGGTGACGAAAAAGCGATCGTTTGCGAGGGACACGATGAACATCACGACCACGGCGATGAACAACACGGCCACGGACCCAGAGATACACACCACGGTCACGGCGATGCACACCACGGCCAAGGCGATGCACACCACGGTCACGGCGATCAACATGGTCACGGCGATCCACATCACGGTATGGGCATGATGGGTCATGGTTCCTGCTTTCCGTACGGTGGTACACCATTTATGTACGGGTACTACGGTCCTTTCCATCATACTATGACAATGGTACATCATCCATTTGGTTTGATGTCTGATGTCGGGCATGGAAATCTCCACCGCGGTATGGGTATAACGGGACATCCACCATGCTGCGGTGATGACAAGAAGAAATCAACTGGCGATGGTGGAGAAGATCCGCATCACTCTGGACACGGAGACCCTCATCACGGTATGGGGATGATGGGACACGGCATGCATCCTGCTTTCGTGATGCCTGGTGGGATGATGCACCCGCAATTCATGATGGGACATCCACCTTGCTGCGGTGATGACAAGAAAAAATCAACTGGCGATGGTGAAGAAGATCCGCATCACTCTGGACACGGAGACTCTCATCACGGTATGGGGATGATGGGACACGGCATGCATCCTGCTTTCATGATGTCTGGCGGTATGATGCACCCACCATTCATGATGGGACATCCACCTTGCTGCGGTGATGACAAGAAGAAAGCGACTGCCGATGTTGTAGAAGATCCTCATCACTCTGGACACGGAGACCCTCATCACGGTATGGGGATGATGGGATACGGCATGCATCCTGCTTTCATGATGCCTGGTGGTATGATGCACCCACCATTCATGATGGGACATCCACCTTGCTGCGGTGATGACAAGAAGAAAGCGACTGCCGATGTTGTAGAAGATCCTCATCACTCTGGACACGGAGACCCTCATCACGGTATGGGGATGATGGGACACGACATGCATCCTGCTTTCATGATGTCTGGCGGTATGATGCACCCACCATTCATGATGGGACATCCACCTTGCTGCGGTGATGACAAGAAGAAAGCGACTGCCGATGTTGTAGAAGATCCTCATCACTCTGGACACGGAGACCCTCATCACGGTATGGGGATGATGGGACACGACATGCATCCTGCTTTCATGATGCCTGGTGGTATGATGCACCTACCATTCATGATGGGACATCCACCTTGCTGTGGTGATGAGAAGAGTAGCTGCGAGAAATCAGAGAAATGTGACGAAAAATGAAAAAAAGGGGATAAAAAGTATTAGATAACGTGTGTGTTTGTAACTGGCTGAACAATATTGACAAAGTGACTTTTGTTTATTTATTACTGAACCAATACTCCTAGCATTTTTTTTTTCGTACATTGCATTATTTCGGTTGTTATTAGAATTTTTTCTGTGTTAGTTCTCATACAATCATATTTTTTGTACATTCAAATTATAAAATTTGTTGACATTATTTGAACATTGTCGAAGTGGCATTACCGAAGTGGCATTTCATGTTAGTAATAGCGTCCGAAAACTGACATGCTGAGTTTTACATACGCCATTTCGTGTATTGCAGTTTTCTGACATTTTAAACACTGTAAAATTGTAACATTGTTTTGGTTATCGGAATTACAAAAAAAAAAAAAACGGATTCTTGATCTGAGTATGAACGTATGTTGTGTGTGAAAGTGTTCAGTACTAGTTTTACAGATGGCACGTGATTCATTCATATCTTTGTTGACCCATGTGACACAATGAATACTTCAGTTGTTGAGTTTTCATCTACCATGTTTGACAGCCTCCCCTTTCATGTTAGTTTTCCACGAGGTATATTGTTCATGTCAATAATGTTCAATGCGTTGGCCCCTGATTTAGAGAATCGTTAGGTTACAGTCTTAACTTTTCATAAACACTGCCTAGAGCGAGACCTACCCTAGACAGCCCATGATTATTTTGAACGTGTACTTCACAGGTATTCTTGTTTTTTCGTAAACAAGTAAAAAGCAGATATTACAATAATGGTCATAGAAATAATAAAAACATAATGGAATGTCCGCGAAAAAGCAAACGACTTGTCGAGATGCGGTGTGCGAGCTAACTGGTAGTGGGAAATCACTGCCATCCATGATTTCGCATATTCCTTAACTACACAAGCGACAAAACACTGAGAACCTCAAAGCTATTCAAAATGTTATTTCTATAGCTTCCTCTTCATCGTTACGATTTCGCTGACTCGATATGCCATGATGGCCTAAATAAATCGACTTGGGTTATGTCTTCCCTTCACAATACTTACATATTTGCAACTACGGTCGTCGGCAATCACATTTATATTCTTCTCATCGTAAGGCCGTCGGTGGGGGCGGTCGACTGTGCTCGGTCAGATCAGCCGAATAATGTTATGCTGGGATATTAGGATACTTAGATGTCGATCATTACAAACTCTGGAAGGGGTGATCACAGAAACAAATATGGAAGATATTTATTCATTTAATTTTGGCTAATTTGTTATTTCTATGAGTGTGCCGTTTTTGACTCCCGTGTGCGAAGCACAAAAGGGAGTCGTTGCAGTGACCCTGTCTGTCTGTCTGTCTGTCTGTCTGTATGTCTGTGTGTCTGTGTGTGTGTGTGTGTGTGTGTGTGTGTGTGTGTGTGTGTGTGTGTGCGTGCGTGCGTGCGTGCGTGCGTGCGTGCGTGCGTGCGTGCGTGTGTGTGTGTGTGTTTGTGTGTGTGTGTATGTGTGTGTGTATGTATGTATGTGTGTATGTATGTATGTATGTAAATGAGCATACACACGCCTTCACGTCGCTCTCCTGGTAAATCGATTTTTCATCCTTTTATAGGTCAGTTATTACACTTTATTTCACTGCACCTTTTTTGTAACCTTCCCGTTTTTGGTTGGTGCTTCTCTTGGTTGTTTTGGCAAAAATCTGCCTTGTTCTCAGTTGTTTTAGTTTTCTCTGTTTGTGTTACTCGTCAAGAGGCCTGCCAAGATGGCCGCCTCCATGACGAGTACACGTGTCAACCCCTTTGCCGGGTTGACACGAAAACATGGAGTTAAATGCATGTCACTGGATGGCGTTAAAATTGAAAAATATGTTGAGGCTTTCTCACAGCTTTGTGGTCCGGAAAAAATTGTTGCAGCTTCTCGTGCTAATGGCAGCGTAATTGTTTTCTTTAATTCACTTGAGTCTGCCGAATCTGTGTGTGCATCTGGGTGTGGAATTGAGCACACATTTATTACTGTACAACCACTCGTGAAACCCGCAACGAAAGTCGTGCTATCTGGTGTACCCCCGTTTATACCCGATTACCTACTACAAGAACAACTTTTACGGTATGGTAAAGTAGTGAGCAAAATAAATACAATCCCACTAGGCTGCAAAAGTCCCAATTTGAGACATGTTAAAAGTTTTCGCAGACAAGTATACATGCTGTGCGATCAGGATAAACTAGAAGGTGTTCTTAATATCGTTTTTGAGGAGCGTACTTATCGTATTTATTTGTCAACGGACGAAATTATTTGTTATAAATGCCACAAAAAAGGCCACACTCAACGTAACTGTATTCAGACTATAACACCTGTACCTACACCCGCAGTCACTAACAATACAAACCCACAAACTGGTATTCAAAACGATAATAACGTAAATCAAAACCCAAACCATGACGATAGCACTCCCCCAAATGATATGCAAATCGATAATGTTACAGATAGTGAAAACAACACAATCGATACCATACAAAACGTTAATATAAATAAAGACACAAATATGAACGAAGCGATCGACACAACGTCATCTGAACCAGCTCAAAACAAACAATCTGCCACGCGTTCAGTCCTTTCTAATGCAAATGATGCCTCTCAAAATGAGTGTGTCAATGACAATACACCCACACCGTCACTCATTCAAACAGACCCGCATTCCACTGAAACAATTGACACAACCACTCGCTCAACTGAATCTGAACCAAACGGCTCAACAACTACCACTGGTGCGGCAGAGGTACAAACCCTCTCCGCTTCTCCTCTCTCTTACGCTGCTGTCACTGCAACGCCCATTGATGTCTTTGACAGGAAGCAGACCTCATCATCCTTTCCCTTTCACGACATGGACGATGTGGAGTCTGTCGCTTCTGACGTGTCAGATGTGTCCCAATTTCTCCAGGAGGAGAGTGCAGCTGATTTAGAAGTTTCTCTACTTCCACATGACTCTTTGCAGAAATTTCTAGACGAGTCCTACAACTCAAAACATCTTATGGAACAAGCAAGCCAGTTTTGTCCTGACCTCCGCTTACTAATAAGATCGCTAACTGATTTCCGCAAAAACAATGACCTGCCTTCCAAGGAAAAGGTCCGCATCCAACGACTATCCTGCAGAATCGCTAAAAATATTGGGATCACAAGAACACCAGTTGAAAACAAACGGAGCAATGAAATCCTCGATAAAAAGCGTGGTATTTCTACTACCTGTAGTAGAAGGTCAAAAAGAGATAAACAGTAATTGTATCAACTATAATAATGGATTCTCCACTTGTGACGTATCAATGGTCTATTTGTTGTTCTCATATTCATCCATATATGAGTCTTAGTTTTATTATATTATTTATTGTTCCAATAACTGGATATATGTTCTTCATAGTCATTGCTTGTCAGATTTTAACATCTGTCTTCTTGCCTACATTGTGCTATTTAATATCCTTATTTGTCACAATCATCAAATCGATTTTGGGGAGTGTTTTCACAGTTGAAATGAAACTCTGCTCTGCTACTAGTCTTTCAGGTATGGTCACTATGGCAACAATGCTTCTTGGGTATAATTTGTACTGCTCAGTCGTTGATATTATAAAATCAAACATGCAGATTGCTCTTGCAGTCGATATTCAACTATCCTCCGTTATTTGTATGATAATTTTGCCAGCTATGTTCACCATAGCAACAACGTCCGAGCTCTTCGGGTATTGTCTACTCTGTTCATGGTTTAATAATGTAAAACCATGCCTGGAAATTAATTCCGGAGTTGATGTTCAACTCTTTTATGTTACATCAAAGATTGTAACTGGTGTGTCAACTATCACCGTAGCAGCAATGTTTGTACTCTGTGGCAATTTTTTACATTGCTCATTGCTTAACACTATATACACAGTTTTTGGTTTCACAGCTGACTTTCAACTATTCTATGTTACACCTGAGTGTGTAACGAGTGTACAAGCTATTGTCACCATGACAGCAACGTCGTTATCTGGGCTGTGTCTATATCACGCATCGTTTAATATTTTAAAATCAAAATTGAAACTGGTTCTCATAGTTGAATTTCAACTCTCCTATGGTACACCCGAGTGTGTAACAAGTGTACAAACCATGTTCACCATGGCAACAACGTCGTTATCTGGGCTGTGTCTATCTCACGCATCTTTTAATATTTTAAAATCAAAATTGAAACTGGTTCTCATAGTTGGGTTTCAACTATTCTATGTTACACCTGAGTGTGTAACAAGTGTACAAACCATGTTCACCATGGCAACAACGTCGTTATCTGGGCTGTGTCTATATAACGTATTTTTTAATATTTTAAAATCAAACTTGAAACTGGTTCTCATAGTTGGGTTTCAACTATTCCATGTTACACCTGAATGTGTAACAAGTGTACAAGCTATTGTCACCATGACAACAACGTCGTTATCTGTGTTTTTCCTATATCAGGCACTGTTTAATATTTTAAAATCAAACTTGAAACTGGTTCTCATAGTTGGGTTTCAACTATTCCATGTTACACCTGAATGTGTAACAAGTGTACAAACCATGTTCACCATGGCAACAACGTCGTTATCTGGGCTATGTCTATATAACGTATCTTTTAATATTTTAAAATCAAACTTGAAACTGGTTCTCATAGTTGGGTTTCAACCATTCCATGTTACACCTGAATGTGTAACAAGTGTACAAGCTATTGTCACCATGACAACAACGTCGTTATCTGTGTTTTTCCTATATCAGGCATTGTTTAATATTTTAAAATCAAACTTGAAACTGGTTCTCATAGTTGGGTTTCAACTATTCTATGTTATGCCTGAGTGTGTAACAAGTGTACAAGATATTGAATTGGTTTTTCCTGGTCTTGTTCTCTGTTTCGTACATGGCTGATGTATCTGCGCTGACATGGAACGTCCATGGATGTCGTGACGCATTTAAACGATACCAACTTTTCGAGTTTCTCAAAATTAATCATCCTAGTTCATTTTATTTTCTACAAGAAACACACACCATCCAATCCGATGAATCTACTTGGCAAGTTGTCTGGAGAGGACCGATTATTTTTAGTCACGAAAACACACACTCAGCTGGGGTGGCAATATTATTAAACCCAAACAGAAATTTCACTATTTTAAATGTTGACAATGTGATCACAGGACGACTATTGCATGTTCATGTTGATATCAACGGTCTCCCGGTTCATTTAATAAATGTTTATGCACCCACCAATGGCCCAGAACGTGTAGAATTTTTTCAACACGTAAAAAGTCTCATTAATAGATTGAATAATGACCCCATTATAATGGGAGGGGACTTTAACTGTACTCTCAATGCTAATGTAGACAGAGCTGACAGCTCTGAACCACATGCTCACTCTTCAACATCTTTGCAACACATTATCCGTCGTTTCAAGCTCGCAGACGCATGGCGTACTCTTCATGCTACCGCTAAACAATTCACGTGGTCAAGGCATGAGAGTAAATCGCGGATTGATACATTTTATATCTCGAAATCTATTGTATCAAGAGTCAAATCATCATCAATTCAACCACACTGTAATATGTCTGATCACTGCCCTGTTAAAATACTTGTATCTTTTAATCACACGAGTACTCGGAATCCTGTATGGCATCTCAATCTCAGCCTCCTCCAGGATCAAGAATACTGTAATATAATAAATGAGTACTGGTTAAAATGGCGTCGAGAAAAAGCTCGCTTTGAGTCTCTATCTGTATGGTGGGACATTGGTAAACTTAAAATTCAACAGCTGACTAAACAATACTCTGCTAGACTTGCAAATACATACAAACAGAATAAAATCAAATTAAATGATGAAATTAAATCTATTGAACAGGAAATAGCTAACAATCCTGCACTTAGCAACAAGCTGGACGAAACAAAGTCACTTCTTGAAAAATTAATGATGACAGAATCTAAAGGAGCCGCTATTAGATCACGCTATAAAATGTTAAATGAAAACGACGCCCCAACATCGTTTTTCTTTGATCTTGAGAAATACAAAGGAAATAGGAAAATGATGTCGCAGCTAAAACAACCGAACGGCGAAGTTACTGAACTACAAAGTGGAATGCGAAAACTAGCATGGGACTTCTACAGCGATCTTTTCTCTCCAGACAATGTCTCACCAGAGTGCCAAAATGTAATCTTGGCGGATCTACCCCAACTGAACAGTATCAAGCGTGAAAATTGTGACGCACCTATCACTCACGAGGAACTGACAAATGCAATGAAATTAATCTCTAGCAACAAAACTCCGGGAATAGATGGTCTGCCCGTTGAATATTACAAACACTTTTGGCCCATTTTGGGCACTGATCTTCACCAGGTATTTGAAGCTTCGATCGAGGTTAATCAGCTTCCTATTTCTTGTAGGCGAGCGGTCATAACGCTTCTACCAAAGAAAGGGAACACCAATCTTTTAAAAAATTGGCGACCAGTGAGCTTGATGTGCGCTGATTATAAGATCTTAACAAAGGCACTATCCCTCCGTTTAAAAACCGTCTTAGGTGATATTATTCATTCTGATCAAAGTTATTCCATTCCTGGTCGACAGATATACGACAATATACACCTCGTCAGAGACGTCGTTACATATGGTAATGAACTAAATATAACATTGGGTATTGTATCCCTCGATCAAGAAAAAGCTTTTGATCGGGTGCACCACGGATACCTTTTAGAAACCTTAAAAGCATTTGGGTTTGGCCCAGAGCTGATTAAGTATATACGACTTTTATACACCGACACACAAAGTCTTGTTCGCATAAATGACTCTTTGACCAGTCCCGTGCAGTTTATGCGTGGTATCCGACAGGGATGTTCACTGTCAGGACAATTGTACAGTATTGCTATCGAGCCGCTCCTGCACAAAATTCGTACCCAAAGCGGCATTCGCGGTATCATAATTGATAACATGCCTGAACAAAAAGTAAACCAAACTGCATATGCTGATGATATCAGTTTTTTCATCACCGAAAACTCCGATTTTGCCAAACTGCAGGAGTGGCTTTCAATTTACGAGAAAGCTAGCAACTCGCGCATCAACTATGGTAAATCGCAGGGCTTATGGGTTGGTGCATGGAAAACTAGAACTGACAAACCACTTAATATAGGTTGGAACAATAACGGGTTGAAAATCCTTGGTATCTATATCGGAAATAATCCCACGTTCGTGGATAAAAACTGGTCCGGTATCTTAGAAAAAGTTGAGGTAAAGCTAGGTCAGTGGAGCAAATATGCACCTGTCATGTCCTATAGAGGGCGTGCTATTGTAATTAATAACCTTGTAGTATCCAAATTGCTTCATGGGTTGATATGTCTGTCCCCGCCCACACATATTGTTGAGTCTGTCCAACGAAAGCTCCTTGACTTTTTTTGGCAAGGTAAACACTGGGTAAATGCAGAAGTTGTCTACTTACCAATAAATGAGGGTGGACAAGGACTGACGCATCTACCAACGCGCATTACTTCATACCGTCTGCAATTTATACAGCGATATCTTTACTTCAGTCCAGGTCACCCTTGTTTCATGTTTACTGACTTCTTTCTTAGAAAGTTCCAACACCTGAAATATGACAAACAATTGTTTATTACTGAATTCCCACAACATTCGTATAATATGCCTGATTTCTATCGTAACTTACTAAAAACCTGGCGGTCAGTCACATATATTCGTAAAGATACGCCATCTAATATGCATAATCTATGTCAAGAACCGTTGTTTCACAATAAACTAATCCTACACCATCTACATAAAACGCCATTGAATCTCACACACTTTATCGAGGCCGGCTTCACAAAAATTGGTGATCTCATCGATGGTAATGAATGGCGCTCAGCTGAACTGCTCCATCCTCATATTAATATGTACTCCAAACGTGTTCTTAATATCGCATTGAATGTAATACACAAAGCAATCCCAGCTCAATTTAAAGAAATATTACAAAAAACTAACAATGCGCCAAATACGAATGTCACGACTACCACATATTCTCTTGAATTAATCTATAGAGATGACGATAATGACATATTAATAAACTGTCCACTGTATAAATTAGAAAAGGGCACAATTTATAAATTTCTAATCTATACCCGAAAACTGATAAAAGATCCCACCCACCCAGGCACACTTTGGTGTGATCTGTTATCTCTTGACCCCGACAAACCAATATTTCAAGATTGCTACATTGCACCGCTAACGAAAAAAGATGGAGATTTACAGTGGCGACTTCTTCATGGGGCATACCCTACTGGAGGTTTTCTGGTTAAGTCTGGTTTACAACAAACAGATAACTGTCCATTTTGCCAGGATAAAGACGATCTCGTCCATATTTTTGTAGAGTGTACAAGACTTGAACCACTCTTCAAATTGTTCAACAGCATCATACAAAATCTATTTGACGGAGAAAGAATACCACTATCACAGTATCTACTAGGCGCCACTAGAGGCAAGAGCATAACACAGAACCATAGATTACTATGCTACATACTCGTCTCATTGAAAGCAGCTATCCACGTGACACGGGTAAAGAAAATGAAAGGACTACCGAAAACGGACGTCACTCAAGCCTTTAAGGCGAGACTAAAATGGAGAATTAACACAGAGTACAACTACCACTATCTCAACCATACCGTTGACCAGTTCAAGTATCGGTGGTGTAACAACAATGCGCTGGCATCCATTGCAGAAGATATACTCGTCTACGCGGATTATTTGAAATAACACCCTTATGAACATTATCATCATCGTATTTGTTAATAACAATGAGAGCTGTATTATTTATAACGATTAATACTTAAATAGTATCTTTACTACCTACCTGAACAATACTTACTCGTCGTATTTATTCGAATTTGATATCTTGGTTTTCATGTAAACCTATATTTTTATCCTTTTTAGTTATGTAATAACAGAAATGTAAATATCTTTTTTATACCTGCGAATAAAAATTAGAAATGTATGTATGTATGTATGTATGTATGTATGTATGTATGTATGTCACTTTTTTTGTTCCACCGTTATCTCAAGAACCACTAATCACATTTTGGTGAAACTTGGTACATAGATGCTCTGGATATAAATTTAATTCAGTAATAAACAAAATGTATCTTTTTATTAATTTACGAATTCATACAAATAAGAGATAAATGTAGCAACCCCGATAAATTCGAGTTACGTCATAAAATGGTAATATTGTTTGATACACTATATATCACGACATAAAGGAAAACACACTGTCCTAAGAAAACACACTGTCATAGGAAAACACACTGTCCTAAGAAAACACACTGTCCTAAGAAAACACACTGTCCTAAGAAAACACACTGTCCTAGGAATATTCAACATTGCAAAATACTAGTACGCCAACGAACATTTGTTGTGAAAAACAAAAAAAGAACGAGACATTCAGATGTGGAACAAAAAGTTGTGCCGATTAAACTGATATAAACAATATTTGGAATACATGCGTTGAATTATGAATTTACAATAAACCAATAATTTGAAACGAAAAATAAGTTGAAATTCAAAAATTGTAAGAAATATAATTAAATAGATAATAGCACTTGTAATAAAATGTAAACAAAATTAAAACAAAACAATACAATACAGTTGAAAATCAAATTAAACCCATTATAAATTCAATGAACAGTGCCATTAAATTGAATTAAAAACATCATAAAACTCAACATATCAATCATTAAAAATATAAATAATATGTGGATTTGAAAAATAGTAATCACATAAAAAAATACAAACCTAATTCACGGAACGACTGTAGTCAATTTGAATTAGAAACGTCATCATTATTATCATCAAAAATAGGAATAATAAGAATTTGAAAAGTTATATAACATGAAAACAAAATTAAAATAATACTACTACAATGAAGCAGTAATTCAAATTCGAAACTGAAAACAAAAATAAATCGATACAATACAATCAGGCATAAGTAGTAATAATGTATAAATTTGAATAAATAATAATATGAATTTAAATTAACATTAACACCACAATAACAGAATTAAACTTATTAATTCAGAGATAAACGGTAATCAAATGGAATGAAAGAGCAAATAAATTAATACGAAATAATAGTGTTCAAAATGTCAAATAGTGAAAAGTACTGGTAAAATAAATAAATATGATAATACAAAAGTAATAATATCGAATAACCGAAACATGAAAATAAAAATTAAAATAGAATTCAAAACTATAAATTACAAATAAGCAATGTATATCATCGTTATTGTACTATAAAGAACATAATATAGCAAAACAATAGTCGTTATAATATTTAAGAATATAAAATATGAACTACAAACTGTGAATCGAAAGAATTTTGGTCGAAAAACGATAATGCATGAGATTAAAAACCCGTTACAATAAAAATGGGATTCAAAACATACCCGAATAAAAATAATATGAAAATAGAATTATAATAGAAATATATAGATAAAATATAAAATCAAAATATTGAAATCAGAAATACAAATTACAGTTTATTAAGTATCATAAATATCAGTTGGGTTAATTTGAAAATGTAGAAAAATACAGATAACGAAATAACAATAATATGGAATAACAGAAGTCAAAATAATAAGTAGAAGAAGAATTGGTAAGTGGGAATTAAAAACCATACTCAAATCAGAAATTAAATGTTCAAAAAATTGAATCAATATCAAAATACAATAATAATCAGGACAGAAAAAATATCCACTAAATTTTGATACACGACAGGTTACTCTAGAGGTCAATTGTTTATAAAGTGTTTATAAATGGCTAACTGTTCAAATCAGGAGACGATACGTACAAAATAAACCGTCATACAGAAAACAGTTTATAAACGTCAGATGGTTATATTCTAGTAATCCGTTGTGACTAAATTAACATGAAATATATTTGGCCAGTCTTGCATATATTGTGTTATGTGTACTCAATACACCCCCCCCCCGCGCCGCATGCGCAGTGCACGGCATTCAACCGTACAGTAATTGCTAACCTATTTCGAGTCCATAGTGGTGTGAGATAATCCAGAATTAAATGACCGATTACTAGTAAGCTGAATCACCAGATCATGCATGAATTTTATTTAATTTAATTTTATTTTATTTTATTTTATTTATTTAATTTTATTTTATTTTATTTTATTTTATTTTATTTTATTTTATTTTATTTTATTTTATTTTATTTTATTTTATTTTATTTATTATGGTACACAAATTATAGTTCCCATAGTACCCTGATTAAACTGCCCTTATTTGACCATGACTTTTGTCTTTTTGCACTATATGAAAAGATCGTTTTTAATCATTTTTCTAAAATCTCGTTGTAAATTTTGACTAAAATGAATATACGTTGTCATTAAATGTTTGTATTGAATAAGATTTTCAAGTTTGGCATTTAAGGAGTTAAATTTCACGCTATGTTAATATTATTTCTTAAAGGTTACGTGGAATATGTTCAAATTGGCCAATAATAATAAACGAACGTATAATTTATTATTGTATGTATTTTATAATTATCATTAGGAAAATATTTTGATTCCGATCCTTACGGAGTCTCTTCTTAAATCTCAGAAATCGCTGAAAATGAGAAGTTTGCTTTCGCGTATGTAATTTGTTTGTTGTAGTTCTGTCTCTTTGTCGTATATTCTTCTGATTTGCGGTAAATTTCCAGAGCACGTGCGAATTCGGCTCCAGCGTCAAAACTCATATCGATATTTGCTTTACCTTCCCATAATGCATCTCGTCTCTCAATTAGTATTTCTGTATCGGAAGGGGAGGAAATTTGATGGACGATTTCATCTTCTACATCTTCTCATAAGATTTCGGTATCTCCTTCCGATACCTTGGTTACAATATTATTTTTATGTTCTATGTCGTCTCTGGTTTCCTTCAAAGAGTGGTCCCTTGATGTTTCAATGACCATTCCTGACCTTGACAACGACATTTCTAACTGCACCTTGTTATTACATGTCAATCTACCGATACTTACCTCTGCACTTTGACGACCAATACTTACCATACTTCCGTTGGCATGTCGTAATGGAAGTACATCTGCAATGCTGGGTCCGACTTTCCTGTGATTAAGAATAGAAACGCAAACTAATTAACATGAAATGGCAAATAAATAAAACATTACCCGTGAGAACTGGTCAGGCTGGAAATATCGTCGTACTGGACAAGTGCCTTGTAACACGTAACATACTAATATATTACGTTTTCTCACCTGGATTTTCTCCTAAAACACTTTCCCAATGAAGGAAAAGAGAGTTTAACCTTGCTGTTGCACATTCCCATAATACAGTGCAGTGTAACCGAATATCAAAAGGCGGCAGAGATAGATATTTTTTTGTAATATCGGCACGAATTGAGAGCTCGTAAAATAACGACGTGTATAGCTTTGTTGCTCAGAGCGAAAAGCACTGGAGAGAACGTGCAAGTTTGGAACATCAAGTTGCTATGACATAAACGTTCCATTTCTTGTAAGAGTTGTTATGGTCGCTTGAGGGCGCACTCGATATCTAAACGACGTTGTTCGAATTGGCGTAGGAATATGGACACACTCGAAGCCACTTTGTTGCACCATACTTGAGCAAAAACGAAATTGAACAATAATAACTGTGTTTAAGTGAGAAACCTAACACTCTATGTTGCTTTTAAAAATATCATGTTGTGTGAAGTAAGCGTGGTGAATGTAACGATTGGACGCCATTGTTACCAATATTATAAATTGGTAAAATTTTACCATCCAAAATGTTAGGACATAAAAATATTGACTCATTGTTTATATAATTAATGTTACGATTGCAGACCACATTCGGTTGTAATGTTGTCAATCTAAAGAATTGTTTTTAAGATAGGCAGAAAAAAATATCGCCTTAAAAATACAGCCATTGTGTTACGTTACGTTAAAGGACGGTAGTCGTCGCGCCACGCATGCGCGAGGTATATGGGTCCCATATTAACAATATGGCGACGTTGACTGATGCGCAGATCAACGAGTACAAACTGAGACGTTACCAAGCTTTAATTATGTATTTTTTAGGTGATTGGAAGGTATCGAAGGAGTCACCGGCGGTAGTTAGTGCAAGTAACGCCCAGGTCAAACCTCATACTTGTGATTGCCATTAGAAGAGCGCATTGGACTGTGGGAAAATCAATGTTTATCAACACACATGTCGTACATGCGCGACAACTACCACCCTTTAAGTATTTGTTCACTTATCCCATTCCGTGTATACTTGTAATAAAGTGTCAATAATTTGGAAACTGGCATTTGATATGATCCATTGTGAAGAGAACACCTGGTCAAAGGTGGAAGGCGAAATACGAATTCTGGATACCCTATATTCCAGGAAGATGGAGAATGTGTGTACACCGAGAGAGGGCGCTACGTGATGAATATGATATGGAAGATATACATGTCGTAGCACAGGGAGTCCAGGAACTATAATCAACTGTACGCAGTCTCTATGGGGGGGGGGTATCAGCTGGTATATTGTGTAAGAAATAGACAAGGGATGAAGGCTCCAGCCAGCTCAGATATTTTAAACTGGAAAAAACAGACGAAATGAAAGAAAAATAAAATCTATAAAAAATACAAACTTAAAAAATATTAAATTTCGCCGGTACCGATATCTGCAGAATAAATCAAGAAAACTACACAAATTGACTACATTTACGAATATTCTAACAGTCAATGTAATGCTCTGCACAATTGGAGGCGTGGCATATTCAGAGTTTGTCCAAAACCAATTACAAGACTGGTTACAAACCACTGCGAGTTCCCTTGTATATTTTTTACATGAGATACCAGCCGATACCCCCCCCCCCCCGCGCTCATAGAGACTGCGTACAATGATTGATTATAGTTCTCAGGGCTTATGCTCCCTGTGGTCGTAGGTCAACTGATGTATTTTTTGCGTCAAATTGGTACTACGATTCAGGGTGTTGCACACTTTGCATATGCTATGACAGCTGATGTCAGAAACAGGATTGGTTGTAATTTTCAACAATCTGACACGATAGGAAAATGGTCAGAAGTAAGATAAGAAATAAACGAGTGGTTATTAGTAACTTAGCGTCGGGACTGTCCACGGTCACTTGAGGGCTTAAAATTCAAATCAATCGATCATTATTATCATTTATTATTATTCAGTCAAATGTAGCGTACTGACCGCTTCATCACCATCGTGGAATGAGTTCGCAATAAGTTGTTGAGATTTGACTTCGACCGGGTTGGTGCTGCTGTTATGTTTCTTTAGTGCGCCATCACCGAGTGGCGAGTGGAACTCCACAGTCTCTACGTGAACTTTATCCGTATAAGCCATTATGTTATGACTGCTATTAAAAATAAACCGCCCATTATAAAAGTCGAAGTAGACTTATCTGGAAATCACATTTATTTGATCAGAAATTGAAAAACTAAAATAAAAATATAAGTATAAAAATAAAATTGCGACGTAAAAAAGGTGAATAACTGCGACCTTTTGGTGACCTTACCAAGGTAAGCGTCAAACGATTTTGAAGTATAAGTAGGGTCAAAGTTGAAGGTATGTTCGGTACTTGTTTTCTTATTTGAGACTTATTATTTACAGTTATTAAAACTATGAATGAAATTAATAGTAATTGCAATATTTAGACTAGAACTAAACAAAATTATAGCAGGTAATTTTTGCTGTTGTCATTGGACGACCTTCATGAACAATCCGAATGACGTCATTATTTACGCGCCCTGACAACGGTCGAAGGGTGAATGCCTGTATTTCAAATTATCGTGGTATTTGAGTCAAATTATGAAAGTATTTAAGTAATTTTTTATAAAAATATATAATCTACCCAAATTTCTAAATTTAATGGTTTATTTTAAATGTTAATAATTCTACTTCCGTTGTTTTCTATCCTGTGGTGACGTATATCTGACCTAATTCCATGTAATTTAGGTTTATTTTTAGCTCTTCGACCAATCAGGCGCTGCCTTCCCTTGCACAAACAGTTCTTTCTGCAGTGAGCCTCAAACGTATAAAAATGGACAAGCCATGCCGAAATACAGCATTCTGCAGTTTGTATCTAGACAACACACACTTCAAGTCTACACCGAATATCTTCTGCAAAGCTCGCCAAGTTACACGTACACCGATACCTGAGACATCACCGTACTACCGGTTACTACTATACTTGGAAGTATTGTATACTACGTTGTTCACTGAAAATGGCAAGTGGTGACGAAAAAGCGATCGTTTGCGAGGGACACGATGAACATCACGACCACGGCGATGAACAACACGGCCACGGACCCAGAAATACACACCACGGTCACGGCGATGCACACCACGGCCAAGGCGATGCACACCACGGTCACGGCGATCAACATGGTCACGGCGATCCACATCACGGTATGGGCATGATGGGTCATGGTTCCTGCTTTCCGTACGGTGGTACACCATTTATGTACGGGTACTACGGTCCTTTCCATCATACTATGACAATGGTACATCATCCATTTGGTTTGATGTCTGATGTCGGGCATGGAAATCTCCACCGCGGTATGGGTATAACGGGACATCCACCATGCTGCGGTGATGACAAGAAGAAATCAACTGGCGATGGTGAAGAAGATCCCCATCACTCTGGACACGGAGACCCTCATCACAGTATGGGAATGATGGGACACGGCATGCATCCTGCTTTCATGATGCCTGGTGGTATGATGCACCCACCATTCATGATGGACATCCACCTTGCTGTGGTGATGACAAGAAAAAGTCAACTGGCGATGGTGAAAAAGATCCGCATCACTCTGGACACGGAGACTCTCATCACGGTATGGGGATGATGGGACACGGCATGCATCCTGCTTTCATGATGCCTGGTGGGATGATGCACCCGCAATTCATGATGGGACATCCACCTTGCTGCGGTGATGACAAGAAAAAATCAACTGGCGATGGTGAAGAAGATCCGCATCACTCTGGACACGGAGACTCTCATCACAGTATGGGGATGATGGGACACGGTATGCATCCTGCTTTCATGATGTCTGGCGGTATGATGCACCCACCATTCATGATGGGACATCCACCTTGCTGCGGTGATGACAAGAAGAAAGCGACTGCCGATGTTGTAGAAGATCCTCATCACTCTGGACACGGAGACCCTCATCACGGTATGGGGATGATGGGATACGGCATGCATCCTGCTTTCATGATGCCTGGTGGTATGATGCACCCACCATTCATGATGGGACATCCACCTTGCTGTGGTGATGAGAAGAGTAGCTGCGAGAAATCAGAGAAATGTGACGAAAAATGAAAAAGGGGATAAAAAGTATTAGATAACGTGTGTGTTTGTAACTGGCTGAACAATATTGACAAAGTGACTTTTGTTTATTTATTACTGAACCAATACTCCTAGCATTTTTTTTTTCGTACATTGCATTATTTCGGTTGTTATTAGAATTTTTTCTGCGTTAGTTCTCATACAATCATATTTTTTGTACATTCAAATTATAAAATTTGTTGACATTATTTGAACATTGTCGAAGTGGCATTACCGAAGTGGCATTTCATGTTAGTAATAGCGTCCGAAAACTGACATGCTGAGTTTTACATACGCCATTTCGTGTATTGCAGTTTTCTGACATTTTAAACACTGTAAAATTGTAACATTGTTTTGGTTATCGGAATTACAAAAAAAACAAAAAAAACAAACATATTCTTGATCTGAGTATGAACGTATGTTGTGTGTGAAAGTGTTCAGTACTGGTTTTACAGATGGCACGAGATTCATTCATATCTTTGTTGACCCATGTGACACAATGAATACTTCAGTTGTTGAGTTTTCATCTACCATGTTTGACAGCCTCCCCTTTCATGTTAGTTTTCCACGAGGTATATTGTTCATGTCAATAATGTTCAATGCGTTGGCCCCTGATTTAGAGAATCGTTAGGTCACAGTCTTAACTTTTCATAAACACTGCCTAGAGCGAGACCTACCCTAGACAGCCCATGATTATTTTGAACGTGTACTTCACAGGTATTCTTGTTTTTTCGTAAACAAGTAAAAAGCAGATATTACAATAATGGCCATAGAAATAATAAAAACATAATGGAATGTCCGCGAAAAAGCAAACGACTTGTCGAGATGCGGTGTGCGAGCTAACTGGTAGTGGGAAATCACTGCCTTCCATGATTTCGCATATTCCTAAACTACACGAGCGACAAAACACTGAGAACCTCAAAGCTATTCAAAATGTTATTTCTATAGCTTCCTCTTCATCGTTACGATTTCGCTGACTCGATATGCCATGATGGCCTAAATAAATCGACTTGGGTTATGTCTCCCCTTCACAATACTTACATATTTGCAACTACGGTCGTCGGCAATCACATTTATATTCTTCTCATCGTAAGGCCGTCGGTGGGGGCGGTCGACTGTGCTCGGTCAGATCAGCCGAATAATGTTATGCTGGGATATTAGGATACTTAGATGTCGATCATTACAAACTCTGGAAGGGGTGATCACAGAAACAAATATGGAAGATATTTATTCATTTAATTTTGGCTAATTTGTTATTTCTATGAGTGTGCCGTTTTTGACTCCCGTGTGCGAAGCACAAAAGGGAGTCGTTGCAGTGACCCTGTCTGTATGTATGTATGTATGTATGTATGTATGTATGTATGTAAATTAGCATACACACGCTGGTACATCGCTCTCCTGGTAATTCGATTTTTCATCCTTTTATAGGTCAGTTATTACACCTTATTTCATTGCACCATTTTTGTAAATACTTTCCCGTTTAGGTTGGTGCATCTCTTGGTTGTTTTGGCAAAATCTGCCCTGTTTTCAGTTGTTTTAGTTTTCTCTGTTTGTGTTACTCGTCAAGAGGCCTGCCAAGATGGCCGCCTCCACGACGAGTACACGTGTCAACCCCTTTGCTGGGCTGACACGAAAGCATGGAGTCAAATGCATGTCACTGGATGGCGTTAAAATTGAAAAATATGTTGAGGCTTTCTCACAGCTTTGTGGTCCGGAAAAAAAAGTGTTGCAGCCTCTCGTGCTAATGGCAGCGTAATTGTTTTCTTTAATTCACTTGAATCTGCTGAATCTGTGTGTGCATCTGGGTGTGGAATTGAGCACACATTTATTACTGTACAACCACTCGTAAAACCCGCAACGAAAGTCGTGCTATCTGGTGTACCCCCGTTTATACCCGACTACCTACTACAAGAACAACTTTTACGGTATGGCAAAGTAGTCAGCAAAATAAATACAATTCCACTAGGCTGCAAAAGTCCCAATTTGAGACACGTTAAAAGTTTTCGCAGACAAGTATACATGCTGTGCGATCAGGATAAACTAGAAGGTGTGCTTAATGTCGTTTTTGAGGAGCGTACTTATCGCATGTATTTGTCAACGGACGAAATTATCTGTTATAAATGTCACAAAAAAGGCCACACTCAACGTAACTGTAGTCAGATTATAACACCTGTACCTACACCCGCAGTCACTAACAATACAAACCCACAAACTGATATTCAAAACGATAACAAAAACGCAAATCAAAACCCAAACCATGATGATAACACTCCCCCAAATGATATGCAAACCGATTATGTTACAGATAGTGAAAACAGCACAATCGATACTATACAAAACGTTAATATACGTAAAGAAACAAATATGAACGAAGCGATCGACACAACGTCATCTGAACCAGCTCAAAACAAACAATCTGCCACGCGTTCAGTCCTTTCTAATGCAAATGATGCCACTCAAAATGAGTGTGTCAATGACAATACACCCACACCGTCACTCATTCAAACAGACCCGCATTCCACTGAAACAATTGACACAACCACTCGCTCAACTGAAGCTCAACCAAACGGCTCAACAACTACCACTGGTGCGGCGGAGGTACAAACCCTCTCCGCTTTTCCTCTCTCTTACGCTGCTGTCACTGCAACACCCATTGATGTCTTTGACAGGAAGCAGACCTCATCATCCTTTCCCTTTCACGACATGGACGATGTAGAGTCTGTCGCTTCTGACGTGTCAGATGTGTCCCAATTTCTCCAGGAGGAGAGTGCAGCTGATGTAGAAGTTTCTCTACTTCCACACGACTCTTTGCAGAAATTTCTAGACGAGTCCTACAACTCAAAACATCTTATGGAACAAGCAAGCCAGTTTTGTCCTGACCTCCGCTTACTAATAAGATCGCTAACTGATTTCCGCAAAAACAATGACTTGCCGTCCAAGGAAAAGGTCCGCATCCAACGACTATCCTGCAGAATCGCTAAAAATATTGGGATCACAAGAACACCAGTTGAAAACAAACGGAGCAATGAAATCCTCGATAAAAAGCGTGGTATTTCTACTACCTGTAGTAGAAGGTCAAAACGAGATAAACAGTAAATTGTATCATGACAACTACAATAATGGACTCTCCACTTGTGACGTACCAATGGTCTATTTGTTGTTCTCATATTCATCCATATATGAGTCTTAGTTTTATTATATTATTTATTGTTCCAATAACTGATTCTATGCTCTTCATAGTCATTGCTGGTCAGATTTTAACATCTGTCTTCTTGCCTACATTGTGCTACTTAATATCCTTATTTGTCACATTCAGCAAATCGATTTTGGGGAGTGTTTTCACAGTTGAAATGAAACTCTGCTCTGCTACTAGTCCTTCAGGTATGTTCACTATGGCAACAATGCTTCTGGGGTATTATCTGTACTGCTCAGTCGTTGATATTATGAAATCAAACATGCAGATTGCTCTTGCAGTCGATATTCAACTATCCTCCATTATGTGTATGACAATTTTGCCAGCTATGTTCGCCATAGCAACAACGTTCGAGCTCTTTGGGTATTGTCTACTCTGTTCTTGGTTTCATAATGTAAAACCATGCCTGGAAATTAATTCCGTAGTTGATATTCAACCCTTTTGTGTTACATCAAAGATTGTAACTGGTGTGTCAACTATCACCGTAGCAGCAATGTTTGTACTCTGTGGCAATTTTTTACATTACTCATTGCTCAATACTATATACATAGTTTTCGGTTTCACAGCTGACTTTCAACTATCCTATGTTACACCTGAGTGTGTAACAAATGTACAAGCTATTGTCACCATGACAGCAACGTCGTTATCTGGGCTGTGTCTATATCACGCATCGTTTAATATTTTAAAATCAAAATTGAAACTGGTTCTCATAGTTGGGTTCCAACTATCCTATGTTACACCCGAGTGTGTAGCAAGTGTACAAACCATGTTCACCATAGCAACAACGTCGGTATCTGGGCTGTGTCTATATCACGCATCTTGTAATATTTTAAAATCAAACTTGAAACCGGTTCTCATAGTTCTGTTTCAACTATTCTATGTTACACCTGAGTGTGTAACAAGTGTACAAACCATGTTCACCATGGCAACAACATCGTTATCTGAGCTGTGTCTATATCACGCATCTTTTAATATTTTAAAATCAAACTTGAAACTGGTTCTCATAGTTGGGTTCCAACTATCTTATGTTACACCTAAGTGTGTAACAAGTGTACAAACCATGTTCACCATGGCAACAACGTCGTTATCTGAGCTGTGTCTATATCACGCATCTTTTAATATTTTAAAATCAAACTTGAAACTGGTTCTCATAGTTGGGTTTCAACTATTCTATGTTACTCCTGAGTGTGTAACAAGTGTACAAACCATGTTCACCATGGCAACAACGTCGTTATCTGGGCTGTGTCTATACCACGCATCTCTTAATATTTTAAAATCAAACTTGAAACTGGTTCTCATAGTTGGGTTCCAACTATCCTATGTTACACCTGAGTGTGTAACAAGTGTACAAACCATGTTCACCATGGCAACAACGTCGTTATCTGGGCTGTGTCGATATCACGCATCTTTTAATACTTTAAAATCAAACTTGAAACTGGTTCTCATGTTTGGGCTTCAACTATTCTATGTTACACCTGAGTGTGTAACAAATGTACAGGCTATTGTCACCATGACAACAACGTCGTTATCTGGGTTGTGCCTATATCAGGCATTGTTTAATATTTTAAACTCAAATTTGAAACTGGTTCTCATAGTTGACTTTCAACTATCCTATGTTACACCTGAATGTGTAACAAGTGTACAAGCTATTGTCACCATGACAACAATGTCGTTACTTGGGTCTTGTTTATATCATACATTTTTTAATATTCTAAACTCAAACGACCAGACTTTTTATAATTACACATCATACTATAGCCACGCTTATCATAGTGCCGGCTCTCTTTTTAAGGTAGCTATCCTGCTTTATAACTCGTGTATAATCAGACACGAAATAGCGATTAGCATCATGAGCCACCCCTTTGTTCTGTTTAACTTTCAATACTGCCAGTTTGAACTCATCTGTCTCTGTGCTAGCACCTGCAAAACATGGAACAGTCGATGTGTCTTGATCCAATGTTTTTTAAATAACATTCATGAATTGGTTTTTCCTGGTCTTGTTCTCTGTTTCGTACATGGCTGATGTATCTGCGCTGACATGGAACGTCCATGGATGTCGTGACGCATTTAAACGCTACCAACTTTTTGAACTTCTCAAAACCAATCATTCAAGTGATTTTTGCTTCCTCCAGGAAACACATACAGAACCTGCTGATGAGGCCCAATGGCAAGTAGTATGGAGAGCCCCCATATTCTTCTCCCATGAAAACAGCCACTCTGCTGGTGTAGCTACTCTATTCAACCCAAAGAAAAATGTCAGTGTTATCAATACAAACAATGTTGTCCCCGGACGCCTCCTACACATCCATGCGGAAGTAGAGGATCTGCCAGTACACCTTATTAATGTGTATGCGCCAACCAATGGTGTAGAACGACTTGATTTTTTTAAATTATTAAAACATCTCCTAAACAGTCTAAATACTGATCCAGTGGTCATCGGGGGAGACTTCAACTGTACCCTAAATGCTGAAAATGACAGGGCAAACAGCCCAGAAACCCATTTACCATCTTCCAACTTACTGTCCAACATTTGTCGTCGATTCAAACTTGTCGATGCATGGCGCTACCACAATACCACAACCAGACAATACACCTGGAGTAGAAATGAAAGTAAATCTCGCATTGACACTTTTTACATTACCAAGTCCATTGCCACACGAATTAAGTCTGCCACTATTCAGCCTCACTTTAACTTCTCCGACCACCGCCCTGTTACACTCTACCTTTCATTCACTTTCACTAAAAATCGTAATCCAGTCTGGTGCTTCAACTTTAGCCTCATTGAAGACGTGGAGTACTGCAATATAATCAGAGATTACTGGTCAACCTGGAGAAAGGAAAAATACCGTTTTAAAACAATTCAACTGTGGTGGGATGTGGGAAAACTGAAAATAAAAGACTTAACCAAACAATACACTGCTAAGCTACACACAAGCTTCAGACAGACTAAAGCTCATATGCAAAGTGAAATTAGCGCCTTGGAACAACAAGCACAGACTAACCCCAGTCTTACAAACCAACTCAAGGAGAAGCAAACACTATATGAAAACTTGGTAAAAAACGAAGTCCGGGGAGCAGCCATAAGATCCAGACACAGGGTTCTTAATGAGAATAATGCTCCAACATCCTTCTTTTTCAACATTGAAAAACAAAAGGGGAGCAGGAAAATGATGACACAGCTGCAGAAACAAGATGGAACCATCACTGATAGCCCCCATGAAATGAGACAAATAGTAAAAGATTTTTACACAGATCTATTTTCACCTGGCCCTATGTCACAAGAGTGCCAACAGAAATTACTAACTGGTCTCCCTCAACTTGACGACACATTAAAATCAGACTGTGAGGCTGAAATTACATTTGACGAACTAACATCAGCAGTCAAACTTATTGCAGTTGGTAAGTCCCCAGGTGTTGATGGTCTCCCTGGGGAATTTTACAAACACTTCTGGTCCACCCTTGGTACTGATCTTTTTGAGGTTTTTCAGACATCAGTTCAGTCTGGTGAACTACCCATTTCTTGCAGACGTGCTATCATTACACTTCTCCCTAAAAAGGGAAACAACAACCTGCTAAAAAACTGGCGCCCTGTTAGTCTATTGTGTGCTGACTATAAGATCTTTACAAAAGCACTGTCTCTTAGATTGAAACCTGCATTAGGCAACATTATTCATGTCGACCAAAGTTACTGTATACCAGGTCGACAGATTTTTGATAACATCAGCCTAATGCGTGACGTCATCGCGTATGCAAATAAAAACAACATAACACTGGGTGTGGTCGCTTTAGACCAGGAAAAAGCTTTTGATCGTGTACACCATGGTTACCTTCTAAAAACTTTGCAAGCCTTTGGTTTTGGTGAGCAATTCATCAAGTTTATTAAACTAATCTATACACAAACGGAATGTCTTGTTCGTGTAAACAGCTCACTGACTACACCTCTTCCATTCATGCGTGGCATACGCCAAGGTTGCTCCCTCTCTGGGCAACTGTATGCCATTGCTATTGAACCACTGCTCCACAAAATTAGAACCGAAAGTGGTGTACACGGTCTGCAGCTTCCAAATTCAACACAAACAACCAAGCTCACCGCATACGCTGATGACGTCAGTTTCTTTCTAAGTGACAATACTGACTTCAATAGACTACAGGACTGGTTGAGCATATACGAAAATGCCAGTAACTCTCGCATTAATTATGCAAAATCTCAAGGTCTTTGGGTTGGAAGCTGGAAAACGAGGAATGACCACCCTTTAAACATAAATTGGAACAATGTTGGCCTCAAATTCCTTGGAACTTTCCTTGGCAATGAACTCTCATGGGTAGAGAAAAATTGGTCAGACATCATAGACAAAACAGAGTCCAAGTTGGATTGGTTTACCAAATATGCGTCCTCAATGTCGTACAGAGGGCGAGCTTTAGTTGTTAATCAACTGGTCGCCTCTAAACTAATACACAAACTTGTTTGCCTGTGTCCCCCTAAATATATCATTAACCAGACACAAAAGCTGTTTCTTGACTTTTGTTTGGCAGGGGCGCCATTGGCTTCCAGCTGAAACAGTCTACTTACCTGTCTCTCTTGGTGGACAAGGACTTATTCATCTCCCAACACGTATTTCCTCTTTCAAAATACAGTACATCCAGAGATATCTATATCTTGACTCTAACCATCCATGTTTCACCTTTACCTCCCATTTCCTCAATGAAGTAAACAATCTGAAATACGATAAACAATTATTTATTACAAATGTCCCATATTCTTTTATAAACACCCCCGAATACTACTGTGACCTATTAAATACTTGGTCCTCAATAACAACAATAAGGAAAGATATGCCAACCACATACAATAAAGTATGTCAAGAACCCCTCCTATATAATAAACTAGTCCTACACCCTATTCAAAATACACCACTTACCTTCACTCACTTCCGTGATGCGGGTATCACCAAAATTGGTGACCTTGTTTCATCCAACTCCTGGTTAGACAGTGATGCGCTACAAAATAAAATAACAATCTATTCAAAAAGACTGCTAAATATAGCGCTAGATATATCTCGAAGAGCAATCCCCGCAAAATTCCAAGAAATTATTGCTAATTACGCTGAAAATGACACCCAAGATGCAGAAATCCGCTACTCGTTGGAACTAATATATAGAGACGATGCAGATGACATTATACTGAACTGCCCACTGTACAAGTTCACCAAGGGGGCTATTTATAAACACTTGATACATGCAAGTCAACTGTCAAAACACCAGAACAACTACAACATTTGGACAGATATTCTTTCATTACAGAACGCACATACACCCATATACAGCGACTGCTATATCACACCGATCACACAAAAAGATGGAGACCTTCAGTGGCGCCTCCTGCACGGCGCTTACCCCACAGGAGGGTTTCTACTAAAATCAAAATTACAAACCACTGACAACTGTGCATTCTGTGGTGAAAAAGACGACCTGATTCACACATTCTGTGAATGCATCAGACTCATTCCACTTTTTAATATACTCAAAACAATTATGCACAGGCTGACTGGTCATAACAACATTTCTCTGGCACACTACATTCTCGGGCCACCAAGAAATAAAACAATCACAGATATACATCGTCTGTCTTGTTATTTATTTACCTCTGTGAAAGCAGCTATACACATCACCCGCTTTAACAAAATCAGAAATTCACCACAGAATAATGCAGTGCAGTGCTTCAAATCCCGTCTGAGACGCAGAGTCAAGGATGAGTACAACTACCACCTACTGGTGAAATCCATGGACCTATTCCAAACAAAATGGTTTGTACTTTTGATTCTCGTTACATTACTTTAAACATTTCGCACTTACTCGCTTACATTAAGTCATTTTTTGTTTCAATCGATATTATTCTAATTATAGCTTCTTCGATATGATTTCACTCGCCCCTTTCCCATCGCTGTGCGAGTTTTTAACATGTATATAGAACTGTAAGTATAATAAAAATCAGAAGTGTGTGTGTGTGTGTGTGTGTGTGTGTGTGTGTGTGTGTGTGTGTGTGTGTGTGTGTGTGTGTGTGTGTGTGTGTGTGCGTGCGTGCGTGCGTGCGTGCGTGCGTGCGTGCGTGCGTGCGTGCGTGCGTGCGTGCGTGCGTGCGTGCGTGCGTGCGTGCGTGCGTGCGTGCGTGCGTGCGTGCGTGCGTGCGTGCGTGCGTGCGTGCGTGCGTGCGTGCGTGCGTGCGTGCGTGCGTGCGTGCGTGCGTGCGTGCGTGCGTGCGTGCGTGCGTGCGTGCGTGCGTGCGTGCGTGCGTGCGTGCGTGCGTGCGTGCGTGCGTGCGTGCGTGCGTGCGTGCGTGCGTGCGTGCGTGCGTGCGTGCGTGCGTGCGTGCGTGCGTGCGTGCGTGCGTGCGTGCGTGCGTGCGTGCGTGCGTGCGTGCGTGCGTGCGTGCGTGCGTGCGTGCGTGCGTGCGTGCGTGCGTGCGTGCGTGCGTGCGTGCGTGCGTGCGTGCGTGCGTGCGTGCGTGCGTGCGTGCGTGCGTGCGTGCGTGCGTGCGTGCGTGCGTGCGTGCGTGCGTGCGTGCGTGCGTGCGTGCGTGCGTGCGTGCGTGCGTGCGTGCGTGCGTGCGTGCGTGCGTGCGTGTGTGTGTGTGTGTGTGTGGATTACTATATGTTGCGAGGACTTTGCATGGTCAAACGACCTTTATTGCGAGGACCTAGGGAGACTTCCGAGGACGTTTTGACTGTCCTCGGAAAAACACCCTTTAAAAACGAAAGAAATTTGATAAAATACCCTTTGGCGTTCTTCTGACAGGGGTCCTCGGTAGGTACAGAAACATTGATGTGTGTGGTTAAAATCCGCACATTTTCATTGGAGGTGTTTTGTGGCTCACAGCGCCACCAAATTAGCATATCCACACACCTTAGGCATACACACTGTACGTGTGTGAACGCGGAATTAACTGCGCTAATTAGGTGGGAGCGCCACCAACCAAAGTTTTTTGGTGAATACACACACTATTTTGAAAAGGCTTTTAGACTGATTTTTGAGCTTTGTTGTAAGAATAATTTACGTTTATTCATGTTTAATAATTTCAAAGCCCCCAATCATTCATAAATTCGACACTGAAACAACTCCATTGCTGAAAAAAAACTTATTACAGAAAAATAAATCTATGGTGTAACCTTATTTCAGTGACGTCCGAGGATTGAAAGCTGCTCACAGCCTGTGAACGCATACAGCAGGTTATCGAGCTGGACACCCCCGGATTGACCTACATAACGTTAATTTGGCAATTTGATGTATGCCAGCTTCAAATACAGTCAGATAACGAACATATGTTAATTTACATAACAGTCCTAAAAAGTACAAATCATTTGAAAATGAAACTTGTATGATAAATCTGGTTGTTACATTTGACATGCCCTGATTTCGTCATAGTGAACGCCCCATAATGCATTGCGATTGAAAAACTAACATGGCCGCCTTCGTGATACAGAATAGTTTGAATTTGTGGCATTTAGTGTCTCGTTCATTGTTATTCAGGAATTTTAAACATATTAACCATCCCCTGGCTTATATTTGCTAATAAACGAGTAAGTACATTTCTGCAGGTCTTCACAAATGTTCACCAAATCGAATAAACATTAAACTGGTTTTGTACTGAGTCACACGCTGCAAGCGAGCCACTGTCTTGTTAATGACTACCACACGGTTAGGTTTTGTTGATCCAAATAAACTTTCAATTCATGTATTCGAAAGAATTTTATATTAATAGTTAAACATTGAATATATAATTTGTTGTTGTGATATTAAATAATCTAAATATAAAAATAAACTTAAGCCGAAACCTTTTTTTATATAACCATGGCGATTCATGACGTACGTGATAACTTAATGCGAGTAATATTAGCGGTATAACTTCCATTTGTGATAGTCACGCCATTAAGTGTTGTGTGTTTTTCTCCACAGTGTTAGACATGATTTTACTTAATCACGATGATACTATTACTCTATGATTGCTTTTATTTTATTTTGTTTTGTTTGAAACCTTACTTCTGTAATTTCCAAAGTCAGTGTTGTGTCAATAGATATTACTAGTTTTATAAAATAAAATTTTAAAAAAACTCTGGTAGTCTGGTTGGGCTACTAATTTCCAAAAAAAATATAGCCCCAGGACAAGATATTCTAGTGTGTGTGCCTTGGGGGTACTGTAAGTTGTGCTCTGATAAGTCTATTTTTACTGAATAAATAATATGACTGTCTGACTTTCTTGCTGTGCACTGTGAGACTGTGTACTGTTTATTTGAGTGTGACCTACCAGATATCTGGTAAATGTGCCCTTGATAAGTTATACCTATACTGGTTTATTTCAAGAGTATCTTGTATTGTCATTTCATTCTGACATCAGCAAATCATTTGAACAAATGTTAATCATTTGTTAACACACAGGATTACAGCATAATAAAGATTATTTGCAGAGCACAAACAGAAGCTAATGCTGCAAATATGTCTGTCCGTCCATCTTCCTTCCGTTTGTGTTTCAAATCTTGTTCCACTGATCTCAAGAACCACTGGCTAGATTGAAATTAAACTTGGCACAGGGTTACTATATTCTGCTTGAACCAATGCATATACTGGATTACATTTACAAACCTATGCATGGTTTAGATAATTAGCATAATAATTGTCTAAGCATTTGTATCTTTGCATTTGTTTGCACACATTCATTGAAACTTGGTTCATGATTGCTGAGTGTGTAGATCAACATATAATAACAGCTTCTAATTAGTATGTGTAAATTAATTAGCTAATTTTATACTAATTAAATATTTCAGCTTGTTTATTCCTCACCATAACATGTGTAAGTTGATTGCCTGATAATAGTTTTGTAATTAATCCATCTATACTAATACATTTTTTTATCACGTTTTGTTTGTAATGTAACATTTTCCGTCAGTGCATTAAAACTTAGTACATGCACAGTGTTTGTATAGATTAATATCTAATAATTAATATGTGCAAATGAATTAGCTAATTTGCATACGAATTTCAGTATCATAGTAAACGCTTTTTCCAACAAATTGAAACTTAGATAATTAGCTTAGCAGCTTATTAATTAACTGTGTTCAGTCTGTTTATTCTGTATTATATTAATAATTAATAAATTTGTCTAAATATTGGGACTATTTGTCCTCACAATGGTAGTGTGTTTGTTAGTCCTCGGTACATGCTGATTCTCTACTTGCAATCCACACACATGATGTATTACAACAAACTGGCTTTTTTCCAAATATTGGGACTATTTGTCCTCACAATGGTAGTGTGTTTGTTAGTCTCCGGAACATGCTGATTCTCTACTTGCAATCCACACACATGATATATCACAACAAACTGGCTTTCTTCCAAATATTGGGACTATTTGTCCTCGCAATGGTAGTGTGTGTGTTAGTCCCTGGAACATGCTGATTCTCTACTTGCAATCCACACACGTGATGTATTACAACAAACTGTTTTTTTTTCTCCAAAAATTGGAACTATTTGTCCTCGCAATGGTAGTGTGTTTGTTAGTCCCCGGAACATGCTAATTCTCTACTTGCAATCCACACACATGATGTATTACAACAAACTGGCTTTTTTCCAAATATTGGGACTATTTGTCCTCGCAATGGTAGTGTGTTTGTTAGTCCCCGGAACATGCTAATTCTCTACTTGCAATCCACACACGTGATGTATTACAACAAACTGTTTTTTTTTTAATATTGGAACTATTTGTCCTCGCAATGGTAGTGTGTTTGTTAGTCCCCAGAACATGCTGATTCTCTACTTGCAATCCACACACGTGATGTATTACAACAAACTGTTTTTTTTTCTAAATATTGGAACTATTTGTCCTCGCAATGGTAGTGTGTTTGTTAGTCACCGGAACATGTTAATTCTCTACTTGCAATCCACACACATGATGTATTACAACAAACTAGCTTTTTTCCAAATATTGGGACTATTTGTCCTCGCAATGGTAGTGTGTTTGTTAGTCCCCGGAACATGCTGATTCTTTACTTGCAATCCACACACATGATGTATCACAACAAACTGGCTTTTTTCCAAATATTGGGACTATTTGTCCTCGCAATGGTAGTGTGTTTGGTAGTCCCCGGAACATGCTAATTCTCTACTTGCAATCCACACACGTGATGTATTACAACAAACTGTTTTTTTTTCCAAAAATTGGAACTATTTGTCCTCGCAATGGTAGTGTGTTTGTTAGTCCCCGGAACATGCTAATTCTCTACTTGCAATCCACACACATGATGTATTACAACAAACTGGCTTTTTTCCAAATATTGGGACTATTTGTCCTCGCAATGGTAGTGTGTTTGTTAGTCCCCGGAACATGCTGATTCTCTACTTGCAATCCACACACATGATGTATCACAACAAACTGGCTTTTTTCCAAATATTGGGACTATTTGTCCTCGCAATGGTAGTGTGTTTGGTAGTCCCCGGAACATGCTAATTCTCTACTTGCAATCCACACACGTGATGTATTACAACAAACTGTTTTTTTTTCCAAAAATTGGAACTATTTGTCCTCGCAATGGTAGTGTGTTTGTTAGTCCCCGGAACATGCTAATTCTCTACTTGCAATCCACACACATGATGTATTACAACAAACTGGCTTTTTTCCAAATATTGGGACTATTTGTCCTCGCAATGGTAGTGTGTTTGTTAGTCCCCGGAACATGCTGATTCTCTACTTGCAATCCACACACATGATGTATCACAACAAACTGGCTTTTTTCCAAATATTGGGACTATTTGTCCTCGCAATGGTAGTGTGTTTGGTAGTCCCCGGAACATGCTAATTCTCTACTTGCAATCCACACACGTGATGTATTACAACAAACTGTTTTTTTTTCCAAAAATTGGAACTATTTGTCCTCGCAATGGTAGTGTGTTTGTTAGTCCCCGGAACATGCTAATTCTCTACTTGCAATCCACACACATGATGTATTACAACAAACTGGCTTTTTTCCAAATATTGGGACTATTTGTCCTCGCAATGGTAGTGTGTTTGTTAGTCCCCGGAACATGCTAATTCTCTACTTGCAATCCACACACATGATGTATTACAACAAACTGGCTTTTTTCCAAATATTGGGACTATTTGTCTGCGCAATGGTAGTGTGTTTGGTAGTCCCCGGAACATGCTGATTCTCTACTTGCAATCCACACACGTGATGTATTACAACAAACTGTTTTTTTTTCAAATATTGGAACTATTTGTCCTCGCAATGGTAGTGTGTTTGTTAGTCCCCGGAACATGCTAATTCTCTACTTGTAATCCACACACATGATGTATTACAACAAACTGGCTTTTTTCCAAATATTGGGACTATTTGTCCTCGCAATGGTAGTGTGTTTGGTAGTCCCCGGAACATGCTAATTCTCTACTTGCAATCCACACACATGATGTATTACAACAAACTGGTTTTTTTCCAAATATTGGGACTATTTGTCCTCCTCGCAATGGTAGTGTGTTTGTTAGTCCCCGGAACATGCTGATTCTCTACTTGCAATCCACACACATGATGTATTACAACAACCTGGCTTTTTTTTCAAATATTGGGACTATTTGTCCTCGCAATGGTAGTGTGTTTGGTAGTCCCCGGAACATGCTAATTCTCTACTTGCAATCCACACACATGATGTATTACAACAAACTGGCTTTTTTCCAAATATTGGGACTATTTGTCCTCCTCGCAATGGTAGTGTGTTTGTTAGTCCCCGGAACATGCTGATTCTCTACTTGCAATCCACACACATGATGTATTACAACAACCTGGCTTTTTTTTCAAATATTGGGACTATTTGTCCTCGCAATGGTAGTGTGTTTGTTAGTCCCCGGAACATGCTGATTCTCTACTTGCAATCCACACACATGATGTATCACAACAAACTGGCTTTTTTCCAAATATTGTGACTATTTGTCCTCGCAATGGTAGTGTGTTTGGTAGTCCCCGGAACATGCTAATTCTCTACTTGCAATCCACACACGTGATGTATTACAACAAACTGTTTTTTTTTCCAAAAATTGGAACTATTTGTCCTCGCAATGGTAGTGTGTTTGTTAGTCCCCGGAACATGCTAATTCTCTACTTGCAATCCACACACATGATGTATTACAACAAACTGGCTTTTTTCCAAATATTGGGACTATTTGTCCTCGCAATGGTAGTGTGTTTGTTAGTCCCCGGAACATGCTGATTCTCTACTTGCAATCCACACACATGATGTATCACAACAAACTGGCTTTTTTCCAAATATTGGGACTATTTGTCCTCGCAATGGTAGTGTGTTTGGTAGTCCCCGGAACATGCTAATTCTCTACTTGCAATCCACACACGTGATGTATTACAACAAACTGGTTTTTTTTTCCAAAAATTGGAACTATTTGTCCTCGCAATGGTAGTGTGTTTGTTAGTCCCCGGAACATGCTAATTCTCTACTTGCAATCCACACACATGATGTATTACAACAAACTGGCTTTTTTCCAAATATTGGGACTATTTGTCCTCGCAATGGTAGTGTGTTTGTTAGTCCCCGGAACATGCTAATTCTCTACTTGCAATCCACACACATGATGTATTACAACAAACTGGCTTTTTTCCAAATATTGGAACTATTTGTCTGCGCAATGGTAGTGTGTTTGTTAGTCCCCGGAACATGCTGATTCTCTACTTGCAATCCACACACGTGATGTATTACAACAAACTGGCTTTTTTTTCAAATATTGGAACTATTTGTCCTCGCAATGGTAGTGTGTTTGTTAGTCCCCGGAACATGCTAATTCTCTACTTGTAATCCACACACATGATGTATTACAACAAACTGGCTTTTTTCCAAATATTGGGACTATTTGTCCTCGCAATGGTAGTGTGTTTGGTAGTCCCCGGAACATGCTAATTCTCTACTTGCAATCCACACACATGATGTATTACAACAAACTGGCTTTTTTCCAAATATTGGGACTATTTGTCCTCCTCGCAATGGTAGTGTGTTTGTTAGTCCCCGGAACATGCTGATTCTCTACTTGCAATCCACACACATGATGTATTACAACAACCTGGCTTTTTTTTCAAATATTGGGACTATTTGTCCTCGCAATGGTAGTGTGTTTGTTTGTCCCCGGAACATGCTAATTCTCTACTTGCAATCCACAAACATGATGTATTACAACAAACTGGCTTTTTTTCCAAATATTGGGACTATTTGTCCTCGCAATGGTAGTGTGTTTGTTAGTCCCCGGAACATGCTGATTCTCTACTTGCAATCCACACACATGATGTATTACAACAAACTGGCTTTTTTTTCAAATATTGGGATTATTTGTCCTCGCAATGGTAGTGTGTTTGTTTGTCCCCGGAACATGCTAATTCTCTACTTGCAATCCACAAACATGATGTATTACAACAAACTGGCTTTTTTTCCAAATATTGGGACTATTTGTCCTCACAATGGTAGTGTGTTTGTTAGTCCCCGAAACATGCTGATTCTCTACTTGCAATCCACACACGTGATGTATTACAACAAACTGTTTTGTTTTTTTTCCAAATATTGGGACTATTTGTCCTCACAATGGTAGTGTGATTTTTATTCCCCGGAACATGTTGATTCTCTACTTGCAATCCACACAAATGATGTATTACAACAAACTGGCTTTTTTCCAATTATTGGGACTATTTGTCCTCGCAATGGTAGTGTGTTTGTTAGTCCCCGGAACATGCTAATTCTCTACTTGCAATCCACACACATGATGTATTACAACAAACTGTTTTTTTTTCCAAATATTGGGACTATTTGTCCTCGCAATGGTAGTGTGTTTGTTAGTCCCCGGAACATGCTGATTCTCTACTTGCAATCCACACACATGATGTATTACAACAGACTGGCTTTTTTCCAAATAATGGGACTATTTGTCCTCGCAATGGTAGTGTGTTTGTTAGTCCCCGGAACATGCTGATTCTCTACTTGCAATCCACACACGTGATGTATTACAACAAACTGTTTTTTTTCCAAATATTGGGACTATTTGTCCTCGCAATGGTAGTGTGTTTGTTAGTCCCCGGAACATGCTGATTCTCTACTTGCAATCCACACACGTGATGTATTACAACAAACTGTTTTTTTCCAAATATTAGGACTATTTGTCCTCACAATGGTAGTGTGTTTGTTAGTCCCCGGAACATGCTGAATCTCTACTTGCAATCGACACACGTGATGTATTACAACAAACTGTTTTTTTGTCAAAATATTGGGACTATTGGGACTATTTGTCCCCCAATGGTAGTGTGTTTGTTAGTCCCCGGAACATGCTGATTTCCTACTTACAATCCACACACATGATGCAAAACTAACAGCAAACGGGCGTTTATCCAAATATCCCAGAGTAAAAGAAAATATCATAAGCTACAATGAAAATTTATATGCGCAGATATACCTACATCTGGAAAGTACCAATGAATGTGCAAATTAGTACTTTTATATTAATTGAGAGGTACAAAATTGCACTTTTGAATGAATTGAGATGCGCTATTGCACACTATCTGATCGTCTGGGAACATGAAACTTCAATATAGTATTTCCTGCAGGATGCGACTGACCACAATATACACATTTGCATTCTCCAGAGTTCATTATTGCGTGAATTTGCACCATATGGTTTTCTCAACAGTCCGAACTCAAGCACATCATTACAAATCTCGTACATACATCATGTCGTACATATGAACATTTATTCATTGGTGATCTAAGTCAAGAATGTCGAATGGCAGCCAATTTAATATTAAAAAATCATTAAAATTAACCATCACTGCCATTCTGGTACCGTTTCTCAGTTGTGAATAGTTGGATATATCTTTAACCTGTGCTGACAAGTCATGTGTGAACTTCATATATACGGCATTCATCATATTGAGTTGCGATATGATTTAAGATGTCAGAATAGTGGCCATAGTATGTTGATAATTCATATAAATCAAGAATTTCTGCCATGTGTGACCATATCTTGGTCATGTTTGATTTAGTTCAAATTTAGCACATATATTAGACATTATAATTCAGGTTATTCATTACCTCAGGCTCATTTCAGACTGGTGGTCATTTTGTTTTAACGAATGCTGCTATGTTGTAATATCTCTGACTTTCCCAAACCATTTATGTTGAACTTTATATATACATAATGTCACACATGTGCATATGTGTTCATTTGATGAGATATGTATACGGTCGGGTGGTAGCCGAATTTTGAATTCCGTTCAAAAAACATATATGTATGTACGTTGAACATTATGGGACCATTCCTTATCTATGACATACTCTGAACTTTCAAACTTTTAACTACGAGGACTATGTGATGCGATCATTTGTTAATATATTATACCAGCATTTCAAATGAATACGTCTGATTAACACTTTACTGGAATTAGAAAAAAGGCTACTATTTTTTGCAAAGTACATAGCGTGTAATGAAGAACATTCATGGGTATTTCGGGCTCACAAGAGAAGCATGAGAACATATTCTTCCAGAATTACGCAGACGCCACCAAGCAAATGACTGCCGTTGCAGTGGTCGCTCGTGGACCCGAAGAATTAGGCGATCTCCGAAACGCAAACGGGCGAAAGCGCTGGCCGCCGCCCGTGATTTTTCTTAAAAGACGATTTTATATCCACATTATCTTTTAACAAGAAACTATTTGAACTTGTAACGCCGAAAAACAGGAGCTAGTTTTCAATGAATTTACAATCGATGCATGCTAGTTCTAGGACTGGGTATCATTACATTGATTCATGGTTGCAAATATAGCATTTCAGATGATTTATGCGTCTCAGAACTACCTTCGAAATAAAGTGAGTATACTATAAAACAGTCACTTTTAAGGCGAGTATCCCACTTGATTCTGACCAGAGCAATCCGTACTAAATTTTAGTTACGTTTTACATTTGATAACAAGATTGTGTGTGTCACAGCTAGTGAATACTTATACTTTGTCTATGAAACGGGTGAGATTCCCACTACTGAACGGAATACTAATTGAAGTTATATGTGTTATGTATCACACCATGATGCGTCGTATTATTATAGGGTGACAACATTCACATAACCGCTTTAGTTCTCATTTCATTTTGAAAATGAAATATCATTCTGTTCTGGATCTGGATAGTGTGAAATCACATTATACTGAACACTTGAGAATGCAAATTTGCATTTTGTGGCGGCTCAATAAACTTTTTGAGATCGTAACTTTGTCCAAAAAAATTGGACAATGAAGTGTTCTGTTAAATCCAGTATGTAGATGAAAGCAAGAATGGGTCTTGGACAAATTTAAGCAAACGCCGGAGTGTCACTGTAAAGTCCATACACTTTATTTGTAATCAACTTAGAGCATGTATTGTGCCCGGGCTGTGCGTATCATTGCGAATACTGTCTCAGCAATGTTCTGGGCTTAAGCACAGTCCCCATGACAGGGGGACTGTGGCTTGGGGAATCGGGGTTCGACGTGATTGGTGCATAGTAGTATTTGTGGTTATATTTGAATGTCATCTCGTGGTTATTACATTATTATTGCTCCAGTTTACAGTAAAACGTCCCGCGTTATTGACTTATTATTTGTTAGTAGTTGAAGGTGTGTAGCTGTAATACCTATTCCTTTTTTTGTAAATCGGCGGTCTATATATTACCTATTCAAATACATTTCTTACCGATATACCCACATTTGCCCCAGCACTTTATATACCTACCGACCACATCAACACACCCTCGACCTTTTATTTATTACATATTCAGAAATTGCCCTGAGCAAATTTATATTCCAATGAACTGACATTTACCACGGCTGCAACTAGTTACATCATTCCGGCATATACACGAATCATGTTGCAAGCTAATGCTGGGTTCGGAGGAGTTGGATTTGTTGCGAGCAAGCCTTACAGTGCAGTAAAATGCTGGTAAAGGTGTTGATTTTCATATTTGAGGTGAACATCCCGGGTCCCCGTTGAAGCACTACTTTGAGCAATACCATTCACAAGAATTACAGATTACTGTCGACAGAGTCTCACTTTGAACCAGCTTTCAGACGAGGTTTTGAATCGACCTGTCGCTTATTTGCTACACTGGTAGTATTCATGGGAGAGGCTGTTTTTTCCTAATCTGGCCAAGTATGATATAAAGTTGTGTTTTGTATCACTACAATTTTCTATGCTGCTTTTGGCTGATACTACTTCTATCTCGCCTGCAACGGGTATGATGTCCACGACAAAGTCTGACTGACGATCATCGATGCGGCAGATCTCAATTAGGGTACCGGCTCTGCCGAGTGACCCCCGGACCCTGTACAGACTGTTCCCGGTACACGCGTGTGGTCCATTACCTCTAAGCTACAATTAAAAGTACTTTATTATCCTAACTACCATTTTGTACCGAATGCAGCGCGAATGTTTCTTAGATGCGTTTTCTGTTTGCGTTTGGATAGTGGCGCTTTTCTCTGCAAACTGTATCATCGTTTCAGTTGGCGGATTAAAAGACTTTGGTTTCAGGGTAGGTATTGTCCATTTAACTTTCTGAAATTATTCTAGAACATGGTGTGGTTGCTACAGAAATATCTTAGTCTCATGCCCGGTTCTGTTAGATATTCTTGTTGAAAAAGCATACATTTCCCTCGTCCTGGCAAAAACAGGGTCGCCGAACCACGAATAAGGGATCATGATTTTTTGTTTAATGTCACAATATACAATGCACGTGCTAGTAGCTTATGATGCGAGTGATCCCGACTAGAAATGCAGTTATCACAACGTTACACATTTACCCGTCTTTCCCTGATGTCTGATTTGAGCACAGGGTTCGAAATTAACAGAAGCGTATCACAGGAGGCAAATGATGTTGCTTTGCCGCCCTTCAAAATGTTTAAATATTCCTTAACTCTGTACCAGTGGCGGCAACACGCGCGGGGGGGGGGTGCCCTCGTCGCCTCTCCAAAATCAAGCTGAAACCCTTTATGTCAGCAAATTTTGCCCCTCAAAATACAGGATATAGCGTTTCAGAGTGTCTAGATTTCAAACTTTTAAAGGGGAAGCATGCCCCAGACTCCCTAATAAGGTCGCGTTTTCGGCGCGAGGCTAGTGATCAGATCTCGCCCCTCCATGTAAAATTCCGTGCCGCCGCCTTATACGCATGCTGCAATACGAAAAAATCCGTTTTATGAGTGGTTTTCAAACAGAAAGTCATGTCTGCCTACAAAAAAAAATGAAAAAAAAAGAGTATATTTGGTTTTCAATCGCAATGTCTTAATTCTTATGTGAATCTCCTAGGTGAATTCCCGATATGAATTAGTATCCAATCATACGTTCCGCCCTCCTTCGCAAATAGAGGTTTTACTTTTGATTAGTATGAACATGCAGTGGAATGGCTTATTTATTGAAAATGTTTGCATGCATTTAGCGTTTTTTTTTTCAAAAACCACTATTGAGCATAGGTACTCCAATTCGAGTGCCTCCCCTGTTTTGTATTTACAAATAAAATGTTAAGCATGACAAAAATTATGCGTTTGGTAAAGTGTTGCTGGACGTTGATTAACATTTTTGTGGCGCTGTATTTTTTTTAATCGAGGACGCGCATGCGCATAGTTGTTAAGTTTTTAAAATGGCGGTGTCGAGCGCGAGTTGTAAACTGGTTGCTGGTAGACTAAGAAGTCGTTGTCAGACGGATCAAGGCCGAATTACCCGTTTTAATGTGGCCGAAGAGTATATTCAAAAAGGAATAGACCAGCCTGGGTTTTACAAACACATGGTTTTGTGGAAAGGTGATTATATTCAAATTGTCTTCTCGTGTGATTTGTGGCGCGGTAACTACAGTGTGGTTTCAGCAGTGTCGCTTTATTACTTGAATTGATCATTTTCAGATTTGCGGGCATGGACATCATCATTTGTAGGTCAACAATAATCTAGCTTTGTGAAAGTATTTCGGTGCCATCCATGCTTATAAAGCAATCAACTTTTCAGATAAAACATTGACGCCACTGAAAAGTGGTGGCATGTGAAATCTTGGGTAGCCACGCCCACACGTTGCATTGCAAGTTGGCAGCAAGTTTACTAATACTCCGGTGTTGTACCGACTTCGCGTTTAATTGAGAACACTCATATAATATAATATTGGTCGCTGAACAATTGAACATGCAATTCAATTGCCTTACTGGAAATATAAAAGCTGTCGAAATCCAATGTGATGATGTATTTTGACTGTTTTATTTTCAGGAAGAGGTGTATTTGCTGCAAAGAATTTTACAAAAGGTGATTTCCTTTTAGAATATCATGGTGAGCTATTAACTGGAAGGGAGGGTGAAAGACGTGAAGACAGCAAGGAAAGTGTATTTCGTTACTTTTTCAAGCATAAAGGAAAAAGCTATTGGTTAGTATTTTCTATTAATATTTTGGCACGTTTGACATTTTATTTTTTGACTAAGGTTTCCATCCATTTGTTGAAATTACTACCCAGAATGCTTTTTGCCTATCCCCCGCCGTTGCAATAGCATTTGTAATTCATGCATAGAAAATTCATAGAGATGACCCATAACTGTTCACATCATTTTGTCTATCAGTCTCAAGTTTCCTTGCATCTTAGACTGGTATTTGTAGTGACAAGTGATGCAAAATTTGATAATTTTTGTTTGTTTTGGTATACCTTAATTTGCTACATATAAAATTTTCAGGAAAATAAATATTTTTCTGGAAAATTTACCAATTGCAGCTTCCTCGGGTTGGAGCTTGAGCATGATAGCAGATTTCTGAGTATATCTATAAGTCAATATACATTATGAATGGTAATTTAATCTGACAGCACTTTACATAATAAATACTGTTGGTTACTAGTATAAAGAATTAGTATTAACTTCAGAGTAAGATGTACATTTGTAGAGCTATGTAATTTGTTTTTAACAATGGGCAATACTGTTTGTTTCTACCTGAGTATTGTTGTCTATAAATAGTAAAATTGATGAAAGTTCCAATATATTTTTAAAACCATTCATGATCGCTCAAGAACATTATTACCCTTATTATTACCATTATTACCAGGTATATTATTATTATTATCTTTTGTATTAACTCTAGGGAATGTAAATATTTTTTTCAAATTTTGCTACTGACCCCATGTTTTATTTTTCATATGACCATGTCCATTTTGTTTTAGAATGTTATTAATCATAATCATGTATGTAAAGCTGACTACAAGAATAAGTTTGTAAAGCACTATATAGGCTTGAAAGGTTATATAAACTCAAACTTGGTTAAAACTTGTTTTTTAGTGTCGATGCAACTGATGAACCTTCAAAAGGTCCTAAATATGGACGATTGGTTAATCATGAAAGAAAGCACCCAAATTCAAGAATGCAAGTAATAGAACTAAGGAGTCGCCCATACCTAGCATTGTTTGCAATCAAAGACATTGACGTTGATGAAGAGATTCTTTATAATTATGGACCAACTAGATTACCTTGGGAAGTTAAGGTAAATATCTATACTCTTACTGGAATTAGCTGGATGTCTGAAATACTGGCAGCCACTTTTTTGCTGTAAAAGGCGTTGCAGTGGTACGTACAGTGGTACTTACACTTAACTACTGTTGAGATATAGTTACACAATCATATATTGTAGATGATATTGGCTACAATGAAAGTTTTGTTTACTTGATAGTTTGTACATATTTGTACATATATTGACTGGGAAATGTTGTTGAGATTCTTTCTTGGTTGGAAGATTGTGTTTTCAGTTTTGATCATCTGTGTGTGAACTTCATTTCCTATAAATAGTATAGTAGAAAAAAAAATGTTTTGCTTCATGTAAATTTGACTATGTAATTCTGTTCTTAAAACATTTGGTCAACCTCTATGAATTAGCTTCACTCATGATGGCCTATAAAAACCACTTTACTAACTCAAAATTAATTAATTAAGCTGCGTTTTATTAGGCCTTGTTGAACAAATTCCAAAATAGGGACTTGTGTTTTGGTTCCGTCTGTGTATACGTGTATATGTTCATTCATTGACAAGTCATAATGAAATACATATGCATAGGATTTGTTTGTCATTTTGTTGATCTTGATTGACTAGCAGCCATTTCTGTCTCAAAAGAAGTGTTACCCAGACATGCCTATGTTGATTTTGTTCAAACTTGGTATGAACATCAGGTGACTGATGCACATTATGATAGTTTCATGGTTTGATTCAAATGGCTGACTGGTCTTCATTTCTCCAAGATATTTTTTGTTCAAATTTAGTACAAACGCAAGACGAATGTTGTTTTTTGAAATTATGACTGACTAGCATCCTTTTCCAAAAACAATAAAATCTCAAAAATTTGTACCTGCCATTGTCATTGTTTCTCAGGGATGCCTTTGCTGATTTCATTTACTCCTTGCATGATCACTTTATTTTGTTTTGTTGATTCAGAATGGCCAACTGGTGATTATTTTAGTCCAATAACACACCAAAAATCAACATTTCAACAATTTTGTTGAAAATCATTACAAAGACAATACATTACACAAGTTGATTTATTTTGTTTTTGTTTCAATGACTTTTGAGAGACTAGTATACATTTTTGTTCCCTCACACGCTCGTAAACCGTTTCTCAGGCATGTCTGGGTCAGTTTTATTCAAACTTGAGAACATGACACTATCACGTGTGAATCTGTTTGGTGATTTGCTTCAATCTGGCAGCTATGCTTTTTTTTTTTTTCATAGTTTCATAAATATGCTTTATGCTTTAACAGATTTTGGTATGTAAAACATATATGTTTTGTTTTGCTATTTGATTCAAAATGTCCAACTGTATTATGTGTGGATTATGTGGATTTTTTCATAGGAGGTGTCACTTTGACTGAACAAAACATGAATATGATGCCATTTGATGTAACACCATATTTTAACATGCTGAATAATCTCCTAACATTTATTGTAATTTCTCTACATTTTCATTGTTTATATTTAATGCGGTCACTAAAAACTGAGCAGGGACTAGGGCATTGACAGTGACTTGTTTTGTAAATTTGTTATTTGCTTGACAGTGGTGGTATTTTGACTTGTTTGTCATATCAAAACATCAAAATGTTTTGTTGTTTTCAGAGCATTATTGGTGATTTTTTCTTGAAGTTTAGGTAATTTTCTGTTCTGGTTCCTCCTTGTCTTTCTTTGCATAATTCTCTGCCTTCATTGACCATTCTCAATATTTGGCCAAAACTGCCCATATTTTCTATCTTTTGAATATTATTAAATATTTAATCTGTATTATATCTACACAGTTGGATTTCTTATGTTTTGGCTTTTGGGTAACTTTTTGTTTTGAGAATAATGTGCAAAATAGTATTCATATCAGCTGGTGTAGATTAGTGTCAGTAGTAACACAGAAAGCACATGTGTCTGTACCTGAGAGAAGTGACAAACATAAATATCATGCATCTAATTAGTATATGCTTTTGTAATCTTGTAATCTCCCTGAATAAGTTGGGAAAAACAAGTCTTTAGGTACTATTTGCAATACACTTAGTTCCTGGTGTACAGTTATAATTATCAATGCACTATTGCAAGATGTATGCTTAACCTAAATCACATTGGATTATTTCTTTATCTATAGAAAAAAGTTCCTGGTGGTGGAAACAAACAATCAGAATCATGTGTCATGAACAGTAATGCCTTACTTGCTTGTGTTGAGATTGATGGCTGTAACACTGAACCTGAATCATATGTCACCCACAATGCCAGTAGTGAACCACCTGTTGACTGCAACACTGAACCAGAATCACACGGCACCTACAATGCGAGTTGTGAACAAGATTGTTGCAATACAGAACCAGAATCACATGTCAACCACAATGCTGGTAGTGAACCTGTTGACTGCAGCACTGAACCAGAATCACATATTACCCACAATGCCAGTAGTGAACCTGTTGACTACAACACTGAACCAGAATCACATGTCACCCACAATGCCAGTAGTGAACCTGTTGACTACAACACTGAACCAGAATCACATGTCACCCACAATGCCAGTAGTAAACCTGTTGACTGCAACACTGAATCAGAATCACATGTTAACCACCATGCCAGTTGTGGACCTGTTGACTTCAACACTGAACCAGAATCACATGTTACCCACAATGCCAGTAGTGAACCTGTTGACTACAACACTGAACCAGAATCACATGTCACCCACAATGCCAGTAGTGAACCTGTTGACTACAACACTGAACCAGAATCACATGTCACCCACAATGCCAGTAGTAAACCTGTTGACTGCAACACAGAATCAGAATCACATGTTAACCACCATGCCAGTTGTGAACCTGTTGACTGCAACACTGAACCAGAATCACACGGCACCTACAATGCGAGTTGTGAACCAGGTGGTTGCAATATAGAACCAGAATCACATATTACCCACAAATCCAGTTGTGGACCTGTTGACTTCAACACTGAACCAGAATCACATGTTGCCCACATTGCCAGTAGTGAGCCTGTTGACTTCAACACTGAACGAGAATCACATGTTACCCACAATGCCAGTAGTGAACCTGTTGACTGCAACACTGAACCAGAATCACATTTCACACAGATTGACAGAAGTAAACCAGATAGTTGCAACTCAGAACCAGAAGCATGTCTATTGCCTGCCAGGTTTGAGCCAGATGGTGGTATCGTGAATCTTGAATCGTATATTGCACATGGTTCGGATGGTGGCTACGTGAGACCAAAATCGTGTATAATACAGAATAGTGTGCTACCTGTCAGAACTGAACCAGATGGTGGCAATTTGAATTCAGGATCATTCATTTTACAGAACAGTATTTTACCTGCCAGAAGTGAACCAGATGGTGGCAACTTGAAACCAGAATCATGTTTGGTACATAATGATGCCAAAGCCAGTTGTGAGCCTGTTGACTTCAACACTGAACCAGAATCACATGTTACCCACAATGCCAGTAGTAAACCTGTTGACTGCAACACAGAATCAGAATCACATGTTAACCACCATGCCAGTTGTGAATCTGTTGACTTCAACACTGAACCAGAATCACATGTTACCCACAAGGCCAGTAGTAAACCTGTTGACTGCAACACTGAACCAGGATCACATGTTACCCACAATGCCAGTAGTGAATCTGTTGACTGCAACACTGAACCAGAATCACATTTCACGCAGATTGACAGAAGTAAACTTGATAGTTGCAACTCAGAACCAGTAGCATGTCTATTGCCTGCCAGGTTTGAGCCAGATGGTGATATCGTGAATCTTGAATCGTATATTGCACATGGTTCGGATGGTGGCTACGTGAGACCAAAATCGTGTATAATACAGAATAGTGTGCTACCTGTCAGAACTGAACCAGATGGTGGCAATTTGAATTCAGGATCATTCATCTTACAGAACAGTATTTTACCTGCCAGAAGTGAACCAGATGGTGGCAACTTGAAACCAGAATCATGTTTGGTACACAATGATGCCAAAGCCAGTTGTGAACCTGTTGACTTCAACACTGAACCAGAATCACATGTTACCCACAATGCCAGTAGTGAACCTGTTGACTGCAACACTGAACCAGAATCACATGTCACCCACAATGCCAGTAGTGAACCTGTTGACTTCAACACTGAACCAGAGTCACATGTTACCCACAATGCCAGTAGTGAATCTGTTGACTGCAACACTGAACCAGAATCACATTTCACGCAGATTGACAGAAGTAAACTAGATAGTTGCAACTCAGAACCAGAAGCATGTATATTGCCTGGCAGGTTTGAGCCAGATGGTGGTATCGTGAATCTTGAATCGTATATTGCACATGGTTCGGATGGTGTCTACGTGAGACCAAAATCGTGTATAATACAGAATAGTGTGCTACCTGTCAGAAATGAACCAGATAGTGGCAATTTGAATTCAGGATCATTCATCTTACAGAACAGTATTTTAACTGCCAGAAGTGAACCAGATGGTGGCAACTTGAAACCAGAATCATGTTTGGTACATAATGATGTCAATGGTGGGTCAGATAGAGGCAAGACAAAATCATTAAAAAGAAGAGTCATTTTGCCATTTATAACCTCACCAGAAGAATTTCTCACCCCAGGTTATACTAATTCCTGTAAAAATGTACGTAAATCATCAACTTTGTTTAAAAAATATGATTCAAACATTGTTTTGGAATCAGACTGTGAATCTGACATTTCTGATTCTGAAATTTCTTTTCCATTTCTGCAATCTAAATGGGATAGAAGTAAAAATGTTGTTAAAGTTAGGCCTCTCACACCTGTACAAACTAAGGTTAAAACACATCCTTCAATGGAAGTAAAAACTGCAGCTACTCATGACAATGAAGATGAAAATGATAGTGAAAACTTTGAAGAAGACTATGACGATTCTGATGCTGACCCTACTTATGAACCAAATTCAGATTGTGAGTCGGATGTATCTTTTTCTTGTGAATTAGATATGCATAGTATCAGTGATGTGAAAACTACAGGAAATGACAAGCCATGGATGAAATCTAGCATAAGCCCCAAAGATAAGGCTTGCCAATCAGCTGCTATCTGTCAAAGTAGTGATAATTGTTCCAATAGTATCATTGTTCCTGATCTGTCGGATTGTGAGTCCGTTGAATTCAATACTGTGTCACCATTGTCATCAAAGTTTCATGGGAAAGAAAACAAGAATCATCAAAATACTTCTGCAGGTGAAATGAGCATAGAGTTTGTAAAGTCTTCAGAAAAAAGAAATCTGCCTAGTACATCGTCTACTACAAAGAATCTTAAGAATGACATCCAAATCAGTTCTGTGAATCCTTCCTCGGTGCAGGTTCAAACAACAAATAATTCCAATAGGAAAAGAAAATGGGACAAATTTGCTTACTGTGTTTACTGCATGAACAAATATCCAAAGTTACCAAGGCATTTTGAGAATAAACACAGTACAGAGAAAGATGTTGTCTATGCATTAAGTTTCAGAAAGGGAAGTACCGAAAGGAAAATTTTATGGCAGAAACTGACAAATAAAGGCAACCATGCTCATAATGTTGAAATACTTAAAGATGGATATGGCTATATCATACCATACAGAAGACCATCATTTACAGTTCCTGTATCGCAGTATCTCCCTTGTCCTGAATGTTTGGGTTGGTTCATCAAAGCAGAACTGTATAAACACAACAAGATATGTCCTGTCAAACTGTTTGAAAATGCAACACCAAAAATAATTCACCGAAGAATACAACAAGTAGCAGGAATGTTATTACCACATAGTGATAATGTTACAGAGGGTATGGCGGACAGAGTGCTATCTAAAATGACTCAGGATGAAGTGGCAGTAATTGCAAGAAATGATGATCTTATCATAGAATTTGGATCCAGGGAATATATGAAAGTTGGTACAGAATCTGCAAAGATTCAGTACGTGAAGCAGAAAATGAGAGAACTTGCAAAACTTCTAATACAACTTAGAAAGATCAGTAAGAAAAATGCATCCTCCCTAAAAGAATATATTCATCCTTCAAAGTTTGAAATTGTAATCCAGGCAACACAGCAGTTGGCAGACTATAACCTTGACGACAGAGTTCTTGGAAAACCTTCTCTTGCATTAAAGTTGGGTCATTCTCTGAAGAAATGTACTACAATCTGCATGGCTGAGGCAATCAAAAATGAAGACTCTACCAACGAATTAGCAGCTAAGAAATTCCTTAAATTGTGTGAGATACAGTGGGCACAGTCGATAAGTTCACATGCACTTAATACTATGAATGAAAGGAAGAGAAACATGCCAAAATTTCTTCCATTAGTTGAAGATGTTGTGAAGGTAAACATGTATCTGAAAAAGACTGCCACTGATGCTTATAAAGATCTACAAGAAGATACAACCACATCAACCTGGAAGAATTTGAGCGAGATAACGTTAGCCCAATTGATTTTATTCAATAGGAGGAGGAGTGGGGAAATGGAAAGAATGCTTCTAGAAGATTTTAAAGAAGTAAGAGGAGTCAATCAAGAAGCTGGTTCATCTTTGACAAGTTGGGAGCAAAATCTGTGTCGTTTGATTGATAGAGTTGAAATAAAAGGCAAAAGAGGAAGAAATGTGCCTGTTCTATTAACCAAGGATCACTGTAATCAGATAAAATTACTTATCGAAAAAAGAAAAGCTGTTGAAGTCAATGTGGCAAATCCATACATTTTTGCGTGTTTACAAAACTCACTGCGCCCAGTACGTGCAACAGTATGCCTGAGAAAGTTTGTAACAAAATGTGGCATTGAACATGCTGAACGGTTCACCTCTACAAATTTAAGGAAACAAATTGCTACAATGTCACAAATCTTCAATTTGAAGGACAATGAGCAAGACATCCTTGCTGGATTTTTGGGACATGACATAAGAGTCCATCGAGAGTTTTACAGACTTCCACAGAATACATTACAAATTGCAAAGGTCAGCAGAATTCTGATGGCATTTGAGAAAGGAAATATTGGAGAATTCAAGAACAAAGGACTTGATGAAATAGAAATCAACATAGATGGTGAGTAGTGTTTTATCCCATGATAAATTCTGCGTTTCACTGCTATGACACTCCAACTATTGTTTTTACTCAATCATCGTCACCTTCTTTAGTTGTATGTCAAATATGGAACTAGCATATAGGCTGGTCACCTTTCCCTAAATTGAAATGCCTGAATTTGTTGATGGAATTTCAATCAATGATTATGGGGAATTGCTATTAGTATCAAATATACACTAGCCAACGATTATCAGTATTTGCTGACACTGTTAAAGATAACAACAAAAATTGTCCCCTTGTATATGCCAGCAGAAAAACCTGAATGACCGATAGAATGAACAGTCTATTGTGTATTGATATTAGGTTAGTATTTGTTCAGGAAATAGTTTTTATCAATGACACTGAACAATCTTTGCAGTAGTTATGCTGTAATCTCTTTGAGCACTGTCTTAGGACGAGAATTGAAATAAGTCGTATGATATTTGTCATTTGGCTTACTAACTTTTCAAAATTGTGTGAATTATAGATGAATGTGAGAATGAAGACCTACTGAATACTGGTAATATCATTGAAGATGAGGAATTTCAAGAAATGAATAATAATAATACAGATATAAATGGAAAACTACAAGACAAATGTATGCATATTGATGATGAAGATGTTTCTAAAGGTTTGTTCATATATTTAGTGTTCAGTTTAATTCACCATTTCCTAAGGCACTTGGTGTTCAGTATTTACATGCACTTAATACTATGAATGAAAGGAAGAGGAACATGCCAAAATTTCTTCCATTAGTTGAAGATGTTGTGAAGGTAAACATGCGTATCTGAAAAAGACTGCCACTGATGCTTATACAGATCTACAAGATACAACCACATCAACCTGATAGAAAAAGTATTTATTGTAATAGGGTTTTTGAATGGTTTATGTTGTTTTACAGGTGATGTAGATACAATGAAAGTAGGGCCCTACTCGATAATGAAGAACAGTATATTGGACCTGGGCCATAAAAAACAGCTGTCAGATGATATTGTGAACTCTGCTATTTATATTGCCACAAGAGAGAAAAAGGTATTTATTTTATGTTGAAAGGTTCTGAACAGATGGAATGGTGATGGCTGAATTGGGAAGCTGAGTTTAAGATTTAATTGCATACTGAATGATAAAGATTTTGGTAAACTTTTACTTATTGCTGCTCAATGGAAAGAAATCTTGTTTTTCTTGTAGATATTCTGGTACAGGGTATCCCTGACCCTGACTGTGATAATTTGTTCAAAATTGATAGACTTTGTTCACATATCAATGTCACTTTCAATCAAACTTAAATTGGTATGATAACATATTTGGTTGTATTTTCCCCAATATTGATTTTGTAATTTGATATTTGACTGGTTACCATTGGTATTTGTGTTATTTAGTCTGTGTTTGTTTATGATGATTGTGGAGTGTGGGTCTCTCTGATTCTCTTTTCTGTCAACATAACAGCATGGCAGATTAATGGAGGGGATGGGAGGGGGGTCTCTGATTCACAACTTCTTTGTTGACCTGACCTCAATGGGAATGCCTTGGATATATAATGATCATCAATGAGATTAAAAAAGTGTTTAACATATGACACTCATTCATTTATAAGTCACTTGAGTAACTCCTATAATCTGTTAATAATTTGTGCTACTATTTAAAGATGTATTCTGATTGACCATTCTCTATGAAAGTTTGTCAGGTCTGTGTTGAGCATTCACAATCGGACAAAATGAATTTTATTTATTTAGATTGAGTTATTCATGCACTGTTCATCACTTTCTGATGCTATCTGACGTGAATATTATGTAAAATACAGTGTATATGTATTGAAATATATTTTTTTCTCATTAGTGCATAATATCCAAAGTGTAGTGCACTTCAACAGTTTTTTAGTACTTATTTCCTCCATTGGTGTCTGCTGTTATGCTTTGTTGCCACAGTTTATTCATTGCTTATCATTAAACATAATCTCCTTTATTTCATTGCTGACAATGTAATTTTATATTGTTTTCAGGCCATTCTTTTTTTTGACCACAATTTAATGACATCTATTTGTTTGAAGGGTGAAATGGCCAAACCAAAAAAGGTAATTATCATTTAATATTTTCCAGACTAGTCAGCTAGTGGAAATTTGTTTCTTCCATTTAGCAACAATTGTTACTAGTCATGTGTATTATTACTAATGCATACAATGTATTTACAGATAAATCTTTCCAAGTATGAGATGGTAATAGGTGCTATGTTTGAAGGTGGAGAAACAACTAATTCTGGCATAATAAATGGACATTGGACACTTGTGGTAAGTTGTAAAATACTGTAAATAATTCAGGCACCATTTTCAATTTTACAGTTGACTCTAAAATTCTTGTATAATTGTTTTCCATTTCCTTTGCATAAATCCATCAGTACTGAACAATTTTATTAGTCCCCGTTCGGATGATCCGTGCGTCCGTCCGGAGTCATATCTCAGAATCCCTTTGGACCGATTATGTTAATTCTTTGCATGTGCCTAGTATCTTATGTGGGACATATGCACATGCAGTGGTTCAGCGATTCGATTCAAAATGACCGACTAGCAGCCATCTTGTTTTTTGAAAATTTTGTATTTTGGACATGCTTTGTCAGTTGTCATTCAAACTTGGTACATAGATTATACATGCTAAGATACATGTCCATGACGATTTATTTTGCAATTGGATCAATTGAATTTTGCATCTTGTTTTTTTTTTTTATGTGGTATCTTGGATGTGCTCTGTCAGTTTTCATTCAAATTTGGCACATACATTTACTTTATACATGTTAGGATACATGTCCATGACAAATTGTGACAGCCATTTGACTTTTTGGCCTTACTACTATATTTCCACAATTTATGTACCATTTTCATTCGTATTGGCACATACATCGTACATATCAAGTGTGTTTCATAATCAGATCAAAGATGGCAGAATAACGGCTGTTTTTATTTTTGGCCATATTACTACTACACGGAACACGTGTTTTGATGTAAATAAACAATCTGTTGTATACACCACTTGGAACTCAAGTTTCAAGGACACGCTCGCGACAACCCCTCCGCTTTAATATGACAAGCACAAAGAAAACTTTCAAATATTTAACGGGGACTGTGTCATTTTCAATGACTAGTTTATTTCTGTCCAATATGAGAATTGATTTTTGTAATGCTTTACAGGTGGTTAAGCAAAAAAGTCATGAAATAATATATCTGAATTCTACTGGTGAAAGTAAAGAGACAATGGTGACAATTCAGCAGAATTGGAAGTAAGTAGGAAGAGTTCAATTATAATTTATTTTTTTCTGTTATTGCATAATTTTGTAGATTTTTAATTTAAGGTAGAGATGCAGTTTATTTGGCTTGCTTTTTAATTGAGTAATTAGACAATGAAGATGGTATTATATATCCAACATGTTATATATTTTCTGAAAGCTTATTATACAAACTTTGTTTAACTTGTCTTTATTTTAAATATCCAGAATGCGTTTTTGATTTTGGGTCAAAAATATGCTTTTTTGGACAAAAGTGGTTTAAAAAAAATTAGCTTAAAAACTTCAAGTCCATTTGTGGGTAAAATTACATCACTGGATACCTTGGTATACTACTAATTCAAATGCGTCCACTCATCTCTCTAACGACTTTCAAAGTCGCACAGCATGACCTCAAAGTTCACTCTTTTCTATTTTTGCATAATTTATATATCCATGTTAATTGCGGACTTGTTATTTTTGTTCCACTCGCCGTAATAAACTGTCCGGACGCATTTTGAAGGGGGAACACCTTGTCAATAATGTGTGAAAATTTCGAGGCAAATGGCCAAAGCGTCTATCAGCTATTTTAATTTAAAACCCAAGAATTCACCAAAAATAGAAGACGAGAAAAAGGCTAATTTGCATATTTGCGCGTTAAACCGGGATTTACTGCTTTGTCATACTTTGTCATACTTTCTAGACTATTGAAATTGAAAGTTGACGTATAGACATAGACATTTTATGTAAAATCGTTGGACCAGAACAACTGCTCTTGAATATATAAATCAGAAACACGTCATTCATACCAGTGTTTTGATGGGGTCGGTAAAAACACGTGGCAATGCCCAGTAAATATGACGTCATCTCATGAATTATTAAACAGGGGGCGGTCCTAGGAAGGTGACCTTTTATTACGATCAAAACATGGCTTCTCTTCGATGTATTTTCATTAAAAAATCTACGAGTATTTCAGAGCCTATGGTTTACCGTGAAGAGTACAAAGTGGGATATTAAATTATTTATCCTTGATGATTTTTATGTAGTATTGAGAACCAACTCCAGGAAGCGAACGCACAATAATGAATAATCGCGTAATCCTAGAATCGAAACGCGAGGCACAGAAGTTTTGTTCATCGTTTCCAATCCCATTTTTCCCACTGCAACATATTTGTTAAAAGAAATATTTGAATTATGTTCGTTTTTTAAGGAGGCATTTTTTTATTTTTCCGATTTTGACAACGCCTTATTCAGGGATTTTCTAAGACAGTCGCAGACAATCAGCGCACGGGTGTACGTACAAAACATGCTGTTGTACTACCGGCGACGGTCGCCTGCAAGAAGAGAGCTCCAGCTCCTAACGTAAAAGTTTTAAAATTCGACCGGTTTTAAATAATTAGTGTTGGAAATCTGACATGTTTTAAGAGTGCAAAATTAAGGTGCATTTTCGAGCGGTCGAATTTTTCTGAATAGAAATCGGCAAATGAAAAAAACAGGAGTGTTAAACAGTGTGCTTTGGTAGTTTAAAAAAATGGAATGTCCGTCAAATTTACGTAAACTTCCCCATTTTTCACGGAAAAAGCAAAGGTCGTGGCCGTGTTGCAGGCTAAAAAACTCAAAAATCAAAACAAAATCATCAATCAGTAAGTATTATGACAAGGAAAGCAAAACATCAGACGCGGAGAAGCGGTCAGCGCGTCGAAAGAGTTGTTACCGTAATGTATCAAGTTACCTCTCCCTGTGATTTATTTTTCATTGAAATTATTTGCTTGTTTTCAATTAATTTTAGCGTACCTTTGCAATTTATTTTAGCATTGTCAGTTGTTTGCTTCATTGAATTAAACGGAGTTTGTCCGGTTGCAAACAAAGCTGTCTCGCACCACCGAGCAAAACTTGCGAATGATCGAAGTACAGGTACCCATTGGACAAAAGATACACAAAAGTTTGTATCTCCCCGACCCAGTGCAATATATCCGGTTAGAATCAAAGCTCACGTGTCCCTTATTTGAGGGACCAGACTCTGCCGTAAATTCGGGATGGGATTTAGAAAAAAAATAAAATGGGACTTTTAAGGTGTATTTTGGCGTCATTTCAATCATTCCTAATGCCTAAAATAGAGTCTAAGTTTTACCGTAGTCATTGACGCCTATTCAAGAGTATGATGTTTATTGTGACTAGCGTGAATGGGTAAGCTTCGTTTCGACTATGAGCAGTTATCACTGTAAACAATGTTAAATTATTCTTCACATGCTCAGTTTATTTTTTGAGAACAATTATTTAAAAATAAAATCTCTCAGTCAATCAGAAACTCGGATTCATGCCTTCAGGGAAAGTCATGTTTGGACGCTCACATCGATTTGTTTTTCGTTCGGTGGGCTGATGCCTTCGGTGTAGCTTTTGCATCTTCCGACATAGAAATCATCTGAATCTTCTTTCTACCTCTCTTTCTTTTCACACCACGCATAATGTAATGATAAAAATTAAGAAAAAACGCTGAGGAAATATGTTTGGTTTGCTAGCGAGCGAGAACTGATTTGAGAATAATTGCACATGCGCGTGAATTGAATGAACTATGACCCGTACAATCTCGATTTGCATATTGTCAATCAAAGGTCTTGTTATTTGGTTACTCATGCAAATTAGGCAATTGGACATAAACATTGCCACGTGTGAGTGTTTTTTATTTTTAACCAGAAAATAAACAGCAATTTTAACGGTGTTCCCATAAGAATTCATTGGTCAAATTTTCACAGAATGTTCTTTAGATAAAAATCTATATAAAAAACGAAAAAAACTATTTTTGATTGAAATTCACAAATAAAGTGCATCTCTACCTTAACTCAAAGTTCTGGGATATACTGTAGTATGAGAAATAGGTAGTTATTGTTTGAACATAACTATGTCCCCAAGAGTGTTTTGTTGCTATAACAAAATATGACATACATGTAGTTGTGGAGCAAATTACCAAGAATTGAATAAGGTTGAATCCATATGCACTCCTACTTCAAGTATTATTCTTGATACAAGTGTTTGCTATAAATTATCAGTAGGATCCTGTGCCACCTACGTGCCATAGTTTACTTACCGTAACACAAAAAATGCACCTAACTCTTGCACAAGATTTTTCATTTTCAACAACTAAAATATCTGTTATCTTTTAGTAATTATGCAAGTAAGAAGGGTGAAGTCAGTACTTATACTATATTGAAAGTGGATCATACAATGCAAGATGATGCTGTATCATGTGGTGTGTTAGTCATCAAGGTAATTATGGACTTTCAGCTGCATTTAAAATTAAAATAGTGATATATTAAATGTCAGTGAAAATAAATGGTTTTACAGTACTTTCTCAATGTATGTATCATATATCAGGCCGTTGTATCGACAGCAATGTTTATTTTATTGCTGATAATGTCATAATACTTTTCAGTTTGCAGAGCAGTTTGCTAATGGACAGTCTACAAAATTAATGTATGACATGGACAATATAGTGCAATTTAGAGAAGATATATCACGTTGTATTGTAGAAGCAGGTAAGCTGCCATTTTTAGACATAATGAGACATTTTACAGTTCCCAGTCATGGCTGTACTTATTTCACTCAAATTCTGTATGATCATCTCACAAAGTTTTTTTTTTCATGATGTGATTAACAAATTTCTGAAGTGAGCTTATTAGTCCCCGTTTGAACGTAGTCCGAAAACGGGGACTTATGTTTTGCCCTGTGTGCGTCCGTGTGTGCGTCCGTGATCACCTGTATCTCGAACATGTATGGGCCGATTAAGTTCAAACTTCACTCATACATCACACATTATATGGGACATATGCACATGCATTTTTTTCATGATCCGATAACGATAGCCGAATAGCGGCCATTTTAAGGCCGAAAATGCATCAAAATCAGACATTTTCACCATTCCGGACCCGGATCTCAGTTATGCATGGACGTATTTCGTTCAAATTTGGTACATACATTAAACATAATAGGACCTTGATGCACGTCATATTTTTTGGGGGGGATCGGGTTTGAAATGGCCAACTGGCGGCCAATTTGTTTTAAAGAATTCAGTTCTGCATCCGTATCTGAGACATGCTTGGATTGATCGAGTTCAAACTTCACACACACAAGGTACATCATGTCACAAATATGTATGTGCATTTGTTTCATGATCTCATTAACGATAGCCAAATGGCGGCCGCTTTAAGGCCGAAAATGCATTGAAATCGCACATTTTCACCATTCCGGACCCGGATCTCAGTTATGCACGGACGGATTTCAGTCAAATTTGGTACATACATTAAACATAATAGGACCTTGATGCACGTTATTTTTTTTCTGGATCAAGTTCGAAATGGCCGACTGGCGGCCATTTTGTTTTAAAGAATTCAGTTCTGGATCCGTATCTGAGACATGCTTGGATTGATCGAGTTCAAACTTCACACACACAAGGTACATCATGTCACAAATATGTATGTGCATTTGTTTCATGATCTCATTAACGATAGCCAAATGGCGGCCGCTTTAAGGCCGAAAATGCATTGAAATCACACATTTTCACCATTCCGGACCCGGATCTCAGTTATGCACGGACGGATTTCAGTCAAATTTGGTACATACATTAAACATAATAGGACCTTGATGCACGTTATTTTTTTTCTGGATCAAGTTCGAAATGGCCGACTGGCGGCCATTTTGTTTTAAAGAATTCAGTTCTGGATCCGTATCCGAGACATGTCTGGATTGATCAAGTTCAAACTTCACACACACACAAGGTACATCATGTCACAAATATGTATGTGTATTTGTTTCATGATTTCATTAACGATAGCCAAATGGCGGCCGCTTTAAGGTTGAAATCGCACATTTTCACCATTCCGAACCCGGATCTCAGTTATGCATGGACGGATTTTGTTCAAATTTGGTACATACATTAAACATAATAGGACCTTGATGCACGTCATTTTTTTTCCAGATCAAGTTCAAAATGGCCGACTGGTGGCCATTTTGTTTTAAAGAATTCAGTTCTGGATCTGTATCCAAGACATGTCTGGATTGATCAAGTTCAAACTTCACACACACATGATACATCATGTCACAAATAGATATGTGCGTTTGTTTCATGATCCGCTTAACAATAGCTGAATGATGGCCATTTTAAGGCTGAAAATGCATCAAAATCATGTATTTTCCCAATTCCAGAACCGGATCTCAGTCATGCATGGATGGATTTTGTTCAATGTGTTGTACATATGCAGGTGCATTTCGGTCATGATCTGCTTTGAATGTATATGTCACTCAAATATGAACAGAACGGGGACGTGTCATTGACAATGACTTGTTGAATTCTTGAACGTGATTTGATTCATTGGTATTTGGGACAAAGACAGTACTTGAAATAACAACTGAATATAACATCAATTTATCTGTTTAACTGTTTTCCAGACATGCATGGTATAATTTTGTTCAAAATTAATTGCATTTGCCATATTGATTGTTCTGATAAAATTGTATTTTTTTTTATTTTTAGCTTCAGAAGATTCTAAGACGCACATGTCAAAGAGAGCTTCTGTGCATACTCCATCCCTAGAACTTAAGAAGACGGATTTCCTTTTACCTATGAAGAAATCTGTTGAAGGTAATTTTATTTCCCTTACCGTAAGACTAAACTTATTTTTAACTGTAACTAATCTGTGTTCTCAGTTGCAATTTTAACTTGAAACAACTCGTCCAAGAAATATTTTCTAGCACTTTATTAAATAACTGGCCACCGGTTATAAAATAAGTCAGCGGTGAGTCAGCTTTCCTAACACCACTGGTAGCACTTTATTGGTTCAGTGGATAGGGTTCCCACAGGGTCTCCTGAGTGGTCTACAACGAGCTTATTCTCAGATTACCAGGGTCACATTTGGGTGTCTGTGGTTGAGTTAGGGGTCAATAGAGTCCTCTAACCATTCCTCCTGTGCGATTACCACTGGTACCAGTGTTAAATCCAAAGTACACCAGTATTATTCCAACTAATAAACAATGTAGGAATACATTGACGTTAATGGTCTGGTTCAATCCGCTTTCCTATGGGTGCACCCCTACAATAGTCAAGTGACAGATAAGCTGGTATCGGCTTTCTGTGGCTGGTACACACATCTACAAATCCCCAGTCAATCCTCACTTGTTGGAGTCAGGATTCCAAGTTGGTTCAAAGTGAGTACACCATAACTATTAAACTCCCAACAATGTTGACAGTGACTTGCTATAAAATGTGTTAAATATCACTCTAGTCAACACAACTGTACAGGCGATTTCTCCTACTCAGTCCTAGTTGGTCACGTAATTTTTAGTCTTTGCAAAGTCATTACTTATTCTGACCAAGTTTTCAGCAAGTTACACTACACACTTGTCATAATAACACTTGTGTACGTTCTCTTCAAGTCTACGGTCACTGCTTTGCTTGTTATCTCTATATCAGTATTTTCCCATCCCATACCTACAGAAATTGTATTCCACCACAATATTTATCATGGGAAATGATAAAATGACAATTAATATTAAACAGCATTAAATTTTCTTTAATTATATTTTTATATCTATTAATTCAAATCTAGATCTTGCTGTGAACAAGACACAAGTTTCTAATAAAAGAACCTCCACATATTCTACCAGTGATTCCTCACCAAAAAAGAAGAAAAAATCAGCGGAAGGTATTGTTTTTATTTTATCTCTTATTAGTTATCGTGTGGTTTCATTGGTTGATCAGTACCAGATGCTGTAACATTATCAGACAATAACAGGGTAGTGCTTGAGGACAATGCACAAAAAAGATCAGCAATATACCAAATTGTCCGCACTTGTGAAGATTGTTTAAACAACAAATCCATTACTAGTCGTTTAAGTTAGAAAATCCTGGTCTTTTTAATTGCAAAATTACCTATAAACATGTTTTTGTATGCCATTTGTTTGTGAACGTGTTAAAGTCAGGACGCAATAACAACAGAGTTGTTGTCCTTTTTCTTGAGCACATCACTACATTTTGGGCATTATAATTGAAATAATGGATTTCTCGCTGCCATATAATGGATGGAAATGGCCTCTTAAATAATGTGTTTTTTCTGCATCTCGCTCATTGAACACATCCCTGTACTAGTACTTGACCTCTTATTGCTAAATAATGTCTGGTAAATGGGTTTTCTGCAGAAAGTATCATTAGTTGTTGCATTCCATCACAAATCTCCTGCTTATAGGAGTAGAGTATCCATGCTTGTTTGGGAGAAATTTCCTGAATAACGTCTTAACTCATAAATTTGAACTGCTCGCAACAAAAAAGTACTTTCCTAGTGAATGTAGACAAAGTATAGTGTGCGAAACTTTCGAGGGTGTCATTCTTTTGGGTTTGTTTTCAGTGCTCCATTACTTGTGATTTCAGCTTTATTTACTAACTGCCTTGATTTGTGTTATTTTTATTCCAGATGTAATCATGTCATCACTGTATAACAAGAGAACTTCCACAGATAACCCTATTCAGTCAGAAACTAAGAAAGCTTATTTACAGAGAGAACCTGATAAAGGTATTATAATTGATTGATTGTATTCCCTTCCTAAGCACGAAGTCATATATATTTTGCTCTCAGTTAAAAATTAATTTTTCTTGTGGTTTCTACATTGCTTGCTATCATTAAGTCTTGAATACTAGACAGTTTTATTTCCATGCACTAAGTTCTTTTGGACCTCTTTTGGTTTAATTACATTTTCTCTTGTGCTTAGGTGTGAGTGATGGGAAAAAGATGTGGACCACAGAAGAACGGACAATAGTTAAAAACTATTTTATGAGAAATATCAGAATGTTAAAAGTTCCTGGAAAGATTGAATGTACTAACTGTCTGAAAGAGAATCAAGTACTGGCCAGCAGGTCATGGAAAAACATAAAGTATTGTGTGTACAATCTGATAACAACATATAAAAGGCAATCAAAGTCAAAACAGCATTATTCTTAACTCTGGCTACAGGTCTTCGGTATGCCATTTAGTTGGTTGGGGGTGGTTATCAAATATGTAATACATGCAAGAATGAGTTTCATCTTTCTTACATGTGTCTTGAATGCTTCTGTTAGCATGTGCTTTCATATATGGTTATGGTCAAAACAAGTCAATTTATATTGATCCAGTATAAATTAATTTTGGTTTATGTGCTTGTCTAGATGCACTTCAAATAGAGCAGATAAATTTTCAATTATAGGTAATAACAGTATGCAAGATCAAACTTGTTTGCATATGAATAGATAAACTATGAACATAATTTCAAAGCTTCACAATATGATGAAATCTGGGCTCTAAAAGATGGTTATATCAGTTTCACAAACCTGTATCACACCTTGTTCAACACTTGTTGGGCACACAACAACCCATCCCATCACGCAGCATTGCCATATTTTTAGTGTTTAAGTACGGATGGTTTCATTGTGTGCCCCTCATACATGTATATTAAAACCTGAATATTTGATAATGTGTTGTCGCCCCACCCCCTATCCACCATTGACATTTACTTTATGTGACTATTGCTGATTTTTTTAATGTACATGTATTCAGTGTGTACCATTAAGAATAAAAAAAAAAGTATTCAAACAAATTTTATGTTCAGTAATGATTTATTATGTAGAGATTATGTTTTAGTTATGTTTGAAACATTCACTTTATATGTGTATAATTTGGAAATTTGAGAATGACTTCAGCCTTGGTAATATGCTAAAAAACAACAGTATTGACTTCTGTGTGAAGCATGTACTAATAAAGTGAGTATGAGGTTACCCTCTCTGTAATGAAAATGTTGGCTGCAATAAATGCAGTCACTTCCTTGTATGGAATATCAATGAAAAAGTTGGCAACAATAAATACAGTCCCTTCATTACTTGGAATATTTTGGTTTGGAAAAAATAAAGTCACTTAAATACACTGATTATCAATAGTTAACATTAATATATACAGTCACTTCATTGTGTGGAATATCAATTAATATTTTGCGAACACTAAATGCAATTATTTCATTGCATAGAATGTCAATGAATATTTTACGAACAATAATACAGTCATTTCATTGCATAGAATATCAATAAATATTGTGAAATTAATATATACAGTCACTTCATTGCATGGAGAATATGAATGAATATTTTCAGTGGCAGATCTAGAGGGGAGATTCTTTGGGTCATCAGTGAATGCAGACATTTCATTGAATGAAATATCAATGAATATTTTGCCATCAATAAATAAAGTCACTTCTTTGAATGGAGTATCAATGAAAATTTTGACATCAATAAATGCAGTCAATTCATTGCATAGAATATCAATGAATAGTGGCAACAATATATACAGTCACTTCATTACATGGAATATAAAAGGATTGTCTTGCAATAATCATTTCTAATCAAAAAGGAATATAGTGTAATTATTTCTGTTTTAGAAAAAAAAAACAATCCAAAAGTCATCGCCTTGAATGGTTTATGTTTGAAACAGTTACCTCTGCTTTAGATGAGCAGTGAAATATCTTGTTTATTTGCATGTTTTCCGAGGACTTGCAACAAGATTATGAGTGACACCCCCTGAAATTTCCTTGTCCTCGCAACAAAATCACAGTCCTCGGAATTTTGTCCTCTGTGGCATAGGAAAAACCAGGTCAGCAAAATTTTGAGATACTCTAAAAATGCGTAAACAGGGCATATCCTTAATAGATTTGATGATATGTTTTTTAATTTTATGGCAGTAGGTACAGGGGAAAATGGTGTCCTCGCATGGGGGGTGCTGTTACCTAGTCCTCACAACATATAGCAATCCACGTGTACGTGTGTGTGTGTGTGTGTGTGTGTGTGTGTGTGTGTGTGTGTGTGTGTGTGTGTGTGTGTGTGTGTGTGTGTGTGTGTGTGTGTGTGTGTGTGTGTGTGTGTGTGTGTGTGTGTGTGTGTGTGTGTGTGTGTGTGTGTGTGTGTGTGTGTGTGTGTGTGTGTGTGTGTGTGTGTGTGTGTGTGTGTGTGTGTGTGTGTGTGTGTGTGTGTGTGTGTGTGTGTGTGTGTGTGTGTGTGTGTGTGTGTGTGTGTGTGTGTGTGTGTGTGTGTGTGTGTGTGTGTGTGTGTGTGTGTGTGTGTGTGTGTGTGTGTGTGTGTGTGTGTGTGTGTGTGTGTGTGTGTGTGTGTGTGTGTGTGTGTGTGTGTGTGTGTGTGTGTGTGTGTGTGTGTGTGTGTGTGTGTGTGTGTGTGTGTGTGTGTGTGTGTGTGTGTGTGTGTGTGTGTGTGTGTGTGTGTGTGTGTGTGTGTGTGTGTGTGTGTGTGTGTGTGTGTGTGTGTGTGTGTGTGTGTGTGTGTGTGTGTGTGTGTGTGTGTGTGTGTGTGTGTGTGTGTGTGTGTGTGTGTGTGTGTGTGTGTGTGTGTGTGTGTGTGTGTGTGTGTGTGTGTGTGTGTGTGTGTGTGTGTGTGTGTGTGTGTGTGTGTGTGTGTGTGTGTGTGTGTGTGTGTGTGTGTGTGTGTGTGTGTGTGTGTGTGTGTGTGTGTGTGTGTGTGTGTGTGTGTGTGTGTGTGTGTGTGTGTGTGTGTGTGTGTGTGTGTGTGTGTGTGTGTGTGTGTGTGTGTGTGTGTGTGTGTGTGTGTGTGTGTGTGTGTGTGTGTGTGTGTGTGTGTGTGTGTGTGTGTGTGTGTGTGTGTGTGTGTGTGTGTGTGTGTGTGTGTGTGTGTGTGTGTGTGTGTGTGTGTGTGTGTGTGTGTGTGTGTGTGTGTGTGTGTGTGTGTGTGTGTGTGTGTGTGTGTGTGTGTGTGTGTGTGTGTGTGTGTGTGTGTGTGTGTGTGTGTGTGTGTGTGTGTGTGTGTGTGTGTGTGTGTGTGTGTGTGTGTGTGTGTGTGTGTGTGTGTGTGTGTGTGTGTGTGTGTGTGTGTGTGTGTGTGTGTGTGTGTGTGTGTGTGTGTGTGTGTGTGTGTGTGTGTGTGTGTGTGTGTGTGTGTGTGTGTGTGTGTGTGTGTGTGTGTGTGTGTGTGTGTGTGTGTGTGTGTGTGTGTGTGTGTGTGTGTGTGTGTGTGTGTGTGTGTGTGTGTGTGTGTGTGTGTGTGTGTGTGTGTGTGTGTGTGTGTGTGTGTGTGTGTGTGTGTGTGTGTGTGTGTGTGTGTGTGTGTGTGTGTGTGTGTGTGTGTGTGTGTGTGTGTGTGTGTGTGTGTGTGTGTGTGTGTGTGTGTGTGTGTGTGTGTGTGTGTGTGTGTGTGTGTGTGTGTGTGTGTGTGTGTGTGTGTGTGTGTGTGTGTGTGTGTGTGTGTGTGTGTGTGTGTGTGTGTGTGTGTGTGTGTGTGTGTGTGTGTGTGTGTGTGTGTGTGTGTGTGTGTGTGTGTGTGTGTGTGTGTGTGTGTGTGTGTGTGTGTGTGTGTGTGTGTGTGTGTGTGTGTGTGTGTGTGTGTGTGTGTGTGTGTGTGTGTGTGTGTGTGTGTGTGTGTGTGTGTGTGTGTGTGTGTGTGTGTGTGTGTGTGTGTGTGTGTGTGTGTGTGTGTGTGTGTGTGTGTGTGTGTGTGTGTGTGTGTGTGTGTGTGTGTGTGTGTGTGTGTGTGTGTGTGTGTGTGTGTGTGTGTGTGTGTGTGTGTGTGTGTGTGTGTGTGTGTGTGTGTGTGTGTGTGTGTGTGTGTGTGTGTGTGTGTGTGTGTGTGTGTGTGTGTGTGTGTGTGTGTGTGTGTGTGTGTGTGTGTGTGTGTGTGTGTGTGTGTGTGTGTGTGTGTGTGTGAGATACCAGTAGGAATGAAAACAATTATCAACAATTACAGTAATGTTAGCACACAAGTCACTGAGTCATCTTATCATCTTGAGCTTCTTTATCGTGATGATGACAATAATATACTACTCAACTGCCCACTTTATAAGTTACAGAAAGGTTCCATCTACAAATTTATCATTTCTACAAATTACCTATTGAAACACACTACTTACCGTTACAACATATGGTCAGATGTACTCTCTCTGACAGATGAACATCGGCCAAATTACAACGACTGCTATATTTCACCTATTACCAAAAAGGAAGGCGACCTCCAGTGGCGGCTCTTACATGGCGCCTACCCCACTGGCAGCTTCCTACTGAAATCTGGTCTCCAAAATACTGATAACTGCCCATTCTGTAAACAAAAGGAGGATATAGCTCACATTTTTGTCGAGTGTCCACGGCTTACACCACTTTTTGATATTTTCAACACAATTATCTATAAATTACTTGATTGGCAAAATGTACCTCTTGCCTACTATGTTCTTGGTCCACCGAGGGGGAAAACCACCACTCAGTCACATCGCTTGTTGTGCTATTTACTTTCATCACTCAAAACAGCTATACATATAACCAGATACAACAAACTGAAAGATTCAGCTCAAGTCAGTGTGGTACAGTGCTTCTTTTCTCGCCTGAAATATAGAATAACGTGCGATTACAACTACCATCTACTTATGAAGACATTGGGCGTATTTGAACTACAGTGGTGTGTTAATGGTGCAGTGGCTACACTAGATGGGGACGCACTAAGAATTTCGGATGTCATCGACAATGGCTAGACTACTTATCACGTAACAAATCTACAGAAGATCAACGCAAAATAGACATTGGCAAAGGAACAATCGCAAAATTCAACTCGTTTATGTACCCGTTTAATTTCAACATATCATCATTTTTCGCACATTTCAATCTCGCTTTATTCATTCGCATTTACCTTATATATACATTCGTTTATCAGTAACTTTCACAATTGTAATCGACATCACTTCACTCGTTAATTATTATTCGATTTAATATTAGTTTAATTGTTCCTTTCCCCTCACCTACGTGTGAGTTTTTTTTAAACTGTAAATAATTGTTACTTTTAATACTTGAGTAATAAAAAAGAGAGAAATGTATGTATGTATGTATGTATGTATGTATGTATGTATGTATGTATGTATGTATGTATGTATGTCACTTTTTTTGTTCCACCGTTATCTCAAGAACCACTAATCACATTTTGGTGAAACTTGGTACATAGATGCTCTGGATATAAATTTAATTCAGTAATAAACAAAATGTATCTTTTTATTAATTTACGAATTCATACAAATAAGAGATAAATGTAGCAACCCCGATAAATTCGAGTTACGTCATAAAATGGTAATATTGTTTGATACACTATATATCACGACATAAAGGAAAACACACTGTCCTAAGAAAACACACTGTCCTAAGAAAACACACTGTCCTAAGAAAACACACTGTCCTAAGAAAACACACTGTCCTAGGAATATTCAACATTGCAAAATACTAGTACGCCAACGAACATTTGTTGTGAAAAACAAAAAAAGAACGAGACATTCAGATGTGGAACAAAAAGTTGTGCCGATTAAACTGATATAAACAATATTTGGAATACATGCGTTGAATTATGAATTTACAATAAACCAATAATTTGAAACGAAAAATAAGTTGAAATTCAAAAATTGTAAGAAATATAATTAAATAGATAATAGCACTTGTAATAAAATGTAAACAAAATTAAAACAAAACAATACAATACAGTTGAAAATCAAATTAAACCCATTATAAATTCAATGAACAGTGCCATTAAATTGAATTAAAAACATCATAAAACTCAACATATCAATCATTAAAAATATAAATAATATGTGGATTTGAAAAATAGTAATCACATAAAAAAATACAAACCTAATTCACGGAACGACTGTAGTCAATTTGAATTAGAAACGTCATCATTATTATCATCAAAAATAGGAATAATAAGAATTTGAAAAGTTATATAACATGAAAACAAAATTAAAATAATACTACTACAATGAAGCAGTAATTCAAATTCGAAACTGAAAACAAAAATAAATCGATACAATACAATCAGGCATAAGTAGTAATAATGTATAAATTTGAATAAATAATAATATGAATTTAAATTAACATTAACACCACAATAACAGAATTAAACTTATTAATTCAGAGATAAACGGTAATCAAATGGAATGAAAGAGCAAATAAATTAATACGAAATAATAGTGTTCAAAATGTCAAATAGTGAAAAGTACTGGTAAAATAAATAAATATGATAATACAAAAGTAATAATATCGAATAACCGAAACATGAAAATAAAAATTAAAATAGAATTCAAAACTATAAATTACAAATAAGCAATGTATATCATCGTTATTGTACTATAAAGAACATAATATAGCAAAACAATAGTCGTTATAATATTTAAGAATATAAAATATGAACTACAAACTGTGAATCGAAAGAATTTTGGTCGAAAAACGATAATGCATGAGATTAAAAACCCGTTACAATAAAAATGGGATTCAAAACATACCCGAATAAAAATAATATGAAAATAGAATTATAATAGAAATATATAGATAAAATATAAAATCAAAATATTGAAATCAGAAATACAAATTACAGTTTATTAAGTATCATAAATATCAATTGGGTTAATTTGAAAATGTAGATAAATACAGATAATGAAATAACAATAATATGGAATAACAGAAGTCAAAATAATAAGTAGAAGAAGAATTGGTAAGTGGGAATTAAAAACCATACTCAAATCAGAAATTAAATGTTCAAAAAATTGAATCAATATCAAAATACAATAATAATCAGGACAGAAAAAATATCCACTAAATTTTGATACACGACAGGTTACTCTAGAGGTCAATTGTTTATAAAGTGTTTATAAATGGCTAACTGTTCAAATCAGGAGACGATACGTACAAAATAAACCGTCATACAGAAAACAGTTTATAAACGTCAGATGGTTATATTCTAGTAATCCGTTGTGACTAAATTAACATGAAATATATTTGGCCAGTCTTGCATATATTGTGTTATGTGTACTCAATACACCCCCCCCGCCGCATGCGCAGTGCACGGCATTCAACCGTACAGTAATTGCTAACCTATTTCGAGTCCATAGTGGTGTGAGATAATCCAGAATTAAATGACCGATTACTAGTAAGCTGAATCACCAGATCATGCATGAATTTTATTTTATTTAATTTAATTTAATTTAATTTTATTTATTTAATTTTATTTTATTTTATTTTATTTTATTTTATTTTATTTTATTTTATTTTATTTTATTTTATTTTATTTTATTTTATTTTATTTATTATGGTACACAAATTATAGTTCCCATAGTACCCTGATTAAACTGCCCTTATTTGACCATGACTTTTGTCTTTTTGCACTATATGAAAAGATCGTTTTTAATCATTTTTCTAAAATCTCGTTGTAAATTTTGACTAAAATGAATATACGTTGTCATTAAATGTTTGTATTGAATAAGATTTTCAAGTTTGGCATTTAAGGAGTTAAATTTCACGCTATGTTAATATTATTTCTTAAAGGTTACGTGGAATATGTTCAAATTGGCCAATAATAATAAACGAACGTATAATTTATTATTGTATGTATTTTATAATTATCATTAGGAAAATATGTTGATTCCGATCCTTACGGAGTCTCTTCTTAAATCTCAGAAATCGCTGAAAATGAGAAGTTTGCTTTCGCGTATGTAATTTGTTTGTTGTAGTTCTGTCTCTTTGTCGTATATTCTTCTGATTTGCGGTAAATTTCCAGAGCACGTGCGAATTCGGCTCCAGCGTCAAAACTCATATCGATATTTGCTTTACCTTCCCATAATGCATCTCGTCTCTCAATTAGTATTTCTGTATCGGAAGGGGAGGAAATTTGATGGACGATTTCATCTTCTACATCTTCTCATAAGATTTCGGTATCTCCTTCCGATACCTTGGTTACAGTATTATTTTTATGTTCTATGTCGTCTCTAGTTTCCTCCAAAGAGTGGTCCCTTGATGTTTCAATGACCATTCCTGACCTTGACAACGACATTTCTAACTGCACCTTGTTATTACATGTCAATCTACCGATACTTACCTCTGCACTTTGACGACCAATACTTACCATACTTCCGTTGGCATGTCGTAATGGAAGTACATCTGCAATGCTGGGTCCGACTTTCCTGTGATTAAGAATAGAAACGCAAACTAATTAACATGAAATGGCAAATAAATAAAACATTACCCGTGAGAACTGGTCAGGCTGGAAATATCGTCGTACTGGACAAGTGCCTTGTAACACGTAACATACTAATATATTACGTTTTCTCACCTGGATTTTCTCCTAAAACACTTTCCCAATGAAGGAAAAGAGAGTTTAACCTTGCTGTTGCACATTCCCATAATACAGTGCAGTGTAACCGAATATCAAAAGGCGGCAGAGATAGATATTTTTTGTAATATCGGCACGAATTGAGAGCTCGTAAAATAACGACGTGTATAGCTTTGTTGCTCAGAGCGAAAAGCACTGGAGAGAACGTGCAAGTTTGGAACATCAAGTTGCTATGACATAAACGTTCCATTTCTTGTAAGAGTTGTTATGGTCGCTTGAGGGCGCACTCGATATCTAAACGACGTTGTTCGAATTGGCGTAGGAATATGGACACACTCGAAGCCACTTTGTTGCACCATACTTGAGCAAAAACGAAATTGAACAATAATAACTGTGTTTAAGTGAGAAACCTAACACTCTATGTTGCTTTTAAAAATATCATGTTGTGTGAAGTAAGCGTGGTGAATGTAACGATTGGACGCCATTGTTACCAATATTATAAATTGGTAAAATTTTACCATCCAAAATGTTAGGACATAAAAATATTGACTAATTGTTTATATAATTAATGTTACGATTGCAGACCACATTCGGTTGTAATGTTGTCAATCTAAAGAATTGTTTTTAAGATAGGCAGAAAAAAATATCGCCTTAAAAATACAGCCATTGTGTTACGTTGCGTTAAAGGACGGTAGTCGTCGCGCCACGCATGCGCGAGGTATATGGGTCCCATATTAACAATATGGCGACGTTGACTGATGCGCAGATCAACGAGTACAAACTGAGACGTTACCAAGCTTTAATTATGTATTTTTTAGGTGATTGGAAGGTATCGAAGGAGTCACCGGCGGTAGTTAGTGCAAGTAACGCCCAGGTCAAACCTCATACTTGTGATTGCCATTAGAAGAGCGCATTGGACTGTGGGAAAATCAATGTTTATCAACACACATGTCGTACATGCGCGACAACTACCACCCTTTAAGTATTTGTTCACTTATCCCATTCCGTGTATACTTGTAATAAAGTGTCAATAATTTGGAAACTGGCATTTGATATGATCCATTGTGAAGAGAACACCTGGTCAAAGGTGGAAGGCGAAATACGAATTCTGGATACCCTATATTCCAGGAAGATGGAGAATGTGTGTACACCGAGAGAGGGCGCTACGTGATGAATATGATATGGAAGATATACATGTCGTAGCACAGGGAGTCCAGGAACTATAATCAACTGTACGCAGTCTCTATGGGGGGGGGGGTATCAGCTGGTATATTGTGTATACTAAGAAATAGACAAGGGGTGAAGGCTCCAGCCAGCTCAGATATTTTAAACTGGAAAAAATAGACGAAATGAAAGAAAAATAAAATCTATAAAAAATACAAACTTAAAAAATATTAAATTTCGCCGGTACCGATATCTGCAGAATAAATCAAGAAAACTACACAAATTGACTACATTTACGAATATTCTAACAGTCAATGTAATGCTCTGCACAATTGGAGGCGTGGCCTATTCAGAGTTTGTCCAAAACCAATTACAAGACTGGTTACAAACCACTGCGAGTTCCCTTGTATATTTTTTACATGAGATACCAGCCGATACCCCCCCCCCCGCGCTCATAGAGACTGCGTACAATGATTGATTATAGTTCTCAGGGCTTATGCTCCCTGTGGTCGTAGGTCAACTGATGTATTTTTTGCGTCAAATTGGTACTACGATTCAGGGTGTTGCACACTTTGCATATGCTATGACAGCTGATGTCAGAAACAGGATTGGTTGTAATTTTCAACAATCTGACACGATAGGAAAATGGTCAGAAGTAAGATAAGAAATAAATGAGTGGTTATTAGTAACTTAGCGTCGGGACTGTCCACGGTCACTTGAGGGCTTAAAATTCAAATCAATCGATCATTATTATCATTTATTATTATTCAGTCAAATGTAGCGTACTGACCGCTTCATCACCATCGTGGAATGAGTTCGCAATAAGTTGTTGAGATTTGACTTCGACTGGGTTGGTACAATCTGATTAAAATCTGATGTAGTGTACGGGCTTTAATTATTGTGGCTATAAACTTATTTTAATTTAATTTTTTATTACTTTTGTTATTAATGCCCTTTTATTTTATTATTTTACTTTGATTTTGATTTTGTGATTTTTTTTTTTAATTCTGCCCTACCTACTGCGGAATTAAAAAAATCACAAAATCAAAATCAAAGTAAAATAATAAAATAAAATAAAATAAAATAAAATAAAATAAAATAAAATAAAATAAAATAAAATAAAATAAAATAAAAGGGCATTAGTAACAAAAGTAATAACAAATAAAATTAAAATAAGTTTATAGCCAAAATAATTAAAGCCCGTACACTACATCAGATTTTAATCAGATTGGGGTTGGTACTGCTGTTATGTTTCTTTAGTGCGCCATCACCGAGTGGCGAGTGGAACCCCACAGTCTCTACGTGAACTTTATCCGTATAAGCCATTATGTTATGACTGCTATTAAAAATAAACCGCCCATTATAAAAGTCGAAGTAGACTTATCTGGAAATCACATTTATTTGATCAGAAATTGAAAAACTAAAATAAAAATATAAGTATAAAAATAGAATTGCGACGTAAAAAAGGTGAATAACTGCGACCTTTTGGTGACCTTACCAAGGTAAGCGTCAAACGATTTTGAAGTATAAGTAGGGTCAAAGTTGAGGGTATGTTCGGTACTTGTTTTCTTATTTGAGACTTATTATTTACAGTTATTAAAACTATGAATGAAATTAATAGTAATTGCAATATTTAGACTAGAACTAAACAAAATTATAGCAGGTAATTTTTGCTGTTGTCATTGGACGACCTTCATGAACAATCCGAATGACGTCATTATTTACGCGCCCTGACAACGGTCGAAGGGTGAATGCCTGTATTTCAAATTATCGTGGTATTTGAGTCAAATTATGAAAGTATTTAAGTAATTTTTTATAAAAATAAATAATCTACCCAAATTTCTAAATTTAATGGTTTATTTTAAATGTTAATAATTCTACTTCCGTTGTTTTCTATCCTGTGGTGACGTGTATCTGACCTAATTCCATGTAATTTAGGTTTATTTTTAGCTCTTCGACCAATCAGGCGCTGCCTTCCCTTGCACAAACAGCTCTTTCTGCAGTGAGCCTCAAACGTATAAAAATGGACAAGCCATGCCGAAATACATCATTCTGCAGTTTGTATCTAGACAACACACACTTCAAGTCTACACCGAATATCTTCTGCAAAGCTCGCCAAGTTACACGTACACCGATACCTGAGACATCACCGTACTACCGGTTACTACTATACTTGGAAGTATTGTATACTACGTTGTTCACTGAAAATGGCAAGTGGTGACGAAAAAGCGATCGTTTGCGAGGGACACGATGAACATCACGACCACGGCGATGAACAACACGGCCACGGACCCAGAGATACACACCACGGTCACGGCGATGCACACCACGGCCAAGGCGATGCACACCACGGTCACGGCGATCAACATGGTCACGGCGATCCACATCACGGTATGGGCATGATGGGTCATGGTTCCTGCTTTCCGTACGGTGGTACACCATTTATGTACGGGTACTACGGTCCTTTCCATCATACTATGACAATGGTACATCATCCATTTGGTTTGATGTCTGATGTCGGGCATGGAAATCTCCACCGCGGTATGGGTATAACGGGACATCCACCATGCTGCGGTGATGACAAGAAGAAATCAACTGGCGATGGTGAAGAAGATCCCCATCACTCTGGGCACGGAGACCCTCATCACAGTATGGGAATGATGGGACACGGCATGCATCCTGCTTTCATGATGCCTGGTGGTATGATGCACCCACCATTCATGATGGGACATCCACCTTGCTGTGGTGATGACAAGAAAAAGTCAACTGGCGATGGTGAAAAAGATCCGCATCACTCTGGACACGGAGACCCTCATCACGGTATGGGGATGATGGGACACGGCATGCATCCTGCTTTCATGATGCCTGGTGGGATGATGCACCCGCAATTCATGATGGGACATCCACCTTGCTGCGGTGATGACAAGAAAAAATCAACTGGCGATGGTGAAGAAGATCCGCATCACTCTGGACACGGAGACTCTCATCACGGTATGGGGATGATGGGACACGGTATGCATCCTGCTTTCATGATGTCTGGCGGTATGATGCACCCACCATTCATGATGGGACATCCACCTTGCTGCGGTGATGACAAGAAGAAAGCGACTGCCGATGTTGTAGAAGATCCTCATCACTCTGGACACGGAGACCCTCATCACAGTATGGGAATGATGGGATACGGCATGCATCCTGCTTTCATGATGCCTGGTTGTATGATGCACCCACCATTCATGATGGGACATCCACCTTGCTGTGGTGATGAGAAAAGTAGCTGCGAGAAATCAGAGAAATGTGACGAAAAATGAAAAAAGGGGATAAAAAGTATTAGATAACGTGTGTGTTTGTAACTGGCTGAACAATATTGACAAAGTGACTTTTGTTTATTTATTACTGAACCAATACTCCTAGCATTTTTTTTTTCGTACATTGCATTATTTCGGTTGTTATTAGAATTTTTTCTGTGTTAGTTCTCATACAATCATATTTTTTGTACATTCAAATTATAAAATGTGTTGACATTATTTGAACATTGTCGAAGTGGCATTACCGAAGTGGCATTTCATGTTAGTAATAGCGTCCGAAAACTGACATGCTGAGTTTTACATACGCCATTTCGTGTATTGCAGTTTTCTGACATTTTAAACACTGTAAAATTGTAACATTGTTTTGGTTATCGGAATTACAAAAAAAAAAAAAACGGATTCTTGATCTGAGTATGAACGTATGTTGTGTGTGAAAGTGTTCAGTACTGGTTTTACAGATGGCACGAGATTCATTCATATCTTTGTTGACCCATGTGACACAATGAATACTTCAGTTGTTGAGTTTTCATCTACCATGTTTGACAGCCTCCCCTTTCATGTTAGTTTTCCACGAGGTATATTGTTCATGTCAATAATGTTCAATGCGTTGGCCCCTGATTTAGAGAATCGTTAGGTTACAGTCTTAACTTTTCATAAACACTGCCTAGAGCGAGACCTACCCTAGACAGCCCATGATTATTTTGAACGTGTACTTCACAGGTATTCCTGTTTTTTCGTAAACAAGTAAAAAGCAGATATTACAATAATGGCCATAGAAATAATAAAAACATAATGGAATGTCCGCGAAAAAGCAAACGACTTGTCGAGATGCGGTGTGCGAGCTAACTGGTAGTGGGAAATCACTGCCTTCCATGATTTCGCATATTCCTTAACTACACGAGCGACAAAACACTGAGAACCTCAAAGCTATTCAAAATGTTATTTCTATAGCTTCCTCTTCATCGTTACGATTTCGCTGACTCGATATGCCATGATGGCCTAAATAATACTCAGAGATCTTTGAAATCCAGCAAGAGTGGTTAAGTTACTGTAATGTTAAAATTTTGAAATAAAAAGATATGGATACTAATTTTTCAACAAAACAACCAAGAAAATGTAACAAAAATGCATATTTTGAATAGTTGGCAAAAACATACCATATCTCAACATTTTGTTTGGTGACCTATGCTAATAAACATATGTAGTGTTAGGAGGGCTACATATGTCAGTCACAAAAAAATGGCGAATTTTGAGTATGATTGTTTTTAACAGAGACAAAATGATTTAGTGGTCCAAAGACGCTTAAATTAAAATTTTATTTCGAAACCTGGGTGTTTATGTGTCTGGTCTATTTATTTTTTTTAACATTTTCAGCGATGTGCTTTATTGTAATATGAATTGAACAGTTGAAACATTGTTTTGAAAATTGACTGAACGCATACAACACATTGAAGATGAAGTGCCCTCATTCGTAGGATTCACATCAGCTTTTTGTTAAAAATTCCTGTGAAGGACACAGAAAATCGTGACACATGTCAAACTTACTACAAACAGTTTTGTTTGGTGATTATAGTATCTAAACACAACCTCTAATGTTCTTAGAGTAGATGTTTTTTGAAAATCTGTGATGCAACAAAATATCAAATAGTTATCTTGTTGCCAAGGAAACATACAGGTACACAATCGATATGTTTTACTGTAAGTGCATCAATGTTGTACTATCAGCCAAAATTACTTTCCATTTTGAGCCATCATTTTTTGCAATTGATACTGATCGAAACTTAGACTGTCAACAGTCAGTCGTACCTAATATTAATCTATTACTATTAATATTATGTATAAACGTAATAGATGTGAATAAATTGCAATGCCAAGACAACCAATATGGAGTCCCTCGCTAGAAATGCTTAACATTTCCCATCATTTGAATGTCTAGGATACACATTAGACTGTCGACAGTCTAATCGATTGTAATAAAAGCAGACAATGGAAAGAAAGTGTCAATTTCACTAGCAAACACATAAACAATACAACATCAAATTTACATACAATGTTTTATTACAAAACAAAGACAATCTTCATATTTTTTGTTGGTTTGTGAAGTTATTTTGTACAAAATGCTGAAAATACCTACAAACAAAGGCCACAAAAAGAAACAAGACTACAAATCAAACAAAGAGAAAAGTATCAAAGATTTCTACAAAAAAAACATATATATTCACAACATAGCTCACTTCATTTATTGCAGAGAACAGATTGCCCTCTGGAGTTGAAACATGGCTAGGCTATTTATTTTATTACCCATAATGCTTTACTGGTATATACAATTCAAAAGTAAACAGAAGATAATAGGTGGGGTTCTTACAATTAATAGCAACACCTGAGAATAAAAACAATAACAAAAACACAAAAGACAAATTTGTAGATGGATCCCAGATGTTAATCGTATTTTCTTTCCAGTGTCATGGTCTTACAGCAAAATATAAAACCACTGAAGGAACATTGATTGGTGAATCCACGGACGGCAGGACCAAATCCTTAATATGGAAGTTAACGCTGCAATGCCGCTGAAATAAAGCAGTTTTGGGTGATACATACTTCCAGCCACAAGAAACGCATGCATATAATTTGTTTACAGAGAAATGACAATGATAAAAACAGTTTCTGAGTAAAAATGCCATAAAATTTGTACTATAAAAAATTTTGAAATTGAAAAATTTTTCCACCTGAAAAAGTGTTTCCACAGATTCAAATATAAGAAGAGTTATAGAGAATATTATTTTGCAGTGTGAGCTGTATCAGCATTACTAAGAAGCATATGACAACCTCCTTCTCCTCGTAAACATCCCTTCTGGTAGACATTTTCTGTACATGTTAAAATATTTTGTGCGAGAACAAACAACAGGTCCAAACAAATACAACACCGAATATGGAACATGATAATATCTTTAAAAACCATACCCCAAACTGCAGATCCGATCACTGCAGTATTATGCAAAGACCCTTACAGATAACAATGCACCATGATACTCAATTCATGACACAAAATTGAAAAAAAAAAAAAAAAAATCAACAAAATAAAGTCATGAATTTTTTCCCAAACAACATTTCCATTCTGAGCTCTTCAATCACAATGTAACATTGCATAAATAAGTCGAAAAAATAAACTATCGTCTAACTTTTTTTTAAAATCTACCCTGTATAAAAAATTATCAATATTTTCTCAATATACACTATCATAATATTTACATTGGATTAGGAATTTCTTAAGTATATTTTTTATATAAATATGAATGGCTGGAGGAGCTGGATTTTACTGGTTTGATCCAGGTGATATATTTAAGTGGATCAGACTGCTTGAAACTGGTCTCGACTGGTTATAGTTCATCAGTTACTTTCCACTTTAGCCCTTTCAATCGTTCGATTACACTCTTTCACTACGTATTTCAATTGTTTGATGTTAGAATAAGGAGCAAAAGTAAACCAGTCAAGGAATCATTTCCATCCAAGCCATTTGGTGGGGTGTTTTGAAGCACACTAACATGACATATCAACCATGTGAACTTGAACCTGTGCTTGCAGTTGGTGACAAGTTGCTCCTGAAGTTGATGGCAGCACAGTTTGTGGAGTGCTGGTGGGCTGCGGGCCAATGAGATTTTTCTCCACAGAAAGAGGCTCTGGTTCTATGTACTCGCTGTCTTCGTGTGGCGTCATGGTACTGTAGCCGTGATCACTCTCGGCACCACCTCCCCGCCACATTCGGGCACTCTGTCGTCTGTGTTCGTAATGAGGCGAGTGTTCTATTGTTGCTATGATGATATTTGTGTGTCCAACTACAGTGAGAGAAATGTGAAAGTGAAGATTAGAAATAAGCCAAATAATAGAGCCAGACTAAATGAATCACAGCGGACACACTCAAAACCATGGTGACGATTAATTTTCGTCATAATATACACAACACATGTTGAAATTGAATAATGGTGGTTTTTGGAACTTGCACGTTTTAAAATGAATTAGTTTATGTCACAACACAGCACATGTTGCAATGAGCAGCACACATTAATATTTATACTGAACATGATCTAACTTACCGGTTCTTTGTTCATCTGGCGGGTCTTCATCATGGTCCCTCTCATTATCCAATTGCGACATACGTACAGACGTCTCTGGTGTGTGTGAAAACTCTGCACGTCTTAGCCGCTGTACATGCTGCCTATAGACGTACATAATTAGACCCAGCACGAGAATACATCCCATAATACCACCTGCCACTGGACCTACAGGGGCACTCTGTATGAGCGCAGGCATTGCCTCATCTGACAATACTGTAAGAAAAAATGAAAAATGCGATTAACTGGAATTGTACACAGCATCAAAATATCACATTGAAACTAAGTAAGGTTTAGAGAATTCAACAGAGCTTGGGTTAAAAAGATGTTGTTATGAATGAGGGGTTGAGTGCACACACACATATACAATAAGCATTGTGAGGCAATCATTGTGAAATTACAAATGCAGCTTATGTCACCAAATAATGTAGATCTTAGGTTGCTTATACTATTCCACACACATATACCATTACATGCACACATATACCATTACATGCACACATATACCATTACATGCACACATATACTATTCCACACACATATACTATTCCACACACATATACCATTACATGCACACATATACCATTACATGCACACATATACCATTACATGCACACATATACCATTCCACACACATATACCATTCCACACACATATACCATTACATGCACACATATACCATTACATGCACACATATACTATTCCACACACATATACCATTACATGCACACATATACCATTACATGCACACATATACTATTCCACACACATATACCATTACATGCACACATATACCATTACATGCACACATATACTATTCCATGCACACATATACCATTGCATGCACACATATACTATTACATGCACACATATACCATTACATGCACACATATACCATTACATGCACACATATACCATTACATGCACACATATACCATTACATGCACACATATACCATTACATGCACACATATACCATTACATGCACACATATACTATTCCACACACATATACCATTACATGCACACATATACCATTACATGCACACATATACCATTACATGCACACATATACTATTCCACACACATATACCATTACATGCACACATATACCATTACATGCACACATATACTATTCCATGCACACATATACCATTACATGCACACATATACTATTACATGCACACATATACCATTACATGCACACATATACCATTACATGCACACATATACCATTACATGCACACATATACTATTACACACACATATATACTATTCCACACACATGCACACATATACCATTACATGCACACATATACCATTACATGTACACATATACTATTACATGCACACATATACCATTACATGCACACATATACCATTACATGCACACATATACCATTACATGCACACATATACCATTACATGCACACATATACTATTCCACACACATATACCATTAAAAAAATTACATGCACACATATACCATTACATGCACACATATACCATTACATGCACACATATACCATTACATGCACACATATACCATTACATGCACACATATACCATTACATGCACACATATACTATTCCACACACATATACCATTACATGCACACATATACTATTCCACACACATATACTATTACATGCACACATATACTATTACATGCACACATATACTATTACATGCACACATATACCATTACATGCACACATATACCATTACATGCACACATATACCATTACATGCACACATATACCATTACATGCACACATATACCATTACATGCACACATATACCATTCCACACACATATACCATTACATGCACACATATACCATTACATGCACACATATACTATTCCACACACATATACCATTACATGCACACATATACCATTACATGCACACATATACTATTCCACACACATATACCATTACATGCACACATATACCATTACATGCACACATATACTATTCCATGCACACATATACCATTACATGCACACATATACTATTACATGCACACATATACCATTACATGCACACATATACCATTACATGCACACATATACTATTACACACACATATATACTATTACACACACATGCACACATATACCATTACATGCACACATATACCATTACATGTACACATATACTATTACATGCACACATATACCATTACATGCACACATATACCATTACATGCACACATATACCATTACATGCACACATATACTATTCCACACACATATACCATTAAAAAAATTACATGCACACATATACCATTACATGCACACATATACCATTACATGCACACATATACCATTACATGCACACATATACCATTACATACACACATATACTATTCCACACACATATACCATTACATGCACACATATACTATTCCACACACATATACTATTACATGCACACATATACTATTACATGCACACATATACTATTACATGCACACATATACCATTACATGCACACATATACCATTACATGCACACATATACCATTACATGCACACATATACCATTACATGCACACATATACCATTACATGCACACATATACCATTACATGCACACATATACTATTACATGCACACATATACCATTACATGCACACATATACCATTACATGCACACATATACCATTCCACACACATATACCATTACATGCACACATATACCATTACATGCACACATATACTATTCCACACACATATACCATTAAAAAAATTACATGCACACATATACCATTACATGCACACATATACCATTACATGCACACATATACCATTACATGCACACATACTATTCCACACACATATACCATTACAAGCACACATATACCATTACATGCACACATATACTATTCCACACACATATACCATTACATGCACACATATACCATTACATGCACACATATACCATTACATGCACACATATACTATTCCACACACATATACCATTACATGCACACATATACCATTACATGCACACATATACCATTATATGCACACATATACTATTACATGCACACATATACTATTCCACACACATATACCATTACATGCACACATATACCATTACATGCACACATATACCATTACATGCACACATATACTATTCCACACACATATACCATTACATGCACACATATACCATTACATGCACACATATACTATTCCACACACATATACCATTACATGCACACATATACCATTACATGCACACATACATTTGTGTTCAAAGATAATGATGTGTAGATGAAGTTGATGGTAAAAAAATGAGAAATTTATTCCACTTACTGATCTGATCAGCGTACGGTGTGGATGCACCGATAACGCCACCAAAACAGACTCTTTGACTAGCACAGTACGGGGTCGTAACTGAAGACGTGCCGTCTGCTTCAATTTCACACCACTCACAGTCCAGTACTCCAAAACAATCACTGTAAAAAGAAAAGACATCAAAACTTTTAAATAAAGTTGAAAAAACACATGCTAACAGAATATTATTATTATTACCGACCACCGATTCATAAATGATTCATAAAACTTTAAATTTGCTTCAAATTCAAATCATAATGATAATACCTTTTCGTTTTCCTTTCATGACACTTTGGATCAAAACATTGTGGTAAATCTATAGTGGCTTCCAAATCTACTTCAGGAAACTTGGTGGGTTCCACAGCCAGCTGACAGCTTGGGTTCCTACAGGGAAAACATAACACAAACATTTACTCTAACATCCACAAAGTTGTGGACGCCCAATTCAGGCATATAAAAATGCCAAACCAGTTTCACACATACAGACAGACAGACATCATCATCATATTACTTTTTCCCACCATGACAGAGCTAAGCATACAGTTTTTTTTTTCTTTTTCCCTCAAAGTCAGCTGTGTCAAATCATTTGTTATCATTAACATCTGATATATACATATATATATACATATACATATACATATATATATATATACATATACATATACATATATATATATATATATATATATATATATATATATAAAGGATGGGTAACTGTATGACTATGAACTCAGAAAAGCTGTATTTCAGAGAAGTTTAACTGACCTGTCTTCATGATGCTTGAGACTTCCATTACACTGGTCCATTTCTAGCGTGCATTCACACGGACATTCGCATTCCGTCTGTTCCATGCGATAACAGTTCAGACATAAACGATCCACCTACGAAAACGCAAATGGAGAGTCAATATTAAATACAAAACAGAAAGAAAATGAATCTTAATTAATCTCTTTAAAAAGACAAATAAAAATTTGTAGCAGTAACATTTTCACTGGAATCCAAAAGACAAACACTCAGTGTGTGTCAAAATATTGTCTCCTGGCACAAAAAACAACAAATCAACATGATGCAACATTTGTTTCATGTAATTTCGAAGTGAAATTAAATAAACTTATCAAAAAAAATGAAAAACATAAGTTTCTAAGGCAAAGTAATGTCAGTCTTTGAAAAAAAAAGGTTGGAAAATAATGTTCATGGAGAAAAATAAGAGCCTGGCTAGAAATCTGAAGGTAGAATGTAAATCACTTACCATACTGCAAGGACAAAATGCAGTGAAGTCTTCACATGTTTGGTTCACTATTCCCATAAATGAGTTTGTACCGGGTATCTGTGTGATTTCATACTTAGAGCAGTGTTCACCATGTTTGAGATTGGTAAGTATACCATGGAAGGATGCGTTGAAATGGAAATATCGCTGTACAGTACGATCATTGTAGCCATTGCAGAGTTTCTTGCGCACAAAGCCAGGGTGGTTTAGGATATCATTGGCAACCAGTGGTTCCTGGTGATTAAAATGAAACGATGTTGGAATCAAGCAACAACTTTTTATGTAATTATGACAAATGGAGCAATATGAAAAATCTGCACAATCACTTCTGTCATTTAAAAAAAAAATCAGTTTCATGCAAGACTCCTAGGGAGTCCTGAATCCTTTAAGAAGGTGATTATTAGCACTAGCTCATTCAAAAACACTTACTTTGTGTGTTATATGTGTCTGTTCAGACGGTCCAGTACCAGCTGGTTCTATCAAACCAGGATGTGCAATTAAGTAACCCTTATCGTCAAATATAAAACATCTGAAAAAAATAATTAAAACAATATGAACAAAATAATTCACACAAAAAAACGGGCAGATAATGTTCCTAGAATTTTTTGTCTTCAAGAAAGTCACAAACTGAAAACTTTTAGTCCCCCGAGAGAAAAAAAAAAATTCTGGTCAAATTATTTTTCAAAATTTGGTTGGCGAGATGATTTTTTTTTTGCTAAAACATTCAACAAGGCACAAATTTTGTAGCTTTCATCAATTCATCAACAGAAGGCGCTGTGCAGCAGTGAAATCAATGAAAAAAAAGATTGAAACACACTTCTATTCTAGGTGCACACAACTTTTTAGGCCTCATTAAATTTGACTGATATTTGACTTATTTAAAAGATTTCTAGATTTTCTCACCTTATATACTGTTCGACACAAATTGGAAAAATTTCCATCAGTAGTTTGTAAAAATATTTGATTGTAAAATCTATGCCCATAGTAGCAACCACACGGTCAGCTGAGGTATGACGTTGGTCTGATCTGTGAATCAAGAGAAAAAAAACAATTCATTAATAAAGTACTTCTCATTCATATCGATGTTTACATAAAGCTATCTGCATTATGTATGGAAAAAGTAAGCTTGCACTCTGAAGCCTAGATTTTGGAATATTATTATTAAACCCTTCTTCTCTGAATTTTAACTTCATTGTGCAGATGACATTGGCTACTTACTTTCCTTCATACACACTATGACTCAGCGTTACAATGTAACCAGCGCCACCAACGTCTAGATAGGGAGCAGATAAGGTCACCTGCCCTGGGTTTTCCATTGCTCTGATATACCTGCAAATGGTGAGAAAAGGGTGTCAATAAAGCATAGTAAAACCAAAGAAACCTTGCCTTTGTTTAGAAAGTCACACATAAAAGGGCAGTTGTTGTCATTCAATGCAAGTTTGTGTAAACAAACTATGTACTTTATGCATATTTTATATACACTCCATAGCACCTATAGTGTAAGCAAACCAGTATGACGACTGTATCATTTCAACGTGTTTTGAAAGATTACCAGGGTTGTTGTATGGGACCCATAATGAAAGAGACATGGTGTTACGACTAACGTAATGCTTACCAGGGTTGTTTCGTAGGATCCATACTCTTATCCATCAAAGTACCGGGATATATAGTGGTGTTACGACTAATGTAATGCTTACCAGGGTTGTTTCGTAGGATCCATACTATTATCCATCAAAGTACCGGGGATATATCGTGGTGTTACGACTAATGTAATGCTTACCAGGGTTGTTTCGTAGGATCCATACTCTTATCCATCAAAGTACCGGGATATATCGTGGTGTTACGACTGATGTAATGCTTACCAGGGTTGTTTCGTAGGATCCATACTCTTATCCATCAAAGTACCGGGATATATCGTGGTGTTACGACTAATGTAATGCTTAGCAGGGTTGTTTCGTAGGATCCATACTCTTATCCATCAAAGTACCGGGATATATCGTGGTGTTATGACTAACATAATGCTTACCAGGGTTGTTTCGTAGGATCCATACTCTTATCCATCAAAGTACCGGGGATATATCGTGGTGTTACGAATAATGTAATGCTTAGCAGGGTTGTTTCGTAGGATCCATACTCTTATCCATCAAAGTACCGGGGATATATCGTGGTGTTACGACTAATGTAATGCTTACCAGGGTTGTTTCGTAGGATCCATACTCTTATCCATCAAAGTACCGGGATATATCGTGGTGTTACGACTAATGTAATGCTTAGCAGGGTTGTTTCATAGGATCCATACCCTTATCCATCAAAGTACCGGGATATATCGTGGTGTTACGACTAATGTAATGCTTACCAGGGTTGTTTCGTAGGATCCATACTCTTATCCATCAAAGTACCGGGATATATCGTGGTGTTACGACTAACATTATGCTTACCAGGGTTGTTTCGTAGGATCCATACTTTTATCCATCAAAGTACCGGGGATATATCGTGGTGTTACGACTAACGTAATGCTTACCAGGGTTGTTTCGTAGGATCCATACTCTTATGCATCAAAGTACCGGGATATATCGTGGTGTTACGACTAATGTAATGCTTACCAGGGTTGTTTCGTAGGATCCATACTCTTATCCATCAAAGTACCGGGATATATCGTGGTGTTACGACTAATGTAATGCTAACCAGGGTTGTTTCGTAGGATCCATACTCTTATCCATCAAAGTACCGGGATATATCGTGGTGTTACGACTAATGTAATGCTTACCAGGGTTGTTTCGTAGGATCCATACTCTTATCCATCAAAGTACCGGGGATATATCGTGGTGTTACGAATAATGTAATGCTTAGCAGGGTTGTTTCGTAGGATCCATACTCTTATCCATCAAAGTACCGGGGATATATCGTGGTGTTACGACTAATGTAATGCTTACCAGGGTTGTTTCGTAGGATCCATACTCTTATCCATCAAAGTACCGGGATATATCGTGGTGTTACGACTAATGTAATGCTTACCAGGGTTGTTTCGTAGGATCCATACTCTTATCCATCAAAGTACCGGGATATATCGTGGTGTTACGACTAACATAATGCTTACCAGGGTTGTTTCGTAGGATCCATACTTTTATCCATCAAAGTACCGGGGATATATCGTGGTGTTACGACTAATGTAATGCTTACCAGGGTTGTTTCGTAGGATCCATACTCTTATCCATCAAAGTACCGGGATATATCGTGGTGTTACGACTAATGTAATGCTTACCAGGGTTGTTTCGTAGGATCCATACTCTTATCCATCAAAGTACCGGGATATATCGTGGTGTTACGACTAATGTAATGCTTACCAGGGTTGTTTCGTAGGATCCATACTCTTATCCATCAAAGTACCGGGATATAATCTAAATACACCATTTGTAGTTGCTACATATCTTCTGACAATAAAGTCTCTCACATCACTGGTTTCTACTTGGTTCTTCCAGTGTTTGTCAATTCCACTAGTGGCAGCCACATCATTCTTTATTGCAGGCTGTTATGAGAAAGAAAAAACTCAGTTAACAATTTATCAATCAATTTTTAACAGGACTATTTACAAGATTGTGCAATTGTTTGAGCTAAGAACGTCATTCAAGCCATACATCTAACACAATGCTGTTTTTTCTATGACATCACAGAAACTCGCAATCTGTATTTGAAACATTCCTTCAACAGAAATAAGCTTTTGTATTTCAGTCGTTAGCTGCCATGCTAAAAAATCCACTAATCTCACGGTACACATTCAGGGATTGTGTTAATCCCATATTTTGCTTCCGGGACTCCAATAATTGAAGAGGGACCCAGTTTTTCAGGCAAGCTGGGGTCCAATCTCTAATAAAGTTATCCAGGGTCAAATTTTAATTTCTTAAAATTTTGTAAGTGGGACTCGTCTTGCTAAGACACTAGCGCAAACCCTGCGTGACACTAAGAGCTTATCGATGCTGAATACTTGAGTGAAATTAATCCCATACGTAGCAAACTTAATGAGGATATTTACCTTAAGGCCGGGATTAGCAATAAGTCTTGTATTATCATTTAGATATGCCATGTAATGCTGTACCATTCTCTTCGTCTCTTCCTGGCTTAGGTGTTCAAACGGTGCCGTAAAACTCCCAGCAGATAACATCATGGTGTTGGAGTCTGTGTGAGAAGGTGCAGACAATATATTAAAAGAAAAATTTTAATTCCAAACAGCTTAATTCAGAATTTCCCAAATTTGTCATTAGCGTGATTGCTCCACTATTAGCTCATGCACTTATGTAAATGGTAGAAATGTATCAGTGTTTGTCTAGTACCGTTAAAATCCTATTATAAACCGCGGTTTATATTACAATGTATCAAATAAAAAATTGGGATCAACAGGTCAAGTTCGGGGTGCGGTTTATATTAGGGACATATTGCAATCACTAAATGGGCGTGGTCATTTTCCCCCCACATCACTCACACAAAACAAACAATACACCGTACAATCTTTTGAATATAAGCGTAACTCCAATTTAGATGTCAGGAAAGAGTGATAAGCGTCACGTCACAAAAAAACTGTTCACATGAAAAAAAAATACTCTGTATATTTAATGTAATATGCATTTTTTTTTATTTTCTTCGTAACGGAAAGTATATTCTGACAGGAGTTTCAAATAAAAACAAACATTAATGCATTGCTTAGTAGAAAATGATCATGGTACGGCACTAAAAAAGTATGATACCGTGAGTACGGTAACGCAATCCGGCCATGCTTCGGCTCACAAGTGAATAACTTACTTGTTTTCGAACTGTTGAAATTGTTGATTATTACTCAGTAGTGATTATACCAACGCACGAAAATTAAATTCGTTGAATTGTTATCAAATGCAAGTAAAATTCAACTTAGTTTAACCGTAAGCGAATTATTTCGGCCACATGTAAACGATCGATGCAACATCCGCCATGTAGTTTGAATGCACACGAGACATTACTTGACCGGGTAGGTCAAGTCGCTAATTAACCAATCAAAATGCTGGATGGTGCCCACATGTTCAAAGAAATTAGTTGTTTTCGAAAGATAAACTGAGCATTGAAAAAGAATTTAACAGTTTTTCGGTGAGAACAGCTCATTGTCGAAAACTTGCGACACACGGACGTATTCATAAGGAGTATTGACAAAAGTTGTCACAAGACAAAAGCAGTTTCACTGCGTGTTTGACATCCTAACACTACTGAACAATAAAGAGGTGTGAATATTTTTAGGCACGTTGTCGAAACAAATGAATAGGATTAGGAACAATGTACCAGCTCGTTGAAACAAAGTCGGTCACGGTCTTGTTGAATTGGGGGTGCGGTTAGTAATAGGTACTTTTCATGTTTTCAATTTTTGTTGAGAACTCTTTAACACTAACGCCGAAATCGGGGGTGCGGTTACTATTAGATATGCGGTTTATAATAGGATTTTAACGGTATGTCAAATCCTGGATTTTGGTATTTCTACAGATATACCAATTTACAATGAAGTGCCATGTAGTTATTGCTTACCTTTAGTGGCCAGCTGCTTCAGATGTAGACAAAGATTCTCTGGGGGTAGAATGTCAATTCTATGATACAATACTTTGTCATCGGTGGGAACTGCAATACAAAACAGACCGTGTTACCTCACATAGGCATACATCATAAAATACTGTAAAACGATTTAAGTACGAGAGACAAATTTGAATGAACTTATGGAGTCAATGAATGAAATTGCAAAATTTTGTAGCTGAGAAAATGCCTCTGTGGTCATACAACACAAATGCCATAAAACCATTAAATTGCAAAAATTCCTTGGAGTAAAATTAAGCGGTTTACAATACTCAGAAGATACAATACTGTAAATATGCTTTGGGCACGACTTCACATCTAAAGAACCCCAGTTGTAAGAAAGATGCCCCTTAACTTACTGTTGATATGTCGAAGATGTTTCATGTAAAAATCTTGTTCCACCAGTACAACACAAACAGAGTATGGTGTCCCCTCTATCTTCTTCCATGTATATAATGCCTTATGACTTTTTTTATTGGTATTACTAACCACTGTTAAATTATTTGGCACTGTCAATGTCAAACTACCACTTCCACCCCTAAAAAAACAAACATAAGTCAAACATTGTGTAAACCAAATATACTAGTATAATACAAGTCATTGAAAATGACACAGTCCCCATTAAGTTCTCTTTGTGCTCGTCATATTAAAGCGGAGGGGTTGTCGCGAGTGTGTCCTTGAAACTTGAGTTCCAAGTGGCGTATACAACAGATTGTATCGTGTCATAGTAATATGGCCAAAATAAAAACAGCCGTTATTCGGCCATCTTTGATCTGATTATGAAACACACTGATATGTATGATGTGCCAAATACGAATGAAAATGGTACATAAATTGTGGAAATATAGTAGTAAGGCCAAAAAGTCAGATGGCTGTCAATCGGCTATCCTTGACCAGATTTTGAAACAAATTGTCATGGACATGCATCCTAACATGTATAAAGTACATGTATGTGCCAAATTTGAATAAAAACTGACAGAGCACGTCCAAGATACCGCATAAAAAAACAAAAACAAGATGCCTGCCAGTCGACCATCTTTGATCCAATTGTGAAATAAATCGTCATGGACATGTATCCTAACATGTATAATCTATGTACCAAGTTTGAATGACAAACTGACAAAGCATGTCCAAAATACAACATTTTCAAAAAACAAGATGGCTGCCAGTCGGCCATTTTGAATCGAATCGCTAAACTACTGCATGTGCATATGTCCCACATAAGGTACTAGGCACATGCAAAGAATGAACGGAATCGGTCCACAGGATTCTAAAATATGACGGACAGACTGACGCACGGACACACGGACGGTCGGACGGACGGACAGACTCAGGAACTCACGGACGGTCGGGGACATGTATCCTAACATGTATGATCTATGTACTAAATTTGAATGAAAACTGACAAAGCATGTCCAAAATATTACATTTTCAAAAAACAAGATGGCTGCCAGTCGGCCATCTTTGATCCAATTGTGAAATAAATCATCATGGACATGTATCCTAACATGTATAATCTATGTACCAAGTTTGAATGAAAACTGACAAAGCATGTCCAAAATACAACATTTTCAAAAAACAAGATGGCTGCCAGTCGGCCATTTTGAATCAAATCGCTAAACCACTGCATGTGCATATGTCCCACATAAAGTACTAGACACATGCAAAGAATGAACGGAATCGGTCTAAGGGATTCTGAGATATGACTCCGGACGGACGCATGGACGCACGGACACACGGACGGACGGAGACCGAATTATAAGTCCCCGTTTTCGGACTTCGTCCGAGCGGGGACTAATAACAAGCAATCTCTTGGCTGAGATAGCTCCGCTGTTAGCAATGCACATTTCCATTAAAGAACTGAAGATATCATTACAAAATGAACAAATCTGAGAGAGATCAACTTGTAGTACCTATATATGTAATATCAAAGCAATCGGACAAATCACAAATTTACCAAAAATTACAAAAATATTTATCAAAATTAGAGAATTGAAGATATCATCATGAAATGAACAAATCTAAGTGAGGTCTTCCCAAAGTACATATACACCAAGTATCAAAGCAATCAGGCTTGTAGTTTTCAAAAAGAAGATGAAAAAGTCAAAAGTTGACCTGAACAATAGAAAATCACTCATACAGTAAGCTCCACTTGGCAGATACTCAACATGGATTTTACAAGTAGTGAGTATAGGTCACTGTTTTGATGAAAGGACTTGGTGTACCAAGTACTATAACAGAATTTAGCTAACAGAAGGTACACTTTTGAATTGCAGAAATTTACACAACTTGTAGTCACCAGAACTGTATACCAAGTTAAATTTGGAGATTAATGGAGTATAAGATTTTATCACTATGTAATTATATGCAAATATGAAAATCACTCAAGAATTGTAAGACCATCACACAAACTAAGTTTTAAAGTAGTGAATATTGAATTTCTTTAGTTATTACACCATACAGACAGTGGTAACCACTATATTCTCTGAACTGGGGGATAATAAAAGTGGCTACTTAAATATGAATTAATATGAAGATCCTTCTCCAATGCTACAAATAAATGGGATCACAGAATGCCGGTAAACAAAAATAAAAACGCATTATGTACTTCGTGATCAGCCCAAAATTAATGGGGTTTTCTACAGACTCGTTCAGTATTTCTAAAAATGTAAGTTAGCTGTGAGATCATCTCGCCATTCATACGCCTTGTATTCAACTCTCATGAGATCTTTATCATATTTGCTAGGCTTCATTTTATAAATCCTTGATAATATACAGTGCTGTAGAAAACTTTTCTCCTTGAAATTTCATTTTTTGGTAATTTCACTGCTGAATCACGATTATACAGTGACAATACTTTTTTTTCTACATTTCACATGAGTGAAAATGATATATTTCCACATTGTAACTAGAAATATAAGCTCAAGGCAAAGACAGTAAGGTTTTACCTTGCTAGAGACTGTCTGATTTCTGTAAAACCATCCACATTTTCAAAATGGCTGATATCAGCATGCATCGGTTGGGATTTCATGAACGTTGGTCTTGGTAACGATGGATGCATCAATGTGTAACCTGTTGGAAAACAATGTCAACAATTAAAACTGAAGCCAGACAAACAAAAATTTGTTGTGTTCATTGGAAGCGCTCATAGATCTCACTGAATTTACCAAAACCATTGCCGCTGAGAGATGCAAGATGCAAGACATTAAGCTGAGAGTTTTCAGCGCATCTTCCAAAACACATACATAGCCATTGTTCACTGTCGATGATCGTCTGCTTGAATGTTTGCATTACAAGTTTCTCCATTTTGTAGATCAATTAAAAAACATTTAAGATGAGTATAAACATTTAAATTTTTTAGCAAATACAAATAAATATTCTTGGCTGTTTGCTTTACACTTGTTTATAAATACATTATTTTCACAATCCCGAAATGAAATATAACATCTCCTCAAAATCTTTGGGGAAAGATGTTGTCTATTTCCTCTTCTTTATATTCTGGACTTTCTAGATATATCGGATCTGGTTGAATCTAGAATTTATTTATAAATAAATAAAACGTTTTCATGTTTTTTTTAATTGTTTCATGTTTGGACGTCTCAATACTCACCTTGGTCATCCACCATGAACGCATAAGAGAGTTCTCCTTCTTCAAAATATGTTATATCTTCCAGCATATCTCCCATATTGAGATCAATGCCAACAATACCAAGGAGACGGTTGTTATAGTAACAGGCTTGAGTGATGGTCATCACTAATCCTAGAGGGTTGAGATAAAAAGAAGAATTTAGCTATGGTTACAAATAAAATATCCATGGCATCTCAGGCTTAATTAATGATGAAGAAAAAATTTATAATGCATTTTTGTATGTGCCCCCCCCCCTATTTCTTACCTTGGGATTGACATAGCATTTAATTTACCTATTATGATGTTTGAGCTTTTTCACTGGGGTTTAAAAGTTTACAAATTTGGCAGAGAAACAATGAGTTATAATGTTATTTTACATGTTCATGTGGATTCAATTTAGCAGATTTTACTTATCCGCGAACCTAACGAAATTAAAACCCAGTGAATAATTAATTGTTTTACAATATTTGGGACTGCAGTTTATAATGGCTTTATACATATTAGCAGCCAAGAAAACATAGATTTTTGTCCCTCAAAATAATTATGGTGTGATAACTGAGGGTGATACAATCACAAAATCATGAAAGTCGCTAAGAAATGTTTCTCCACTGAGTTTTAATCACTATTACACAAAGAATATTTCATTATATCAAGCATATTGACTAGGTTCTAAATTCATAAATTTGTCAGTGAAATAATGAGTTCTACTGTAATTTTCTATGTACAAAAATATTCAATTTAGCAGATTTCACTTTCCATTGAAAATAGTTCAATTAAAAACCCATTCATAGTATTTTTGAATCACTAATAATTTTTAGTAACAGTGTATACATATGATTGATTACCTTTGCCAATCTGGTCCATATAAGGCAATGTGTAGATGGGTTCACTGCTCATATTATTGGGAAGAATAGAGTAGAATCTACCGACGGTGGATGGAAGATTACTGATGATGTTCAATACTGTCATAATACCCTTCTGTTAACAAAAAAAATCAAATACAAAGTTATGACAATGAGGATATTTCCATATTTGGTAATATGATACACAATATGCAAATTATATGCAGATATATGTTAATATCAGGAAACCTCCTTCATAGTGTTATTATGAAATCAAACAATACATGTATATTGGTGTTTGTCTTGAAAAATGATGGATTTTTGTCAACAAAATTTTTGGAAAAACATTCATTTTTGATTTAAGCAACAAAATGACCAAAAAAAAATTAATAACTTTTTTCTAAGCAATATAAGTATTTGTGGTGATGGTTTACCTTTCTTGGCTGTGTGTCCAGCAAGGTTGGTATCACCTCGTATTTGTCACTGTTCTGTTCAGCAACATCACGTAGGAATGCCAACTCATCTAAACCAGTCTTCCCATCTATAAAGAATAACATAGTTAAACCGTGGTTACCTTACTGTTTGTGACTATACATTGCTTGACTAGGTTGAATTCAATGCACTCTATACTGATGTATATAAAATTAATACACTACTGTCATCAAGTTAAGTTACAACACTACTCAATAATCAAAATAATGGAATTTTCTTTATTTTTAATGAATGAAATGTCACAAGGTAGACAAAAATGAACTGAAAATATTATGTTTTGTCTGTTTTGGGGTATTTTACCATTGTATACAAAGTTCATGCCAGAAAAAATTACAAAATTAATATTATTGTAGTTTGTTTTTTAATTAAGAAATGAGTTTTCATTGTAATGTACGAAAACCGCTCCTAAATTACAATTTTGTGCATATTTTATCTCAAAAAACAGATTTACAATGTCAAAATGAAGTGTACATACTTTTGATTAATAATAAAATAATTATTTTATAAACAAATTTTGTCACAAAATATTCTTACTGCTGCATGAACTGAAACATGTGCACAGTAGTAGCATTCTACTCTGAAGTGCCAACCTAATCATGCAGTGTGTGTTAAAAGTTGGTGTAAAGAAATAATAATTTTACATGTTTGAACTGTATTTCTGTATTAATCAATAAATAAATACTGATGTATACTTTAATATTCAGTATTCATTATCTCACCTTCTACCAGGGCGTATGTCATTATAATAACTTTATTATTAAGTAGAGTATTCTGTTCTACTATCGTGTTCATAACCGTCTTCACTGCGTCTGATCCCGCTGTATGTCCTGAACTGATGTAAAGGATTATCAATGCATCTATGAAAATAAAATTTAAAAAAAATAAAATTGAAAGATTTACTAAAATTTGTAACTTGAGTCAAGACATCACATACTATTTCAGAAAAATTGTCCATATTGTAAAATTTCATGATTTTTACTATTATCCATTCAACACCATGAAGATCATTTGACTCACAGCTCATGTATGCACATTTAAAAAATACTAAATTGTCCTCCAACTTTTCATCAATATAGATTTTATTATTTGTTTGCAATATGTCAATGTAAATATTATACCTGAATTTATACCGCCTTGACTGTGGAACTTTACAGAATTCTTGATTAACTTGAATGCTCGGAGAATAGCCTGAGTATGATTGGTGGCTCCTGTGAGAGAATGAGAAATAACGACCACGATCATTACACTGACAATGACAAAAACGTTTCAGAACAGACATATCCTAAATGCAGGTTCAACTACTAGTCAATGTTTTACTTCAACAAATTTTAAAATGAAGGAAGAATAGAGAAAATATAAAATTAAGGGACATTAATAATTAATTCTTACCATCATCCGATTTGATTCCCTGAATGAATTTATTCAGTTGTTTTTTTGTTTCCACCGTTGATGGCGCTAATTGTTCTAAATAACATGAGTCGTCTTTGCAAGTATGTATAGTGGACGCAATACTGAGAACACCAACCTGTAGAAAACAGATAAAAAGAGTGTCAATCAATGAAGCACAATCAGATCTAAAAAATCAGAATTATCTAATGCTAATAGGTTTTTAAAGACCACCACCACTCTGGAACAATTAAATGACAGTTACTGTTAAAATGTTTGACTATGTCAGCACAGAACCCTCAAGAAAAAACATTATAAAATCAATGTTTCATTTTCAAATGAATTCTAGATTCAACTTTGTCTGGTATATCTAGAAATACCAAACTATAAAGGAGAGGTATTATAGCCAAGTCTTGGATGCAGAGGGTTATTCATAGTGATGGCAATAATTCCATTTCCAATTGTTCAAGCTCATTATGCTCCTTCTCGTCCATAGATGGAATCAGACAACTGGAAGTAGTGATTGTGTTCTTACCCTATCTTTCTCGGACAATGTCTCAACCGCAATCTCTGCAGCTTTTTTGGCAATTTTCAGTAAATCATCACTGACCATAGACCCCCTGTCTATCACAACAACCACATGCTTCTTCTGTGGCCTTACAGTTGATGCATACAGGGCACTGAAAGATGCAATACATAAAATGACTCAGAAATGACAAAGATTTGAAACAAGCAGCCTGAGATAGTTCCGCTCTTAGCAATGTACATTTCATTTGAAAAATTGAAAATATCACAAAATGAACAAATCTGAGAGAGCAACCTGTAATACTTATATATATAATATCAAAGCAATCAGACTTGTGGTTTTTAAGAGAAAGTCAAAAATATCACTTTTTACCAAAAATGACAAATATATTCACCAAAATTAGGGAATTAAAGATATCCTAACAAAGTGAACAAATCTAAGAGAGGTCTACCCAAGGTATATATACATAGTATCAAAGCATTCAGGCTTGTATTTTCAAGAAGAAGTCAAAAAAGTAAAAAGTTAACACAGACAATGGACAATAACCATCACTTATCTTTTTGTGCTTGCTCAGATTTACTGTGCCATGCTAGAAATATCTCACAACATCAGAACCAGGAATGATCCCTGAGATACAAAATGTATAAATCTCATCAGTTTTTCACATAAAAAATAAAAAAAAAGCCATTTACCTGCTCCTTGGATCAATATCTTTGCTACAAGACATAGAGCAGTGGGCGCTGTTAAACAACGTGGCAGGAAAAATGGTTTTGATGCCTTCCTCTGAACTAAAATACTGCCATTTTAATGACGGATAACTTCGTAAATTATTGGCTAAAACTGCAAGAAAAAATAACAATATTAATTAAAAACAAGCATTAGAATATGACTTGATAAATTTGCACAACTAAAATATACAATATGAAACCCAGTTCATGATTGGTCAGAAATCTTCAATATATTCATTATGTTTGTGTCTCATCCAATGAGTAAATATTTTACATTTACAGTTGGTAAGTAAATGTTATAACATTTACCATTAAGTTGGTATAGACAGATTTTTGAAACGTGTTGATATACATGTATTGTTGAGTTGTCAATCCCATTGAGCACAGAAAAAGGCAAGATTTGACAGGTTGACTACAAGCTGGAACGCCAAGTTTAACCTGGAATCCAACATGAGAGCCAAAAGGTCAAAACTGTTTGTGGTGTCAGTATGCGGCTACCAATATGTGTTAAATTCTAACAAACTTTCAAAACACTTAATCAAACCACAGTTATTTCATTCTATTTTTGAAAATAACAAGTAGCATAGTTCCATGTAAGTTATGAAGATTAACTATAATTAATATCGTAATAATATTCCTGATGTACCAGTTTAGAATTTCAATTTGGCAGGATCCAGATTTGGATTTTTCTTTTGGGCTTTCAATAAACTTCATTTGTTCCCCATAAACTGTTAAATAATGACATTTGTACTGACAGCCACAGGATTTAACCCTCTAACACCAAAGTGCATTTCGATGATATAGCCATCTTTTGAGGGAACCCTGCATTGGGACTACTGTAAAATCTGTATTAAAAGCCGCGGATTCTATTAAAATGGCACAATACAACAGAGGGGATGTGGCTTCTATTAGAGTATCTACACATATGAGAAATGATGAATTTTTGATTCTCAATTGCTCAAAAAGAATGGGTGCGACTTCTATTAGAGATGCGGCTTCTAATACAGATTTTACGGTACTGATCAATGTAAAATACCTTGTGTAAGATTTTTTCCGGGATTAAAGACTCCTGACGGCGTGACAGTCGAGATTCTGTCACAAACTTGAGTCCTAGAAATATTGCTTTGAAATACACCATCATATCTAAGAAAATAAATGAGAAAGATACGTTATTTAATGATTAATTTTAATTGAGTAGATATGGCTACAAAAAGACAAGAGTAAAATTTACAACAGCGAGACATTTGTGCCAGCAGGTAATCATACCCACTGCAGTAAATAGATTAATTATTTACTATTAACAGATTTTTGACCATTTATGATTTTCATAAACACCATTCTATAAAATGCAACTGGCTGGAGGAGAAATATCCACTTCACTGATTTTGACTAGTGCACAATTGAGAACCAGATATTGTTAGCCTTGGGGATTGGACAGGGTGTTGATATCAAATGTAACACTCATTTGCATAAACTAAATTGCAAAAACCTACTTGGTGGCATCTATTGGCAATTGGCAGCAATCGTTTCTGCTCGTCATGGCGCTATTTCTGTGTTTTTTATATAAATCTTCTACTGATGCTTTACTGCTAGATAAAATTCTTAAATATTGACTAAATTTGGCGCGAATCCGCCTCACAAGCTGCTGTATCTGTTGTTCTTCATTTGGAGCCCGATCAACGTACAACAACGAGTCATAAATGGCCTGCAATTAAAAATAGAATCACATTGTTACTCAAATAAATTAGAGAAATTCTTGAAGAATTATCGGTATGATTAAATAAATATAGCATTAACTCTAATCTGGGCAAGTCAATGTAAAAGTACAATGTACATGGGGCTGGCAGAATAAAACAAATTTAATTTTTGTTAAAGCGACAATAGCTGTGATTTTGAACATTTTACCGAAATATTGTTTTAGACACAATTGCATGTACAACACCAAGCTAATGTCACATGAAAACTGAAGATTGAGAAATCACCATTTTTATTGGGAACCATAGAAAATTATTATCGCACACTATTATGGGAAATGACACATAAAATCACCAGTGAAATCTGGTGATGTATTTGACATTTTGCCCAGGGTCCTGGTAAATTGTCATCTGAAATTGTTATACCGAAATCCCGGAGGTTTGATTGACAAAACTGGATTTCAATAGATGGCGCCCTCTGGAGAACTGGTCACATCCTGCCATCTTTTTTCATTTTCAAGTGATTTAATGTACAACATTGTTATATAGCGTATATGTAATGCTTTTCGTGTCCACATTTCGACAATGATCGTTACAAACTGGTACTATTGATGAAGAAATTGTTTTATTAAAAATAAAATTTGGAGGACAAAAAATGCGATTGCTGCTTTAAAATACTAGTAATAAAAAAAAATGTGACATGATAAAAAAACAAGCAGCCTATCGGCTGAGATAGCTCCGCTGTTAGCAATGCACATTTCAATTAAAGAACTGAAGACATCATTAGAAAATGAACAATATGAATAGTATCAAAGCAATCGGACTTACAGTTTTTAACAAGAAGTCGAAAATATCACTTTTTACCAAAAATTACAAAAATATTCACCAAAATAAATTAATTAGAGAATTGAAGATATCATCACAAAACGAACAAATCTGAGAGAGGTCCACATGTAGTACCTATATATGTAATATCAAAGCAATCAGACTTACAGTTTTCAACAAGAAGTCGAAAATATCACTTTTTACCAAAAATGACAAAAATATTCACCAAAATTAGAGAATTGAAGATATCATCACAAAATGAACAAATCTGAGAGAGGTCCACATGTAGTACCTATATATGTAATATCAAAGCAATCGGACTTGCGGTTTTTAACAAGAAGTCAAAAAGATCACTTTTTACCAAAAATGACAAAAATATTCACCAAAATTAGAGAATTGAAGATATCATCACGAAATAAACAAATCTGAGAGAGGTCCACATGTAGTACATATATATGTAGTATCAAAGCAATTGGACTTGCGGTTTTTAACAAGAAGTCGAAAATATCAGTTTTTACCAAAAATGACAAAAATATTCACCAAAATTAGAGAATTAAAGATATCATTACAAAATGAACAAATCTGAGAGAGGTCCACATGTAGTACCTATATATGTAATATCAAAGCATTTGCACTTGCGGTTTTTAACAAGAAGTCGAAAATATCAGTTTTTTACCAAAAATGACAAAAATATTCACCAAAATTAGAGAATTAAAGATATCATTACAAAATGAACAAATCTGAGAGAGGTCCACATGTAGTACCTATATATGTAATATCAAAGCAATTGCACTTGCGGTTTTTAACAAGAAGTCGAAAATATCAGTTTTTACCAAAAATGACAAAAATATTTACCAAAATTAGAGAATTGAAGATATCATCACGAAATGAACAAATCTGAGAGAGGTCCACATGTAGTACCTATATATGTAATATCAAAGCAATTGCACTTGCGGTTTTTAACAAGAAGTCGAAAATATCAGTTTTTACCAAAAATGACAAAAATATTCACCAAAATTAGAGAATTGAAGATATCATCACGAAATGAACAAATCTGAGAGAGGTCCACATGTAGTACCTATATATGTAGTATCAAAGCAATTGGACTTGCGGTTTTAACAAGAAGTCGAAAATATCAGTTTTTACCAAAAATGACAAAAATAATCACCAAAATTAAAGAATTAAAGATATCATTACAAAATTAACAAATCTGAGAGAGGTCCACATGTAGTACCTATATATGTAATATCAAAGCATTTGCACTTGCGGTTTTTAACAAGAAGTCGAAAATATCAGTTTTTACCAAAAATGACAAAAATATTCACCAAAATTAGAGAATTAAAGATATCATTACAAAATGAACAAATCTGAGAGAGGTCCACATGTAGTACCTATATATGTAATATCAAAGCAATTGCACTTGCGGTTTTTAACAAGAAGTCGAAAATATCAGTTTTTACCAAAAATGACAAAAATATTTACCAAAATTAGAGAATTGAAGATATCATCACGAAATGAACAAATCTGAGAGAGGTCCACATGTAGTACCTATATATGTAATATCAAAGCAATTGGACTTGCGGTTTTTAACAAGAAGTCGAAAATATCAGTTTTTACCAAAAATGACAAAAATATTCACCAAAATTAGAGAATTGAAGATATCATCACGAAATGAACAAATCTGAGAGAGGTCCACATGTAGTACCTATATATGTAGTATCAAAGCAATTGGACTTGCGGTTTTTAACAAGAAGTCGAAAATATCAGTTTTTACCAAAAATGACAAAAATAATCACCAAAATTAAAGAATTAAAGATATCATTACAAAATTAACAAATCTGAGAGAGGTCCACATGTAGTACCTATAGATGTAATATCAAAGCAATTGCACTTGCGGTTTTTAACAAGAAGTCGAAAATATCAGTTTTTACCAAAAATGACAAAAATATTCACCAAAATTAGAGAATTAAAGATATCAACATAAAATGAACAAACCTAAGAGAGGTCTACCCAAGGTACATATACACCAAGTATCAAAGCATTTAGGCTTGTAGTTTTCAAGAAGAAGTCGAAAAAGTAAAACATTGACACGGACGACGGACGACGACGACGGACAATCACTCATATGATAAGCTCCGCTCGACAAAGTCGACAGCGGAGCTAAAAAAAAGAGCTCTCTGCAGTCTAATTAATGATAAACAAAATTTACCAAAACTCTTTTTTAAAGACACATATTTTGAACAAAAGCATTCCTATTTTAATAAGGAGATATTTCATAATTGTGAATATTTCTATATAGGTAAATATTTATTAGTGTGAATATATATAACATGAATTGAATTCCTGCTCATTAATACTTTATTAATATCAAGATAATGTTGGATATGAAATTGAAGACTTTGTAATATACGAGTCCTCACAGATACCGCCTGGGACAAGAGAGATTTGAAAAGCTATGCCATAAAGTGTCATTCTTCCCTGTGGGGATACTTTATGAGCACAGTTTTTATAGAGCCTGGCAATGCCATGAAGCAGTATGGCACACTAATGTTAAAATTTCTGACCAATTGACAGCAGTTTATGCAAGTACCCTCCATTGGCAATGTTGTTTTTGGAAAAAAAGTGTTTGGAAATTGTCAGCATAAATATATTCACTTTCTCACAACTGCTACAGAGCTTATGTGTAGGTTTGTATTTAAATGCAGATAATTTTATTATCAAATCAAGTAGGAAATATGAGACACAAGTTTCATAGAGAATGGCGGGAGTGCAGACAATAACAGTAAAAGCCAATTATCTTGGGTTACAATTTTATTTATTTTCATACAGCATCTACCCATTCTATGTATCTTGTAGGAACTCCATTCCATTTTTTTTATTGAAGACACAAACCCTATATTTCTTGAATATTACTTTCAATTCTATTGTGGTGTCGGCAAGATGAATAGACGGCTTTATCACCGCAACTTCCTTTTAGTACGGCAGCGGCAGTTGCATCACTGCATTTTATAACGTCTCATCAATTTTTAGTGCTGGCACAAGTGCTCCCTTCGTACCACTAACAAGCAGCATTTTTTTAATAAAAAGTCGTGTGTTGCTCGTAACTCAGTCATAACTTGGGAACAATCCCCATAAGGTACATAAACGGGGGCCTATACCTGTATGAGAACGGCAATTTGATATTTCAGCGGCCAGAGAAGGGAGCTTTCTTAAAAATTTATATGCGCAGTAGTAAGGCGTATTTGCCCAACACAAGCTGGCAAATATACATGTAGCCGTTATAAAAAGCAGGAATTATAAAGTTTTTTTTGGGTAATTGATGAAAAAAATGTCACCTACACTGAGTCAACATTATGAAACAGGTGGAGCTAATGGCATGCATTTTTAGAATCACGTTTTATATGTGCACAAACATATAACATTGTATTTTATTTTTGCCATGCTTTTTTTTAAAATAAAACTGAATATAAAACTAAGAGCATGATTTGCGTTTTGTACCAAGATTAATGTATTCTCTCGATAAACATTGTAACACAAATCATTTTGATTTTAGAACCTCACATAAAGTTCCATTTTTGTTCTTGCCAAGTAACAATTTTAGAACATTAATTTTTATTATTTCCGTATAATTTTTTTTTCGAAAGACTTTCAATTTCTGCAATTAAAAATTGCGAGATTATTACATTAAATTTAGGTTGAATAACAAATATGAACAAGAAGTTTCATCAAGTCATGCGCACTTAAATTTGCACAACAAATTAACAAAAATTTTGTTTATTTTTCTCATATTTTCTAGAAAGTAGCTTAGGTAGTCTCTGACCCCCTAACCATATCTTAAAATGCACCAATGAATAAAGTAAAACTAAAAGCGATATTCAGTGAGAAAATTTAGTTCTTGAGTGACACCAGCAGACAAAATACAGCAGGGAGAATATTTGGTGGGTCTGAACAAACGACACACGGCTCCCAGCAGCAAGAACAGGCAACATTTTTTTAGCTAGACACAGTAGCTTAGCAGACCTTTCAGCCCCCTGACCGTACACAATATGACAATTGTTTGTAAGAGCTTAATTCGGCGTCCTACAAGCTGTTGCAAAAATGCTGTCGCCCTGTTCATCAACCTGGAAAATTAAACCAAGCGTACGCAACATCTTTGAAGTAAACCCCTCCAGAAATCAACAACAAGAGTATTAGTGTGGACGGAATTCCCATGCAAATTTGACAGACATTTTACCCGCTTCGCAATGTCTCACTAGGTTGCAAGTTTTCAATATTTTTAACATTGTGTTTCAACAGAGGTGAAAGTTACCGGGAAACCTCTTGCTTTCCTGGAGTCAATCCAAAGCTACTTACAACATTGTATCTCATTGGCTACCAAACCTCAACACCTGACAGTCAGACCAATCAGAGATCAGTTGACATTTTTTTTTTTCTTATCACCCTCATCTGTATTTTATATTGTTTTCTAATGTCTTATTGTTTTAGGGCGTCAATATACTGTAGAATACTTTATTTTAGCCGGAATTATTTTTCGCTGAAAAAACTTTTTGGGTGTTTTGTATGGAATTTATTTTTGACAAGTTGAGTGTAGAATATAGGATTTTAATTTGTTAAATCATCCGTTCAGCGAAAATGGTGGAAGTATTTTACAGTATGCCACAAGAAAACCAATCAGAAAGATAGTACCAACAAATAAGCTTGGAGAAGTAGAGTTATGCATAAATTATGTAAATTTATGCAATTTAAACATGCTACAATAAATTATGCAAATTTATGCAAATAACTTTTCTCAGGAGATATATTCCCATCCTTGAAAGCTTAATCAAGAATGTTGACACATACTTATCAGTTTTAGGGGAAATCTTGTTCACAGATGGTTGCGAAGGTCGTTTCCAACAAACAATTGGCGAACATTATGTAAAAAATGTTGTGACTAGGTGACAAATACAAAAACGTGGGGCGTGGATTCAGGCAGTCTCACTTAAAATTACACTCAACATTTTCTGAAACTTTCTGAAAGACGGCACTGAAAACATTTTTGATTGAATATTTTTTCAGAGTCCTTCTCCACAGACAATTTGATCCCAGCTTTTTAACAGAGCAGAGCTTAGCAATCACATTTTGCTAATTGTGCACGACAACTTTTAGTTTCTTCTTGCCGGTAATAATGCCCTAATCTACATGTAGCACTCAAAGCCTTGATAGCCAATAGACTGCCTGTAATGATGCAATTAAAAATGGAAACATGGTGTAAAGAAATAAATTCAATGAAACAAGGACACCTGTGAAAATGAAGGTCATTGGGAAATGTCTATATAAACACAAACACAGTGAAGATACAGGGTAAATTATATGCATCCAATACCCAGTGTGATTGCCTCATCCTTAGAGTCAACATAGAATGGCATTGAAAGCAGTTAACACTGTTACTTACATTGCATCTTACACAACAATTAGACTCCATAGATGTCAATGTGAAAACAAGAAAAAGCATGGCTATTTAAACTGCAATGAGTGTTCAAAGTTTTAAAAAGTTGAAAAAAAACACAGTAAAAGTCACAAACACGAAATTGAAGTAACTGCACTGTTACTAGCCAAGTTAAAAAATAAAAATTAGACAACTAAAGTACTCCTTGTAAAAGCGCAAGTTTCATTAAATGTTCAATTACAACTCCAAACCTTCATTTAATATTGTGGTATCATATTTATTAAATGAATTCCATGCAAAATGTTGAAATTACCAACACATGCAGTTGAACACAAAATCTAACCACAGTGTGAACATTTTTTTTTAAATTCAACTTCTTAGTACTCATTACATACATGTACTGTAAAATACTTAAAGGGCGGCAGTCATCGCACTGCACATGTGCAATGTTTGTGTTGATAAACATTGATTTTTCCCATAATCCAATGCGTTCTTCTAATGTCAGTGACTCCTTTGATACCTTCCAACTTCCAATCACCTAAAAATACCTAATTAAAGCTTGGTAGCGTCTCAGTTTGTACTCGTTGATCTGCGCAACAGTCAAAATCAACATTTATTTTTGCGGAAGGGATGAATCAGTGAAAATAAAATCGAGTGAAAATACCCATTCTCCTATACTTTACACTCAACTCATTAAAAATCAGCTGAAAAACGTTCTACGAAATAGCAAATGAGTCTTTTCAGCAAAAACTAATTTCAGATATTCCAGTATTTTACAGTGTTTCACTCTTTAATCCAAAGTCAACGCTCACAAATTACAACGTACATAATTATGATTTCATTCTTTGCAATATTTTAAATTCAGACCGAGAGCCAATTGAAAATTCACCTGGTGAAAAATTATCAAACAAATTACAGAAAAACGTTGAGGGCTTTCAAGTTTAATCACAGAGACTTGTTCACCCCCATCCCCCCACACCACCCCACCCCCCACCACCAGCTTTTGATGAATGTTCCCAATTTAGATTTGTTTATGGTGGGTAGGTGGGATTTCAGACATCCAGTAAACAAAAACATGCTATAATCTGACATGCACATGTAAAAAGTTGTAATCACCACACAACCTTCATGTCACATTCACACCAACAGCTGGTCATTTGTCTGGCCAATAAAAAACCAGGGTAGGTCATTTTATGACTGACCACCAGATAGATCAGTCCATTTTATTGGATTCCTGGTTCCCATAACTGTTGACTACCATGCTAACAAATATTACATATGTATTACAATTTGCCATGGAATAACATTCGTTACACTTTATTTGAGCTGGAATTAATTAATGCTGAAAAGACTTTTTGGGTGTTTTGTATAAAATTTATTTTCACTGATTTTTGACTAGTTGAATGTAAAATATAGTAAAGAGGGTGTATTCGCTGGATTTTATTTTCACTGAATAATTCTTTAAGCAAAAATAGCAAAAAATTAATTCCAAGCAAAAATAAAGTATTTTACAGTATTGTCTGCAACTGGATATGCAAATAAAAATAAAATAGTCCCTTCTAAAGTTGAGTTTTTTTTTGCATTGAATAAAACCTAAAAAGTTACATTTTTGCACAAATAATATACAATTAAATAACTATGCAACTTATTCACATGAAATAAAAATAATTTTGGGTATTTTCACAGCAAATTGATTAAATAAGCCACCTTCACAGTCTGGAAGCGTACAGCACGAAGTAAAAGAGAATATCAACATCATAGTGATGCACTTCTGATAAAATCAGAATCATTTGTGTTTCCTTCAGAAGCAACAAATCAAAAACTCAGATTGAAAGTAATTGAAAATGTTGGAAAATCGCCATGGCAATTATATGTATTCTTTCATATTGATCTAAAACTATGCTTACAGAACCCTGTGTCACAATACATGTCTGTAGATATAATGAATTTGTTTTTATTTGGAAAAACTTTTGAATATTGTTCCGTGTACTGCAATTATCATCACTCATTAAAAGTAACACTGCAACAAGAGTGCATCTGCCATGTTTGAATTAGAAATAGATTGGAACACCGAAACAACCAATCACTGGATAGAATTTTAAATCGATCACTATTATTGTATGCATTCATACGAACATCTTGGATGAAGTGATTACGACTTTCTTAAAAAACATTTCGTAAAGTCTGGGAACATATGCAATAATAACAATATGGTTTTACCCTCATGCTTGTGGAGTATGAAAGTTATTTTCACTCTTGATATGGTATATCTATGTTTTCACTATATTCATTCGTAAAAATCTGTCCGCAGGATACACTGCATCACTCATGAAAATCTAATTAACCTTTTCACTACCAGTTCCCTCTTCTCATTACAAATTCACCAAAATACCTGGTAGTCCCATTTATAGTCTGCACTATCCTTCAGAAGAATGGGACAAAAATAGCCAAATCTTTTTGGCTAAAAATTTTAAAATTGACTCAAATTTTGCCTGTTGGCTCCAAAATTAGGATTCATTTCCAGAAATATTTAAGAATATTAGAAAAAAAAGTACAGAATATTTGGGCTAGAAAATCTGGTGGTTAATATCCTACAAACATCGGGGAGCAAAGCCACAGTGTCTTGTCATAGTATGTCCCCATCTTAAAAGCTCAACATCAATATATGGTACTTACGGCTTAAATGGACAACTAAAAATGTGATATTATTGTCTACTGACAAACTATTGGATGATAAATGTAACTTACTTCATTTGTTTCATCTCTGCCCATACATTTTACACTGAACATTCTTTGTCTTATAAGTTTGTTATAGTAATTTAGATAAAATAGGCAGAAAATTGCCATTGTTCACATAAGTTGAAATTCTTGGAAAATTTGGCACTCGATCAACATTAAAGTGAAGAGCACTGATCTATGTTTGCATACCTTTCAAATAAATCGAAAAATCTAATCTAATAGCTTTACTCTGATCAGTCAGTAGAATTAATTAAATTATCTGTGCAAACAGTATACTGCAGTGTTCACACCAGAAATGACACATGAAACGTTTGCCTCATGGTTTCATTTTTATCCCAGGTTTTTTACTCTCATAGACAAATTGTCTCACAAAAATGTAAGAAAATACAATATATAACTGTAGAATGAAATTCAAGCATAATAAACATTTGAGTACACTGTCTCCACTATAAGGGGAACAAGACTTCATTTCTGTCTGTACCGGTAGTTCCACAAGGATGAGTAATTTTCTCATATGACAGTTTGAAATGTGACTTTTGTGCAACAGGGAAGGCACAAGGAAACAGGGATCAACACAGATAACAACTTTGCAAAAACCAGCATGCAAGACATAATGCAAGAAGATCCAGGATGTTTTGAAATGATATCAAGTAACTGCCAGGCATCAAACTGAACACCAATTAGGAACAGAAATAATTAAACTAATTTTATAATCTGCTGGAAGCACACATCAAAGTACATCAATCATTGCTACAACATAAAATAGCTATATCTCATTCCAGAAGCATTCTGATTCCTCTTCTGTCAATATGCCTCTTGGGTAGGTTAGTGATGACCATGTGATTTCTTGGGTGAGACAGTGGCATTAATATACATTGTATATGTACAGTGTTGGACTACATGTATGTGGTTTCATGGGTAGGAAATTAATATATACTGTAAAATACTTTATTTTGAAATTTAATTTTGCTGAAGGAATGATTCAGTGAAAATAAAACCCAGCAAATACACTCTTTACCCTATATTTTTCATTCAACTTGACAAAAATCAGGGAGAATAAATTAAATACAAATCACGCAAAATGTCTTTTCAGTGAAAATTAATTCCAGCTTAAATAAAGTATTTTACAGTAGGGATTAATCATTTGATTTCATGCACATTTTTTTGTGTGGGACAGTGGCATTGATATAGAGGGATGGACCATGTGATTTACATTTTCGTTTAAGTAATACATACGTGTAAGGAGGTGAAAACTTTAGAATCATTGTGCACTCAAACTGATTTTGTGGAAATCCCAAGACAAAATGAAATCTCAAAAATGAAGTTAGGTCAGCTTGACAACTTGGGAGGAAAGTATTCTGAAACGAATAAACATTGAAAGTAGCTGTAGGGAAATACTGAAGGTGTAAACGAAATGCTGAATTTCATTTTTTTCAAATTACAAATTTTGTAACTACAGTAAGACGTTTTTCAAGATCACTGTATCATGTTGACAGTAAATTAGGTCAATTGATTGCGTCAAAAATGTGATGCATCAAATTGCCTTAGAGGAGACACTGTTCGGAATTATAATTTCATCTACGATTTCGAAATATACATAGAATGAGACTTGAAAATAAAACTATCAAGTCACATGGATGAGATGCATGTGTGCTGCAGACACATGGGCCCTGTAATGTGAGAACCTCGGCCATAGAGTGAATCTTGGCATGAATTCATCCCTACAACTAATTATACACATACTTAAGGGGAAGGGATAAAATGCAGGCTTTACAATACACAACCGAATTTGCTATTAGTTCTATTATCTCATGCCCCGGAGGGATCAAGCTCAACTGAAATACCAACTAATCTCAGACAAAATGACTCCAACTCTTGATCATCAAATATTCAAAATCATTTCTCACATTTTTTTTTCCTCCATGAATACTTGAAGTGATATAAAAATACATCTATCCAGAGATACTACTAGCACAAGAGCTATGTTTAAAAATTTCAAGTGTGCTTGCTGTGCAAAAAGAGAGGTGCTCTCTGGAGGCTAGATAAATGGACGTTGCCCATAGGCGATACAAGCAGTTTCAACAAAGACTTTGCTAAGGCTGAAAGTGGTTCGACCATGTGTAAACAAATGCGGAGACCATATTCAACTCTTGAATAGCAGTAATGAATACAAAAAAAAGAGAGAGACTGGTAATTGGAACCGAACTATGTGAAGAACAACAATCCTTGGTGAAAAAAGCTAGAGTTTGCAAATTTATTTTCATTCAGAATATGCAAATTTTAAAACCAAGGGGCTTTGACTGAAACAAAAAGCCTTGAAACAGTGTAGCATAAAGAATAGGATTGGAATAAAGGTGTTGGACGGCAAGCAATAACCAAACTGTGAATGGGAGAGATTTTGTTTTGCACCAACGAAGAGAAGTTTCCAAACCTACATTGTTTTGGTTTTGAGGGGGAGGAAGGTGTAAAAGAAAAAGTGCTGTCCACACAAATCAGCAATTCACATTGCTTTAATCTTGAAGCTAAAAAGGGAACTCTATGCTCAAATAAGGCAATCTTTAAAACCGGTGATGTACAAAGACAAAGACTAAAAAAAAAAAAAAAACATATACAGCATCTAGGATGTGTTTTCTTTTTTCTACATGATCATTTCAACAGACTTTATAGTAGAGAACATGTTACTGAGAAAAAAAACAAAAAAAAACACTAAATAAATAAACGTAAATTATCTAGAGATAGCATTGTCATAGTGCGTGAGAAGATGCAGTTAAGGCGAGATTCTTAATAAAGCCAAGCATGGAAAGTATGTAAGAGTGCATTGTTTAGTGTACAGATGTAATAAGTGAAAACACCATTGGTATGGGGATAATGGTAAAAATATATTATGTAATTAAGATGAAAAATGTTTCTAATGTATAAATGATGGCCTAAATTTCAAACATTGCAATGCGGCACCTGTTAATGTGTGTTTGAATGTATGACAGCCGACTGAGACAATTTGGATTCCAGGCATAGAACATAGATGAAATCATGACTGAAAATAATAAAACAGTGTCAAAACATTACAGCTACAATTGGTGGTTTGGTTTCGATATCAGAATTGGAGCAAAATAATTAATGTGAATTAAAATTTATGCACGGTAGAATTTTAATAGTTTTTTTGGTGCTATACGCATCAAGTAACAAACAGAAGGAGCATATCTCTTCTGTTTCCATGGAAACACTGCAACTTCATTTTTCATAGTGGCCATCTTGAATTGAAATTTCTCTTATAAAATTGTTACAGACCAGTGGTCAATTCCAAAATTACATGACTGAGTTTGAAAATTTTACACTCAGATTTGCAATAAAAAATATACAAAGAAAATAAACTTTTATGTTGAAAATGTTAATTAAATGTTTGCAAGCATCCTTGATAGAGTCAAACAAATAGAGTTATAAAAACACTATAAGCCACACATTCAACACACGACCTTGATACACCCCTCTCCAAGATCTAGGAATTATTTGGGCTAATTGGAAATAAGTATCAGAGAATTATATTGTGCTGACAAATTCATTCTGCATGTAAAAAATTCATTTGGAGAGGACGAGTTGTTATTATGGAAAGGCACTAAAAAAATTAATTTCATTCCATTGGTCATGAAATGTTCTGAGAATATAGACTATTTTAAATATAACACAATTACAACTGGACATCTAAATATCGCAGTACTGAATAAAGTTGATTATATTTCTACACAAGCAAACACATGCTGGGTGACAGAGTGTAAAGAAATACCAACGCCATGCCTTACAGTTTGAAGTCACCGTAGTTCGTGATATAATAGCATGGCTTCCAATGTGCTTAGCATTTGGAATTTTATTCTGAACCCAACAGGGTTTCTCAGATTTTCTCTCTAGTGGTGGATGTTTCTATGTTCAGAATATACTGGAGCCTTGTAAGGTCAAGCACCCCCCTCTACCCATAAGCCACATATACCAATATCAATACTTGACTCAATGTCACGGGTATTGCACACAGCACATTGTCAACCCTTTTGAGAGACAAGAAACGTACAACAATTGTGTGAGACATACTATAGCACAACAGTCACAAGAAAAACCTTTTTTTTTTTATTGTTTCCCATTGCCAATCTACAATGTTGTATCCGTATGTATCTCTAGCAAACATAATCATGTTGCCACTTTTAGAAAGGTCACTGTCTTGTTTGCACAGCCTTGATCCATGAATCAGTACCAGTACAATTTAACCAAGCTAATCACCAGTGGAAATGAACTACCAGCTTGAACTTGTCCAGCTACACTTGTGACAACAAGCAGAGGTCAATCAGATGAGCTGATCAAATTTCCCTCATAATTGCAAGCAGGCTGCAGTGGAGAAAGATGAATTCAAACTACTACAAATATGAGTGTGAAAATCAGTGAGAAATACAGTGTCCAAAAAATGATCGGTGAGGAGTTGCACACACAAATGAATATTATTGAGTGAATGTGCATGACACAAAAAACTGTCAGACATAGAGGTGTTTAAATCAAATTATTTCTGATGAAACAACCTCAAAAGAACAATAGTTTTTGAAAGACACCTGACCAACTGATGATAAGTAACGATACTATACCAAATTTTTGAATTTAGGCTACACTGACAAAATTAACAAGATGTATTATGAAGAGATGTGATATTCAAACAAAACACAATGGAAATTACGCAATTTTACTTCATGCATTACGGACGGAATAAACTACCCAATGCATTAAAACCCTTTTTAATTTACTATGCACTAATACAGGGTAATTTATGTTGTATTAAAACATTTTGATTTCCCCTTATATTTTTATAAAGAAGTTCTTAACAGTCAGCATAGATACAACCGACATGAGAAATATAATCTGTGTGTTGCATTTGCAAGCATTTTGGAAAGCATGACCACAGCTTTGCAACACTAGATCGAGAACAGATTATTAAACCCATACTAGGTATGCATCCATTAGCAAAAAGAGACATGTAAAGGTGAAAGGTCGACAATCTATGAACCTAGGGTCAAACTGTACACATCCTTGAAGCTAAATTATAACATATTTTTCACTAGTATTAATTTACATAATATATGAAGGACATTTAATTATTAATAATTATTTATATTAGTGATAACATCTATTTGAGGTTTCTGTATGGAAAGAGTACAAGGAATTTATCATTCTTCCTGTCAAAAACCTCATTAAATGTTGTGATATATTTATTACCTACACACCCTAGTACTGAGACAAACAAGAGAAACACTACATGGCATAAAATAAATGATCTCAGAAGCCATAGAAAACGTGTCCCTGGAAATACACAATCTCCTAATACAAATCCAGATTATAATTGAATTCCTAAATCAGATTAAAAAATGGGATAGAAACAGAAAAATGTATTTATTCAAAAATAAAAAATAAATTCTGTTAAGCCTTGGCTTTATAACATTTTTCACCATTTTTGATGACCTAGCAATATGGGGTACATTCAATTTGGTTGTTTTTAAGGATTATGACCATAAGAAAGGCAGTGGTGAGAAAGAAGGATATTACACAACCATGCATTTTAATATTATATGCTAAGTGTTAAAAGCTATGTTTAATCCTTTTTAACAGTTGTCATAACAACATTTCAAAAACGCTGAACACTAATTGTTTTGTATCTGCAAGTGATTAAATGTCTTGTCTCTGTTAACAGTCTTTCTGGTTTCTTTTTTATTGCAGTTGCAGCAGTCTTTGAAGCGATAGCGGGAGTCCCAACCTCATTTCCTGCACAAAAATCAAGCTTTTGGCTTTGCATATTAACGATACACTTCAGTAAGGTACTTAGAAATGAATTTCTCTGACGTCCGCACAACTGATCCTTGATAGGGATTTGCTCCTTGATAGATACATGGAACTATAAACCCCAGGAAGAACAACGAAACTAAGAGGATTAAAAAAACCTTTGTCTTAGTTTATCTTACAGTGCTTTCGCTTTTGTTTCCACGACATTAGTCATACTCCATGTTAGTTGCCGCCGATACGCCCGTTTCAACCGCTTTGCTGGAAACGGAAAACTTGAAAAAAAAATGTCATATCTGCGCAGTAAAATATTTCGTTCACTACGCATGCGCAAACAAGTCGGTCTGCAGGGTGACCTTCAGTGTACCGGAAATCATGCAACGGGTCGGAGTTTTAGCGAGTTTTCATAATTTTTAATGTCGTTTTTAGATTACTTCTTGTTTTTTTCAACCCTCGAAAAAATAAGGTTGCGAAAGTTTGCGAAACATGGGGTTTGGTGAGCTGTTTGTTGTTGAGATATCCCGACTAATTCCGTGTTTCCCTTCGATCGCCAGAAGTGGCAATGTGTTTTTTTTTCCCGTTGAATGTCGATCATTTATCAGTGTTTTTGTCTTGGCGCCATTGTTTTTTTATGCTATAACCGGAACAACTCGGTCACGTGATCTCCCGGAGTCGTCCGATTGACTCCGAAAATGACCGATAGTCGGAGATAAACGTTCATTTGCGTAAATCGGCTTATTTTTTAATGCGACAAAATAAACAGTCAAAATAAACATTCGACATCGCGGCAACTATCATAGTTCAAAGGAAACGAAGTGGTTGTTCTTCCTGGGGTTTATAGTTCCATGATAGATAACAGCAAATTAAAGCAAAATACACTGATCGAATGTCAAAGGTGGACCAGATAAGTGTCTAGATGAAGGCATTTGCAGAACAGCCAAGAGACGAAATGGAAATCAGTACTAATCACTAGGCGCAAAGTACGCTGTGATTCTGGGAGAGATTCCTTTCACACGAATGCGAACTCTAAGTACTCTAATATACAGCATATGTCACATTGGTTTCACATCAAGCGTCTCTTAAGATAACCTGAGCATGAGAAAAACACTAGCGGGTAATGGGCTTGATAATAAGCCATTGCAACCTGCATTGTCAGTGAATATTTCATTTTTATGATTTAAATTATGTACGTAACATAGACTTTGAAATCTAAGTGCCTTTGTTTTTAACTCGGCAAGATTCTTAGTTGAAAAAAAAAAGTTTAATTTGAAGCATGTTTCACACAGTGTACACATTATCTGGTCCCCTTAGGCGTAGAACATCCCAATTCCACGGAATAACAGGATACTGCAAAATTATAATATCGTATTTGCTCTATTAGAAACGCATCTTCAACAGAAGTACATACAAACCAGAAATTACATTGGCTGTATAAAAAGTCATTAAAATAACATATTTGCTCTATTAGAAGTGCATACGCTTAGGTACATTACAGGTGTGTTTCTATGGAGAAAATAAGTTTTTTTTTTATGTTTTATTTATTCCCTAAACATATACAATTTTAATATGTGTTGAATAGTGTGGTTCTAAGAGTTATATGCGCTCCGCTCCCTACATTATATGCACTCCTAATAGAGTAAATACAGTATTACTTATTTTTACCACAGAAATATTTCTGTAATTCATGTAAGGCTGGAGTCTCAAAGACTGTGCAGCAAATCTATTTGAAGCTTCACGATCACCCGCTTGTGTCGTCATTCTAAACATGCAAGTGCTTCCTATACTGTGCCACAAATCCCTTCAACTCTCCATTATTCCATGCTTGTGTCATCTTACTAAAGGTGTATGCGCTTATAAGACTGTGAGTACGGAATACAAATTAACTGGAAAGAATTGATATATTTCTGAACCTCTCAAGATTCAGAGAAACTTAACAGTAATCAGGTGAAATCTGTTACTTACACGCCATGTACATGTACCAACCAACATGGGTGTGATTAATCATGTCGAACTTTGTTGCATTTAATTTCTCTTATTTACAAGTGTTCTGAATGAAATGGACTATATCTAAATTTATTATGAGTCATTGCTGGTACGCAGTGTTTTTATTAAATTGTGATCCAGTAAACACAAACCTAATGTCCGGTTCAATGAAATAAAAACAAGCCATGAGTATACTGTTTCACGCATTACCTTGCATTGGTGGTTGAATCAGTGACCAAAAGAATTTAATAAAACCCTAGTCAACCAACTAAGGCGATACAACTACACTCTTTTTATTAACTTATCCACATAAAAATATTCATTAGCCAAACTGAGTGAAAATCAATGCAGAAAAAACAACATTTATTTTAAAGTAAGATTTTTAGTCTTCAATAAGATAATTTCAAATTGGGAAAGCCATAATAAATCATCTGGTGACGTGAAACTTTTACAATGAACAGAAGCAGAAACATGCAAAACACGAAAACAGATCGACTTGCAGAACACAAACCATGAAGTTGTCACCTTATTGATTGAAACTAATGAAATGATAGTAATCTGAAATGTGTAAATTACTTAGTTCACACCTACACCAGGGATCGATAAACAATTTAATTTACAGGTTACCTCTCAAGAGGAAAGGAGTTTCACTTTTATTGAAAAGATTGCGGCAACGGTATGTACACTGTTGGCTGTGTGCATTGTGGCAGTGTGTGTGTCTATTGGATATATTTCACTGCGGGTCACTGTGTGGACGTAATTGCAATGCAGATCACTTCTCTCTCAAAAGCGCACACAATGGAGGCCTTTACAGAGCCCATATCTGCCACTTTTCACAACGCAAACGCACAATACAACGACCTGGTTAGCTGCCAATTCTCTGACTCTTACGATAAGCTATTAGTTTCTTGGATGCATTTACGATTTTTATATAATATATTTTGCGGAAACGAGCAAAAAAAACCTTTGATTTAAGCTGCATAGTAACATTTGATGAGAATTACTGAAATAACGGCAACGGGAAACTCGTTAAACTTCGGGGACTGTAACTTCCCCGAGCCGCATACTTTGCACCAAAATCACACAGGAAGGGGAAAAATAAATGATCGTAATGCAATACAGAATAATGTAATTCTAATTGTATACGATAATAGTAACAAAACACGGATTTCGTTTCAATACACAGCGCAAAGTAAGATCTGATCGGCTACCACTGTGCTGAAAGAGGTCAAGTTGTGCGAAGAAAAGTCCCGAACGAACATACAATCATCAATCACAAAAAACGTCCAACACATGTATTCATACGTTCATACTTTGCCCAGACCAAAACATTCCACTGATCTTCATGTAAATTTACCTGCATTGCTCTGTAACCCATTTCCCGGTCTGCAAGATCGCGTAGTTTTCCCGCAAGGATCGACGCATCACGCATAATTGTTTTTGGATTTTCCGGCTGTTCTTGCTCGTATAAATCCAACAACGATAGCGGCAAGTTATCGCCGTTTTGATAACCATTTGAAACGAGTTCTTCCAACAGTTCGGGGTTGTTAAAGTTGATCATACCGTTCTGGCCAGTCTTTAAACGATTTACTCGTCTTCCAGGATGTTCCCTCCGTGAAACGGAGTCTTCGTTATTCGAGTCCGTCGTCTCAGTTCGGCAAATCACTAGCGCACAGACAAATAAAATCAAACGAGCGGCCGCCATTTTCCCCTTCAGGCTGCAGTCTCAAAGACTGTGCCGCAAATCCCTTCGATGCTTCACGATCGCACGCTTCTGTCGTCTTTCCAAACGTCGAAAACGTTAGATTCCATTAAAGTTGATAACTCTGGCACATGTAGAAAGGTATTAAAATCCCGTGGGTTGAAATGGAGATTGTTTTGTGGCGTAATTCTGCCGTGCTGGGAATGCCCAGCTTCACGCTGTCACAACAAAGTGTGTGAGTGTTTGCGGTCTTGACACAGAAAGTAGTGTTACACAAACAGCTTAAGCTCGTAAAATCGCTTGCATTATTTCCCTACTTTATTTGGCATAATTGTAAACTACATTTGTGTAAATATCTCATTACACACTACCAATTATAAACTATATTTTTTATTTTTATTCTTTCTAAATTCTACATGCTAATTGTCTCCTTTAACTAAATTGAACATTGTATTTGTCACGTCTCTTACAATGCTAAATAATTCTTGTTGCAAGCGAGACACATTAGAAATCTTGTTAAAAACGTAAACACAATAATCAGTTTTGATATTAATTTATAGATATTTTAAAAATCTGTGAAAAATATACAAAACAGCTGGGACGAAACATGGTACTAATAATGTACGCATGGGTTAAAGGTCAAGCTATGAAAGAAAATGGCACTCAAGACGTCTGTACAACAATTAATGCGTGTTTCAAGGATTGTTGCCGATGTTTTTATGGAAAGGGGCATATGTCTAAAGTGCTCGCAGATAAGAACTATCAAAATACCCAACATAAATTATACGTCGAAAAGATGGTTCAAAGTCAGCGCAGGTATCAACAACTTTCATATGTTTGTTTTGTTTTGGGGGAGAGTGGGGGGGGGGGGTATAATCTTTCCGTTTCATGGAGATTCTTAGTTCGATCTTTTCAGCTTGAGTTAATTAATTAGTTGAGTATGTCTTTGAATTGAAATTTTCATCCTGTGCACTGTCGGGTTGCCTGATATCAGCTCTGAGAACTGTTGTTGTATGAAGCTCTACCCCCACCAACTTGAAGCCCACAGATACTGCATCAGTGATTGGCTGAAAGTATACTGATTGAACCATGAGTCATTAGACTGTATTTGTCCACACTGCCTTTAGTGAATAACATGATTGCATTAATATTCCTTTTTTTCTATAAACAACATTTATAATTATTTACTTTTCAACAGGACCTTTTCGACACGGTGATTACGAATGGCAAGATCCCAAATCAGAGGAAGATGTGTAAGTAAATACTTTGCTGCATTCTATTTGATTTACTTTCTTTGGAACCACATGTTTTTGTTTGTCCTATGTGTAGTTTGATGAATACATTATTATTCCAGAATTGTCCTTGGTTCATGTATGCCTATTCATCACATAGATAATGAAGTTATTATTTTTTTCATTAATGCAAAAAGAATGGTCTACTAGAAAATTGTTTGATTCCCGTCATAAAAAGTAAAGATCAAAAACCTTGCTGTTATTTTGCTGATTATTCATCATCATTTTTCAGTCTTTTTCTTCAGAATCATAAGCTTGGGTGTTTTTCACTCTTTTCTTCAAAATCGAAGCTTTGGTGTTTTTCACTCTTCTTCCTCAAAGCAATAGAATTGGGTGGTTTTCACTCAAAATGAACATGTATTTGCAGTCATCTAGTTATCCTTGCTGAAATTCTCGTATTGGAGCAATAAACTTGGTACTGTTACACTATTTGGTTTTGTTTTATGTGATGTCTGAGCACACGCAGACTGATGACTTTTAGTGTGCATATCCCCATGTTAAAGTGAAATATCAAATATTTCACATTAAATGTCAAATGCATAACATCCACAGTGATGCGTAATACAGGACAGATGCATAGTTTTGCATTATTATTCAGTCTCTTCTAAATATTAGTTGAATTAAATAAAATAAATTCTAGCAAATTAAAACAAATATTGTGAACAAGCAGAATCGCAGCAGAGTCTATGCAAGGCATTCACATGGAATAGAACACTGCAATGTCAATAAATAAGCATGTGAAACACAAGCAATGATATATTTGTATTTGGTATTATTTTGGCAATAGTTACACTGTCAATACTCCACTCCACTGTTCGTACTGTAGAAATATGCATGTGATTAATGTATAATCCCATGATATTTTGTACTAGCTTCACATCAGCAGCAGGTTTATATCTATTATAATTCAAACAAAATGCTGAAATGTAACCATTCCCATTGGTGGAATCCAGGAATAATTACATTAAGGATCCAGGTTCAATTCTCCTATCTTTCTTTGCAGTTATCTATTATTTACATTTAATATTTGCTTAACATTTCTGTCTTTCATTCATTTGTAGTCAATTCTTCAGCAATAAGAATCTCAAGGAAATATTTTTTTTTTTTATCATGTGAAAAAGTATACTCTAACACCCTACTAGAGTATCTATGTACATTGCCTTTCTTATATTGAATTACACTATAGTCAAAGCATAACTTTTCACCAGCTTGCATTGAAGGTTTATATATTATGTAATCTATATAGAGTACTGGTACTGTAAAATGTTGCTTCTATTACAATGGTACAATGCAACAGATGAGTGTGTTTTCTATTAGAGCATCTACACATATGAGAAATGGTGAATTTTTGATTCTCAGTTGTTCATAAAGAATGGGTGCGACTTTTATTAGGGATGCGAATTCTAATACAGATTTTATGATACTCTATAATATGTTTTATATTATGAGGTTATCTCATGAATACCGCAAAATATTCACAAAGGTAGTGCAATGATTGTATTGACAGACATGTAGCAGAGCTTGATGTGACCTCATACTGCCTTATTGCATACTTTGCCGAATTCTCATGATAATCGTATGATCATACATCCTTCTTCTGCTGTACAATAATTTAATGAGAGATAACAGCAACAACAAAATGGTAACAAAAAATGCTGTCAATAATGTATGGAGAAAATTGAATTATCCTCATCTTGAATTAGCAAAAATATCGGGTACCGTAAAAACGTGTTGAGCCCATTTAAATAATTGATTTTGAAAAATAGTCAGGTTTTTAGAAAATGTGTTGAAATATTGACTGATCAAATTTTATATAAATTAGCTACAAAATGTTGGATGTCATCCATGGCAAATCATTAGTTGTCAGATTCAAAACTATTACGTGCTTTCTGCTGATGGAAAAATACAACTGACTATAGAGGGCGCTATTTCATGCCATTACACCTTGATCATTTATTGTCCAGTTTTATTACTTTTTTTCAGTGTTAATATAACGTATATTGATAGATCGAATAAAAGAATTAATGTCAAAGGCAAAGTAGGGGATAATGTTATGTATCTAGCACATAGGCACAACATTGAGATTGAAGGTAAGTTTTGATTTCTTCATCAGCAATTGAAATTTCTCAAAATTGGGTAACAGACACCAGAGCAGGTAACTTTCATATTTCACCAGCCCTGCATTAAATTTACCAGCATTGCATTAAATTCAAGTAAGTGCACCAATTTATTTATTCAGTAAAGTAGACAATGATTTGAATGATTTTAGTGTTATTTTGATTATTGATCATTTCAAATTGATGCGTTCTCTGTTTCAGAAATAACAAACATTCAACTTCATTCATAAACAAGGACACTGAGATGATTGAAACCAGACTCACTAATTTGGCCTAGAATTTATAGAAATGTATGTTTGTCTGTCATCTTTCAACATGTGTGATTTCTTTAGTATGCGTAAATTTCTTCATTGCGTATAACACACTTGCATCACTTGTTTCGAGGAAAAAATGCAGTCACAACAAAACTGGAAAGCCACTATCTGTTTACATGTACATTATATATTTTATTAATTACAGCTAAAAAGCAAAAAATAGTTGGTATTTTATTCAAAGTGGGTCATAGTTTTGACCTACTATTAAACAGCTAATTCCCACAACAGTGTTGCATATCCTCATCTGATTATCCTTGGTATATTTTAATAAATAACAAGTTATTGTGATCAGTGATCAATAATTTGTATTTTCTATATCGGTTTTTCCTTACTTTCTCTGTTTTGGTTTGTTTCACTTTCAAAGGTGTTTGGTGACACAGCTGTATTGTCAGTGTTTTGCTATATTGTATATGCCTTTATAGATCTAATCGACTGTGATAGTGTCAGGTTAGAATGAAGTCACAAAGCATTACATCATGTTATTAACTCTTTAAATGCCATAACTTTGCCTGCTAAAAGTTGGTGCAATATTTTGCACATTTTTATGTTTTTTGTTAATTTCTCATTGGCTATAAGTCTTGATCAAAATTTGTGAAAGAACAAAACTGCAGTTGAATGGAAACATATACTGTAGAATATTTTATTTTAGCTGGAATTAATTTTCGCTGAAAACACTTTTTGACTCCCATGTGCGAAGCACAAAATGGGAGTCTTTGCAGTTAGTGTGTCTGTATGTGTGTGTGTATGTGTGTATGTGTGTATGTGTGTATGTGTGTGTGTGTGTATGTGTGTCCGACTGTTCCACTGCTATCTCAAGAACCATACATCGGTTTTTGATGAAACTTGGTGCATAGATGCTCTGGGCCAATGCGCAGATTTGATTAGGTTTTGGTAAAAATCCATGCTCGTTAATTACCTAATTTGCATGATAATTAGCTAATTTTTAGCTGTTCTATGACTGTTCCACTGATATCTAAAGAACCACTCATTGGATTTTGATGAAACTTGGTACATAGATGCTCTGAACATATGCGCAGATTTGATTAATTTTTGGTAAAAATCCGTGCATATTAATTACCTAATTTGCATAATGATTAGTCAATTTTCGGTTTTTCCACTGATATCTCAAGTACTAATCATCACATTTCAATGAAACTTGGTACATAGATGTCATACGACACTGCACAGACCTGATAGTTTTTATGGTAATATCAGTACATATTAATTACCTAATTTGCATAATTAATTAATTTTCAGCATTTGATATAAGTAGTTAGCATTACATTTCAATGAAACTTGGTACTTACATACTCAAGGACTATGCAGAGATTGATTGTTTTCGATAAATATTTGTGCATATTAATCACCTAATTTGCATAATTAGTTAATTTTCAGCTTTTCCACGGGTATCTCAAGTACTAATCATCGCATTTCAATGAAACTTGGTACATAGATCCTTTAGGACTATGCAGAGACCTGATTAGTTTTAGGGTAAATAATTGTGCATATTAATTATCTAATTTGCATAATTAATTTTCAGCTTTTCTACTGATATCTAAAGTACTAATCATCACATTTCAATGAATCTAGAATTATGCAGACCCAATTAGTTTCCGGTAAATATTTGTGCATATTAATCACCTAATTTGCATAATTAACCAACTTTCACACTGATATCTCAGGTACTATACATCACATATCAATGAATGTACATGGATACTGTAGGACAATAGACAGACCTGAATAATTGTGGGTTAAAATCTGTACATATTAATTACCTAATTTGCATAATTAACCAATTTTAAGCTTTCACACTGATATCTGAGGTACCGTAAAAACTCCAAAATTTCGACCGGTTTTAGAAATTGGTGTTAGAAATGTGACGTGTTTTTAGAGTCAAAATTAAGATGCATTTTCGGACGGTCGAATTTTTCAGAATAGAAATCAGCAAAAAAAAATGGGGAAGATAGACAGTGTGCTTCATTAGTTTTTAAAAAATGCAATGTCCGTCAATTGACGTAAACTTCCTCATGTTTCACGGTAAAAGCAAAGGTCGTGGCCGAGTTGTAACTCAAAATCTAAACAAAGTCATCAATCAGTGAGTATTATGACAAGCAAAACAAAACATCAAGACGCGGAGAAGAGGTCAGCACAAAACTAATAGGTCAAAAGACAAAGCTGTCTCGCACTACCTAGGAAAACTTGCGAATGTTCGAAGTACAGGTACCCATTGGACAAAAGATACATGGAAGTTTAGCAAACGATCTCCCCGACCCAGTGCAATGTATCCGGTTAGAATCAAAGCTCACGTGTCCCTTATTTGAGGGACCAAATTCTGCCGTAAATTCGCCCTTGGATTAAAAAATAAAATGGGATTTAAGAAAATAAAATGGGACTTTTAAGGTGTATTTTGGCGTCATTTTTCGGACATTTCAATCAATCCTGCCGGCTAAAATAGAGTCTAAGTTTTACCGTAGTCATTGACGTCTGTCTATTCAAGAGTACACGTGTATGATTTTTATCGTGACTAGCGTGAGCGGGTAAGCTTCCTTTCGAGAATGAGCTGTTATCACTGTGAACAATGTTAAATTATTCTTCAGATGACCAGTTTATTTTTTAAAAACAACTAATTTTTTTATTTAAAAAAAATCATGCCGTTTTCGCATCAAAATCCAAGCCAAAATATCGTACTACAACAACAATCTCTTCCGCATTGCGTTCAATAACATTAACATATTTAAATAAGCTATGGTAATTTGAACACGTTGGCATCATCCAGCTTTCTGATTGGTTAATTAGCGATTTGACCTATTTGACCTAAGAGAACATGGCGGATATCCTACAGCATCAAACGTTTATACGAGACCGGAATCATTCGCTTACGATGAAACTAAGTTGACTTTTATTTGTATTTCATAACCATTCAACAAATTTATTTTGTGTACATTATTATAATCACTACTGAGTACAGTAATAATCAACAATTCAGAAACGCAGCATGCCGAGGTTTTTGTGTTCGTTTTTATTTGAAACTTCGTTTATTTAGAATATATTTTCGTTACCAATAAAATAAAAATCTCTCAGTTAATCAGAAACCCGGATTCATGCCTTTGAGGAAGGTCCCGTTTGAACGCTCACATCGGGTTTTTTTTCGTTTGGGGGAAAACTAAAACTGGTCGCAATTTTCGAATAAGAATGAGTCGGCAATTTTTAGTGGAGTCGAAAATTTGGAGGTAAATAAAACACCGAAACCCGGCAAATAAATAGGCGATCAAATTTTTAGAGGGGTCGAAATTTTGGAGTTTTCACGGTACTAATTATTCCATTTCAATGAAACCTAGTACAAAGATGCTCTAGGACAATGTACAAACCTAAATAGTTTGGGGTAAAAATCTGTTCATATTAATTCCCTAATAAGCATAATAATTAATAATTTTTTGGTTCTAATCACATTTCAATTAAACTTGGAGACATAGATTTTCTGTTACATTGCGCAGACCTCATTAGTTTTACACTCAAATCTGGTCATATTAATTTTCTGATTTGCATAATTACTTTTCAGCTAAGTAATTTCGAATTATATTTAATGTGTCTCCAATACTCTCAGCACATGGGAGTTCTTTCTAAGCTTTCTTTGATTAAGCATTTTGTATGGAATTTATTTTCACTGATTTTTGTCAAGTTGAATGTAATACATAGGAAAAAATGTATATTCGCTGGATTTTATTTTCACTGAATCATCCCTTCAGCGAAAATAGCGAAAATTAATTCCAAGCGAAAATAAAGTATTCTACAGTAGCAGAACCTTTCAACAAATAAGCTGCTTTCTGATTGGTTTGAATGTTAGATGTTAGGGTTGTGTAGCCAATCAGAAACAATTTTGTAAATCTGTGCAGGTTTATTGTATGAAAGGTAACAGAAGTTGGCATTTAAAGAGTTAACCTTTTCACCAATAGTTTCCACTTTTCATCACAAATTTACAAAATAGTTCCGTTTATAGTTTTTACTTTTCTTCAGAAGATTCAGAGAAAATTAGCCAAATTAAAGTAAAAACTGAAAAATGACTCAAATTTTGTCTGTTGGCTCCAAAATAGGGTTCATTTCTAGAAATATTGAAGAATATAAGAAAAAAGTGCAGACAAATTTGGGCAAGGATGTCTGGTGGTGAAAAAGTTAAAGCCTCTTGAATGCTTTGAGTTCTGAAGTGTCTTTTGTTTTGAGTCTTCAACACATGTTTTAACTTGATTATTTCTGTTTGTTTCAGGTGCCTGTGAAGCATCTTTAGCTTGTTCTACATGTCATGTTATTGTCCATGATGATTATTATGATAAGTTGCCGGAACCCGATGAAAGGTACGATATGTTTTTTAGGATGGTGTTTATCTGACAACTGCATTGCAGCAGTGTTCACTGGGGATTTTTTAAACCATTTTCATTTGAGTAACTATTTTCAAGTATCCAAATAAACCATCATTGAATGTATTTTCTAAAAAAAAAAAGATATTGTAGGCCCAGCAATCGTATTTTGGCAAATTTGATGTCATTGCCATAATGTTTTGAATAACAAAAACAGCAAAATTGCCAGCTTACTCGATTTATGACAATTAAATTATGACTATACTGTGTGTTTTCGTGTCTGCAGTGAAGATGACATGCTGGACATGGCACCACTTCTAACAAGTACATCCAGATTAGGCAAGTATATGCAATCTCTTCTAAACAATATTTTTTTTCTGGTCCTAGAATGTTCTAAAAAATGGTGCAATAATTTTGTTTTTCATTTTCACAAAATTTTGCTCCCCACTCGCAAAAAAAGATGTGGTAGTTTTAAACTGACATACATGCCAACCAGAAACAACTCTATTTTCCTTTGCTATGGCCTTGTCACATACACTACCTGGGTTACCATTACTACATGCAGATGCAATCAATTCACTTTGATGTTTCTTATTCACATACAACTTGTTACACCGTTGAATCTTTCTGTGTTTTGTTTCTATACTTTTCTATCTGAAGTAACACGTCTGTTGACATTTACAATTATATTACCACTGACTAAAAATCATTCTAATTCAATCTCTCTAAAAATATATTTCTTTTTTAAAAATTATAAATCAGAACCCTCCATGAATAGTTTTTACCGGTAGTTTGTGGATTACTTCCCTTGTTTATTTGTCATTGTTTTGTATATAATAAAGTAAAGTACATTCATGATCATGATAATTTACTAACAGGCCTGTTCTTGTTAACCCATTGGACACCAAAGTCAAGTTTTGCCACTATTCATAAATTAAATAGCACATCAATTATTTATTTATGTCCAAAATTATGATAAAGACCTGTAGCCATAAGAAATTATTTCCATAAAAAAATAGCTAAACTGTTGCACTAAAATTTCAGCGGGAAAAGTTGTAGTACATGGAAGTCAAATCAATTTTTGTCAGCTTTCACTGAATAAACCTGCATAATTGTTTCCATATTTGTTTCAAAAATGCAGCCAATGGGAAATTATGTTCATTTGGTGCAAAATTAACTAATAATTAATAGAAAAATATTTAAAAATTACAAAAAGTTATAAGTACATTTTACAACTATAGAGGTAAATGCTGCATATAACCTATGAAGTACAATTTGTATGATTACCTATCTAAATATTTTTATATTCTTTTGAAATCTGGAATTCAGAAATTGTTGGTTAGTTTGTATTTTCCCATTTAAGGTAGAGATGCAGTTTATCTGACAGGTATTTTAATTAGTTAATTAGGAAACCAAGATGACCTCCCTTATCCACAAAACTATATATTTTCGAAAAGCTTATTGTATGAATTTTGAAATTTTGTTAGTATTTTTTTTTTATGGACACTGTAGTTCGAAATGTGCATAAAAATGTGCTTTTTTGGTCAAAAGTGATTTAAAAAAATTTGCTTCTAAACCATTCTTCTGTTTCCTGTCCAAAATTGGTTTATGGGTACATTTGTTTACTATGAAGATATTGCCGTCTTGAAAACTGTCTACCAGTTGTCAATTTTGCAGGGCAGCAGCTCAAATTTCACTACTTCAAGTTTATGCAAAAATTAACACCAAGGCTAGTTGTCTGTATGATTGTTGTAACATTGTTCAACCAGAAACAATGTCCCGACGGCGTTCTGAAGATAAACACATTGTCAATCATTTGTGAATCAAAGCGTCTAGGAGCTATTTTTTTTAAAGTTCTGTGATGTGCACTTAAAAAAAGCTGAGATAATTGCTAATTTGCATAACAATTCACTCAGTAAGAAGTTTGCTAATGCTCATAATTAAAATGGCTGTAACAGTTCCAAATTTAAATATATTATCGTTTTGTTACAAGTTAAATATAGTGCATAATATGGAGATCCCGTCATTTCTTTTTTTCACCAAGTTTCTTTTTTATTATTTATGTACAGCCTTGCTAAATCTTGCTAAGTATTCAAAAGAGATAATGTTTGCACCTGTTATCTATATTTTAAAATGGTTTTTTGAGTATGTTCCACTATTCACAATTCTACAAAATTTTAACAGTCTATAGCCAATACTGTTTGGATAATAAAAAGCAAAAAAAAAAAAATTTCACTCCCAAGTGCCCACAAACCTACATCTATACCTTAATTACCCTTTCCTCTTGAAAGTTGTTATGCGTTGGCAAAAAATATTAAAAATGAATATTAAAGACTGTCAATATACATGTGCATGAGGAAAATACATTACCATCCCTCAACTTGCTTTTAAAATTAGTCACAGCAAGTATGAACACGTTTTTGAATTAAAAATACGTACCTCTTCAAAGGTCAACCAACCCATTATTGCACTTTATTACACCACTAGAGGGCAGTCTACATTTCTCTCAGACCAATCTCATTCCAAGTTTGATGATGATAAATCTCGTTTTAGTACTGGCATATCAGTACAAATATTGAACTGTACAGATTTTTATTTATCATTAAAACTCTGGTGATATCTTGAATTTACAGGCTGCCAAATTATTTTAACAAAGGAACTGGATGGGCTTGAAGTCTCACTCCCAAAAGTCACCAGGAATTTTTACGTAGATGGCCATGTACCACAACCACATTGAAATGTGCATAGAACTATTTATAGTCTATCTGTCTTCTAGTAATGCAGCTATTTTGCCGAAATAAGCACTGCTTGTATCAAAGGAGCTCTCTTCTAGTTGTGTGATTGAATATACTTTCACCTACCTATCAGCTCAGTCTTTACAGGGTATACTTGTACCATAATGCTGTTTTTTTTGTTTTTTTTTATAAAAGTACAATTGTGATTTTGAATGTATGCAGTTTTGCATAAAAAAATAAATTCATCTACATGAAACATTCATGTTGTCTGGGAGTTTTATCATATTTTATCATCAAAAGGGTCGACCCCCCTACCCTGGGTAAGTGTGGGAAGGCCAATTCCACTGGCCGAGTTTCATTCACTAACGAATGCGACTTTGGGGGAACCTGACTGGGTGCTCGGCGGTATAACTGAGTTCCACTGTCTTGAGGAGAAGGGTTGACTAAGGAGTAAAGCCCACAGAAATCCGGAGTGGACACCCTAAGGCAATTGGATTGACTACTAGTCGCCTGGCCGGCTCCAAACGTGGTGCTCTGCATTCCCTTGGACTTCGTCGATGTGGAAGAGAGGGGAACCTTGTTGACTGGGCAGCACTAGGTTTCCATATACACATGCCCAGGCCTGCGCCCTGTAGAGACCACGAAGACTGAACGAGCGACTCACTGGGCGCAAACCCATCGAAGGATGCCTATTATACATTTGTTTCATGATCTGATCCAAGATTGCCAAATCGCGTCTGTTCTGGTGAGCATATATGCATGTCACATAATGTTTTGATCATTTCAATATGATGAGTGGTCCTTGGGGGGGGAAAAAGTATTACGTAATGTACCGTACAGTGACAGTGACCCAATTTTACCTGCTTTAATAAAACCTCCTAAAATAGTTTAGTTCTCTGTCACTTGCAGTGGATGCATATAAGAATTCTGAATTACTGACAGGCGTGATGTGATTCTCTTTGTGCATGTGCTTTGGTTCACCCATTGTAAAAAGGGCCTAACCCCCCCAGTGTACTGTAAAGGGGGTAATTATTCACTGGGTTTTAATTTAGCTTATTTCGCTGACTGGAGAAATGCACTAAATTAAAACACAGTGAATATGTAAAATTTAGCATAGAACACATTATCTAAATGACGAAACCGTGAATTTAAAACCCACTAAATATGCCTGAAATGGTAAATCAGTGAAATTTAAACCCAGTGAAAATTAGTCATTTTACAGTATTTATTTTTCTCTTTCATTGGCTTAAAGGGACAGAAAATACATGTGAACAGGATATTTTTTTACTGAATATTTCCAAGACATTTGCTAGATCGTACATGGATAGTTTTGAGGACAAACTTAGAAAAATTAGTTATGGCTTCTCTTGTAGTATCCCGCAGAGTAATAAATTAATTGCAGGTAATAATTTTTACAACTTTTATATTTGTCAACTTTGGTGTACGTGTTTGTACGTACAGCCAAATATATAACTTATCGTTTGTGCATTTTATTTTTCTTTAAGTTTACCAGTTGTGTAACTTCTATTGATTCTGTCTGCAATGAAGATAATAATGAGGCCGACTGGTACATATGCATTTTTCTTATTGACAAGATCTTTAAATGATACTGTAGTTGTTATTCACTAGCTGCTACACAATTCAGAAGGTGAAATCAGAATGGCCAGTATCCAGATATATTCACTGGACGGTGAATTTACAATCACCCAGCCTCATCCATTGCTCATTTTAAAAGGATGGTGTCATAACTGCACACATGATTCTTTGATTGTTATTAATCCACAATGCCTGCAGTGCAGTGCAGTTCATTAAATATGCACTATGGTGACAAGAGATAGAGAACCATGGCTTGAGGACGTATCTAGTTCCTTGTCTTCACATTTAGCTTTCCCTGTAAATGCACGTCTGGTATTTTATCAGCCTTGATGCAACTGATCAGTTGCAATGTTAATGAAGGTATGTAAAAGAATGAAGACACTGTTCCTTTTGGTGAAAATAAGACAATTTATTGAATTTGAAACACTTCCAAATACCAGTGGATAAACATAATCTTTGATGGATTAAATATCATACAGCTACAAACAGCATATCAATAAACAGGTGTTCTAAGGCAATTACAATATTAAAATCAGTGGTATTTGTGGCAATTAATGTATATAACAGAACTACCCAAACTACATGTGGCAACTCACAGGTTATTGATAAGATTATCATTCAATTGAATATTATTTAAACAGAATTAGTTTTAAAATCTTGTTTGATAGAAGGAACTCATATTGTAGAAACTAGTAAGAAGTATTTGTACTGAATGCTCAGTTTGTGAAGTCCTGCTTGAATAATTGGATATCAAGTCATCTTGATGTAACACAACACATATAATAGCTTTAGTAAAATTCACTAACATGCACTTCTGAGTAAAATCACTGGGCCGTTGTATGAAACAAATGGAAAATTTGTATTTCAAAATATGGTATGAAAATACACTAATTACCGGTAATAAACATGGAATAAATTCAAAATGTGTTGCTGCAATGGCATACACACACTTTTATTTCATTGGATAGTAGTCAACAGTTTAACAAATTATTCACAACTCATTATTATGCACACATTAATAATATTTACTACTTCTCTGTACAATTTATACAAGACAGAATGGAATAAATTTATAAAAGTGGGATAGGTTAGAGCAAGCATCTATTGCTTAAAGTAGAAGGATCATCATCTGACAGGCACCCACAGGAATTGAGACCTGAACAATGACAATGTATGCGAAAAAATAACAAAGACTTGCGGGTAAATGCTTACCGTATTTGTCGCATGCAGAGGTTTTTGATCTGATGCAGATTATCAAATATTGAGAAATATATCCGTATACAATTATACATCATAACATTTATTTACAATTCATTGGCAATATTTATTTCATTAGAAATATTGAAGAGTGCGATCTCTGTGTTGATACATTGAAAATTACTGGTAATCAACTTGAGCAAAATCCTGTTTGATATTGAAAGACTAAATCTTTAAATAAGAAAATATAGTGCAAAATAAAGTATCTGTACAATATAATAGTACTGATAGTTGTAGTGAGAAGACTGAAAATGGGCAGGAATGAAAAAAAATAGAATGTGCTACTGTAAAATACTTTGTTTCCACTTGGAATTTATGGTTCAGTGAAAATAAAATCTAGCAAATATTTTTCCTATATTTTACATTCTACTCATCAAAATTCAGCGAAAATTAATTCCAGCTAAAATAAAGTATTTCCACTATAATGACTGTACATATATACAAGGTTTGGATTGAAATGTATTACCCATATGACTACAAGGCATGTTTTAGTATACTCATAGACTACTCCACCCACACACTATTGCAATTTATGAATTTTTAATTATACATTTATTTATCAATGCCAAGATATATATTTCTAGTAATATTTATAAATCACTCATTAAAGCAATAATTAAAATATGATAAATAATTTGTGTAATTTTGCAGCAATTTGATTTTTTTTTTGTTTAATTCAAATTATAATATTCAAGACTGCCAAAATCAGACAACCCAAGATTTATCCATATTCAGCATCAATCACTGAATCGTTCATGCAAGCATAAAAATCATTTAAAATTTATGCAAAGACATCTTCTCTCTATTAATGAAACCCTACAAGATGGCAGTCCTTCTAAGGTGCATTTCATTTAACAGCATGTTAACAAAATTGTGCTTTTATTTTGATGTTACACAAAAAATAGGATTTTCCATATCACACATATGTTAGAGCATTACCAGTAATTCGTCTGTTATTCTCGTGAGTACACTGCACCATACCTCAATTTAGTTACACAATGCACACATGGCTACAGTTAATAATCAAAGTAATGATTACCAGAAAACAGAACAGTGTTCGTTACCACCCTCTGTAACACTTTATTTAACCCAAAGCCATCCTAGTGATACCAATCATGCATGCCCTGTGTGTTGACATGCCATCTCATCATCTTGGCAAATGTTAACATCCTAGGTTCAATCTAATTTGATATGTCGAAAAAAAACTGTCAAGAAACAAGCTGCTCTGTGATTGGTCTGATTATTAGGGATTGGGTTGGGTAGCCAATCAGGTACAATGTTGTAAGTTGCTTTACATTGACTTCTTATTTCTAATGCAAATATCAAGTTCATTTTTCATTATTAAAATTCAGATTTTTATGTTTTTCTCCTTTTCAATTATTTTCACTCATTAATTCTCACCAAACTACTGAGAGGCCCTTAGAGTTTGCAAAACACTTTGGAACTTGTTATTCTTTTTGTGTATTGAGAAACATGCAAATATTAGGCCACATCAAAGTAATGACCAGTGGACTGTACTGCTGGGTTTGTAGCCATAAGCAAAAGGATGCATTAGTCCTATTATCCTATCCCTTTTGTGTTGAAGACAGTCATAACATTGTTATTTAGGGAGAACAAATACAAAACAAAAACTTTTTTAATGGGTGCTGGTAATTCAACTATGCTTTGATGTTGTTGTATTTACTGTCCGGTTTTAAAGGTTTTAATAAATGCAGCGTATATATGGACATTCATCACCATCAACACAGACTTCACAGCCTGCCAATGCCACCTTGATCAACTCTTTTGTCTCATTTGTAACGTTTTTCACGCCGGATACATTAAAATATGTGAGTGATTTCATGGACCTAGCAACTTGAACTATGCCATCCTCTGACAGTTTATGACATTGATACACGCTGAGCCAGTGCAGTGATTTCAGCGTACTCAAACTAACGACGCCCGAATCTGACAGTGAGACACACTGTGACAAGTTCAACATTTTTAATTTCTTCAAGTGTCTGCTAATGTGATGGAGACTCAGATCTGTTATGTCGCAGGCATTCAACTCTAATACTTCTAAATCTGGGAATTCTTCGGTTATGTGCTGCACTCCGGTGTCATTTATCCGATAACAGTTGCTGAGTTTCAGGACCTTGATGTGTTTCCGGATAGCTATGTCCCGGAGATCAAACTGGGCTATGCGGGTACATCTGGTTAAATCAAGGTACTCCAGCTCCGGGAGAGCATTGTGTTCTTTCATTCCTTTAAACCAGCGCATAGGAAGCTGACACGATCTTAGAACTAAGGTAGCAAGACTCTTTGGTAAACTAGTCACTTCCAGTGCACCAAAATTAGCCTCTACAACCTCTAAGTATTTTAAATTTGGACAGCGCTCCTTAAGATCCATAAGCACAGCATTAGAAAGGCACTCGGTATTCTTGACAGAATTTAAAAATCCTCTCAATTTCAATGATTTGAGGGAGGTTGAGAGATGATTTCTAACAACTTTCCAAACATTCCGCAAGTTTACACGACAATTCTGAAGATCAACATGTTGCCATAGTGATTTGTCATTAATGAGACGGTTCCAGGATTTGCAGACTCTGTATAATTGAAAGAAAACATAGTAATTATGCATTTTTGCTTGTAGTCACAAACATGCATACATACTCATCTACATACTCTCTAGAAGCAGTGAACTTTGCAAACTCATTGATACTTTCCGAGATGCTCATGTATGATTTGCAAAAAGTTGTAAAAGAATGCCCCTGGTTAAAAGGGGTGATAACAAATAAATGAATCTCAATAAAATTCACCATTGGCGACATTTGTTGGAACTGTGCCTTTGAATTTTTTTTTCAGTAACAGATCCATTGCACAGGGATTTAATATAAGGCAACAGGTGTAATGAAGACCTCAGTCAAATAAATTGTGCCTAAAATCACAAAATACTAACTGCAAATGATTGAGTGTAATGAAGGAGGTTAGTGTTGGGCTGTTTCCCCTAGTATACTCAGAAATTATAAGATAGTAGTACTTGTTTAAATAATTTGACGTTCAGTCATCAAGTGCATGTTGATGGCTTCGAACTCGCGGCGTTACAAGAGAGGGCGATATTTTAGAATCGGTCGGTTGTCGCCCACTCATTCACCCACTCACTAAAATGCCGCCATGACAAGATGACTATCGCCAAGCCACTGCTCCCATATATGTTGGTATGACGTGCATAAATACTCGCCTTGCAACACGGCATTTGTCGTGTGTATCCATGAAGGAAAAGATATCCAGCATAATATTATCGGGAAGTTTACCAAATTCGCTGTTTGCCAAGGATTGGTTCGTGAGAAGTTGGCTATTTGCCTCAGCAACTGCCCTGCAAGCCCCACGGCGAGCCATTGTGACGATCAGCTCTTTCCGGCCACAATCAGTCGAATAGTATTGGGGTTGCCAAAACAACACGTTAAAATTATGTCCTGTAAACACAGCGCACTTGCAGATTTGACGCGAATCAAGCAGTTCAAGTCAAAATTTAATCCTGGAATTAGTTCGATATTCGTATTGGCTATTAGAATCAAATTCATTGTGAATCTCGCCAGTGGCGGATCCAGCAAAATGTATTGGGGGGGAGGGGGGTTCCAAGCTTCGCTTAAGATATACCAGTAAATCGCAGAGAAGCTACGCGTAATCCAGATCACAGTCCCTCTATGATAGAGGGACTGTGTCCAGATCATATGAATCGTCATTCGTTTGGGGGGGGGGGGGATGCCTCCCCCTATGCATCCGCCACTGAATCTCGCTGCGGCTGCGTTCAAACTGAATGACATAACTTTTTCATATCCTGATACACCCGACATTTATTGGACCCTCGAGTTTCTGCGATTATAATAATGTAATCTATCCACCGAGTTTTCGTATTTTGGAATTTGGTTAAAGAAAATCATTTTACAGGAGACAAGAACAACATAAATTTGACCATAGACCCTGAACGAAGTTACTTGATCAAATTTGAAAATGCACACCCGTTGAAATGAAATGAAATGAAAGTAAATTTTGATTAACATAAAGGGTAAATTAATCACGATTAAATTAAAACAGGTTAACCTCGGAAAAGGTTTCGAACCCATTTTTCCACGACTTTCTTTGCCCTCGGTATCTCAAGCCAATCGTACCCCTGAAATATCATTAATGGATGTTTCAATGGGAAAAGACCAATGTATTTACCTCATTATAATTCACATGGCATGCAGATTTTGATTATTAGTATTTAATCCAAATAATAGACATATATTTCAACATTTAAGAAGTTTTCGATAAGAATGTGTTTTTGATTGTTATCATTGATGAAGATTTGCCCAAATCCGAAAAACTGAAGATTTTTATAAAACTAGGTACCCCAGTACTTCACAGTGTGCAACTCGCGCAATCATATGGCTTGTTTCGTATTATTCGGTGTTTTATGTTATAAACTATTATCACGGGCACATACATTACATATTATAACAATTCACATAGCATGTCATTAATTTTGAACAGACATAATATTATGGCCATATTTTTTTAAAATTATTATTAGTCCACATACAATTATAATGACTAATTTTATTTTTTTTATCGAGGCTTCTGAATGTGTATCCTGAGTGACCTAAACTTATATGGTCTGTTACATGACGCTATCTGTGCGATAAAACGGCATGGTGAAGATTGCTTACACGATGTCTGATGACGTCACATCAGCCCATCCTCTAATTAGCACAATAATGATTATGAGTCAATACTGTGTATTATTTTTTGAATATAAACCAGAAAAAATTGTAGTGTGATTAACTGTCCACACTATCCAACTTGTAGTATTATAAATGATGAGTATGAGATCGTTTAAACATGTTTTCAACAGAATCAAGGAAAAAAACGTATGTTGTTCAAAAACGTATGTTGTTCTTTCATACCCTTACCTTCCGACCATGGAAGGTACTAACGGAGTACCTTCCATGCTCTGACCAACCCCACTTATATAGCACTGGTTATAAATTACTGCACGATTTGCCATAAAGCCACTATGTAATTATGACAGTGACAATGACTCATCTCTGTCACAATCATAGTACTGTTTATAATATACTTCGTAATGTGGTTTACGTGTTGGACTAAAAAATATGCATTGTAATAAGAATAAACACAATGTCCACCCATAACCCCAACTCCCAGTCATATGCTGCTTATGTATTATTATTTAATATGAAGGACCAAGAAAAAAATTAACTGTGTGCTGTAATTAAAATATGCCCCGCCCAACAAACTTCTATTGTAAGAACGGTATGTAGATCATGGAGCACTAAACAAAACGTTGTATAATAATCTCTTATAGTACCGCCCCTTTCCAACCCACGACCACTCTGCAATAGTGATGAATTAATTTGTATTATGATTACGTAAGACTGGAAAAACAAAAACATAGTGACACACCTTCAAATATGCTTTCTATAAATCCTACTGACGTCACAGGGTGATATGATTTACTTAGAAACAGAAAAACGAAATCAAAACTCGTCTTGCGATTGTTAGCATTTTTTTGCAGAGAACCATGTAAGGTACTCCGTTAGTACCTTCCATGAGAGAACTAAATCAGGCGTATTACACATCGACATCTTGTTTAACTAGTACTAGAAACTTACAGATTAGACTTTGAACTATTTTCATTTATTTAACTCCATTGTACAAATATAGAAAAAACGATCATTCGAAAATTATTGTGTGATTATTCCCATACATATTAAAAATGTGTATGGAAAAAGATGGCTGTGATTTGAAAAAGTCATATGCAAAATAATCGGCCATTTTAAAAAAAAAATTAAGAATTCATGTACTACTCAAAACTCGCATTTTTGATACATTTTCGAGGATGTTTTGTGATAAAAATTAGTTTGGATTTCGTGAATTGTTTGAGTATTTTTTTAATGATAGCGAACTATTTCAATAGGTGGCTAATTTAGAAGGACCATGATCGAATAAACATGGACAAAACGATGTTTGCATGAAAGGACAAACTTGCCAAACTTCAACTTATGAAATAATTGGTTTTGGTAGAGTAAGACTGAACTAGTATGTATTAATGTGGCGAAGCCCTTCATGACGGAGTAATAATTATCAAAAAAATGAAAACCATGGTTAAGTCATTAGAATGTTAAGAACATTTTTTTCCAAAGAGTTATTTTGTTTTTTCGCTTACTCGAATGTTTTATGTCCACGAGTTACGTGTTATATTGCACATTCCCCTGCGCAAACTTGTCAACGAGAATCGAGACACCAAAGGGTCTATAAATCTGATAAATTATGTTTCAAAAAGTGGGCAAGAGGTCAATTTTTGACATTTTAAAGTTTTGCTATTTTCGACTTCTTCTTTTAAATTTGGGTGGATCTCTGACTGGTTTATTCATTTCGTTTTTGCTAATTTTGGTATAAATGCTACTAAAGTATTCCAACTAAGCAGCGGAGCTATTTCAGCCGACAGTTTCGAGACCTCCGTCGAATAGAACACAAGAACGCAAGACACGAAACCTCTAAATTACGAAAATAGTGTGGACTTATAGTGCGGACCACAATATGAGAAAAGTGGGTCGTACTTACGGGCGTAAAAAAAGTCTTGCTGATGTAAAAAATGGTTCCTGCGGACGATAAAACTTTGGGGGTGGTACTGTCTTTGGAAAGCTGTATATACAAACGCGCCACCATATATAATTCCTTTTTAGCCAAGGTGTATATAATAGCCCCCCTCCCCATTTTTTTTTACAAAAGCATGTATGACAGAGACCTGCAATTTCAGTATTCATTACTGAATTAAAGACATAAAGTTAAATAAAACGCCGAAAAGCATCGGCCAAGTCATACAAATAGTTGATTCTGGTAGAATGGTAAAAATGTCAAATTGTATTTCATAACCCAATCATGTTGGTGACTGACGCTGGGAATGTAGATGTCCACACTATACATAATTAGAATACTACCGTGAAATACAGTTATTTTCTAATATTCAATCAGCCCCGAGTGACTGTGTGATTGACACTCAGAGATATATCCATAATTAAATGATAACTGAAAGTTGTCTTTTGATAACAAAAACAAACGCATAAATATATTTTAAGTAATTTACGTCATGTGCATTATTTGATGCTGATTTAGAATAGTACACCTCCAAGTGATATTGAATCATTTCTCTGTTGGTTCATTTTCAAGAAGAATCCGAATCTGACGCTAACTGTACAATCAAGGAGACGAGCGTTCGTTTGTTGTTTATTTCCTCAAAACACGGAAGCGCATGTTATTACTTACTGGAGGAGAGAAGTATTGAACTAAAAGATCATCATGGCGCTCACGAATGATACTGTGCTCGATATTGATAAGGTAATTTTCCGATTTTTATCGTTTTCTTAAATTATCTAAACTCAAAATAATGTTTTTAACACACTGGAGTATATTACTACACTCTCCATATTGCTGGAAGTTTTTAAAAAACGCTGTGACCGAATAGACCATCCATGTGTGAGGACGTTCGACATTGCCGTCGCATCAAATAAACATGGCAACACATTGCTTGCCACGTCATATTGGCGTTGTAGCAATGAAATATAACAACTTAAATTTAATTGAAAATGTGTTGTTTTGTTAATTTTAGGACAGAGATGACGGGGAAGAATTGAAATTTCAAGGTAAGCTTACAAATGCAAAATTCGAAGACTTTTTCATAATAATTTGGGAGCTAGGACTAAGTGAGGAGATACCAGGGACATTACTAACAGGTGTTAAAAATATAATCTGTCGTTACCGCTCGTAAGTTGTGTGATTTTATGTTCACGCAAGGCCAACCTTATGTGTTTAATAATATTTATAACAAATATTTCTCAATAGTTTCAGGGTTTTCATTCAATTTATTGAAAAATTCTCCTGAGATTAATAAATTTCCTGTGTGTAGCACGCATATATCATTGACCTGTCCCTGGATTTAACTTAATCATCAGTCATCCACTTTGTTCACAAAATGTCGGTAGTTTGAACATTTTTGGATAATTCTGTACAGATGTGTACATTTTTTGGGGAAAAGATTTTAACTTTACAGCATCAGACTATTTTCATCAGCTGTTACCATTGACTGATACGCATTCATTGTAAAGAATTAATATTCTTTGTTCAAACAATGCAGTAGTTTCACAATAAATTATACATTTTCCAGATTTCGGTGATAGTAACATTGAAGCAGATGCAGATGGACAGACGCACACTTTTAATAATTATCCAAGCGACAACGAAGATGAAGAGGACAACACTGAGGTAGGCAACTTTAATACTGATTTATCATTACTACTTTGCATAATAATGTACCAGTTGTTGCTGACTTTGAACCCCAGTCTTTCAACACCTACTGCAAAATAAACTCGTATTTCTTTGAATTTTGATCAAGACAGGTAATCAACATTTATATCTGTTTTTCCCAAATCAGCTAAGAAATGATAAAAAAATACATGAACACATCACCTGCTAGCTTTGTTTTCCATTCATTTCGGCTATCTGTGGCTATCTATGTAAGAAGGGTTATTTTTATAGTAAAAATGTTTATTAAACATAAAACTAAGACCATGGATATGTGAACCCCTAAAAAATGCCATACCGGTATTGATGATGTATTTAGCAATCAATAATGAAAAACATGAATATGAATGAATGCCTTCAAATAGAGTATTTGTGCAAATAGATTTAATGAAGTTCTGCAGTAAGACTTTACCCATACACTTGAATTCTTGGTTACGGTATTTCCACCATGTTGACTTGACTTTTGTAATATGTTTGTTCCAAATAGAGGGTGCTCAATTCTTTCAGTACATTAAACCTGTCTTTTAATCTGTAATTTCGCTAATTCAAAATGTAGCCGAGTTAAAAAAAATTATATTCTCACTATGAGATTGTTGGCAATTCAGCTAAATTAACATTCTATTAATTCATGCATTCTGTCATGTTTATAATACGTATTAACTTATGTTTATATTTCCTGTAAAATAATATCTTTTAATCTAAAACTAAATATATAAATTTTCTCTAGTTATTGACAGGTCGTAAAAAGTCCCATTCATTTTGGACGTTTGAATACTATCAGAGTTTCTTTGATGTAGAAACTTATCAGGTAAGGATTGTTATCATCTCAGTTTGTTTACCATGAATCTACAACAAGTGGTTACAGGGTACATCTGATGACAGTGACATATTGGTGTTTGAGTACCTTTAAAGTTGTACTTTGTGAGCAATTTATGTAGCTTTATTGGGGTCTTCGGACAATAACATGGATGTGAATTATTTCGTGGTCTCAATTTGCATCATGATACATAGTAGAAATTTTTGTGTAAACTTTTCTCTTCTCCAATTAGGTTTTAAGAAGGCTTCTTGCATCATTCGTCCCCAAACCTGGCAAAAGTACTATCAGTGATATTAGACCTAATCCTGATTTGTATGGTGAGTAGCATTGTATATTGAGAATTGCATACTTAAAATATACAAAATTGATATCTAAATGTAAAACAATTTTAAAAATGAAATCCCTATGCACATTGTGATACTCCAGTGATTCATCTTATTTTGGTGGACATCTGAGAGATTTGCAAAATAATATTCATGTGAATGACTATTTAGTCATCTTTGTTTCAGTGCAAGTGAACTGCACTATTAAATTGACCTACAGTATATCATTTCAGTGCAATTGTATAAGCTAAAAAACAATAAATCTACATTGCAGTGTCAATTTCCCCTTCAATGTGAATCTGTTTAATTACTTGTATAAATTACGTGGCCTCTATATTCATGTATTTTCACTGACTCAAATCACTTTGAATAAAAGAACATGCTTGGATATCTGGGGATAACATGAGCAACTCCTATATTTCAATGAAATACCTGTATGTACATTTGTTGAAGACACCATGTTTTTTAGTAAAAATATGCTGAAAAATTTGTTGATGTCAATTTACCTGCCTTTAAAAAAGCCAGCAGTTCCCACCATGTTTGTCAATATATTGAAGTGGTAGTTTTTTTATGAGTTATAAATACACAGTATTCCTATTTCCAGTTGTTTATTCTGACTCTGACTGCCTCTTTCACAGGTCCATTTTGGGTGTGTATTACTTTAGTTTTCACAACCGCAATCACAGGAGATATGGCAAACTATTTTAGAACCACTGAAAACTCTCAACTAATATGGAAGCCGGATTTTAAAAAAGGTGAGCCTAACTGTTATTTAATTGAAATGATGAAAATTTACTATAACCATCTCATAATTAAGCTTGATGCCAGACTACCATTTCACCCTTCTTCACTAGAATTGACCTACCGGGGGTACTGATCAGATTTTGCTTATTTACCATATAAATGTATTGTAACATCAAATGACATAGCCACACTTTCATCTCTATGGCAACTATCAGTTGGAGCACTATGTGGGGAAAAGGTATAAATATTTTTTTGGAAAATTATCAGCATGATGTATTCCTCGGCCAATCGATATCCTGATTATCTGCTGACCAAGAAGGAAATAAGTTTTTCTGTGGTATATTATTAGAGATGAAAATGTATTATTAATAATATATGAAATCTGAAAATGTGTTTTATTGTGAAAAACATGAGAAACCAGCATTTGTATCTACTGTTTTTGCATATAACTTCTTTTGATTATAGATGTACCTTATGTCATTTACATAAACATGTTGCCATACTAGCAAATATACTAGATTGTTCTGATTAAATCATATAAAGGAATAACTTAAATTGTACCCAATCACAAATTAACTTCTTGACTAACACATAATATGATGATATTTTCAAAATACCAGAATTTACTTCAGTGTGATCATTCAATATTGCAGTGTTCTCCCCAGGATGTAAACAGTGTGGCGGTCCCGTCACAGTGCTTCGATTTGCCGCCACACCGGCCTGACACCGCCACGGTGATTAGCAAGACCGCCACAGTGGATCTCATCACGCTGGTCAGCCCGACCGGCACTCAAAATTAGCGACCACCACGAAAACGCTTCCGACCAGGACTATTGCCATATTGTTATTATACTTGCGTACCGACCGACATGCATCCTGCCAGTCGTGGATAATAATTTGTAAACAATAGACATAGTCTCGCGATTGAACAATACAAGTCAATTTGGTAAAATTAGCATCTCTTTGTTTGTAAGTAAATACATTCTGCCGATAGACGCACGCAGTCTTTAGATTGAAAGCTAAAATTCTTTCAAAATCAATTCCACCCGATGTAACATGGGCAAAGCGGAGTTCACTGTCAGTTTAAGCTACTCAAGAAAAAAACAACAAGTTTATTGCGTGATTGGGTAAAATACATTTGAACTGTTATCATCGTGAATCATGTAAAAACTCTTCTTTCAAGACTTCTTTTACCTTTTAAAAATTTCTAATCACCTCTTTCGAAAACCATCATGCAATTTTCATCTGAAATTCATACCAACTCATCATGCTACGACATCGCTTTACTTCCGCAATGTAATTTTTATGATCACGATCATTCGGAAAACTTCGGGTTCTACCGGCATTACCATGCGGCATTCTGATTCGTTAATGGTGTTTTTGACCCACCGGGTCAAAGGACACATGCCGGTCAACTAATGCGTCATAACTATCATGGCGGGTCTGTGTTTTTCACCGAAGTGATCGAGTGACCAAAAATAACTTCTCCAGATAAAACTAGTTCAAATTTTATGTTTTTCTCATATAAAAAAAGAAGTATTTAATTTTTGCATGGCATCATGACCGAGTAACAGGAATTATTGGTATAACCGGTGTATAACATCGCGAAGTAAGTTATGTCACGTCGTACTTTTGATGATCGTTTGGAAGTGTTATTTGTTCGTTGTAGAAGCTGATGGTTGGAATAATAACCAGCAATCCGCCAAATAATTACGTGGTCGAAGGAGAATTTTGTAGTAAATAAGATCATGAAAGTCGTGAACATAATCCTGGCTCAAACGTTTCAAATGAGTTTCATTTAACCTTTTACAATTTATTTGTTTCTTTTTAGTCTGCAGCATTTGCATTTCGAGAATGTTAAATTTTTAAATTCAAATTCTTCTAAATTGTGAAACGTAATACTTTGACTCCAAAACGAAATATATTTGCACTGTGACGGAGCTCATTAATATTACAAAAGTGCCCAAAATAAAAGTGTTTATAACACTGTGTGAAGCAAATAAATATCTGCCACTTTGTTTTTTAAATATATGTTGTTTATTGTGTGGTGTAAATGTGCTTTGGTCAATTTCTATTATTATGTAAATGATATGCAAATTATATGCAAATTAGTCCGCCACAGTGGTTTAAATTCCTGGGGAGAACACTGATATTGTAGTGCATAATGTAAGAGGACGCAAATTTATATGCCTTTTTGTGGCCAAAACATCAAAAAACAAATTGGTTATGCAAATTTCAAAAATGTCACTGTCAACATCTGTTGGCAAACTCAAAAAACAAAAGCAATATGTTAAAAAAAGTAATAAGGTTTACAAAATACCAAAATTTGTTTGTTCAGCATATATCCTCCGTGATTATTTGTGTTTTCATTGATGTACAATAACAACAATTATTGTAGTGCTTAGCACTTGCAGACATACAATATAATATCATACAAAGTGTAAATATAGTTGATTATATGTCTACATTTTTTTGAAATATGTTTTTTCAGTATCAATAGCAGCTACTGCAGTCTTTTGTTATTGGTGGTTGATAGCTTCTATATTATGGGGTATGTTGTCATGGCGACGAAGTCAAGCTGGTTATACATATTTAGAGATTATCTGTGTTTATGGCTATTCCCTCGCTATTTATATTCCTGTATCAGTGAGTATTGATATAATTGATGTTGAGAAATTCTAATTCTAGCAAAGACAGTTTTTTTGGTTTCGTTATTACTAGCAAATGTGCCAAAATTTCCACAACCTTGGAAACCATGGGCACGAATCAGTTACTCAGCATGTGATTAGTGCATGACAATTCTAAATAGGCCACGCCTCCACTGTGCCTTTAACTGTACAAACCATTCTTGAATTTGTAAATTCAAAAAGAGCAGCTACCGTTAATATTCTTCAAACTGGTATTAAACAACATGGCTCTTCAGGTTTCATAAATGTGGGATCGTCAGAGCCTTCAGCCCTTGTGTATTTTTAAACATAAGTTACCAGTTGATAAGTCCCCCACCCACCATACAGACTAGGTGTACAGTTTATTACAGTTCCTGGGCTCCCTTTGGTCCAGTGACCTGATTTCATGACTTGACAGCCACATTTTTGGTGTTTCAAAAGCTACCACTCTAAAGGATATGGGATACTTCACAAAAAGTGTGAACCATGTTGCATTGTTCGCGATGAACTGTGAAATGTATGCAAAAAAAAAACACTAACCTTGTCAAGACCATAAAACACAAAGCAATTACTGGCATACAAGTCACAGTTTCTATGGAATGAAATACAATTTTTACTTGACACTATTATTTTCATTAAATGTCAAAAAATAGAGGGGTGGGCTCATACTCAGGGAGGGGTTTAAGACCAGGGAAGTACGTTATAACAGATTTTCTAAATCAAAGTTTGGTGTTGCAGCAGTATGATATCATAACAGTTAAAAATGTTAAGTCATGTGAAAATTGTTGAATTAATTTTCGCTATTTCCCTGAAGGAATAAAATCCAACAAATGTACCTTTGTTCCTATAAGTTACAGTATGCAGTAAGCATCCTCTAATAATAAAAACAAACATGGCTGCCAGCAGAGTTTGACCGCACTCCACACAAAGAAGTTCACTGATTCTGTTCTAAATGTTTTGGATTTCGCATTCCCATGATGTATCCTTGGAAGGAAAAGATGGATAATAATAAGGTTATTACGAGGATACCTTGAAGTATGCACGAAGACAGTACAGCTGGAGTATCGACTGACACTACGCGGCGTACTGTCTGAGTACTGTCTCATATTCTCGTCAAAAATCAGTGACAAGAAATTTCATATATAACACCCAAAAAGTCTTCAGCGAAAATTTATTCCAGCCAAAATAAAGTATTTTACAGTATTATTGAAAAGTTTTTACATATTTGTAAGGTGTCTCTTTTTTTGCAAACATGTAATAATGACTTTATTTTGGCATGAGTTAATGTCACTACCTGTGAATACAATATTGTTTAATAATTTGTTTGTTTCCGTTTAGTTTCTTTATGTGATACCAGTAGCCTGGGTGCAGTGGGTTTTGATGTGTTTGGCGTTATTACTGTCTGGGGCTGTCTTATTGCTCACATTCTGGCCGGCAGTCAAGGATGATGACAAGAAGTTTGCTATTGGTATCTTAGCCGGTATTTTCATCTTTCATGCTCTCTTAGCTGTTGGATTTAAGGTAAAGCATATCATCAATCGATCATTTGTAAATTTCTTGTGTTCAATTACACGTACCAGTATGTCAAACAGTATCTAGACTAATTTGGGAAAATCTATTGATGTTCGGATTATTTATTACATTATTTTATATAGTGTCTGTTTTTTCTCATCAATTCAGGAAAGTATTTGTGCATTAATTGGGTAGGAAAAAAATCTCCAACTCATTGCTGTGAAACAAATTTAAATTTTTCAGCATTTACATATTTTGCGACATGTATGTATTTTTGACATCAATATCAAAGAATAAATGTGACTTTTCAAACATTTTCGTTCACTTTTGATGCTTTTTAATGCTTTTCAAAGCTTGTAAGTTTATTTTTAATTTGTTTTGTTGCTCAAATTCGGAAGAAAACCATGATTAATCTTAGCAGTGGCTCTTCGTCCTGGTGTTGACTTTGGTTTAACTTTGTGTTGTATGGTCCAGGACTGTGAATGAGTCATATTTGCAGAATTTGCAGTGAAAATACTACATTGATAAGAGCCTAATTTGAATACTTATTTCATGGATCTTAATACTCTTGTTTGTACAAGAATTTATCTTTGGAGGTATTATTATTTAAATTACACAAGCATAACAATAATTATCATGTGCTGAAATATATCTTGATAGTTCAAGTTTTGCAACTATTTTATGTAATTTACATATCAGTTGTAGACAACAACAACGTTATCACTTAGAAAATCTGAGTACTCTGCAGTACATATCTAAGCATAACTTTTATTTTTTATTTCTATGACAGTTTTACTTTTTCAAAGCACCAGAGTTTCAACACCCATCCATTCCAGCGACTCACCCTGCAGTAATACCATCACATTCAAAGCAGCTACAAGGACAAGCACATGCAACAGAGCCAAATTTCGCACCACCAGGGATGCCGATTGACCAGCACAATGACCAAACACCAGTCAAAATACCATCCAATATCGGACCTGGGCTTCCTGACAGCGCTAAACTTGTACAACCTGTGAAACCTGTCAATGTGCAGCCTAACAATGTGCAACAATCTGCTAACTTGCCACCAGTGCAACCTGTTGGTATGCAGCCTGCAAAAACGGTTGTTGCAAAACCTGTTCAACATATACAAGAAAACATCCAGTGAGTTATATAATAAAGTATTAGAATTACTTTTTTCATATTAATTATTGTCTCTGTTAACGGCAAAGTGTTTGTCAAACTTAATTGCAACTTCAAATTCAGAGATACCTTTATTATTTTATTTATTTAATCACTTAACATCCATTGGAATGGATGATAATGGATACGATACACAAAAACAAAAAAAAACATGAAAAGTATCATGACAAAGCAAATACACATACACAGAAAAAGCAACAATTGAAAATGAAAATGACAGATAATCCAAGAATTTTGAAAGTTAGGTGTCAATCGTGTCTCAGAGGTATTGCTGTCTAGATTCAAAACAGATTCACAAATATTGGCCTAAAGGAGTTTACAGGGATTCGTTGCTCAAGATAAATTTGAATTGTTGTTGTTTATTTTATTGAAATTTTATGTCAATGTTTTGATTCATGACTGCAACATAGCAAGTTTGTCCAAATAATAACCATGCATACCTGTACATATACACCAAACAGAACAAACAAGTAGAAAATTGAGTCTGAGATAGTGATAGTATTTGTAGCCTGTACAAGTACTTAGTAGTAATCTGAATATTCTTTGTTTTTTTTACAGACTTAATGATTCCCAGCAGCTAGCGGAGGGAATATGAGGTCTCTGGTCAGCTGTATCATCTAACATAACATCTGCATGCATAACACTTGTTTGGTTTCAAATACTGTAGATTGGGGTTTTTACCAAAAAAAACAGTGTTTGAAATTACTTTACATCTAAGACAGGTAAATTTTTGAAGTCAGGCTGGTCATTTTCAGTTATGTGTGTCAACAAAATGTTCCATTTTGTGGTGCTTACTTGCAATGGGAACACAGGTAATTCAAAATGCTATTTAATGCAGGGATTGGAATGTTCTGGCAGAGCTGGCAAAGTTACCTTTTGAGAAATTTAAAACACTGATTTAAACTCACGATATTTGAGAAAATATACCCAAATTGAGTGTTAAAAAGGAGTCAAGCTATCATATATTCATGCATGATATTAATGGTATAACAAACACAGGGTTGTTCGATGAAAATATTTTTTGTACATAGCATGATTTTATTTGAGACTTATTTCTAGTGAAAAAAATGGGAAAAAAGCATGATGTAAATGCAAGGGGGCTTTACCTGAATTTTCATACCTGAATTCCCAGCATACAGTATTTAAACTGGCCAATGAATGGTAACTACAGGTAGTTTGAATATATTTGCATAGCTAATAGGGTAAAACCAGCAATTTGTCTTGTGTGGGTTATAAGGCAGTCAAACAACCCCTGAAAGTGAATAGATTCAAGGCTAATGTAGTAAGCTCAATATTCATAGTTAGGTAAGGTAAATCATGAGAAGTACAGAGGGAATGTGAGATATTTAAGGTTATGTTGGTTTGAGGAATGAGGGTAAATGTATTTTTCTAATTTATACAAAAAATTGCTATTTATTACATGTGATTCTACTTACGCCATACAGGTGTACTGATTATTAAGGTACACACTTAGTGATCACCAAATTCAACACAAAGGCAACTCTCATAGTATTTATTTAATAATAATTTAATTGTTAATTTGAAATGAAATTTGAATCAATCACCTAAGGTATTATTTTTTTTCAAATCTGTATCTCTGTGTTCAGGCTGAACATCAGAATTCAAACTTTGCCCTCACCGAGATGAGATCCAGGGACTAAAATAGCATGATTAAGCTGAATTGAGAAGCTGAAACAAATGCCAAATTTCAGACGTGCTGAAAATATTACAAAATTTGAATATTTATTACTCACAAATCATCAAATATGTCACATAATATTCCCAAGACTAGGGGTATTAAAGCGTTGTACAATAACAGAATTAATTGAAACATTCTGACCTGGATTGTGCACCAATAGATCATCTTTGGCAAGTCACAGAATATTTTGTCCCATTATCATATATTTAAAGTTAAGTACAGGTTTATTTATTCCCAAGGTAGATACAGAGATAAGACTATGCAACTTTTATAACAATGTATGGTGATTTTATGATGAAGATCCTGCTCCACATGAGTGTCAACTGCTGACAAGAGCATTACAGAATGTCTTGGATGGTTTGATTGCAGAAACAGAAATGAGTTTAATGAGATTTAGGATTTTTTCTCCCATAATGCAATACATATTTGTACAGTAACCTGCTCATTTGTGCAAAATTTGAATTCAGCTTAAATTACTATGAAGCAGATAAAATGGCAATGACAGGTGCACAAAAAAACAAGTAGATTCGACACATAACCAATTTTGTGAACAAGTGAGGGGTCTTCATTGCATATCACCACAGTTGCATACTCTTATCTACCCTTGTTTTGTAATTTGAATACAACACACATGAGACAGAGTAGGTTATGGCAACCTAATTCAATTGATGAATGAATTCAAATTATACATACAGTATTTGCTCTCATAGAAGTGCATGTGTATACTAAATCATTAAAATATTTATGTAAGCGTATGTGCTACTAATAAAGCAAATGCATTTATACTTGGTTATTTTATAAGGTCATGTAAATAAAGTTATCATGGTAATCTTTACATGGGAAGTGTTTTATATTTGCTCGCTGGTGACAGATTTTGACGACAGTTCCTGGTTCAGCAACGTTTAGATCTCCAGTTGATGCTCAAAGCAGCAGTAATGTGCATTGTGTGAAAACCATGGCTAGAATGATATGAAGGTTTTGGTTTTTGAATCTGTAAATTCCCTTATTTTTGTTTATAAAAATCACATTAACATGGGAAATTTAGTTTTTATGAACAGTTTAAATTCCTAATGGTTTACCCGTGTTAGTGACCACCTCGATAGTGACCACTTTTAAGCAGTCCTGAAAGAATAACATACAAGCAAAATTTTTGCAGATTTGCCTTAGTTTAGAGACTATTAAAACCATTTTAAATTTTCGAATGTCAAACATATTTCATTCTGATAAAATGTGCTATTGTTGCAACAGTACCATCAGACATGTCTCTAAACATTTTTATAAAGTCCCGTGGGTGGTTGCTTTACATCACCATATTTTTAAAGAATTGACTGTATTAGGTAAAATCAACACATCAGATTATTGCTATTTTTGAAGAAGGGTAAGACAAAAATGTTTACTGTATCCTAAATGAACAATTACTCAGCTTTTCTCCAATTTGTGACATTTCTGATACACAAAAAGAAAGTACTGGTAACATCAGGATGCAAATAAAGGCTGTATCATTAGAGGGCGCAACATATTTGCTAGGCTTTGTCACTAGAGGGTGCAACATATTTGCTAGGCTTTGTCACTAGAGGGCGCACCATATTTGCTAGGCTTTGTCACTAGAGGGCGCACCATATTTGCTAGGCTTTGTCACTAGAGGGTGCAACATATTTGCAAGGCTTTGTCACTAGGGGACACAACTGAAAGCACTGATTGAGGCTTATGAAATAAAAATTTAAGCTTGTTAGCCTTTTTAAACAAGAATACTGGTGACATGTGGGTTTTCTAATTGAGACGCTAAATGTGATCCACAGTACTGAAGTTTATAATACAGAAAAAAAAGAATCTGTGGATTTTTTGAGATTTGCCACATTTATTTTAATAAGGCATTTAATATGCATAGTTTCAACCCTAAACAAATCAGTTTTATGGATTATCCTAACTGTGAAAAAGCTAAACAATTAATATAATCTGATTTCAATCATAAATTAAACAGGTTTGTGGAGTATCTCAGAGCAGCTTTGTAAGTTTTATTGAAATGCAATGATTGATACTTTTATGCAATTAGGTAATTAAAATTAACCCAAAACTAATCAGGATTTGTCATTACCCCTAAACATTTTTATTGCAAATTGGGTAATTAATATGCACAGATTTTAACCAAAAATTAATCTAGTTTGTACATTGTCCCGTAGCATCTATGCACCAACTTCCATTGAAATGTGATTGATACTTGAGATAAGACATACACACATACAGGGCAACTGCAATGACTCGCATTGTGTACTTTGCACAAAAAAGCATTGTATCCAAATGACAGAATTTATTGGTAGGGCATCTGATAAATCTTGGTAATACCGTATATATTATTTATACAGCAAATATTTGATGCAACATTTTTTTTACAATTTCTTGGTTAATTTGAATATAAATAATTTGCCATTACCTTCAGAGGTGCATTTATATTTTTTGTTCCCTCACAATTTCATTCAAGTTTACAAGTCAAAAGCATGAGCAAAATCACGCAAAAAAAAAGCAGAATTATTGTATTCCACTAGCTAAAAATTGAAAATGTTTGAAGGTATTTGGATATTTGCACTATTGATAGAGGGCTGCCTTTTCATCTTTAATCATGATTGAGCATAATCAAACATGCAATTACAATCATGATTGGACAAAAACAACCCTGGTGCAATTCTGGATCAAAATTGCTAAAAAGGGGTTTATATTGTGAAAGGTAACAAAACTGGCTTTCAAAGAGTGCCAATATTCGTGTCCCCTGTATCATTTGGTGGTGATCAAGCATATATACCATATGCACAGACAAACTCTACAACATGTACACTGAAAAAAAAAATCAAGAATTTTATTGACAATGTAAGAATTACACCACTTTCAAAATATTAAATTGTCTAAAGCTTGCAAATATATGTAGGTATAAAACATGGGATACTTCTATTGAATGTGATCTGATAATAAGGGTGAAACAAAACATTTTTGTCTTGTATAAATATAAAATAAACACAAATGGTAAAGCAAACAAGACCAACATTAAACAAATCAAGCTGGATTGTTCTAATTTATACAATAATGGGGTGGAAATACTGTACTAAAATAAATACATAATATGTTGCCACATTCTCCACTAAATGCAGAGTTATTTAATTGTTAAGATAAAGTGCTGAAAAAAAAAATCATTTTTTACTACAAATATTGACAAATCAAAGGTTGTCAAGCAACAGATTCTTGCTACTGATCTACCATAAATAAAGCACACCATTTCTAGTCTCCTAAAAGCGATGGGCAAACTATCTCCCAGAGCAAATTCAGGGGACAATATATAATGCACAAAATAGTAAAGTTCTCATCAAAGCTCATGCACCATGTGATCAACTGACATTTTCTTATCCACTAGTCTTGACAGCTCACATGTAACTATGCATGGATTCTGTTGTGGATGGTGGCCACTGCAAACCACATTGACATTACATTACATCACTATAACAATGTGATTTGAAAGTTGAGCTAAGAATGAAAAATGTTTTAAAAAATGCAACTGGTATTCAGTCTACTGTATATTAGTAGTCAATCAGAGCAGAGCAAGATTTGTTTCAGACCTGTAAAATAAAATAATTATGGGTACATCTGCAGAGTTAATTCTATAAATACATTCTCCCTTGGTGTAAATCCCTTAAATATTCTGTACAAAACACCTATCAAAACACATTTGTATAATACTAAAAGACAACATTCATACATGTAATCCTTTTAAAAATACAAAGTTTATAGCCCTGAATATGATTAATCTGGGTTTTTTTGGCTTAATTTTATTTGAAAAGATTTTTTTTAATAATTTTAATTTGAAAATGCGTTTTTTGTCTACATAACCATGGCAACAATTCTGATATTAAAAATGCAATTTGTATGTTCAATAACTTCAATACAGATTCAACCTAACCTTTTTTTTAAATTTAAATACAGCTTGTTGGTGTCGTAATAGACTTTGATGTCGAAAGAAATATTAGCCCTATGGAAGTCATTAGGGGAGTATGATAAAATGAATTATGAAGACGATTGTAGATCCTAAAATTTTTGTAAGGGATGACCTTCCCCTTACAAAAATTTAGGATTACAATCGTCTTCATAATTATTTTAAATATCAAAATATTCTATTTTGTTGAATCAAAGTCATGATAAGATACACGAAATATAATATATACAACATCCAACTCTGATCTAGCCGTGGTAGCGGGAAAAAAGTCAAAAGCAAAGTCAATGGCAGGCTTTAGAATGAAATCGTTAAAAATTACGCATGGTCAGTAACTCAACATGGCAGTTCTAGAAAAATATAGACACAAGCGGGAAAGATTTGTTGTATTTGAATAGCAATTTTTTTTCAGTACATTTCAGATTGAAGATGGATCACCATGCAATTATTTAAAAATCAGTGATGCCCAGAGTGCCACTAACCTGTAGGTAATCAATTCTATTGAAGGCATTCATGTTTATTATCAAACTGGAGACCTGATGTGTCACAAACAGCCGAAAGATCTGATGTGCCACCAACCAGTGTGGCATTCTAGATACTGTTTACCAGTTTTCAGACTAATATGATCAGGTCCTATTGTGATTTGCAAGCTACATTATACAAACAGCATTGGTTGGCGTCTTTGTTCAACTAAATTGGCAGCTTACAGAAATCCCCCTGATTCTCATTTAAACATCGTGAATGTCCAATAAGAGCAGGCAAAGCAAAAATCCTTATGAATCCCTATGAATACTTCTAAAACAGCAGCAACTTTCAATACCATGACCAAGACCTCATAATTACAATTATATTAAGCCTATCATATACACATGCCAATACTTGTGTATGTCTCCAAATTGTTTCTCAAAAACATTTCAGTCAATTGGTGGTCCTAGCTGTTTAATTAATAACAGCAAATAAGAATTTACCATAGGAAATTTATCTTTAGATTGTGCGTATCTGCATATACAATTTGACAACACTATTGTTTTGTCTACAAGTGGCATGGGCCTGTCAAAACATGCAAGATCCCAAATTTGTAAAGGCACCAATCTACACTGCAGTTATACGTGTCTAAAAATTTCACAAATTACAAGTGTCACACATCTAAGTCAGCTTCATTGTCTTTATCTTGGTCTTTATCATCTTCAAAAAATTCATTGGCAGGCTCAATTCTAGAATTAAAAAAAACAGTTCAGTTTAAATCAATTCAAGTTAGAATGTAGTCAAGACAAGACATAAATGTCACAGTTAAAGCAAGTCTAAAATTGATTGGACTCTTGAATAAAACTAACATGGGTTGCTAGTCGGCTATTTTGAACCAAATAAAAAAAAACTTGTGTGCATCAGTAAATCATGTGTGACATTTATGTCAAGTTTGAATAAAATTTGTCCTGCCATGCCTGAGAAACAGCTAATGACATGTTCACAAGTTTTGTGATTTTATTTAATTTTTGTTAAAATGACCACCTGTTGGTTAAATCCCAAGGTATCCCAAAGTATCAACTTTATGCCTAGTTTACATTTTAATCACTATTTTGAAAAACAATGAAACAAAATGACATGCATCAGTAACCCACTATGAGTGATTTTGTTTTTCTGTATTCCTTTTCAAATGAAAGGCTGCACAAGCTTTCAGATGATAAATAAATAAATATCAATTATCACACCAAAAAAATTAAATGACTTGTTAGTCAGTGTACAAACCAGTTTCTACCAAAATATTGTTAAAAACTGAAAGAACAAGTCATTGAAAATGACACAGTCCCCGTTAAATTTTTGAAAGTTCTCTTTGTGCTTGTCATATTAAAGCGGAGGGGTTGTCGCGAGCGTGTCCTTGAAACTTGAGTTCCAAGTGGCGTATACAACAGATTGTTTATTTACATCAAAACTCGTGTTCCGTGTAGTAGTAATATGGCCAAAAATAAAAACAGCCGTTATTCAGCCATCTTTGATCTGATTATGAAACACACTGATATGTATGATGTATGTGCCAAATATGAATGAAAATGGTACATAAATTGTGGAAATATAGCAGTAAGGCCAAAAAGTCAGATGGCTGTCAATCGACTATCCTTGACCAGATTTTGAAACAAATTGTCATGAACATGCATCCTAACATGTATAAAGTACATGTATGTGCCAAATTTGAATGAAAACTGACAGAGCACGTCCAAGATACTGCATAAAAAACAAAAAACAAGATGCCTGCCAGTCGGCCATCTTTGATCCAATTGCGAAATAAATCGTCATGGACATGTATCCTAACATGTATAATCTATGTACCAAGTTTGAATGACAACTGACGAAGCATGTCCAAAATTTGAATACAACATTTTCAAAAAACAAGATGGCTGCCAGTCGGCCATTTTGAATCAAATCGCTAAACCATTGCATGTGCATATGCAAAGAATGAACGGAATCAGTCCACAGGATTCTGAAATATGACTCTGGACAGACTGATGCACGGACGGACAGTCGAGGACATGTGTCCTAACATGTATGATCTATGTACTAAATTTGAATGAAAACTGACAAAGCATGTCCAAAATACAACATTTTCAAAAAACAAGATGGCTGCCAGTCGGCCATCTTTGATCCAATTGTGAAATAAATTGTCATGGACATGTATTCTAACATGTATAATCTATGTACCAAGTTTGAATGAAAACTGACAAAGCATGTCCAAAATACAACATTTTCAAAAAACAAGATGGCTGCCAGTCAGCCATTTTGAATCGAATTGCTAAAACACTGCACGTGCATATGTCCCACATAAAGTACTAGGCACATGCAAAGAATGAACGGAATCAGTCCACGGGATTCTGAGATACGACTCCGGACGGACGCAGACCAAATTATAAGTCCTCGTCAGGGCAACATCTTTAAGGCTAGAAAAAGTTTTTCCTCATAATTATGAAGATTTTCCTACCAAATACTAGGAAACCAAGGATACATGTAACATTTGTATTACCTGCCATCTTGGTCAATTTGTGGATCTCTGACGTCTGGATCAGGTTCTTCAATTCTGTCTAAGCTGAGTAGATCTGGTGGCACTTCTTGCATCTGTACACTTGGTGCATGGTTTAAGCTTTTTAAATTGTCATGCACTGATTGCCTGACTTGATCTAAGTACTGCAAAACAAAGTCACGATATAGGTATTGAGCTAATGACATTTATTCAAAAAGAATGGGTGCAACTTCTCTTAGAGATGCAGCTTCTAATACAGATTTTACGGTACTACTGTGAAATCTGTATTAGAAGCCACACCTCTAATAAAAGTCGCACCCATTCTTTTTGAAGAAATGAGGATCACAAATTCATCATTTCTCATATGTGTAGATGCTTTAATAGAAATCACATTCCCTCTATTGCATTGTACCATTTTATTATAAATAATTTTCTACACAAATGACAATAACAGCTTACCTGTTTAGAGTTGAGATTTTCTATCCGAGTGCTCACATCGGGATGTAATGTGAAATCTGGTGAAAAGTACTCAAAATATTCTGAAAAAAAGAAATATTTCAATTTTTTTTAAGTATCACCAAACTGTTTAACAAGAGTAGGGAACTTTACATAAAACTGATCGACATGTTTACGGAAGGCTAATGCTATAACGAATATACATAAATTAATTTTCAATGAAAATAGCATATTGGTGGCACTGTTTGCATATTGTGTAAAAGATTTTCATTGGGTTTAATAAGTTGCATGAGTATTCAATGGATTGTGAAGGAAACAATGTTCCATTATTAACTTAGAATACCGATAGTCGCAAGTTTTAATTTAGCACTTTTAATGAAAAATAAAACCCAATGATTACTTTTCGTATGCATGGAAACTTGTTTTACAGGACTGGTATTAATTAATCTATTCTTTCACAAAAATAAATTCTAAATGAAAAATCTACTATACTATTACTACATGTATATAATAATGATTATATTGTGATTAGTCCACATGTTTCTTGGCGAACATTTTAATGAGCTGAGCTTGTCCAAAATGTACAAACTTTCAATCACAATGCATACATGTATGCAATGATGCTGGATATAAGTAATGTTTTGAGGGCCACATTTTTCTCCTCCAAAATATTAATTAAACATTTTGTACATTTTTATGTAGTTTTTTTATAATTTTGTTGTTTTGAATCAAATTTGTTACAAGTCTCGATCTAAATTTTTGAACAGATGTAAAAAAAAATTATGTGACTATTTTGTGAGTGGGCGACAAAAGTTTGGCACTAAAAAGTTAAGGACCCATCTAGGGTTCATACTAAACTCTGACAATGAAGCTCAGGATCAAGCCTAGCTCCTATCAAGTTCTGGTCAAATTGTTTTTGTCTGATTGTACATGCAGGTCCTACATATATCTAAATTGAATACAAGTGGCTATGAATACTAACAGCAGTGATTTTATAACATGATATTAAATTTAGATTAAAGCGAGATTATTTTTGAACTAGCTAGCCTGACATTGGGCACAAGTCGGCCATTTTTAACTGATCTTGTCAGCTCCATGTACTTTTACATTAATTTGACCACATAAGGGTAAATCTGATTTTAGAATAAACAGATATTTCTATTAGGTGTCCATGAATGCCTTATCTACCCAATAAATTGGTTAATGCTGGCTTAGACATAAATCCATGTGTCAAATATTACTCAATAAATAAAACCTTACAATAAAAAAAATCATCAACTAAAGGCTCTAACATGCAACCTATCATCAGTAGATTTCCAGAATTCAATATTGAAGAGCATCAGCAATCTTGATGTTACTTTTCAAAAAGCAGTCCATAATTATTTATATTTGATATAATTGACAAAAATATTCATTAAATATTAGAGAAGTTACGATCTAATAGAAGTCCGCCGAAGGTACATACATATGAAATATCAAAGCAATTGGGATAGTAGTTTTTTAAGAAGTCATCAAAAATTGCATTTTACACTAAAAATATTTGCTAAACATTGAAAATTGATCATATTGTCAGAAATTAACAAATCAGAATGAGATCACCCCCAAATATGCAAACAATTCAAACATGTTAATCAAGGTTATCCAAACTGAGGTTTAGCTGGTGAAGTAAAACAAATATACACACCATTATATGGTAGTTCATTGCTGATTCTTTGGTCTAATAGTAAACCAGTTTCAAATGTCCTATGGAGAGGGTATATAAATATACAATGAATATAGCACAAGACATGTAAATACCACAACAATGGAAGTATCAGAAAGCTATAAATGTATCACAATGAATTTTATTTACTTACCAACATCTGGCGACATTACGTACAGTATATCCACCACCTCCAAGCACAAGTAGTGGTATATTAAATTCTTTAACAAATTTCACACATTCGCCATGACCTTTAATACTGAGATTAAAACAGCCTAATCTGTCGCAGCCTAGTGAGTCTGCTCCACACTGTCGAGTAGGGGAGAAAAAAAATTGTCAAAAAAACTAACGCTTCCCAAACGCAAAGTATACTGTAATTTGCTCTTGTAGTGCATACACTTGTGAAATGACAGAGGTATATATCAATGATCAAAAGTCACATTTCAATGGTCCGGGTAAATGCAATTTTTTCTTCATGTGCACTATTGGAGATCTGCTTTTAGTAGAGCAAATACGATACTATGAAACCAGATTAAACTGAACCTCTAAGGATTCTTATATTGATAATAAACATGAATAATTAATAATTTAAATGACTCATTTCTGTAAATGCATGTACATATTTGCTCTGAAAGCAGTGAATATGCATACATAAATTACAGGTGTTTCTATGGTGGTCCAAATAAGTTGTATTTTAATGATTCACATTACAGCAAATGTGATTTTCTATTGGAGATGCTCTAGTAATAGAGCAAATACTCAAATACAGTACAGTACATGTTGAGTGTATTCAGTCTAATGGACATGCTTGGTTTTAATTTGTTTAATTAGTTCTATGATTCAAACCAATACGAATGACTAGTCTTGATAAGGATCAGTCTTGTCCTCACCTGCAACACTATACACGTTGGTTGATAATAATCCACCACCATTTGTATAACTGGTTTGAATAATAATCCATAATTATGATCATCAATACCATCTTTCAAAGGAATATTCAAGGAATAATAACGACCACTTTCTGATCCAACTTCATACATATCACCTACAAAAACAACATCAGATTTCATAAATGTAATTAATTATGTTCTGTTACAGTCATCAAGTAATTTACAGTATCGTATACAATTCTAGAAATTTACTTAGCAGATCTATCATAAAGAACTCTGACTTATTCTTGGTAATAGATTTGACAAAATAAGGAAAGTAATTGATTGAGATTGTTATATTACAAAACTGCAGTTCAGTTCAACGACAGCAAAAACAGACAAGTTGATATAGTCATAAAATCAATAAAGTCAATAGTAAATTGTGTACATGCATACTCTAGGATAGCGGTACTTGTTTAAATTTATGCTTGGATTAAACACTGCATCACAATTGTATTTAGTGGCATAGCTTGAAAAACTATCGTAAGATCAAGTTAACTATCAGTATTTTATATCATATAGCACTAAATGTTTCCCATGATATATGAAGACAGTTAAAATACAAATTCAGTACCATTTATTGGAATTATATTAAAGAACATATAAAATAAAACTTACCTGTGCCTGGAAAGAAATGATTTCCATATTTATGAAACGACACTGTCATTACTCTGTCTGTTAGGTAAAATGCTTCTTGCACACCATCTCCATGATGTATATCAATATCAATGTAGAGTACCCTGGGGTGATACCTAAAATATTAAAATTATAATTTTACAATATTATATTTGTTCATTCAGCCATTTTGTTATTGTTCTGATTTTCCTCTTTCCATCATTATTTTTAGAAAGCTTGTTTGGAACTGAATGGAATGCTGACATTTGTTTTTATGGTGACAGGAAATAAAGTACATGTACTTCCAAGTGCATTAAGATTGAACAATTTTCAGCAACTACCATAGTAATTGTTTAATGGCAAATGAGAATTCAAAAGAACTACTCTATCATACTTCTAGTGGTCCAGGTGATGGAAAATTTGTATTACAGTTGTCTAAATTCCTTTTCTAAATAATTATAATAAATGTTGCAATCCATGGTGTGTAATTTATTATCAAAAGGTGTGTTGGCAATCAACTGGAAACATGAGCTGAAACTAATGGGATTAGGATATTTGCATGCGAGTGGTTGGGTGTAGTATGTAGAGTCACTGACGTTGCCATCCATGCTCCAGGTGAATAATTCACAATACAGATGATGGTGGTAGTGATTTTGTGGCAGCTGGACACCATGTATTTTATATTAGTTGCTTTTCTATTTTGAGCTTTGACTACATTAGTCTTTAAAATAACAAAGGACAAACTGTCAGAACATCTATTTCAAATGAAAAATTCTGCAGTGCAGTTTTCAATTTCAGTATGCAACCGCCAGACAAAGAGTATTCTACTGAATACTGGATGCAAATACAGGATTAGTCAGATTGTCATGAAATCAAAATCCCATTCAAGGCTATTTGAAAATGCATGTTAAAGTGCATTAATTTATAATAAATTTTGAGAATCCTTTAACAATTAATCACAATATGAAACTCCTGTGATGCTGTTTACAGCTTTAATTATTATATTATAACAGGTAAATTTGAATTGAAATGATAAAAACAATTCCAAAAATAAATCAAGAAAAACATGCATATTAAAAGTACAGGCTACACAGACAAATCAGTAACGGTTACACCCTTTACAAATATAGCTGTACTAATCCTAAAAATAATGCTCTGCTCTGGTCTGATTTTGAATACTTATAGTAGCTACCGGTAGATACAGTTTAGACAAAGCATATATACAAGGTAGATTAAACCTGTCAACTAAAAGCTGCTCTGTTATTGGTATGAACTTATTGAGTAGTCAATCAGGTACTATCTGGTAAAAAACTTTGGATAGACTACTCAGACAATAAAGTGATGTCAATATAGCACACATAGTTTAATGAGACACAGCAATTTGCAACGTTCAAAATGCTATCAAGTAATGTAAACAGCTGACCAGTTCTTACACCAATATACCAGTTTACTATCAATATTATTATCGATATCAGCATGTACATGTATGAATGCAAAAAGAGATAATCTGTGATTACACCTAGCAGATTTAACAAAATTCTTATATTCGTTCTTGCTGTATTGAACTGCCATGGTGTAAAAAAACATTATATAACATAACAAATATTGATAATACCCTGGTGGGATCTTATTGGCTGGCACTGAAAGATAGTCATCACTGTTTTTTTTCTCTATTTTTCAACATTTCTGAAAACGAACCATAATTTTGAAGTGAACAGACAAAATTTGAGTCAATTTTCAGCTTTTTGAGGCTATTTTTATCCCAATTTGTGATGAAAAGAGGAACTGCTGATGAAAAGGTTAAATAGAGGATATGAAATAAAAAATAAAAATTGACCTAAATTTTGTTTGTTGGCTCCAAAATTAGGGCCCATCTCCATACAAATTTGGGCAAGAAAGTCTGGTGGTGGAAAGGTTAAATTAGACTCATTGATCCCTACAGTATGTGTTATAGCAGTGGAGGCTATAGAGAAAATAAGTTACTTACTTGAGGAGTTCTAAGATTGATATTACTATATCATTTACATAACAAAATCCTGATGCTTCAAACTTCTTAGCATGATGCAATCCTCCAGCCCAGTTAACTGCTATGTCACATAACTATAGAAAAAAGTAAAACAATACCACTGCCTGTGTATTCAAATTTTACATATGGGTGATCTTCATAGTTACTACAGTTAGTGTAAAATGACAGTATCTGCGGTCAAAATAAGTCACATTTTAATGATACAAAATACTTCTGTATTTGCTTTATTAGTAGCATGCATGCATACATACATACATAAATAAATAACAGGGGCATCTCTGAGTTTACGCTTTTATTGGGGATTCACTTCTAATAGAGCAAATACAGTAAATGCAATTGTTCTATTTGAGATGCAATACTAATAGATATACATACAATACTACTGAGGTTACTAAACTGTTATTACACCCACTTATGTTCACAACATTTTTGCCATGCATGACACAGTCCCAGTTAGTTATTGAATTTAAAATATATAGTTTTGTTTATAGTAATATAGTTGGAATACAAACATGTCATGTCATCATGATTTTTTAACATTAAAATGATTGACATCTTGTATCTGATCGTCAAACGAGTACTTCTCTTGAACAGCATTAATTAAAACAAAATCGGCCATTTTGAATACATATATATATCTATAACATAATGCATAATGAATATATAAAATTTGAACGTAATCAGTCAAAGCATGTCAGAGATATGGCTCTAGAAGCGCATTCATTTAAAAAAAATGGCAGTCAGTCAGCTATTTTGAATCTGATCTGAAAAATAAAATGACATGCATCAGGAACCCATAATGTCTAATGTATGTAGAAGTTTGAACAAAATCAATCTATAAATGCCACAAATGCTTGATATTTGATGATTTTTTAGCACCAAAATGGCTGCCATTTGGCCATTTTGAATCAGAACGTGAAACAAATTGATGTGCATATGTATAATATAATGTATGATGTATGTGTGAAGATTGAATGTAATTGGTCCAGGCATGTCTAAGATAGAAGTCAATCCTCAAGTCCTGTTTTCGAACTGCTGCCGGACGGGGACTAATAATGTAAGCAAGACCTACCGGTAGGTGAAAAAGTGTGATGTACATGTCAAAGAAGGTAAGTCGTGTCTGTTTTTTCAAACAGTATTAAAGTTCTTAGTGTTATTGCAATATTCTATAATATTTGATTCTTCAATGTAGAGATTGGGTGCAGAGACAATAAATAACTTGTGTGCAAGCATCAGATAAGCACCATCATAGACATGATCTGTCACTATTGCACAATTTTATTATAATATGTGCAAGAAGTTGTTTGAATACCTAAAGAACATAAAGAGCAAACCATTGTTGGTGAGGTCACTTGCCTTGCAAGCAGGAATTAGCCAGCCACGTGTCTACCCTGTCATTTTAGACAGGTGAAAAATTTTACTTGAAAGGCTAAATTTCCACAACCTTACCAACTTTGGATTGAAAATTTTAATTTTTTTCACAAAAATTTAAATATGAATTTTAGAGAGGTGTTTTTCTTTTTCTGTCTATAATTCTGCATGTGAGGAATAAATTTAATTGTCTACAAAGCTCTACAGTGCAATATAATAAATTACGTGTAAAAGAGAATGATGTGATTATTGTTTTTACTCCTTACCTCGTTATTAAGCTTAGTAGCACCTTCTAATGAAGCACCAGTGTACATAGCACAGAAATCAAAGAGTCCTGGAAAAACTGGACAATCATCTCCAACATTAAAGTGACTAAGACTCTTAGTAAAACTCTGTATATTCTGTGGTGTTACTCTAGATAGGAAATCTATATACTCCTCGGAATGAAACCGACACATATCATGCTGTGATGCTCTGTATGGACGATATACCTAGTAAGAGACAACAAACACTGTACTCCAACTGACTTTTTCATCCTACAGCATATATATGAAGATATGAAAAAATAGTCCCACCATAGAAACCATTGTAAAAATGTTAATTTTGACAATTTTCCATGACATTTGAATCACTTGTATCTTGTGTCTGGCAATCCTAATTTTTGTTTTCATTTTCGATATCCTGATAGTACGAACTCATAACAATGAAAGTATGACAAACGTGACATAATCTTAAATTCAACTTGAAACTACTCAATATGGATTCTTATGAAAATATTTTCAAAAGGCCCAGTTTATCGACCAAAAATATTCTTTAGTACAAATAATATAAAATTGATGATTATGGCATATAAAAATGATTGTTTCCCATATTTAATATCTTGAATGGCTGTGAAATACCTTAATCTCATAAAGGTCTTTAAAACTCATCATGCAGACCCATGTACTTTTACATTGACTTAACAAGAGTTCTAACACTAAATTCATTCATTGACTACATTGACAAAATGAAATTATTTACTAACCTGCATTTTTTTGTACAATCCATAATTAAGAACCAGACTATGTGTTAAAGCTAAACGATGAGGTTTCATAGGATGACCAGGTCCTGAAAAATCAAAAGACAAACAAAGACTTCAGAAATGCACTCAATGACTAACATAGATGAATATATGCTACTAAAAATTCATTTTGAAATGAAATATATATGCAGCAGACTATGATGAATAACAATTTGATTTGAAAATTGTGCACATACAGTAAATCCTCTGTTTTCGATGACTCCATCTACCTACTGTGAAACATGTTTAAATGTTACATGCTACATTTTAGCAGATATTACTCAATGCATAAATTAACAGACCCAGACAATTTGGGATCAAAATGTTCTTTTTGATGTTTGCCTCAGGTGCGAGGCCCTGTCTATAGTATTTGCCTTTGGTTAAATTGAGCAATAAAACTCAACTGAATAAAAAAAAAATTGTTAAAAAAAAATAATCCTGTAGTTATTAATAACTTCTACAATATCTGAAAACAATACTAAGATCCTGTGTTGTATATAATCAGTTATGAATAACATCGCATGGGAAAAATGACTCAAGTCTGAATAATAACAACTTAAAATTATACGCGTTTGAATATCTCACTCTATCGAATACCGATATCCGGGAAAAAATATTGCTATACGAGACAAAGCATAGTCGTTGTTTTGTTTGTTTTTGGCATTAATATGTAATAATGTGACGTCACACATAACCGTATGGAAAATTGATAGTGCATCAACTAGAAAAAAAAAAGTTAAATTTAATGTCAACTGACTTAAATTACACAGACATCGCGAAATTACAGAAGCAAATGACGACGATACAGCTGAAACAAGGCCATCTTCAAAGCAGGAAGCCGAAGGCCATTGCAACATTCATAGCACCGGCGCGGCCTTGACCGGATTTGATCGGCGAAATGTTTTTTTTTTTTAATTTTTTTACTGAAAAAAAAAATAAAAAATCTTCAAACATTTTAAGACAAATTCAATTCTTTACTAGAATTGTTTGTTTTGGGAGAAGTTGGCGCGTCGGTGGATGGACAAAGAGTATAAACAAGCGCCAACCGGCGAATTTCCTTTGTTACTGTTGGTCACTTTTTTTGCAAAAACTTAAAAAGCGGAAGCCTTTTTTGAGCAACGTCTTTCATTCATACTGCTAGAAATGGTGGAAATTTCTTAATATTTTACAATCAAGTGGTTATTCAACTATTCAAATTTAAAGCTAAAGCACCATATACTTAAAAAGTAACTCACCGTAATGAAAATTTCCGACATCAGCGTCGTAAAAATACGCCACCGTGGGCTTCGCCATGTTGAAAGTGTACACCTTGGGCGTGCAACTAAAATGGGTCCGTCAAAATAATCACCGTGCTAGGGAGTTAACTAAATTGGTTGCTTGTTTCCACTTTGTTTTCTCGCGAATTCCTGTTCGATCAAAATAGATCCACGACTTCAGTTTTGCCGGTTGGGACCATGACAAAATGTAGTGACTGTTCAGAGCGAGGTAAAGTTTATTCATTTGTTACTGTAACGTCGTGTATAAATGACTCCGTGCATACCCTGCGATTTATTTGAAAACAGAAGACAATTGTAACAGCATTTGCTCGATGACACTGACTGGGTCACCCGAGAAACTTACACAACTTGAAATTATCTGCGGAAGTTACGTTCAGCTCCAGTACATCGGAACCGCCACTAACACCATACAATCAGTACAATGGCGAGTAGCGATAGTTACGCAACGATCACAAGTACTCTATCTAGCGTGAAATTCCAACAGAGAAAGGTCAAGAACGGTAAAAATGACAAGACAAAATCTAAAAAGAAGACCTCCAACATGGAATGTACGCCAGTCGTTGTTGATTTTCGTCGTTTGTTTCAAAGCTCCAAGAGTTCCCTCGATGTTATACCAGGGGTAAGTTTTCGGCAGTATTTGTAACTTATTGAGGTACTATTCTCATAACACAACACAAAACATTACGTGAGTGACGTAGTTACTGAACACATGTTGCCATGGAAACCACATGCTAAAAGACGCGATACCACGTGCTGGGATGAAGATCGAGCAGTAGTTATTTTTGTTATGAAGAAATAATTTGTTATAATCACCCTTTAAAATAACATCAGATCTGATAATGCAAAATTATATCATCACTTACTGGTGTACTTAAAATTAGTTTGTTTCATTTGAAATAAACTACCCTAAATTTCATTTTTTTATTGCCATTTACAATTTACAACACCCTCCCAAACTTCATTTGAAACCAAAGAAGATGCATTCACTTTCTATAGGAGCCATTTAATAACATACTCATTTTTAGTTACTGTATTTACCAGTATTGTGATAAATTTTTGTTTACTCTTTTCTTTGTAATTATATAACTTGCCTAATATCCAGTGTTGAGCACTGTGTTAAAAGCCGGTCCTAAATTTGCTGAGTTCTACACAGTTTTCAAGCATCATCGCTATTTTGTGCATGCATAACTTAGGAAAAATTTAAAAAAAATGGTGAAATATGGTATTTGAATTTGTATTACTGTAAAATCTGTATTAGAAGTCAAACCCATTCTTTTTGTACAATTTAGAAAGAAGAAATTACAATTTCTCATATTTGTAGATGCTCTCATAAAAGCCGCATTCTCTCTGTTGCATTATATCATTTTAATAGAAACCGCGGCTTCTAATAATAGTAGTTATAGCGTTTTCTTTTTAGGAGGGGTTGCACTTTGCAGAGTGCATGTCAATCTAGATGTGTAGCCATCAAGACTTGTTTTCCGTACCATCTAGATCCAAACTATAGCCTATTTACTGTCACCACCATTTTGTTTCGATCACCAAAACAGCAACATTGCAAGTTAAGTTGTTGTCTGGTTTGATGTGTGTATCTGGAGCTAGTTTCATGATTTGAACAAGTTAGGTTAAACCAACCTCAACCAGAGATATCAAACTAATAGTGACAGATTCAAACACGTCAAATATAGAAGATTATGATGCAATTACCTTTCAGTTCATTTCATCCAATCATAAAAATATCTACAGCATATCTAAGTTATCTATACAATATGTAAGTACTGTTCGAACGCAGTTCGAAAACGGGGACTTATGTTTTGACCTCTGTGCGTGTGTGCGTGCATGTGTGTGTGCGTGCGTCTGTGCATGCGTCCAGACCTGTATCTTAGAAATGCCTGGACCAATCACAATCAAACTTCACACATACTTCATACATGATATTATACATATGCATGTCAATTTGTTTCACGATCTGATTCAAGATGGCCGAATGGCGGCCATTTTTGTGCTAAAAATCATCAAAATCAAACATTTTCCAGCTGTTTACAGATGGATTTTGTTCAAACCTTGTATATATGTTGGACATTATAGGACCTTGATGCACATCATTTTCTTTCACGATCTGATTCAAGATGGTCGAATGGCGGCCATTTTTGTGCTAAAAATTCTAAAAATTAAGCATTTCTCGGCTGTTTACAGATGGATTTTGTTCAAACTTGGTATATACATTAGACATTATGGGACCTTGATGCACATCATTTTGTTTTACGATCTGATCCAAGATGGCCGAATGGCGGCCATTTTTGTTCTAAAAAATCCTAAAAATTAAGCATTTCTCGGCTGTTTACAGATGGATTTTGTTCAAACTTGGTATATACATTAGACATTAGGGACCTTGATGCAAATAATTTTATTATATCAGATAAGATTCAAAATGGTCGACTTTTCGTGCTAAAAAATCCTAAAAATCAAGCATTTCTCGGCTGTTTACAGATGGATTTTGTTCAAACTTAGTATATACATTAGACATTATGGGACCTTGATGCAAATAATTTTGTTTTTCAGATAAGATTCAAAATGGTCGACTGGCGGCAATTTTGTTTTAATGATTGGGCTTCTAGAGCCATATCTCTTATATGCTTTGACTGATTATATATTCAAATTTTATATATTCATTATACATCATGTTATATATATATATACATGTATTCAAAATGGCTGATTTTGAATGCTGTTCCAGAGCAATATCTCTCAATATGGACAAGTACTTGTTTGACGATCAGATACAAATGTCAATGATTTTAATTAATGTTAAAAAATCATATTCCTGACATGGTTATATTTCAGCTATATTACTATAAATAAAACTATATATCTTAAATTTGATAACTAACGGGGACTGTGCCATGCATGGCTTGTGAAATATTTGGATTTGAATGAAAGCTGATATATGGTATTTACAAATTGTTATAAATATGTTTATAATTAATTAATTATTTAATTGTTTAATTAATTATTTTTTTTATTTTTATTTATTTATTTATTTATTTATTTATTTATTTATTTATTTATTTATTTATTTATTCATTCATTCATTCATTCATTCATTCATTCATTTATTCATTTATTCATTTATTTATTTATTTCAACCCTTTTAAACTAGAAGCTCACCAATAGAAGTACATAAACAGAAATATATCACAGTAACACATGTTGTGTGTTACAGCTCTATATATGGTCTAATTCCACTAGCCACTGAAAATATTTATTCATTTCAGTGATTCAGATGCTAACTTGACCTCAACAATTCAATAGTATTTTCACAAAATATCCTAAATTTGTTCAATCTTTGTAGACAAATATCCATAATAATTAGAAATGTCCCATGATGCTAGTTGCGATTTTGGACAAAATATTTTAAGCCAATTTTGAGACAACTGTACTCCAAAATTTATTATTTGTCTGTGTTTTATTATTATATGTGATGAATCAGAGACATTATATCCAGTCTGAATTATTCAATTGCTCATTTGTTGAAGTTGGAACAGCTGTTTCATTCATATAACATGTATTGGTATTATATAAATAAACAATACCACCTAGCACCATGTGCTACTCTCCTTCCTACTTAACTATTCATTTAATAAGCAATTTATATAAACTACAGCGATGTGATTGGTCATATGACATACTTATTTCATTGAAGTATGTGCATATGGGCTGATAAACCATACAGTAACGTTAAATTCACAATTGCTTTCAATCATCATTTGATGTTTTTATACAATTACAAATAAATCAGTGTTCTCCCCAGGAATTTTTACCACTGTTGCGGCCTAATTTGCATATAATTTGCATATCATTTACATAATAATAGAAATTGACCAAAGCACATTCACACCCACACAATAAACAACATATATTTAAAAAACAAAGTGGCAGATATTTATTTGCTTCACACAGTGTTATAAACACTTTTATTTTGGGCACTTTTGTAATATTATGAGCTCCGTCACAGTGGAAATATATTTTTTTTTGGAGTCAAAATATTACGTTCCACAATATAGAAGAGTTTGAATTTAAAAATTTAACATTCTCGAAATGCAAATGCTGCAGACTAAAAAGAAACAAATAAATTGTAAAAGGTTAAATGAAATTAATTTGAAACGTTTGAGCCAGGATATTGTTCACGACTTTCATGATCTTAATTACTACAAAATTCTCCTTCAAAAAATCGACCACGTAATTATTTGGCGGATTCCTGGTTATTATTCCGATCATCAGCTTCTACAACGAACAAATAACACTTCCAAACGATCATCAAAATTACGACGTGACATAACTTACTTCGCGATGTTATACACAGGTTATACCAATAATTCCTCTTACTCAGTCATGATGCCATGCAAAAATTAAATACTTTTTTTTTATATGAGAAAAACATAAAATTTGAACGAGTTTTATCGGGAGAAGTTATTTTTGATCACTCGATCACTTCGGTGAAAAACACAGACCCGCCATGATAGTTATGACGCATTAGTTGACCGGCATGTGTCCTTTGACCCGGTGGGTCAAAAACGCCATTAACGAATCAGAATGCCGCATGGTAATGCCGGTAGAACCCGAAGTTTTCCGAATGATCGTGATCATAAAAATTACATTGCGGAAGTAAAGCGATGTCGTAGCACGATGTGTTGGTATGAATTTCAGATGAAAACTGCATGATGGTTTTCGAAAGAGGTGATTAGAAATTTTTAAAAGGTAAAAGAAGTCTTGAAAGAAGAGTTTTTACATGATTCACGATGATAACAGTTCAAATGTATTTTACCCAATCACGCAATAAACACGTTCTTTTTAAATCAATTTTAACATTTCATGTACTTTTATTATTTACTTTATTAATCTGAAAACCTAAAAAGAAATGTTAAATCTTTCTTTACAGTATTAATAAAGCATTATTCTATTCTATTCGTTGTTTTTTCTTGAGTAGCGTAAACTGATCGTGAACTCCGCTTTGCCCATGTTACATCGGGTGGAATTGATTTTGAAAGAATTTTAGCTTTCAATTTAAAGACTGCGTCTATCGTCAGAAAGTATTTACTTACAAACAAAGAGGTGCTAATTTTACAAAATTGACTTGTATTGTTCAATCGCGGGACTATGTCTATTGTTTACAAATTATTATCCACGACTGGCAGGATGCATGTCGGTCGGTACGTAAGTATAATAACAATATGGCAATAGTCCTGGTCGGAAGCGTTTCCGTGGTGGTCGCTAATTTTGAGTGCCGGTCGGGCCGACAAGTGTGACGAGATCCCTAATGAAAAAAGCACTGTGGCGGTCTTGCTAATCACCGTGGCGGTGTCAGACCAGTGTGGCGGCAAATCGAAGCACTGTGGCGGGACCGCCACGCTGTTTACATCCTGGGGAGAACACTGGTTTTTTTAGTACTTGAAGAAAAAAAAAATATTATTATGATCACAGACCCATTTTCTTCATTTTTATCAGTATTTATAAATTTCACATTTCAACTGACCAATGGAATAACATTAGAACATTTTCAAATGATGTCACTGCACACTGTGGTAGTTGATTGGTTGGTTGGTTTTATTCCAATTGCCATTGAAATTTTTAAATATTGATAAAAATCAAGCAAATGGGTTTGTGGTCATTATATTAAAAGCTGCAAGCTTAAAATTGTTAGCATATTGGTTCGATGCACTTGAAATGCCACCAAAATGCTTTTTTTTTTCTGGCAGGTGCCTCTATTGGAGACTTTCTAAAGCCAAAAAAAGAAAATTTGGTTCTTGTCTTCTTAGCAAATACAGGCATTAAAGCATATACCCTAGGAACTATGATTAATGGTTTATTTGGACCGACCGATCAATCTTCCTTTGAAACAGAAAACAAACATTTTTCCAATGTGCTGTATGTGGTGCAGTTTACCTGTACACAAAAGCGCAGTTGATGTGCAGGTATCAAATGGAAGTGTATAATAACGAGAAGCAAAACTAATTTTTGTTTCGTTCCAAATAGAGAAACAAATAACATGACCCTTTATGTGACGATAATGTTGTGTCATTAAAATTAATATTCTATATTGATCTATATCTGCAAACAATTAATGACCAAAAATGCTTAAAATACCTTTTTTTTTCATCATGTATTTCACACTGACAGAATAAACACAGTGAATATGCAAGGCATCAGTCTAGAATATTCTTTTATAAAATTTTACTTGATTATGGGTTTTTTTTCATTTGAAATCAGGAGGGGCTTGCTGAAGTAGGTTTTATGCAAATATTTTACTCAAATATGCCAGACGACATTTTTATTCACATTTGTTTTTACATTGCATAGTCATTATGGTAATGTTTGCTTTTCTTTTCTTCCTTCACATTAACTTTTTTCGCCAGCTCTAGTTTTCAATTTGTATACATATAGCAATAAGTTCTGTGATTGGTTGCTATGGACAGAAGTGCATCCAATGATCCTTGTTATAAATATTTACATGTATATAAATGTTTATTTATATATTTATCTATTTTTCAGGTTTCAAATAAGCACCTACTACACACTGTAGTAGCTTTATATGATAACAGTCTGCCAGACATTACTCCAGAAGTGTTATACGCAACAGTGTGTGATAAATGGGCCAGGACATTATTACTTCTCAGGGACACTCAAGGTATTGCATTGCTTATTACTTCATGCCATATATCTGTTTTGTAGGGTCTACGTTTCTGCATGGTTACCAAATAAGATAACTGTGGTTTATGCTTATGACCAGAGATAATATTGCACCAGTTGCTAGGTTCAAATCACACAAATTAAATAAATAAGAAAATTATATAACTTTTAAATTATTTTTGTCTTGAACTACTTGCTTGTATAAATACAGAATTAAGACTACTATACCAATTACTTTCATTTTACTAGTTTAATTTCTGCTGAAAATCACTGTTTTGGTATTTTCACTGATTTGTCATAAATTACAATCATTAGGGAAAATAAATATTTTCACTGGATTTTGGTTTGCACTTCCAATATGGCAACTGTGATGTCATAATCAGTCATCAATGATGTCATAATCAGTCATCAGTTATGTCATAATCAGCAACTATGATGTCATAATTTGATTGTTTACTGTTTACAGTGATTGGATAACCGAAGGAAGACCATGAGGTCTAAAATATGATTTGTCATTTTTGCCTTCAAAGACACATCTTTATATATATAAACTTTTGAAATAAAGACCTGATTTTTGAGTCATAGCATCAAAATTGTAAAAGGGATGTATATAAATGTAGCATCTGCATAATTAATGCAGGCAGCTCTTGTGAAATAATCTTTTAAGGATATGCCTTTTGAAAACTTAGACAAGCCGGTAGGCTGATTGGTGATCCGCTTCGCTCAAAATACAAACAACATGTTTTCGGCTGTTGCCATGGTAGGACATTAACATGAAGCTAACGTCGGTTTACAACTAAAACCGGGGCCCCATATACATTCAGTCTTCCGAAGTCACTTCACTTTATTACTACCGGGTAGTGCATAACTTTTTATTTCTGACTGTTTTGCGATTGTATTTCTAGATTCTTTGATTGAATCATAGACAGTATAGTAGGAAATACAAGCAACTCCAGTGATTCTACTGTAACAGAATGGGCTGGAAAAAAGTTAAGCTGATTTACGCTAACTGTTAGCATAAACAAAATTTTTATTTTTATTTCTCGTAAAATGCGTGTTTTTTAGGTGGCTAGGTTGACGAGTCGCCTAAGGTATTCTAGTCTTTGCGAATATATTACAAAATGGTGGTTATTGATCATGAGTTTGCATATGTAGATGATTTGCTCGATGTTCGATGATGGTCGAAATGACAGTGAAGAAGATCCAAACACAGTAGACACAGCCATTCATGCTAACAACCCTGTTTGGGATTCAGAGCTTGAGCAGCAACCCGGAAAGTAGTAGAGATTTGCGTTTTCTTGATCATCACGTAAAAAAAAACTTTGAAACAATTTGAAATGCTAACAAAAAAACGAATATAGTGTCAGTGAAAATAACATAATAAAGAGAATCGTGCCTTTTTTTAACAGTATTTGAGTTATTTTGTTGAAAACACAGGTACAAACTTAGACACTCGTTTCGGTTTAAGGACTGAATGTGTAGCCAAGATGGCTACTGACATGAAAACAGACGGATTGAAAGTACATTTGAAAAAAATTGCAAGGCAGAGAACAATAAACACCAACATAGTCGGTGTAAAATAATATAATAAGAAGATTTATGCATCATGAAAACAAAAATATTCAAATATTTTATCAAAAATGGGGTACAAACTGTAAGTAACATTTTGCTACCACCACATTTACCGGTAGTTGACATGTACGAAACATCACTGTTGTCTGAAACTAACTTTCAATTTTATTAAACAGGAACATATATATTAAAATTAATATTTACTAGAGGACCACGGTCACAAGAACAACTGATAACTATTGTGTGTTTGAAAGATGCGTATTCCGGGAAGAAAAAAAATCGTTTATGGAGAGATACTTGTAGTTCGATACGAAAGTACTGACATAGCATCGAAGTAAATATGACATCATTGTTTACTTGCTCATTGTAATATTCCAGCCCAGCTTGCTTTGGCATCTGGCGTTTGACTTTGATGTTTGCTGCAGTTGCATGTCTTTCTTACTACCGCGGTATACTGTCTGTGATTGAATGCAGCATTTACATCTCAATCAAAGTTGCATTGGGACTTACATTAAATCGACCCAGCCAAAAAAATCACAGAGGAGTTAAAAAGCTGTTCCTGGTGAAAAATTATCCCAACTTTGAGATCAAATTTCTTGGTAATGAAAAAGAGATATAAAAAAAACAAATAGTAACTTTGTTCCCACACTCAAGCTGAGTAGAATGAGCTATGTCTGAGATTTGTATTCCTAGATTTGTGGGGGGGGGGGGGATACATTTGGCACGAAGCTATTCAAAAATCTTTTTCTTTTTTTTTCTGTTGCCATGGCTACAGTGGACCAGAATTTCCCCCCAGATTTTACCACCTAACTAAAGTGGAGGTGTGACCTGCCTGCCAAGTTTGGGTAAAATAAAAAAAACACATTAATACATGAAGACACTGTAAATCAAACACACGCACACAAAAGTGATTTTAAGGGCAATCCTAGTAGAGTGGATCAACATTATGTCATTATAAGGAAAATTTTACATTTTTGGAAATTCAACAACCAATACAGCCTAAAACATTACTTAAACTGTGTTTCACTCCCAGAATTTCTCTTCCAAAATTTTCTGCACTTCTGAACCCTAATTTTGTAGCCAACAGACAAAATTTGAGTAAATGGGACTATTTTGTGATGAAAATCGGGGGAACTGGTGGTTGAACGGTTAAAATTAGATAATAGCTGTCTGTTTTTATAAGAAAATTTCTCTACAGGATGCTTGAATGTATTTTGATAGCCATTATAGTTGCTATCTGTCCAGGGACTTCCTGTTCACTGCTAAAAAAAAATCTAGCAACAGTCCCTCACAAAATTTGATTTTTTAGAAACAAAACTCAGCATGGCCAAAAACACCCAGACTTTGTTCAGTTAAACAAATTAAACGAACGAATAAAAATTGAGAAGAAATCTACATTATAGGTCAAGAAAATAGTCTTATTAGGTAGGCCTCATGAGATCTTATCAGGAAATTAAGAATAAGGAATCAATTTAAGATCACATTAAACAGACAATGTTATTAATTATACTGTATAGGCATAACTTATTCCCTGAGTTGTAATTTCGCTATTTTCGCGGATAAGTAAAATTTGCTAAATTAAATCCACATGAACATAACTATAGAACTCATTGTTTATCTGCTAAATTCTCTGAATTAAAACGCAGTGAATACGCTCAAAACATCAAAAGTGAAATTAAATGTCAGTGAAAATAAATGATTTTACATTAAGTGGTATGGCCTTGGAAGGTGTCCCCAGGTATTGCAGTGACATCATCTATCTGTGGCATTATATGTTATAATGCCATTTTCATATATCATATCATATATTTTTGAGATATTTAGAATATATGCATTAATTATTCACAGGGTTTTAATTTTGTTATTTTTGTTGATATGTAAAATCTGCTAAATTGAATCCACATGAAGATGTAAAATAACAATGGAACTCCCTGGCAAATTGATGAACTTAAACCCCAGTGAGCATGATCAAAGTACCAAAGTAGTGCCAGTGAAAACAAATGGTTTTACAGTATTTGCTTACTGTATTTGCGTTATTAGCGTATCTTCAATAGAAGCATATATAAAAGAACAAAGACATTTATTGTATTCTGAAATCATTCAGATATGGCTTTTTATAACAATAGACAAATTGTTGTTATTTATGTAAGCAGAGAAAATACAGTATTGTAGTTTGGATCATTAAAATGCGACCTATTTCAACAATAGACGTACCTCTGTCTATTACATAGGTTTATACAATGTATACTACTAATAGAGTAAATACAGTGTATGGATTTGTTATAGTTATGATAACATAAAAGCTAGTGAATAAAATGTACTTAATACTATTTATTTTTCACACCATTCCTAGATGTAATAGCTGAGATAAATAGCCGAGAATTTGATAAGAAAGAGAAAAGTGAGCAAGAACCCATTGTGAATGGAGACATAGAGAAAGATGATAAGGAGGAGAAAGTTGAAAAGGAGGACAAAGAAGAAGAAGCACGTGTCGGTAGATTTGCTGATGTCTTCAGTGATACTGATAGTGAAGATGAAGAAGACGATGATAGGTGAGATTTGTTATCAACTAATTTTACTTGAAATCTATTTAGTATTTTGAATGGAGATTCATTTGAAAATAAAATCCTGGAGACTTGTGTTTTTGACTATCCTAAGCGAAGACATTGTCTTTTGAGTTTTTGGTTGAAATCAATTAATTACCTGAATATGACCTACTTGTGCATAATCGTAATTATGAGCAAAATATTTTGAATAAACAAGATATGGTAATATATGATGATGATGATCGCATTGTACATTTCAACACATACTGATATTTTCAATTCAAGCTCCTTTCTCAGCTAACAGGTGTTTTTTCTAAGTTACAAAAATATTGCCTTGTAGATATTTAATTCACTGATACCTCTGACTCTGCCAGGGTGATCACATGACCTAGGCCTACATGTTAATACCTAGGTTGCAATATAGTTTTCAACAGAAAAAATTATAAACTATGTATGTATGTATGTATGTATGTATGTATTTATGATAATGCAGATGTATGTCAAGGCTGGTCAGGAATTATTTTATAGTCTCTCCTGTAGAACATCAATCAATTTCTGGTGTTCCCAGGTGCATGTCTGTGTTACATATGTCATCATCCATTAATCCTTCATTACATTCTCTAATTTTGTAGTGAAAGTGAGGAAGAAGATTACTCTGAAGGCATTGGGGATTTTTTAAAAGTTGTGAGAAAAAGAAGGAAAAACAGAAACTCCAGGAAAACACATGATCAAGATATTCAGCCAGAGTTTGTGGGAATTGAAAATAGACTGGTTGGGTGTGCAACATGGGAAAAGTCACATGTGTGAGTACCAAGCACAATTTTGAATTCTCATGTTATTCAGGAAATCCACTATGCAGTTTTCAGGTGAAAAACAAATCAGTTTTGTTTATAAAGACACTTGAAAATTGTTGCTGTATTATTATCTACGTTTTGTGAAGGTTATGTTTTTCAGAACCTATGGTATTAGGCTAAAAAGAATGTACTAGTATATACAGGGCCCTTTCGCTATGTCATGCCTCAGTAAGTCGTGATTTCGGCTAAGTCACAGGTAGTTGGATGACTCCCAAACAATTTTCACTGGGAGAAATAATGTAATTATTCACATCATCTCATATTAACATGAATACCTTTAATTTCAGGAGACCCGGCGAAAAAATAATCCAGATTGATTTATTAGTTGTGAGGAAAAGATACAGAAAGTGGGGAATTGGCAAATATTTACTGCAGGTATGGCCATATATAGCAATATTCTTTTATATATGCACATGATTAGCATAATTGCATATAATTAGCATAATTTTGCATGTTATTAGCATCTATAATGAAATTTACTATAAAAAATTCACTTTTGTTCTGATTTTATTTAAAATTTCTCAAACAAGTCTCAAACAAGTTTAAGGATCATGGTTTTTGTGTTAAAAAATCAAAATCAAAATCATATATCTGTTACTTGTTACTTGTTACTTTTGACTTTAATAGCATCGATAAAGAGCCATTGTTCGAAATGTCTAGTTATTTTGAATAGAGTTATCAACTTTTCATCCCTGATTTTGCCACTTTAAAATACTTTCATATAAAACTGCAATTTTGCATTACTTTCAGAGCATGAAAGACACATCACTGGTCGGTTTATACGATTCAATAGTAGTTTACGCGGACCATTCTGCGATGGATTTCTTTGCAAACTATGGTTTCAGTGATGATTATGTCCTTAATAGTAAATATAAAGAAATTGCTGATAACTGGACAAATAGTACTTTAATGTGTTACATTCCACCATTTACAAGTAAGTACATTGGAGTGGAATTAGTACATGACAGTTTCAATACTTGCGTTATTAGTAATGTGTACACTTCTATAAATGACATAGGTGTATCTGTGCTTGAATTACCCAGCATACAATAATTTGATTTCTCTGAACTTCCATCTCTGGTTGCAGAAGGCTGATAACCATGTCACACAAATAACTGCTGCCATAATACAAATGATATTGTTGCCATGGTGCAAGTAACTGTTGTTGCCATGGTGCAAGTCAATGGGGTTTTCCATGATGTGTGATGTTTTCTTCTGATTGTCTTCAGCTACTTTTCAGTCCATTGCCAGTTTGTTCTCTCTCATGCAGCATGAATAAATATGACCTTATTAAATGTGCATGTAATTCTAAGTATCCAGTCATTGATGCAGTTATATTCCAAATTAATATGAAAAATACTATCCTGATTGCTTTAATACTTGGTATGTAGGTGTACTTTGAGTAGACCATGTCAATTCCATGATATTTTCAATTCTCTAATTTTAGTGAATATCTGTTTTTCATGTACTATTAAACCAGATATTTTAATGTTTCTACACCTAAAATAATCTGAATGTATTACATGTGTCCTTCTAATAGAGATGTACAAATGCTATGTATCTTTATCTTTGCTCATCAAGAAATGTACATCTATTTCTAGCCGTCCAAAATTCACTCTATCACATTCCCTCTATCACGTGACCCTATGTATGAAAACCTCTCTAAGAGATAAGTATGAACACTGCCCTCTATCAGCATAGCTATGGTAACACCCTTTCACTATAGATAACAAAGTAAAATGATGATTTATTCAAATCCTGATGATCAAGCAGTTCTCTGCAGTTATTTAAAACATCTATATAGTTTCTATGTGAACTATGCTTTGTAGCTGCTCAATTTGAAATCACGCCAATTAAAGTGTATTTCAGGGTGATTTGACATGCAATAAATTCTTAAACTTTGTAACTCATAGCATCTATGTACAGAAGTAAAGTTTTATCATCATCAAATAGTGAGCAATGTTATTCACACTTATCTGGGTCCAACTTTTTCTCTAATTTCTGTTTACTCTGCTTACAGCCCAGACAGTGCTTGGTGAAACAGACCATGAATTCGATCTGAAACTGTTGGATCTTGAAATGCAGAAATGGTCAGAAAGAAGCAAAGAGGCGTACCAGGCACAGTATGCATGCATGGCTAGAATGAAGAATGAAGTCATCGCTCTCAAAGCATTGGTAAATATTTAATTTAAACCAATTTACATACTGTGAAAATAAATTTTTTAGCAGTGACCATTTTAAAAGGGGATGGTGTGCATTTTTTTGTTTATCACTGTGAACATGTTGCTTCAATTTTTTTGACTTTTGAGAGTCAGTAAAAATCATGAAATTTTGTAAAAAACCTAAAGGTCCTAAAAAGTTGGAGCCACAGCGACTATCAGCAAATTTTACCACTATGAATACCATTAAATTTGTCTATTTTTTAAATTCATGTAAAACTCAATGGTAATTCATTTCTAGCTATGCATGTTCATTTGCACTATTAGGATAATATATAACCTGACATTAACCTTTTTATTCTCATTTCATATCACAAAGCTCATTTTTAAATAAATGTGTAATATAAAAATACAAAATTTTTTACACAAAACCTCAGTTGATAATATTTCAGCCAGAATTGATTTTTGCTTAAAAGACATTTTTCATGCTCAGTATGGAATTTATTTGCACTGATTTTTGACAAGTTGAATGCAAAGTATAAAAAAAAAGGTATATTCACTGGAATCTAGTTTCCTTGAATCATCAGCAGCAAAATAGCGAAAATAAAGTATTTTACCTTACAGTAAATGAAAATCATTCTCCCTAGTTTAGTTCTGCTGTCTCTATCCCAGAATTTATTGCCAATGTTTATTTTTTGTTTGTCCTTCATGATTTGGGAAAAATGCTATTGACTGACAAAATCTGTTACGGTAATTGTGTTTAATTTTAGGCCGCTTCACAACAAGACGTCATATCATACCTACAGAGTGAAGTCACAAATTTACAGAGATCCAAATTCAAAATGGGTGAGTTCAAATCATGTCATGTGTGTGAATACTAAGTTAATAACATTACTTACTGATGCCAATTTTTCTCATTCATTTTGGCTATCCATGGAAGCTTTCAACAGATGATGTATTGACAGCTAGAAAGTGCTGCAGAACTTGCATATTTTTCTCCATTCTTTATAATCTATGTAAAAATAAGAAACAACAACTGCCACAAGATTTTTTGATTTTCCCTGAATCATGGAATTCCTGAATATTTGTCTTTCACGGCTTAAAGTTTAGAGTATTGTAATATTGTCAAGTCTTTTCCTATGCTTGTAATAAATTAATTTTGTTCCAAAATAATATACTATAAAATAATTGCTCCGTTAGTATCACATGTGCTTATGTAAATTTCAGATGTGTTTCTATCAAAATGACTAATATTTTCATGATTCAGTATAAAACAAATGCAATTTTTGGTTTATACACATTTCTGTTGCAGATTGGCTTTTAATAGAACAAATATGGTATGGAAAATGAAATAAAAGAAGTAACAAAAATTATTACAAAGAAATTGTTATTTTTGTAATATTCAGTATATATATTTCTTTCTCTGTATTTTTTTTTTCTCAGAAAAAGAATTTCTACAATACCGGTTGTTGACATTAAAGACAGGACTCTCAAGCTCGTTAAGTGGGGTTCTTGCTGATGCATATGGTAAAGAATCATTTCAAGTACACCCCCAACCCCTTCTAACCCCTCCCAAACCCCTCTCCTATAAAAGCTATGATACCCCCGGTAATATTTGGTAGTAATAAATCACTGTGTAAAGGATTTATTCGAGATTGATACTTATATCAATTTCACAATCTTGTTGTTTTTGCTATGAAATTTTGTTTTTATTTTAATGCACTTTTATTGCACTCATTGGAGTATGACTTGTAGCATAGCAGTTGGCGGATCAGCCTCATGATTGGTTGATCTAAATTCAAGGCCATCACGCAACGTTTTGTTTCCGTGCACAGTGACTGGTTCACAGCCAAAAGATAAAATAATGACATCGTTCAATGTTGTTGTTATTAAATATACATGTACGTATATGTGTAACACTGTCTCAGCATATTACAAGTAGTGTTCATCTGTGAGTGACACAGTGCAATAACTTATATGTATTAATCACTATATTTACTGTTAGAACAGCTGGAGAGACAACAGTGACATTCAATGTCAAGGAACTGTCAAATGGCACAAAATTATGTGAAAACAAAATTATTATGAATGTTTTCTCTTAATCAAACTTGTTGCAAAACAATGACAATAACCGATGACAGACAAATTTAATATTTTTATAATTCCAGCAGACGATGAGAGTGGCGAAGGTTTAATTAGTGATCTTGAGAAACAAGTTGATGTCTTGAAAATAGCCAAGAAACACAGCGATGACAATCACATACTTGCGAATGAGAGTCACATTGGTAAGTACTCTATAGAATAAATAACCACTGAGTAGTGACAATCATGTACTCACCATTAATTGTATACTGGATTATAAACACATGACTTTAATACTTTAACCACAGACACAGCTCTGTTATGTAAGCACCTACTCTACTAATAAAGCATGTTTGGTATGCAAGACATTTAAATAAAGGCTTATTCAATAATAGACACCCCAAAAATATAAAAATATGTTCAATTTCAGTGACCCAAAATATACAAAATTAAATCAATTTAAGCATCCACAACTATGAGTTAAAACAGGAACTTTTTTTGAATGGAATTAAGTAAATAAGACCAAATACACAGAATGGTAAATATGAATTAAAGTTTTCTGGGTATGGGCACAAAATCGCCTAGCTACATGGCACGTCACAGTCTGCTTGTAAAAAACTTAGTTATTAGGCATCCTTTTTTGTGATGCGCCGTGGCCAAGGGAAAGATGCACCATGATCTGTAGCTGGGCAAATTGATGCCCTACACAAGCATTGGTTTGAGCCATGCATGCAGACACAGTACATGTTTACTTTGATTTCAATAATATTTACCATGTCATGTATTCAGTTGTATTTGTGTTTGTTAACCGTATTACAGGAACTTATCATTGTACTTTCTTTATTTGGAACAGTGTCCTCTATCGGTGATAATGCACAACAGTTATCAGTTTACCAAAATGACGATGGTGATAATGACACGGATGAGGATGAGGAAGAGGAAGATGACGAGGAGGAGGAGGATGAAGATGAGGAGGAGGATGAAGAGGAGGAGGAGAAGGAAGAAGAAGAGGAGGAAGATGGTGATGATGAAGATGTTAATGATGATGTGTTGTATTCTCCCAATGATTGGGAAGTCATGGAAGAATTCAAAATCGGCATGACAACAGATGAGAGAGTGGAGCAGGATTGTGAAATTACTTTGTTAACAAAGGTAAGAATTTAAAATGAGGTTTTATGTTATATCAAAAACAAAATTGGTTTTCTTTCTTGTCAATGTGCTTCTTGTTGAATATTGTGACATTGCTTTGTATTTTGGCATTCTCTTTTAATATTTTAATTAGACTAAATCTGTTTCGATGTCTCTTAACTGTTGGAAACGTACATGCCCTAGGCATGGATTGTTGATATTTATTGTCTAAAAAAAGCTCTAGTTGTTAACATTTTATTTATATTTTTTCAATTTTGTTCACAGGCCAATTTAACACTGAGTGCAAAGTCAATATTTAAGAGTAGAATAAACAGTTTAGTAGATCCAAGCATGTGTACAAGACTTTACTACTGTGGAAGCTTAGAAAGACCATATAGGACACAATTCAATCTCAAAAATGGATTCTCAGAGCAAGGTAAGTTTCATGTCCTTTCAAAGATTGTGCACAGTGGGCATTATTAATGAGTGTTCCCCAATAATGCATATTCTAAACTTCTAGAAATCCTGCATTATTCGTGAAATCAAACTTGAAAATCAGACAAACAAAGTTCATAGCATTGTTACAGTAGTGATGTTAATACAAAAAAAGAATTTTTTGGCTATACACATGTGATGCATTTTTCAATTTTGATGCATCCCAATGCCATGTTCCCCTCTGAAAGATCGGAATTTTGACATTGAACTATATAAAAAAAAAAAGAAATTCAAAATCATACAATTTTTGCGGCAGATGTTTAGTCCACATTATTCATGCACAATGTGTCATCTCGTAGAAGTTTGGAAATATTCCCTTATTCATAAGTAGTCACTGATGTTAGAAACAGTTTAACTTGCCAAAAATTAAGTCAAAATATCATAAATTATTGCTATTATAGGATGTATGGGGGTTCCATACATAAGGTGTGCACAGAAACCATATCCAGCCTGAATTACACATTGTGATTATAGTGACTATAATAAATAAATATAATTGTTATATCTCATCAGATTTTTCTCATGGTAAATATGGAGTTGGTTTATACTTCTCTCAGTATCCGTATAAAGCTGCTCAGTTCTCTGAAGTAAGTACAGTAAGTACCTGGGAAGTATTGGATTGAAGCGCCCTCTCTAGTGTCTGACTGTTCCATTAACACTCGTATAAGTATATACTGTTTGAAATGTCAACATGTATTGTTACAAATAAATGTGTGAAAAACTGAATAAATTGACCAATTGAAAACTTGATTTCTAGTTGGCTTATCTCACCCCGGTATCACATTGTTTGATTTTAGACTATGTGGTATATACCCCCCCCCCCCCCATTAACCCTAATTTGAAATGAAACTTCAATACTTATAGTATAAAAACAATAAAAGAACATTGATGTGTGGAACAAATAAAATTTGTTTAGTTCTTAAACTGCTTTGGGGAAGACAATGTTCTTTTGTCTTATTCTGCTGACAAGGATTTATAAATAGTGAATGAAGTTCAAAAATATCACTTTTATTACAGCTTGGAAAAATATTAGTTGCCGAGGTTGGTCTTGGTAAAACAGAAACTGTTATCAACAAGGAAGTGACTCGATGTAAACCTCCGGAAGGATACGACTCAATACTGGTGAGTTTTATAGCGCCTTCACACACATTTATGTAGAAACATTTCAAAGGCTGGTGGTCATCATGCAACTTGGGTCAAAGTTCATGTAAAGAAACATGTTTTTTTACACATTGTAAAAAGTCATGTGGGACGCTTAATGAACATTAGTAGTTCATATGGTGTTGATTCATATTTTCAAAATGTCTGTTGTATCTGAATATGTTTTAATGAATACCATGCATGAATTACTGTAAAATCTGTATTAGAGGCTGCATTCCCAATAGAAGCCATACCTATTCTTTTTGAAATAATGAGAACCAAAAATTGACCATTTCTCATATGTGTAAATGCTCAAATAGAAGTCGCATTCTCTCTGTTGCATTGTATCATTTTTAGTCCCCGTTCGGATGCAGTCCGAAAACGGAGACTTATGTTTTGACCTCCGTGTGTCCGTACGTGCATGCGTCTGTGCGTGCGTCCGGACCTGTATCTTAGAAATGCCTGGACCAATCACAATCAAACTTCACACATACATCATACATGATATTATACATATGCACGTGATTTTGTTTCACGATCTGATTCAAGATGGCCGAATGGTGGCCATTTTTGTGCTGAAAATCATCAAAATAAACCATTTCTCGGCTGTTTACAGATGGATTTTGTTCACACTTGGTATATACATTAGACATTATGGGACCTTGATGCAAATAATTTTGTTTTTCAGATAAGATTCAAAATGGCCGACTGGCGGCCATTTTGTATTCATGAATGTGGTTCTCGTGCCATATCTCTGCCTTGCTTTCACTGATTATGTTCAAATTTTAAATATTCATTATACATCATGTCATAGATAGACAGATATATTGGTTTGACGATCCTATTCAAAATGGCCAAATGGTAGCCTTTTTTGTGCTTAAACAATCATCAAATATCAAGCATTTCTGGCATTTATGGATGGATTTCGTTCAAACTTGGTACATATATTAGACATTACAGGTTCCTGATGCACATCATTTATTTTTCAGATCGGATTCAAAATGGCTGTCTGGTGGCCATTTTGTTTTAATGAATGGGCTTCTAGACTCATATCTCCGACTTGTTTTCACTGATAATATTTTCAAATTTTTAATATTCATTATACATTATGTTAAGATAAACAGATATATTGGTTTGACTTATTATATTTAAATTTTATATATTCGTTATACATCATGTTATATATATACATGTATTCAAAATGGCTGATTTTGAATGCTGTTCCAGAGCAATATCTCTCAATATGGACAAGTACTTTTTTGACGATCTAATACAAATGTAAATCATTTTAATTTAAAAAAATAATATTCCTGATATGGTTATATTCCAGCTATATTACTATAAACAAAACTATATATCTTAAATTTCATAACTAACAGGGACTGTGCCATGCATGGCTTGTTATAGAAGCCATGATTTCTAATACAGAATTTAGAGTAGTTGGAATCTCGATTTAGTGACCATGTTAGTCTGACAGACAAGGGGACCAACTTGGAATTTGAAGTCTATACAAATTGTTTTGATAGATTTTGATCTCTTAGAACATACATTTGATAAACCTGCATGATGTCACCCTCAGACAATTTTTCTAATTTGCATGAATCTAAAATGGCCACCATAGTACCATAAAACCATCTCCACCTCTAAATTAAAATTTGTCAGTGATTGAAAAAAACACATTCTTGCTCAAAGATACTGGAATGTCCATTAACCAGTCATGTGATCATTTGAACATGCCTTATTTGCATAAATACACTTTATTTACACAAAAGTCACCATATTAGTGATTTCTCACAAAAAGTTAAAATTTAGAATGATTTAGTATTTATATGGATCCAAAATGGCGACAATATTTGCATATTTGGAATTATAAATTGGCCTCCCTGTTGCATACAGTGAAATCAGCTGAACAGCTATTATTACACACACAAGGTTGTTGAATAAAGTATAATTTATACCACTCTGCTATTCATACATACTTTTGTAAGATATATCTTGGGACAACATACATGTATGGAAATTGAACTTGTAAAAAACTAGGGCAAATAGCCTAATGAATGCCGCCTTCCCCCAAGCACACTCGCCTATTATACAAGAAAAGAATAACCTTCTTCATTTTTCCACCTATTACATCTTGATCATTGTTTATTCTAGACTCCTGGGCGTTTATCACGTGGTATAGGCGATCTATCAAGTGGACCATGCCAGGAGTATGTGGTGTTTCATGCCTCGCAAGCATTGCCGCTTTACCTCATAGAGTACAAAATGGTGTGATGTCAAGAATGTGGCAGTACATGAAACATCACAAACCAAACAATGAGCTTGGTACAAAATAATGATTGACACAAAAATATGAATATGTTTCATATCTCATTAACAATGGCGTACCAATGACCTTATCTGATGGACAATCAGTTAGAGAAGAGGCTTCTATCTTTAAACTAAATTAGTACTATGTTCTATTTTTCAGTCTTTTTTTTAATTAAAGCGGCTTTTATAATATAAGTGCACTGAAGAGTACATTACGCTATCCTTGGTCTACAAGACCATCCATGGCTTTTATTTTTTCTAGTGGTTTTGGAGAGTCCCTGGGAGACCTCGGCAAGAACATTCAGCCGAGTACTACACCAAGTTTGTGTGAATATTAAACCTTGCGTGAACAGGGTAAAGAAACGTGTTACATCACACAATGTTGAAAAACTTAATGTTTTAACTGCGGTTGACAATTTATATCAGTGACTTCCTTGCTAAAGACTTGAAGGATCACAACAATTTTTCATAAAATGTGTTATTTTGCTTTGTTGATTGATTTTCTTGTTCTAACAAGTTCAAGAACGGTGGCCATGATGCTTTTCTTTCTGAACAAAACCATTCCATATTGAGAAAGGAAATATTATAAAAGTGACTAGTAATGGATCTATAATAATAACTTTTATAGGATGAGTGGTGTTTTGTTTAAGAAGGATTAGTAATGAATAAAATCATAACTTAGTTTACAGTCAATTGGGTTTAAATCTCAAATTTACCTCAAATTTGTATACGAGATAGGAATAAATTGTTCAAAGTTCTTCACGCCAGATTTCGGTAATTTTTAGATCAACTAATATTCTGAGCTAATACATACTTAGGTAGAAACAAACCTTATGTAATAATTCACGTTTATAGAGAATATGATCTATGTGTATTAATACTGACACCATAACATGTGGTAGTGTATTTGATTTAAATTTAACGCTTTGAATGCCAGTCAACTTCTCACAATATAAACATGCATATTTTTGCATTTGATCAATACTTGCAGCTAATGAAATATTTGGACCAAAATTAATAAAGAAATTATCGATGTAGAAAAATAAAACTGTGCAAAAAGGTGCACCCATATTTTGGTGGGTAAAGTAATAGAGTTCAAAGGTTTATAATTGTAACATTTGCATATTTCAGTGAACAATGTGTATGGATGGTTATCAACTGAACTAGGGAGATGTACACAATGCCCAATATTACAATACATGCTTTTCTGTTTTGTTATCACGCTGCCTGCACAGTAGCATAGTCACAAACATGTAATAGCTCTTGTGGTATACTGGTAGTTTCAATATTTGAGAATATATTTCCCTATTTCCAAGTTTTTCTCCATAAATTAAGGGATAGATCAAGCTAATTCTATATATCTTATTTGTGGTAATGTGTATGGCTTGTTTTCAAGTAAGATAAATGTTTTCTTTGTTATCCCTGGTGTTCCTTATTTGAGTGATACCATATACTCTGTACACAATCAAATGTGGAGTTGTTGTGTGGGAAGCAAAAGCACTAGGACTAAACTAACAAAGACTTCTTTATGCGATAGCTAGAGCACAAACTATGACAAAATCTACCGTCCATTAATAGTGCCATTAATGCTTTAGTCACAGTGTGCCTAAGGAAGTGTTTTCAGAAATATTATTTACAATCTTATATCTCCAATAAACATGTGACGTCCAATATACCGGTAAATGCACACATTAAAGCCACTGTGCTGGTCTGCGTTCCAAAAAGTACAAGTATATTTTTTAAAGAGAAATCTTGATATGACAATATACATATTTACATGCATGCATGCATTTCAAATTAGGAGGTGGGAATTCATTTGTTCCCCTCTGTGAAGTGGTAATAGACTTCCACACAGTTCAGTGTATTAAAGACAAACCATTCTGAAAATGACATTCATTTATTAACAATTGTCAAGTATGTACATTTTTTTTAGATTGTAAAGTATTTTAGTAAAATATTGGTGTTATTATGTACTTACAATAATAAAGACAAAATTAACAGTTTGTATCTGTTGTGTATGTTTTTTCTGGAGATGGACATCATCACATGGTTGGTATCGTGGGGAGAACAAATTATTTTCTTACCAAGGTACATTTGCTAAGTTTCTCCTATTTATGCACCTTACTCCCTGGTTTGATATAAAAACATTATTACATGGGTTAGCATGTTGAGAGTAATTCATTTTTAAATCGTTGCACAGGAATTCTTTATAAAATAATACTGTTACTACATTTTCATGATTTGTATTCTGCTAGAAATTATCGTTTTCCCCACAAATTAATCTGATAAACATCACCAAGACCTTTAAGATGTCTCAGTAAAAAGTCCAGGGAACCAATACAGTTGAGGTCTGGTCTGCATATCAACCCATGCAAGCCCTTCTTTTACCATGTAGTCAACGGCTAACTTGGCTCTCTCTTCTTCCCATTCCAATTTTTGCTTCAATTGTGGTATAGAAGTGTTTCCCGTGTCCTTGGCAGCTTGCAGTACACTTGTATGATCCATGTTTAGTTCTGCTGGGACAGACTGCACTAGATAATTATTTCCATCCCCAACTTTCAACAGTGTAAAACCATTGCCTAGAATTTTTAGTTTCTTTATAGCTCGCATCAAGTCGTCAGCGCTCACGTCTTGGGCTTGCTTCGACTTTCCTCTCGTTGTTCTCACTTTCAAAAGCAGCTCATTTAAATACATCAGTCCCCCATTTCTGTGTTGTGTCGCCAGGCATACCTCGATGATTTGGACCCCAAGTTCGTAGTAGAATTCACCCACACCGAGCATTTCAGACCAAAAACCTTTCCCCGACGCCAAAGGGTCGACGCCAATCGTGGCACACATTTCCTGAAACTGCGTTCGAAACTCTGGGCTTTTGCGAATATCATTCTTGTGTTTCGTAGCGAAGTCCTCCAGGTAGGTACGGAAAGCTTCGAGTTGCTTTGACATTTGAGCCAATTGGTCTTCCGCAATCGACGTTCCCTTGTCTTTGAATTTCGCTTCCGCTAATCGTTTCTTATTAATGGCTCCAACCCCACCACCTCGGCGACGCATTTTTACAACTACTCGGACAACAAATACTGCGACAAAACAAGCTACTAAATCCCGCAATCTTTTTTCCTCTAGTCAATTTCAGTCATAATTATTTGGTATTTGCAGTCTGTGAGTTCGAAATAATTGAATATGACAATTTTAAAAATATTTCTTTTAGATTTCATTGGTAAAATGAAATAGATTAACAAATAAATGTATACACTCATATTTCACAAAGATTTTAGGAAATGACATTTTAAGAGGTTGTTAATATCGATTGTCGTTTTAAGGACGTACAAATTTGACAATTGTTTACGCCCTCAACGGCGAATGCAGGTATGTTTCGTGACGTCGAGGAGAAGAAACCCTGAAAGTGTTGACACCTGTTTGACGAAATTCGGGATTTACCTTCAAGTTTTGTACCCAGGGCCCAAATATGGGTTCTGGTGCCAGTAAAACCCAGAATGTCGGCTTCCCCATGAGTCCGAGAGCGGAATTTGCCGAGAAACACGCACCGAAAGGAGAACAGGTCAGTAGTATACGATGGTCTCTGATCGAATTGATGACAAGGATTGATGTGTTGTTATTGACACGAGGATGACGGTCAGGTGTTAGTGACAACATCTATATAATAATACACCGATCTGTCTTGTTGTTGTTTAATCGAAAACTAAACCCGATATATTTATTTATCTCATTCATCACATACGCAGAGATTTAATGCTATCATTTATTATAATACAAGACAACAAACTAAGACGAGTGATTTGTTTACCTATAATCACTCACCCAATTTGAGTCAGGCAATAGCTGATTATTGCTCAGATCATTTTAAGGAAATTTTAAATGACATATCTGCCAAAATCTGTTACGTTACTATGTTCTGGAGAGCTATTTCTAGCTCACCAGATATTTTCAAAATGCAATCACCAAGTCTGAAAACGAGTAGAAACATTTTCCCTGACCAAAATTCCCTCAATCATGTCTCTGTGTGAGAACTAGAGGCTAGTCACAATGGGCTAATATTATATATTTCAACATTTACTGTTACTTACGTGATCAGGCTTTGATGATAGATACACCAGCGCTGATAGATCTAGGGCATGGTACAGTGAGATACAGAAGAGAAGATAATCCATCTATCCAACCAGATAAATTAAGAGCTGGATACTTTTATCACCCACGACTAGATGACTACAGTGAAGGTATAGTAGCAATATCCTCTATCGATTTTCAAAAAAAACATCAGACACCATAGTAACTGTCTGCAGTAGTTACCAGCCACAAAATGTGTAAATAATTGACCATTAACGTGCAGTTTAGTAAAGTGTGATGATGAGTTACTTTCAATGAAGGTTGAGAAAATCTAAAACCATGCAGCAATTTGCTTATTCAAATCATTCAGAATGTAGATATAAATGAATAATTTATTATATGGTAGGCAGATAGTATTTCAGTCTGTCTGTTAATCTCTCTAAATTGAAATAAGTAAATTAGGTCTACATTAAACTGATCAATAAGGTCTGTTTATTTCATCAGAGGCTAGAAAACGAGCCGAGGACAATTTCAAATATCGATACGTCTACAAAGGTCCCAAGAGAGCCAATGATAAAAGACTGTTCTATGTGTATGGTGTTGGTTTGAAGTCAAAAGACCAAGCTAAGATGGTTAAAAAGCCATACTACAGACCCAAGGGGCACGGATACATATGGCCAAGTTCATTCAGAAAATCAAACCATGTATACTGTGAACTCTGTTTTGTTAAACAAGGTAAGGAAAAATATATTACATGAATTCAGGTTGTGTGCTGCAATGTAAATAGGGAGCTCTAAGATCCCTCTACTGTAATGAGATAATTAATATTTGTAATTAGTATTCAAGCTCATATTTCTTCCTATTATCAACCAGTTGTCAGTTTTATTATATTTGTTCTATTAGTAGTGCATGTGCTTACATAAATTACAGAGATTTTTCTGTGATCAAAAAAGGTAATATTTTAATTATTTAGTATACAGCCAATGTGATTTTTAGTTTATATGCACTTCTATTGGATATGTGCTCCCAATAGAGCAAATGTTGTAAATAAAAATGCAAAAATAAGATGAATTTTAATTTAAACTGTAAATTTTATTTTCAAATTGTAATACTTATCTTGTATATAGACAAGTCTTGAAATACAAATAATTCATATGTCTTATATACTATCAACAGCACATGGGGTTTTGGACCTCTGGATGTTGTTTTGTTAACATTTAATTAGAAAATTTCAGTGTGGAGTTGCAATATCTAATTTAATAGCATAACATTTGTAATCTCTTGTTTGGGTATTTGTAATTTTCTTTTAGAAGCGGAATTGTCTGACTCGGAAAGTGAAGGAGAAGATTTAACTGATATTGAAGAGTCTGGAACCAAGACTGTTGATAATATGAGGTTAGTTTTTTGAAAATCTCTTTCACACAATTTGACTGTGTTCAATGAAATTTATCGTTTTTACAATAAATGCCCCCGAATGATAACATTTGTGATAATTTTTACCAATGAAATGGTTAAATGAAAAATACTAGTACATGACTTTTCTTATTGTCTATTTATTTGGTAGATTTAGTATGAAAGATGTTGACACTGTGGAGAGTCTAAAAAGAAGAATTTCAGTGCGCCTTCTGATTGCTGTATCCAATATACATATCAGTTATAATGAACTTGAACTCAGGTTAGTTTTGTACATTTCATAATCAGGGCTTAATGAGTTTGCCTTTGTGTCCTTGGATAATTCTTATGTAATTTCTGTATGCTAAGGCCTTTTTTATAAATTCAGGCTTTGAAAATGGATAACCAAATACACTACATGTATATCTGTTCTAATCCACATAATTATTATTGAAAATCTAATATTTAACAACTTAAGTACCGGTACTTTTTTAATGTCAATATGATTTATTATGAACTAAAAATTACATTTTTGTAGCACACACAAGGATATGTGTTTGATGAAAAAAAATAATGATGCTAATGTGCATGCATTTTGAGGGAAATTACACGCACATTACTATTTCATCCCCCCCAAAAAATGTTCCCCTGACCAATATGTGTAGGATGTATGAGATTGTAGATTGGGTGCATGGAGAATTTAACTGCATTCAAGCGACTGAGTTAGTAGGCTTTGTTTGTTCCTGAAAGTCTGTGACATTGTAGGTATGTTTGTCTAAAAGGATAAGACCTTTCAATACTCTCAAAATGAAATGAGTGACAAAGTGAAGCCAGCATATCTACTTTTAATATATCATAATTTTAACTGAAACGGTATCATTTTACTCATAACACATTTATGTTTTATTGCACTGGGAGTGATGTTACACTTTTTTTCAGAGTGGGAAAGCAGCATAAAACATCAATAACAAATAATCTGTTGTCCATGATATTGATAAACCTTTAAACTTTTGAATGTTTTTTATTTGTTTTTCAGCAATGATGAGATAATTGGTAACTATAGAAACAAAGAATTAGGAACTTTTAAGAAATTCACAATAGAACTACAAACTGTATAGAAAAGCTGTCTCATAGACTTCTCACAATTGTGGTTGTCCATATTTCAAAACCTGTGAAGAATTCAATTTATGTGTACGAATTATGTGCTCTCATTATGTATGATAAACAGTTCACTCAGATTGATATAACCAAATTAGGAAAAGTATTCTGTCAATTATAGATGTATTAATCACTTCTTAAATGTAAAATTATCGGATAACAGTTTAGGCTCAGAAAACGTATTATATTTGTTTTGGGTCATTTTGTGTCAGGTGAAAATATGCACATCACTGCTTTTGTGTATGCTTTTGTCTGAATTTGGGGAAAAATGAAAGAATAATTCAAAATATTTTTAAAATAATGTTGATTTTAGAAACAAATTGACCAGAGACTTTTGTTTTCTGTGCCTAACTTCAAACTCTGTACTGTAAAATACTTTATTTTAGCTGGAATTTATTTTCACTGATTTTTGACAAGTTGAATGTAAAATATTGGAAAAAGGTATATTCGCTGTATTTTATTTTCTCATTCCATTATTTTATCATTCCTTCAGCGAAAATAACAAAATTGATTCCAAGCAAAAATAAAGCATTTTAGAGTTTATAATGCAAGTCCCATGATACCCTTTCTAAAATGGTCTATTAAATTGTGTAATATTTAATAATATATTGTTTAAACCTGAAGGTGCTGGACATTATTCAGGCTTCAAAGATTTCATATTTCTACTATTTTTATTGGAAATCATGTAACATAGACAGTTGCATTTTTTCTACAATTCTGCATTAATGATAGACACGCAAACTAGTAAAAAAAAATGTGAATATTTTTAAAGCTCTACAAATTCCAAATATTTTAAATATTCTGTTTACTCTCACTTTGAAAATACTGAAGGTATTTAAAAATAATTAAAGCAGATTTGATTCTGAGCATTCAACTGAATTCTTTGTTTCCGTCCAAGAATTCCAACCTGTCAATGATATTCCAATTGGAGATTAAATTCAAATTTTCTATCTTTAATTTCGTGATTGATGATTTTGGTTTGATTAAAGGTATTCTGAAACTTCTTTCTGATAATTACTTGAATTACCGCGATGTTAAAATGAAATCTGTCAACACTGATTTCGTCAAAAAACCAGTGATTTTTTCCCTAAAGCTGTTGATTCACAATTTCTGAAAGGTAAACTGATGGTTGAGGAAGTATTTAAACCTTTCACGGTCGCCAACAAGTTATGTCAAAGAATAGTTTACTCGATAGACTCAATGGACACGATTGTTTGAAAAAGTAAAACGATGTTCAATGACCAGGTTTCACGACTTGATGACCACATTTTTGCCTTTTCAAAGAATATGAATATGATTTGGTGTTTATGGATTACTTCAGTATTGGAACATGAGGGTTTTAATAAATGTCATCGACACTCGAAAAAACACTCTGGGACGATACTCGTTAAATGCCTAAAAACAGAGAGGTGTGCTTATACTCGGGGAGGGGCTTATGCTCGGGGAAGTACGATGATAATACTGAACAGCCCATTGATCATTCAGTAAAAATGTTGGTGAGATTTCAAAGTTTGTGTTAGAGTGGATTCTGGAATCTAAAACATTATAATTAAAATTTTCTCAATCTTCAATTCCTATCCATGCAAGTGTGTGTATATAATGTATATTTAGTATGACAAGACAATATTTTTAATTGTCAAGCTTTACATGAGTAGTAATCGGTATGAGGCTGTTTCATTTATACTGTATATATTGTTATTAAAGACAGTTTTTCACTACTTATTAACAATGTAGTATACGAGTTTTTTAATTTTTTAATATACTTTGTACAGGTACAAATAAATATGAAAAAAAAAAAAAGTTTTCTATTGTTGTACATTGTGTTGTAAATATAAATATATAGATTCATTTTAAATGATAGGAATTAACCATTCTATATTTGAGTATGCCCAATTCCTCTTCCAAAAAAGATGGTTACATTGATTGTATCCTAGGCCTACCAAGATTTACACTTGGCATGTATTATACACTAGGGAATTTGTCATGGTTGAAAAAAACAGACATGTCACATTCTTCCTGCAGACCCCCCCCCCCATTTACCAGAAGAAAACACTGATGTGCGCATTAGTAACAAATAAGGTATAGTAATCATGTTTGAATATAAAGAAACAGTCAGATGAAATATTCTATATTTTATTAGTTAACTCAAATTGAAGGAGAGGATTTATCTGACATTGTAATATTTAGTCTTTCTGTTGTCTTGAATTGTGAATTGCGCCCTCTGTTTTGGGTTCGGTAGAAAGCACAATTTTTGTGATTCAGAGCATGCACCTGTAATACTAGAGAACCTTGGACTGTGATTGTACCAGCAAAAAAACTAACGACGTATGTCCGCATGTGGTCCGAGATTATTGGTGGTTGGGGAGCAACTTTTGTAAATTGTGCCCTGCTGCAGATACGAACGGTACATGTCACGTGTTCAATTCCGGAATAAGACATTTCAACGAGGCTATAAATATGAACATTGGATAATTTGCTTATACACGTGATTTGGAAGGTGTTATTACATCCGGGCATTATGGGTATTCTTTTGGGATTGACCATTGTGTGTGCACGGTTACTAAAAAAGCGTGGTGGTGTGTGCGTTTTGGTTTTCAAGTTAGATATGTGTATTGAGTTCTCTCCATGTTTCTTCTTTCTATTGTTTTTTCCACTGTGATTCCAGGTAATTAACAGAAAGCTGCCAATTTGTTGGAAAAAAATAGCAAATAAATAATTAAAACAAACCATAGACCCTCTATGAACAAACCAACACCAATACAGCATACGTTTCACTTCAGCAATGGAATTTTCACTGTGTATTGAATATGTAACTCAATGTCTGCTCCGTGGATTTGTGTTGTAGTTGCATTTATGGATAGAGAAGTCGTATATACCATAAGCCAACAAACACTTTGTAAATCCGGTGTAAATCCATGTACAATGTATATACTTAGATGTACGGATGCACGGTTCTTCCACACTACCTCTCTCTGATAGAGGGACTGTGGTTCTTCCAATGGCTAACGTAATCCATACTATCTCGGTAAATAAACTACAGTCACTCATCCCTACGTAACAATAGTGGGTGTAACTAACTAGAACAAAGACATTGCTCATCATCTATAATTGAGTAAATAGCACCGTCCAATTACAACTAAGCGACGCTTTGATTAGGACACCCGTAGTCTGCTGTCGACCACAGTCCCGTCTCAGTCTCGTGAGTCCATATTCACCGTGGATGTTAACAGCGGTATAGAAGGGATAACATTGACTCGTGGTCGTGCATATTATCATTTAAACGATTGATTCCAAGTTTCTACATCGTTCTTGGTCTTCCGATAAAACACAACAACGTTATTGGTATTAAATATAGATGAAAAAAGGCATTCGAAATAATCGCAGGTAAGTGACGCATCTTATAACTTTGTTTTGTACACATAGCATTATGCACTCTTTATTTGAATCACTATGTACCCTATAGGGTCGCTAGTCAATGACGTCACAGACTGCACTTTGTACGAATGATTCAGAGAAACCTCGAGGAAACTAAACTAGGAACCTGGAAGACATACAAAAACTCAACAAAATTGACTTGTTATTATTGGCAACAACTATGCAACATAGTTCTATGCTTATACTTGGTAGCGAATTGTAAACAAATACTTATTGGAGCTAACAAATCTATAGTTTAGGGACCATGGACCTAAGAATAGACCTACAAACCATGGTCTATGGCTTTAGCTCACAGCAGTTTGTATACAAACACAAAAAAGGGGTAACATGATTCTATTGTCTTTCTAAGAACAAGAGTTTATCTTTCTATTTGTTCATGTTAGTGGGAGAAGGCATTGTTGATTCCATCTGTATTTGCTTACTCGGGCCATGGAGCTAAACAACTTTTTTAACTCCATGCTCGGGCAAACCAGTCCTAATTACTCTTGTCAATCGCTATTGCATTTTAGATTCTCAATTGTCAAATATTGACAAAAAATCCCATTGTGATACAATTACACTTTTTTGGGTTTCATCAAAAGATAAGAAAGTTGAATTTTCATTTTTTAAAAACTGTGATTCAATATACTATACACCTAGTTTACCGCGGGTGGTTTCTTTCCCTTAATTACAACTGGCGGATTTTCAGTCTAGGCATTTCGATTTCGGAAGTTTTGCCGGGAAAGTTACACTTGCTATTGCATTTCCTTCTTATGGCTGTCAATTTCAACTTCGAATGATATCTGCTAAAGTTGACGTGCTCCGATTTGTTATTACATTTCCGCGAGCACTGACCTTTTTTATTTTACTTCAAGTACTAGTACTAGTATATGGCGAGAAGAACGTACACCAACCCAGTCAAAACATTAGAATGAAACGCCTTTCTACGTTACCATCCAACAATAAAAAAAAGATACTAGTACACCGAAATAAATATTTGATGATAGCAGCTATGATGGATAGTAGTATACTAAATTCAATTTATTATTATTAGAAACGACTTGAAAATTATGCTATTCCACAACTACGCATGCGTGAACATTACAATTACAATACTGTTATTTTATTTCTTCACAGCACAACACGCACACTAAACATGGAAACAATTGTTAAACCCAGAATCAAAGATTGTCACAGGGACGGACAAAAGACTAGCTACGAGGAAACGATCCTAACATCGGATAGTTGGGAGCAAGAATGGGAAAATCGACTGAGAAAGTTCCTAGTTACAGTAAGTTTTACGTTCACGCTGACCGCAGTGCTATACCTCACGCTACCACTTTTCCTGGAAGAGTTTTTTCTCAAAGTTGTTCTGTATTCCTGCCTTTCCATCGCCATGACATCACTCGGCGTTTTGACCTCGTCGTATTACCATCTTTGCGTGGAGTTGGAGCAGAAAAAAGGGGAATGCGAGCACTTGAAAATTTCAATAGCCATGGAAACGGCGTCAGGCGAGGCAACGATGGAAGAATCTGGCCATTTCCGAGAAATGACTGTCGCTCTAAAAAATGACAAGCACTACCTAAAGATGGAAAACCAAAAATTATGGCGGGAAATTGAGCTTCTACAACTAAAAATCCACTCCCTCGAAACTTGTTTGGAGAGAATGACAGACAGTGCCACCTCGGACGAAGAAGTCGAAGACGACATATTGACTGTTCGTAGCGATCGCTGTATCATCTGCATGGGTCACGAACGAGACATAGTGACAGTGCCTTGCAAACACCTGTGTATGTGTACTCGATGTGCTCGTAAAGTGAAATACTGCCCTCTATGTCGAAAGAAAGTCAAACAATTTGTAAAAATATTCAAGGGATGAATAAAAGTAGTTCATACAAAACAATAAACATACATTTTTTACTAAAACCTCTGGGAACATAATTTAAAAAAATTATTGGCTGCCCAAACTCAAAACATTTACTATGTTTTTTGGAAAAGATTGGTCTGTAAATGACAAACAAATGTTTATAGTTTGGGACGAACACATACTTTTTAATAAAAAATGATGTAATTTCCATTTGGGTGGCACATTACCTTCACCTCACATCACTTCACTAGAGCTAACAAATGATATACAACTGAACAAATATTAATTTTTCTTTCACTTAAGCTTTGAACTGTGTATTTTATAAGACATTTTTGGTGTAATTTCTTTTAATAATTTTTTAAAAACTTTTCCTTCAAAATAAATCCACCATCTCCCCAGAGTTTCTAAGGTCAGTTTGTTATTTTCTAAGTATGACATTTTTTATTCCATCTAAGTCTAGTTGCTACCTACATGTATTTTGCTAGTTCAATGCAATATGGCCAAAGAATTTTTTTTCCCAAGATCAGATTTAATATTAACTTCAACATATATAGAGATGACTTACCAAACCATGTCTGTGTGTTACATGGAGATTACCAACAAGCCTCAATAATTAACTAAAATTAGAATAATAAGTTTTGTGTTTTGTTTTTTATGTACCATTTCAGTTAACTTTTCAAATAACTCCTGTATATGTTAAAGTTATAGATTTCCATTAAAAGAATGTCGCATATTGAATATTGTCGAAACTCTACCACTTCAGTTTGAAATTGTCACTGCCATTTTGGAGAGAAATATATTAATTTATTGTTCTATGTAGTCTTACATCGAGCAACATCATGCCACCTAAAGCCTTCAACAAGTATTCTTAATTTGTCAACAACTCCTTATTTCTTGAAAAATTCAACCACAAAAATTGAATTTTAGTACCTAGACAAAACACCCCTTGACATCTCTCTCCCAAAACGTTATCCCTTTTGTTTTGTATGTGAAGAAATTAAGAATGTCTCTTAGATCAGAGTTTAGATAAACTTTAGGATCTTCCGTCATCCCTCATGGATTATTTGTGTCAACTTCTTTTCTTTTAATGCTGGTACCTTCACATATTGATAATGAGACTCACTATCTTGCTATAGTATTGTTTATTACCATTCACTGTGACAAACTGGACATGGAATCAGGTTATGTACCACCTGTTGTACTGTGTGGAACCTTTTTGGAGTCTGTGGTTTATGAACTCTGAATCTAAAAACAGATAATTGTCTAAACCATTATAACAACCACATGACAAGGGTAAAAAAATCCCTCTGCACCTTAGAGTGATTTTAATTCAGCAGAGCAACGACAAGCATATACTGCTACCTCAATTTTTGCTGTGTTACTCAATATCAACTGTTTGCATTTTTTCGGGAAAATATTTTGTTAATTTGTGTGATTAAATTATGAGTTTACATTATCATATTTCTATAGTTGTGCCTGGAAGGGGGAATGTCATTCAGCTTGTTTGGATAGCATTTTCAGAGAAGATAATCACAGAAAAACATACAATAAACACTGAGGATACTTTTTATTCAGATAAAAAAAAATCAAGATAAAATTTACAAAACAGAATAGATACCATATAACATACAAATCCATACACAATATACACACTGTGGATGGATGGAATGTTCGGTACTGATAAAAAATCGTCGTAATTTACATGGACGGAACACAGCAAAATTGGTTAAATCCATTGCTATACATTGAAATTGATCTATTCAATCGCTGTTTTCATACTATGCGTGTCAATATCAGCGGTCGGTGCTGCACTGCCAATGGTAAAGACTGACTTCAGATCCTAGAAAACATAAAAGTAAATATATGTAATGTCTGCTAGAATGAGTAAAACTAGGTATCACACATGTGATAGGAAGGCTGTTTACACCGTAACTAATGATATGTAATAATACAACCAAAGTTATAGTGTTGCTAGAGGGAATGGGAATTATCAGTGAACTAAAGTAAAAAAAGAAACGTTCAGCTCGTTTAGTTTCGTCGATTATATGTTATATGAATGTTCACTATGTTTTATATTCACAACTAGTAGTTTTATGACAGGCATAATTTTATAATTACCTACACACATATGTTTCAATTTAGTGCATTTAATCTCAGTTTAAGGAACATCAAATTAAAGAATCTATACTGTAGTGTAAAAATATAAACCAAGTTATAGATCATTATATGTAAGTCATATGAAATTTTGAAAACAATAAATGAATCCAGGTTTTACTTACAGGTGCTTGATATCTCTTACACATCTGTAAGCAATCTTGGATGATAGGGTGTTCTATTAATGTGGTAAACAACACTGGTTCCAGAGTCTCATTTCCCAAGTCTTGATATACACCTGCTAAACGCTCTCGAGAGAAAGTATCTTGAGGATCAGAGGATATGCTAAAGCGATGGCTATCACCTAGTCGAGGCTGTCCATGATGTAATACCTAAAAATAGACCATTATTATAATGAGTGGGGGTGGAAATAAATCTTTCACAAAATGATCAATGGGGACATGTGTTCATTTGAAAAAATGTTGTAAAATGTAACCCCAACAAAAGGATGAGAAAAATTATGGTGTTCAAAGATGTACATATAAAGTGTTCACCCTAGGCAACACCATATAGACTAAAACTACTTTCATCAGACGCAGAAACTTGATTTCTTTACTTGCATGACACCCCCACACATCCAAGTGAACAAATCCAAGAAGTGACCACAAGTTGACAGCAGTAAGTATCATAGGTCAATTTATTTTCAACTGTTAACACATGTTTGAGGTATTCATGTCAAACAAATTTAGGAAATATTGAATATTAATATGGTTAAGCTTTAGCAAATGACACAAGTGAATTAAAGTAGAGGCCTACTTATAATGGAACTATGAAATACAGGTAGCATTCTTTTGTGTGATATAGTGACATATTTTTAAAAACTTGTCTTAATATTTTTCCAAAAATCGCTATTTTTAAAACAATGTTGAAGAAAAATTGCCACTTTTTAAAACCCAGATTTTTGAAATAATTGAGAACAACATAAAGTACCCCATCATTCACAATATATAATTTTTCAGTCTATGTCATCAGCCTACAATTTAAGATATGACATATTATCTCTGCCATAGGAATCTGTGGTAAAGACACTATAATACTGCCAAAATGGCCAATATCTGCTAAAATACAACCATAATTTCTTGAAAATCAAGCAGGTGACTGCCAACATTTTAAAGTCAATATCCTTATATTGCCTGGAAGTACAATTTATTGGAAAATGAATAAATTTTGGCTACATGTATTTGAAATCATAATAAGACTTCTACCTTAAGGGTCTTGGCATACATCGATCTTTTTTAAAAAAAAACTAGGACTGCACAAGCATAAATAATCAATCACAAACAAGATGATATTTCAGAAATCAACTTTTTTATTGTTGAAAATAAGAACACCAGAAGCCTGTGACACCTTACCCGGTACAAAGCATCAAGTGGAACTTTACTCATACTGGCTGACTCAGGTATTTCTTCTGAAGGCTGTGGTGCAGGTGCTTCTTCACTGATCAAATTTTCCGGTTTAGAAACCTCGCCAGCTTCACCTACAATTTCATCGACAACCTGTAATATTACATTGAATAACATTTATTTTAATTTTAACATAATCTCTAATTTAATAGTAGCCTGTGACAAAAAAAGAAGCAAAGAGGCAGTTTTGAAAACTAGAAATGAAAACATAGTAAAATGTTATATAAACAGATACTCAACTTATGCAGATGCCAAACAAAATTTTAATTTCAATAGTCTAGTATCATACTTGGTGTATCAGTGTTAGAATACATTATATGACTGGTGGAATGCACACTGTCCTGGTGCTATGTCTATTATTGCAGCTATATTCACCACTATAACAAGGAGTAGAATATGCACATAGCAATGCTTTACCTCTTTCATATGTTCTAGTTTCTCATTCTGTGACTGGTCCAGTTCTGGTTCTGGTTCATCTTTCTTTGGTCTTGGCATGTGAGTGCCGGACGCAATGCTCAGTGCTCGGTAGAAACCAATCTGGTAATCAGGGTCAATGGCATAGTACAACAACTACAAAAACATAAGTGTTTATGGAATCACAATGTTAGAAAGACACCAGTTTTTGAATGGCAGAAATCATTTGAAATCATTTGTTTTCATGATTTGAATGTTAAAGTTGACTTTTGTAATCCTTCACAAACATATTTATTATCAGTATCACATATTTTTATGATTCCGAACACAATAAATCAATTCAAAGTGTATAAGTGCTCCTTTTTGTGATGTGCTACTAGTGCAGCAAATACAGTACATACACAAAAATTGAGCAATAGAATAAGGCGTTTTGAAAAAAAATTAAGAAAATAGTTATTCTCATGAAATGAACAAATCTGATTGAGGTCTACATAAGGTATCTTCTCATGAACAATCAAGGCAGCTACATAAGTCAAAAGTTTTTTTGAAAAAAAGTCCAGAAGTATCCATGAATGAACTGAGTAACTGATCAACTTTACGTTATGTCATGAATGTGTGTAAATTTTTCATAACCAATCAACAAGATTACAACAGACTTGACCTTACAGTTGTATAGTCGACAAAACTCAGTTGAAAGCCTATTCATTTTTGAAAAACTTCCAATAACAAATCTGAAAGTTACAGCATTTGCGAATATGCTGAAAGACAACTGATATATTGCATCGTTTTTAGTTATTAAGTTATTATTTGTCTTCACTACAATAAATAAGTTACGCATTATTGGAATTGAAAAGTACACAATGTTTGCACTCACTCAAACACAATGGTAACACAAGTAAAATAGTCATTCTATGAATTTGAAAGTTGTGCATCTTACACTAATCTTAATGGAACATGCTTCATATCGCATATTGTATAGTTTGGTAGTGAACTCTGCATGTGATTTGGTGAATTGATGACACCCTAAGTTGCTAAAAACACAAATGAACACACAGAACTGCTTGATGTTCAGCTATTGACATATAACGTCTTACACGATATCTTGTAAAACACAGAGTTGATGCATTTATTACAGTACACATATTACTTGTCATGTCAAAGGCTTCAAGAAAAATTTAGCCAACAATAAATAACATGGAATTCCTTACCATTTCTAAATAGTCTAACATTAGTGGTGAGGAGTTGTTATCAGCGAAGATATCAAACAACAAACGACTAATATTAGCTGCTCTAGTATAAGGATATGGCTCAGATGGACCTTCAGGTGATGGAAGTCGTTCATCCGCACCAAACCATAGTTCCACCTAAAGAGAAAAATAAGTATTTACTACAAATACTGAATATAACATTTTGATGATTTCATAATATAATTTTAATTTGTAGAATTCTTATGATCTAAATTATGAAAATTCACAAACTCTTACTTCTTCAAATTGTTCTCTTGTAACTTTGCCTTCACCCGAGGTATCAACAGCTCTGAATTTCTCCAGCGTTTCCAGCAGCTGAGCTTGAGTTGGCTGTGGCCATGGATGTGTGCATTGCAACAGGAACGTTCTGAAATCTATGTATTCTGAGTCTGGTGACAAATGCGATCCAACCTGCTCCAGCTGAAGTACAAATACACAATATTATTATTATTAACAAGTCTTGTATCCATAGCAGTGCACCCTCTAAGTCAATATGAACAAGACACACTGAGAATTTTCATGAAACAACTAATCATGCTCATTCCATGGTGCATCACTGACTCAATAGAAAACTATACCTAGAAAAATATCTTGCTATGATTAAGAAATTTAGTAAAAAAAAAAATGTTATAAACAAAACGAGTGTAAGATTGAAGGAATCGGTGACCACAACATTTATGTTTGCGTCTTTAGAAGTCACTCACAGCTACATAAAATCTTGAATTTTTTATTAAATACCTTTTTCTCTAGCAGTAAAAAAGTGACTGAACTTTATTTTTGGGATTCCATTTTGACAAAATTAGTCCTGTTAGAGGGCATTAATTAGTATACCCTTGAACTCAAACATACATTACTAATGGCTGCTATAAAATTATATTTTTTTAAAGAAATAAATGTTTTTGGTTTTGTTGAACACTTACCTGTGATGGTGAAGCATGCATCCACATATCAGGAAGGGACTCCATACCGTGCTGTAAGAAAGATCAGTGCTTTGATTAGAAATTTGCAAGCTTTCATGAAATGTGGATCATATGAGTCATATCCTTGCAAACATTGAACAAATTGGTAATACAATTTTGGTGTGTTATGTTAAGTTGGCTATGACATCTTTCAACAAGCAAATTAGACAATATGATATATTGTAGGTAATATTTGGTATCCAGAGAAACTACTCAAAATAGCTAGACATTAATTTCAAGTATTTTATCGACAGCATAGAAGAAAGCTAGATAGCTATTTTGAATAATTACCTAAGAACATAATTATCTAATATTATCTAATATATATGTTAGATGTTTCGGTATGAGCAGTGTTTATTTATTTACTACTTTTAAACAGCAATATGAATATTTTTATAACGTACTGTTAATGCTGTCAAATCAGACATGGTATCGATGAATCCTTTGTTTGAAATGAACCCAGAGGGCGCTGTTTTCAAGAACTGCTTTCTCAAATTCTTTATTTGGTCCACAGTGAATACATCAGACGTCGCATCTTCCATCGGAGGTGGTCTTGGTGGTGGACTAGGTGTTCGTAATACACGTATGTTCTACAAATGAATTAATACAATTTTAGAACATATTATTAATTTAGAAGTACTAGGTATTAATATACATCCAATACAAAAATAATAAACGCATTACAGATGTGTTTGAAAGTGTTATGCAGGCCATTGAATGTCTTCCTTATTTGGAAAATGTGTGTCGCATTTACATCACGCTTGAACACTTTCTTTTGTTCACATCAGACACAGTACTATAGCGCGTGACAGAAATAAAATATCATCACTGAACGTTGTCAATGATATTTCTCATTATATTATTATTACAAACTGGAAAATAATGTACGATAATAATGTTGTCACAAAAACACATCAGTTGATGAGATGCCTTCTTGCATACTTTGTGATATTCTTGTAATAGCCTTGTAATACATAACCATTTGCAAAAAAATTCATTGCATGTACAGAAAAATTCTACATTGCATAGCGTTTATGATAATCAAGAATTTATTTGACAAATGTAAAGACCCTCTGCCTAGAGAACATGGCACATGAGGTTGACATTATTTGAGTGGAACACATGGTCCAATTATGATGATTGCAAAGTTTATAAACTCACCTCATCAATAATAAAATCTTCTTGTTTGATTATCAATTCAGATTTCATCTTTTGTTTGGCTTCTACAGCTTCACGTGCAATGACACACATGTCTTCAATACTGGAAGAAATAACAAATAACAAGGGTTGTTGTATTACAAACATGATGTCAAGCACACTATGAATCAATGTCACACACCAATGTAACCATAGTAACACACAATGATGGGGGAAATGTTTCCTATCTCTTAATAAAGTATTTATTTACAAATGAGTAAAACAATTTAATTTCAATAAATCAAACAATAGAACCACTTTATGTTATTATACTGTGAATGCATCAATTATATGCTAGTTTATTTCACTATTTTAGCAAATAAGTAAAATATGCTAATTAATATTAAATAACAATAGAACTCACTGTTTTCACTGGCAAATTTGTGAACCCAGTAATAAAACAGTGAATTTGCTCAAAATATCAAAATAGTGAAATTAAATGTCAGTGAAAATAAATGGTTTACAGTATTTATAAAATACTATGAATCACTTAATTTTCACTAATAGAAATGTTTGCAATTTCAGGATTTAATGTCATTTGAAAGCAAATGACATTCTGTGTCATAAGATGTGAGGCAAATTCCATGATTTTCATTTACTGCGAAAATGTGTCCCTGGCAAAAATCCATGGAACACTTTGATCGCATCTTTTTTCCTTGCCAAAATTTTGGTACAACTTTGGCTAATTTTCACATATTTTTTTATAAATTTTTTGATCATTTTGGTGAAAATGGACATAACTTTCTATTGGCTATATAGTTCTTGATCAAAGTTATTGAAAAAAAGTTGACTTTGGTGCTCAAAGGGTCAAAGTTGAATGTGATAAAAGTAGTTATATTCACCTATTCTACATGTGTACTTATTGCGTTTAAAGGTCATACAGAATTTCAGATAAATTTTCACATGCATACAATTATGTTAGTATATATTATAATTATGGAAAATGTTTGAAAACTGAAATAAAGTAAGTTACAATTTTGCAGTGTTGATATAATGCATTACCTCTTATGCTCAGAATTGAATCTAGCACCCAACCAATCATTCATACTGGTATAGACACTCTCTGCTTTGCCCTTTAAGTTTTGTAGCACATCAATGCCGTGTACGCGAATCACATCAAGACGCACTTTCACAGCCGATTCTGGATGAGAAAACAATGTATGAAATAAATATTCAATGCTGCAGTATGGCTAGCCTGACAAGGTCACATGAGTTGCGCCCTCTGTGGTGCTCCAAACCCAACACACAACTGACAGAATAATGTAGTTTTTTATCAATCGAATTGCAGGAATGTCAGATAGTGACAGCCATCAAAGAGTAACCATTCATAATTTCCGCTTAATATTTATCATCTTGTTGAAAACAGTCTGTGATTTTTGCCGACAATGCAAACACGGCTTTGAATATTCAAAATAAATATTCATTCAAACTCATTGCAAGAAGGCGTGACCTTTGTGAATACGCAGTATTGAACTTTCTGACGAGACATACACTATTCTGTCAGAGTGGGATCTGATGCCTACATGTCAGGCTACTGTATGGCTTTGTCAATGTTCTAATTGAAGTTTTTGAAGGTTGGTATAAATACATGAATAAACACTGAATTACAGAAGAAAGTATTATTTACTTATTGGTATGAGTTACCCACAACAATATCTCACCTTCTTCAGCGATTGCAGCAAAATATTCTTGCTTCATTTTCTCTTTCAGTTCCTTCTTCGCTTTCTCTTCAGGGCTTTCTTCTACTCAATAAAAGCAAAATAAAATTTGTTGATTGTCTCCAAAAATTCAAAAGTGGATATTTTTAGTAATAAAGCTAAATTGTGAGTTGGCAAGCTACTGGGCTATGCAACAGTTAGTGACAATTTCATTGGAGAGGGGGGTGCTATACTCAGAGTATTCACCATAATAACAATTTCAGTTTTGTGGGAACATGCCATCCATCTTTAAAAGATACAATTTATTAACATTTGAAAAATGACTATCTATTCATTGATAACAAAATTGATGTCATTTTGGTATATATGCATATTTATGAACCAGGAATACTTTGAGGGGAAGCTGCACAATAATTTATTATAAATAGGAAATGAAATCTAATACAAACTACAATCCCACTTGTATTACAGAATTGACAATTGATCTATTATTTTCTTACTGACCCGGTGGGGGAGTTGGAGCTGGTTCTGCAGATGGTGCTCGTTTCCCCTTCTTTGGTGACTTGGGAGATTTAGATCTTGCCCTTGGAGAGGAACTCTTTCCTCTTTTCCCGGCAGGGCTCTTGCCACGCTTGCCACCACCGCCTTTCTTGGCAGTAGCAGCAGCTTTTTCTTTTTCTTTCTCCTTCTCTAGTTCTTTCAGTCTCTCAGCTTCTTCCTCAGCATCCTTAGCAGCTTGCTCAGCAGCAGCCTGATTGGAGGAGAAGGTATGCAAATTAGCAATATGTAAATTTATAATCTGCACACGTCTCTACTAGTGGTTTGTGATGCTGGTCAAATGCGGGTCTTGCAGGAACAGAATTTTCAAGACAAAGTTTTAAAATGAAATCAACCCAAATAAAAAGGGCACTCCAAATCAGAAATGTACAACAAACAATTGTTTTCAAAAGCCAGCATTCAATGCATGCAATATAAAGTGCCATAGTTTTGTACAAGCATTGTAATTTTGTGTAAATAATTATTTATACAAGCTGTAGATGTTGCATGGGACCCACACATGCATGTGTAATATGGGATTCATTTCACAGCGTGTTGTAAAGACTGGTGCTTTATGAGAGTGAGCTCAACCACCAATGATACTTTGGAAGCCTCAATTCTAAAATATTTATCAGTGTTTGACATGATGTCATCAGTTTTAAACTTTGGCTGAGAGAAACAAATAAACATTTAATTTCAATTCTTTAAAGCTAAGATTTTTATGTTACGCTTATTATCTGCTGGACTTTCTTAATTGATAGATATGGAATTGTCTGGTTGATTTTTGTCACTGCAAGCAACAATTCTAAACGGATGTTTACTGAATTTCAGTGATCAGTGATCACAAAACACATTTCTTTCTCCATAGTGATAACAGTACCATGCTGGTCAATCTAAACTTCAACTACACTGTGCTCATGTGCTGTGTTTTTTGGTTCATCTACAGTCCCAAACACATAATTAATTAACAATAGTAAAAACGTAGCCTTATTAGTTGCAACCTACTACAGTGTGAAATAAGTTTGATATTTGGATTACTATTGAAACTTAAAGGAAGATAAATCTTGGCCATGATTTGATTGTTTTAAATGGGAATAAAAATGTTTAATTTTAAATTGTTACGATAATTTTAAACTACTTAAAATGGTTTAAGTTGAATTATGAGTAATACATTTTATTTTCATACTAATAAATGAGAGAAACGTATTGATTTTGTATCTACCATTTAAAGGGCGGTGATCATTACGACCAATATGGGTCCCACACTATGCATAGCAAAATATATGCATGTGAATCAAATATGTTATTAATATACGCAAAATTCAAACTCATTTGAATGCATGTGGTCGCAATGACCACCATCCTTATCAATATTTAGAAAAAATACATGACATAAAATCACCCAGTATGGTGTTACCAATATCAAAAAATAATAAAAGTAACCAAGGATTATGAAATGGAACTATGGGAAATCATGAATGAAAACATATGATAATTAATTACAGTCTACTCAACATGGTGTTAGAGAAAAAAAAAATGCTGAACATAAAGAAAACACACATGCACTTACCAGGTACAATGCTTTGAACTCACTGCACTAGAATTAGTATGCAAGCATTAAGAGTGATAAAATAAAAATAAGAAACAAAGACAAAAGAAAGAAGAGTGGTGATGAATAGGGGTACATCTGAGAGTGCAGCTAGTCAATGTGTTAGCAATTCTGTACCCAACAGTGGCAGGTCGTGTTGAATTGTTCTACAAAACATTAACTTATAGTGTGGAAACATGTAAGCTACAACACAGGCATGGTAGACAGCTTTTTTTGATTCAAATTTAAGAATAAGTGTAAAAAAATGTGTTTCTCTGGTTTAAAATCGAAATCTTGTTCATACAGTGAAGTGTCTAACAGAGAAATGAGTATTTTGTAAACATACAAAGCTTCACACTTATTCAACGTAAACAGGTATTACAACATACCATTTCACTGATTTTGAAGACAGAAAACTGGTGAACCTCAAACAGAATCTGCAAAAAAAAAATGGAAAACAAATTTGAACATTCTCATATAAATACTTTCTAAACTTATACAGCGATCAACAAGAAATTTCAAAGCAGTGTGATTCTACTACTTTCTCAAATTTACATTGCCACATTTTTTGAAATACAATATGCAATATCAGTATATAATATGTCTGTCTGTGCACCCATCAAAGGACATAAGTGACTCACCCTTTCATCAGGATCACTGGGTGGCTGAGGAGTTTCTTGAGACTCATCAGACATCCCTGCTTTATCCTTGTCTTGTTTTTTTGGAGCGCGATTTTTATTCCCTTTATCCCCTTTACCAGCTGATGCTTGAAGAGGAAAGAATCCTTCTGAGGAAGTTGGGCGACGAGGAACCAGAGGAATCCTATGAAAAAGTAATTAGTCATCATTTTCAGTGGAAATAAGGCCACCTAACTTAGCATGAAAAGGCAAAAGGCATGTGAGATGTTACAGCTAGTTTAAAATGAAGACTGTTCCTGCGTTATCTGTACCATGGTGGTTGTTGTACAGCACATGTTCAACTTCTATGAATACAAACAATGTATTATATTGTAAATGCACATGTGATGCATATTCAACAGGAGAAAAATGTGCACCAATAAAAATATAATGGAAACAACATAATACTTTAACAGAGAATGGTCACCTTGGTTTTTTATCCTCTTCATCATCATCTTTTCCATCATCTTTATCATCTTTTCCTTTCTTCCCTTTAGCAGAGGCAGAAGTCTGTGATGGAGTCAGTGGTGGCCCTGGTACCTCAGACTCGCTTGTCACACTCTTTGCGACCGACTCCGGTCTCTCAGTAGCTGGAAGTTCAATCAATGGTATTCGAACGTATTCCTCATTCAATTCGTCCGGTATCTTCCCTTCCATACCGGTGTAGTAATCTTTCAACAATCGTAATGTGTCTTGGTATCTGTCAACTTCCGCCTTTGGTAAACAAATTTAATAATACATAATGAATTACACTATATTTTGGGCCAAAGAATTGATTGTTAATGTATAAACTTTTCAATTATGCAATTATTTTTAGACATTTTTCAGTAAGGCACAAATAAAGCAGGGAGACAATGTAAGCATAAGTCGTTTACTTTATTATTGCTTGTATACCTGTATCAATGTAACATAATGATTTGTCAGCAACCCCATCCTATCTTCTAACCAACCTTCTTCCATTACATTGGTGCGTTCAGTTTCAGCTTCTTCTTTTCGCTTGTCACATATATCCCATAATCGATCTTTCAAATCCTATCACAGAAATACATAACAGTTTCTTATAAAAACAAGAACTTCAGAATGCAGATGCAACCTTAATTTCTATTCCTCATCCCATAAACAATTTGTAGGTTTCACATCACATTTTGTCTGAGTACATTATCAAGCCCACCATTTTGTTTATCACATAGACTATACATGTATGTAGGTTTCAGTGTCATGTGATATTTTTGTCTGAGTACATTATCAAGCCCACCATTTCATTCATCACATAAACTATATGTACGTTTCAGTGTCATGTGATATTTTTGTATATCATCAATTTGTTTTTAGCTATCCCAGAAAAGAACCTATCGATTTACTCTGTCATAACTGCAAATCGAACACATGTCAACTTACATCAATTCTCATATGCAGCTCCATTTTGGTTTCCTCGTCGTCTCGCATATCATCCGGTATCTCATTGTAATCTTTCTGCCATTGTGTTACAAATTCTTGCTTGCTGTCAGGTCGTTTCAGATATTCTATGTAATTGTTGCGAATCTTGTGGAAGTATCGGTAGATGTTTTCTCTTTCATCTCGCACCTTGTGGAATACATGTTTGCATCCATCCACGTATGTGTTCTCCACTGTGTCCCAGTGATCAGCTAAGATTTTAGCAAGCTCCTGCAAATGAAAAAATCTGTTAATGCACAAGATTTGCATAAAAGTTTCTTACAGTTTAATCTCAGTATACATAGCTACTGGGTCACTATTAAACTGTGATTTACGAATTGCCATTTGCTATGTATAATTTGCGACTTGTGATCCTCTCACAAGCAAAGCAAAAACTAGTTTGTCTATAAAATTAGGACTGGAATCGCGTAACTGAAAAAAATATTTTTTAGGTCAACTAAATACCGATAGTATTGCATTTTTATTGAGTTTTATTAAATTGCAATCTTATATAGAATTGCCATTTAATTTAAAATCACAAATCGCAAATCATCATGGTTTAGTGGTGGTCCAATCACTAAGCTATCATAGTCTTCTGATATTAAACTATTTAAACATTGTAGGATTAGGTATTTCTTATATGCATGTAGAAATGTTGTGATGATACAAATTCAAAACAATGGTGATATTTACATAGATATTTATGAAATGAAACAATATTTAATATGCAGGCAAACGTGTTACAAAGGTGATGTGTTGTATTTGGACGTTCATTTGCTGCAGTTTCATAAACGTGTATAATTATTTCAATAAAAGACAGAGCCAACAAAAGTTGATAATAGCCTACATCAGCAAGTGCTTCATTCACATACTCCCAGTCTTCTGATCCAGGTAGCGGTGGTGGTGGACCCTGTGGTTCCTGAGGCTCAGGTTCAGGTTCAGGCTCAGGAGTTTTTGACTTTCTCCCTGAGCCCTTTCCTCGCTTCGGCGATTGAGACTTGCCCCGCTTTGGTGAACCTGAAATGAAACAAGTAAATGGTAGACAACTGATAGAAAAGCTACTTGTATTTAAACAGCAATTCACTGCAAATTAATAGCAAAATATAAGGTGTATGGAGGATCAAATGCACACACTGGAAGCTCTACAGAACAAACTTGTCAGCTGTTTACATTTCATAAATATCACCAAACAAACACAACATCAGATAATTGTTTCTATTACTGTCACAATCATAGTGACACCCAAACAGCAAATATTCTAACTAAGTTGCTTACTGGTTTGCTATGTGTATTTCAAGCATCATAAAAAAAGCTGGTTAGATCAAACCACTCGAGTCCACCATTTGGCGAAATGCCTGTGTGCAATTACTAATGTTATGTCTTGCATTAGACATAAACCATGTGTCATGACATGTGAGACTGCGGCAATACATACACCAGTATTTTGTTAAATTTCGTTGAATAACTTTCACATTTGTCACACAGCAATTTATATGATGAAATATTCAATGTGTTCCTCAATATTAGCTTGATGTCTCCTTGAGTTTCTTTGTCTCCATCACAGATTTTGAGACACACATAGCAACCAGTTAGCAACATAGCTCCCAATGTTGCTTTTTTGGTGCTTGTAACAATTTGGTAATGACAGTAAATTGCGTATGCTTTGTTCATTATTAGCATAGAAATGAGAGAAAAGGACAAACAAATTTATGGCTCAATTACTTTTACTAAAATTAAAAACAAAAGAATTTATGATAAAAAAAACATAGAAATTTGTTTTTACTTGTTTAGATTGTAAAACGTTTTTAAATATAATTGCTTCATCCCACTGAGGCCTCACAAAAAACCCTAGAAAAAACAGAGGGCCACTGAGGACACTGTGCAGTATGGTATTGAAAAAAAAAATCGGCCTACAATTTTGTTGATGGTGAATAGTTGTCGTTGCTGTGGCTACTACAGACAGTTTCAATTATCATAACACATTACCATTTGATATCACATCAGGTGTGTCAGATATCAATTCTATTTATTGGTAATTAGATGTGTCACCACAGGTGTAAGGAAAGTATAGTTATAATCAGAAACAAATTCAGCTGCATAGTATATATGTAAAAAAAAATATAGCAGAGGGAATAGAGGCATTTCTAAACACTTGGTAAGAAACTGCTGCAGGAATGGATTCATTTCAGAGGGTTAGCTGCATTTAGTATTCTAAGTACTTAGTTATTATTGCCTTTGTGTTGATTAATGGCAATGACTTACGTGACTTAGCTCCTGTGTTTTTGTCTTTGCCTATGAGGTGCATGCGTGGGATAAAAATACAGTGTTATTAGATGTGAGTGTCAATGCAGATTATATTGAAATACAATTATGTTAAAGCTGTATTGCCTTCTATATTTTGTTTGTAACAAGGGCTTTGAGTAATTCGTCTAATCCATGTTAAAATCTGATGCATTGTGTCGCTCGCTTGACAAACATGCAATTCTGATATGTATATCCCTGTTTTGAATTTCCAAATGCTTGCTAAAGTTAACTAACATGGGAAGTATATTGTGTGATGTTTATCACAGACCAATCTTGAGGAACAATGTGTCACAATAGATTACAGAATGGGTGTAAAATATACAGTCATCTCCAAATCTGAGAATGTCATAACTGTTAATAACCTGTTACCTGCAAATTATTATTAGGTCATTCAAAATAAAATATATGAGGCAATACAGCTTTAAGAATAAAACCTGACACGGTATCCTACACTTTATGATTTAAAGTATAGATTGTATGAAAGTGGGATTACAGATTATTGGTGCAAAATGGTGTATGACAACATAACAGGTGAGAAATATATTTAGTCAAAGTGTCATGATCATTTTAATGCTAAAATGAAATTGCCTACCTTTCCTATCTGCTGAACCTCCTCTTTTTGGACTCCCCCCTCTTTTAGGACTGGCACTGCCACCACGTTTGCCCTTGGCGCTTCCTTTGGGTGATGCCTCCCGTTTAGGTGAACCAGTTCTTTTTGGAGAACCACCTCGTTTCGGTGAGCCGCCTCGTTTAGCAGAGCCTCCTCTCTTGGGAGATCCTAACAGGATTAAATAAAGTACATGAATCTTTACTAGATGTAAAGACAAAGATAAGCCATTTATGACACATAAATTTCTCATTTCTAATTTGGCTATTTAAAAAAAAACACCAAACTAGGTTTTCAGTTATGTATTACGAAATAACCACGTTTTATTTGCTGTTTGAAAAAGAATTCAAGGTGACCAAACTAGGTTTTGAGTTATGAATTATGAAATACTAGTAACCACTATTTATTTGCTGTTTGAAAAAGAATTTGAGGCGACAAAACCGGTAAAGGTGACCAAACTAGGTTTATGAATCAAGAAATAACCACCTTTTATTTGCTGTTCATTCAATTCATGGACCTTTCACTCAAAATATCAAGATACCAAGAAGGCTTTTAAATTGTCATTAGTCAGCAACATCTTATCACAAGGTCTAAACTCTATATGTTTTTGCTATGTTATTGTTGTCAATGTGTAGTTTTATGTGAACATGTTGTTGCAATTTCAAAACCTTACTACTTCAGGAATAAATGAAAGTTGTGAATAAAACTTTACCTCCTCTGGATCCTTTCTTAGAACCTGGTCTTTTGTCGGTTTCACTCAACTGTAGAATAAACAAAAATCATAAATATTTTTTGGAATAAATTGGCCTCGAGGCGATATAAGTAAACTATTGAGTATCATCGTTGTTGTGAATTCTGATGAAATCATGGCTGAGTATGGCCTTAGATGGACACCACTCTCTCATCTAAATCCTGCTTCTGATAGATATTTCCAAGCAGAATAGTTTTTAAATTTGAAATGATCTTACCACCTGAGACTCTGAAGCCTGGGGTGCAAGGGAGTCTTGCCCGTCTGTTGGCAACTCAGATGTAGCTGCTGTACTTGCTTTCTCTGCTTCTGCTTTAGCAGCAGCTGCTGCAGCCTCTGCCTCTATTATCTTCCTCTCTTCTTCTTCCTTGGCAGCCTCTCTCTATTCAGTAAAATAAAAGTATTCATTACAACTATGTTATAATATCACGATTAAGTAATAGTATTTTATAAAATCAATATATTATCATGGTTTCATCCTGTTTCTACTAACTGTCATCATTCATGAACGATAATGTCAATTGTCCTCTCACCTTTTCAAAGAAGTCCTTCAAAGCCTGGGCGGCTGAACTATAAACATCCTCTCGTGCTTGGTTTGCATCAATTTTCACTAAAGAACCAAAACCATTGAACCATTTTTCAAGTTTTTTCCAAGAATCTAAAAACCCAGTGATTCTGAGAAAGAAAGAAAAAAGCAAAAAAAACAAAAATGTGAAAAGATGAAAAACAAACTTGTGTACAGTTTTTTTTTAATTCAAAGTATACTGTGCAGTATTCTTCAACCCTAACCTAATGTCATAACTTAACATAGTCGATAGAAATAATTTCATGGTCAATGGAGATTTGCAAAACGTACAAATGTAAGGCGGTTTCTTCACTTTTTGGCTTGCACAATGGTAGTTATTTACAAATGTTGTATTATAAATGCAATGCTAACAGAGGGAGCACTGTTTGACTCTATATCCATATAACATATAACATTTACAAATACTTATTGATACATCATTTCCACAGGTCTACATCCCATGTTCTATTTGGACAGGATAGTGATGTATTACATAGTAACAGAACTAACTGCCCAGTACTGTAGTCACAAGGAGAAGTTTGAGAAATGTCCAGTACAGTTGAATTTATTACTTTATAGTTATCATTATAGACAGGGAGAGCATTATTATTTTCTCAAAGTGAGTTCTGACAAGAAAGCATAAAAAAAATGCTAAATTGATCTTTATCACAAATTGAATCAAATTGAAGGCGCTTTGGGGTCAAGGATGCAGAATTTGTGATTAAGACAGTGACAATCTTGCACAATCTCCCACCTTGTCCAATCATCAGATAACTAACGGATAACAATCTTTGACTGCCTTATTTCACATGTATCAACTCATCTCACCTGTGTTGCACTTGCTCCTGATCATGAGCCGGATCTTTCACCGCCATGACTTTCTCTTGTTTTCCGATACCTGTTATACTGCCCTCTGGTGGTGGATTGAACTCTTGCTGGAATTCCTCTTCAGTTTGCACAGAGTCTAAGGATGTGAAAAGTTACAAACCAAATTAAATTACACAGTAACAACTACAATAGTAACACCAGTAGTTTTACCGTAATTCTATTAGAAGTGCATCTGATGCATTAACACTTCAACGATTATCTAAAAGGAGAAATGGATTGTCACTAAACCATTATTATATAATCATACTGATTCACACATACTCTATATAATAATGACAGACTCACAGTTCTATGCCAGATAGTGTGTAGGCCATGAGAAAGCACACTGTCAAGTGGACAATTCATTCCAAATCCAAAATCACACTGTAGGGAGTTCATTATTGTTATTATACCATCACATGTTTCATGTATGCAGTCAGGGCCGATGGAATAATATTTACTTTATTGTCTGATGATGTATAACAAACACTATGCCCTAATATGGCCGATGATATGTACATATGTAAGTATATAAAGGAGTATGCTATGGTTGATACTGTATTCACTGAAACTTTTTTTAGGTATTACACACATATGGGAGACTACTATGACATGCAATAAAAGAGTATTACAGTATAAATATAATAGATGACTGACAATCGATACAATGTAGTGGAGATGTTAATACAAAGATGAGCTTACCTTAAGTAGGATATGGTAAATTTGAGGAAAACAGAAAGGACATATGATTATACAAACAATGAAATTAATAACATATACATGCATTACTATTAGTACATGAACATAATGAAGACAATGAAATCAACAACGTTATACATATATGTGTGGACAAACAGACATGAAACATGCATTAATATGTACTACTGGTAGCATATATACATGTGCACAACCAAAGACATCCTACATACAGATTAAAAAAGACAATGAAATCAACTCATACATCAGTATGAAATCAACACATGCATCAGTATGAAATCAACAAATAATCAGTATGAAATCAACAAATAATCAGTATAAAATCAACACATGCATCCATACTTACACATGTTAACAATGAAATCAACACATGCATCCATACTTACACATGTTAACAAACAAAGAAATCAACGCATGCATTTGTACTTACACATGTTAACAAACAATGAAATCAACACATGCATCCATAATTACACATGTTAACAAACAAAGAAATCAACGCATGCATTCGTAATTACACATGTTGACAAACAATGAAATCAACACATGCATCAGTATGAAAACAACTCATACATCAGAACACACATTCAGGTGACAACATATTAGAAAAAAAACATGCTTATTAATAGTCAATCCAAGATTGGAATAACAAAAGGCAATAATATTATTTGCACTTGTCAGTTCCAAGCATCTACAAAAGTATGCACAATATTATATGTATATACTGCCCATAATTATTTTTATACAGTGATAACATCAGTAATTATGGCTGATACACATTTTAAATCTTGCATGCTTAGATGACTGGGATTTGACAAACTGGCCTTCAGTTAAGACCCAAACTTCACATACAACAAGAAGCATAATTACGCTTCAAACTCACATGTTCGTCCAGAGGCTCTTCTCAGAGCAATTTCATCTGGTATGTCAAACAGCACCACAACGTCGATTGCACTGGTTGGTGGTGGTGGTTCCTTAGCAGGATGAGGATCCTGTGCTAATCTACTCTTCTTTGTCTGAGACCTAGACGGTCGAGTGCTGGCATCGTAGCCACTCAGAGCTTTCTCTAATAGCTTAGCTTGGGTGATGGTTGCAGGGAAACCATCCATGATCCAACCTGTTCCTTCTGGGACACGCCTAGTGGAGACAAATATTTGGATTGTCTAAGTCTAGATGGATTTAAAAAAATATATTAACGAACACTACCCGTACTAGCATGTAAAAGTTTTTGAGACTCTAAGTTAATTTTTTAAAAAGAGTCTGCTAGAAAACAAAATGTGTACTCCCAGAAATGTAAGCAACTACTGTGTCAGATTTGCAGTGTCTCTCATGATTTTTTGAGCTGCATTTGCAAAAAGTAAAATCATACACTAACTATAGCATATAAGTTTGCAAGTGATTGAGCATAGAATATGGGCAATATCTGGATATATTGGGAGGCATTATGGCAAATATGATGCATGCAAGCATTCATGAATTCCAAACAGTGTTCCTATGTTTCACTTTGCTATCTAGGAATCAAACAGACCTAGTTGAAAACAACCATGTGTGGACGGACCCTACAGTATTCCTCAGTATATATGATAACATTCATTCCAATGGTTAGTGCTTAGTAGTTTGATTCATCCCAGAGAAACGTACACTCAAATTTTGATATTAAAGCACAGTGCAGCAATTGCTATGCTAAATGAATGGATATACCGTAAGATTGAAACAGACATTAAATTGCAGGTAAAAAACCACACAATGTTTGTGTTACCTTACAGCTTCAACCATGATATCTACCATAAGTTCGTCTTTGATTGGCTGCCCCTTACGAAGGAACGTGTTGGCTTTCTTCCCTAGCTTAGCTCTAGGAGTAAACTAAACAGAAACGGTTACAGTTAATGAATAAAATAAAATTAGGGGGTCTGAATTGGTAACAGGTCGTAGATCCACAACACAGTAAGTCTGTCAGTTGACGTACCTCTGGCTTAGGAGGGCCTTTTTTCTTAGGAGTTTTCTTGCCTGATTTAGCGGGTGATGCTGGGGTACTTGGAGCGGTCTGATTTTCACTACCTTCCTTGGCTTCCTCTGTCACAAGCCCCTCTTGGCTTCCGGTTTCTTTTTTTTCTGCATCTGATTTCTCTGTTTCTGTAATAAATTACAATTATTAATGAGACTACATGACAGATGAATCACTGTTATTACTTTTAGAATCTCAAACATGTATTTTGCTTGTCTTTATAAATCCTCTGAAATTGCAGAATGATATATTTGTTTCATGATTCCTGAATACAATGGCACATGGTTGTATTGAGGGTGGATACGACTAATACAATTTTGACACAAAAATATCTTGAAACTAAATTATTTTTTGTAACTGGCTAGATTTCAAATAATAACTACCGATTGTATGTTATTTGTCTATTTTGAAAAACAAAATGGCGACCAAATTAGGGTCTGATGCTCCCTATTTTTATTTGCTCATTGTCAATTTGATGGAACCTTTTATTCAGCAAAATATCATGACTTTGTAGTACTTTTACATTTTCAACATTTTTTTAATTAGTGAACCACTCCATCTTGAAAGTGAACACATTTTTTTGAAAACTGAAATCATTTTGCTAGTCTAGTTTTGTTGTAAATTAGTAGTTTAGCTGACAGAAATGTGGGTAATTTGATAAATCACTGACATTTAGGATGACAAAATCGGGTGAGATCGGGTAACTGGAGCACCCCAGTGAAATGTTCACTGGTAAATGTTTAACATTACAGTGGTTTACAGTTTTAATAGGATGATCTACGTCAAGTACAGCATTCTCCTTCATCTCCATGCATGACTTCATACTTCAGTTTACCATCATGAATGATAGTTATTCAGTATGATAAGATCTTTAGATGTTCACTGAACCATCATCCTAAATTTAACCAACTAAAAACATTTTTCTCATCAAAACAATCATGAGATCAATATGAAAATGAGGTATTTACATTTAGATCCTTATAAAAATGAGACATGGACATGTTTTGCAAGCATACACGACGTGATATACACCAATGTACGATAGATTACATTCTGCATTGAAGCAGTTTGTAACAAGATATACAATGTCAGTCACAAACTTACCTACCCCACCTGTAATCAGTATGTTTTCAAAACTTAAAAAATGAAAAAAAAAACTTGACAATGAAAAACTGTGATTTTTAGTACTAAAGTACACTGAAGAAAGAAAGCAACACAATGTGTACAACTGAAAGCAGGAAAAGTGAATTTATTAGATGCTTAAGCTAAGCATGATGAATATCAAAGCATGTGTCGGGGGAGGTAAGAGGTTGAGGACTGCAGCAGTCTACCTTTTACTTTCTCCTCTTGTAGTTTATTACTGTCTTCCTGTACTGTTGTTGGTTCTTGGTCTTGAAGCAGTAGCTGCCCGTCGGCAGCACTGGGAGTTGGGGGGATAACATTAACTAGAAGTAACACCACAGAAAAATAAAAGAAATATTCACCGACACGTACATTAAACACTGAAGATAGAGGGTTAGTTATTCATTAGCTATGGGAATGATTATAATGAAATTAGTTGAACGATGACAGGCAATGATGCTATTATATTTTATGCTCTAGTGCAGGCATACAACAAACCTGGAGTAACTTGCAAACATAATAACACCAACCAAGTATTTCCACTGATGTGCAGTTTGGAAATAAATGTCTTGTGTAAATAATTAATAAATAAACATAAAAATTAAATTAAATAATTTTGATGAAAACTTTTTAATCATATCCTAATGATATACAGTGTGGACATATGAGATGTTATTATTATTTTTATAAAGGCATTATTATTATTTTTATAAACTAAACTCAAGGATTGCGTTATTTAACCTTGAATTCAACTCCATGGACTCATCTCTCCCAGCTGCAATATTTGAGTGAGACTCATTGATGAATAATGAATAGACTTTCAGTTTCTCTACAGTCTACAAAAATTCTAACGCAATCCCTGAAATTTAACTAACAGAATTTTAAATTGGGATATAGTCCGAGGAAATAAAAATGTATATCGTTATCATTTACTGGAAAAGAGGAAGATTCCAACAAAAATGAAATTGGTTTTGATTACTGTTTGAAGTAATTGCTATAACTTATCTATCTATACATGGTATTATTATCAGTATTTCTAATATATTTAAAGATAAAAAAATGGACACATTTATATGACAGGTTCTTATTTAAATCTACTTAGAAGAAACTAATAGAATTGAATTTTGGGACATTTATATATTGTTCAGTCTCTCTGATTGTACAACTGAGGCAAAATAAATATTTTGTCTGAAAAATATTGAAAAACAAATTTAAATTTGTACAGTTTAAAACTCAATATAAATGTCCTCATAAGGGAAATTATCTAAGGTATGCAATGTGCGAAAGGTAAACTAACTTCCGACAAGCGACTTCCGAGCTGGGTGTAGAACCAAATAAAATTTTCACATAAAAGAAATATGCAGAATGGTATGAAATGAACAAATAAACAAAACAACATCAACAACAGCAATAAACATGCACAGAATACAACATGCACTTCCCCTATAGTCAACAGACTATTCTCTCTATCTATGTATATTTATTGAACTCATGGAAGATTATTTGGTATCTTTATGAAATTGTATATTCACGTTGAGTGATGTATGTTTATAATTATGTGTTAAATGATACATGCTATCATGCTAAAAAAAAAATATTTAAGCAAGAACAGGATAAAAATGCAGTTGTGCACATTAGTTGTATCAAATCAGTCTCGATATAGACAATTTAACATGCATTTCAATATCCAATGAAAAAAAAAAAAATAATTTCACAGGCAATCAGGCAACACTCCTCCCACCACCCTCATAGTCTTAACTTATTGATATTTTATACTCAGGATATCATGAGTACCGGTATATTACAAAGTAAGTAGTACGGTGATTTTATCAAGCGTAATTCACCCGTTTCAGCCTGAATGCATACAGGTACTTTGTGATAATCCCGTAATATTAGTAAATATTATACATCTTTTTTTTTATTTGTAGTCATTATTTATTAAGAGATACTGGCCTGAAATGCAAAAATATATTTTATGTAACCCTTACCAGTTTTTGTACTATCAACCGTGTTTAGTAATTGAATCTATCACCATCAAATATAACACTTTTGTTGCACTTAATGTAAACTTTAAACGTGTTCAAGTGTGATGCACATTTTAAACATTGTATATGTACAAATACATTTCAAACAAATGAAAATATGACTTTTTAACCAAATGTTGTTTTCCATGCTAGATGTATAATATTTAGGTTAAACTATTTTTAAGAACAATATAGGAATGGAGTGGTTTCTTGCCTGAAGGGATTCATACTTACTTTCTTGTCCAGAAGATCCGTCAACCAGCTGCGCATCAGGGTTAACCTCTTCTGTTTCGACAGGCTGTAATAGGATGAGAATTATATTTAGTCTACAGAGTAGAATGGTTTTATCACTTCGCTGCCACACATATTATAGATGTTGCAATTTTCTAATACTGTACGAATATAGTGCACAATTCACTTTCTGTGTTGGATAAATTTTAAGCAGAAATGAACATGGAATACATAAAAATTGTGTATTTAGATTCTTAACATTTCACCACCAGTTTTCACCACCTCCTTTCATCACAAATTCACAAAATAGTCCTATTTATAGTCAGAAGATTTGAACAAAAATAGCCACATTTTTTGAGTAAAAACTGAAAATTGAAAGTCTGTTAGTAATCTTTTCACCACTAGACTTTCTCGGCCAAATTTTCTTCTATTCTTCAATATTTCTGGAAATGAACCCTAATTTTGGAGCCAACAGACAAAATTTAAGTAATTTCTCAGTTTTTACTCAACAAATTTGGTTATTTTTTTCCCACTCTTCTGAAGAAAGTACAGACCAAGAGGGAACTGGTGGTAAAATGGTTAAAAAATTAAACATGGTAGACTTACTGCATTAGGATCAGGTAAATCCAAAACTTCACCATTTTTGTGAGCATCGATGGCCTCAGGAACAAGTTTATCGATGTTCAGTACATGTATGCCATTTTCTGTGAAGAAAGCACAGTGAGATATAGTCACACACCTTTAAGTGGAACTACCAGTTTCTGGTAATAATATTTTTTTGTATATCAAATTCGAAATTACAGAATTCTTACCATTAGCCATTTTATGCAACGCTGTCGTTTTTCCACTGAAAAGTTTCCCCAAGAAGCAAGCTTTGATCGGAAATGATGCAAATTCTGGAGCAGGTGGAGGAGGCTGTGAACATGAACACAAATTTATGTTATGAAATTTGTATATAGTTTAAATAATACAAAAAGGTAGCAATGTACTATCATCATTAAACTTGAATGTATCACTTCATAATGCACAAACATTAATCAAAAGATTACAACCGATTAAATAGGCCACTTCCCGTTTGATTCAGCAAAAGAGCGCCACACAGGTCATATTCTAGATACTAAAGTTTGGATCATGTATCTCTGAGCGATCATTTATGCAAAAATAATAAGTTTTTAGCCATGCTTTGACTTGGTTGAAATGATCCTTGAAGATGAATTCGAAAGAAATGCTTTAACTAAAAGAATTGGTACCGCCAGCTAAAAACAAAATATTAAGGAATTCTCACCGATGGAGGATGAACAATATCAAATAATCTTTTAACAATATGACCAAGTATGGCGTTGTTTGCAGGTGGTTCTTTGACTTCACACTCATCAGGTGGTTCCCACTCGCCAACAAGGTTCTGAAATTAATGGAGATGAAAACAGTTCAGAACTCAATTGTAGTAAATAATAATAATCTGACGATAAAATTAATAATTTGAAGTATTCTTACTTTGTATTCTAAAAAGTCTCCCTCGTTTAATAGCAGTTGTCGCTCTTTTTCAAGTTTTTGTTCCTCTTCACTAACTTCTTCTATTTTTTCTTCCTGGGTTGAGAAGAGAGGAAAGAATAATAATGTGAATATTAAAACAAATAATTAAATCTTTAGTTCATATTCAGATCCAAGACTTTGTGACAATTTGTTTTTTCAATGACCATGGGTTGTAATGCAAAATAGTCATCGACACACTGTACTTACATCTGTTTCTTCATATATAGGATTTCCTTCTCTGAATAGCAGTGTCCAATCTCGCATCAATTTTTCAGGTAATAATCTGTAAATTAAAATAAAATAAAACAACTTTGCTCACAGAACATACCAGATAGAGCTGGTGACAATACTCTAATATGATGTGTTCATAAGCACAATAATGAGATTTCTCAGAGTCCAAAACTAGTCATTAAAATTCACAATACCGGTATACATAATGCATTTTTTAAAGTCTGAGATGTATCCATTGAATAGCAGAATCCAGGAGTCTTGATAACAACATTAACACAACCATGACATGAAACTAGGCGATAACGTACACGTGTTTGTTCAAGTATGCATTCAGTACATGTCAACTTTGATTTGACATAGTATTTACTCTCCCAATATATTCAGTGTTATTTATTTGCTTAACATAACCACCACTTACTTATCTGTCAATTCCCTGTACTCTCCTACTTTGCAAGAGAAATCAACAATTTGCAGTAAAACCTCCATGCAGGAATCATAATGTTTCCTATACTTGGCCTCAGCTCTTTCAGCAGATATCTGGTCATGAAGTTCTTTATCCTTTTTAGTCTGCTCCATATACTCCACCTTAGCTAGCCTTGCCATTTCCTGAAAAAGAACAATTTGATTAATAATGATAATAATAACAATATAGGTTACAACTGAATCTCAAAAAAGAAATATGAAAAGATATTTTAGAAGACTTACAGCTTCTCGGTCAAGAGCATCCAGGAAGTCCTTCATTCGTCTTTCTTCATACTGTTTTTCTCTGAATATCCTGTTCTGCCGAATGACTTCTTTCTCATGTCTTGCCTGTAATAGCTGGACTGCTATACGTCTTTCCTGCTGGGACTGTCTCATGAGGCGGTTAACAAGCATTTCTTCACGCCTGGCTTCCTACATCATGGGATAAACAAAATTAGAAATATTACTAAGAGCACCTGGTTTATTGTAATATGAGGGGTGACTTATTTACAACTATTAAATTCTAAATCTTTGTCTACTCCACAGTGTCTACAGTGAATTTTATGAAGGCAAGAATGTGTTTTATACAAATATTTATAAAAATGTTTATAAGTTTCCAATGATGACTGAAAACAACCTGACTAATCACAACACATTGCATGGATGCATGGCAGTAAATCAGGTAGTGGCTGAGGATACTTATAAAGACTCATAGACAAATATTTGTTAAGCCAATAGAAGCATATTCTTTGGAACTGAATAAAGCATGAGAATCTTCCAGGGTAATTTTTTTTAAAGGGCGGTGGTGGTCGCGCTGAGCATATGTGACATTTGTGTTGATAAACATTGATTTTCCCACAATCCAATGCACTCTTCTAATGAAAATCACAAATATGAGGTTTGACCTGGGCGCGACTTGCACTAATTACCACCAGTGACTCCTTCGATAACTTCCAATCATCTACAAAAATACCTAATTAAAGCTAAAGTAACGTCTAAGTTTGTACTAGATGATCTGCGCAACAGAGTGGTGCGACGACTACAGTCCTTTAATAAAACATTTATGCCAAACAATAGTTCCTATATGTACATAAACTGTATTTTGATAAGCAAATATTTTGCTGTAATGTTATCCCAATAATATTATTATTATTACCGTATTTTCGAGACCATAAATTGCTTTTTTTATGATAAAAATCACCATTCAACTCAAAGAATTAAACTCACTTCTTGGGCTTCATGTGCCTGCAGCTGATCAACCAGCACTTTCCTTCTACGCTTCTCTCTTTCCTCCCGAGCAACAGAGTCTTCTTGCAGTCGTTTGCGAATCTTGCCGATGTACTCATCATTGGAGGCGGGCTGAAATATTACAAAAGAAATAACATATACCGGTAAGATATCAGCTCAGTTATTATGTGTGTTAAATTTAATGACAAAAAAAAAAAAAATTGAAAATAATTTACTTTTATTAGATCTATTTGTTCAGATCTTGGTCTTTCAGCTTCCTGAATGATATACTGTGTAAGATCTTCATCTATCTCCCTAAGAAACAAAAAAAAAAAAAAAAAGAGTATAAACTTTGTGTCTGAATCAAACTGTAATTTTCAATGTCCACAATGTATTCTGATGGCGCTCAGTTTTTAGGCCAAAATTTAGAAGAAATTGTGAAGAAAGTACTGAATGGCATTAAAGCATTCAGGTAGGGCAATTTTGGGTATTGGCTCTATTCATTTCAAGCCCTGTTGAAGCGTATCATATTTGCTGTACAGGAAGGGCATCTCTAATATAGGCACAATTTGATGGCATTACAGTTCATGTATATAGGAATGGCATCAAGTAATTAGCAATGCCACCAGAAATTGACCCTTCACTAACATGTACATGTAAATAGATACAAAAACACACTTGGCAAATAATAAAACACCAACTCTAAACACGGATGCGGTAACTGAGAAGGTTTATACTGTAAACTGTTCAAATTTTACAATTTTACGGTTTTTAGGACAACAAAACTTGGCAGTATTCACTGTCCTAATCATTTAAACGTAACATTCATCACAAAATTCTTGAAAATGTTTTCTCTTGTAAAAATAAAGTAGTTTAAACTATTTCATTCATCTCAAAGTTTGACTTTATTACTCACATTTCATCTCCTGTCGGAGGTACCACACTTTTTAATTTATTCTCAAAATTACTAATTTGTGTCATTGTCTCTTTAGCTTCTTTTTTCTTTCTCAGTTCTGTTCTTAAACTGATGGCTGCTATGGTTCGGTTTGGTGGTGGTTTGGGTATATGCACTGCAGCTGCCCTAGTGGGAAAAAAATTAAAAAACACTTCAATCAGAAATTATTTGTCGGTTATGGAAACATGCATCATTGTTAGTATACATGAATTGAAACAAATATCACAACTATTTCATAAATAAATAAACAAACTCTTACTTTATTCTGGCAACCATCTCTGTTCTCCTCATTGTAGTTTGTCTTGCCTTCTCTAGCTCCAGTTGCCTTTGATCCTGTTGCCACTTTCTCAGATTCTCCTCAGCCTCGTAACGTGTACGAAATTCAACTTCTTCATGCTGGTTCCTCTTGTTACGGAACTTCCCAGCAAGGTTATCCAGATCTAAATCAGTTTGACGCGGTACAAGTTTTTTCAATCTCTGAGGAAGAATATGAGAACCAAATCTCATCATAATCATCAAATAAATATAGATGTCCTACACTAAGCAGGAATTAACAATACGCAAAATGTGCCTTCATATTAACACATTGTTTACTGATATCATTTTTTCTCTTTTATTTTGGCTATCCAAGCAGGTTTTCAGCAGGCATTGTGTTAAATGTAAATACAAATTAATGATTTACAGTAAATTCTACAAAAACTATACAAATTATGATCAACAGTTACCAAAGAACTAACTGAGAGGTTACCTCAACGTAAATAGGTCTTTCCATACTTTCCAGTTTGACAGGAGCACTAGGTCTCATTGTCTCAATAGCAACGCCAGTTAGATTTGACTTAGTTTTGTTGTTCAGAGCGATATAGAGCTGGTACATGAGTGTTGTGGCAGTGCCATGCTTCTCAGTCATGATGTCACGGGCAAGGTTTGTGTCAAATGGAACTCCCAAGAGATGTAGAATGGGTTCCAGACGAGTGAAGTTGTTGAGACGAGAGTCTGTGGTTCTGTAATAATAATATGAATTATAATACAAGCACAGTACATGAGATTTACTTTGAATAGCATAAAGTCACTGTTATTGGTAGGCTGGATATCTTTAAGTGAGACTCTTACAGAATAACAATTCAAGACATGCCATGATTTTTGTGATTTTAATAGAGATGGTTGCAGCTATTACTTACTTGCTATGTGAGAATTGGTCAAAGTCATCTTGCAGTTGGTATTTGTGAAGTACTTCTCCAACTAGATATCCAGTGGAAAATTCTCGAGCAAAATTGTCCAGTTCTAAAATTTGAATGCAAATAGTTAAAGTACACTTGCACTAATATCAGGTTAAAAAAAAAAATGGTTCAATACAACCGTCTTTGGGAATGAGATCCTGTATTCTAAAAATAGAATCATTGGGCATTAAGGCATATGTACCTTGTGTGAAACAGGCTGTTTTCTTTTAAAAACAGTCAAAGTAATGCACATGCTTCATAAGACAATTTATTTACAATACCATTTTTTCAACTTTTCAAATAATTTACTACATATATATCTTTGAAGTCAAACCACAAATTCAAGACTAGTGACTACCATACAGGGCTCAAAATTAACCTTTTCACCACCAGTTCCCTCTTTTCATCACAAATTTACAAAACAGTCCGTTTTTAGTCTGCACTTTCATTCAGAAGATTTTTTGTGTAAAAACTGAAAATTGATTCAAACTATGTCTGTTGTCTCAAAAATGATGGCTCATTTCCAGAAATATTGAAGACTATAGAAAAATAGTGCAGACAAATTTGGTAGAGAAATTTATTTTCTTTATCCACAAATTGAGCAATGACATCCATTTATTTGTGTTCATACTTTTGTGCAGGACTGCAAATACCAAGCCCTGAATTACATGTATGGCTACAGTTTTGAGCATTTTTTGTAAAAAATATTCTACCGGTAAAACTGCAGTACAGAAAGTTGGACTGGCAACTGACTTTAGTTTTACTCATTATTTACAACTTTTCTAAAAAAAAGTTATGTTTATCACACATCTCCTGTCACAGTGTCAGGATATTCTAGAAACATTCAAAATAATCATACAATAAATGTCATGACTTTTAAAGATTTACTTCATTGTATATTTTCACATGACTGTATTTATACAGGGTCTAAACTGTGACTAGATAATATTTTGAGAGTGAAAACAATGATTTCAATATTTTTGCAAAGATCGACCCATTACTGGGTGGATGTCAAATGAAGTCATGGCATGAAGCCATTTGAAGGGCTCCAATATTGACTCAATGGACTACCAGCTTTCCAATTTGGTAGCCCAATCGGTCTTTTGAGCAAATTGTTTAATTTTATGTAAGTATTTATTTATTTATGCTTACTACGTTAACCGTGTGCACAGTCTGGTAAAGTACAGGGAATGTGAGTCTGGGGGTCCAAAGAATATATGCAGTGCGGTAACAGTGGACGATACAAATTACAGGAGTGTATAGTAACACCCGTGGCTTGCCAAAATGGCAATCGACAATGAACGTGAAAACCCTTGTTATGGTCTATGTAAATATTAAATGAACGATACATGAACGGTCAGTTTATAATTCAACAGTCCCTCAACACCGTTGTTGAGGGACTGTGATGAATCCTATCAATTGTGTACATTGAAGTAAGTGGCAGACTGCTTGATCGCTCAACTTACCCACTTTTCTTGAGAGATTGAGCTCATCGTTGAGCCAGCGACACAGTATTTGCGTCATTGTAGATGTTTACACTCTCGGAAAAATATCACACGTCCAAAATAGCGTAACTGGCATCCATGTACAAACGTTTTATTTTACAATTCTGTAGATGTAACTTTTTTCAGCACATAAACAAAAATCCAAGATGGCGGAATCAACATGGCAACAAGGGAGGTTGAGCGTATCAAGTAAAAGCTGTTTCTATTGGCCAATCAATTATAAACGTTTCTAAACAGAGTTGTGATTGGGTTGCAGGCTAAAGACCCCCGTTACGGTACAATAAAGTAAGTTCTGGCAAATTATAATTGCCATAATGGATCAACGAATAATTACATATGCATTATAATATTTTTGTTATAATATTTTATAGAATGCTTTAACAGAAAAATCTATTGAAAATACAGAAAAAAAAAACAATGTTGGTAGCAGGCCAGTGTCAAGGGTCAAACGTCACTTCCGCCACATGTAATATTAGTGACGAAAGAAAGCAGATTTTAGCAAAAATGTTCCACAAACCGTTTCGCGTAAGATCGAATACAACGATTAAAGGTTCAGACAGGTAGGCGATGTATAAACATTCATTTTATTTATTTACGGGTTCGTCCTTGCTGCTGTTGTGTTGGTACTGTCTTTCTGACATTTGCCAGATGTTTGTATTAAAATACTACTCAATAGGAAGATTTGTGAATTATGATGATGGTACTGTTTTTGCGGAAAAAAATTCTAATCATTTTAAAGGGGGTGGTCGTCGAATCTCATGTAAACAAACAATGTATTTTACGTCGCTATTAGTCCCATATCGAACAGGACGCGACGCTACGGCAACCGCCCTTTAAATATTTAGAATTTTATATGGAACGTACCAATGAAATCTTGAGTAATGTCCAGTAATGACAACAAACAAAGCAACAACATTCAGGACAACAAAACTTACAGTATTTATATAAACAAGACCCTTTGTAAATTTGATAAATTCTATTTACACCAGATCTTCAAAGTCATTAGATCTTCATCACAACCATCATAGCCTCACTTTATTAAATCCATGATTTTAATAATATTAATGACTAATAACACTACTACTTTAACTACAATAATATTACACATCAGGTGATACTGCACTGTAATATATTTGTGCATTGAACATTTCAGTATTTTTAAAGGGCAGTGGACCTTCTGTTCGATATGGGACTCATAGCGACGTATACGACCCATGTAAAATACAGTTTTTATTTACATGAAATTAGAACACACTCTGCGCAAGGACTATCACCCTTTAAGTTGTATTATAAGCCTCAAATGTTAAACATTTCTCTGATTAAACTGTTTGGTATATAAAGACTATGAATAGACAAGGTTAATTTAAAAAATTAGTGGATCTTTATGAACTTTCTTTTTTAAACATACCTACCACTATGGAAATTTATCATGGATGCTTATCCATGTGTGTGTTTCTCGATTCAATTATATTTGTTGTTGTTTAATTATAGTTATTATTTTTCATTCGTATTTACTTTGTATCGATAGACAACCATTTTCTGTATTTGTTCGTTTTCGTTTCATTCGATTCCAAGCATTATTCTCTGAGTTATGTCTGTTAGAAGCCGTTTCATGCTTCATTTCACCTCACAATACATGTATTCCTATGACAAAGAAGCACAAATCAATTTATTGTAAGCCATTTACGTAATGTTCACAAATATGCCTTTATCACAGCGAACGCAAGAGAAGTCGCAACTTTGTAGCGGATTAAGCCGAAATGTTTATTCTATAGTGATCTTCTCACTTGGCACACCAATCATAGCGTTTTTCCTCCAATTTTAAAATCCGTGGTGTAATCCTATTAACCCTATATAAAGGGTGTTTTAGTGCATGTTTAGTGTGGATTGTTCCAATTGTACTTTGATGCCAGACTTGTATTCCGAAATAAACGACGTATTACAGTCTACCATAGTCTCTTGTGTTACCATTACACAATCACAGTGCTTACAGTTTTTTTTGGACCTGATCGAATGTGTGCGATAGACAGCCACAAAATTAGCATTTCTTTATAAGGTGGGATGCAGATACTCGATGCAAAATTATGGTAGACTATAACTTATGATACAGAGAAAAACGTATAATAATGAAACTTAGTTTTTCATTGGTGCCATGTGACAGATTGAAGTGCATTTAATTGTTTAATCACATGTAAGAAATTTAATGTATCCTCTTGTGATTACAAACACAAAAATATCTGTGCTAAAAATTGATATTTTCAACACAGGCGGAAGTTGCGTTCTGAAGTAAGAAACCAATTTCCCCGTTTAGCCGAGGATGATTTGAATGTTGTTGTGCCTAATAAAGATGAAATGACTGTTATGAAGATATATTCTCATGCAGGAGACAATGTAATTGTATATTGCCTTCATAAAAACCCAATTTTCTTTGAAGTTGAGAAAAAGCTCTTTCCAACTGGTAAGTTTAACTGGTATGCACCTTACACGTTTACTTTTATTATGTACATCAGACATGTGAAGATATTGGAGCTATGTTGTAGATTTCCTAATCAACAACAATTTAATTGTTTGTCCAGAAAATAGTGATTGAAATCCCTTTCATTAATTAATTTGTTTGGAACAAGAACTATTGCAAACAGTACCCAAAGGTTGACATAAATGTATGCAGCCAATTTTGACTGAAAGGTCTAAGCCTTTGATACACTTAAAAACGTAAATAGTGCTGAGTGATTGGCATGCAGTAATTTTTGTTTTATTTTCCTGTTTCCTGACTTGATTCAATCTTCTGTAAAGGAACATGCCTGAATTATCATCAAAACATGCCAATATTTTATAATACACCTGCTAGGATAGGGGAACATTTCAATATTATCATAAATGTCAAATTAGTAATATGAGTATTTTGAAAATGAATGTTTTATTCTAGTTTACACAGTTTGGAAATATCCTACACTTGTGCCTGTATTTACAACATGGGAAAATGTATTTAGGAATCTATCTGGTGGAGCAGGTTAGTAATATAGCATTTCAAGTTTCATCCCCACTTTGCATTTATGTAAAACATCACTCTCAGAACATGATGTGTTACATTTGTAAAATGATTTTGTTTTAGCTAAAAAAATAATATAAAAAATGTAGATATCCTGATCTTACTTTTCCCTCATTTCATTTTGAGAGAACTTGAGGATCTTAGCCAAACATACATACAATGTAACTGACCTTCAAAGACAAACAAATCCTTCTAACACAAAGGGTGCCTGATGTTTACAAATTTAGCTTAATTTAGGAGACCTTAAATTCATACTCTGCAGCTAATTTTTACCTGACCATCCACAATCTCAACATTTTATGGTCACATATTAGTTAAGAGATGGTATCTCACAGATTTGCAAAGTGGGAATGCAACTTTACCCATCAACAATCTCAACATTTGATCCCATGCATGATTGCAATTGGATCTAGCCGATATGCAAACATACGAGATGATCCTAAAAATTAGGCCATACAGGCCATATTTGGTGTTGCATGAACACAGCTACCGATATTCAGTTTTTATCAGGTGATTCAGTGATAGGTATCTTATCAGGTGATTAAGTGATTGGTATCTTATCAGGTGATTAAGTGTTTGGTATTTTATCAGGTGATTCAGTGATTGGTATCTTATCAGGTGATTAAGTATTTGGTATTTTATCAGGTGATTCAGTGATTGGTATCTTATTAGGTGATTCAGTGATGGATATCTTATTAGGTGATTCAGTGATGAATATCTTATCAGGTGATTCAGTGATTGGTATCTTATCACGTGATTAAGTGATTGGTATCTTATTAGGTGATTCAGTGATGGATATCTTATCAGGTGATTCAGTGATTGGTATCTTATCAGGTGATTAAGTGTTTGGTATTTTATCAGGTGATTCAGTGATTGGTATCTTATTAGGTGATTCAGTGATGGATATCTTATCAGGTGATTCAGTGATTGGTATCTTATCAGGTGATTAAGTGATTGGTATCTTATCAGGTGATTCAGTGATGGATATCTTATCGGGTGATTCAGTGATTGGTATCTTATCAGGTGATTCAGTGATTGGTATCTCATCAGGTGATTAAGTGATTAGTATCTTATCAGGTGATTCAGTGATTAGTAACTTATCAGGTGATATAGTGATTGGTATCTTATTAGGTGATTCAGTGATGGATATCTTATCAGGTGATTCAGTGATTAGTATTTTATCAGGTGATTCAGTGATTGGTATCTTATCAGGTGATTCAGTGATTGGTATCTTATCAGGTGATTCAGTGATTGGTATCTTATCAGGTGATTCAGTGATGGATATCTTATCAGGTGATTCAGTGATTGGTATCTTATCAGGTGATTCAGTGATTGGTATCTCATCAGGTGATTAAGTGATTAGTATCTTATCAGGTGATTCAGTGATTAGTAACTTATCAGGTGATATAGTGATTGGTATCTTATTAGGTGATTCAGTGATGGATATCTTATCAGGTGATTCAGTGATTAGTATTTTATCAGGTGATTCAATGATTGGTATTTTATCAGGTGATTCAGTGATTGGTATTTTATCAGGTGATTCAGTGATTGGTATCTTATCAGGTGATTCAGTGATTGGTATCTTATCAGGTGATTAAGTAATTAGTATCTTATCAGGTGATTCAGTGATTAGTAACTTATCAGGTGATTCAGTGATTGGTATCTTATTAGGTGATTCAGTGATGGATATCTTATCAGGTGATTCAGTGATTAGTATTTTATCAGGTGATTCAATGATTGGTATTTTATCAGGTGATTCAGTGATTGGTATCTTATCAGGTGATTCAGTGATTGGTATCTTATCAGGTGATTCAGGGATTAGTAACTTATCAGGTGATTCAGTGATTGGTATCTTATTAGGTGATTCAATGATTGGTATTTTATCAGTGCTTCAGTGATTAGTATTTTACCAGGTGATTCAGTGATTGGTATCTTATCAGGTGATTCAGTGATTGGTATTTTTTCAGGTGATTCAGTGATTGGTATCTTATCAGGTAATTCAATGATTGGTATCTTATCAGATGATTCAGTGATTGGTATCTTATCAGATGATTCAGTGATTGGTATCTTATCAGATGATTCAGTGATTGGTATTTTATCAGATGATTCAGTGATTAGTATTTTATCAGATGATTCAGTGATTGGTATCTTATGAGTGATTGATTTATGATCAAGTGATAGAGTTCTTACTGAACGATTGAGATTGCATTCAGTGATTGATTTCTGATAATAGCCGAGAATATTTCCTTCTTGTGTGAACCTCGGGCATTTCAAACTCAAATAATAACATTTTTGCTGATTTGTCATAAGATTTAATGTTGCCGGGAGTGGTGTTAAAGGTGATGGAGTCCCAAAGCCTTCCACTTGTTGACAAGGGAGATGTCTGCCTCATCAACACAGCCGGCAACCATGCTGCTATCGCCATAGGAACTGCTGCCATGTCAACAGGTCAAATGATGGCAGCAGGAATGAGAGGAAAAGGAATATTTGTGTACCATACATATCAAGACCAATTATGGTATGTTTTTGACGATAATAGTTAGTGTGTAGGTGCCATGGTCATTGTAACTGAGTCTTAGATGTGGGTCCCATACTACATATAACTACGCCTATGGATCAAATCATTTGTTTATTTACACAAAATTTGAATGCTTATTGCCATGACGACCATCAACTTTGAAAGTTGCATCCCACCATTGTATTTTGGCAAATCTTCTTCTTTCACCTGTTGATTGCATAGACCATTCAATCAGTTTTGCATGCTCAATTCACATGTAGAAACAATTGTGCAATTGAGAGCACAGCCTCTTTTATTGCGCTATGTTTCACTTTCAGGCAGCATGGAGATAAAATCCATTTACCAGTCATACCCATGGAAGTGCCTGGAATGAACACAATGGTAGAAAAAACATTTACAGAGATTGACACAGAGGAACTGAAAACTGACGATAACGAGGAGGTGCCAAATATTGAAGTTGACTCAGAAGAAAAAATAGAAACATCACTTAGTGAGATTGAAAATTTACGAATTGATGATGGACAAGATGAAGATTGTGATATTGAGGGCGCCGTTGGGGGAGAAATTGATGAGGAGTGGGAGGCGGCTGGTGATGAGAACCCCAGAACTCTTACAGGTTCAGTAACTTTATTATTTTCCCAATACTGTACTGTTAGAAAGCGTATGCAACAAGAGATCCAATCCAGGGTGCACTGGTGCATACATGCATATATACTTTGTGTTTGGTTCCCAGTGTGAAAAATAGCAAGGTTCTTATAGTTTCACTATGTTTTTCCATGTAATACTGTAAAATACTTTATTTTCACTTGGAATTAATTTTTGCTATTTTCGATGAAGGAATGATTCAGTGAAAATAAAATTTAGCGAATATACCTTAAAAGTATTTTCAGCGAAAATTAATTCCAGCTAAAATAAAGTATTTTACAGTATTCAGTCAGTCACATTGAAACCTTGTTCTCCAAGAACCTAAAAATAGATTTTAGAAGACATTGCATTACTAATCAAATTTTAATTTTTCTTCTAGAGCAAATGGATGACCTTTTACAAACATGTTTCCTTCATGCTTTAAAGACTAATGTTAATAAGAAAAATGATTTACCATTACTGACAAGTAAATTCTTTAGGAATCACCTTTTGCCTTGTTGGTATGTTAATCTATGTATTAGTTTGTTATTTATTTACACTTATGGTACACAAGAAATTTTGAAAATGTTGAATACCCCTGTAGAAAAATAATATGATGAATGATTTGACAGTTCTAATTTCATGTATTTCATTATGCTTTGTCAACTTTCTCAACAAATGTGTTTTTTTATAGTTATGTTTTTTCATAGTTACTAGTTTTCCACTCAAAAGTAGAATTTGGATTTGAAAAAAACAATGATTGAATCATGGTGCCTAAAAAAATTTTTTTTCTGTTGCAGTCCTGCTGGCAGACAACTCGATGTGAAAAAATCAAGTTACAAGAAATTATCCAAATTTTTACAAGAAATGAAAAAGAAAAAATTTATAGAAATGAAACAGTTACAGAAAGGTGTCGATAGCATTACAGATGTGCATAAAGAACATCCAGAGTAAGTATTAACTGGCTGTCAGGGTCACATGATATTGTTATCAACCAATCAGAATGCTGTTGTTATTGGCGCTGTTCTCTTTGAATTTCTGATTATTGGTGATGGAAATGTGGAAGTGAATTACTGATATTGAAGTACAATCAGTTGGCTTTGATTTTAGAGGTGAATTGGCATGATTTTTTTTCTATATTTGTGTATTCACAATTTTTGAAAGGTGTTTAGGAAGTATTTAATTCATAGCACCCCCCTTGTGAAAAGCAGCAACCATGTTTTTTTCATAGAAGTGTCCTTTGGAAACTTATTTTGGGGGGGTGTCCCTAAAAAGTGGTAGCAAGGTGTAGATTTCGAGGGTTGTTGTACACAAACTCTAAATTTCACCGTTAAATAACGAAAATTTTCTGGTTTGAATATTGTTGTGTTTAATGAGTAAAACCAAATTCTAGTCATCCAACATTGTTAATCAAGGTGTTGTATTGTATTTATTTCTTATTGTACATAGTATTGCTTAGGAGTGAGTCATTGGAAAAGCTAGGGGGGGGGGGTGTTGGCAGAACAACTGTGCAACATATTTGTTTTCTTCACTTAGTTTTGTGCTAATTTTTGTTTTTTCAATATGCTACTTTTTTCCCTATTATTGAACCTTGCAAAATTTGTTTTCAAATGATTTTTTCCTGTGCAATTTTTTTTCCAATTGGCAAAATTGCCATCACCGCCCCGAGTTTTTAATGGTCTACCCTTAGTTAAAGGGTTAAGAATGCACTGAATATATATTTTTGCATAGTTTGTTGATTTTCTAGATAGTAACTTACGCAGGTCATAATTATGTTACTACTATATTAACATACCAATAAAGAAACAATTTTCCAAGTTATGTACTAATTTAAGAATAATTTCGCAAAATGATTTCAAAGGAAAAAAACATGATAAAATAATAGTTTACATGGTATAGTAAAGTTATGAAATGCAAAACATAAGAATATGACAAAATAAAGATTTCCACGAAATAATAGAAAAATAATTCGACAGTGTATATCTGCAATACATTAGTTGTATACAGTTCAATATGGAAATACATATGACTCATGTACAAGATATATTCTAATTCTAAATGATAACACACAAACTATAAACTATACAGCTATAATATAATAATGCCATTATCATCATAGCTAATATCACAAGTATTTTATATGTCCATATCCATATCAGAGTCCTCCGCTGTATCTGATTCTTCTGGGTCAAAACCAATAGCGACTTTATGTGGATTATTACAATCATCACCACTCATACATAAACAGGCATCTGTGCATGCCATGCTTTGTCTCGCACAACTGCAGTTTCGCTCACACTTTGATTTCTTGCACCCACATGTAATGAGTTCTAGAAGATCTTCAGGGGCAGGTGACTGTCATTAGTGTCAGGCTTCATTCTTTGCTTGTCTGCGACAGAAAAGTTTATGCCGCACACCATTCACATCTGCCGAGTCAGCTGTTGCATCATAGATAATTGTTATCAGAAGTTCTGTTGATGTCAGTTCTATCAGAGGTATATCAACATGTGTGCCAAAGTCCATAAGGCTTCCAAACTTGTCTGGGTTATTCCTGACAAGCTTCCATGGCTTAAGTTTGCCAACCCTTGCAAGACTGTTGGTGGAATCACATCCAGTTAATGTGTGTACTGCTGGCAACAGTTTACACAATGCATCAGACCTAGTGCATCAGATATGGAATGGGTGGGTATGAATCTGGATTTATCCTTCACACCAGTATGGAACCATAGTTCTTGGACAGATTCCAAGGAGTGATTGAAGTAGACACAGAGGACTGCAACATCAGTATCTGGAGACCACACCACGTCTCAAGACTATTCTGAAGCATTTGCAACATGAAGTAAAAGCCTGGTATCTGTTTCTTCATGTGATGAGAATAGATCGTCGACATCAACAACTCCACCAGTAGATGCCATGCGAGCAATGAGACCATCCTTGAACCCTCCTGCAACTATAATTTTCTCATCTGGTTCAAGTAACAATTGTGCCATTTTGCACCATGATTCTGATAAGAAGTCTACCAGTTGTTCTTTATTTCTAGGATTACCAATATACTTACTCCACTGTGTTGGTATTGGTGTGTTAGGGCCATGGATTTTAACTTCATAGCTCTGTGAGGATTACCAATATACTTACTCCACTGTGTTGGTATCGGTGTGTTAGGGCCATGGATTTTAACTTCATAGCTCTGTGAGGATTGCCTTCGGGCTCTCTCAAAATCCTTGATGGAATCTTTTGCATCGTATCTATCGAAAACGATATCTACTCTTGTACAGCATTCATATCTCTGTAGAGGTTGGTGAACTATTTTGAAAAGCACCTCAGCTAGTTCTCCGAAGCAGGATGCACCTCCTTGTTAAACCATCTGCAGAATAGCCATGCCGTCTATCATCCATGCTGTTGGATTGTTGGATGCTGGCAATTGGTGTTGTGATTCCGCTTCCACTGTCTGCTCTCCACCAACCTTCTTCTTTATTTTCTTGCCCATAGATGCAAATGTGTTTATGTTATATCTATTCTATCCTATTCTGTTTGTATTTAGTCTGTCTTCCACAAACTGATCCATTGCTTTCATTCCTATGTCTCTGACATTTATAAGCCGAGTAGAAATTGCTGGTGGTACCACAATGCATGCCAGGTTCTCTTCTATGTCAAATGGGTCTGCCATGTAGTTAGTGACAGTGCTAATTATCTTATTGACATCTCCTTCATCGCGCTGTATGCGGCCTGGAGTAGCTTCTTTGTGCTTTGCATGTGTGTCTCCCACCATATCACACATCACTTTCATTGATATTGTAACAGATGTGCGTTCATGAGCAGTGATAAACCATCTAGCTTGCTTGTTCAGCTCTTATGAATCGCAATAGGATATTAACCATTTCGATGTAATCATTCCAGAAAGTGAATCTTTGTGATGATGCACTTCTTGTAATGCAGAATCTGCTAAGTGCATCATGCACAATATTGATGGCGTCACTAAACTGAGTGAGCACTACTTCCAGACTAGGTATGTTATCATTCAAAACAGCAGACTGACACTCTTGAAGTTTTTCGTTGATGAAGTCAACATCACAATCTATCTCATTGCCTTGTATCCACTTACAAAATGCCTGCCACCTCAGTCTGAACAGGGCCTCCATTACCAGTTTGTGAGCTCTTACTCCATGATTGTAAGTTTTGCCTTTCAGTAGATTACTTGTACTGCTGCCATATGCCTGTGATTCTCAATACTGTTTTGTTAAACTCTTCAGTACACCTCCACTGAATTTCTTTGGCTTTACAGTATATAGCCTCATTGAATGTCAGGACACTGTAATCTTGCCCAAGTATCATAGTCATCTTGCACACATTTGTCATCACTGTATACACAGTGCTCCATTCAGTAGGTGATGCTGGAAGCATTGGGCAGTAATTTGTCAACACTGTATACACAGTGCTCCATTCAGTAGGTGATGCTGGAAGCATTGGGCACACATTTGTCATCACTGTATACACAGTGCTCCATTCAGTAGGTGATGCTGGAAGCATTGGGCACACATTTGCCATCACTGTATACACAGCGCTCCATTCAGTAGGTGATGCTGGAAGCATTGGGCACACATTTGTCATCACTGTATACACAGTGCTCCATTCAGTAGGTGATGCTGGAAGCTTTGGGCACACATTTGTCATCACTGTATACACAGTGCTCCATTCAGTAGGTGATGCTGGAAGCATTGGGCAGTAATTTGTCAACACTGTATAGACAGTGCTCCATTCAGTAGGTGATGCTGGAAGCATTGGGCACACATTTGTCATCACTGTATACACAGTGCTCCATTCAGTAGGTGATGCTGGAAGCATTGGGCACACATTTGCCATCACTGTATACACAGCGCTCCATTCAGTAGGTGATGCTGGAAGCATTGGGCACACATTTGTCATCACTGTATACACAGTGCTCCATTCAGTAGGTGATGCTGGAAGCATTGGGCACACATTTGTCATCACTGTATACACAGTGCTCCATTCAGTAGGTGATGCTGGAAGCATTGGGCAGTAATTTGTCAACACTGTATAGACAGTGCTCCATTCAGTAGGTGATGCTGGAAGCATTGGACAGTACCCAATTGATGTTACTTTTGGTACTGTAGAGGAAATCATTGCATTGTAAGCTGTCCACCCAGGGATATGCTGGGTAGTAAGCCTTTCAAATTCAACTTCAAATAGCTTGATAGGATAACACCTAACAATTCGCCAAGCGTTGGATTGTTCACCCACCAACAGGGAACGTGAGCTGGGTTTAGACCGTCGTGAGACAGGTTAGTTTTACCCTACTGATGAGGTAGTAAGCCTTTCAAATTCAACTTCAAATAGCTTGATAGGACAACACCTAACAATAAGCCATTGTAAATCAATGATATCAGAAAACCATTTACTGTCTACTTTTCCAAGAAGATTAGGATTAGGACGTCTTCCATGACGATTGTACTGTAGGATTGTGTGACAAATTGTTGGGTTACTAAGTGCTCGTTGTCTAGGTGGTATTATTTTCCCCTGCATCTCAGTTGGTACTATTCCAAAACAGTCTTCCGTAATTACTGGATTCTGGCGCTGATACAGTACCATAGTTGTGGCATGGGTTGTGTGTTTCCCATCTAATGTTTCTTCATTGATATCATAATTGTCTGCAGCAAACTGAACAAAATCTCCATGCTGTATATTTGATGGACTTATGACACATCTGCAGCTGCTTTCCTCTGTTGATCCATTGCAATAGCAGTGTCAATTCTCTCCAGGTCTTCATAACTGACACAGTGTGCTAGCTTGTGTACCATTGATACTACCTGCTTTGATCCGTCATATGTCGTATGGACATTGCTAGCCCAACATGTGTAGGGGTACGTTTTGCACCTCTGGACACTATATGGATCATGTCCTGACCAACTGATAATATCTATCTGTGTAGATTCCTGTTGTTGGATGTTCTCAAAGGACAGTGCTCATCTATAGGTTCATCACCATCATCCCCTTTGAAGATCCAATGCAAAAATCTATACACATTATCTTGAATCATGTTAACTGCTTGTTCTAACGTGATTGTGGAACTATCTACTGGATTAATCTCCAACCCCTCACACTTTCTGAGTTCTTTGCGAATTATCTGTAATTCATGGAAAAGTGTAGATGTGGTTGAAATCATACCAATATCACTCATCCTGGAAGTGTTCACAGAAGTCTCATCTTAATTTTGTAACTCAGAATGGAATTTGACAGCAATGTTTATGACATCTTCGAGCGATACTTTATTGCTGTAGACCAATTCAGGCTTACTTGGGTTAGGCTGTTGTTAAAACAAAATGTTTGTACCAAAATAGTATGAAAGTCTCTTTTCTGTAACTTTGTCTTTCAGAAGATCACAGTATCTCTGTAACATGTAGGACATAGAAAATGCTTTTCTGTTTATAAGAATGTCAATTTCAACCTCAGAAATTAGTTCACAAAAACATTCTTGTTATATATCCTCGTCTTTTTTGTCACTGGTAAGTGACAATTAAGACTCTGGGTTTCATTTGATGGTGAAACTCTTAAAGCAACCTTTATGGTATTTTGCTTCATATGCAATTAAGTCCAATCCAGCTATCCTCTTCAGGACAGTATCATCTTCCTTGTTATCAGCTGCTTCGAATAGAGTTTGTTGCCCTCCAAAAGTTAGTATTTGAGACAGACTCTTCTCCTTCTTGACATATTATACACACATTCCAGTTAACAGGCTGATGGGTAGATCTTTGACTGTGCGAGCTTGCACACTGAATGGAGTCCATGGATGTGCTAGGTTCTGCCATTGGACATGGACTGGAACTTCTTCCTTGATGCATAAATGGCTTTATGTTGGTTTTGCTGCAGTAAGACTGGTGACATCGTGCTTGATAATGTACTTGTGGCAATGTCAATAATGAATCAATATCCAAAGACTGTAATCTCTGATAAACATGGTCTCTTTAGCAAGATATGCACAATGAAAAGACTTAGTCCTGCTGGAGTTGCAGTCCTAAGCTGTTCAGGTGTAGAAACCTGGCAAATTATACACTTAGACCAGTCACTAACCAGACGAGGTTTTTTTGTTAGAAGGGTCAAGGTCTCAGGAAAGTCATCAGCCATTATTGTATTTCTTTATGTTCTTGCTGCTATCTGAATGGAGATTCAAATAAAACATAGAGTTACATCAGATTGTCATGACATGCAACATTATTATATTTGTACACTTCTTTCTTATATTGATGCAGTTTAAATTTTCTTCCATATTAGAATTATTCAATACCTCAACAAGATACTTGGGCTACATTTAACATGTATTAAATAATACTTAAACAATAATGAACGACCCACCAACCCATAATGGGCGAAAGCTCACTTTGTGCAACATATATGGAGCACAAAGTGTGCTCGAGTCCATTATGGGTTGTCGGGGAGTTCATTGTTGTTATTATTTTGTAGCATTGTCATTACCAGTGGATTTGCTGCCTCTAAAAAGCGTAAAAAATTGGAGAAAAATCTACAGTGAACGAAATAGTTTCACATTCACTGGCCCGTGAATCTCAATAATTTAAAATGTCTGTCTGGAAATTGTTTCCACAATCTCATATGGCAAACGAAGCAAGCAAACTAGTTTTAATCCATCAAATATTATTGTATGGAACTCATTTACATTGAGAGTGAATGAGTGACTGATGTGTGGTGTGGAGTAGCATTGCAGTGATCACCCGAGCGAACAGCACACCATGACTGGTACGCCGTATTGGTGTCCACCGCGGCCTTGCACTACACTACGCTAGATTGCCGCCGTGGTCTAGCTGGATCGACTGTGCGTAGGGGTGCGTACCCGGGGTACATGTACGTACTTGCATCGTTAGCCAAACAAAACTTACAAACATGATTGGAAAGCTAGTGGGTGTTAGCCATCCTAGAAGGAGAACCAACATTGATCTTAATCTCACTGTATAAATAAACATTTATTTATGCAATCTGTGCCCGGACTGTTACATTTACCGGGAGTCGACGCCGAGGAAATACAAGTCACATCGATCTTTCATTGATCTCGTTTCGCAAAACTGTACTACTCACCATAAAAACAGAACAAATTCATCTCTCTGTACTCGTAGACATACATTTTACCCCAATTTCGTTTATCGCATTTGCTTGGATAAATTATCCTGGGTTAACCTCACTTCATCAACACGATATGGCAAACTAATCAGGGGGCCACCAGCATCAGTCGCGGAATCTAGAAGCGCGCATACTAGATGGAATGCTTCGACCGAACGCACGTTAGCGTACAGAGCAGACGACGACGATGACCTCACAATTGTCTGATTTCGATATTGAAATCCGCTGTTATTGGTTATGGACCATTTTATTTGATGCCGATTTTGGTATTAATTACTTGTTATCTAACAATTTCTCTTCTTTTTCAATAGTTTCTTCTTTATTCGTTTTCGAAAACAACATTGTATTCATATCCATGGGACAGGGCCTTGATGCTCAATAATGTAATACATTATCGCGAATAATCTGCTGCAATGACGTCATAAAATCCACTGGCATTGATAATGCTATAATATAATTTCATATATATGCCATATCTCAAACAAGTTCGTGGTGACACAGAGCATAACGATGATATACCACAACTAATGGGGTACTTTGAAATTCCGAATTATATCAAACTTTTGAAGATAAAAGATATTGCTTTGCTCAATGGATTTATTTTCATATCACAGTTATTGAAACTATTTTGCCAATTTCCTAAAAAAAATAGCACATTGACAGACAACTGAATGTTGTTACTGTGACCAACTGCACATTTTGAATACTTATCATTGACTCATTACATTACATGTGACTAATTAAAGTTGTCTTTTATTTTTGATTATCATTAAATGCATTTAAAGGCTAATTGTTAAACTGCCACACATTTTTTCAAACATGGTATAGATCTGTATAAAACAAGATCAAAATGGATACGATTTTAAAGAATTGAATAACAAATTTACTTACCTATACAAGCGGAATGCGTTATATGTGTGTGCGTGCGCTTGTGGGTGGGTGTGCGTGTTGTTGTGTGCGTGCGTGCGTGCGTGCATGCGTGCGTGTGTGTTTGTGTTTCACTGATATCTCAAGAACCATACATCAGTTTTTGATGACACTTGGTGCATAGATGCTCTGGGCCAATGCGCAGATTTTATTAGGTTTTGGTAAAAATCCATGCATATTAATTACCTAATTTGCATGATAATTAGCTGATTTTTAGCTGTTCCATGACTGTTCCACTGATATCTAAAGAACCACTCATTGGATTTAGATGAAACTTGGCACACAGATGCTCCAAACTAATGCGCAGATTTGATTAGTTTTGGGTAAAAATCTGTGCAATATTAATAACCTAATTTGCATAATGATTAATCAATTTTCGGCTTTTCCACTGATATCTCAAGTACTAATCATCACATTTCAATAAAACTTGGTACATAGATGTCATAGGACACTGCACAAACCTGATAGTTTTTAGGGTAATATCAGTATATATTAATTAGCTAATTTGCATAATTAATTAATTTTCAGCTTTGATATTTCAAGTAGTAATCATCACATTTCAATGACACTTGGTACATATATATAGGATACTGCACAGACCTGATAGTTTTTAGGGTAATATCAGTATATATTAATTAGCTAATTTACATAATTAATTAATTTTCAGCTTTTGATATTTCAAGTAGTAATCATCACATTTCAATGACACTTGGTACATAGATGTCATAGGACACTGCACAGACCTAATAGTTTTTAGGGTAATATGAGTACATATTAATTACATATTAATTACCTAATTTGCATAATTAATTAATTTTCAGCTTTTGATATTTCAAGTAGTAATCATCACATTTCAATGAAATTTGGTACATAGATGTCATAGGACACTGCACAGACCTGATAGTTTTTAGGGTAATATCAGTATATATTAATTAGCTAATTTACATAATTAATTAATTTTCAGCTTTTGATATTTCAAGTAGTAATCATCATATTTCAATGAAATTTGGTACATAGATCTTCTAGGATTATGCAGACACCTGATTAGTTTTAATTGGAAATTAATTACCTAATTTGCATAATGTTCCACTGATATATTAAGAACCACAAATTGGATTTTAATGAAACTTTTAAAAAGAACTATGCAGAAACCCAATTAGTTTTTGGTAAATATTTATGCTTATTAATCACCTAATTAACATAATTAATTAACACTGATATCTCAATTACTGATCATCACATTTGAATAAAATTTGGTACATAAATGCTCTAGGACAATAGACAGGCCTGATTAATTTTGATTAATATTAATTCTCTAATTAGCATAATAATTCATAATTTTTTTGTTCTGTTCTGTTCTGTTCATATTACCTGATTTACATAATTAGTTTTCAGCTTTTCCATCAATATCTCATGTACAAGTAATTTTGAATTAATTTTTGATGTGTCTTCAATACTCTCAGTATACAGGAGTTCTTTCTAAGCTTTCTTTGATTTTAATTGTAGTTCATTCATTATTGGATTCAAAATATTCAAAATGGCAGCCGTGTTAATTTTAATTTTATTGTCCTTAAAGACAATGTCCAGCATTATAATACCATGAACAAAACAGCATGTCATTCACTGCAAGTCAGCAAGATACACACTCATGGAGATCTAGGTTGCGCCCCCCCCCCCAAATAACTTAATGAACCAATCAATGCTGTTTTTTCCTTATGCGGTAGTGGGGGAATATGTTCACAGATATTCTACATTAAACAATGTTCACATAGAGAAAATAGCAAGATATAAAATAAAGCAGAGCATCATGGAAAAATGAAATAAAATCACCTTCCAGCGACCATTCAACATAAACTTATACAATTTATAACACACACAATGCAAAGCACATGCCTTCATTTACAATTCTGATTAAGTATTTCATTGTAAAATGTTATAGTTTGGGTGTATTTGAAGACTGAATTTCAGCTTTCTGTCACTATTAAAATGAGAACTTTGTTAAAATGTTTGAGCTTAACACAGAGACACAAAGGATTTTCAGAGGATTGTTGCTCTCTTTTTGGAGTAACTCGCTTAAAGGTGATACATCATGAAGTAGTGAACAACTTATTTGTTTATTTGTTTTTTTGTTCATGGTATTACAATATTGCCTTTAACAATTTCCCAGTCATTTCTTTACAAATATTTTTATGTAGACAAGACATAATTTTGTTCCTCAATTGTTATTTCAGCCAAATACTTGTCATTGACAATGACTTGTTTTTTTTTCATGAAGTCAGGATTAATATTCCCATCTTCTGTCTCCTCAGTGTGAGGGCTTTTCAGATTCCAAATTTCACAAATGAAGTTCTTGAAGAAACAGAAATAGTGCCACCAAGTGGTGAATATCATTCACCTGAGATAATAGAATTATTTGCAGTGAATGCTGCTACCTTGCCACTCTTCCAAACTTCAGGATACAGGTATTGTTCCTCTATATTATGCGGACTCCAATGATTTTGTTATGTCTAGCGATGTGGTATTGTTATACATCAGGCTTTGTGTTGATCGATTGTACTGCCTAAGTGTATACTTTGTGTGTGATTTGCGATAACAAAATCAAAATGTATATTTATGTTACCATGACAACTTATTTTCCATGCAATTAAGCAGTTATTTAAAATTAGTAATCACATGCTTGTAAGTTATGATTTTCATATGTAAAATTTACTCCTATGGGCTACACAGTCTTACTTAGATATATGTTTTATGATTATTCTTTGTCCCTATCAGACGTAGTAAGAAAAATAACTATGTTTTAGTTTCCGTTCGTATGTCAGTTTGTATCATGTGTGCAGACGGGTTTTGTTGATTTGTTTTGTTTGAGTGACATTTGAAACATACGTTTATTTTCTTGTTTTGTCACTATGTATATTTTCAGTAAAGGTTCATGGCTTACTCAGCAACAAGTCCGCAGTGCTCTGACTGACTACGTGAAAAGCAATGAATTGATAGATCCAAACAACAAAAGGTAGGCTATATTATAAACCTTGTATTTCTCTAGAGGCATATTTTTACTCATCGTAGTTGTCCGAGTATAAACCCCGGGGAAAACAGCAAATTCACGAAAAATTAGGGGGTGGGGTTATATACAAATAAAAGTTAAAACTTCTCCTGAGTGATAATTGATGCTAATTTATTCACAAACAAATCGTCGTGTGTACACGAGCGTCTTCATTGACTAGCATTGTTCAAAGGATCGGTTGTTACCCGCTATGTTCTTTCTCTTGCAGAGTTGACCTAATAGGTCAAACCGCTAATTAATCAAAATGCCGAATGATGCCAACATGTTCAAATTACCATAGCTCATTTAAATATGTTAATGTTATTGAACGCAACGCAGAAGAGATTTTCCGATGTTGTAATATGATCTTTTGGCTTGGATTTTGATGGGAATACGGCATGATTATTTTTATTCATATAAAAAATATTTTTTTTCAAAAGATAAACTGAGCATTAGAAGAATAATTTAACATTGTTTACAGTGATAACGACTCATTGTCGAAACAAGCTTATCCATTCACGCTAGTCACAATAAACAAGCTCGTGAATAAAAGCTTAAATAGACCATTTTAGGCATCAGGAAAGATTGAAATGTCCGAAAAATGACGCCAAAATATTTAAAAAACAACTTTAAAAACTGCCGAAATATTTCTTGGTCCCATTTTATTTTTTTAAAAACCCAAACTGCTGTTTATCGGCCCAGGGCGAATTTACGGCAGAAACCGGTACTACACGAAACGCATTATAAAGTGGAGGTACATTAAAGTTTGCATATACTGTGCAAACACAAATCAAACAGTCTTTTTCAGGGCCACCACATCCTTCAGGAAGGGAACTACCGTTATTCACATACCAAATAATTTTGCCAGACTTGTATAAACGGATAAATGACTTGTTGTAAAATTCTGTAAATTGGGAGGGGCACTTATTCTCGAGCAGGGATTTATACTCGGACAAATACAGTAATTCAGTGACATACAAAACAGTTTGTTCTTACATAGAACTTTTATTCAAAATTACAGCAGGTACTCATACATTGTGAGATAATATGTAATTAGCGTGCATTGACAAATTTCATTGCATGATTTGAACATGAATGGACCTTATTTCTCCTCATTCTGTTCCATAACACAACTGGATTTATTTTGTAACTCACATATACTCTAGTTATTCAGTTATTCCATTTTATATTTTATATTTAGTTTATTCCATTTAAACATTTTTTTCTGTGTTCTTGATAAAAAGCCATTGCTTGAAACATTTAGTTATTTTGAATGGTTACCTATGACAACGATTACCAAATATCTACTATATATCATTACTAAGGATATTGCTTACTTGTTTTGTTTACTTTTTCATGATGGGAAATTATTTTTAACTTAAATTTCAAAAAGTGATGTGTTGGTATTTTGTGTTCTTGAACCTAGTCAGGTGGTACTTGATCCTCATTTAACTGATGCTCTGCTGCAGAAATCAGAATACCACATATCACATGTCAAATGGGACGCACTCTTTCAAAGGTAATGTCTGTCACAGTATTCACACTTTTGCTATTTTTTTGAATAAACAAGAGTGATGTAAGCGAGACTGCATGGATATATAATGAGTATAATTTTAATAAGTTTACAAAATCAAAAATTGATCGCTGCCCCTATCCACACAATTGTATGCAATACCAAGTAGAACTTTTGTCATTTATTACTTTGTGTATAGCCTTACTCATCCAGAATTAACATTGTCCATTTCCCCCTCACTTAACCAAACCAAACACATATTCATTTCCCCATGCTCATCCAATGTTAACACTTAATTTCATTCACTTATCCAATGTTAACATTTTATTTCTCATTCACTCACAACCGACCCAGAGTTAATACTTTTCATTTCCCCCTTACTCACCCAATGTTAACACTTAATTTCATTCACTTATCCAATGTTAACATTTTATTTCTCATTCACTCACAACCGACCCAGAGTTAATACTTTTCATTTCCCCCACATTCAGCCATTGTTGAACACTTAATTTTCATTCTTTTGATCAAAGTTAACAATATATAGTTTTCTCTCACTCATCCAATGTTAGCATTTCATTTCCTGTTCACTCACCCAGAATTATTACTATTCATTTTCCCTTCATTTTTCCAATGTTTAAAACTATTCATTTTCCTCAAGAACCATTACCTGTCTTCAAATACAAAATATTTGTTTTTCTTTCTCAGATGCTACACAAAAATGGGGAGTGGTTATCAGCTGACATTTCCTGGACAAACAATATCAAAAAACAGTGGAATCAAAAAAGGAAAAGTGCCTTCAATTACTATAAATGTTGAAAAGAGAACTGGTAATAAAAAGGTAATATTCAACCATCATCAATGCTAAGTATTTCATTCTAAATCACCTTTTATCAGAAACAAAGATTGTAATATAAGTTACTGTGCCTCTACGACAATGCTTAACATCACATCCTTTTATTTGCTTCAGGTGACACTAGTTCAGAATCTTGAGGTTTTTGGCATTGATCCAAAATCCTTTGCCCGTACAGTACAAGTAAATGTAGCTGCAAGTACATCAATAAGTCCTCTACCAGGAAATGGTGCTGGATTTCAAGTTCTTATACAAGGAAACCAGATTAACTATGTTGCACAGCTTTTACTAGGTAAGACATGAAAATTGTGATAGTAGGGGATAATCACCTGAAAGATCATGATAATCTCACAGATTATAATAATCTCCCAGTAGTTTGTGATAATCAATTGTACTTAAACCATTCTTAAGACATTGTAAACTAAAGTTTTCTCTAACTTAATTTTTATTTTTATTTAAAGACGAATTCAAAATTCTGAAGAAATATATCGTTGGATTAGAGAAGGCTCCGAAACCGCCCAAGAAGAAAAATTGAGTTAACAGGTTTTAGTGTAAAGAATACATATATACACGTATTAATAAAGTAACCTTTAATATAACATATGTGGTCTGTGTATGTGAGAATTACTGGTAAACTTTTTCACACTATATTTAGAATTTATATCAATGAACAGGACACGCACAAATATAATCCACTCTGTTTTGAAAACTTCTTTTTGCAATGGGTGGCATGTTGTATTTCAAACTGTTTTATTTAAAGCGACAATAGTTGTGGTTTTGAATTTTTAGTTGTTAAAATATAACCACATAAAGATGATCAAGTCTTACTGAAATATTGTTTTAGACACAATTGCATGAACAAAGTTACCCTTCACAAGGCTAATGTAATGTGAAATGTAATGTGAAAACCAAAGATTGAGTAGTCACTATTTTTGTGAATCATGCGATGGGAACTGCAGAAAATTTTGATAGAAAGGCTTAGTCCATCAAGATGGCGTGGTATTTGATATTTCACCCAGGGCCCCAGGATTTCAGTAGATAATGCACTCTGAAGACCTGGACATCATTTTCCACTTGCAAGTGTTTTAATGTACAATGTTGGTATATATCGTATATGTTATGCTTTTATTCTCCACAATTCTGCGATAGCCATAACAAATTGACACTAATGACACAGAGAATGGTTTATTAAAAGATCGATATTTACAGTTATTGCCACTTTAATACGATACCAGAATAGCCAGAACTTGTCAGGATAGATTTGTGAATGTTTTTTTTAATTTTATTGAAACCCATTTAAATGTCAGATCACACAGTTCCATCACTTGCAAAACATGTACTTGAGAAGAGAATCTGGCCACCAAAGTTTAACCAGATTCACTGTCTCAGAATTGCTGCAAACATTTTGTATCTGTTATGAGAATGCCTGTTGTTCTATATGGGTTGTGGTCTATCATACAGGCTTTGATACCAGTATGTATTATTGTCTTCAGGAATTCAATCACGAAATTGGATGAGGAGCAAGTTAGGATTCCACATGGTTTCCCTGAACCAGAAGTTTTTGTGTGTGAACCAAATTTGTTCACTTGTTTCGAGTGTGAATTCAGAGGATTGTTCATAATGATGCATTACCAGAGAACTAGTGTTTTCATGGAGTTTGCATACTCGAGTTTGCCCACTCTTTCTCTAACACATTGGTACAACGATCATGACCCACATATGTTGTTTCTCTGCTATGCCACACTCAAAAATAAGCAATACTTTTCTGAAGTCATTTCATTTCCTTTTAATATGCCAGAGACTACCACTGCTAGTCCTGCTTTCATGCCTCAGTGTTGAGCAATCCATTCAGTAATGAGCCACCTCATCCTGAGTTAGCAATGGCAGATTTTGTCCTTTAAAGTGAATCACATACCAGTATCATTTGATCCACAGTCGGAAGCATTTGTGTGCAGGCGCCAGACATGTTAAATCGTATCCTGAGAACTATGGATCCAGCTGTTTCCGAGGCCGATGAAATAAGGTGTTAATTTCCGGTGCATTGTTAATTGCTCATACAGACATTGGCAGTGTCATAATAACCTCATCTGTACAGTACTGAAACTACACATTTTAAGTCGAGAAAGCTGTGATCAACTATTGTCTTTCTAACCTTTTCACACCACCAGACTTTCTTTTGCCAAATTTTCTGCACTTAGGTTAAGGGGGTGATAATTTGTTTAATGATAAGCTAGTGAATATGGTAAAAGTAGGATATAATGATGTAAACAATCCTTTGAATGTGGTCACTTTTAGGTGGTTAGTTGGTTGGATGAAAGTTGATTGAAATATCTTAAAATTTGTGTGAAAAAAGTTGAATGGAAAGACGAAAAAGATTGGTTGAATATAGAGAAAGTGGTAAATGTTGGGTGGTTTGTCAGTAATCATGGCCAGAAAGTTGTAAACTTTGCTTGGAAAGACATAAAAGTTGTTTGGAAAGCATTAGAAGTTGGTCGAAAAATCTAAAATGCGTTTTAGAAAGACCCAATTGTTGATTGGAATGATGATTAAGTTGAGTGGAAAGTTGTAAAAGGTGTCCTGCATATGTTTGTTGGTTAGTCGCAAAATACTGTTTCGAAATAACAAAAGATATGGTTAGAAAAATCAACAAGTTTTCAAACATCTTCTAATGACCAACTAACAAGTTATTTGATGCGATCGGCACATAGTGGCTTTAAGCTGACAATACGTACACCGTGAAAAGTTGTGCAAAGCGATTGCAAAGTTGGTAGGATGCATTTGTATATTTGACCTCAGTTGTTGGCATATCAAACCCCACAGATGTAAAATAAAAAAAAACGATTAAAAGCCAGAGGAAAGAAGCCTATAATAGCAGATCGTCACATGAGATGACTGTAAAATGTTGTAAAATTGTGTAAAGCGATTGAAATGTTGGTGGAGGTACTTGTATGTTTGACTTAAGTCATTGTCATGACAACCTCGCAGCTATATTTCGAAAACATTGAATAAATGACTAGAAAATGCCCGTATACATGCAGAATATCTCGACAGAGAACTGAAAAATGGAAGACTAACTGCTTACAAAGTTGTAAGCAGAAACATGGTACACAGCTGTATCATTCGTTTCGCTATATCAAGCTGATTTGGAAATCCTCAAACCACTCACATAGGATTGTTGACACCCGATTGGTGGGTTACAGCAACATACAGCAAATTAATTTCAATCAAATTAAATTTATTTATTTTGATATTGTTAAGCTAACGAAACATGGTACACAGCTGTATCATTCGTTTCGCTATATCCAGCTGATTTCGAAATCCTCAAACCACTCACATAGGATTGTTGACACCCGATTGGTGGGTTCTTGTGCGTTATAGTCAGTTGAAAACACTCATCGTCGTAATTATATCGCAGACCCTGCCTTACACAGGACTCCAGGAATCGACGAAGTGATAGAATATGACGCAAGATATAACAATTATATTCAGATGCAAATTACAACCAAATTTGTCCGATAAACTCATCCCTTTGCTCCAAAATCGAAATTAATTAACATTTGTTTTTGTTCCAAAGAAGTTCTTGTTAAAATGAATATTACATATTTTTCTATTTATGCTAATTTCTCCATCTCGAAACTTTGATCGGAGAAATTTGATGAAACATTCATTTACTATTATTGATATGAATCTCTCTCAACTGACGTGTCAGTTTAATTGTCCACAGCTTGTGACCATTCGCATAATAAATAAACAAACTTGTTCTTTGTATTATAATGGAATTTAAGCTTTGATAAAATAATTTTATTAATACGTCAACTATGAAAAAATGACATTCTTGCTAAGTTGCGTAAAGATATTATTTGGTCGATATGTGATTGTACCATTAAATATATATTTTTGTCACACGAATGACCGACACAAAACAAATTTCGAGCACTACGATATATGGCGTAGTAAGATAAATAGAGTATTTGTAATTCACCTGTTAGGTGCAGACCATGACGTCATAAGATCTGATGTTATATGGTGCATTTTGGTTGGCCGAGGCAGTCCGTTGTCTAAATGCTTATTATGCATAATCATATCTATCAACAAAATACACAAATAGTTATGGTAAAAATACTCTTACAGTTTACAGTTGATGGATTTTTTATTTATTTTTTACATATTTGGCAATTAAGGTAATATTCACGATAGTTTAATGTTAGAGTTGCATTCCGGGATCATTTATATGGCCTTATTGGAGTCTCAGTGTTGTTATGTGAAACATTTGATGAGCTGAATTGTTTTCTTGTTTGTCATTACGTCACCACATCGAAATCTTTGCTGCACATATTTTCTACAATTATAACGAATTGTGGATTAACAACATATTTATTTGAATTGTTGACCAATAATATCTATAATGCTTTTATCGATTAGCGCAAAAGTAAACTGGAAAGTGGCCTAAAGAATTCCTACCTTCTAAGCAAATTACGTCATTATTCACTGGCATGTACCCTACTCTATTACAATACATATTTTTAAAAAGTCTAAATATTTCACATAATACGCTGTATAGTACATGTCAGGAATGTCATTTGTTACGGTAGTTACCTCTTGGTATTTGCTCGTAATAATGAAAAATCGGGTGCAGAAAGAAGGTCGTGTGCGCCTTGCTGGCTAAGCTTAATTCCACTTCTGAATATGGAGAACAACAAAATAAAGAGAAAAAAATTAAACAGTCAACAGAAAATGGGAAAGTGAAATAATATTATTTCCATCTTTGAACGCCGAAGGTTTGTCTCTATCATACTGGTTCGATAAACACCACGTAAATAGTAATCAGTGTGTAAATACCATGCCACGAAAATACAACATACTATATATTAAGTATGGTGCAGAACATTACTAGTAAACGAACTTTGAATAAAATCCAAGATCGTAATATTATTATTATCATCCTAACCAGTGGGAATACAAGGCTATCTTACACTTTCACGTCAAATTATAATAGTTTTGATTATCCCGATTAATACCCGATAATGACGGAACTAGATATTTCTGAAACCTGTGTTCACTTGAGGTGACTGCACAATGTTGTTTTGAATAAATAATGCGATACAAAGCAACCCTTTAGGGACGATGTTTAATTTCCAAAAAAATCTTCATGCAGTTTCCGCAACAAATACCATTTTGCAACAATCGAATGCAAATTAGACATTATCCTTACAACTAGAGTTTTATGATAGACCAGACAAGTTAAAACTAACACAGCTATTAAAATTGTAATTTGTTTTGTGTGAAAATTTTACACCATTGGTTGTTTTTCTACAAAAAAAAGAGTCCGGTAGTGTGAATTTCAAACAATGTGTCAATAGATTATAATAAAACAATATAATATAATATAAGACAGACGAAGCAATCAATATTAACGACAACAACATTGTAAGCACACCCCACCTTTCCAAGGTCCATACTGCAGAGTGAATACAATAATTCGTTGTGCTTCTTTCCCAGTAATATTCCTAAATCTTGGTAACAGTTGTAGTGGATAGTCTTCCAGATATTCGTATGTTTCATCACTAATTGAAATTGAAAGAATAATTAAAATTGTGTGGGAGAAAAGAAAGTAAAAGAGGCGAAAGTCAGAATAATCACAAGACAAAAAAGTTTATCTTAATATTTCAAAGATATATCAAAAAATTAATAAAAAAAATCTTTGTTTAATTTGAATGTATTAAATGTCATAATTAAATCTGGAGACAACAATCGGCGAAATAATTCAAGCATGATGAATGTATGTCACAACTATCTCTGAGAATAAAAACAGATTAATCCATTCACTGCAAGAAAAGGTGCAGGAATTACACTAAGGTTGTTATAATGCTGAAATCCTACCTTGATAATATCATGACGTCACTTAATACGCCAAACATTTGGTACAAACCAGATGCTTCGCTCACTCGTTTGATAATATGATTCAATAATTCCGAAATTGACAGTTTAATGGACGGCCACGGTTTTTTGTGATTCTGGTATTCGAGTATTCGGTGAAGAGCCTGAGCTGAAAAATAAGATATCAAAACACGAACATGTTAGAAATTCTCGCTACCATTATATAAATCTAATCTTCTCATGCATGAGTTTGTTTACTAATACCACAAGCAGCATGGAGGATCAAACAGAGCAAAATGCAAGTGATATTTGTGCTATGTGGGAACAAACAAGATCAACCTATGTGAAGACCAGTAAATCCTGTCTGGGGTACAAGCAGAAGAAAAAGAAGGATTCGTTGACACATGACAAACCATAGAGAGCAGGAGAGCATTAAAGAAACAAGTAATCGAGACAAAATCGGCTAGAAGAAAGATACAAGAAACAGTTCCAAGAAACAAACAAAGCAGTTCCAAGGAAAGCCACGGCTGACAAACATGCATACATAGAAGATCTAGCCAATCAAACAGAAAGGCAGCCAGGAAAGGCGAACAAGTGAAGGTCTACAATCTTACCAAAATAGTCCATGTCGTCATATCTAGAATACTTAAAACTATATCGCTATATTTTCAGTAATTTTGCCAAACATTGGTACCGTGGGTTAAAAGTATACAAATATAAAAGTATCGCATCCGAAAATACCATAAGCATAAAAATCAAGAAAATAACTTGACAAGGTTTGGATATTCATTACTCTTTTAACTGTTTCATCCTTCATAGTATAAAACCCACATAATTGTTTTTACTTTCTCTTGAAATGCTGAGCAAATCCCAAAGTCATTATGAAACTATGGTCATTTGGCTCTAAGATATCAAACATAACAAAATATATACCACACATTTAATACATTTTAAAATGTTGCAAAATGTTGTACCAATATTTAACATGAAACACTATGGCGTCTAATAACAATAACATATTATATGGTCGGTGGGACTAACTTGCATATGTGGACAGTATCTTTCTGGTCTCTAATGAGAATAGACCCGCAGCTGTGTTATCACGTCCAACACTCACAATCGTTGTATTACACTGTATATGTATATTGCACTTAATCTTATATGCTTGGAAATATTTTAGTATAGCATCAGCGTTGGGCAAAAAATCCCTTGAAAATTCCCTGTGAAATAATAAAAATAAACATCTAATTCGGGACTAAGCCGAAAGTCGAAGTTGATATTTTGTCTCACATGAAGTTAGCCCTTATATCACTTACTTGTTCACATGACATGCGCTTAGAAATAATCATCACCCAACGCTCAATAAATAGATGAATGGATAATTTCAACCTTGAGACATTTATTTCAACTACACCTCTTCGAAGGTTGTTTTTGATTTGCTTTAATTCGCATTGTGGCGTGACGGAAGCGCATCTCCCTACAGTGGTTAGGCGCATTTGCAGCGAATCTCGTGTGTTATGTTTATATGTTCTTATGTGCCTGTAATTGTGATGCGAATATTTAGGATATTTTATGATTTCTAATTCTCCCATTCAGCACCCAGATGCTGTACATGAAGATTCCCAATGAATTTCACACCGTGTTTCGTATTTGATGCTGATAAAACAATGGGCATCTTCATACAGAAATCTCTTGTCAATTGTAGTAGCCGGCAACCTGTTGGGTTATGTGGATTCAGAATAGCCTCAAATGTCAGGTGAACTTCATCGCCCAAAATAATTTCGGACGTTGAAGCTTTACTGTGAAACCGAGTTCCTTAAATGAGTCAGAATAGCACATCCATGTCAGGTTCATTTTACCCGTGTTTTAAGTCTACACGGTAAACAAACACGTGTCCAAGTGTGAGTTTACTGTGAGATGCTTGAGTATTTTGTATTTCAATGTTCTGTTCCAATGCTCTACAATAAAGGATTCGTGCTCACTGTATGTGTGAAACTATTCTATGTTAATATTGTTAGCCAGATTAGGAATTTATTGTTCATACACCAACCTTCTCATCTGTCTGCAGCGTCTTTAGATGATGACTCTTGGTGACTATTTGACGACCTTCAGGAATTTGTCAGTAGCCTTTGATTTGAAAAGTATATTTCAGACCCCCTTTCATCATATGTTTTCATCTTGTCCCTGTTTACAATCTGGTGGATTCTTCTTTGCATAATTCTCCTATCTTGGTCTCAGCAGTAAGAACGACCATTTCACAATAGAATAGCTTACATTGGAGCAGGTGTCCTATCGAACTGGATGGCACTCTGGATGTCAAAATCCATAATATAAAAAGCTTGGGATGGAGATTGAGACAACTCTTAATTTATACACACAGAAATTGTTAGTGTTAACATCACACATAGTCTTCGCACCATTGTTTAGCGTACCATGCTTTTCTTTGTATTATAGTACATGCTTTCTGTTTATAAAACAGGGTGTATAACATGTTGAATAAAACAAAAACAAAATACACTGGGTCAAGATTAAATGCTGTACAACCTAGAAACTGGAATAATTTCTGTTATGCGATCATTCTTTCTGATAGCTCGTTATTACTAGATGCGTAGCTGCTGTTATGCTGTTATATAATTTAAATTATAACGAATTTAAAACTCATAGATTTGAATATCCCGAATAAAATATTAATAATTAATTAATTAATTAATTAATTAATTAATTAATTAATTAATTAATTCAACGTTACTTGAAATATAAATCGCCATCGCCAATAAGAGATTTCCAATCATGTCTGAAATTAAACTCCTTGTTTGTACTCCCAGTGTTAATCTTATTGATGCTTAGCAACTTGCGATGTCTTGGGTACAGTTCGAAGAAGGATCCTGGCATATTTGTCTTCTCAAATATTACATAATCACGATTATCTTTCTCCAGAAAGTAACCCATCTGTAGACCTGCTGGTCCGGCGCCGATTAAGCAATATTGATGAAATCCTAATGCGTGGGTTACTGAAACAAAGCACGTGATCAGGGTCCATGTTCCGATTATCGCTGTATGGAGTGAAACTGACAACATCGCTTAGTTGATTTTATATGTTTTAAATTCTGCAAAATACCCAAAATAAAGAAAAACTGTCAATATTAAATAAATATCAAAAAATATATTCTATATATAGCACACCGTATGCAGGCCGATTGATATAATTGTATGTTTTCATCCCAGTCAATAGATTTTAAAACAGTTCGTGGAACAGCGCTTTACCCTATAACGTATTTTCTCAACTCGGCTGAAGACAATATAAATTAAGAAGCACTTCAAAAGATGAGCTGTAAATGTAACATTCTTGCACGCAAATTCTCACTAAAATCTTGGCCGACCAATGTAATGTTTCCCTTATGTAGTCTCCAGCACACAGAATTTGCTTCCTAAGCTTTCTTTGATCATCAACTAGTTATAAAAATAACAGTTCATAAATGTAATTATCTATTTTTTTCATAAAATTGCGCTGCTTTTCAAAAAACCTCTCACCAAACTCTCAGTCTCTCTAATCTGAGCCATTATATCCCATAATAATAGGTCCAGAATACAGACAGATTTTTACCAACTTTGTAATTTGATGTGTAACACTGTTTAAATTTGATTTAACAAGTTATTGTTAATGACACAGTCCCCGTCCAAAATTTTGTGATCTGACATATCAATTTGATGCTGATGAAGTCACTGAGATTAGATTGAAACCGTTAATAGGAGATGGATTTGTTAAAAAAAATATGATTTAGTGCATTCATGGGAAAGTAGGCATGGGTATCATGAAAAACAATATGGCCACCAGTCAGCCATATTAGTTTGAATCACAGAAAAAATATGACATGCAACTATAACCCGATATGTAGGATCATCATACCAACTTTGATCTAAATTGGCCTAGTCATCTCTGAGAAACAGCTCCGGACATGTAAAAATGATGATTTAGCACTTTTACATGAAAATTAGGCGTCGGCCAGCCATATTGAATTGAATCACAAAAATCATGTTGATGCAGATGTATCTCTTGGTATACTATCGTTGTACAAAATTTAAACAGAAACGTTCATTGCATTCAAGATAAAGCAGCATGGATACCATGAAAAACAAGATGGCCGCCAGTCGGCTATATTTGTTTGAATCACGAAAAAAATGACTTCGTCCGAACAAGGACTAATTACTATTAAAGAAAATACACCAGGGTTAAATTTGGAGTTCAAGCCTCAGTACATGCGTTTAAGTTGATACCCCCAATATGTATTTAATTTTCAGGTGGTTAAGTTTTTGTAATGCTCTGTATTTTTTTCCCAAGCATAAACAAAAAAACAAAACAAGAGACATTTGTTTGTATTATGTGTGAGATAGGCTCTGCCTTTTAATCTAGTACGATGACTACCATATACCGGTACATGTAGGCTCGAATGAGATTATATCACAAGCTAGTTCTAATTTGGGGAGTATTACCACATGTTTTAATTTCATCAGTAGATGTTTTTTTATATATTGAATTAAAGTTACCTCATGCTTATTTATATGTATCTCACTGAGTTCATTTTGTGAGACACTAGTCTGTGAAGATTGGGTTGCTTGTAGATACAAGTCTGACAATATCTATTGTTTTAGTATTTATTTTTATATATTTATAAATTGTGCAGTATGTCTTGGTTGTATAACTTAAGGTATTAGAACTCAAAATTATTTCCTGTACCCAATAACCTAGACATACTTACAACCCATCTCCGCTCCCCATCTTCCAATTATGATATTTGTCGATAGATTTGGGAGATATTGACCAGCAGTACAATATCCTCAGACACAGACACATGTAACTGTAAATTTGCAGTAAAATTGCAATTATCGGATTCTTACAATGCTGGCAGAATATCCATTGTTTAAAAATACCTTAAACTAGTATGTATGTTGGGTTGTGTTTTTAATACCAGTATTGACACTAAAATTAGTATTGCTACTAAAATGTAGCATGTATTTAGAGTGTTGAAATAAATTACATGTACAATGCATAGCGGTACATGGTGTTTTAATCTTGGTATGTATCCTGGTCCTGTCAGACAAACAAATTATTTGATACTACAGTGGTAACCCCTTTTGGGAATTTAATCTATGTCATATTATGCATTGTATCAGTCTACTGATGCGAACTGCCTTGACGGCAATGTGGATAACACTACTATTAGGTTTAAGAAATAGTTTTAGTTTAAGAATTTGCAATTATGCTACCATTAGTTGTTCGTGAATAAAAAACAAACTAGTATGACTTAAAAAAGTGTCCCTTAATAGTTTTAGTTTGATAATTATGCATTAATGTCCACATTAGTTGATAAGAATAGAACAAATAATATGACTTCAAAAGTGCCTCCGTGTCTTCTCAAGTATCCCAAAATAGTTGTAGTTTAATAACTTTGATTAGTGTCATCATTAGCTGTTCGTGAATAGAACACATTATTATGCCTTAAAAAGTGTCCTCATGTTTTCAAAAATGTCCCACAAATAGTTTTAGTTTAATGACATTTTGTTGAGAATGACATGCATTGGATTTAATAGGGATCGCCACAATTCTATCCCATTCCTATTTACGAGTTCAGAATGTATATCATGTAACAATGAATAGACAATCCAGGTTATTACTACATCAACACATTGTGCAATATTTTTCTTCTAGCAGTAGTAGTTATAAAAGTATATATACTCGGTGTTTAGTGTCTGCTAGCATTGCTGTCATTTCACTGTGCTGGCTTACTACATCGTGACATAGGATACACATCGGACATAGCCCCCTTACTACATTTCATCACTGGAACACTTTTGAAATCTTAACAAACATGGTTGAACAGTAATCTTACGAAGCATTATTTTATCTTGGGATCTTTTCTCTTTCTAATGATTGACTTTTTTTGTCAAATTGGTGTTCTATTTGTTCCGTTAAACGACAATATTGGTTGAGTTGAGACACCACACACAAACAAACCCTAGAGGCTATTCAGTATAAATCACGAGTCAACACATAAGACCCATTTTACATAAGCACAAAATAATTGCTTTGAACGGTAACACCCAAAGACCCTACTACCATACAATAGTTTTCATTCCATACTACAATCACTTTAAAAGTCATTATAAACAACAGAATTGAAAAAGGTACGACATTACCTCGTCTTCTGTTCACTTCCAGTCGTGAAATGGTGGCGGTAAAACAGTCTAGACGTAGAATAATACTCGTTGTCCATAGCAACAATTTGGTAAATCCGTTTTATCCGCCGTTTGTTTTAAATACAACTTTTTTTATATTATGTTGGTTACATCTATCTCTGAGAGTGTTTTAAAATTAGATCAGTCATTGTGAACCTCAGACTGGTAAGATGTATCTTGCAGCCTGTCTGTATATCTATTATTATTATTATACATCTGTGACGCTGCAATTTACAACGTGCCGTAATTTTGTGGTATTTTACGGGGTACTCAGACAGTACGCCGCGTGTAGGTCGATACTAAAGCTGTAATGTCTTCGTGCGTACGAAGGACTTCGTTTCCGTTGCTGCCACTACGCCAATAAATAGATAAGACACCAGTGGAATGACACTACATCAACAATGAGACGGGCGAATTGCAAGATTATGAAAAACTAGTAGAGTAATATGCGATATGTTTACTGGAGCTGTATGTGTCGTGATTTTCAGTTCATTTCATGTGTTATGCAGCATGGTCACACAGCGATGTTGGTATTAGGTTTTGTATTTAAACACCATTTGTAAGACATGTAATTGGTGATTTGAATGAATGAATTGTGACATTAGGTGCCATTGTAAGGCATTAGTCTCAACAATATACAATGGTTTCTAAGGAACCGTTAATTTTATCGGAATTGAATAGTCCATAGGGTACCACTAAAACCTATGCCTATATGTCGAATCTGAGGCTTGTACATTGCATCTTAAACCATCTAAAGGACATATAATAAGGAAAAACCTCCAGACAATGAGGTGAAAAGGTTCATTAAATTACAAGTTATTCCAACCAGGTTTGCACAAAACAATCTTTGAAGACTTTCTTAGTTGCATCATAGACTATATAGAAGCTGATTGCTTGTATGTGTCTTGTTAAAGCTAGAAGTGGCATTACTGTCATGAATTTGTTTTCGCGTATCTGTTGACCGACTTAATTAACTGATTATTAGCGAATTGCTGTGTTATGTCTGTCATCGTTTAGGTCTATTTGAAGTTTTGGACGGAACTTGGCTCAGTGATTTGGAACTAATTACGAGATAATCGTCGCCATTTTGACAGTTTATATCCATAGTTATTAATGTAGTGAACGATTAATCAAAAGATATAACGTATTCAGTACTTAGTGTGATTGGCTTTATGATTGAAGGTTACGCCCTAGAGTCTTTTTACTGTTTTGTAATTGGTTAGAGTTTTGAAAATGAATAAAGAGAGTTTGAGTTGGTCTTGGCGAATACTCCACGATAGATGCAGTAGAGAGAGAGTGCAGTCCTAGAGAGTCGAGTCGAGTCGAGAGTCCAGTCCAGGGGCGAGCCTTGAGGCAGTCCCGTCTTGGGCGAGTCTTGGTTCAGCCTTGTGAGAGTCTTGGGGACTTTTCCCCAGGGCGCTGTGTCTTATAGAGTGCTCCAAAAGATCGACTAAGACGAGAGCTGAAACGTATTTCGTTGTGTGTGCCTTATTTGACTGTAAAGTTAAAGTGATTTTCCCGATCCCGTACCTCAAGGGGACGAGATAGAGAGACGAGACGAGATTCCCCCCTGACACGTGTGGAGAACCCCGTGAAGAAGATTTACCCCTGATATTACATCAGCCAGTACAGCTTTGATTGATTGGGGATTCATAGCACCGCGTTTTGACCAGTAATTATGCTTCTACGTAAACATTTCTCACATAAAGAGTTAAATAAAATGTGGGCAGGAATTTAAGATAGTTGGCTCATTGATTACTGTTGCTTTGGGAATGTGGGAATGGTCACTAATGTGAAGGCTTAGCAAATAGCGTCCCGGCGAGTGAATACTATGGAGGTGGTAAGTCCCTATTTTTATAGATGTATTTGTATATTTGACCTATGTTGCTTGCATATCAAACCCAACTGTTGTAAAGTCGGAAAATGAATAAAAGCAAGATGAAACAGCTTATATTAGCAGATCGTCACATGAGGTGCCTGTACAATGACGAAAAACAAGCTTGCAAAGGAGTTCAAAGTGATTGCAAAGTTGGCGGAGGTGCTCGTTTATTTGACCTACGTCATTGTCATGCCAACCCCGCAGTTAAATTTCGAAAACATTAACTAAATGTATAGAAATATGTATCTAAACGGAGAACTGAAAAATGGAAGACAAACTGCTTACAATGTTGTGCAAAGCCATTGCAAAGTTCGAAAATGTGAATAAATATATCGGTAATTGCCGTTAAATTATCGTTCTGTCTCTCCAAGCATGTAGAGGTCAAAGATAAATTCAAGAAGTTACTTGTGAAACGATATCAATTATAAAACATTTACAAACATGAAATAGTCATGCAGCAGTCGACCGACGTCTAAAGTTTAGCTCAATCGGTCATGGTTAGTACTTGCATGGGAGACCGCTTGATAAAACAAGCTGGAGAATTTGTGTAGTCTCACCACAGACATGGAAAAGATATGAGGCAACTTTTGTGCATTCTTTCTTTCTTACAGTGATGTCAATCGTTCATAGCAGAAAGTCATGGAAATTTATATATTTTTAAAGTTCAAGTAAAGTTTTCAAATTCCGTCTAATGATCGAATAACAAGCTGTTGATGCTGTCGGTACACAGTGGCTTAAAGCCGTTAGTACACCGTGCAAAGTTGTGCAAAACGATTGCAAAGTTGGTAAATTTGTATTTGTATATTTGACCCAAGTTGTTAGCATATTAACCCCCCCCCCAGTTGTAAAGTCGAACAAAATGAATAACATCCAGAGAAATAAAGCCTATATTAGCAGATCGTCACATTAGGTTACTCTACAATGTTGAAAAACAATATTACAAAATTGTGTAAATCGACTGAAAAGTCTGCGGAGGTGCTTGTATATTTAACCTAAGTCATTGTCATGCCAACCCCGCAGTTAAATTTCGAAAACATTAACTGAATGTCTAGAAAATGCCCTATAAACGTGCAGATTATCTCAAAAGTGAACTGAAAAATGGAATTTTAAAACATTTAAAAACATGAAATAGCAGCCAATTCGGGTAAAATTCTAATTGTTCGTGTGGTTATGCATTGAAGAAATTATTCAATCCGTAAACTGACTCCACATTAATGAATAGATAAGGAGGGACAAATATCAATGAACAACAATCAATAAGGCATCAGCCGAAGACAGAATATGTAAATATATATTTAAACTTGATTTAAAAGATTGTTTACATGAATCTCTCCATAAACTATTCAACATTATTTTGTCGACTCATCAAGTATATTCCCTGAGTTCGGGTCTTGACTTGTTCGGGTCGGGTCGGGTTTTGTTCCAATCCACAAATCAGGGCTCAAATAAAATTTGCAGGGGAATTAGAATATCTACTTGTTTGGGAAAGCTGTTTAAAGGATTGCTAAATTATCTAAATAAGACAATTATAATTCACAGTTTTAAATTTGGTTTCTGAATATATCTTATAACTAAAGATAATCTATTCATTTTAACACTGTTATCAAAAAATATCTCCAAAAAGACTGACTACCCCTAGAGAATTAACATTATAAAAAAACAAGAAATATACCTGTTTTGTTGACGTAAAAACGCGTTTGATAGTATCTGGCATGAAGGTCTATACCTACAATTGCTGAAATATAGGATTACAGATAAACTATACAAGATATTAAAAGTATGAATCGCAAACTAAAACACAAAGTGGAGACAAACGGTTCGGCAGCAGAATTTGTCAATCAAATATAGGAGTGAAGCAAGGCTGTAATCTAACCTCACACTATTTCACTTTCCCAAAAATGTTATATATTTAAATACATACAAGCCGCTAACACTATTTAATACTCCAATCCACTGTATACTGATGATATTGTCATCCTTTCAGAATCAGAGAGTGGCTCACAATCTAGTCTTCAAGAAACAAAAACTATGTTTGTTTTTTATAAAACAGTCTTCATTGGAAAATGACATTAATGTTACGAAAAATGAAATTATATAGAAATATGTAAAACAAACAATACATATACATGTACTTAGAAAATTATGTTTAGCAAAATTATAGTTTACATTTTTGATATAGCAGGGATTTCATGTTCTCTGACATCGGTTCTTTCGTATGGTTCGTTTCTGGTGTTCGAATAATATCGTACACATCACCGAGATTTAACCAACACAAATAATAACAACATGAGTAAACTACAGTATACGGTATTTATTTATTTATTACTAAATCTTTTATATACAGGCCTTTTTGTATGTTTCATTCAGAGGAACAGAATCACACCAAACACTGGAGGCTTTTTCCTGTTTGACTTGTTCCCACTTCATGAACGAGAACATTGGACACGAGAACGAGCGAAACGTGAGTGATAGCGCCGCCAGTGTTTGGAGTGTGCAGCAGAAAGACCGGTATGGTACATGGTCGATGTTAGTTCATACTTGTTTTTATTAGTCATTTGAGGTGTTACTACACATTGTAAATAAATGCAAAAATGAAAAATTATTCGAGCTGAATTCGGTAACACGGTAAAATTACAAGGAATATACTGTTATATACTGTAAATATTGGCAAATATGTTGCTTTCATTAAATATTGGCTGTGCATTTTAAAAATGGACAAATCCAGATTGGTCTATAAATGATACAGCTTTTGGTTTCAAAGTAATAGAAAACGAAATTTATTGAGAAAGTACACCCAAGAGTGACTCTCTGGTAGATTTGGTACCTCTGAGCAATCCGAGGCAATTTAAACAAGTCGGGAAGGTGGGATTGAAAGCGACGCGAGATATTGCATTCCATATTCACATAATACAGTGGAGGACAAATTACATATTTTGTTTAGTTTGTCCAACTTATCACATCATAATGGAATTATATATTTCGACGTTTTACCACATTCCAGTAACGTACAAACAATGTTGATGCACAGAGAAATATCCCTAAGGAAGTTTATTCTTAAAAGCTTTTTACTCAAAATCCTTTATTTATTTATTTATTTATTTATTTATTTATTTATTTATTTATTTAATTATTTTATTTATTTATTTATTTATTTATTTATTTATTTATTTATTTATTTATTTATTTATTTATTTATTTATTTATTTTATTTATTTATTTATTTATTTATTTATTTATTTATTTATTTATTTATTTATTTATTTATTTATTCTAATTTACAAATGCAATGTTCATTACAACTCTCTATCATAAATTCAAATAAAACATGAAAATAAACATTTCAAATAAAGAATATAACAAGAAATTAAATAGAAAGATAAAAACAGATACGTAAATTATTGTCACAAAACACGCAACAGTAGTCAATACTGGACTGAAACATACTTAGGTACAAACGCAGACTCAAAAAATTACAAATTTTACACAAAATCCCAACACGCCCGGCTAACTTTTACATAATTGCTCAACGTAGACATCCCAGGTAAGGCTGTTGTCGATGATAACACCGAGACATTCTTCTTGGCCATCAACAGCAAAGGGTGCTTCCTTAAGGCAGATTTTCAGGTGTTTATTTGTTGTACAGGAACTTCGAATACTGAAACGAAAACCAATAAGCTTACAGTCGATGCTAACGTTTGGTCTTCCGCATACATGTCAATTGCACTGGATTCCAGTAAGAATGGGAGATCGTAATACAGATTAATAATAACAAACTGTCTGTACCGTGGACCCTATAGAAAGAATATCGTGATCCACAAGTCCAAGAAAGTAAGTTAATTGATGATTGCTATATAATTGATTCGAAATATTATCATTTATTAATAATAACAAATTACCGCAATGTGTTTGACACATAATTCTTAAAGAACACAATACATCGAAATATACGCAATTGAGCATAATACTACTAATGTATGACTTCTTCAACCCATGTCACCTAGATATGAATATACGAAGAAATAATTTCATTATTTAAGATATATTAAATTCAAATTTTGACATTTTTATGACATTTCGGACTCTTCTTAAAAAAAAATGTCCAGTGACCCATTTTTTAAATTTTTGGCCGCGTGATGGAATGAACCCGCAATCATGAAAGGATGGCTAACAATGACATGTAAAGATAAATTCGGCCGAAGCTCTGGCTGCGTGCAATTAAAGTTCCCGACCAATCAGACGTGTGCTGCATATATCTTTACTATTCAGTCTATTCAGTGGTTATAATGACCGTGAACACACCTGACATAAATGTATAACGCCGCGGGAGGATATAGGTCCTATAATCACACGGATGATATTGTAACATTTTCTCGCTGTCGGCTCGTGTTTAACATGCTATTTTTCTGCTTCTCAAAAATGAAGAAAGACGATTATTTTGAAAATGATTTACCTAAAATATCATTTAACAGCATAATATCATTATGTTGTTAAATCGTCTAATAAAATGTCTAATAAATAGAATGATATAATTAACTAGAGAGGGTGTTATCAATTGAAAACATGAATGAAAAAATGATCCAATGGAGGATGTAGCGCCCAGGTGTGCTCAATTAGACGGAGTAATTGCTTTCCTGTATAGTAACAGAGTGAGCTTATGTTCTTTTAATCGCTCTCTTTTCTATTGTAAACTTGAACTGTGTGTATTCATGTATAATCACTCCCATTGGGCATATATAACATCAGAAGTCAAAGTCGATATAATATATACCGTATACCAATTAAATATTGTGGATTAAGTAAAATGACCGTCTAATTATCGTATTTATTTTAATTTTCTATTTTTGTGAAATTGAATAAAAATGTACATTGCGTGCATCAACAATAATTTAAAAAAATAACATACATTGATAACAAATGCAATGGTGTATACTTAAACAATTTGAAATTGTACTGACCAATCAATAACCCACACACGCACATCGGAATCACGTAAACAGTTGTTTGATTGGATACTATAACTTTACTGTCATAATTTGTTAGATTACGAATTACTGTACAAAATTGAGTTACTATAAATGTTTCATTTTGGAAATATACTACACCAAATATTGGGCGAATTTTGTACCCAATAGATTGAACAGTGTTGATTATTGATGGGTACCATTCGTCTTTTATTAAATATATCAAATTAAAATATTAAAATATGATTATATTTATTACTGCCGTATGTCATCTCAGCATTCCGCCATTTGCCGGTTTGGATTCCGCCATTTGCCGGTTTGGATTCCGCCATTTGCCGGTTTGGATTCCGCCATTCGCCGGTTTGGATTCCGCCATTCGCCGGTTTGGATTCCGCCATTTGCCGGTTTGGATTCCGCCATTCGCCGGTTTGGATTCCGCCATTCGCCGGTTTGGATTCCGCCATTTGCCGGTTTGGATTCCGCCATTCGCCGGTTTGGATTCCGCCATTCGCCGGTTTGGATTCCGCCATTCGCCGGTTTGGATTCCGCCATTCGCCGGTTTGGATTCCGCCATTCGCCGGTTTGGAGATTGGCGTCTCACCCGAGGGGCCGTATTACTGCCGGTGTCTGGTGTCGGTTATAATCATGCCACCAGTGAATCGATGTTTAAAATTCCGACAACGTACAATATGTACTTGTTTTCTTCATACTAATACATATGATACAAAATATAGGTAGTATAAATATTCATGGTAATACTGATACTTTATTGATGATACTTACACATTGATAGTTTTAGTTGTATTATATCATCATTTAGCTTTTCATCATCAAATTTGGAACCATAAATTAAAATTAATTGCCTCAGTATGGTGCTCGACTTTAAATCTGTAGTCCCTCGGCTAGCTTATTTTTGTCAGGCGATATTTGTATCGATCTTTGGCTTCTTACTCGGTTGGTTTGACGTCACACTTTTGCGTTGACCTAGAGCCGGACTACTTTATGCGTGTACACTACTATTCACCGCCGTAAAAGTTAGTTATGTTTCATTATATCTGCCTGCGCTTGTTCGACTGAACTTATTCGCTTGTAGAGTGTATCATGTTCCACAATCTTGCTCTCGTCACGAAACTACCAAGATTTTAATGGAAAACATAGTAAGACACAAATATCGACAAAAATTACTGAAGTGAAATAAATATTCTTTGTGGGTCAGAAAAGGATTTTTTGGTCAAACTGCTCAGCTGTATCTGTAGGGGCAACACAATTCCATTTAATTTAGGCCAAATTTAGCACTATTGAGCATGCGTGCATATATATGCAATGCATTATACATGTAGAAAACAAGGTCCTATAGTAATAAATCGAAAACTATTATACTTAAAACTGACTAAATTATATGTATTTTTTGAAATGTTTTACTAATATTATCGATAATAAGCATTCCTTTTTTCGTAATTTGAGATATAAAGAAATCATTTTACAATAAAAACCAATGTAAAATGCAATTTCGACGGACATGTCATTTAATTTGTGCAAGCGAATCTCCGACGGATCACTTGCATGCCGTATCGCCAATATATCCGATGCACGACATTTGTTCAAAAGACTATTTTGTCGGACGTTATTTTCGTCGATTCACCAATTCGTCGGAAGTTGAATACATTGCGCTATTTAAGTATCCAAATACCAAGAAATATGGTATGAATTGCGTGTAGTTGTGCGACTGAAAGTGACGTGGTATTACGTATACAATATACATACACAAGGTTCACACGAAGATCGAATATGTTAATATTTACGATTTTATTTGTCCACGAAGGTTTACATAACGTGAGTGAAATAGACAAAGAGTTGGAAAGTACATTGACATATTTTGAAATTGAACAATATTACAAACGTCAGCAAAGAATCGACTAATACGCTTACTGGTGGCAAATATTGACCCAACGTGCAAACATTTATATTTTTGAACAATACAATTCAATTTGACACGATTCCTGAATCCGTCAATCGATTACTGGTGTCAAGTATCGACCATGCATACGACAAGCTTTTAAGTCAATCCAACGATTCATCTAATTTTAACTAATAAAATCAATACACATGCAAGGTACTACTAAAAGTGATATTGCTACGTTTACACGGCAGCATTCTATTGCCGACATTCAGTTTGTTCAGAGCTGAACGTGGCTAAAAACGATGTTGGTGTCGTGCTTGTGTTGTTGTTTCTTTACATGGCACGATGCATGTCAGAGTATTATCCTGTTGAGCGGAGAGCGAAAGGAACAGTCATTAGTCTGAGACAATGTAATAGTGTTATGATATAGGTATCTTGAATAAACAGTATATACGGCAGCTAAATGTGTTACAGCCTATTCACATAAGTTATTGTCATGCAAATTAACCATCTTGTAATTTTTCAACTGTTGCGATATATGTAACAATTACTAGTATCAACCCAAACCTAGTAGGAACACGTCGCCGTATCATGACCGGTTAACGGACGTTTCGACCCGGACGTTTCGGCCTGGATGTATCGTCCCGTGGCTCTCTTCTGTAAAATAAACGATCTTCAACACTTTAAATTGTCAATTGTCATTAATGGTCATTCATCTAAAGAAACAACCCTTCATTATGGAGTTCCCCAAGGATCAGTACTCGGTCTCCTACTATTCTCAATTTACACCTCATCATTTGGTCAAATTATTCGTCACCACAATCTTCATTTTCACCAATACTCTGATGACAATCAACTTTACCTTTCTTTCACTAAGGATAACATTTCAGCTGCCACATCCCAAATTGAAAATTGCCTATTTGACATCAAGGCTTGGATGGTTAACAACAAACTACAGCTAAATGATGGTAAAACAGAGATATTGCTAATCCGTTAAAAAAATGTGACCTATCTCCAAACCCTTTGCATGGTATCAACATTGGATCAACACTCGTTAAACCGGTTAAAGCACTGACGACATTGGTGTCATCTTCGATGATTCACTTCAGTTTAGTAAACACATCATCAGTACATGCCAGAGCATATACATGCATATCAGACACATAGGACTCATCCGCCAACATATATCTGAGCATACCTGTCTTAAACTCATTCACTCTATTATAACCGCTAAACTAGATTACGGTAATGCCTCACTCTATGGCTTACCAAAATCACAGATACACCTGCTTCAGAGGGATCAAAACTGTGCTGCCCGTCCAATTACACGTACCAAAAATTTTAATCATATCACTCCTTTTCTTTGTAAATTACATTGGCTGCCAGTTCACTATAGGATACACTTCAACATTTTACTACTCACGTACAAGTCAGTTCATAGATTGACACCATCCTACATATCGGACCTTATTCACAAAAAGCAAAACCAGAGAATCCTTCGCTCAAGTAAGAAACATACACTTGCCGTGCCTAGAACTCATCTCAAGAATTATGGTGACCAGTCATTTGCACATTCCTCGCCATCTTTATGGAATCAATTACCAAATGACATCTGTTCTGCACCAAATGTTAACATCTTCAAAACCAAACTCAAATCTTACCTGTTTCAGCAAGCCTATCTGTAAAACTAAGCGTCATTGAGCATCACTGCGATGGATACTAGGCGCTATATAAACTTGTATTTATTATTATTATTATTATTATTATTATTATTATTATTATTATTATTATTATTATTATTATTATTTTTATTATTATTATTATTATTATTTTTATTATTATTATTATTATTATTAGTGGTACCTGTAATGTTGCCGACATTAGTGAAGCTATACAGGAATATTTTCCAATAAAATCAAGCAAACATAGGTGGTTACTTTTATTGTTAATTACGTGATGAACATAAGACGACATAACGTAGGCTTGTTTGAAAATGTATAGAAGAAGATAACAATAAGTGTTGACAGTATAAGTTTGTTCACAGAAAGTAATGAAATGACTAAGGTAAAAATATTGTTGGTAAAGATAATGACGTGCATTATACAATGCATGGCAGTAGTTGCACTGTTGTGTCAACTCGGTTTATTCTGGGGTGAAAAATAGTGATTTTTTTGGCCAGTAGACAACAAACATCGACACATTAGATATACATTGTTTTTTCAATGGTATATATTTATATTTCTAAATATTTATTACAAAATCTATTACAGACATATTTAATACATAGTCTATTATGTGATGTCGGCATACAGTTGTTCACAGAAATATTTAATACATAGTCTATTATGTGATGTCGGCATACAGTTGTTTACAGAAATATTTAATACATAGTCTATTATGTTAAAGTGTGAAATAGTTGATGCGATAAATAAATTCTATTTTTTACAATGCTCACTCCTTTGATTGGTTGGAACATGGTTGGAATGTGTGAAATCGGCAACATAGACGAATAATATCTTACAAATGGCTGTGATAAATCAATTCTGATCAGTCCGTGTTAAATGTTAACTGCTCAAGTTATTCTACAAAGGAGTGTGAGAAATGCAGATAAGATTAAAAGTCTGTGGTGACGACAATCCAACACACACTGGAAGCTGACGTATACCGACAATAATGATATAGATACTGTGATTATTATATGTAAGAGCAGAAGAATAGAAGATGTAAACGCAAACAAATCATTGATTGTAAAACACCTTCCCTTATACTTTCATTTAGAATATTTTCACTCTGTGGCTAAGATCATCTTACTATTAAAATCTACTTAGGCCGAAACGTCTGACATTCCCATGACCGCGTCTACTATTTTTATCATCGGTGTTTTTAAAACGTTTTGTAATTTCCATTGGATCTATTCAGTTGCATAATCTTATATGTCAGTTTTCTTTTTCCCGTTGAGCTACCAATCTATCGGCCTTATTTCTTTACTCTGTCATATAGATATTTGGATGCGTACATTTTCGTCAAGCCAGAAATTACGCGAATTCCCAGACGATTTTGTCTCCGCCATAATTCTATTGAAATGAGAGGTTACTTGAAGAAGACGATTGGGGGTTTGATTTTGGCACCGATAGTTTGCCCCCTTCGCGTATTCACGGTCGGAGCCAAGTCGAGCTCAACCCTATCGGAGTGCAACCCCGAGGGTTTATTGGAGCCGAACGTATACACGGCTATTTTTGCTGGCTCGAACAAACACATTTTCGACGTACCGTAATAAGCAATGAGTCAGATGTGTTAAAAAGAATTTTAGATCTCGGAAAATTACCGGTATTTATACATCTGTAATTGTGAGAAATTACTTTATTAATTCGCAAAGCAAACTTCTACTTCCTAGCCTATCTGCATTATATTATATTTCTGTAACAACACTTTTAATAATTGTATTTACCTGCATGTACACAAATGTAAGGCAGTGTGGTTATAAACTAAAAAAAATAATTGTCTTTCGACGTCAGCTTTAATACAGTTTATTCATTGGTTATAATGACCGTGAAGCACACCTGACACAAATGTAATAGCCGTAAGACTTTATCAACGTGAAATCACATTGACACTGTAGCACTGTCTCTCTTTTGACGCGTTGCAAAAATCTAGAAAATTGAAATTCTGTAAAGTTAATCAACCAGAGAAGATGAAATCATTTGAAAACGCAAATGAAAACAATAATTGGATGAGGAATGTATTTTACTGTATAGTAACGGAATAAGGTTTATGTTCTTTCGATTACTTGTTTTCCTATTCTAACCTTGAACTGTATTCAATTATAATCACTTCCCATGGACATATAAACTAATATCTGTAAGATAAAGTCGATGGATTGGATTGTATTATTTAAATTTAGTATAAGTTTTTTTTAATTAGCGTATTTATTTAATTTTACCATATTTGCAAAATTATAAGTAAATATATATATTGTGTTTTTCCAATAATTTAAAAAAAAAACATTGGTAAAAATCCAATGTTTAATGCATACAAAATGTGGGATATAAGACCCCCCCCCCCCCAACCTCCACAAATTTCATCTGAAATACGCAAGACATTATTTGAGTGGGCGTTGTACATTTTCTGTCATATGTTTATTGGATTACGGATTACCGTACAAAATACAGGTTTTATTTTGCACTTTATAAACTGAACAGCGTTAGTGATGTTATATTATAAACAGGTGTTATTCAAAAGAGTAATATCTGTTTAATGTATTCTGCCATGACTTCATGGTTATTAGTATATTTATTACTGTCGTATACGTGATATGTGGCATAATATATAGTTAGCGTGCCCACTTGCCAGGCACGTAGCAATCCCTGTTTGGTGAAGGGCGTCACACCTAGAGGGGCGTAATACGTGTAGTTCATGCCCCAGTGAATGTAATCCCACCATTTTTGGCATGGTGATTAGCAGATCACCGCGAGGTCACTTTGACTGCCTTTTCTGAAATGGTGCGTAAATACAATAAAAAGTACACAAAAGAAGGTAATGAAAAACCATCGTGAATATCCACGAAGCGCCACTTGTGTAAGACAAAAGTCACCGATATCCGAACAAGGGTAAGATATTGTGCAATGTACTATTACTATACTACACGCCATGGTACATTTTTATTTATTATGAAGTCAATAGTGCAAATACCATTTCGCGCGACAGTTGGTCATACTACTACCACGTTCGTTATATCATCATAGTCAACAAACCGCATATGCTTAAAATATGACTGAGAGGTCCGTCAAGTTAACGGTCGGCGATTAACGACCACCATAAAAAGGCCGGGCACAGATCTAGAAGCAGTACCTACACACGAATTGGTGACGTCATAAAATACATGACCTTCAATCGGGGTCGTTTCCTCGGTATATACGAATTGGTATATACAAATTACAATAAAGATACTTAAGACATTACACATAAGGTAAAACAAATCACGTGACAATATAATGATAATAACGGTAATAAATCCTAGCTTAACAGTTGAACAGAACGCTCATATAGTCAGTCGGGTGACGCCGAGGGTCACGAACTGTGTTGCAAAATGGCCGTGTGGTTGAAACTGGGTCATGGCATGACGGGTGAGGAAGACATCATTAAACACTCAAAATCACAATAAAACGGGGAAGTGGTTGCATATTACGGCGTAGCTAACATGGAAAATAAAAAAACGCCCAATACAAACGACATGGGTTCGAATCACACTAGATACACACTCACCAGAACCGAAGCAATCAGAAACCAGCAATCGTTTTGGCTTTTCCGTTCAACTCATCGGAACACTGGAGTAGTTAGAAAAATGAACACCACTTAACGACCAACGTTGTGTCGTGGTACACAAGCGTGCCATCAAAATAAAACAAAATTAACTTGAAAAGACAGTGGGTTCGAGTCCCGCTCAGAGCTACCGTAAAAACGTAAATCAAATAAACTGAAATCTCTCAAACCGTAAACAAGTAAACAAAGAACGTCGCAAAAAAATAATAAACCTCACAAAACTCCACCATACAAAACTGAATGAATAAATAATAAAATAACTAACGTCTTAAACTGGACGACGCGCAATTTGTTCAACAGTTTCCAGATTGTGACAAGAGATAAACAAGACCCAAGTCAAGGTAAGTTTTGTTAAAGTGTCGATGGCGTTCCCTATATTACGAAAACAATTCAGGCAACAGACGAATATCTTCTGTGGTGTTGTGGAATTTATACCGTGTCTGCGGAATTGTTGATTGAGGGTTCGAAGCCAGCAGTTAACATTTTGTTAGAAAGTTTCACAATTAAATCAAATATCCAATGACACCAGTATATTTATTTCATTATTTTAACAACTTGCAATGGTGGAAGTTGGTCAAACACGAGTTCTTACACCTAAATAAGTATCAAATATTTGTCGACACATTTATTTCTCTCAATCTTGTAGAGGTGGAAATTAATTAAACAACAGGTATTTACTCACAAATATAATGGTCAATATTTGTCCATACATTCATTCTGTCAATTTAAGAACTTGTAATTGTTGGAATTAATCAAATGAGAGTTGTCTACACCAAAATAAGTTTCAAATACTTGTCCATACATTTATTCTCTCAATTTAACAACTTGTAATGGTGTAAAATAATTAAACGAGAGTTGTCTACACCAAAATAAGTCTAAAATATTTGTCCGCACATTTATTCTCTCAATTTAACAACTTGTAATGGTGTAAAATAATTAAACGAGAGCTGTCTACACCAAAATAAGTCTAAAATATTTGTCCGCACATTTATTCTCTTAATTTAACAACTTGTAATGGTGTAAAATAATTAAACGAGAACTGTCTACACCAAAATAAGTCTAAAATATTTGTCCATACATTTATTCTCTCACGTTAACAACTTGTAATGGTGTAAAATAATTAAACGAGAGTTGTCTACACCAAAATAAGTCTAAAATATTTGTCCGCACATTTATTCTCTCAATTTAACAACTTGTAATGGTGTAAAATAATTAAACGATAGCTGTCTACACCAAAATAAGTCTAAAATATTTGTCCATACATTTATTCTCTCACGTTAACAACTTGTAATGGTGTAAAATAATTAAACGAGAGTTGTCTACACCAAAATAAGTCTAAAATATTTGTCCGCACATTTATTCTCTCAATTTAACAACTTGTAATGGTGTAAAATAATTAAACGATAGCTGTCTACACCAAAATAAGTCTAAAATATTTGTCCGTATATTTATTCTCTCAATTTAACAACTTGTAATTGTGGGAATTAATCAAACGAGAGCTGTCTACACCAAAATAAGTCTAAAATATTTGTCCGCACACTTATTCTCTCAATTTAACAACTTGTAATGGTGTAAAATAATTAAACGAGAGCTGTCTACACCAAAATAAGTCTAAAATATTTTTCCGCACATTTATTCTTTCAATTTAACAACCTGTAATTGTGGGAATTAATCAAACGTGAGTTGTTTACATCAAACTAAGTATTTAATATTTGTTGAGACATTTATTCTCTCAATTTAACAACTTGTAATGGTGTAAAATAATTAAACGAGAGTTGTCTACACCAAAATTAATCTCAAATATTTGTCCACACATTTATTGTCACAATTTAACCACTTGTTAATAGTGGAAATTACTTAAATGCGACTTGTTTAATCAGTTGACATCAATGCAACTTACTGTAAATGGGGTAATTATTCACTGGGTTTTAATTTAGCTTATTTCGCTGACTGGAAAATGCGCTAAATTAAAACACAGTGAATATGTACAATTTAGCATAGAACACATTATCTAAATGACGAAACCGTGAATTTAAAACCCACTTAATATGCCTGAAATGGTAAATCAGTGAAAATTAAACCCAATGAAAATTAGTCATTTTACAGTACCCGCAGACAGTGCACAACAGAGTATCATTATTGAGCAATTATAAACAGGAACGTGTCTTGGCATTAGGGTTAGGGTCGGGTCAGGTATGGGCAACGGAATTATTAACAGGAACGTGTCTTGGCATTAGGTTTAGGGTCGGGTCAGGTATGGGCAACGGAATTATTAACAGGAACGTGTCTTGACATTAGGGTTAGGGTCGGGTCAGGTATGGGCAACGGAATTATTAACAGGAACGTGTCTTGACATTAGGGTTAGGGTCGGGTCAGGTATGGGCAACGCAAATGGCAAACACCCAATTGGCAAGATGTACACTAACGGGTTATGGCATGCATATAGTTTACACAAGTAAAAACACAAAATTGGCAATTTTTTGGACAATTGTAACTCAATAATAGAAATATGTTGTATTTCTATATATATACACACTATATAGTCTTATCAAATGCAAACACATCCAGTTAATCCATTGTGGTCTTGTGGGTCAGTTCTTTACATAGTGATCAGGAGGACCTGGGTTCAATTCCCTTGCCTGCCCATCTTTTTCTCGCAAACACCATTTGGCAATAAAGCTAAATATGACAACAAATTATTTAATTTGCATGACCACCCACATAGCTCAGTTGATTTGTACTATGTCTGCAATGTGAGCGATCGCTGGTTCGAATCCAGTATGTTTAGTTAGATTTTTGAATGCTAGTGAAGACAGTGCTATTATGAATAGGACTTAAATCCTAACTCCTGTGTGAAGACACTCGTGGTACAGTGGACAAGACAGTGCGCTGGGAACTCAAAGATCGCAAGTTCGAGTCACGGATTGGACACTCCTACAAAAGACATGAAAGACGTTAAAAACATAAACAGTGGATTCAAAAACTCAAGTCAGGAAAACAGAACACAAGAATACTACCCCACATGGAAGCCAGTCGAAGTCGTCGAAGAACGAACACAGTTGACAGCTGTAGGTCACGTGAAACAACAGACACGAGGAGCATGGCTGCTCTCCAAATGGGTCCCTTCTTTTGTATTGACCCCCTAAGGATTGCTAATCCCCCTTTCTAACTCTTCCCCCAAAAATAATATATCGCCCCTTTTAAAATGTATTGAGCCACAAATTAATGAATATTCATGAGCACAGAAACTGCAACGTCATGAATAAATTAGCATAATTTTAAAAAAATTGCATAAAGTGTAGGTACTCCTTCTGGAGCTCTGCCAAAGGCCGAGATCAGTTACTTAATGAGAAAACTGGGTCTGGCAACAATTATAAAAAAAATGGATGTTTGCGTCTCTCCGTGTTTATCTGAGCGGTTCGCGCAGAGATCTCTGGCATGCACAAAATATCGTAGTTTCCATGTAGTTGTTTTATATATTTCACACTTAATGGATGATGTACGCATATCTTTTTATAATAAGGGGTTTACATTGTTTAGCGAAATTCGCTAAATTAGACATTGCGAATGCCGAGTTGTCTAATATCATTAATATTAAATCATAGAGTTAAAAAGAGCTTTGTGGTTATACATTACTATAGTGTCTCCGTAGGTTTCAGCTATGTACCTCTCATTTAAAAAAAAAAAACACCATTGGTATTTTAAAGAGAAGTAGACAATGGTGTGATAAAACATGTAATTGAGACAGTTAACATGACAGCGCCCACTCTATACTGGAAGAGACCACACAAATATTTGATTCGGGTCAGCGCACGTCAGTTTAAAGGGAGGCATTCTTAGACTACCTAAATAATGTGATAATAAATAAAAACACGGTAATAAATAAGAAAAGGGCCATGTAATCGTGCCATTTTAGTAACATTCCATATTTCTTTGTTTACCTGGGTGTAAAATTGTATAACTAATTGTTTCAAGTTGGCTATATGACTGTGACTGATAATTCGCATTGTGATGGTATTCTGAAGGTGTCTATGCTCCACAACCTTCGTTCAGTTACAGAAATCACAAGTCGTATTCTAATATTCATTAATCTTTACCCACCGTGACGTTTTACTACTATCCGTGCACTAAGATGAAATTAGTATCGTCCTTTTGCCGTTAATTTCGCCACAATGGCATTCATAACATTAAAAGTTATCACTTGACTGCCACTAGTTCATAAAATCATATCCCCTATGTTGAACTATTTTACAGCTTATGGGAAGAATGTCAAGTACAAAAGCTACTTCACCGTTCGTTCACCGAATAGTTACAAGAAATTATTTATTTAACCGTGGTCGTCGTTTTGAATTGCAATTTCACATCGCAGGCGTTTACGTGAATAATTACAGTGTGAACATGTACATATCGTTTTTCAATTCTTCCCCTTTCCCTTCTGCGCATGTCAGAGAATACGACCACGTGATACACAGTATACCTTTACAATGAGGCGAATACATGCCTTAATGGTATTCGTCGGGAGTATTACAATGTGTGGACATGGTCACGACATAGCTCTCAGACTTTTGATGCATCATGTATATATATATATATATATATGCGTATGTGTATGTGTGTGCAGCGACGGACATTCACTGCGGAACGTTTAGAAACAGCTCTAACATAAACTGAACGTTGCCAATGGAAACAAAGATAACTTGACATCGCTAATGGAAACAATAACTCTAAAAATGTCTTCACAACTGAGTCGACGTGTAAGTCACTCCAGCCTCTTCAGCATGACGAAAACGGCAAAAGAACTGGATCTGACATCGGACGAAAGGCGAGAATCTAGATTTCGACGAGATAGAATGGCCAAAATGTTGATTATATTGTTTCTCCCGATCTTTGTTATCATTATTCAGACCGGAGTGCAAGTGAATGAAGCAATCCGACATAAACACGATGCCCAGCATGCCCATGACGAGGTTAAAATCAGCGTACAAACCGCTGCCTTGGTGACAGAAATACAGAAAGAAAGAGGAATGACTTCAGTTTACGTTAGCTCCAATAGTAGCGACGCGTTGCAAACACTATTGGGATTTTACCAGGGAACGTACAAAGCAATCGATGACATCACTATTTGGCCAGGATCACAAAAAGATGGTGATGTTTTTGCAACAAAGGAAACATTCCGAGAGTTCTTGGCCAACCATAGATCTCAAGTTGAACCCGGAACGTATTTCAAACTCGAGATCGACTTCTACACTGATCTGATCCAGATTATTATCAACTGGGTGACCTCCAGCATCCATATGAACGCGCAGTGGGACCTATTGCAATCAGTCATCGCTTACGATGCCTTCTTGCGCAGTAAAGATGCAATTGGTGTTGAGAGGGCGTTAGGTGGGACGTACTTTGGAAAGGGTGGCTTCACGCAGGAAGAATATCGTTTTTTCTGCGAAGTGTCATCTTCAGCATCGACGTTGTTGAGCCTCAGCATGCAGCACTACGATCTTGTCAAAGACAAATACAGCGAACTTATGTCAGTGGAGACTGCTACGCAATTACGTGAATCGTTAGATTCATTGAAAAGCCAAATTTACGCCAATAACATATCTGGCTCGGACGTTATGCAGGGACTATACTGGTTTTATAATATGACATCATATATGTCAATAATTGGTGAAGTTGAGAAACTGGTAACAGACCAAATCTTAGCGATGTTCAACGAGCAAGTCAGCGATGCAGTCCGAGAAACCATTATAAGTTTTGTAATTCTGGCTTTGGTGCTGACAATCTGTCCTATGATAGGCGTGTGGTACGTTATATCCGTGAACCGAATGACGAGTGCTATCAAACACTATGCGTTGAATCTGACAACAAAGACAACCGAGCTGAGCAAAGAAAAGAAACGCTCCGAAAAACTGCTTTATCAAATGTTGCCACCGACAGTGGCCGAAGAGTTGAAACGCAACAACACGGTGAATGCCGAGTATTTCGAGAGCGTCACTATACTGTTCAGCGATATCGTGGGATTTACGGACCTTGCAAGCAGTAGCACACCGCTACAGGTAAGTGAACACATAATATACCCCACACATGTTCCTAATTATATGCTTTTTGTGTCTAGTGCAGTGTGGTATGATCCGAGATTCACTAACTAAAACACTACATTCCAATTTTATTTGATGTGCTGCTGGTAATAACATAACACGTGTCCACATATACAAGGGATCTAAAATCGCATGATCGTTTCTCATAACGTGTACAACTAAACTATTCACGCGTGACTCCAAGCACGTGATTAAGTGTACACTTGTACACGTAGCATGTTAATTTCCGATTTGTAGTCATGAGTGCCATGAATAATTGAGAGGGAATTCGATAATTGTCCACAATAGACCGCGCTGACGAGATAAACGAGACACGTGAACTACGGACGAGAGAATGCTGCTATTTGACGATACCATTTCATTGTTATGGATTGATTGTTTTCGACTAAACTCTCATTCGTGGGAAAGGGCTGTTTTACGGAACAGACGCGACAGCTGTATTCATTCAAGATGAATATGGCGTCTCGTGGATACCCAGTCCTGATTCAGAAACAAAATTCGAACGCTTGTTCGATATTTATGCGTTTTTGGCTTCGCACTTGTTAATGTTTCCGCTGCTCTAACACACGTGGAATTTATAATATAGACAAACCAAACAACGCATGATTATTTTTAGGGATGCTGTATAGATGTGTTTGTATTGGCTGTTTTATAGTATGTGACAACCCATTTTCGTTAATTAAAAACAAATGCACAAGTCATTGTTTTGAAACTCATGTTTTAAATAAATAAACAATCAAGAATCAACCGACCTCTAATAGTCACCACCATTAGCAAAATAAGTAACAGTCCCTCATATTCAGTACAAGCTACGCTTCAATCGCACACATATTCTATTCACGATCGTCCACATTTTTTTTAAATTCTCGCATTATTTCCGTTATTTGGCTGACTCGGGTGTTTGCAACAGTACAAACACGACTTCCCTAGAGTCATTCGATTTCAAATGTTCACAGTATATGATCTTGTGTCAGAGGGATATGTTGTCGGTAAATGATACTATAAGTACTATGCTTCGATATACCTGCAAAGTGAAAGTCTCACAGAAAACATAATAACTACTTGACATATTTAAATTAGAACATCATGAGCTCATTCGCACAGTTTAATGGCACACGTTAGTAAATAGAACGGGTATAACAATTATATGTCCTACGATGTATGATTTATACAGTGAGTACCCCCTCTCTAAGTCGCGTCTAACTTAGGAATATGTCGCAATTTCGGCTAAGTTGCGGGTAGCTGGATGGCTCTCAAAATCTATTGTGTTTGTCTACATTTTTTAAGTAAAAGAAATAATAATTCGTAGTATACTGTAAATACAGTATATGTGGATTCTGTCATTTTTTGTTGTTGCAAATTTAGCAAATCGTGCGAATAAAATACATTTTCAGTGATTAAATTCAGAAATGTTAGCCTTGTGAATCGTCAATGTCTGAAAGTAAACAACGATGTTCAAGTATCGGCACATTAATACAATAACAATAACAATAACCCAATTGCATATATATGTTTAGTTGTTGGTATAAATGACGATAATACAAATACTGAATATTAACCATACACGGATTTTATTATCATCGTTATAACATTTTCAGATTATGAACCTAAACGTATAATATGCCTATCACTGTTACTGTTTCATTGGGAGGAGGCAATCTTGTTCACCCGTCCTGAGTTTGGTTCGGATAAACATCGATTTTTCCATGATACTAGCCGGCGCATGCGTCGATAATCGTGCTTTAAGTCGCCACACAGCATCCTAGTGTATGTAAAATAGACAAAGTTTGAGCGCGCACGCATGTGACGACAGTTACAAACTGTAAAATACCGAGCTTGATGTGAATTCATCTCTCGTGAATGTATATATGAAACTGTGGCACTTATTGTCACATAGCGAGCTAAAACTAGGTGGGCATAACATATGTTTAATCATTCTTGTCTACACTTGAGCCAATCCATCGAATCGATATTCCATGTAGATTTACTACATGGAAGACAGTATGAATACTTGCGCAGCATGTCAATTGTGTATACGACAAACAGACACTTAATTTCCAGGTCCAGCAAGATAATTTACAACAACGTGAACACAAAATTTCACTAAAGCACATACTGAATCACCGGTAAAACCGGCATCTGTACAAATATTTCTCTGATTTGGTATTCTACGCAACTGTGATTTATTTAGACACCATACGACGTAAAACATTTATAAATATTTTATCATCTTATTAGATATTGAATATACAATACTATTATGCAAACTATATCTAGCCTAAAAATCTTATCTTTGAATATGAGGGGGCTGAGTAACTACATAAAAAGAAAAAACGCTTTTAGATGGCTAACTAATACGAATGCTAATATCATTATGATCCAGTAAATAGTAAATATTGGGAGAGGCAAATTAGAGGGGACATGATTTTTTTCAAATGTTCAAAATAATAGTAGAGGGGTTCTTTGACATTAACAATGTGTACCGATATGAAGAGGGTGGAATTTTGATTATCGATGCACTGGTAGCCGATATTCATTTTATTCTATACTCCTATGCACCAAATAAGCAGGTAGAATATGTGGCCTTATCAATGTTGGAATTTTGTTTTGGGGGAACTACTGGTATGGAATACAATGCGTACTTCACAAACTAAACAACTCTGATTTTGATATGAGAATGTTAGCCCTTTGGATAAACCAGTTACACGGCAGTACATCGGCTGATTTACAAAATTGTACTACAAGAACTGTGGCTAAGAGTATTGTGAACTATAAATTTATCTCGCCTCGATCTGACATATATTTTACTGTACTATTGAATATCTCACATTTGATGTCTTGGTTGCCAATCTACTAATTACCCTACTAATTTACACTCGTCTCAGAGAATTTCAACTCAAAATATTCTGACCACAAGTACAACAAATCCAAACCAAATCCTCCCATTGTGGGGTCTGACCTGTGTACTTTCTCTTACCCATTTGTTCTTACAATGCCAATGTATCCAAGATGTTTTGGAAAAATTTTATATGCTTCGGGGTGGAGAAGCCTGGCTTGAGGGTATTCCCGAATGCGCAACAAATCCTACTCTGGGGCGAAAATCTTACATGTTTAGTCAACTTCCTCCCTCTGGGAGCAAAAAGATTTACTCGTGTAGCCGGAGTTCATGGCATACACAACATTCTGGCTTTAATGTTCTTACATAAACACAGAACACAAGGCATAACATATTCCTGTTACACATATTACTAGGATGTCCACTTCGAGTCAAAGGCAAGCAAATAAATAAATAGTCCTGTGAATTGCTACGTCTGACGTCTAACGCCCTGGGTTGTCCGAGAAACACCCAGCAAAGGTAAAACGTACTAATAATTCATTTTATTGTAATGGACATGTGCACAAGTCGAACCATTAAATTTAATGTGTCAACACAAAGAGAGCGTAACGCGTGACGTACATTAGTAGACGGGTATATTATTGAAAATTATAATATAACTTCGCTCCTTTATAACATGCTTATACGAAAGCAGTTAATGATTACCCAGGGTCATGTACATGCGATGACATGGAATTATCAGACTGGCATGTGTGAACAGGTATTATGGAAATCACCGAGTCTGGCTTGTTAACAGCAATGCCGTTTAAATGTTTATACTAACAGGGGGAATTTACCCCGTCATTTGACTAATCTTCTCACGCCTATTCTGCCTGTGTTAGTTTACTCCCAGAGCATTACACGTTTACCATGTTTTGATATATTCTGACAAAAGTGTGCTTGAATTTCGGCGAAGAAGCGTGACGATTAAATTAAGAAAAGTGTATTCCATGGAATAATTCACTCATGTGAGAAATGTGCGTTCTGCTCCAAAACATTCAAATAATATAAAGTAGATTAATACGAAATTAATTTAAGAGCGATGGGGTTTATAATTAGATTTAATTCAAAATAAATACAATAATTAGAAAATGACGAAACCCCGAACATTTGTTTTTGCACAGTCCTTCCACAGGGACTGTGTTTTTTGTAATTATGCTTCACGTGTTTTTTTTTCCGTTCATCGAACGGCTTAAAGTGTGAAGGACAAATTATGTAAATTTAGTAAGGATCATAAATAATGACAGGATATGAAGCATAATTATTGACTATAATGAAATGACCTGACATCACCTAACAAATACCATCTTTCCTATTTGTTTTACCCATGCTTCGAATGTTGTGTGTTATCACGCATTTTAGTGAACTATACAATTACATACGTGGGAACACATTACTGGTAATAATATACCTTATCTTGTGGTGATATATTATTTCGGATTTTGTGCGTCAAATTGTTTGTCTCATTTAAACCTGCGTTGTTTACAACATGCATGTAGCCTTGGTAAAAATATAATTTCGTCACAAAAACGAACAACCACGCAGGTATGGATTTTCCCCCTAGGCATTTGGTATGAAAGCATAACATGCGGTTTTATTATATTATTTTTCTATTTCACTGCTTTTTCAATTAAAGTAGCAGCAGGGTTATCTTGTCAAATAACGATTTGTCGTCTGTTTGTCATCGCTTTTACGAATTTGTTGTGTATTACATTATATACTACACGATAGTCATCAATCTATTAGTAGAAAGGCGACAACAGTGGTATATCATATTGTGAATGAAAATCCACACCTTCCCCAAATATATAAGCCTATTTTGGATCCAAATTTGACGTCATAACAAGTCGTGGGCATGGAACGTATTGTCCCCCAAACCCTTCAAAATAACAGCAAATTTAACTCGACAAGGAGAAATGTAATGTAAAAGGTTATGTTTTTGTCTTCGTTGTTATCACTATGCCAGTACTCGCATAATAAATACCAGTTACAAATTCATATTTATACAATGATGTTTACTGGATCGACTTTTTTAGTAAAATTATATAATTTAGTAAAATTTGTTGATATATTTTATTGTATTTATATGGACCGATAATATCTCTTTTATTGGTGTATGGATGTACATATTTATTAATTTGCTGAACCTTTTTTGTCAAATATTATGCAAAATTGTTCATTTGCGAGTCACTTAACTATAGAAACTGTCGAACACATACGCAGAATGTTGTTTTACTAATAAAGATATATGGACAGTGAGGAAATTTAAAATTAATGTAACATCAACTTATATTGCTCAATGTATAACAGACGCAGGTTTGTGAGTTTTACATGAGATTTTATATGCCGTATTAATATTTGTCTGGGGGAATGACGACCAATACCGCTGTTATGCATTTTTGCTATTATGACTTTCATAAACACCGTTTTTGATCACTTTTAGTCACGCGAATGTTCTGTTAATTTCACATAATTCCCATACCGGCATAGGTCTGAAGATGGTGTCTGGTTTATGTTTCCAAGATATGACCAAATAACTTACGGACATACTACCCACACTCCATTGTCGGAGCCTGTCTGTAGAGAATGTGTAAATCACAGATTAATTTTAACTCGTTTTACCCCTGCTGCTATCTCAATCATTTTAGACTTTGGCAATTCTATTTAGGTGGATTTAGTAGACCATTGATGGCAGGATTGCTTTTTCAATTCTAGGTGGTGTGAATTCTCGACACGTCATTTTTGTTATTGCGTTGTAACTGAAATCAGCATTGGAAGAGTATGTTATTAACCTCTTGGTATTCTCAATGACTATCAGTTTTGTAAGCCCCAAAACCGTTCAATCAATGTCGTAATATTCAGTGCATATTCTTATAACTATCACCAACTTACACAGAGAAACAATGAGACACTGTTTAGCCACGTTTACGCCAAATCACTATACCCCAGATTCTGTGATTTTCTTATAAAGCAACGTCGCTATAGACGTAGATTCCCTGAAATGGTAACCATGTTATTGATTAAACTGGTAGTTGATAAGCACCACATGGGAATGTTCTCATCTCATGGCACTAAGCAATTAAATTGAAATAGTAATGGACACATCCATACCATTTTAATGATACAGAAGTCATTACCAATATTTGAAAACCGACCCATTTCACTCCATGACACGGTATATTAGTGTGTATCCAGTTCAATCCAGTCTCAGCTTGACAGGTTTTTGCGAGTACAGTATAATTGATGTTGCTATTTATCCAAATAAAGTGTTTATAGATTCAAATGATTAATTGTAAAGAGTATTGAATGCCTTGCCGTCCATATACATCAATGACGTAAAGCTATGCATAATAAGTTCAAGAAGTGTAGAAAAAATAGTGCTGATTGTTTACTCACTGATTAGGGGGAAAGTTTTAAAATCATTGCATAATTAAATAAAATATAGGTTATTCGAAATATGTGTGGTTGCTAGTCCTCTGCTAAAGAGTCATCATATGCAGGTAAGAGAGACTGCGTGCCGTGCTGACAAATGAATATAATTATTTCATAGCACAGGCATTCGTATTTGCTTTCCTGGTTATCGAAACTATTTGAATCTGAGACAGATAAACATAAGTTAATGTATCCATCTTCATCCACCAAATAAATAAAAGAAAGCTTATATCATCTATGCAAACCTAATCAATCAATCAATCAATCAGATAACACGCACGCAATTGAACATGTCATATGTAAGGGTGCTTACTCGATTAATTATCATTTCCAATTTTTCCCCGATTACTTCTATTGAAACATTTACGAAAGTATTAAGATTATTTTTAAACCCGATTATGATCGTTCGTTTTATAAACGACAATAAGAAAAAAGAAAGCATTTCCTATATGACGACGAACAAGGATATTCAGGAGATTCGCTGAAAAAATATCCAATAAACCAAAAAACAGTAAGCTGCTAATAATAACAAATTCAGATGTCACATTTGATAATGTTACACTAAATATTTTATTAAACTTATTGGATAAAACTGCATACAACACCTTTGCACCGTTGTTATCGTTGTTTGGACCCGATCTGTGCATTGTCATTGTAATGTACGTGAGGTATCATCGTCAGGGGAATGGTTGATTCACATTCAGGAAATTCAGTAACTATATAACAAACTAATGTAATATACTCCCGGCCTCGCTATCGCCATTGAATTACCATGCATTTTGTGGTCATGATATTGGAAACAATCAAAACTAGTTTGTATTAGATGAATTCCATCGATGCGTACTGAATGAAGTCAATGCGACATGACGTGTTCTATAGTGCTTGTAATCTCTGTGTTCATACAGGCAAAACACGATAGGAGATGGTTCATTACATTCCATTCCCAGTTATTAGAGTTAATTCCACACTCAAAAACAAGTTACCATAAAACCCATTGTGTAGGGTTTTTTGCAGTCAATTAACGTTAAGGCGGAAATCGCACTCTAGTCCAGTGGATTTAGGGTTTGACCCGGAATAAAATAGTACATTAGCGAATTTTGTTTCAAAAGTTGGATAAGGTTATTGAGAATGACCAAAAAAAACCCCCAAGCACTGATTTTACCTACCGCAGATATCCAACCATGCAATAACCTCTAATTACCATTGAAATGTATTACTGTATAGCTACAATATTTTAAAAACAATGAATGAAATATAAATCTGCATCTGTAACAGATCACTTCAACATGCATAATGACGTCATATACATGATGACGTCATTTCTGACGTCAGAAGTCCGTCGACCTTGTGAAGCCGATGTCTTTTAAAAGCTAGTCCTTCAGTCAATCTAATTTGATTTTTAGGTCAACCATGACAAAATTGCAACAGAAAGTTTCTTTGCAGATTTAGCAACAATGGACATCTATAAACATGATATCAAAAGTCTACCAAAATCGGACAAAGGGAAAGTTGATTGTTTTCAGGTATTGATATTGCCCATATAATGGAAATATTAAGCCATTTTATTGATGCAGTAAGACGTACATATACAAATGCATATGGGATAATAATGGTCAATATATCCACATATTTATCACACTTATCATATTTAGTCAGCCAAACATTTTTTGCGCATGGTGAAGCAAATAGCGCCCTCTATATACATGTACAGCGCCACCAAGTGGTGATATTTTCAGAAATATACAGGGTCTGGTATTAGTCTAGTTTCATTGGCATTTTGTCAATATAAATTCTACACAATATGAAAAACTCGATTATTGTTCATATATCATTTTCATTATTAAAAAACAAAATTTCAGAAATATTTGGGCCATATTTAGATCCATCATTCGCCAAATCAATATGATACTTTGCTGCAGTCGGTCTCCATAACTCGCACCTCCCATAAATTATACATCTGCATAAAAATATACAAATGAATCATGTTTATCAAAGTATATGTGATTGTATCATATAAAGATACAATCGTAATATATATGAAGTACATTTCACAGTTACAGGTATGTGGAATGTGGCAATGATCACATAATGAAGGGGGCTCATATCAAGGTTTGATGGGTAATATCAAAAGAGTGATTGGCAAGACTTGTGAGGTATCTATTATATCAACTTATCAAGTTTGTGGTAGAATGAGACAGTTTCAAACTAACATGATCAGACTTGTGTTTTGTAATACCTTCATTCTGTTTAGGATTGGTATGAAAATAGGTTGGCTGGTTGGTTGGTTGGCCAATCATCAAATCAAGTCAGTATAATTCTAAGTTTATAATATTATAGTTGATCATCATCATCATCATCAAGATCCAGATTGGATGAATTTCTACAGCTTACACATCTACATTTATCACACATGGGAGAGCATTTTAGTCCATGTTTTCTACATGTGCAACGTGTTGTTCGACAGTCTGCTTTACATTTACATTTACATCTGATAACTTTTAGTAATTTGTCAGGTGCAGGAGGCTTGTCAGTTTGGATAGCAAGCAATTTTCCCTTCTTCACTTTCCAGCTCCATTCTTCTGGATTAACATGATTTTGCCCTTTCCACATCAGAACCTGGTGGTATACCTGTTGACTATGGTAACCTACAGCTACAGATGTTGGTGGAATCTTCTCAGGCCCTACACATGTAACGCTTGTAGCAACTTTCTGAAAGAATTTTCCCATTGTGAGTGAATCCAATGTTTCATCGGACTTGCCATCATATAAAAGGACCAAAGCTTTTTCTCCTGACTCCATAATCACAATGTCGTCTTTTGAAGCATCATCTTGATCAAACACTGAAGCATGACATTGAAACTGCTTGTTGGTTTGGAATTTGTTCAAGGACAGACCCTTTCCTAAGTCATATATCCTGTATGTGGTGTCACAAGACAGCATGTATAAATAATATGTTTTTGCAAATAAGTGGTCCTAGTTTGTCTTTGGTATGTTTATATCCCACACTTTGACTTCGTTTTTTGTATTTCGCACTGCTTCTGGTTTTAAATACAGTTTGTGACTATTTAAGTTGACATGGTAGATCAGCAACACTAACAAGTCCGTGTCCTCACCTACAACTACCATTGGTGCATTGACAGCAGAGTCTACAGCTGTCATCACTATAAGGACATCTGCATCTTCTTCAGCATTTCGAACCTTGATTCCCCTTCACTTCCAGTTCAGTTCTCAGGATATTATGAACCGCTGCTTATTTGCTGCATTTGCAAGAAACTGTTGTTTCTTCATTATTCATAACCATGTCAGAATCAAAGTAAACACCAGCAGACATTTTCCCTATTGAACGCCTAAGATGAGTTGTGTCTATCTGGATAGCCATCAAAAACAACTGTTGATTCTTTACCATATTTGCGGTCAATGTAATCAAGGTAAAGTTTGCTGATGCCCTTATATGTTAGTCCTCGTGGCCATGGAATTCTCTGTAAAAGTGAACCTCCATCAATAACATACTTAACCTCAATGGACATGTAACTAGTAATGGGACCAACACATTTCCAGACTGCTTCGGCTAAAGCTGGCTTGTTTGCTTCCCGCATCAGTCCATCAGAGGCAAACAATGCTGATGGATGAATACACAGCTCATTTGTGAAAAGACTGAACAACTTGTCTGTTGATACAATTCCCCTTGCAATGGAAACAAGTCTTTGAAATATCAACTGGGAATCAACTTCATCTGCATCAAGCTTTAATGATGTTTTCACACAGCCTGTTTTTTTTAGTGAATGAAAAATCACTCACGCTTTTTTCAATCATAGACTTTATTCTTTAAGCACCAATAAACCTAGCATTATCGACATTTACTGTGTCATCAGCAACAAATCCAGTAGAGTTGTTTCTTGCACGAAGAAACTGTACTAACTCCATTAGGTCATTATGAGCTCTAACTTGCCTGGTCTTTGCACTCTCTTTGTGTTGCTCACTTGTGATGTAAGAAACACAAACTCTTGCATTGCACGATTGACTTCTGCAAATACAGGTGTTGATAGTAGCCAAACGGTACGTTGTATTTTTGACATACCTCTACCCCTTGTCAGCCCACTACTTGTTTTGACACTCCACATCAACACTTGTTCAATTGCAAGATCAGTCGATATACCTGCCCAGTCTTCCCGCCTAACCACATGGTATCCATTAAGGAATGATCGAAATACATCAGCATTACTTTCTGGCAGTTTTGACATAATCTGAAGATATATGTACACTGACTTTGCATAAAGATTATGACCAGATGCAGAAAAGTATGGAAACATGTCTGAAAAAGCTTTTAGATGGAGAGACCAGTTACTAGTTCTTTCAGCTTTAATGAACTGCTGGAGTATTTCAATTATCTCTATGTACTGTAGCCATAACTTGGATGTTCTAAGGAAAGCGAGTGATTCCTTGAATTGGTTGATTTTTTCTTGTATTAGAGTCAGTACTTCCTCCGAACAAACCGATTCTATCTCTGTCTCGTGTGCAAGCAGCCTCTCTAAGATGGTCCCTGCTTTTTTCAACTCATTTGTTGTATCTTCTGTTTGTGACTTTTTTGGATTACTGGAATATCTGTTAATTCACTAGCCCTGGATCTTCTTGGTAATGGAAGGTCATACATCATTAACAAAAGCAATGCATATAATGCTGCTTCCACTAAAATGTGACCCATAATAGCCCTTGTAATGGCCTTGCCACTCAACATATGTCCAGTAGCATTCTCAGCATAAATTGTCTCCAATAGTTTCTTAAGTCCAGATCCACTCATCAAATGTCCAATGCAACCCAGAAAACTCATCTGCACATGCAGACCATCCAGTATGAGAACAATATTCCTCACACTGCTACTTGTGGGCTCATTATGTTGGATTTCCACCACAAAGGCTGGTCTAAGGTGAGCACTGGTGATACATCATACTTCTTGGCTTGTTCACTGATGAAGCACATAGTTGAGAAGATACATGCTTCATTAGTTGATTTCATATCAATTGGCATGAACATTATAGATGAGACCCCAGGATGAGGACCTTGATGTACCATTTGCATAAAACCATTCTAAGATGGTCTAGATGGATGTAACAACCACGAGATTTTCCACAGAAGATCCACATTCAATGTATCATCACCTGCTATCAAACTGGGTAACTAGATATACTTTAATTTGGCCATGCCCTTTGATAATATTTAATATTGACTTTTGCAATAGAAACTATATCCTCGGATGTGACATGAACTTTAGGTGTGGTGTTGTTCCACAATATCCCTGGTGTTATGGTCGTTATTATGCCCATACCATGAAACGTGTTAAGCCCGTCATTGGTCTGGACATTATGGTCAACATTATCAGCTACATGTTGTATAAGATGTCTGGGTGTGAAACCAGGAATGTCAGTTCCTTGGTGCAAGGTGGCACTACGTTCAAACTTCTGTACCTCTGCATATGATGAACAAAACCCATGATTATGGAGAGAATCAATGAGAAATCGTGAGCCAAACTGGCGATGCATTTGAACAGCAAGTCCTATTTGTTGTAGAGTAACTATAACTCGTGGGTGAACTGACTGCATGATGGCCTGCCTAATGGATGCCACCTTAACATCAGTGTTTTTTTCCAACAAACATATCTTGAAGTAAAACTTTCAGGGTGGATGGAAGGTACTGAATTTCTTTCTCAGTGCATTGCATTTCTTCAGTGTTTGGGTGTAAATGACTAGTTGTGCTGGACGACTTTATATCATTTTAATAAGTTGTGCAGCCGTTTTAATCAGCCGATTTTTTTCGGATTCAGGGTCTTCATTCTTTGCACGATAGTGGAAATCATGTAAAATTGCTGATGCTGAGAAGTCTGGCTTGTACCTGTTGCATCCACTCATCTTCGTGGATCTTGAGTTTTGTTGTTGCAATGTTGTACGAATCTAAATTTATCACAAGCATAAACAAGACGCGTTTAGTACGCACAAAGGCTTCAAATCTTGGTAAAAGTTGTCATGTTTGCATTCAGAAAGCCTGAAGGTGTTCAAGCAAAGAAATTGCGACATAATTTTGTGCTACTTAAGGTTCGTCTGGTTGCCATATAAGGAAATCACGTGATGATAATCAAAAGTCAAATTTAATTTACAAACTGAGCAATTTATTATGATTGACAGTCATGCAAGGACTATATTAAAATAAGATTACTCTAAATAGAGCAATTAATACAGAAAGGAAAAAGAGAAGTAATCATAGAAAAGTGTTTATATAAGTCTTGCCATAACAATCTTCCTTGTGTAACAGGATTCAGCTATATTTTAGGAATAACAGGGTGTTTAAAAAATACCTGGAAATTACAAACGAGTCATTAAAAGTTCAAACAGTGCTTAGTTTCCTAGATGCTGGTGCTTAGAAATAAAGGAAAGATATTTTGTTATACCGATAGGTATCTGGTAAAACAAAAGATTGGTTGACTACTTGACAGGATTAAAATAATTGTAAAAAAGATTCTGACATCAGCAAATTTCTGTTCTATAACTGGCGGATAGTTACTTCAGTTTATCTAAATAAAAATTGTATAGAAAACACTAGCAATATCTATATGAAATAATGTGTAGGCTGTAAGTAATATTAATTACAAAATATAAATGTAAGAAAAATCTAAAATGTACGAAAAACACTAACTCTTACATCTACCCGTGTATTAGTTCTTGGGGATTTTTGGTAAATCTACAAAAGATTCCCTATCTTTTGATACCAAACATGTTAATGTACTATTTACTTCCCGGTTCGGCCTGTTTCAAAGCTAAATCCACTGGACTACTCGTTTGGAAATACTAAAAGCCACAATCCTGCATGACTAGATTGGACATTCGTTTTAAATTCATTTGCTAGAAGTTCACTTTGAAGCCCCTAAATAAAGTCTACTAGTTTAAAAACATTATCCATCACACCTTTTTATATATAAATGATTCGAGTCGTTACAAATACACAGTGCGTAGCATTTCTACACTGAAGACAACATTATCAGTTTTCTGGAATTACTTTTGAACAACATATTTGTCGAGTTTGGGTGATATATTTCTCAAAAACTGTCGGAATTCGAATAGGAACCAATTGTGTTTTATTAAAAGCTGATTTATCTTTAAAAGTTCAATGAACTCAAATACTTTCACATTCAGATACATGATTGATGATGATACTTTCAATCAACAATTTTGAATTTAGTGATTATCTTCTAATGATACTTTGATCTGTGCAGTCTGTGCCTTAAATTTGACTTTGAAGGCCAGCTTTCTACCAGACTACATGACAAAAGAGATGATCAATTGTGTTCACCTTCAATGCAATATCCCACTTTATTTACTTATGGGGTATACATTTCTAAACTCATTTGCTATGGTCATGTTATGCATATAACTACTTAAGTATTGTCTGCCTTCTTCCAAACTATTAAATTGAGTTGCTGGAAAAGCCTGGCACATATAATATGCTTGTGGTTTAATCAATAAAAGAGTTACTAAAATGATCCCAAATGGCACAAATATTACTCATCTGATGTAACTACTAGGTTTTCAAACTAAAATCATTGAATTATGGTTCAGTATGATTTATAATGTCACATGTATTATTTTAGAAACACCTGACATCAATTAACGTTTACCATAAGGTTCATATATTTTTTTCTTACTGGGCTGACATCCTGTGTATTTGCTTGTGGTTTGTTTGTAAGTCGTTTGTGCTATGCGACTTTATTTGTACGACTGTGCTGTGCTTTTAAGTTAGGTGATTTACAATTTGTACTTGTTTGTATTTGTCAATTGTCTTGTTTTTTTGTGTGAATTATTTAATCAATTGTTGTCAATGTGACTTTTGTTTTGTTTGGTATGTAATTTCTATTTTTGTCTATACAATAAAATAAAATAAGCTAAAAAATTAAATAAAATAAAATGCCTGTAACTATGGATCATTTTTATTTGAAAAATCGACTCACTTAAATGGTATTCTTCTAAAAGAATAGTGAACTTTTGTCTGAACACCCTGGGCAACAACTCAAATTAACATCGTTATTTCGATGTATGCCTTCATTATATTTCAATGACTCACTAAGTGATGTCCCAAGTTATACGTTATGTAGTGTCATTACCTCGAGATTACAGTTGGTATCATGCAGTTTCCTGACTACATTTACACCACACCAGTAAAAAATTATTTTGTCTGCATCATATAACTATAATTTAATTAATTGCATAAATTGATTACGAAGTTAATCCAGTAGACGTATTTATCAACCAACACACCAGACATTGCATAGCAAAGTTCATAGTTGTATTGTGACTTTTGGCAACCATCATATATGCAATCTCGGAAATTCCTCATGTTTAATAAAGAATAAAGATAAGGAAGAAAGTGTGTTTGATTGATATATTTGCCATTAAGACGTAACCTGGCAGTTACTAGGAATAATACTTCGGTTCAACTTTTGTATTAATATCAGCACGTATGAGATTACAACTGGATACCTTTCGCATCATTGATTGCATAAATTGAGACGAAGGTATCTGAAATCTTTATTTCGCACGCAATGGCGTACTAACGTCGTCGCAAATGTCGATAATGAATTGTAGAGTACCAAGTCACGCAGAGTTAATATTGCAGAAATTAATCGAAACACTGCTGTAGAATTATTAGTAAACAATTTATATTAGTCATCACTTGTTATTTGAATAATCATCAGAGAATTCGTCAGAGCAATGGTTTCCTCTTACAAGTTTAAGAGTCTGAACACTCCGGGTGGTAACTCATTAACATCATTATCTCGATGTATGTCCTCATTTTATTTCAATGACTCAACTTATAATCGCCGATGTTATATGCGGGCAAAACGTCATTGTCGAGCCAATATAATACTTTCGCTGACATTTTGTTTCGAATAAATCTTTTTAAATGTGTGAATGTCAAGATTAGAGCACAGTGACTATATGTGCTTGTGACAATGTAGTGTTGCCCAATTGTCAAATCATATATTCGTTCATCATTTCTGTCGAATCAAGGGTCTCGTTGCAAGTCACTATTGCAGTGCGTTTCAAATATTACATGTTGCATCAACGGTTGACCAGAGGTTGACACATATATTTTAGATTTTTTTAAAAGGTTTTAAAGCGATTGAGCCGCGGTACAATTCTATTGATTATTAAAAATATTAAATACTTATTAGTATACATGATTGCTTAGAATTTCAAATGGGTTTTATCTACGTTTTGGATCTTCAGTTGGTGAGAGGAATAATCATTGTAACCATTGGTTTTGAAATTTCAGACTACGTAGTAGGTGCTGGGTTCCCCAAAAAACTAACATTCCGATTTTTTTTAAATTGTGTATTGGTTTCAGATAATGATGATAGAATGTTATATACTCCACTTTAATTACGTGGCTAACAACTTATTTTTACACAGTGCTACAAGAGAACTAAACACACATTTAACAATCCCATACGCTCTTTCGTAGATAAACAAGGAGCCAGCATAGTGTACAGTTTTACACGAAACAAAGTTATACTGTAACACAAGTAGCTATTTAAATTTGAACTTTGGTGACCGATTGAACTATGAAACTCAAGTTGAAAGAATGTTTTATTGCAACATTATTCACCCAGTGACAATTTACAGGCATTTACGATAAAGTGGTTATAACTCCTATTTTTTTTAAAAAACGTTATTATTAGTAAATTATATGAAGATTCTGGCAGCACTTTCACAACCAAATTATACTTCACAATTCACGTAGAGTCTTGCAAATTATGCAGACTTTTTAAGCGTCATTGCGATTTTCAATTGACCGCTTTTAAACGTATACTGTACTTGTTGTAAAGCGTGAAGCCAAGACTGTTAACGTATAGGGATATGCGAAAACATAATTATAGGACTAACCAGTATTTATACCTTAATTCATATTTTATAAACTTAATTATATCATCCATCACACCAGACATTGCATAGCAACGTTCATAGTTGTATTGTGACTGTTGGTAACCATTATATATGCAATTCCGAAAATTCCTCATGTTTAATAAAGTATAAAGGTAAGGAAGAAAGTGTGTTTGATTAATATGATGCAATATAGACGTAATCTGGCAGTTACTAGGAATAACACCTCGATCCAACTATTATATAAATATCAGGATGTATATGAGATTATAATGGGATACATGTCGCATTATGGATTACGTAATTTGAGACGAAAGTAAAAGTTACCCCGGGTAAGCATGCCACGGACTTCATATGAAGGTCAAATCCACTGGGTGAGATTCGTTCACTTACATATGAACGCAGCTTGGTTAAGAAATTCTCATATGTGTCGCCACATGGGTGGATTTAGAGGGGGCCGGGGGCCTGTTTTTAACAACCAAGCGGGGCTTCGCGCCATCGGCGCTCGCGAACTTGGCCTTCGGCCAACTTATCACCCCCCTATTCCAGAATCCTAGATCCGCCCCTGCGCCGGGCCTTGGTGAAGCAAGGATAGCAAATTAAATTGCCAGTTGATAGAGTAATTAAGTGATTCAAACAACACATTATTGTCTCATAGGTGGATGTATGCATACAAATTATGCTAAGTCAATGATTACGTAACATTAATCACTTCTACAATCACGTGAATTCAAGTGAATCTCCCATCTACAATAAACATATACATAAATCGTTCTGCCAGTATTTATTCAGTGACCTGTAACAAACATGTTAGTTTGTCAACATATACTATCGAGATTGATCCTTGGCAATTCATTTGGCACACGTGTGCGCATGTGCCTTGACTTTCTGATACATACCAATAATTCAATGGAGATGATTATCTGTGTTGATCAGTATTGCGTCGAACTGATTATATTATTATAAGTGCCGCATGTGCCGCGTTAATCCATAAATAATTGTAATCATATGCATTGTCGAACAAGGTATTTAAAATATTCAATTGTATATACTAATATACACACACGTGTACTTAAATGGGCCTAATGGGCCTAACTTGATTGCACGTATACATTGATAGTGATAATAATGCATTCAGTGTTGATAAACCTTGTGGTAAATGCGAGAATAGATTAACTTATAATAACGTTTCGCAATTTCAAGCTAATTCACTTTCAGATCTTTAAAGCCCTAATTTGCTTATTAATGAATGGCGACATCGGAGATGCAGTGATGAACTGACAAGAGTGACATATCTGATGAGAAGTTTATATACAACCTAGTGTGTATTTTTCGTGCGAAATCTCAATTTGTTGTTACGTCACAACTTCTTGAACAGCAATGTTGCTTGCTTTGTTGGTTTTGAAGTCACACTACTTTTGAGCTGTTGTTGCTAGGCGACAGTCAACTATGCTGGAATTGTAAGCGCAGGTGCTGATAGTACGTACAATGCGTCACATCACAGAAACCAAGTTCCAACGCTTGGAACTATGTTATTTGACCGTCTTACTGTCATGGCAAATCAATACGCTATCACGACGTCAACTTGGTTTAATTGAGTACAATGACTCATAGAGCCAACATTCGTATGTTCGTCATAGTGAATATCAAGTAGTACGTTTTATCTTTCTATTCTGTGGTATATTCGTTGTAGTGATCAACAAAGTTACGGCGTTACTACATGACATCACAAACATCAAATCACGGCAACGTCACAAATAATCAGTATTTTGTAAATAGATTACACTCTGCATGTGCTTGCTACACCATGGCAACGAGTTCGATTAACGACTTATACCACGACAAATCAATTATACCAATACATGGGTCTAATCAAGTTTGGACAACTTTTTCAATATTTGAGAAAGAATCTATACACTTAGTCAATTTCTTCGTTCAGCAATGTCTGACACTATTAGTAATTAAAAGTGTTTTCCATTAAAAATCGGCATATGCGTGAACCGAAACTGTGGACATTATGATATGCACATGGAACACTGGACGATTATTGGTGAATATAAGCTATCCTTTGAGTATTTCTTATTTATTGGTGTGTTTCAAGCCGATATCGGTAGAATAAATCCACGAAAATATGCGTTTACGAACAACTAACGGTTATACAGAAAGCAGGGCACAGTTCAGCACAATTGGAGGCGTTTCGCAAGAACCAATCACAAAACTGGTTACGGGAAATGTGATATGTAACATTAAATAGCGACGAGTAAAATGTGAAATTCTTTGTGTCTCTAACTGTCTTTAAGTTAATTTCAAACATAAACAAAACACCCATTTTTATAGTCACAGAAAACTAAAATTCATTCTTTAAATTAACTTCAAAATAACTAGAAAATATCCACACACGATGCTCTGTTTCATTTTACATTTTGATATTTTTTTTCCATTATGAACTCCATATTGTGAATATATTATATTGTAACATATCTGTTAACATCTAAGTATACAGAACGGTGTTGATCGGCCCAGAAAGTTGTTTAGGGGTTGTTTGTAGCATGGAGCTCTACATACAACAGACACGCGAACTATAGTAGTCATGGAAACATAGAGTTAATAGTCTTAACGAGCAATAATCCGCCTAACTCGTTATTCCAGGAACACATTAATAGCTTGAATTACTTTAAAACGAGATCGCCATGTTCCTTTATCCCCCACAAATTGCATTTCTTCCCTGTAGACTTGTGATACTATATTTATCTCAACGAGTGTAGTAATTTTCAAGCATGTTGCAGGCATTCAAGTTCAGGCTCAAGAAAGGATACCGCATTTGAGACTGAATGAATTCGCCGTCATGCCAGTAACTGTTAAGGCGTAGGGGTCGTCACCTGCGCACGCGCGGTAATTGAGTCCTAAGCGACGATAACAACGCACGCTAAAACGCACAGGCTCATGGGTAGACGCTTGTTTGTAAACAACGATTCGCTATAGTCGTCTGCCACATTCGTAGGTAACGACTCACCCGCTTTAACTCAGATGTAGTTTACTGTCGCGGATGAATGTACCTACTAGTATTTTTCAGGCACATTATTTCCACACAGTAAGTATTCTACGAAATGTTTATACGCAAATATGTTATAAACCTATTTTCCTTTTTAATAAAACATTTTCCGGGCACCGGGGGGGGGCGCCCCTCCTCTCCCCCCATAAATGCTTGACCCATTGCAAATAATGGTGAGCAGATCCCTCCCCCATGCAAAATTTGGTGCCGCCGCCTATGTCGAAATGTGAACACTGAAATCAGAAATACACACGTAAGTGAAAAATGGCCGCTTGATTGCGTCGAATTCGCTAGAGGGCGCCATCTATTGAATTTCAGTTTTGTCAAATATACATTAGAGTTTACGGTACAAGGTGACAAGGAAACCATGTCAAATATTTATCTCTTGTATCCTATCGCTAATGATGTCACGTGTCACTCATCATAATAGTTTGAGTCCTACGTCATTATTTTCTACGGTCCTCATCACGTGACCGATTACTCGACCGTTTGTTTTCACATCGCATTTTATGTGCCTTGTGTACGGTCAGTTGTGTACATGCAATTGTGTCTAGAACAATAGTTTGGTGACATTTGGTCCTCTCTATGTTATACTTAAACAACAAAATGTCTTAAATAATCTCGATGAAGCAAATTTGCTAAATCGTGGTCACTGGGTAGTTACGGCATATAAACCACAATTACGAGTAAAGTGTTTATCCAGCGACACAATTATGTGATCATGATTTATCTATACTCAGTACTTATATATTATAGTCATGTATAATCCATGAAATCAGCTGATAAAAAACGTCAGTATTTATATAAATAATGATCAATTTCCATTCCGTGCTATTGCGTTTTAATGAAAAAACGCCTTGATCATGTATTGAATACGGTAACCATTTCAGATAACAGATTTTGATTTTATCAAACCCAAATTCAATTTGAAAAACGTGCATTAGTAATATACATACACTAGTATGACGCACAACACGTTTTTATTTCTAATCGTGAAATCTCGATATATATATTTCATATTTGAAATAGGTTCAAACGTGATAGTCAAGGTAGCATGATAATCGTTTTGCTAGAAAAAGGTTGACGATTGTAACAAAACCAATAATGGCCAAATCCTATCAAAACTATACATTTGTAAAAAACATTTGGCCTGAAAGTCCCGAAAATTATTGTTTGTGTGCGTAGATTTAGTTTGTTTTGGAGTCACATGACTCTAACAATAAACAGAAGCAGTAAATGATTTACATGAATACAAAGGCTAATACAAAATCAAAATACGACTTGGGAGCTAATATTCTCAACAACCAAGCAGCATGATCGTAGTATTACCAACCGGGTCGCTATTTGGATTTCACCGAACCGAGGTTGTTCAGAATCAAAAATAAATAAAACGGCATTTTTTGTGAATCTGTACTTTCAACAAGGCTATCTCTTGTTGTAACACACATACAATTAGTTAGGTTAATGATAAATAAATAATGTGAAACGTTAACATGAATGGAAGATAAACATTTCTGTTGATATTTCAGTTTGACAGTATTTTTGGTCGATTTCACGATTTCTTCCTCTGAAAACGGCAATTGTTTATATTCTATCATTAGGTGTTTGTAATTGGCAAACATGGAGGCTAATCATCAGTCACACCTACTTGAACTTCTTCTAGTTATGTGCAAAAACGAATAATGATAATTCAGTACTTACAAAATGTACCACGATGTAACATAAACGTGTGAATTTGATATGAAAGTAAAAAACATAATTTCTTTATAAAAACAACAACATTTTAAACCAAAATATACATGACAGTACATAAGGCAAATGCTAAAATGTGTTTTGTTTGATTTTGAAAAAAATAAATATTTATAAAAGAGCACATAAATACGAAGTTTTAGTCTATATGTCCACCCTCTATGAACAAAGGAAAAATCGTTCAGATCTCAGCCAAATAAAAAATTGCGTTTAGTGGTCTGCGTTGAAATAGATAACTATACCGTCTATAATAAAGTACAATTTCACGGAAACATAAACTTCACATTGGCGTGTTACTACCTCTCTGTTTGGTTTTCCGATAATTTTCTAATTCAAGAAATTCGTAGTAAATAATACTAGCATGTTAGCGCTACTAGTATGGAAAGCACTACTTTGAGATCATTACAAAAAAAAATATTTGCATTGTCGGAGGGGAAGATTTAGGAAATTGGTTAATGACAGATTTATTCGCAACTTCCTTTTAACAATTCGTAAACAAATGACCGTATGCATGAATGACGTCATTAAGCCATACAATTCTTTCACTTTGATCGCATCAAATTAAATTGTGTTTTAATTGATTATTCAGTATGAACTGGAAATAACAACTTCGCACGCTTAATTTGACAATCGAAACTAAGAGTTTACGATGTACTATTTATTTTGTTATCACGAACGAAAATCTGTTTTATCCTTGACCTGTGTATTAGTCACCCCCATGCAAATTACAATTATCTTATTGTAGTAGCGTGCGCCCAATGGAAATCGTGCAAATATTGAACACAATAAATAAATAAATAAATAAATAAATAAATAAATAAATAAATAAATAAATAAATAAATAAATAAATAAATAAATAAATAAATAAATAAATAAATAAATAAATAAATAAATAAATAAATAAATAAATAAATAAATAAGCTTCGTTAACTATAATTATAGAATTATAATATTTGGCAAACGTGGTGATTATGACAATTGGTGGTCAAGAGAAAGAGTATTAAAATGGTCTAGCGATTACCATATGGTATATCTATTCAGACTGACTTTTTGTATTTTTATTTGACAACCTAAACAGAATAGAAATGACGAACAATACAAACTTATCCTTGCCTGGTTTTGATCTTCGAAAATGTTGAATAACATCAGTTAGCTCAAAAACAGATACAAATGTTAACATCAAGTTATTTTTTAAAGTTTTTCAGACAAAATTCATAATGATTTTTTGGAGAAAAAATAACATTCTTGATATGCTGTAATACAAAAATGTATGTATATAATATTTGTGTGCGTTGATAACTTTGTTAAATACTGTAGAACACGTTGAAATAGCTGCATGCAATTTTAGCGGATTTGACTCTTGGCATGAATTACCAGAATCGTAATTTAGTGTCGACTATCTCCCTGTAAGAATATAATTTCTGTTAAACTCTGTTGAATTACAGATTAGCTAAATTAGCTAAAATACATGCTAGCTAAAAAGACATGTTTTACAGTATTGCCTACACAATTGATGCACAGGTGTATACATGCCTTAAATGTCATCTTCATTATCTATAGGCTTTTTAAATAGCATTGTTTAAAGGATGTAACTCATCCTTAAGACATTAAAAGGTTGACAGCTGATCAGATGATAGTCCATTGATGATTAATCCCCAGTGATTTTTATGTTTATGCTCCGTTTTACGAGACTAGTAAATTGAGGCAAAACTAATTTCGCATAGTGATAAATGTGAAATGTGTTACTATGAAATGTAACACGAAGCAAATACTCTTAATTTTATAAGCGTACTGTGATTTACCTTGAACTATAACCAAAACTGGGTGTACACAATGCATTTGTGTCTACCAGTAACGTCAGTTAGTTGTGTTCGTACCTCTTTGACCGCCAGCAAAGAATCGCTATACGTGACCACGAATCAGCAAGGGGTAGAGTAACATCTGAAATACCACAAGGTTTTTTTCAATGACATTATTATATGTGTTAAGTAGGCAAATATCTCACTTTATATGGACGATTCTTAATTATTCAATCATAATTAGTAAGACTGACTACGCATTCGACCATATCACAGTGTTCGTTGGCGAAAGAAACTGAAACTCAATATGAACAAATGTAATGTAATAAATATTATTCTTAAGAATTTTTAATTGTTAAAAATTACTTCTTTAATGGTTCGCCCAATGACAGAACTCTGTCCTGTGAAGACCTGTGTATCCCAGAATCTCAATTTCGATATGCACATTAGTGTTATTATTACCAAAGTGTTTAAACTACAAGGTCTCCTTGGGCGTGCATGTTCTCTTATTGGTGATATTAAGAGTTTTAAAGTCACTGTACATTTCTATTATGCGCAGTAACATTGAATACTGCTTTCATGTCTGGACATCGTCATAAAAATACTAAATAGTTAAACTTGTACGGGCACTAATTGAATTTATCAAATAATGTTGCTACACTTGAATCTCGTATGCATGTTCTAGACCTAATATTTTTATTCAAATATAATAATAAAATATACGACTCATCGCATTCTTTTCGTGTTTTAGGCGCGTTCTCAGAAATAATGTCTATATTAAATCGGGAATTCCCCAGTAATAATATAAGTAAATACTTGTTTTTAACACGTGTGCGTGAGCTTTGTTGACAATTCTTTGTCTTATGGATACCCTCTTTGCTTAAAAAAAATTGTTTAACTTATTTACTAGTTGTTGTTTTTTAGGTTATGATATTTTGTACTGTTCGTGTTTTTTGTCATTTATCGTTTGCGTGCCAATGCCTCGGGTGTTTTTTGACTAGGCTTGTTGTATGTTGTAACAGTAACGAATAACATTAAAAAAAACACTTTGCAATGCGGAAAGTTCGGGATGCGGAAATTATCGTTTGCGATACAGTTGAAATTAGTTGGATACCCACATTATGACCTAAAATGGGAATTTTAAACAGTAATGTTAGATCGTTGGATGGTAACTTATGCTAATTACACATTTGCGATATTCCCGCAATTGCCACGTGTAAGTTATACCAGACTGTACTTGTAAGGGCACTATACACATGGACTGACCTGCAACATGGACATTACCTCATAATATTATTCAAGGTCTTTTTCTCAATATATAAACTGCGAATATTATTAGATACGTTGCAACACTGTGGCATTTCCTACTCGAGTTCGCTCGATATGGCGGTTAAACTCATTCAATTAACCCACGGTTACTAACCGTGATTAACCCAATAACTTTTACTATTAACATTAGCACTACATTATAATTGTTTAATATGTAATAGTATGTTTGTTTGCCGTTTGTTTGCTTTATTAATTTTGATCAGACTTTAAACTCTGTAAATTTGTTTGTGTAGGTGGTCGACTTACTCAACAATCTGTACACATCATTTGACAAGCGGATTGATATGTATGACGTATATAAAGTAGAGACGATAGGTGATGCGTACATGGTAGTCAGCGGCCTGCCACATCGAAACGGTATCAAACACGCACCGGAAATTGCAATATTGGCGATAGACTTGCTTATCTCTATTCAAGACTTCAGTGTACCTCATCTGCCGGAGGAAAGACTCCTCCTACGAATTGGAGTACATTCAGGTAAATAAGGGGTCGTCCCAATACATGGATATTACAGTAGCAGCATTGCCATTGGTTAATCACGTTCTCATTTTGTGTTCTATACTCTATATTAAAACCTTACACCATGTGCGTTCTTGCTAAAGATAATAGGCCCCTAGGGCTGGCAGCACATTGGCAAACCATACCCCCTATTGCGGACGCAATGTAAATTTAGTACCCCCTAGAGCTAACATATTGAAGAAAAAAACACACACCCTATTACAGACATGTTTTGAGAACATCCTACTCCTATTGCGAGCATTCGCTGCCGTTTTTACACTCAAGTGGAGTGTGATCAACTCAAACAAGTTACTATGTATGCAACTCCTGTTGGTGTCATTCGTTGTTTGATGAAGAAAGATCAGAACTATTGACATGATTGTGAATATGATCATTTATTTTATAGTTTAATACACAATGCACACAACTTTGCCATGATTCTTATTCCATCATATACCATTACGCAATTTTATGTTCAGCTCCGAGTGACTTTGGCATGAATACAGGGCAGAAAACCCAGAAAAAAGCAGGAGCTGAATACGAATGAGGCCGAGGCGCGAAAGGAGTTTTGGAAGTGTGGATGACTCCGGCGGATGACTTTCTGTATGCGGCTTATTGTAATCGACGAACGAAACGAAACAAGATAACACACATAATGAAAATTAAACTGTAATCAGGGAAAATGGGTTTTATACGCACAATATTTACAAAATATTTGCCGAAAATAATAATATTTAATACGTATATGGCTCGTTTCGCTAATTACAGATAATCAAAAATCTGTAATCAGCGAATACACGTACAATATTAACAGCCATCGGTTGAAACTTGACCAGTATATTCACCTTTCAGTAGTGTATATATAACAACATAAAACATTTGCCGAAAATAACAATATAATCAGTAAATGGCTCGTTTCGCTAATTACAGATAATTGAAAATCTGTAATCAGCGAAACAAGGGTCTGACACGTACAATATTCACAATTTTCGGTCAAAACTTGACCAGTATATTTACCTTTCAGTCGTGTATATGACACCATAAAACATTTGCCGAAACTAACGGGATTTTAATTAGTGAATGTTTAGTTTCGCTAATTATAGATAATTGTTTTATGAAGTTTTATACACGACTGAAAGGTCAAGTACCTGTAATTAAGATTATTTTGTATTTTCTTTAATTTTGTATTTTCTTTCTGCTTCTTTTTTCATTTATTTAGTATGTGCTTTTTCCAATAATTTTATTGCAGCTCCTAATTAGTGAGCTCCTGATGTAAAAGGGTAAATAAATAAATACAATACAATACATATTGTACGTGTAAGAACCTTGTTTCGATTTGTGATTATCTGTAATTAGCGAAACGAGCCATATACGTATTAAATACTATTTTCGGCAAATATTTTGTAAATATTGTGCATATACAACCCATATTCACTGAATACAGTTTAATTTTTATTATGTGTGTTATCCTGTTTCGTTTCGTTTCGTTTCTTCGATTACAATAAGCCTCCTCCGTATGTTTGTGTTGGAAGTGACAGGAAAGTCTCGGTGGGAAAGTTCAGGCGGACGTTTGCGGCATGGTCGGGGCTATGGGTCCGCCAATTCGGGGCCTAGGGCCGTGTATGGGAGTGGTTATTGCAAGAGGGGACTACAGCTGGCGCAGCAACCCTGTGAGTTTATTTCTGGGGGCCAATTGCAGACATTAGCATTTTAAAGGGTGCCAATTTGCTTCCCGCGCGGGCCCGCTTTAGAAAGTGAAAAACAGCATCCCTTCCCGCTAAATTTGGAACGCACATGGGGTAGTAACAGCATATAGAGTGACCCCCCCGGGGGTTCTATATATGTTCCTTCGTTACCCGTCGTCAGAGGGCGCGCTATATATGAAGGTGGGGTTTACACTCTCAAACGTTATTATTTCATAAACATTACTAGAAACCATTGTAAGTATCACGTCTAAGCAGGCACGCTGAATGGATATCTTTAAATTACGTCACTAGTCACATGAACCACCCCAAGGCGTTGCCTTGATAATGAATAAGCTACGCCCACATGGCATTCACAGGGGACATGACGTTCACAATGATGGACGCCGGGAGCCAGCGAATCGCAGATCCTAAGCTCCGCAATGTATTAATCATGAAAAAAGCGAGGAATTCAATTCTGTGTAAAATATTATCGAAAATAGCTAGAAATATATGGTGATACGGCTTACATTTAGAAACAACCCACAGTCCCTAGACTGTGAACAAACATTGGAATATGAGGCACTTCATAAAAAACATTTATAATGAAGATCGTTTTTATTTTGAAAATTCTAATTTTAATAATATTAATATTCTAAAATATAAATGAATTTCAAAATTCACAACAATGTTGGTAACAATACAAAAAATATTTGACGGTGGTAAAATAGGTAATTATATGTTCGGATAAATTACGTAACCATGACTACACATAAACTACATCGTGTTTCTTTACTTACAGGCTCGTGTGTAGCTGGCGTAGTTGGAGCGAAGATGCCTAGATATTGTCTGTTCGGTGACACGGTTAACACAGCCTCGCGCATGGAGTCAACAGGCAGACGTACGTAATGTATATGTGGTGGTAGAACACTGATCTGTATGGAATGAGTAATACGGCATTTGCAACCCGAGGTCGTACGGCGAAGCATCATACCTGGCAAGGGTGCGCATAGCCACAAGGCCGAGGGTCGTGAAAAGCAGTGTACACTATTTTTTTATCATATACGATAGCAACAATACTTTATTGCTAAAAGAATGATGTAGAGTTGTTTAGAACTACATATACTGTTTCATTTATTTCAGTTGCCGTTTATTCACACGTGTACTGTATATCGTGTGGGTCATTGATATTTGAGTGCACACTTAACAAAACGCGCTGACCCGTCGAACATTTGTTCGCTACTCTCGTAGTAGTATGTCGATTTCACCTTCGTCGCCAGAGCTTATTATTTCCGCTTCGAGACTCCGCGAAACGACGTAGTCTTGCGATAAAACTTGATGTTAAAAGGCCGTAGTGTACGACAATTAGAATAGTCTGTTATACATTTGATTATTTAAATCGCAATTAGACATGCTCAATTAAATCAGACAAATCAGGTCTTGTAAACATCATTATACCACCAACAAAATCGGATGCAGTTTGGTTCAATAAATCTGATCCAGTATAGCGACCTTGAACTCTGAGTATATATTTCTGTCACTGAAACCTAGTGAGCATGTAATGTGACTGATGTTTTACAAATGTGAATCAAATAATATGACGCCGACATTTTGTACTGAGAAACCCCCAGTGACACCATGTACCGTTAGTTGGCGTGTACGCGCGTTGGATACAAATTGTACGTTTGTTTAAATATGGCCCTCAAACAGGGCCAGGTATATGATATGGTAAGGTAAATTATTGCTTGGCTCGCAAATCTGGTTATATTGTTCGAGAGCGGACAAAACGAAGTATCATATGATAAATGCCAATCATGCTTAAATAATAAACTGTGACGTGTAACCATGGCGACCGATAATGCATTGCCCCAAAATCATCAGCTTAATCCCAGGTTGGAGACCGCAGATAAATTAAATATCGATTTGCTAAACAAGAATAAATCATGGTTCAAAAAATGCATCGAACTTGCAGGCCATTGAATTTAAAAGTTCGTTATGTATTACTAAGCAAGTATAGGCGAGGCCGATGGTGCATACACTTCTATCCAGAACAAATGACATTTGCGTAAAACGTCTTGTTACACCATATATACTTGTCAGGGATTAATACCGCTAATACACTATTACCACTATTACCACTATTTTGCTCCTATCACTATGGGTCGTACTATTTCGTTGAATTGTATACCGGTAATATAGTTCTGCTTTAGAACCTGTAAACTACGCGATGCAATTATCTGGAATGATGCCTATTTCAAATGTGTATCTGTCTGGTTTATTATGAATGACACGGCATTTATAAAAGAAATTAAACGATGAAATCGGATTAGCAATCTAATAAAAAGTCGATTTGACATAACATGTCATAACATAGAACACAAATCTGATTGAATTTACGCATACAGTTGACCTGCTTCATTGTGATAACAACAACCCCGTTCGATGAGTTTATCCGCGGCCCACCTAAAGCTAAACCGTTTCTGGGATCGGAAAAATAAATAAAGTCAATCAATCAATCGCGAATTTCCGAACAGCCATTGTGTACCACAATCTCCCGTATCAAAACTATTATTAACAATTAGAGTATTCTTCACTTCAATTTTTATACCGAGCATTACTCTATACGTGGATTAATATTTCATAGAAGCTTTTGAGATAACATGAATTAATCAGTAATTCCCATACACCCGATGATTAGTATGAATGTTGAATAATATACTATTTAAACATTCAAATCACAATGTGGCTTTACCAGAGTAGAAAATAAATTATACTCTGCAATCATTAGCAGAAAAGTGAAAGAAACAAGGAAGATCATGTTGTATATATTCATGGCAATACAATACAATTCCCGGCACCAATATAGTTTATGGTGTATTCTGTTTTTGTTATTAATGTAAATTTTGTGTTCACATTGCTAGCTCTGCAAATACATATCAGTGAAGACAGTAAAGAATTACTTGATACGTTTGGTGGATTTATGCTCGAAGAAAGAGGAGTACTAGAAGTAAAGGTATTATGTCATTTTTTATCAGTCAATCATTTTACAAATTCGCCAGTCAATATATTTAGCTAGTGACCACCAGTGCTATCAGCTTTTGTGCCTTCGCGGATATGACGATCGAATCGAAGATTACTTGTAACGGAATATAAGGAGTCTTCAATTCCCCCAAATCTCAATAGTGGCAGTACCATTACTTCTGAATCACAAATTTCGCACAAAGGCAAGACATCAGGTGTAAAACCAAATGTATTCTTTGTAAGTATCATACATTATGTTAATGTGGTTCACATTGTTTTCATATTATGCATCTCAAATAGCAGAAAAATATTAGTTGCCAAGCTTCTTGTTTGAAAAGCAAATCTTAAATGTTTAATTATTTTTTATATGTCTCAAATACTCCGCACACGGGAGTTCTTTCTTTGATTTGTTGTCAAATGTGAACCATTTTAGTCCCAGAAAAAGCAACATGTTAGAGAAATGATGTTGCGACACATAAACGCCCGAGCAGACGGACATACGTAATTATAAATTAACGTACACATTTCACTAGCAATTTTATCATACCATATAATATGAGTTTTTGGGGTTGCCATCCTGAATATTAATCCCTAATTACGCATGTTTGATATTCTCTAAATCTCTAAATCATTCAAATTAAGTTCACAATCTGCAAAAAACGGTAATCAACCATATAATAATAAGTTGCTTCATTTGATTTGCGAGCTTTTCGTCTTTATATATTGCTCAATCGGATTCCCGACCTTTGATCTTATATATAGATAATTCCAAAAAAGTATAATACTTTCTGTTATTATTATGTTAAATATGTTATATAATTTTATATAATACCAGTGTATCGATGTCATGAATACATTAGATTGATTTTAATTGAAAGTAATTATTGAATAAATCATTATACGCCGTCGGGCACTGTTGCCATGAATTATGCTTCTTTAAGTTATGAATATGAATAGTAAAGCCCCAGACTGTGAATATGAATAGTAAAGCCCCAGACTGTGAATATGAATAGTAAAGCCCCAGACTGTGAATATGAATAGTAAAGCCCCAGACTGTGAATATGAATAGTAAAGCCCCAGACTGTGAATATGAATAGTAAAGCCCCAGACTGTGAATATGAATAGTAAAGCCCCAGACTGTGAATATGAATAGTAAAGCCCCAGACTGTGAATATGAATAGTAAAGCCCCAGACTGTGAATATGAATAGTAAAGCCCCAGACTGTGAATATGAATAGTAAAGCCCCAGACTGTGAATATGAATAGTAAAGCCCCAGACTGTGAATATGAATAGTAAAGCCCCAGACTGTGAATATGAATAGTAAAGCCCCAGACTGTGAATATGAATAGTAAAGCCCCAGACTGTGAATATGAATAGTAAAGCCCCAGACTGTGAATATGAATAGTAAAGCCCCAGACTGTGAATATGAATAGTAAAGCCCCAGACTGTGAATATGAATAGTAAATCCCCAGACTGTGAATATGAATAGTAAAGCCCCAGACTGTGAATATGAATAGTAAAGCCCCAGACTGTGAATATGAATAGTAAAGCCCCAGACTGTGAATATGAATAGTAAAGCCCCAGACTGTGAATATGAATAGTAAAGCCCCAGACTGTGAATATGAATAGTAAAGCCCCAGACTGTGAATATGAATAGTAAAGCCCCAGACTGTGAATATGAATAGTAAAGCCCCAGACTGTGAATATGAATAGTAAAGCCCCAGACTGTGAATATAAACTATAGACAATATCGAAAATTAGCCACATTTCTGTTTTATGCTTGGAAAACGAACTAAATAAACGACGCATAATATGATATATAGCTAGTTTTCGTAAAAGGAAGAGACACTTGTTTTCGGAAAAACGGCTTAAGTAAAAGCAGCATAATAGATTGCTACCTTCGACTTATAAAAAAAGACTTTTTACTAATTTGAAAATGAATATATTTTCTTTCAACAGGGTAAAGGAAATATGCGTACTTATTGGTTAATTGGAAAACGTGGGGAACATACAACGTCTGCAATTGAAGTTATCAGCTCAGCAACTAATCCGTATGTTGTAGAAGACTCATGACATTAATATCAGCTTAGATTCATGTTTGCAGAGAGAGACGAACATTTTATTTCAACTTATATTTCCTGATACTACAAAGAAAGTTTTCTACCACATGTATTTTCTTTGAGTAGAAATTCATTTCCTGAAAATGTACTTGACAAAACAATTGAAACATATCTCACCCTTTAATAAATAAATCTCTATATTAATGTACCATAATGGGATGTTTGTTTGCAATTTAAATATAAATATTTGTTTTGATTATATTATTATAATACAGTACTAGACACACCGCCCTCAATGCCATACTGATTATTTTTCTTTATTTGATCGCTGGGGCGCAAGAGCTCCACAATAACAATAGCGTGTACTTGACATTCCCGCGTAACGTTGTAGTACAAGACATTTATATTCATACCTATAAATAAATGAGGTTTGATTACCATACATAAATAACGTCTCCTGCTTTTTATTGAGGCTTATCGAACGCTGTGCTTGGTGGCGATAGATGGCAGATATGGTGGGATGGGGTTGAATTCGTTTTGGATAATTTGTCCCCACTCGCTTTCAGTGAATTTAACACAAACTCAAATTGAATAGATTATGGAGATTATCTTTTGCAGAATACATTCTAACGATATACCAAATACTGTTAAATTTTGTGTTCCTGCAAATTTTGCCAAAGTGTCGTTTCACCGTGAAATATACCGGATTAAAGTGATTTATCAAAAGCTAGTATTGTCATGAAGTGACGCTACCATATCATAGTACGTCGTTATCTTGAAAGAATGGTTGAATCAGAATATATAAACTTGACATTTATCATTCAAGTGATATTCAAGTGTATACCGATGCAACATTTATGATTTAATGGAAATATATTAATCAAGTGAAAACTTTATCCTATTAACAGAATTTGAACACTTGGCGTAACACCCAAATGAAACAATTAATAATGTGTTGTTTTTTTCAGAAATAGTTTTCTGACTTTAATGAACAAATCTGCCGAATCATATTCGATGAGATACTCACTATGTTCTAAACACTATCACGGTATATTTTGTTTCGGATCTTCATGAGCAGGAAAACTATACAAAAACTACCTTTCGTAAACGTTTTATTAGTGGGTGTCCTAGACATGAGGACCAGTAGATCACATTTTGGATAAGATTTGACCCGGTTGTCATGACACAGGATGAAATGCTTAGAAAATGACAAATTTTCATGCAATTTTAACGGTAAATGCGTGTACCTGGACGCCATTCTATGAGTTCTTGTACATTTTACTTGCAACAGCTTTTTATTAAGTTGTTCTAATTACAACTTCTCACCTTTTTGTATTCAAGTAACCCCCCATAATATCGAGTATACTAAATTAATATATTACTAAGCTATACCTTCTAGCCAATCCTTTCCAAAACTGTACTATCTTAGAACTGTACTGTCTTAGATTTTGTAACCCCGAGGACCATTCATATCAGGGTGTCAGTGTTACAGTCATCCATATGCAAATATATGTTGTAAATATGTCGCATCCACGAAGAGCTTTTTGTGAAATAGACGTTGGCATAAAGATCATGCCAGACTAAATTATATTTAATTGCATTAAATGCAGCGGAAATACATAACTGCATCTCAGAACTAACTACGCACTCCCAAGCCCGCCCCACTATAGTGAACACTAGCGTTGTGTCCGAGAACTGTGACTCAATTAGCTGATAACACTTACACGTAGAGATACCAGATACGACCCAAAGGATTACACATTCGTTCGTTATAAGAAGTCCGTATTTGTCGTGTTGGTGATGATCGATATTGTCGATTTGAGCGAGAGTATGGGTATTCGATAGTTAATCTTGACTGGTTAAAGTTTTATGTCTTTTTTGCGTTTTCAGTAAATTTCATAGCAGCCAACTTGAATTCTGCTACTAAGGTCTCATATCACAAACTAGAACTCTATGGGCGACAATGTTAGCGTTTGGGTAAATTTCTGCCAAAAACAAGAGTTACAAAGAATAAAGTATTGTTTTATTTTGTTGAAACCATATGTATGTAATATAATTCTGGCCAGTAAAACACATAATAGCCAACTCAAACTCCTACAAAATGGATGTAAACAAATCATACAGCATTTGTCAGTCTTTCTACCTTTAATATTCTCAGACACGCAGTCATTTTGGAAGTGTTTAATTGAGAGTTTCTCAATAAAATCGGCAAAAGAAAACCTAACAACCACCATAAAGTGGCTAACAACCACCATAATATTTGAACCAACTCTGATAGGCTAGTTGGTGACACGAGACAAATTGCCAATACAGGTGAGTAGCATAGCGCCATCTATGTCCAAACACTCAGTTTATCTTGTTTCTGCCTGACTATGCGATTTGAGCAGCATCCCAGTCATGTTTATAGGTGTATTTACCCACACACACACTTGATTTCAAAACATAATGTATGCTTTCGATTACTCAGCAAAAAATGAATAAAACATTTCCAGGTTTATGGATATTTATACACCAAGATTTAAACCATAAATGAAATATTCTATTTAATAACATCAAGCATTTTAATGAATTTTGTAATCCCAATTACCGTGGCACTCACTGGATAAACTCTATTTATGGTCAGGAATGGTCGCTAAAATCAGTATTTTTGATTAACCATGTACCGGAAAATGTATTGCAATGTAGCGCAGACAAATTTGGCCGAGAAAATCTGGTTGCGAAAAGAGTCCAGTGGCAAACAGTGGTTGATCCATGACCACAACAGGAGTCTGTCCAGGGTTGAGGTATTCCACTGAGTTTTTTATGACTTTCATTGAGTGCAGCATCATTGCTGGCGAATGTGCAGTTCTGTGGAAGAGTTTGGGGTTTTACTGGACCAAAATCATAGGGTCATACTGGTTCCCCTTTGCAAGAAAGACGGGTTGTACATCATTATATGATCCTGGAAGCTGCGACACTTCATGTTTTGTTAAATCAGGGTTGATGACAACAAGTTGCCTGTCTATTCGCTGTAATGTTTGGCTTTGATGCTGGGTTAGGGAGATGGCTTGCCCGTGAAATGAGTCCTTGGATGTGCGTGAACTAGGATTATGATCAATTTTATCTCTTGCTCCAGTGGTGAATATCTGCTTTTTTAGTTTTGGTGGACATACCACTCCTTCAGTTTCATACAAGGCGCATAAACTATTGCCCATGTCAGCTGATATCTGAAGAACTCTGTCATAAGAAATTGATAGTCCTAGTCTACGAAGCTTATTCACGAGAGTTCTCTTTCGAGTTTCAGCATGAACCATTAATACAAGATATATGCAGCTAGAGGAGTTTCTTTGTCAGCAGGATGCCTAGCCTGTGTACTAAGATATCTCACTCCATTAACAGCATTGAACATGATTTAGTTGAGACAATGTTAAAGCCGCATCAACTTTCTCGTGGTCTATCTGATTGTGTATGGCAGGTCTTTTCAGTATCATATTTATAAGAGCAAGTAATGTGTCAGATACTGCATTATGTTGACATTCAGGGTCAAATGAACCATCAAAGCATTTCTGTTTCTTGAGTATCTCCCTCCTCACAATAGTAGCAGCCTTTGATAGATACATGGCTTCTGTGTCAGATCTGACAAGCATGACTTCTCTACCTTCATTATATGCTCTGAGATCGGGGATTTGAGAAAGCAGTTGCTCCTTCAGTCTTGAAGAGTTAACTCCATTAGGAACATAAGCCCCATTCTGTTTCAATCTCGAAGTTTCACCATGTCTGACAATATGCAAGTGGTGTCTTCCCCATCATTCCTAGATTCTTCATTGTATGACGCTATCTCAGCTAAAGCAATACTTTCCATTAACGTTTGTATTGCACTTGACTTGGCTTGCTTGCAAGTGCGCCTAGCTCGGTTGTACAAAGCCATCAGACATTTCAAATGGTAGTTGGCATCTAATGCATGCATGTCACCAGCAGCTAATTTAGCCAATAATTGTCTGTCTCCTAGTTCTGTGGCACACTATTTTACCTTGTGGTCCAAGTCAAGAGTACATGCTCAATGTATGGATCCTCCAGGTTCATCACAGAAAAAACACACTGTTTTCCTATTTCCACTAGAAACCCATGATCCCATACTGGCACGGCTGGTTTGCATGTGCTAAAACACTTTCGTTTTTGTGCACTTTGGAGCTTGAGGGTGCTACAATTATTGTAGCATGACTTGTGCCATTTTGCATCATTTCTTCTCAAGGTAGCCTCAATTCCTTGACCTTCATCAAGTTTACCTATATTAATGTTTATAGGTACATTTCCTAGCTTATGAAAACCAGACAAATTCTCAGACAGTGTATGATATCCTGAACCTTGCTTATTTTTGCGGTTAGACTGACAAATTAACTTTTCATCTGACTGTTTTTGGCACAAGACACATACATGCCACTGGATGGTTCTATCTTGACTCCCGGGGAGCTACTTGCATAGAAGTGCAATACGGGTATGTGCCGCCCGACTGGGGTGTCATTTCACGTTATTTTGTTTAGAAGTGGGTGGTTATTTATCAATGTTTTGGTTTAGAAGTGTGTAGCATTTATTTACTTTTACACAGGTCCTTATATTCAAAGCCAAATACCGGAAAAGGCTGACAAGAGGTGGGCTGCACACCCCTACCCACTTAATGTGGAAGTAGCCCCCTCGGGTCTTGACTATTTCGCTGGCTACTTGTACTTGGACAGGATTCGAGTTCCATTTTACTCTCCAGTCATGTAGTGATATCTAACTTAAAATGTATCTTCACCTACAAGTAAAATGATTGCATAACTATTGTGCAAATTCTACCAGAATGTTAGTATAAACTATAAAACTTGTAAACCAAATTATTTGTTATGGTACAATATACACGTACATGGAATATTCTGGATTAAAGTTCTTGTTTTACTGGGTTTTCCTGATCCATCTGATAACACGGAGACTACAACGCAAACCTGTTTCCCAGAGCAACTAAGCGCATGCGCAGTTTCTTCTGGCAACAACTAATATTAAATAGTGTCAAGCTAAGATGACTCAATCAACTGTAGAACTGATATGAATGCTCTTGTTGCATGGCATCAACAACCAGGATTGCGTTTTCATTTAAATATGTTTATATTTATTATTATTCACCATATATGCATGTAGTATGTAGTATGTTGTTGTCCAACATGCTTTGTGTCAAAAAAACGTTAGTGAATTTCTAGGTGTTTATACTTATTATATTCAGGTTATTTTTCAATGTCTTTCAAAGTGATTTTTTCGCGGAACTCTCATTTGCACTCTGGGTCGCATTTTTATACAAATCTGCATTTACAGATGAAGTTTACAAATGAAATTTATAACACTTGAACAATTATAAAAAAAACACATTTAATTTGTTATTCTCCACATTTTACCCCAAAACCCACTTTTCAGAGGAGAGTCAAATGCAGGTTTAAGTGTCATATGCACTGCCACATCAAAATGCATGTATGTACCGAATTTCATGCTTCTATAATACTTGGGGCAGTTATAAATCTGGTATTTGTGGTTTTTGACTAAAATGTTATTTTTTAAAACCAAAAATCAGTCATCACAAACAATGTCCGCTATTGATCTCAATGAAATATGAATCTACATATTAAAGTGCATACCTGTACCATATTGTATGGTTCTAAACAATTCAAACATTTGTAAATTATTTGTTATTTTCATATTTTTGAACCAAAATTTGATGTTTTTGCCCCAAAAGATAGCTGTTAAAGGTGAGCTCAATGATAGTTCAAATTTCATATGAATTGTCACATCCAAATGTGTATATGTACTAAATTTCACGAGTGTATTATAATTTAAACATTTCTAAATACTATATTTGTTATAATTTTTGACCAAAATGTAATATTTACACAAAAAATCAGTCTTCACAGGCCAGATCTGCAGTGGGTCTCAATGGAATATGAATCTCCATATCAAACAGATCACCTGTACCAAATTTCATACTTCTATCACAATTTGAACAATTCCATGCTTTTTTAGATCGTTTTACTGTAAACTACTAGTACTTTATTTTTTTGCGAGTCTGGTAAACCATGTAATTCTGACTTCACTGGGGTCTTTGGAACAGTGTGTGACAATCAAAACCTTGCACAGAATCCCACAAACTAATATCACAAAACTGATCAATTTATAATATAGTATAAAAAAGCATAATGGAATACTGTAGAATACTTTTAAATTATTTTTGCTTGGAATTGATTTTCGCAATTTTTGTTGAAAGAAGAATTCAGTGAAAGTGAAAATAAAAATAAAATCCAGACCTATTTTACATTCAACTCATCAAAAATCAGTGAAAATAGATTCCATACAAAACACCCAAAAAGCCTATTCAGTGAAATTAAAATAAAGTATTTTATAGTCGTGTAAACCATTGCCAGTTTTAATATGTACAAAATATCAATGTTAACCCTTTCACCACTCAACATCATAACGTAACCTTCCACACTGTAGGGCAGTACTATCTACATGTAGTTTATGAAGAATATTGTGCAAAACATATTTAACTGAAGAGAATCAGGAAAAAATGTCACTCTTCAACTGTAAACTAATATTGGGAGGTAGAAGATAAAATTGTGAGATGAAAACAAAGTTAAGCTCAGAACAAATTATTTATGCTTCTTGTCACAATCTTCATAAACATCAGTTATAAATACAGGTGTCATACCTTTTTCTAAAGGTTTTTGTCAAAATTCCAGAAAATCTAAATAAAAGCACACTTTATAATAATTTAAAATAATAAAGAATAAAACAAACTTTCTGGGCAATGCATTATGGGGGAAATGGCAACATTTTTATTGTTACTTGTTTTTAAATTACAAAAAAGCTGGGGAATATATGTGAATTAGAGAAAAATTTCATTGAAAATTGGTTTTACGTCAACTAAGCATGTTCTACCGAGTTGGAGTCTGCAATTGACTTGAGGCAGTCTACGGAGGGGGCTATTTACAATTAACATCAAATTGAAAGCTCACATATTTACACATAGGTTCTCAATAATAGGCAGGTGCAATGTAGTGGGTAATTCAGTGATATGGTTTGGTGATTTATTAAGACATGCACATAGATGGAAATCACATGGTTAACCAACTGAGATATCTGAAAAAAACCTTCAATTAAGGGCAATGCAATGCAAATACAATACATTTCACACACACCCCCCGATAAGAGCCACCAAGAATAGAATGGTTTTGTCAACTTTTAACATTCTTTCTCTAAAAAAGACTGCAACATTTTAAGAACTATATTCCCTGATTTATATATTCTCTAAATCATACTATATGCCACATGTAGTTGTGTATGGAATCCAGAGGTATACGTATCAATATCAATTGTCCTCATAAAATATTCACCATGGTATTTTTTGAAATGATGAATTTATATTGAGTCAACTTTCATTAATTTGTTCTTGCTCAATTGTGTGTGTCCACTTGCACCTTACATAATGACTGATTTGAGGAAGAACAGCAGTTGACGAAGAGATCTTTCAAGCAACAACTGAAGTTGCATTATGGGAAATTTTCGATAAACATGGTTATCTTACGAGGCTGAAGAAAAATAACAAAAATAATACCAAAATACCAATTTGTACTACCAATTTGTACCACCAAAATAGCTGGCATATTTGGCTCCAGTGGAAGGTGCGTGTACATTGTACTCAATATTCCACCCAGTAACATTGTGCATCTATTGTAGGAGCACTTCTATAACAGAAGATATGGTAACTTAAGGTAGAAGCATACTCATGAATTCAAATACCCAGAATTTATTCATTTTCTAATAAATTGTACTTACGGTACGGGTAATGTAAGGATATTGACCTAATTTTTGAGAAAATTGTGGTTGTATTTTAATGGATAATGGCCATTTTTTCAGTATTATAGTGCTTTTACCATACCTATGGCAGAGATATGCCATATCTCAAATTGTAGGCAAATTGTGACATAGGCTGAAAAAATAATATATTATGAATGGTGGGGTACTTTTTGCTGTCCTCAAAAATCTGGGTTTTAAAAAGAGTCAAAAAATGCAATTTTTCTTTAACATTGTGCTCTATGGAAGTGTTCTAAAAATAGCAATTTTTGAAATATATTAGGACAAGTTTCTCAAAATACGTAGGCTTCTACCTTAATGAAAGAAAGTGTGTGAAACTATAGTGACTGGTGACACAGGGTAACTGTGTCAATGTACATGGGTTCACTCTGACTCTAATAAATTAGATAGCATATTTTTATTGAGAAGAAAATGTGAATTCTATGATTTTGTTGGATCATACGGTGTAACAAGATTTTTAGAGAACTTCTCTATCATGTCAACCCCTCTAACTTCATGGTCAAGTAATGGTAACTTTGTTACATTGAAATCTTCATATAAATCTTCAATCTGTTGCAGAAAAGAAAAAGTAAACATAGTGAAACTGTAGGAGACATGTTCAAATATTTCCAGGTGAGCAAGCATCTATAATAATCAATATATTGAGTTTTGTAATCTGATTAACACCAGAGTGTAGGTAGAGGATAGGGTCAGTTATGTATGGTCACCAATATACGGCTGTTCCCGACAGTGTGTAGCCGCTGTTGTACAGGCACTGGTATAAGGCCAATGCTTTGGAGCTGCTAGTGGCCAATAATGTATGACTGTCTGTGTACAGCTGATTGTGTATGGCAAATAGTATATGGCGACGTATGGGTGCCAGTTTATAAATGCCAAGTATGGTTGATGGTATAACTGTCTGTGTATGGCTGTATATAGTAGACAGTTTATGGCCAACGATGTACGACAGTTGGTGTGAGGCCGATGGTTTATAGCAAGCAGTATATGGTCAACAGTGACTAGCTGCCATTTTTCTTGGCAGTGTATGGCCGATGACATATAGCCACAGGTATGACTGCCAGTGTATAAGCAACAGTACATAAGACTGACGGTATATGGCCGATGGAGTGTGGCTGCCAACATACAGAAAAATGATTCACCAAAAACTTATTTCTGCAGTGTTCTGGCAATACAGCTAGTTTTCATATATAGGAGTCATGTCTTCCTAATTTTATCATTCCATCCTCACAGTATTCTCAATATAGTTGCAATTTTGTTGATTCAGTACTTTCACATAACATTTAAAGGATGGTGGTGACCACGCAGTACATTGTTTTAATGTGTGGTAAATAATGTATAATATATGCTGCAAGTGACCCATATCAAAAAGATGTGGACCAATCACAATCACCCTTTATGAAGAAGGAAACTGACAGCAATATGTGATTTTTCATTCATTACGAGATCTCACGAATGTTGAATGTCTGCTCCAAAATTCAAATGATTAGATTTAGAAATGAAATCTCTTGCTTTCATAGTACAATGTAGAAATGCTGATCTTTGAGAGGAGAATATGTCATTGCGATACCTTTACTTCATTCAAATTGACCATCATCAAATGTGTATACCCAAAATACTGTTTTGACGCTACTATGACCGTTGTTCGTCTTGTTTTTTCATTCCATTTCAAGTGAAACGAGGGGTCTCACAGAAAACAGATAATAAACTATTATTATAGTATAAATAGTACGTACCTGATCTAAATACTTTGCTTGAAGTTTATACCGAGCCGAACACATCTTGCACGCTGTGGGACATTTTCGATCAAGATACAGTAACTGATTTACAACAATATTATGCGTATCAATTTTACACTTTGTTAGTTCTTGTACAAGCCTTTCTGTCTCGTATAAGGATAAAAATTCTGATATGCACACACATACAAAAGTTGTTTGGTCCTGAAATTGAAATGAAACACAGAGTCAATATATCGTCAGAGATACAAACATAGAGAGGGACCTTTGTAGTAACGCTTTGAGTTCCATCATTTTTACTAGCAATACATATTTATGCAAATAAGCAAATTTCACACTGTCATGTAGACAGGATCTGAGCAATGATTTGTGAAAAATAAATATGTACAAGGTTTGCTACAACCGAGAAGAAAAAGTTTATGGTCATCACGTACATAGATTTTTGGGAACAAATTGACGAGTGACTTCTAATTTTTTTTTCTGAGTCTAATAGACCATACGGTAAACACATGTACATGTGACTATGTAAGTAATAGCCAGTCAGCAAGTACCCATCATGTTAGGCTTTGACAGACTACATTCCTAACTGGATCAGATCAGAACAGTATATCTAGAAATTTCCCAGCATGCTTACAGGATTCCTGAACTGTTCATTGACTTGTCTTATCACTGGTAAAGCTTCTTCTATTCTACCTGTCATTTGGTCAGCACTTATGTCACCCATGCCAAGGAGACTGCTCATCTGAAACACAGAAACAACAAAAAATGGTTAAAAGGCTCAGCAAATTTGATGTAAACCCATCCTCAGTGTATTTTGCTAAAAATTTGAATTGAAATTGTTCCTAGGTCTGAACTATGTTTCCTTGAAGTTTCCATGGCAGCATCCATCTGGAAGTCCATTACCAAGGCAAGATGTACAAAACAACAAAATAAGTTGTTCAGATTTGTGAGCACTGATTTGTGGAGCACATGTGTGTAAATGTACTACTACTGTGCTACAAATGTATCAGCACAACTAGACAAATTATACACCACACATTGCATTGTGTTTATCTATGCCAGAGTTGACTTTTGCTACTGATACAAACAGACATAAAAGTATATGGATAGGAGTAATCACAATGGCTATCTCATATACATCTGAAGATCATACATTTGTACGACTCTCACATTAACATTTTGAGTGGCATAATTTTTCCTGAAAAAATTTATATGCATTTCTATGTACTAATTGCTCTGATAATTTTATTCATAATTGTTTAAAAATAAGAAAAACAAGCCATGCATGAAACAATGCTTGTGGTTTAAAATTTCAGACCTTCATAAGTTCAAAAATGAGACATGTGCAAAATCTGGTTTCAGACATTTAAAAATTACTGTGTAGTGTAGTGTAATTTTGATTGGATGACAATCTGACTGCATGAGTGCATATGATATACAAGTACAAAGGTTGAAGTGTTCCTCCAGGCATGTCTTAAATATCATACATGTACGTATATGGAAGTGTATTTGCATGGTTGACTTTGACACTTGAAGGGTTAACCAACATTTTCAAGATTAAACCAAACAGCATTCTTTTTGTAACAGCATAGCACTCAACCAAATAACAGCCTGTAAGGCATACAATTGGTTTACCACTCTGTTAAGTTTCCATAACAACCAAAATCTATGACACTATGACACATAATCATACACACTCCATATTTCTGATGCAGAACTTTTAGTTTGATCATTTAAGTGTCATCTCGTGCATTTCAATCTTGGTATAATTCTCCTCTGAGCACTAAAAAAAATATATTTCACAAACATACCTGATTTATGAATGGATTTAGTTGAGATTTGAGCCGGAGAATTTTGCCTAAACCTTTTTCAACGATTGCCGGGAATGAAAGGAGCCTGAGTGTATGGCCAGTGGGTGCTGTATCAAACACCACAACAGAGAAATTCATACTCTTAACTAACCTGAAAAAAGGAAAGAATTTATAATTCATATATTACACCCACACATTACAATTAAACCTCAATTAACTCAACACCTAAGCTGTTTTTCACACTGAGTTGCTCGATAACACTCAAAAAATTCAATTTTTCTGCATTAACTGGCAAAACAACACCAACAAAATCGCATAATTGGATAAATAGTAGTCTAACAATCAAGCAGACTGCTGTTTTGGTGAGTGTATTGTGTGATTTTATTCTGAAACAAGACATATTCGAGTATACAGTGATACACTATACGGAAGTTGCATACTCTTTCCCATTTTCTACAGTAGACTGGAGTTATATAACTAATTCAACCCTAGCTCGACTTTAGCCACTGTGTTGAGTAAGCAGAAATTGAGAATCAAACATCCTGTCAAAACCCTGTTGCATAATGGTATGTTCTAGTCAATTCCAACTGCTTGTGAAACACTTTGGAATGCACTGAGCAGTGTTATTTCTTATTTCACACCTACCTCATCACTTCCGCATAACTCATCGCTTCATCAACACCAGGGAATGCTCCCATTATTTCTTGAAACATAGCTTTACCAACATTCACAGGATCTGAATGAAACAAATTAAGCATGTTTACCTCCTTGAACCTCATTTTTTATTTTTTTTTATGTAATTTTCTATTATTTCTATAATTTTGGATCAGATGAACATAATTTCTTATTAGCTACAAGTTTTGATCAAAAAAAAAAATGGGAGAAAATTTCATGTGTTCATTTCTACAAAAATTGAACTATGCCCTTCACTGGATTGAGTTTAGCTTTTTTCACAGATAAATGAAATCCACTGAATTAAATCTACGTGAACTGAGTTAAACACTTCACTGGTCAATCCATGAATATGCTGAATATATGTAAAGTAAATGATATAACCAAAATACCAATATTAATTCAACTTCTAGTTTATATCTGACAAGTCATTGATGTACAGTACAAAAGCTGGTTTCAAACAAGAACGGGCAATGCTTTGCGGCTTCAGGGAAAAACTGGACAATGTGTTTCAAACAAAAACTGTACAATGCCTTGTAGTTTCAGAGAAGAGAATACAATTCATAAGTTGTCCCAACATTACCATACTTAAACACTCAATATCTGAGTTATGCAACTTTTTCAAGGTTATTGATATATTCAATCTGAATAAATTAGGATTTTTTTAATTATGATTTTCATTTTGGCACACATGTATTATTTAAAAATATATATATTTAATAGGTGATTTTCTGTACAATTGCGAGATCTCGCGAGATGCATGAAAGACGCGCGTCGAACGTCTGCCGCAAAAATCGAACGATTTGATTTTGAACTCGAATTTCCTTATTTCGACAGAGGAATATTGCTTCCGAATACCCTTACTTAATCAAAATTGCATATCATCAAATGTGGACAGCACATTATTAAGCATGGAAATGTCCCCAAAATACATTCGCGTTTGTCGAATCCCACGCGATGTTTGACGCCACTACGACGCCATGACCTTTGTTTGTCCTGTTTTTACGTTCGATTTCCCGCATAACGCGTGATTCTCGCAGTGTACGGAAAATGGTCTATTACCAGGTATTATTTAGTCATATTTTTTTATTTTAACATATTTGCCAGCAGTTGGTAATGGAGAATGTCAATAATAGTTAAAATATCACAAAATAAGAAAAATAAAATATAAATTACTATATTTGCCTTTTCATAAATGCATCTCTGATAGAAGTACATACAGTGGCCCCTCGCTAAGTCGCGCCTCGGTAAGTCGCGATTCGGCTAAGTCGCGGGTACTTGGATGGCTCCCAAAATTTCTATTGTGTTTTGACAGCAATTTTGAAGTACAAAGACTAATGTTTCGTGGCATAGTGTTTTTAACTAACCGTTAAAGAGACAACTTAACACCCACTGTCCGTCAATTGCTGAGACGCAATGGGTGACAGTGGCCTTACTCAAGGTGTCAACAGGGGTGTCGAGTAGTGACCGTACGTACTTCTTGGCCGATCCCATTTTGGTATACCTCTACAAAAACTCGCTACAATGAGTTGAATTCATAGAATTCTGATCTCTATTTCTCAATTGAGCAGCATGTCAAAGCGAAAGCTATACAGCCTGTTCGTACACCATAAACTCACGGCGATCGACCGTGTCAAACCAAGTTAAGGGTTGCACGTGGTTGAGCCCACTATTCGTGGGAGGGTAAACAATGAAAAGTAAATTTGTTTTCAAAGTTGACCAAGAGGCGGGACTGAACAGAAAAACAAGCGAAAGTGTCCGACAATGATGACACCGATAAAGCTGTTTACGTTTCTTTAAGAACGGTCTGCCGGAACTCCACTATCTGGTCCCATCACCCAATGCAAAGCATACAACTCAGATATGACGACTTTGAATTTAAGGCCAGTTCAGGGTGGTTCTTGCGATGGCAAAGAAGACACGCTATCGACACACGCAGTCTCAATCCAAGGCGAAGCTCGATCTGGGAACATTGACGCTGTCGGAACTTTTCCCGAAAAACTGAGAGAAATTATCTATGAAGGTGGTTATTTTGATGAACATGTTTGGAAGCTGTTACCGTCGAAGTCGCAAGCAACAGCAAGCGGCCCACATAATATCAGACACAAACAAAATAATCAACGCAATGTTTACAGCAAACATAATCATGATTTTATTCGAATACTGCCTGACACATGTGATGATACATCAATTAACTAAACCGAGGGTTTATATGTGCTTTTTATATGTTTTTCAATGCACGACCTCCCTCTTTCACGACGTCCCTCGGTAAGTCGCGGCCCTCGATAAGTTGCGGTTTTTGCTTGGATCCCAACACCCGCGACTTAGCGAGGGGCCACTGTATATACAAAATCATTGCATTTATTGTATAATGAATCATTGTTTGACTTTATTTGACCAAAGATGTCATTGATGTAAGTGCATATAATTCTACAAAGCAAATAGTGTATGAAATTTAAAAATCACATCATATTGAATTTTGATCAGATTGGGTTATTAGATTGATAAAAGTTAATTTTCAAAAATCAAAAGAACAAAAATGATCAAAGAAAGCTTAGAAAGAACTCCCGTGTGCTGAGAGTTTTGGAGACACATTACAAATTAATTCAAAATTACTTATACTTGAGATATTGATGGAATAGCTGAAAACTAATTATGCAAATAAGGTAACTAATATGAACAGATTTAAGTGTAAAACTAATAAGGTCTGCACAATGTACCAAGTTTCATTGAAATGTGATTAGAACCAAAAAAATATTAATTATTATACTAATTAGAGAATTAATATGAACAGATTTTAACCCAAAATTAATCAGACTGTCTATTGTCCTAGAGAATTTATGTACCAAGTTTTATTCAAATGTAATGATCAATACTTGAGATATCAGTATTAAATAATTATGTTAATTAGGTGATTAAGAAGCATAAATATTTACCAAAAACTAATATGGTGCATAGTCTTAGGTTCATTGAAATGTGATGGGTACTATTTAAAAGTTTCATTGAAATCCAATGAGTGGTTTTTAGACATCATAGAAAAGCAAAAAATTAACTAGTTATGCAAATTAGGTAATTAATAGGCACAATTATTTATCCCAAAATTAATCAGGTCTCTGCATAGTCCTAGAATATCTATGTCGCAAGTCTCATTGAAATGTGATGATTAGTACTTGAGATATCAGGTGAAAAGCTGAAAATTAACTAATTATGCTAATAAGGTGATTAATATGCACAAATATTTACCCAAAAACTAATTAGGTCTCTGCACAGTCCTCAAGTAACTATGTACCAAGTTTCATTGAAACGTGATCATTACTACTCGAAATATCAAAAGCTGAAAATTAATTAATTATGCAAATTAGGTAATTAATATGTACTGATATTACCCTAAAAACTATCAGGTATGTGCAGTGTCCCAAGTTTTATTGAAATGTTATGATTAGTACTTGAGATATCAGTGGAAAAGTCGAAAATTGATTAATCATTATGTAAATTAGGTAATTAATAATATTAACAGATTTTTACCCAAAACTAATCAAATCTACGCATTAGTTCAGAGCATCCATGTGCCAAGTTTCATTGAAATCCAATGAGTGGTTCTTCAAAAATCAGTGGAACAGTCATAGAACAGCTTAAAATCAGTTAATTATCATGCAAATTAGGTAATTAATATTCATAGATTTTTACCCAAAACTAATCAAATCTGCGCACTAGTTCAGAGCATCCATGTGCCAAATTTCATCAAAATCCAATGAGTGGTTCTTTAGATATCAGTGGAACAGTCTTGGAACAGCTAAAAATCAGCTAATTATCATGCAAATTAGGTAATTAATATTCATAGATTTTTACCAAAACCTAATCAACTCTGCGCATTATCCCAGAGCATCTATGTACCAAGTTTCACCAAAATTTGATTAGTGGTTCTTGAGATAACGGTGGAACAAAAAAAGTGACATACATACATACATACATACAGACATACAGACATACAGACAGGGTAACTGCAAAGACTCCCTTTTGTGCTTCGCACACGGGAGTCAAAAATGACTGCCATACTAATTTTAATTAATTAAACAATGTGCAAATCAAAAGTATATACTGTAAACTGCTATAATTTTGCAAACGACAATTTTTTGTGATTTTCTCATGTCAGTGAAACTGTATAGCAGTGAAAATTTCCCTGTGGTCCTAAAGACACAGTGTCTGTGACTTTCACAAAATTTCATCTTCACGAGTGCCATAAAATCATGAGATTGCAAGATTTTCTAACAGTGAAAATAAAGCAGTTTACAGTACACATGTACTTACATAACTGGGAGTCAGTGTGAGTATGGTATCTCACCAAAAACACAATTTTAGAGATGGGCTTGTATAAGAACAAATTAATACAGATATGTTGTACTGAATCATTCTCATGTTTAATTAACTTAATACAATGTACCATTACTCCATATCACATGGAGCCCTCACAACAGCATATGTTACATTTACATTAGATCTTAAAATACACATACCTGATTCATCAAAATAGTCATCAGGAAGCTCTGATAATCCAAGATTGGGATCAATTTCCATTGCATATAAATTGTTATAACCTCTTACAGGCGAGGGAACTTTGGTAAACTTCTGATCAAAAGCGTCTGAAATGTTGTGTGCGGGATCTGTGGATATTATCAGTACACTCTCTCTAACTTTTGACAACTGAACAGCAAGGCTGCAACTGTGTAAATAAAGTAAAAAAGAAAATTCTATACAACCCAGAGAATATTTTTAATTTATACATTGTACATGTACTCAGAAAAATACAATAAGAGTGGTTTGTTTTGCCACTGTATTATATTTCTTGTACCCTCAGGATTCCTCCTTACATGATATTTTAACCAAATTTTGCCAAATTTGAATAATTGAGTTTTTCATGGAAAAATCAAGGTTTCTGGCAGTTCATAGTTGTGTTTGATGAATATATTTGATTGAAACAGTGCCCCATAATTTGCTGTGAATCCATCTAATTTTGCCATAGCAGGATCGATGGTGGTGTTGAACGGGTAGCCATTGACTGAATATAAATTAGACCCACATTGATAATGCCGTGATTCCAGTGCTATAATGATAGTGGATCAATGTGGATAAAGCATATAAAAATGTGTATGTTGGATTATATTGAAGTCTCAGTAACAGTAATAGATCATGGAGGTTTACCAAAACAAAATGGCTATTTACCCCTCAGCTAGGCCATGTCTATAACCACTATTCGCTCAGTCACATTCAAATAATTACTAACTAACTAATGCGATGGGATGTGGTGTGCTTGGGTTGTTGTATCTTTTGCAAAATTTTTCAGGTCATCTTGTACCCCTTGTACCACGTGTTCTTTTTTAATTTTTTTTAAGCGGGTGAAAATTCGGTGTTAGGAATGAGAGGTACCGGTACATTGTATTACAATGCATTTCTGGTTTGTTTGTTATGTTTTAACGTAAACAGTGAATAATGAAAATGGATCAGTTGAAATAATCATGCTATTCACACTGCTGCAGCAAATAATGAATAGTTGAAATAATCATGCTATTCAAACTGCTGCAGCAAATAATGAATAGTTGAAATAATCATGCTATTCAAACTGCTGTAGAAAATAATGAATAGTGGAAATAAACATGCTATTTGAACTGCTGCAGCAAATACTGAATAGTGGAAATAGACATGCTATTCACACTGCTGCAGCAAATACTGAATAGTGGAAATAGACATGCTATTCAAACTGCGGTAGAGGATAATGAATAGTGGAAATAAACATGCCATTCGAACTGCTGCAGCAAATACTGAATAGTGGAAATAGACATGCTATTCACACTGCTGCAGCAAATACTGAATAGTGGAAATAGACATGCTATTCAAACTGCGGTAGAGGATAATGAATAGTGGAAATAAACATGCTATTCGAACTGCTGCAGCAAACACTGAATAGTGGAAATAGACGATGCTATTCACACTACTGCAGCAAATACTGAATAGTGGAAATAATCATGCTATTCACACTGCTGCAGCAAATACTGAATAGTGGAAATAGACATGTTATTCACACTGCTGCAGCAAATACTGAATAGTGGAAATAGACATGCTATTCACACTGCTGCAGCAAATACTGAATAGTGGATATCACATGCTATTCGAATTGCTGCAACAAATATTGAATAGTGGAAATAGACATGCTATTCACACTGCTGCAGCAAATACTGAATAGTGGAAATAAACATGCTATTCGAACTGCTGCAGCAAACACTGAATAGTGGAAATAGACATGCTATTCAAACTGCTGCAGCAAATACTGAATAGTGGAAATAGACGATGCTATTCACACTACTGCAGCAAATACTGAATAGTGGAAATAGACATGTTATTCACACTGCTGCAGCAAATACTGAATAGTGGAAATAGACATGCTATTCACACTGCTGCAGCAAATACTGAATAGTGGATATCACATGCTATTCGAATTGCTGCAACAAATATTGAATAGTGGAAATAGACATGCTATAATGTGAAGAGTAGAAACAGGCATACTATTTGCACTGCTGTGGGCGAATACCCACTGTCTCACAAAAAAACAGAAACCAATCAGTCAATCATGTACCAACAAATTTTCATAATCGCAAATCATTTTTCAAATGAAAATGATTGTACTGGTGATTTCAATAATACCATTTTCTGCTTTTGTATCATGTATGGAAGCGCAATTATAATTCAAGAAGCCCCTAAATGAGCCTCTCTGTTTAGTTTCAAAATTTAAATACTACAGCGTCTGCATCACTCAAAAATAATGTGACCCGGCAGTGTGTGCGAATTCGTGGAGTCCAGCGGATGATATACGTGTACTGTTCATCCGTATCTAAGAGACGAGTGGGTGAATCTGACCTACGCATAGTGAATGTTTGGTGTACGTGGACGTAGATGACAACGTCAACAAAAATATCGCCGAGAAGCTACATACGTTAAATCGGGACACGTCACCTCACTCAGCCGACCCGGTGTTTTTTTTCTGTATGTACCATTACGTAGATATCGTCTTACTCACCTGCACGTAGTTTTTCCCACACCTCCCTTTCCTCCGACAAACACCCATCTCAGTGTCGTCTGATCTAAGACATTTCTCAAAGATGGCTCAAGAGGCTCAAATTCACCATCGCTGACTGCATTACTGGAGGCTGCCATTTTGGAAACGAGTTCGGAAGCTTTACGCGAGCTCCAGGCTCGTTCCTGCTTGATTTGTCGAAGAAATTGGAAAGTTTAAATACAGTCAAATCTAACACTCAGTTCTTTTATATATTCTCGTAGAATAATTTAAAAGCATATTTTAATTGTATATGTTAATTCTTTATATTGTGAATAAGGAGTTATTACGCAATGGTTTCATCAGCTCTGGTTTGAGGAATACCGGATCACGCATGCGTTGCAATACGTCTGTATGTCCCTATGCACCCTATGATCAAGCCAGCCCCAAATCGACGAAGTCGTCGAAGTTTTCCGTGATGAGCAGTCAAGTGCAGGACCTTCCTACCAGCAGACTTGCCAGGATTCGATGCCTTCAAGAATGTATCGAATGTTTCAGGGATAACAAATCACTGCCAGATTCGCTTTGCTTCGTTTCCGCTGAATTAGTTTACAAATGGAACTCGAGTTCGAGCAACAAGCTTGTTGTGTACTCTCAGCCGAGTAAAAACAGTAAGAAATGCGGCGAGATCTGCCTTAACGAATCGGTCAGGGTGCACGTAAGTGGCGAGGAGTACTGTAATAACCAGGGACAATGGCTGCAGCTTACAAAGGTATATATCTTTCAAGTTAGCATATCCGATTTATGGTTTACATTATGAAAGTGACTGCCCGTAAATAACGGATATCACTTCCTGGTTGCACGGGGCTATTCGTCACGTTTTCTTAGAATGGTCGGTCCATTTTGCGTGTAAAACTCAAATAGTGAGGCGACATACCAGTTTTCGAAAGAGTTGAACCTGATAAACGCCAACATTAATTAATTTTCATATAAATGAGTAACATATTATTGAGCATGCACGTGCGATTTTCGTGCGAAATTGAAACTAAATGTCAGATCACAACATGCAGGGAGGCAATCCCCGATAAGACTTACATGTAAGAGATTTAAGAGTTAACATTTGGCCAATTAATTTAATGCGTCTTGGCTTTAGGATTATGGAAAGTTGTAAGGTTGGTATGCTGTACCCTAAACCTAATGCCAATGTGAGTATTTCTTTAAATAGACCTTCAATCTTCAAATTTCTTTTTAGCAATTGCCATGCAAGTACCAATATTCTAATGATATGAAGGACTGTGATTTGCTGCAGTTTTATCAGCTCTGGTTGGCCTATGTTGCACAATGTTACAGAAAAGGAAATAGTTGCAGGTCTACACATAAAGTAAATCGTGGGAGCACTAAATATTCACAATGTTAATCTATATGATGTCATCCAATTCTAAGCTAACAAAGGGTACATATACATGTACAGTCAAACCTCGATTATCCAAACACAGTGGGCGGTGACATATTTGTTCGGTTAATTGATTGTTCGGATGAACGATCCGAATGTAAAATTAACATAAAATGAAGGACAATAGAGTGTACGTTGATTTCATGTTTTATTGATACATGTACATTACATTTAATTAATGTGTATTACAATTCTACATTGTAAATATTAATAAAAAATCGTTGTTAACGAACATTTTTGTTAATTATTACGTTTGTAAAATAAATAAATAAATAAATAATACGTGTCCACGAAGAAAATGTGAGAGTCGACTTTTGTCAATATTGTTTCAGTTTCAGTCCGTGCAAAATGTTCGTAAATGTTACCCAAAGAAATGATCCAGGCGCTGTTGTTTCACTTTCTGTTTTTTTGATTTTGCGAATGAAAGCATTTGTCGTAACTGCATCAGTTTCACTGCATCGATGTCCTCTTGACCTTCATACCAGTCAATAAAAAGTTGCATTCCGTCGATTGCGTCAGTCACTGGAACTGCTGGTGTTGGTGCGTTGGGCGGCATGTTTTTCTTTTTCGTTGTTGTCACTTTCAATGTCGTCTTTTTGATTTTCGGCTACAGTCTTTACAATCTCGTCCTCAGTGAAAGTCTCTGACCCAGTGTCGTTGTCACAGTTGATCCATGCATCAAGTTCGTTCTCGGCAATGACTCCTAATCCTAGATCACCGCCGGTACAAATTCGTTCAGAAACCACGATGAAAATAAATCATAAGTTATCCAAGCCTTATTTTGAGATTTATATTTCACTGGAAATGAATTCTTGTCACAGTTTTTAAAACGGCGTGGATTAGCATAACGCCCGATGTAAACAAGTGGTAATTTGTGAGTCCCGGTAGCATTGACGCATGGAAAAATTGTGATGCGGTCTTTTTGAACTTTGTGGCCGGCTGCCTGTTTTTCTTCGTGTGCTGCTAATGTTTTGTCTGGCAAAGCACGCCAAAACAAACCACTCTCATCGGCGTTGTACAATTGTTCGAGTTCATAATTTCCTTCTTGTATTATGACCTGCAGTTTCTGAAGATATTCTTCGACAACACCGTCATCTACCGAAATCGTTTCACCCTGGACACTGAGTTGTCTAATGCCATGCCGATCTTTGAATCGTTGCAACCATCCACTTGATACGGTGTGATCTGACGGGGGTAGCGTTTCATCGGCATGGTTTCGCTCGTGCAAACTTGCAGCTTTTTCTTGTAGCATCGGACCAGAGATCGGAATTCCCTTCTCACGCTGTTGTGAAAACCACAAAAACACAGCTTGGTCGAGTTGTTCGTCTCTTGCCGGTTTCATAGACTTTCTTTTTAGAGCACTCGCTGTATCACTGTGACTTATAAATTTGTCGATCATTGGCCATGCTTTTTTAATGTCCGAAACAGTTGCTCGTCCGATGTTGTATTCTTGTGCCAGCTTTGCTGCTTTCTCTCCTTTATCTAGTCGTTGTAGAATCTCCTTCTTCTGCTCGATGGTTAGTGGTGTACGTTTTCTCTTCATAGATGACATGGTAAAATAGCGTAGAATAGCGTAGGTATAAGCGTAGATCGTACTCGTGACAAAGTCGTTGATTGAATGATGATATTCCAGAAAATGTTCTCGTTTTAAATCATTGTGCACGTCAAACATTTTTACCTGTGAATTATTTTATTCACGCTGAGCAAAAGAACCGACTGTGATCAAATGACTGTCCGGCACGGACGTGCTAAATACGCGATGATCGAGCGTGTGTCGGTAACACGACTTTCATCATGGTAAACAAAAGACGTAACTTAGCAAGTCCGTCAAAACAAAGAGGTGACAAGAACCCCATTCTTCAACTCTTTTGTTAACAACAATGGAGATAAAAAATGTTGTTCCGTAAATAAATTTCATATGGGACTTTGGAAACATGTTCGGATAATCCGTAATTCGGATAATCGGTGTTCGGATAATCAAGCTTTGACTGTATAATACATTATACATGTTATGTATCCCACCATTGGCCAAGAATGTGATACATGTATACTGTAAATGCATTAATTTTCACTGATACATGTAAGTAAAATCCGCTGAATTAAATTAAACAAGTTTCCTTAAAAAATTTGTGAAATTAAGACACAGAGAATGTACTCAAAACATCGAAATATGTAATTTAAATGTCAGTGAAAATAAATTGTTTTACACCTGGCAACATTGTTATCTTCCAGTTTGTGCAACATAATTTTGAAAGTGATCAGATGTAGTATATTGTCATGCGTAAGTTAAATTCACATATTAGAGTGGAAAAAATTATAGATTGATATCCAATGTAATAGTATTAGTATGTTTTTGGTTTGTTTTGGACGGCAAATGTGTCAACAAGTGTCATTTTAAGGTAGAATGCTATACAAAAGTAAAAATATGGTCAGTTTTGGGGTCATTGTTCTCGGTTCAGAAAAAATTGATGTACAAAATCGAGTGAAAAAAACATGTTTTGTCTGTTTTAGGGCATTTTACCATTGTTTGATATATCTCATTATCTCAAAATTTTGCCCGGTGAATATGTTGAAAAAAAGGAAAGCGTTCCTTAAGGCCCCCTCACCCCTAATCCTAATAATCCAGCCCCCCAATGTAATTTTATATGCCCCTCTAAATAACTGTCCTGCAGAGGAGTATATACATGTATGTATACAATTAAATTTGGGGAGGGGCAATAGCGGGCACGGTTAGAATTATGGTTATGAGTTAGGGGGCCTTAAGGAACTCTTACTGAAAAAAGATATATAGTGTTTTACAAGTTACTTTATGATGTCTAGAAGTATTACAAAATTGACAATATTTTTAGTGGTGTTTTTAACGTGAAAAGGTGTTTTCTCAGTGGTTTATGGAAACTGCTGCTAAAATTACATTTTATGCATATTATTTTGCCATTTTTCTCAAAAAAAAAAAACAGATTTAACCAAAAAACTTCACTTCTTGTTGGGTAATACTAAAATGAAAAATTGTAGACAGATTTTGACACAAAATATTGCATGTAGAACATTCTACCTTAAGTGATATTTCTTGACAGCAAACTACAGTACGTGTTTACTTTAAACATGGACCTGCAGCTCTTTGACCATAACATAGGCCAATCAGAACTGCTGAAACAAGACGCTGAATTGATACATGTATGATAATACCTACCATAGTTGCATAGATTATTCTCACCCACAGATGCATTGCTCATTCTTCTCGCACAGTAGGGCACTTGACCTAAACCATGGAGGTATAAACAGAAGGAGTCACAACTGGTTTAAGATCAAAGGTTCATGATCATTTCCGCCGTTTACTCAGTGATTATAATGTTTGCTTGTTAATCTAGCAGCAAACAACAAGTTATCGAATTAACATACTGTGGGACGGGGAATTTTCACGCAATGAAATTTTAGCGTGAAAGAAAATTGTGTCTAATTCATGTTTTCCTTGCAGACGAGTTATTTCAATTTTATTATTCAATGCCTGTTACTAATTCACACATTAAAAATGAGTGTTACACTTCCATTAGCCAACACACGTCCGAGGATTATCGCTATTGTTACTGCAGTTCACATTCACTCAGCACGGCAAGCATTTTGGCAAGTAAAAAATACGGAAAACAATGCATCAGTTTTTAGAGACTGTTATTATTTCGTATGTGACATCGTCACGCCAGAAGCTGCGGTTACCCGAAAAACAAAAAGCCCTGGCAATATGTGATGTATTCAGAGCACATCAATGTGAAGATTTTTTGAAAAACTAATCGCTAAAATCTAATTTTCAATTGTTGTACACTGACCGTATATTTCCGATATCAGCATTACGGACGTAGTTCTGGAGTCCTCGGTAATATTCAAAAACCTTCTGGCCAAAGGTCATTGTTTAAAATGGCGTCACTGGAACACATTTGCGAAGGCGATGATTGTTTCAATTCAACTGAAGTAAATGAAATTGAAAAAGTCGTGATTGAAGAGGATATATTTTGTCTCAAAACGGTGGCGCCTGGATAATAGCGAAAGATGTACCCGGAAGTCTTGAAATACTGTTAACGAAAAAAAACCCCTGAAACAGTTCAAGTTTCCGTCGTCTACTGCATACGCGGAGTACTCCGGAGGGACATAGTTTTAACACCATTGCAAAGATTGTAAAGTAGGCTTCAATTTAAACTAAGACATAAGTGGGCCAATTTAGTGCAACCCTGCCAAAACAGCCGTTAAAATTCCACAAGAAAACTGAAAAACAACATAAATTACTGCTAAATCGACCGATTTAAAAAATTCAAACATGAATAAACTTGTCATAACAATGGCATTCTTTTTAGACACATTGCGCAAGTAAATTTAGGACAGTGAACGCAAGTTTCAGAAATGATCATGGGGTTCAAAGGACGCTTAAACCACAGTCCCTCTATCACCGGTCTGGAAACGCCTGTTGTTTTACATGTGAATCGGCGGGATTAGTTGGCTAACGCTTGTAACGGCTCTCCGCGAAGCGTGGTACTATACTATTACAAGGGAATGGGGTGATTCTCCAATTCCATTTTTATTTGGTGATTAAAGAAACTACTTCTGAAACTAATGGGGTGGTTTAATTCTGTTTGGGATGTAATAAGGAGTTTAATTTCATAGACAAATTTTGTTTACGTTCAGACAGCAGTTGTGGAGTTTTGACAGGCGTGTGGGCGTGGCAATCATGCCTCGTAAAAGGTTTCTCCGGTATGTTTTCGGCACTGGTTGAACTACATGGTTTATCTTTATGCACTTCATGGATTTCTTCCTCAATGACGTCTTTTAAAACAAAATCCCAATCAATCGTCGAATTTGACAAAGTCACCGTAAGCCTTCCACATGGTAATGTGGTGATTCGTGTGCTGGTAATGACACATGCCCAATGACCCAATTCGCTAAGTATCATGGTAACTTCCAGTGGGTTAATGATATGCACGACTACATCAATGGGAGTTTATTTTCGGGATAACTTGGCGTAAGGTGTCGACGATTTATTTGCCCGTTACGAGGGTTAGTACAATAGAATACTAAGCGTTTCCAGAGTGGTGATAGAGGGACTGTGCTTAAACAGACAATATAGGAGAATTAACTCAATTAGAAACAAACGAAATTTAATAGGCTTAAACATGTTGTGACTCCTTCTGTTTCTACCTCCATGCCTAAACCCAAATTTTTCTGCTAGATTTATTTTGCTTGTGTATTTCATTAGGTATCAACCATTTTCTTTTGCATAAGATTTGGTGCAATATATGTGTAAAACAAAATGAACAAGCAAAGAGTAAAATAAAAATGGAAGCACATGTCCAAGATATAACTGCTAAAAATTTGTAACAAAATAAGTGATTGTACATTATGTACATAGGTCTAGATTACTTATTGCCATCCTAATCAATTATGTGCTGTTGTTTTTCATCACCAGACTTTCGGCCATTTTTTTTGTTCTTTTCGTTTTCCTCAAAAATTTTGGCTGTTTTTGTGCCAATCTGCTGATGAAAAGTGTTGTGATTTTGTGAAGAAAAGTGTGAACTGGTGGTAAAAAGCTTAAGACGTGTCCTCGTAATCATTGTGTTAAGGTAGAGATGCAGTTTATTTGTGAATTTCAATCAAAAATAGTTTTTTTCGTTTTTTATATAGATTTTTATTTAAAGAACATTCTGTGAAAATTTGACCAATGAATTCTTATTGGAACACCGTTAAAATTGCTGTTTATTTTCACACGTGGCAGTGTTTATGTCCAATTGCCTAATTTGCATGAGTAACCAAATAACAGGACCTTTGATTGACAATATGCAAATCGAGATTGTACGGGTCATAGTTCATTCAATTCACGCGCATGTGCAATTATTCTCAAATCAGTTCTCGCTCGCTAGCAAACCAAACATTATATTTCCTCAGCGTTTTTTCCTAATTTTGATCATTACATTATGCGTGGTGTGAAAAGAAAGAGAGGTAGAAAGAAGATTCAGATGATTTCTATGTCGGAAGAGGCAAAAGCTATACTGAAGGCATCAGCTCAACGAACAAAAAACAAAATCGATGTGAGCGTCCAAACATGACTTTCCCTGAAGGCATGAATCCGAGTTTCTGATTGACTGAGAGATTTTATTTTTAAATAATTGTTCTCAAAAAATAAACTGAGCATGTGAAGAATAATTTAACATTGTTTACAGTGATAACTGCTCATTGTCGAAACAAAGCTTACCCATTCACGCTAGTCACAATAAACAACATACTCTTGAATAGACATCAATGACTACGGTAAAACTTAGAAAATGACGCCAAAATACACCTTAAAAGTCCCATTTTATTTTTCTAACCGGATATATTGCACTGGGTCGAAGAGATACAAACTTTTGTGTATCTTTTGTCCAATGTGTACCTGTACTTCGATCATTCGCAAGTCTTGCTAGGTGGTGCGAGACAGCTTTGTTTGCAACCGGACGAACTCCGTTTAATTCAATGAAGCAAACAACTGACAATGCTAAAATAAATTGCAGACGTACGCTAAAATTAATTGAAAACAACCAAATAATTTCAATGAAAAATAAATCACAGAGAGAGGTAACTTGATACATTACGGTAACAACTCTTTTGACGCGCTGACCGCTTCTCCGCGTCTGATGTTTTGTTTTCCTTGTCATAATACTTACTGATTGATGATTTTGTTTTGATTTTTGAGTTTTTTAGCCTGCAACTCGGCCACGACCTTTGCTTTTTTCGTGAAAAATGGGGAAGTTTACGTCAATTTGACGGACATTCCATTTTTTTTAAACTAACAAAGCACACTGTTTAGCACTCCTATTTTTTTCATTTGCCGATTTCTATTCAGAAAAATTCGACCGCTCGAAAATGCACCTTAATTTTGCACTCTTAAAACATGTCAGATTTCCAACACAAATTATTTAAAACCGGTCGAAATTTTAAAACTTTTACGTTAGGAGCTGGAGCTCTCTTCTTGCAGGCGACCGTCGCCGGTAGTACAACAGCATGTTTTGTACGTATATCCGTGCGCTGATTGTCTGCGACTGTCTTAGAAAATCCCTGAATGAGGCGTTGCCAAAATCGGAAAAAATATAAAAATGCCTCCTTAAAAAACTAACAGAATTCAAATATTTCTTTTAACAAATATGTTGCAGTGGGAAAAATGGGATTGGAAACGATGAACAAAACTTCTGTGCCTCGCGTTTCGATTCTAGGATTACGCGATTATTCATTATTGTGCGTTCGCTTCCTGGAGTTGGTTCTCAATACTACATAAAAATCATCAAGGATAAATAATTTAATATCCCGCTTTGTACTCTTCACGGTAAACCATAGGCTCTGAAATACTCGTAGATTTTTTATTGAAAATACATCGAAGAGAAGCCATGATGTTTTGATCGTGATAAAAGGTCACCTTCCTAGGACCGCCCCCTGTTTAATAATTCATGAGATGACGTCATATTTACTGGGCATTGCCACATGTTTTTACCGACCCCCATCAAAACACTGGTATGAATGACGTGTTTCTGATTTATATATTCAAGAGCAGTTGTTCTGGTCCAACGATTTTACATAAAATGTCTATATCTATACGTTAACTTTCAATTTCAATAGTCTAGAAAGTATGACAATGTATGACAAAGCAGTAATTCCCGGTTTAACGCGCAAATATGCAAATTAGCCTTTTTCTCGTCTTCTATTTTTGGTGAATTCTTGGGTTTTAAATTAAAATAGCTGATAGACGCTTTGGCCATTTGCCTTGAAATTTTCACACATTTTTGACAAGGTGTTCCCCCTTCAAAATGCGTCCGGACAGTTTATTACGGCGAGTGGAACAAAAATAACAAGTCTGCAATTAACATGGATATATAAATTATGCAAAAATAGAAAAGAGTGAACTTTGAGGTCATGCTGTGCGACTTTGAAAGCCGTTAGAGAGATGAGTAGACGCATTTGAATTAGTAGTATACCAAGGTATCCAGTGATGTAATTTTACCCACAAACGGACTTGAAGTTTTTAAGCTAATTTTTTTTAAACCACTTTTGTCCAAAAAAGCATATTTTTGACCCAAAATCAAAAACGCATTCTGGATATTTAAAAATAAAGACAAGTTTTACAAAGTTTGTATAATATGCTTTCAGAAAATATATAACATGTTGGATATATAATACCATCTTCATTGTCTAATTACTCAATTAATAAGCAAGCCAAATAAACTGCATCTCTACCTTAATTCCATAACACAAATCTCTTTCAGTTGTGTACAATAGCGTCATTATTATGTATTGTGATGCTACTGTTTGCAAGATAACACGGCTAAAAATCGAATCTAAAATCGAAGTCTTCAACTGAAGGCTATTCCATTGTGATCATCATTAGATCTTTTATTCTTGTAACATCTTCATTGACACGGCTTCTTCTTGAAGTTTAATGCGGTTTTGTATGCTATAACCCATGTTCTCAGGGAACTGACGGCACCAGAATTACAGCTGCAATAACAAATATTTTGGATATGTTTTGAAACACTTCATCATTGTACAATAACACATAAATAAATAAATAAATATTAAAACAAAGTTGTCATAATCCATACAGCATAATCTTGAAGTGCTGCTACATGTGTTTGACATGGAGCTCTTCAAAAGTAATTATTGCTTTGTGGATTTCACCATCATCAAACTTGTCATGTCTAAATTGACCACCTACTGTCTCAATTTTCGGTATTCCATAATTCGCTAGTTCATTTCTGTCTTGTGGCAATTTCCTTTGATTGAACAGTACATCTAGGAGGACTAGGCTAACAACATATTGCTGTCAGGTGAAATAGCTCCACAAAATGCAGGATGCAATTTACAGTTTTTTATATCACATTCCCAATCTTCAGATATTCAACTTTTCTTCAGTACTGTAAAATCTGTATTGGAAACTGTGGATTCTATTAAAATGGTATAATGCATTAGAGGGAATGCAGCTTCTATTAGAGCACCTACACATATGAGAAATTATGAATTTTTGGTTCTCAATTATTCAAAAAAGAATGGGTGTGACTTCTATTAGGGATGCGGCTTCTAATACAGATTTTACGGGGTATATGTAATCCACCATCTTGATTCCTTAGCAAAGGATTATGGGTAAAGTATTGCATCATGGTCACTCTTGTAAACAATTGAGAAAATGTCCTCTATAACTTCTAATTGGTTGATAGCAGTGGTACATTACTTGGGGTTTGCAACTACAGTGACATGATACCAAGATCTCGTTTCAATCTTGCTCTCGCATAAGCGTTCCAACTCAGAAAAATAAGAATGCGCATGCCCGAGGTAACTAGGATACTGGGATGTCCAAGTGGATCAAAATCGCTACTCACAATATGACGGATTACGATAACTATATTTTCTGTCCATTTTCGATGTTTTATTGTTTTATTACAAACCGCCTATGTCACGTCAGAAGGTTGTAGCATCAGTCTCGCTATCTACGAAATGAGACTTGAATGGGATCTTGACATGTCACCATACAGTACTATGCGGTTGCAAACCCCAAGTAATGTACCTCTGTTTATAGTTTAAAACATTGTGCCAACCATACCTATAAATTAGTTGTCATGGCAACAAAACTGAAAATATATTTTTTTTGAATTTATGTATTTTTTCTACTATATACTTAATTCTCAAATTCATTGATGAGCGTAGCTTATACAGGTTGTATATAATGTATAACCTGTTGACTGTAAAAAAGGGACAAAAACAACCAAAATGTTTTTTTGGAAATTTGTTTACTTTTTTTTTTTTTTTTGCAACATTCTTGTTATAATTTTATACATATGTATTATGCACACTGAAAATTGAATTGGTATTTCACATCAGTATTTCTTGCAACAGTGTTTATGATGTCAGATTTTACCCATACTTCCTTGCTTGAAAATCAAAATGTTGGAGAACTTATTCCATAGAGCTGTAAATTGCATTCCTGTGTGTTTGTAAAACGTTTTCATCTGAGAGTATCATGCTGTTAGCCTAGACTTGGGAAAGGATTCAGATTCACATCTGATTCCTGTCAGATTCATCCAGGATGGTCAAATGGTGGCCATTTCAATATTCGAAATTAAATGAAGATGAGCAAGCTAAGTCTTGCTGAATGGTTATTTTGGACTGTGTGTCCATCGCTGTTTTTGTCTTTGTTAACTTCTACATGTGTATGTTTGTGTGATTCATTTTTTACTCTGGAAAACTCTTTAAAATATTAGTTTAATATGTACAATTATATTTGCTCTTATAGTAGTTATGTGAGAAATGCATCCACCATACATTGACTACCATTTGTTATATTAACAGTACAGTTAATATAATACTGTAAAATGACTAATTTTCACTGGGTTTAAATTTCACTGATTTACCATTTCAGGCATATTCAGTGGGTTTTAAATTCACGGTTTCGTCATTAAGATAATGTGTTTTATGCTAAATTTTACATATTGACGGTGTTTTAATTTAGCGCAGTTTTCCAGTCAGCGAAATAAGCTAAATTAAAACCCAGTGAATAATTACCCCCTTTACAGTATAATATACACAAACAAAAATATGAATGTTGTAATAATACAATGTTCCCATTTCGGAATATCGTAATACACTGGGTTTTATAATTTTGCCATTTAGTGAAATCCGATGAAATTTAAATCCCTGTAAATTTAAAATTGAATTTGTTTTACTGGAAAATTTGTGATTTTAAAACTTGATGAGAACACTCACTAAATCAAAATTGTGAAAAAATTGTTATTTATATGTATTGTTTTTCTTCTGCTGCAGTACCATACATGTACATGCACTAACACATGCATGTAAATTCATGGTACATGTAGTTATTCCTTTATAGCTTACTTCATATCTCATCTCTAACAGAAAACACTGGATGAGTATTTCAACGTGAATAATTTCTCTGAAGCCTGGATACTATTATTTGATAGTAAAACGAGTAATGAAGATGATGCATCTCTTACCATAACTGAAGATCCCCAGCCAAACTTTGTACATCAACGAATGTTTGGAGCACATCCAAAGCTGATAAAGAGGTAGGAATTGTGTTTCTGCTATAGTCAAACCTGTGTATAGCGATCACTTAAGGGACTTCATTGAAATTGGCTTTATAAACAAGTGGTTTTTTATGAAGGTTGAGACTTTAAGATTGACCTCTGTGTGTGTGTTCATCCGTATCTAGCAGTATTTCACACAAGATGGCCAAATGCATCAAAATCATGTATTTTTAAGGATTCTGAAACAAGATCTCAGTCATGCATAGACAGATACATGTATGTTTTAAACTTTGTACATACATGTACATTAAGCACAATAATACATTGATGCACACTGTTTTATTTTTCAAATGAAATGCAGAATGCAGTTTCAAATCAATATATCTGACATTCCTAGGCCTAACAAGTTTAAATTTCACTCATACATCAGACATCATATCTGTCATATATCTACACTATATGCACATGCATTGTCGCTTATGACAGAGTATGGAACAAAACTAGGCAAAAAGAAGTCATGTGACTCGGCACTCAATGAGGTTTTGGCGGCCATTTATAAATAAAGTTTATCTCATCATTTAATATTTCCTGGGATTTATTTTCCTGTTTGTATCAAGTATAACTCGTGAATCTCAGTGCAAAACGATAGAAAATCTTAATGTTTTAAGGAATCAACATAACCTATACTTGAGTATGGTTGTTGCAGTTTCTACGTCACAAGTATTACCATAATGTAGGGCAAACTATTAATACATGAATACATTTTAAAATAGGTCAGTTACCCATTTATATTTGGAAGGGTCATGTTTAACTTTCTCCTCCCCTCTCCCCTACTATCATCTAGGATAAACATTAGAACACACTTGTGTATGACAATGACTAATAGACAGGGCATTAACATATTCTATTATTATGCAAATTTGGCATGGTGAACACAGGGTTGGGGACCCCTGTTTTTTAATATTGATAATAAAATTGATCTCCCATTGTGTAAAAAATGAGAAACTTATCAATTTCTTTGTGACACTATAACAAACAACCTTAATCATCAAGTCCTCAATTTATACACATATATCACAAACAATTCCCAGATTTACGGAATTGTCCATGATATAATGTACATGCTTTAAACTTTTTTTTTTGTAGCTGGGAAGGTGTGATCGAGCAGAAGTATTCTTTGTTATTGAAGCGAAATTGTAAAATTGCATCCTGCAATGAAGCAGCAGTTAAAAAATTACAGAGTCCTCCAACAAACTGGACGATAGAATATGATGACGAGTTAGCTAAATTTTTATGTGAACATACTCATCAGAGTAATGAGAACCTTGGCAGTGTGAGCCAGTATGTTGAATCTGTTGATGTCTCATCTCAGTGTGTAAGTATCTTAATTGCTTCATCACGTATTTCCAATATATTAAATTAAGTTTGGGTCAATTTTATGTCCACAGAGAATATTCTGGGCATATGTGTAATGTATTAAAGGTAACACATTTATGGTGGTAATATATTGTCATTAGAAACTCAAGGCAGTTTAAGCCAAATATAATTTCCTGTTAATTGTGTTTTGATGTAAACATTACTTGTGAATGCAATCAGAGTAGCTGAAGTCTGTAATGGTTTGGGATTTTAAGGTGGTTGGCTAGATTTCTTTACAAAATCCAGATAAAAAGCCATGGTTACTGAACTAGTTTTCACACAAAAAAATGTCAAACATGGAAATGTTGGTTTTTCCATTGGTTCTTTGGTAAAAAACAGTTTCTTCATACATGTATCTCAAAATTTTGGGGTACATATGGTGAAAAAATCTTTTGTAATTACGGAATGAATAGTCATTGCTGTCCTGAACTATTGAAAAATTTTGACAAATACTTATTTTTATGAAAAATAATTTCATTTTTGCATGTGTTCTGTTTGTCTATAGCAAAATATTTTGTACTAGGTAAAAAAAAGCCCAAAAGTTGAGAACTTGTGTTTGAATCACCAATTATATCACACTTCTGAAACAGAAAAATGTTATGAATTTTCCGCTCTTATTTAATAGGTTGAATGCCCGCTAATAAGCACAAGTTAAACTCTGGGGTTACAGACATTAAAATGAAATATATCAGTGATTAATATGTGATGTAATTATATAGCTGAAATGAAAATGAATAAAAACAGGTGGCATGGTGTGTGGGTAATAAATAGAGAATGGAAAGGTTATAAAGTCTCATCTTTCAGGAAGAAAGAGTTATCCAGGAATTAACACAGCAACTACTGTAAAAATACTAATCGGTGGGTAAATGATAACATACATATCAGAATCTTCCATTTCAAACACCATTTATAAAAAAAAAATCATGTTATAAAGTAAAGTTTTAGCTATTAAAATCTTTTTGAATAAAAACATGTAAGACATGGTGGGAGTGTGTACAAATCTGAGCAGTTGCTAGGTTGGTGTGGCTTGTTAGCTGGTGCATATATCTAGTAGCCTCGCTTATGTGTGCTCTTCGAATATGAACACAATGTTGAGGGTTAATTGACAAACCTCATTGATGGTGCTGAACATTACCTTGTATAAAATGTAATCTGCAATTGACCTCACTTTGATGACGCATACGTTGTGGAATGCAGAAAAAGGGCTCGAAGCATGCGCACTGCGCACACAATATGCTAACAATAACTTTAACAAAGTTATGACGTAGACATATCTTATGAATATTATTTTAAAGTACAATTATTAATACAAAGCACTTATTATGAAACACTGGAATCACCTATATTATCTGTGTGTGTCTGTTCCACTGATATCTCAAGAACCAATTATCAGATTTTAATGAAATTTGGTACATATCTGCTCTGGGATAATGCACAGACCTGATTAGTTTTTGGTTGAAATCCATGCATACCAATTACCGTACATAATTTGCATATTAATTACTGTAAAATACTTTATTTTAGCTGGAATTAATTTTCACTGAAAAGACTTTTTGGGTGTTGTATGGAATTTATTTTCACTGATTTTTGATAAGTTGAATATAGGAATATATAGGAAAAAAGGTATATTCGCTGGATTTTATTTTTCACTGAATCATTCCTTCAGTGAAAATAGCAAAAATTAATTCCAAGCGAAAATAAAGTATTTTACAGTAATGGCTACTTGGAACCACCCTAATCATTTACTCTATTAGGTAGAAGCACATGTGCTTACTGTAAAAATAAAGGACAATGACAAATCCATGATCAAAATAAGACATATTGCAATGATTTTGCATTGAATAAATACAATGCTTTTATGTGTAATGAAAATGTGCTTCTAATATAGTAAATACTGTATTCCTTATTTGTACTTCATGACTCCAATACCTTCAGCACTTGGGAGTTCTTTCTAAGCTTTCTTTGATTTTACATTTGTAATAGTAAATAATTAATGCATTCAAATGAGATTCTTGTCAAAATACTAGTAAATACATACATGTATAATGTTTAACTTTTGTTGGCAATGTGTATTTATGTCCATTAGTTCTAAAATTAACAAAGAAATCATCAAAAATACATGAAAATGTGCAAAATGTAATATTGTTACAACATTTTAATGTGAAATTTAGACTTGTACTTGTTACTTAAAGACTAATTACTTACTTTTGAAAAAAAAATGGAACGCTATTTGAGTGGAGAAAACAAGTGTGTCTCTTTCTCTCTCAATGAGATTCTGTAGCTTTTTGCATCTAAGGTTTATTGAGGTAGTAAACGATAGATTCTGTTCAAATTGACCTTTGTGTGCCTGAAGGAGAAGTAAATGCTATAATTGTGGTAATATATGTTCAAATTGACCTTTGTGTGCCTGAAGGAGAAGTAAATGCTATAATTGTGGTAATATTTATGTGTTAGTAATCCCAGCCTGAACACAGAAGTTATGCATACCTCTCAATCTACATGTATGTATTAAAATCATGTGAAAGTGTGGGTTTACAGATATAAAAATCTACAACAAAGTGAATTGCAATTTACATGATTCCGATAAAAACGTGGGGTTTATATCTGTAAACACACACACACTTTTGGGTAAGTGAAATTGTCCCACGAACATAGGTTAATTTATAAAAAGTACAAAAGATTTTATTTTCTACATTTCATCATGGATAGTTTAACGCATTCATTCGAAAAACCATTTGAAGGCGTCAATTCCCGAAAACGTCCAACTTTTTCAATAGTTGGGTATGGCCAGTTTACAATTAGCATGAATACAATGGATTTACAGAAATAGTAGTTAAACAATGGGTCACATGACTTAAAGTGGTATTATAACACTATATTGATGCTGTTTCACTAACTATTGGCTGACATAAGTTTTAATTTATCACCATGTCCAGGAAGATGACAGTGCAGCCTGCTTGACAGACGGTAATTCTAACACGTACTGGGAAAGTGATGGTAGTCAAGGGCAACACTGGATACGATTAAAAATGAAGAGAGGAACGATAATCAAGTAAGATCAATATGTACTATATCTAGCCATGTTAGCAAAACTGTAATAAAATTGGGGGGGGGGCTACAGTAATGAAACAGGGTGGAATTTATGATATATCATGTCTGACCTGACCTGGTGTTATCACATGTTTATGTGTTGTGTGAATCAGTGTTCTTCTAACAGAAGAATATGTTCTGTTCCACGTTGGAATGTAGAACACAATACCCAAGTCAAAACAACACTATTCAAGAGTACGATGTTTATTGTGGTTAGCGTGAATGGGTAAAGCTTCGTTTCGACAATTAGTTGTTATCACCGTAAACAATGTTAGTCTTCAAATGTTCAGTTTATCTTTGAAAACATCAGCAAATCTCTTCTGTTTTGCGTTCATTAACATTAACATATTCAAATGAGCTATAGTAATTTGAACACGTTGGCATCATCCAGCATTTTAATTCGTTGTTTAGCTATTTGACCTATCAGGTCAACTTGTTAGAGACAAAAATGGTGGATATTGTATCACATCGAGCATTTACATGCGGTGAAACTAAGTTGAATTTTACTTGCATTTCATAAAAATTCAACAAATTTACTCTTGTACGTTATTAATAATCACTACTAAGTAATAATCAACAATTGTCAAACGCAGCATGACCGGATTGCGCTATCGTGATCATTTGCTATTCAGCAATGCAGTTGCATTTGTTTTTATTTGAAACTTCTTTTAGAATATACTTTCGTTATTACTTACCAATAAAATTAAAAAAGTGAATGCATGTTACATTAAATATAAGTATTATTTATCATCAAGTGAATTTTTTTTTTATTTGTATAAACATTTTTCCATTGATCGATGGTTAACACTTGTGTTTTCAATGGGATGATTGTTTTTGTATAACTTTCTAGACTGTCTGCAAACACGTTATTTACTTCAGTGTTCTCCCCAGCATTCAATTTGTGTGCGGGGCCGCCACGCTGCTTTTCCTGCCCGCCACTGTGGTCTCGAGCCGCCACAGTGATTAGTAAGACCGCCACAGTGCTTCTTTCATTGTTCATCCTGTGAACTGTATTACGAAATATAGAAAGAAATACGTAGCTATCAGGGATCTTGCCACGCTTCCGACCAGGACTATTGTCCGACGTATCGACCGACACGCATCCTGCCAGACGTGGACTATAATTTGTAAACAATAGACGTAGTCGCACGATGTGGTAGTGGCTTATAAACAATACAAGTTAATTTTGTAAAATTAGCACCTCTTTGTTCGTAAGTAAATACTTTAACGATCGACGCAGTCTTTAGATTGAAAGCTAACATTTTTTTCAAAATCAATTCCACCCCGATATAACATGGGCAAAGCGGAGTTCACGATCTGTTTACGCTACTCAAGAAAAAAACAACGTGTTTATTACGTGATTGGGTAGAATACATTTGAACTTTTATCATCGTGAATCATGTAAAAATACCAACACATCGTGCTACGACATCGCTTTACTTCCGCAATGTAATTTTTATGATCACTACCATTCGGAAAACTTCGGGTTCTGCCGGCATTAACATATTCTGATTGGTTAATGGCGTTTTTGACCCATCTGGTCAAAGGACACATGCCGGTCAACTAATATGTCACAATTATCATGGCGGTCTTTGTTTTTCACCGAAGCGATCGAGTGATCAAAAATAATTGCTCAAATTTTACGTTTATTTCATATAAAAAAATAAGTAACATTTTTTCATGGCATGACTGAGTATGAGGAATTATTGGTATAACCGGTGTATAACATCGCGAAGTAAGTTAAGTCACGTCGTAACTTTGATGATTGTTTGGAAGTTTTATTTGTTTGTTCATTACTGTAAATGTAAACGTTGTAGAAGCTGATGGTACGAATAATGAACAATTTTTTGAAGGAGAATGTTTTTGTAGTAAATAAGATCATGGAAGTCGAGAACATATTCCTGGCTGAAACGTTTCAAATGCGTTTCATTTAGCCTTTTACAATTTATTTGTTTGTTTGTTTTTAATAGTCTGCAGCATTTCCATTTCGATTTGACAATTTTTCATCTTTAAATTCAAACTCTTCTAAATTGTGAAACATAATATTTTGACTCCAATAGAAAAAATATTTGCACTGTGTCTGATCTCATTAATATCCCAAAAGAATAGTGTTTATAACACTGTATGAAACAAAAACATATGTGCCACATTGTTTTTGAAAATATATGTTGTTTGTTATGTGGATGTAAATGTGCTTTGGTCAATCTCTATTATTATGTAAATGATATGCAAATGATATGCAAATTAGTCCGCCACAGTGGTTTAAATTCCTGGGGAGAACACTGTAATACTTAGTATTTAAAATAAAGGATACAGTAAATAGATGTCAGACTGCAATGAGCTGCAAATAGTTGTTGTGTAATACTAGTAGGCGTGCAGGAAATAACTGTTCTGTTGGAGACTGCACGTGTCGGAAATCAACAAGACATTGACTGACTGCTTCATGTGGTGTGAACCTTTATTTTATTTTTCGAAAATCCGCAAAATCTTTGGACAGCTCAAAACCGTGAAATTAAACATGCGCGAAATTAAATGTTTTTACAGTATTCCATAAATGAGCTTCTGCACTGGTCAGGCAGTTTTTTAAAAACATTTGTCATCAAACACCATTTGTGTCCATAACTGCATGTATGTCTTGTCAAATTAGTTGTGATTTGTAATTTGGTTCCGGAAAATTACAATTTCTACTGTTTTTTGGCAATTGAATTGTTCATATGATAAGTTTACCTGATACTGTACATGTATCACTTACTAATTAAATAATTACAATAGTCGTGTAGTTAGCATAGTTTAGCAGAGCTTGCCCAGAGACTAATCGTTACACATTGACTATGCTAAGTCATACTCACCAACACCAATCAATAAAAATACTCGTATCAATTGGTGTAAGACAAGTATGGCTTCACTACGTAAAATGACAGATCATCACCTTTATGAATCTGATCTAATTTCTGTCACTCACGCTGCAAACAAACCATCCATACTCGTCATTCTGCACTTGATAACCTGAGAAATTTTAATTTACTTAATTAATTTCCCTCAGATTATTTTACAAATTCAACTGTCAATATCACTGTGATGCAATATGAATGGATGGTATGATTCATTACTTATACTAACCTTACATGTAATAGTTCATTTCACTTTAACCCATGTTTGCTTCTTTTTAATTTCAACAGAAAATTACTCGTCACTGTAGATGCAGAGGATGATAACTATATGCCGAGCCATATCATAGTGATGGGAGGCGAGGATGAACTCAGGAAACTAAACGACATGAGACTCAATATGTATGTATCTTTGGTTCACAAATAGCTCTTTAATTTCCTGTTTAAAAGATGGTTTTCATCTACCACAAGGGATTAATTTCATATTGTAGGCTTCATGTAAATTGTTCACTGAAGTCGAGAAGTGGCTAGATAAATTAAAAATGTCAAGTGGGTGATTCTACTGAGAGGAAAGCTTGTGTTGAACTGTAGCAAGAGCTGTCAGTGAAAATTGATTAGTCCTGTCTGCCACATTTTGAGTTTTCAAGTTATAATGTTCCAGCTTACTACCTCCTTCATTATTACCTTGAAATTTCTTCTAAGAAAGTGGCGTATTTTAGTTCCACCAAAACAATTGAAATAGAAAAATGTTCAGCCAATCAGATTGCTCCTAATATCTAGTGTAGTAAATTTTATGGAGGCTAAGGTGCAGAGTTATGGTTAATTATTCGTTTCACGTTTTTTAGTTCCCATTTGGATGCCGCTTAAAAACAGGGACTTATGGATTGACTTCTGTGTGTGTGGTTATGTGTTTGGACGTTCTGTCTGGACCGGTTACATTCAAACTTCACACTTACATCATACATAATATGAATGAATGAATAAATGAAAATTTTTGCCAGAAACAGTGTATACATTGTGGGGTCACAGAAATAGCTTATTCAAGCTAGTCTAGTCTGTGACCTATGATCCAAGATATATAATAAAGTAGTGATAAGCTAAGATGTAAAAGACATAGTTAAAGCATGTAATGAGTACTATAATAGCTATAACAAATTTCTTGTGTGGAAAGTTTTAGATACATATAAAAAACAAGAAAAAAAATCGCATATACACTGGACATCAACTGTCTCAACATAAATTATGTAAATGTAACACATGCATTCACGCACGCATACACATGCACAATAATCATGAAAATTCGAAAAATATTAAATAAATAAAACAAAAGACCAATACATAAATACTTATATAAAATATCTAGAAAGTTTAAATAAATAAAGCAATGCATATGCACATCATATACATATGCACATCAATTTGTTTCACAATCTGATTTAAGATGGCCTAATGGCGACCATTTTTGTGCTGAAAATCATCGAAATCAAGCATTTCGAATTTTGGCGGTTTACAGATGGATTGTGTTTAAACTTGGTATATACATTGACTGACTGGCAGCCATTTTGTTTTAATTAATGCTGTTCAATGGTCATGCTGCTCAATATGAAAAAGTACTCGTTTGACATCAGATAGAAGATGACTGAATGTCAATCATTTCAGTGTTAACAAATCACCATAATCAAGCATCATCTTCTGGATCCATACTTCTGACATGTTTATGTTAAAATTATATTACTACATGTGTAAACAATATATCTTAAACTTGGTAACTAATGGAGACTGTGCCATACATGGCTTGCTTTAGTTGTTTATGGATAGCTGATATTGCTGTAGTGACTGTCATGGATACTAAAATTACTGCTTGAAATGTCCCCTGAACAGTGTCATCAACAGTTTCTTATTTTATTCAGACTTGGTCAGCCACATTTATTACTGATGTACAATTTGTGTTTTTTCTCTACCAGGTCTACAGGTGGTGATATATGTATATTGGAAGACATGACAGAACACTATCCAATAATAGAAATAAGAATTAAAGAATGTAAAGGTAACAATTAAACACCTGAGAAATGTTTTCAATCATTCGCCTTATCTCTCAGTTTGCTGAATCCTTCATATGTGCAATGTGATAACTTCTTGCTACACAATTTAAGCATTTAGTGTGCATTTTATCACACAACATAAATTTAGGGATTCACTATTTTTTTCATTTAGAGCTAACTATCCGTCTAAATTTTGACATTCTCTCACCAAAATGTTGAGTAAGTTATGGAGAAATGACAATATCTTGTTTCCATGGAAACAAGTGTAGACTCTTATCCCTTGATCACTTAATATCAAAGTACTTTTATTTCTACCAAATCCTGTACTCAGCGTACTCTGTTAACATCGTATTTCTGTCTAATATTCCAAAATGGCAGTGAATTTATTGTTCTCTTCAGATGAAGGTGTAGATACAAGAATCCATGGTATAAAAATTAAATCAACTAAAGAGCGAGACTTGGGATTAAGTAGAGATTTATTTGCATCAGATAATTTAGTAAGGTCAGTATATTTCTCTATCTCTGTGTGGTATATAGTTACTATAAAATACTTTATTTTAGCTGGAATTAATTTTTGCTGAAAAGAATTTTTGGGTGTTTTATATGGAATTTATTTTCCTTGCTTTTTGACGAGTTAAATGTAAAATATAGGAAAAAAGGCATATTCACTGGATTTTGTTTTCACTGAATTATTCCTTCAGCGAAAAAAACGAAAATTAATTGCAAGCGAAAATAAAGTATTTTACAGATAAGTTATATGGCTGAAGCTTTTTAGGTTTAGTCCAAAGTCTAAGGTGTACTTCCTCAAACAAAGTTTTCATGGGTGTGTAGGATATATTTAGATTTGTTTGGAGCTCTGTTATACATCATTGTTTTTTATCTTCTTACTCAATAAAACATGCAGAAAACTGGACACCCATGAAACTGGAAATATTGTTGAATTTCTTTGTTGTATTTGTATTTGCTGATACATGAAAAACTGAGATTCGGTTTAGATGTGTTGTAGTTTTTTCAAGCCAAGTTTTCATTTTATTTAAACTTCAAAAACTTCTAAGTTGCTTTTGGCCACTTTTTGTTTGTAATGCAGTCTCAAGTTTTAAATACTGTGGTTTTGGAGACCATAAAGATGCAGTCAAATCTTGAATATCTAAATGAATTATTATTTATATATCTGTCGAATACTTGCATGTCAAAAAAAAATTGGATAATCAAGGTTTACTGTAAAATACTTTATTTAGCTGGAATTAATATTCGCTGAAAAGACTTTTTGGGTGTTTTATATGGAATTTATTTTCACTGATTTTCGACGAGTTGAATGTGAAATATAGGAAAAAATCACTGGATTTTTTTCACTGAATTAGTCCTACAGCGAAAATAGCGAAAATTAATTGCAAGCGAAAATAAAGTATTCTACAGTAACTACATTGTTGGTGGTGGTGTGTCGCCTGTGGCCTACTAAAAACAAAAGCAAACTATAATGTTTCTTTTATATCTTCTTAGATACCCCAAGTTAGAATTAATTGATGTAGAGGTTCTTTATAGGCGATCACTAGCACTACAAAGGTATGTATGCTAATTTTATGGTTTTAGCTTGGACACTTAAATGACAAAGGTTGTTGTGTGAATTGTTTCTGTTTGAACTATAAACTTACATTTTCCCTCATATATCTTCATTTATATTTTTTTGGGAGATTAGTGACAAAATACAAGAACAATTGTTTTTTTTTGTTTTTTTTATGCCATGTTAGATTTGTCTTTGTTATTAAATACTTACTCTTGAATTCTGCTTCATATTACACATTATTATAATACATCCACTGGTGTAAACTAGCATTAGAGGGTGGTTGTTAAGAGCTTCATATTTGTATTCCCATACAATGTGTGTATAAAAAAATACATTATTTTTTTACATGAAATTCTCTTTAAGTGATTTGCTAGTCATACCACTTTATATTTTGTATTGTACTGGTTAACATTAAAGCAATCTATTAACGAAGGAAATAATAGAGTAAAACTATCGACATAGAATAGATGTTTTCAACAATTTCTGTTCTTTGATCCGAAAACGTGGCCAAGCTTGAAACATTTTCCTTTGAATAATATAAATTTGCATTTGTTTATATATTGCTCATTCAGATCTCAGTAGCAACTCTAGTGAATATGTGTACATGAGTGAAATGAGACAAAATTATGGAATCTGAAACAAGGCCATGAGTTGATTCTCTAAAAATAAACCATTGCATGAGTAAACTTATAGGATACGACTGCTATGTTAATCATTGAATTTCTCTTATACTTGTAGGTTTATACGACTACTAGACAGTGTGATAGAATACATAGTCCCAGCATGGGAATTCTCAGTGGGTTCATTTAGTTCATTAGAAGTAGTACGACAACTCTTACCGTTGTCTAAGAAAAGGCTAGCACTCATTGATACCTTTCTAAGGGAGTCAGAAACGTGGTAAGTACAGGTTGGATATTATCGAGGGTCATTTCTTCGCCTATGGCACAACTATAATTTTCACAAATTGCATCTTGTCGTTTAAGCTTCTCTGCGTCGGATGCATGCATGTTGGATATTGGTCATGTGACTGAAATTTACAACTTAGTTTCTATTAACATGCATTCACGCCTTCACAACTTTTTTGGGGTGAACCTTTGTGTGTATACATATAGCATGTACAACTGAATAATGCAATAACAAATATACATGTACCTAGCCAATCATATGGTCTCGTAACTCAGAGATGTTGTAGTGATTTAAAATTTTTCAGATTTTTACTAGTTACCCACATCCGTCATTAAATATACATGTATAGCAGTTGTATAACATAACCCATGTATTACATGCACTTTATCACTAAATTTTATTTTGGTAATGATTTTCTTTAAACTATTGTTTTTTTTCCCCAGCAAACCACATCGTATGCCAAAGCTATACATCAACAGAAGAATAGCAGCAGAACATAAAGTGAATCCAGCTCTTGATATAGAATGTAGAAATGCTATATTTACTCAGGTATTACTGATCTAGTATCCCTTCCCATACCACATCTTGTTATATTTACTCAGGTATTACTGATCTAGTATCCCTTCCCATACCACATCTTGTTATATTTACTCAGGTATTACTGATCTAGTATCCCTTCCCATACCACATCTTGTTATATTTACTCAGGTATTACTGATCTAGTATCCCTTCCCATACCACATCTTGTTATATTTACTCAGGTATTACTGATCTAGTATCCCTTCCCATACCACATCTTGTTATATTTATTCAGGTATTACTGATCTAGTATCTCTTCCCATACTACATCTTGTTATATTTACTCAGGTATTACTGATCTAGTATTCCTTCCCATACCACATCTTGTTATATTTACTCAGGTATTACTGATCTAGTATCCCTTCCCATACCACATCTTGTTATATTTACTCAGGTATTACTGATCTAGTATCCCTTCCCATACCACATCTTGTTATATTTACTCAGGTATTACTGATCTAGTATCCCTTCCCTTACCACATCTTGTTATATTTACTCAGGTATTACTTATCTAGTATCCCTTCCCTTACCACATCTTGTTATATTTACTCAGGTATTACTGATCTAGTATTCCTTCCCATACCACATCTTGTTATATTTACTCAGGTATTACTGATCTAGTATCCCTTCCCATACTACATCTTGTTATATTTACTCAGGTATTACTGATCTAGTATCCCTTCCCTTACCACATCTTGTTATATTTACTCAGGTATTACTGATCTAGTATCCCTTCCCATACCACATCTTGTTATATTTTATACTCAGGTATTACTGATCTAGTATCCCTTCCCATACCACATCTTGTTATATTTACTCAGGTATTACTGATCTAGTATCCCTTCCCTTACCACATCTTGTTATATTTACTCAGGTATTACTGATCTAGTATCCCTTCCCATACCACATCTTGTTATATTTTATACTCAGGTATTACTGATCTAGTATCCCTTCCCATACCACATCTTGTTATATTTACTCAGGTATTACTGATCTAGTATCCCTTCCCATACCACATCTTGTTATATTTACTCAGGTATTACTGATCTAGTATCCCTTCCCATACCACATCTTGTTATATTTACTCAGGTATTACTGATCTAGTATCCCTTCCCATACCACATCTTGTTATATTTACTCAGGTATTACTGATCTAGTATCCCTTCCCATACCACATCTTGTTATATTTACTCAGGTATTACTGATCTAGTATCACTTCCCATACTACTTCTTGTTATATTTACCCAGGTATTACTGATCTAGTATCCCTTCCCATACTACTTCTTGTTATATTTACTCAGGTATTACTGATCTAGTATCCCTTCCCATACCACATCTTGTTATATTTACTCAGGTATTACTGATCTAGTATCCCTTCCCATACTACATCTTGTGTCCATTTATGTTTTATGTTGAACCAAACCTGTGTGTATTGGTTTACTTCCAGGAGTAGGTATGGTGATATCATTGATAAGTATCCATGATTACTCTAAAATACTGTCTTGTGAAAAGTTTGTTGCTAAGTGATGGAGTTTCATTTCATTTAATTCCATTATGATGTGAAGATGAGCTCATAGCTCTGCAGTTCTTGTGCAGCTGTAGCCCGTTCACTTTACACAAAGTCTGCATAGACAGACGCCGATAACATTCATTGTATCACGCTAGGCACAGAAAATATTTTATAAAAAAGTATGCTATTTATTAGCATACTTTATTAAATGACAAAATATATTTTCATGGTGTTCCAGGAAAAATGCTGCTATGCATATTATTTGACTTTTTTTTTTCTCCAAAAAACAGATTGCCAATAACCAAACAAACTACACATACTGTTGACTAATACTGAAAATGATTTATTAAAGACAAATTTTGACATAAGATATGTTTACGTGTCAAAACTACACGAATAGCATACATTCTCTCTTAAAATACAAATATGAAAGGAGTTAGTGAATGGAGGGTTGGGATATGCTGAAACAATACAAGAGTTTGATATACAAATTCCCTTACTTGTGTGGCAGATTATAATCTAGATAGTATTACATTGTTGGCATCATCTCATTTCTTATCTTCTGTTTGATTGTAGATTTACGAAGGATTAAAGCCGAGTGATAGATATGAAAAAGCTCTAGATTTTAGGTGGCCACAGCGTTATGACCAGTGGTGGGAATGTAAATTTTTATCAGAAGGAATTATAGATCAAGGCAAGTATGAAAATCCCTAGGTACCTTGTCTGTTGAGTTGCACTGTGTTTTGTCAGCCTTGTACAAGAGTGTACCCTCTCATTGCTGTATCTGCATGAGTAATGTGTCATTTTTTTTCTCATAACAATGTACACACAACTACAATTACCTTATTTTTAGCACATGTGCATATGTATATTACAGATTTGCATACTAGTATCTGATTAAAATAATTTAGTTCAATGATCTACCATACATTAAATGCATTTTTTGGTTGATATATGCTTCTAATAGAACCAGTACCATATTGGAAGCACTGAATGCTGTTATCATTTTAATCTTGGCTGATTATTTCCCAACTTTTACTTTAACAGTAAAAACAGTTTTTTGTCATTGAGATTATTCTGCATGTTGTAAGATTCGGGTTTGGGGTTAACTATAGACAAAAGTCTGCCAGTAATCGATAACATTTTGGAACAAAGGTAACCAGTTATTCAAATCAATGTTTATGACATTAAAATGTAGCTGATACCCTATTGGTTTATCAGACACATTTTAAAAAATATCTCCAGCATGGTCAATTGTAGTGCAAATATTGAAATTGAATTGAAATTGAAATTTTATTTCACCAGTAACATTAATACTAATGTACTTGATATTTGCTGCTACATGTACTTGATTAGATTATAATGCTCATTAAGCCTGTTATTTATTTATATAGAAGAACGTATTGATCTACCCAAGATTCTAACAGATTTTGTTTTTTCTAGGTGGCGGGTTTCGGGATAGTTTGTCAGACATGTCAGATGAGTTGTGTCCAACTGTTGCTGATATACCAATACCTTTGCCATTCTTCATTAGATCACCCAATCAGGTAATACAGGGATGCAAAAAGGTTCTATGCTTTCTACATGTATTAAACATCCATTTCATGGGATGTCTAGTGGCTGAGGGGAAGATGTGCCGTGATGTTTTAACTAGGTGTTGTATGCGAGCGTTGATTCAAGTACTTTTCATCTAACATGGATATTTACCATGCAGTGTAATCTATGTTTGCTTTATGTTCTATGTCAGCAGCTACGAGGAGTTTACAATTATTTGTCTATACTATTTGCTATATTTATACCATACTGTTATGGCTTTTTAATTCTACTAGGGTGATATATGAAATAAAAACTAACTGTTATTTTCAGTCACAAGATAATTCAAACATTAACAGAGATGTATATATACCAAATCCTGCCTGCAAACAGTTTGTTAAATACGAATGGATTGGACAGTTGATGGGCGGATGCCTTCGTAGTAAAGAACATTTGGTATGTATGAATGTTTCACCAAAACTTAATCTGATTAGTACAGGCTTTAAAACTATGACAATTCGTGAACAGATTTAAAGAGAAAGCCATTCTACTAAATATTTTACGAGATTGCTCCATTTTACAATTTACTATGTGTATACATGACCATATACAGTGTTCCACCTGGCCCACATATGTGTATACATGACCATATACAGTGTTCCACCTGGCCCACATATGTGTATACATAACCATATACAGTGTTCCACCTGGCCCACATATGTGTATACATGACCATATACAGTGTTCCACCTGGCCCACATATGTGTATACATGACCATATACAGTGTTCCACCTGGCCCACATATGTGTATACATAACCATATACAGTGTTCCACCTGGCCCACATATGTGTATACATGACCATATACAGTGTTCCACCTGGCCCACATATGTGTATACATGACCATATACAGTGTTCCACCTGGCCCACATATGTGTATACATGACCATATACAGTGTTCCACCTGGCCCACATATGTGTATACATGACCATATACAGTGTTCCACCTGGCCCACATATGTGTATACATAACCATATACAGTGTTCCACCTGGCCCACATATGTGTATACATGACCATATACAGTGTTCCACCTGGCCCACATATGTGTATACATAACCATATACAGTGTTCCACCTGGCCCACATATGTGTATACATGACCATATAGTGTTCCACCTGGCCCACATATGTGTATACATAACCATATACAGTGTTCCACCTGGCCCACATATGTGTATACATGACCATATACAGTGTTCCACCTGGCCCACATATGTGCTCAGTGAACTTGCAAAGATTTTCATCTGAGCTATTCACAAAATGTAATTATATAAATATAATTAAAACTGGACTCGGTACCAAATTTACATAGACATTACACCTGTATTGTTCTAATTAAGGAGGTAATTACTAATTTAAGGAGGTTCACTAAACATGGGTAACATTAATCTCTATTACCTTGTACTTTTGTGAGTTTTACTCTGATAAATAAAGATTGTATATTTTGAAAAACAATTTCAAAACATATCTGTTCTTTATACAGGTTTTGTCTTGATATAATGTACATTAAAAAAATTATTTCCAAAACAATAAGAAATCATTTCTATAACCAAACATTTGGCCAGTTTGGAGGGCAATAAAAAGATTCCATTTAGTTGTTAATTTGTTTCTTAGTTTTACATATTATGTTGCAAACAAACTTGACATTGCCAATACTAATAGTTTATCCACACATAGACATAACAAAAATTGAATGTTTTAAACACTAAAACAAAACCAGACTTTGTAATGTATTTTTAACAAAACACAGTTGTTGTTCTGAATCTAATGTATGTGCTTTATAATGATTGTCATCAGGTGCTGGCATTGCCTTCTTTTGTTTGGAAGCAGTTGGCAGGTGAGAGAGTAACATGGGCAAGGGATTTCATTACTGTGGACGCATCAGAGGTAATTTTATATTTCATTATTCAGTTATTCACATTCCGAGAATGGAAAATATTGATGTCCAAAACTATTTTCAGTTTTCATCAAATAAAAATAACTTAAAGGATTATTAGAGTAGTATTCCATCTTCTTACAAAAGTAATTTAGCATCTGTTTTATTGTTTGTTTTTTTCAAATTAAAAAAAATGGATATAAGTGATCATTCCACTATTTTACTATTTTGTTATTTTTTTTCTTAATTACACATTTTTTTTTACTTTGCGACAAACAGTCAAGTGTGCAAGTGAAAATTGTTGATGTGCCGGGCAAAACAAGGTACAACTGTATATGATAACAGATTATGTGTACATTCTCTCCATCTACAGGTGAAATTAATTGAAACTATAGAAACTATGGAGAAAGAGACATTTGACAACAGCTTTGCTGGAGAACTAACATATACTACAGTACTTAGTGATCACAGTGGTGTATCATTAATAGATAATGGTAGCAATGTAAATGTGCAATATGAAGACAGGTTAGACTATTGTAGAAAGGTGCAGGAACTAAGAATGAAAGAATGTAAAGAACAGGTTAGTCTGTTAAAACATCATGGGCATATCAATCTGCTGATGGTAACATAATGGATGGAAACTTTAGTCTTAATAGTTACCAGATAGTTTTTTGGGTCGAAAAAAGCATAACAAGTTACATTTCTGATATTTGTGTCCAAATTTTTTTTTAGTTCATAAAATTCTAACTCATGTGAAAATTGACCAATTAGGGCAACTATTTAATTGAGTCATAATTGAAAAAGTGTGTTTAAATATAAATGTATATGCATAGTTCATGGAAAAATACTGACTTCCTATTGTTTGCCTATTCTTAAAACATAGTCTTTTGAAAAATGTAAGCAATGGTTTAACAACTTGCATGGAGTGCACTGCCTAAATCTGTGAGAAGAGGGTTGACACTGAATGCAATGCTAAAGGAAATTACAGTGAAGAACAGATTCTGATTGTAAAACATTCAAATTCCCATTCAAAATGGCATTGTGAGGGTGCTATATCACCACATCATTCTTTATTTTATGAATATTCACGTATGGCCTGTGTTGCTGTTTGTTTCATCAGATTGACGGGATTAGAAGAGGCTTGTTAAAGGTTATACCGCAAGCTGCGTTAGATTTATTGACGTGGCAGGAGTTAGAAAAGAGGATATGTGGAGATCCTGAAATCACAGTGGAAGCCCTCAAGAAAACAAGTAAGAATTACTAATATTAACACATAGCCTGTTAAAAGCTTCCATGAATAGCCAAAATAAATGGGAGAAAACAGCATCAGCAGCCGATGTGTTTGAGTACCTTAGAAGCTTTTTGTCTGCAGGTGCAAATAAATGCTATTTCTCCATGAAATAATGGTTGAAGATTAAAATTACGTTAAAAAAGAATTCAAAGAAAACATGCTTCTGTGATATTATTTTAATGTAACAATATAAACTTGTATAACAATATAAAGTTATAATTGCCAATGGCAACAAGTTGAGTGTAACCTACAGTGAATAAGTCTCTCATTTCAATCACTGAATTTCAAAAATGTACGTTTGTTGTGAGTAAATTACATTTATAGTCTCTCCCCAAACCATGCCAAAAAAATATGAGAAACAGAAACTATAATTTCAACATACAGACTTTTACTCATTGTTTTCTCTATCCCTCAGCTTATTACGAAGATCTTGAACAAACTGACACCAGAGTGAGATTTCTTTGGGAAGCTATGACAAATTTCACCAATGGTAAGCGTTACAGACAGACATTATTAAAATATGGGATGAAAATTTGTACAGTAGATGACATATTTGCACTGACCAACTGTACTTTTAAAATTGCCATGGATCAAGCTGTATTATATTTTGATTCATTATAATCATGGAGGTAAAAAGAGAAGGAGTCACAGCCAAGCTTAGATCAAAGGTACCAGGATGGTCGCCACTGTTTGTACATAGATCAGGGAGTTTATTTGCCGAATGGATCAAGGAGGACAGTTTCCTCTAAGCGCAGTGAGGATTACCGTGAATTAGCATACTACGGACGCCTTCGGCGGCACTCTGTGATTTTCGTGACAATTCTGTCAAATTCTTATAAACAAATATGGCGACGATCGATAACGCGCACGAGTGTCATTTCGAACCTCAAAATTCAGTCTCTGGTACAACGCGGTGCGGCCCATGCCATGCACCATTGCAAAGATCATTAAATGAGCTTTATTGTGGACTAAAAACAGTACTAGCAAGGTTTCGGAACATTACAATATTGCTGATTCAAAACTACAACGGAAAATGTGCTGAAAAACGAAAAATTACATAAACTTAACAAGAAATTCTCTGATTTTCAAAATTCCAACTTTCCCGTTCTCACAAACACGATTTCTCTACGTATAAAAGATCTGCGCATGCTTCATGTCCTTTGACATTTACTGCGACACCATAAAACAAGACCTTGGAATGTGTACTGTGCGCAGCAACGCTCGAGAGTAAATGACGCGTTGGCGACGATCCTGGGGTGAAAGGACGATAAGACAAAGGGAATTATGGGATTAAACTTGGTTAAAACAAAAGAAGTTTAGAAGGATTATTTTGGCTGTGACTCCTTCTCTTTTTATCTCCATGTTATAATATAGTCAATTTGTGCCATTTTTACACTCAAAATGGGCTTACATTGTACTCACTTTACAAGTGGGAATTGAAATATTTAAATCCAGTGTACTTTAGTGTAAATTTGATGTAGTCATCATAGAACTGATCACCATCTCTTACTGCTTGTACAGAGGATAGGAGTCGCTTTCTTCGGTTTGTTACTGGAAGGAGGAGACTACCAGCTCCATTGTATATATGTCCTGATAAAAGGCAAGTGTTGTTTTATATACAAATGTATTTTGATTTCCTAAAACGAGGGAGTCATCACCTGCGCATGTGGCAGACGGCCATAGAGTCTACCCATGAGCCTTTGTGTTTTTAGTGTGCGTTGTTATCGTCGCTTGGGACTCAATTATCACACATGCGCAGGTGACGACCCTCCCACTTTAAATTACTTTGCTTCAGTCCAAACTTAAACTTTGACACATGCCACACTGTGGTAATTGTTTCTGAACACTTCCCTGGAATAATATGGAATTACAAGGAATATGTTAGTTAGGGGAGAGTAGGAAATCAAACGGGTGGTTCACCGCGGTAATCACCGGGGAGAGCCGCTGACTGCTTATAATTAGGGGTCTCTACCGCGGTGGCCATCGGTATCGGTTGCAACCATGATCGTAGAAAAGGTGTGAAATACGTACTTAACAGTTTCCTTTGTGATTTCATGAGTCTTTGTTTCAAATAGCTGTTTTTAATCGAGCAGGTTACGAGCATCGCTGGCATGGAAATACTAAGCATATGGTAATATTATCGACCCACGTATTTTATTAATATAAAAATCCATAAGTCCAATGCTGTATACGAATTGTTGTTGCGTGAAACAATGTTGTATTTTATGCATGTATTTATCACAAATTCCAAGAGTAAAAGTCGTAACTTTCGAAGGTACGAGTACTACGACTCCTCCATACATTTCACTTAAGTTTGTTACACTTGAATAAAGTCTACCACATGAAAAGAATGTTATTTACGAAGTTTTAAATAGCCGAGCCTTCCTGATTCGAGCCTCTTGTTGATTTGACAACGGTGGGTATCATTAATGTTTATTCTTTGCCTGTATCGCATTCCAGACAAAAAGTTCAAGATCGGTAAACAAGAAATGGACGAACTAAAATGTCTCCTGTGTTTCACGTGCGACATGATTATTAAAAAAAAACAGAGTTAAGCGGTCATGTACGTTCTATAAATCTAACCTCGCACACATAATCTTGTATTGACATGGTTTTTTTTTTTTTGGTCAAAAACGACGTTGCTTTTCAGTTAACTCTTTGCGAGAGTTTACCGATTTTTTTAACAAATGTTAAGTAACTATATCGTTTTACGTCAAACTGGGTGGCCCGAATTTAAATGTCAGTGTGTGAACTCATTGAGGTCATTGCCCACTGCCGCACGTAATTCAAACACGTGGTTATTAGAGTTCAGTCAAAATGTACGCGAATAAATAATAATAACTTAGTTTGCGTAATTATTATAAAAGCAATACATTGCAAAGTTGAAATACTTAGAGCCCGTGCAATACTGTAAACATATTTGCATTATTAGAAAAGCAGCACACTAAGTAAACGATGTTGAAATATTCAAAGCCAATACAGAGTTGGATACAAGTTGTGTTATTACAGTACCGCCGGATATAATAACAAATTTACGAGATCGAAGCGCGGATCAAGAAAGAAAAGGGTTGCTAAGGTAACGTGCCAGTTCAGTGCGTGACTTGGGGTCAAACTTCGGTCAACACACACTTGATGTCAGCATCATTTGATGTGTCCCAAAATGATGTCGACGATTACTCAATTGTCGCAGCGCATGTTGTACCAAGTCCATGATACACCCCGTTTCGACTTTGGCTTGCTTTTCCTTCTTAGTGCATGTTCTTGTTCACGTAAATGCGACCTCTCACCAATGTATTAAAACACTTTGAATTTATACTTATGCGTGATTATATTTGGTCTACGCGAAACATTAATCTTTCTAAACATTTTCTGAGACCATGCATGATATATATTCACAAAATAATGCGATCATATTATATATATTGTTGATTTCTACGCCTTTCTGGTTCGTTTTGTGATTTTGTGATCCAAGGCTCAGGCAAATAAAATAATGTCAACTATTATAGACTAGTTTCCTAGCTTTTGGCTCAGCCAAATTGGTTTAATTTTTCATTAGAACTTTGTGATCTTTTCAATTTCCCAGTTCTTTGTGTTCATTAATGGTCTTGACAATAAGTGTGAATTGCTGTGCGAGCCCACCGCGGAAGACCGCGGTCAGCCGGCGTCATGGAATCTATGCATAAATTTGCATAAAATGCGGTCGACCGGCGAGCACCCACCACCACTGCGGTGCACCGTTCGTTTGATTTCCTACTCTTCCCTTAATATACTGTCTGGTGAAAGCCTTCATGGATAGACGAAATGTCAGCAGTATGGTACATTGTTTTTTAACTTTGTGTTCATTTTGGTCAAATTGGCAATTTATCATAACACACCAAACCCATTTGGTGTTGAATCCCATTTAAGACTCTGAAAAGGCACAACATATTTTCATTGAGCCAATCTACCTACATCATGTCCAAAAAATTAATAGGTTCATCACAACTACAATGTAGTGTAAAAATAGTAACACTGTTTTAAGAAATGCCTTGAAGTTACTAGGGAAAGAGAACATGCTTCAAATTAATCTTCATAAGTGTAAATGTACATGTACGTGGCATATATCTTGACTTGTTTTTACTAATTATAGGTCTGATTCAGTTGATGCATTACCAGAATCTTCCACCTGTTCAAGCACTCTCTATCTACCCAATTATTCCAGGTAAGGGACAACCATTGTAAATCATACAAGACTCATCTGTACAATATTACTGCATATTACTATGTTTCACTCACTAAGTTCTACCTCGGTAACCGCGATTCGGGATGCGGTTTCTATTATGTACATATTGCAATCACTAAATGGGCGTGGTCATTTTTTTCTCACATCACTTGCACAAAACAAACAATACACTGTACAATCTTTTGAATAAAAGCTAACTCCAATTTAGATATCGGGGAAGAGTGACAATCGTCACGTAGCGTCACAAAAAAACTTTTCACATGAAAAAAAATACTTAATATATTTTTAATATATTAAATATATATTTAATGTAATATGCATTTATTTTTTTAACTTTCTTTGTAACGGAAAGTATATTCTGGCAGGAGTTTCAAATAAAAACAAGCACTAAAAAAGTACGGTACTGTGGGTACGGTAACACAATCCGGCCATGCTTCGGCTCACAAGTGAATAACTTAAGTGTTGAAATTGTTGATTATTATTCAGTAGTGATTATAATAACGCACGAAAAATAAATTCGTTGAATTGTTATCAAATGCAAGTCAAATTCAACTTAGTTTCACCGTAAGCGAATTATTTCGGTCACATGTAAACGATCGACGCAATACGACATCCGCCATGTAGTTTGAATGCACATGAGATGTTACTTGACCGGATAGGTCAAGTCACTAATTAACCAATCAAAATGCTGGATGGTGCCCACGTGTTCAAATTACCTTAGTTCATTTAAATATGTTAATGACAGGTCACCGACTTCACGGTGAACGAAACCCGGAAGGGATTTATCGATAATGTAGTGCGATCTTTTTGCTTGGATTTGCATGGGAAAACAACATGACTTTTTTTTTAAATCAAGAAATTAGTTGTTTTCGAAAGATAAACTGAGCATTGAAAATGAGTTTTTCGGTGATAACAGCTCATTGTCGAAAACTTGCGACACACTGACATATTCATAAAGAGCATTGACCATGGTACCTTCCATGTATTGACAAAAGTTGTCGCAAGAAAAAAAGCATTTAACTGCGTGTTTGACATCCTAACACTACTGAACAATAAAGAGGTGTGAATATTTTTTTTCACGTTATCGAAACAAATGAATAGGATTAGGAACAATGTACCAGCTGGTTGAAACAAAGTCAGTCACGGTCTTGTTGAATTGGGGGTGCGGTTAGTAATAGGTACTTTTCATGTTTTCAATTTTTGTTGAGAACTCTTTAACACTGAAGCCGAAATCGGGGGTGCGGTTACTATTAGGTATGCGGTTTATAATAGGATTTTAACGGTAGTTGTGTTAAACAGTCATTTATTCTGTGTAAGGTGTGTTTCTTAGTTGGTTTCTTGTGATGAACATGGATGCTGGCCCCCCAGTTATAGATATTTGGTCATTGACGAATTCTTTTGTCAGCTGTAGATGTGAATACTTCTGGTACAGATATGTGCATATTAATGAGCTCATTAGCATATTAACATATGTCATATTCTAATTATGTCTTCTATCTTGCATAGTGCCAGAGTTGCTGAGGATAAACTGAGGTATGCTGCTTACAACTGTGTTGCCATAGATACAGATATGAGCCCATGGGATGAATAGTGATGCATTGTGGATATTAACTAAACCTAAGATTTGGGTAAATTATATCATCCAAGGCTCAGTATCCCTTCACGCAGAACTGTTAGCGTCGTGTATGTATGTATGTATGTGTGTGTGTGTGTGTGTTGATCTTGCTTGAACTAACAACGGGTAGCATGTAATTTTTAAAAACGATAACGAGAAAATTGGCTGGTTCATGAAACGAATGCATACACATTCTGACATGTAATTCATGTGTTTACAAAGAGACTACTATAATTGTATTATGTGATAGTCATGAAAAGGCAAGCTGCCACTACTGAGTAAAGTAAAAGTACACTAACATCATGACTTTGCCTGTATGGGGGATCATACTGTGGACTGATGTTACATAATTATTATAAATATTGCTGCATTTAATGAATGCAATTATGCCATGTTTTTGAATTCTAATTAATCAGAGTACATCTCAAAGGTGATTGTAATCTTTATGGTGGAATTAATGATACCATATATGAGGGGGGAGTGCGAAATCGGGAAAAGACTTGCCAGAGATTGAAAACTGTTTTATTGACAAGATTTAATTTATCCACCATGATCCTGGTTTCAACTGCAATTTAGCCAATTTGTACAAAATGTTTGTGTTTTTTTCTGAGTATTGTCAAAGATTGAGTTGCAGCTGTTACACAGGAGTTCACATTAAAACCTGTTACCATAGTTCTTGTATCTAATGTTTTCATGATTGAACTTTGTGAGATGTGCTTCTCAACAAAATATTCTCTGCAATACCATATTTGATTTGAAGACAATTCTACACTTGCTAACTTGTTTTTTATTGTCAAATTCTGATAATTGTATATTGTAGAACAAAACATCTTGTGGCAATGAAACACGCGCTATGCTGTATTACACACAGATAATAGCATTTGTAAAAAATAATATTTTTGTAGTCGTTCCTGGTGTGATGTATGGTATTTTAGTTTGATACTATGCTTTTATTTTACTTTAAACATCCTCAAAACCCAACGTTGTATCTGATTTTCAATTGAAGTGGCACTGTCGTCGGAACTGCGTATACGTCTAAGTGGGGGGGGGGGGCAAACAAAAATTAATGTTTACATATTGATAGTGTGCAGCTTTATAAAGATCGGTTGAAAACCAGTTACATATTTACATGCAAGGTCAATTCAAACAATTATCAAAATTATGTGTTGAGCTTTGGTTGCAGTTAAGGTTTTTTTTGTAATGATAACATATTGTTATAACGATGATCCCTAGTCGTGCGCAGTGTTTATGTTTTATACTGCATATATTGCGTAGTCCATAGAATACACAGTTCTGACAACAGTGCTGATTTAATAGCAATTTTAAAGTAAATTATTATTGATCTGTAACTGGTTTATTTAGTTCTAGACTGATCTTTGTTTTCTCAGATATGAAAACATACTATGACACATAGCTGTGGATCATTGCATTGCTGGCCCAGCAATGGTGGTGGTTATGTGGGTTAACAGTTGGCAATCCTGGGGAATAACTTTAACAAAAATGCATGCCTGAAACAGTTATTTTATTTTTGCAAATTTGATACTGTTTTACTAGACGAGCTGTTTTTTATGGAAGTCTTGTCTAATATTTTAAATGCTTTGTATATGTGGGTTATTGAAGGTTTTACTTTTAACCTTTATTATATATGACATTTACACTTTGTATTGTATCGTGCAGCTTTAATTAGATACCCCACGTTGGGTAACTTTAACCTGACAATTATTACATCCTTATGTTTTCTTGAAAGACTTGTGTTTTTTTGTTTTTTATTGATTGTCAGATTTGCATTGGTGAGCTGTTTTAATGGCCTTGTTAAAAACGGTGTCAGAAATCGATGTGATAGATTCAGAAACTTAAAGCAGTCTGATTCAGTTCATTACAGCATGGTGTTTCGTATTTGGAAAATAATTAGTTCTAATACACTTATCTCTTTACTTACCTTCATAAACAAATCAACATTTGGTATGCAAATACGTGTACATTTGTGGAGATCACATGTACCATGCAACGAGAACACATACACAGCTCTTTTAGATGCTGTTCTGAAGAAAGTAAGTTAGGGTAAATACAACAAAAACAAAGGATATTTGAACGGCAACCAAACAGAGAATTAACCAGAAGAACATACACTTGCACAGTTATGATTGTGCACTCCTTTTCAAATTATCAAAAAGCAGTAAACAAGACATTTACCAATTCAGGTTGAGTAGCCAATGTCTGGGGATCTTTCAAGTTGCTTAACGTAACTGAATAATACGTTTTTTCCTTTGTTTTGTACAATGTATTTTTGCTGGAGTAAAATAATCAAGCGTAATAATATTAAACATTTTGTTCATATGTTTGTGAGTCAATCATAATTTATGATGCTCGTGTTTTATAATCTATGTTCTGGGAAATCTCGAAGTGTTTTGAATCTATATTTGAATATTACAGTGAAATTCACTAAGATTTTGTCGACAAGATTGCCCTGGTTGTTGTATGATTAGAATAACTGATCACCTATATTGTTTCAAAGAACTGTTGAGTATATGTATCGGCAGACTTTTTCACATTCTATGTGTAAATATGTCAGGACTCTCTTGTAAACCATAATATTTAGATATTTGTGTGAAACTTGTATAATTTAGCTCCACTAGAAAACAACTACATATATGGTCCTTGTACTTTTGTATGAGTCTACTTTTCTAAACGTAACTATTCTCAAATTGAATAATATAAATTTGCTTGTGTAATGTTAACGTTAATTAGAAATAAAAGTGGGTAAACTTTAGTACGCACCGTGGAGTCAGTTGTTCTAATCACTATATCCAGAGCAATCTCAAACTGACCTGATGGCTACCATAGTCAACAGAAGGTCATTAACCTGACATGACACATTCTGTGAAAACACATTGTTGACACTGTGATTAGGACGTATCACTGTACATTCACATTGGTGATGACTTAATGCCTGATCAGTATGCAATTCAGTGATAAATCATATACTTAACTCATGTAGGGTTTGTACACCTTATAATTTACTATAAAAAGCATGCTTTTTGAAATGAACCTTTATTCACTGTTGTATATATTAAGACTTCTAGTTAAATATGTATGTAGCTTTTGTAACCAGAATTGGTCGGTTTGGGAATATAATCATTTTGATAACATGCTTGACTTTCATGAAAATGCTCTTTATTGTTATATCATGGACTTTAACAGACTGTTATCTTATAGTATTCTTTTGTAAAAGTTTGGTGCCGATTTGCTGAGCTTGTTTCTTGGACAAGCAATACTTATTATACAGCTGTACATATGTATGTAATTAAACACACAACTTTTGGTTCAAATAAAAGTGGCAATAAAAAAAATGAGCTTGTTTATTGTGTGTATTTTCTGTGCTGGCATCAATTTCTCATGAATGAAGCCAAATCATAAAAAGCTGTGTTATGGATGTCCTTCATAAATGAATATCTAATTGTAGGTTTCCTTTAGTACCCGGTACCTATTTAACATTCAGTTTTAATTCAGCTATGTGATCAGCTGACTCCTTGAAAATGAAATTAATTGCATTTTGCAATTTTATAGAAGTGCATATAAACTCCAAATCATTCCAATATACACTCTATGCTTGCAGCGAGCATGGAAGGCATTTGGTGGGAAAATGACGATGAGACTGTGCTTCTTCCTGTTACTCTGCAATCTGCACAATTTACTTCGTTATTCTTTTATAATCAAAGTGAAATAGAATATTGGCTTGGAAAAATAAAACAAAGTAAGTTGCTCAAAGTTATGACCATGTTTTTCCGACTAGGGCTTGACTGACAATAGTCCTGACAGTGGGCGTAAGATAAACACTCATTGTTTGCGACAGAAAGCTTATCACCCGTTATGTTAGAATCGTCAACAACAGATAAACATTACGCAAATATCCACGAAACTACAGTTGTAGTTATTTGTGTTAGCGTTTAAAGCACACATTTGAGCAGCGTCTTTGGATGATGTATCACGGTCTAAAGTAACAGTTTTATAAATTTTTGAAAAATTTAGAAAAAAAGGAAATTTTGTTTTCTCGCTACCTTAAAGCTTTCTAATTGAAGGTTAGCAGATAGTTCATATTTTTTATGTTGTTATGTACTCCACAGAAATGTGTATATACTTGTCAATTGTCGTCCAGCAATTCACATAGAGGTTTTACTGATTATCTGTGTTTCGCATTATAATTTACTAATTAAAAACCTGTTTATTTGATTGGCGATGTAAGCAGATTTAGGAGTTTAAATGAACAGTCCAAGTTTGGACCAACAATTGTGAATAATTTACATGTGGAATCCTTTTAGTCACTATTTAGTTCTCCTTCAAATGTACCGTATATTTTCATCTGTGTGCATGTTCACACCTAAATCTCAGTCATGTCTGGACTATTACATATATGTAAATACACTCGTTAGATCATTTTAATGTTAAAATGCAACAAAATAAAGCATTTTTGCAATTGCGGAAGTGGGTTTCAGTCGTGCATTGACACGCTTCAGTCAAATTTTGTTTGCCCAAATCTGGCCCTTTATCGGATTATCGACCGATAATCGAATCGTTTTAACGAATTCAAGTTCTCCGTTCAAGAGCCGTATCTCTGACATACCTTTCAAACTTCACACATAAATTACATATATATACCACGTTTGTTAGGAGTTCAAAGGACCCTTACGTTCAAAAGTCTCCCCTGTATATTTTTTATATCTTAATTACTCACTAGTTTATGACTCTTACATTCATATTTTAGCAGAAAGTTGTTTAACTTTATATTATCAACAGATACTGTTGGCGTTTCCTTATTTTTGCGAGACTCTATTTATTATTAATAACTCTTTTTCGTCGGAAACCCCGTTCTACTTCTTCAAACGTGCGAAAAAACCCGTCGATAATTGACTACTAGCCTCACGTGTACTAGCCTGAGGAGTATGAAAATGGCATCATGGGAAAATTTTAAATTTGTCTACCGGAAATCAATGGCCGTTCTGTTGCTGTTGAACCGTCCCGAATCTTCCACATAGATTGCTATTTTACATCACTGCGACTAAAAGGTGAGTAGTTATTGCATTCAATTTGTTAACAAATATGTACAAATACTAAATAATGGGAGGTAGGTGTTTCATGATTGTAATCGCTTCGTGGACAGTTGTCGCTGACGATGGTTCCAGTGCCAAAGACAGAGTGCTAGTTTACTAGTGCTGTGATGTGATGGTGTGAGCTGCAGTCCGGGTGCTATGAATTGGGAGATACAATGTAATCAGCAATCATAGCTAGCATATAAATTGTTCATGTTGCTTCTAAAATATGCCCGACAAACAGCTCGTCGCAGTTTAGTCGGTCGCCACTTATCCTGATCATGGAGGTAAAAAACATCCGTGTCCTGATAGACAATCTGCATGGTGCTGTCTCCAGTGTTTTTGTAATTTTGGTAATGTGTTTTGAGAAATCTGATTTTTTTAAAATATGCCTGTGCGTCGTACAGCTCTGAACACGAAAATTAGAAGCAGACTGGCAACGCAAGCCCCATCAAGTCAATCCATGTGTGCCTCCAATTGATCGAATGTACAATGATACGCATTATTAACTTGTCGAGATAAATTGATACACTGTAATACCTCTACCCAAAGGAGGGCAAGTATGTTTGAGTTACAAACAAGTCTTATCATAATTTAAAGGTCACTGTGACCTTATTCAAAATTATTTAATTTGTACCCCATAAAAGTATATACTGAACATTACCATATGTTTTGTGTTGTTGATGTAACATTTTCTGTCTGCATTTGGTCAAGATCTAAAGAAAAATATGTTTACTATGAATTTATTATTTTATTCTGTTTTAAAAAGAATGAGAACCTGTTTGTAACATTTTATATAATAAATTTAATTTAAGAAAAAACACAAACTGTACACACTTTATTCTTTTATCCAAGATTTTGTATGATCATATTTTTATAATTTATACTATTTTGAAGTACTGTTTTTGAGTAAACTTAAAAAACATTTTTTAGAGAAATTTAGAAACAATACAGCAAAGGAAACACAGGCGTACACTACTGTACACTATTATGTAACACATATTTACAACAGCATAGTATACAAAACAGAAAATGTTGTATTTAAGTTAAACAATTCTCACATGTTGCGCATCTCCATGCCTGTCATAAAAGTGGTATCTCCCAACTGCCTGCGAAACATGTATCTAAACTCCAAAGGCGCGGCCTTTGATCTGATTGAATTTTGTCTAAACAATCATGTACATTTCATGATCGACCTGCTCGCTTTTATCGAAGGTTCTAACTGGCAAATCTGCACGTCTGTGTTTCCGTTACTGATTTATCTGCATGATTGGTTGGAACTCCATTGACAATCCCTTTTCACAATGTTTGGTCCAGCATATTGGTTACAAGTGTACGAACAGTCATATCTCTGCCATTTCTATGCCAATCTTCTCCAAACTGGGTATGATTAGTGTACTTATGGGTCCGGTGCTGACATCATATAGTGTGTGTGCTAATTTGCATATTTGTAAATTGTAATGCTTATGGATGAAGTCATATCTCTGGCATGGCTGATATTCTTCACACTTAGCGCATGATTAATGTAATTATTGATCCGGTGGTGACCATATATAGTGTGTGTACTAATTTGCATATTTGAATATTATTTGCATATATTAATGTTCATGGACAAAGTCGTATCTGGTGTTTCTATGTTGATCTGCTCCAAACTTGGTATGGTTAGTGTACTTATGGTTCTGGTTCTGACAACATATTGTGTGTGTGCTAATTTGCATACATTTGCATATATTAATGCTTATAGACCAAATTGTGTCTGGCATTTCTATGCTGACTTTTTCCAAACTGTATTGACTGTCACGCTTATTTTTAAAACTGTTGCTCTCAATTTACAAATTCTCTCTATTCACACTAAAGCTTTTCAGTGTTTAACTTAAATTGCAAGAACAAAGAGTTCAAAAATTTCTAGCAACTACATACAGATTTGTTCAGTGTAATCAACCAGATTTAAAAATAGCATACACTGCCTTATAGTCATGTAAGGTACCCAAAGCTGTAACTGCTAGTGAATGATTCCAATTTTCCATGAACAGCTTGGGAATCAACCATCTCTGATGGTTTTCTTGTTTTATTTACATATTAAGACATTTGAACAAAGTGATTTATTGAACTTAACACACAAAATCACCATTACCTGTAAATAGCATTTTATCTATTTGGAAACTGTACATGTATAACTAACCGGATGCAACACATACATGTGCGGTCAGAAGGGATTTAAATTTTGAGCAGTCTGTATGAAAAGGGGGATGATTTTTAGCAACGCTGTCGACTTTGTCGAGCGGAGCTTATCATATGAGTGATTGTCCGTCCGTCGTTCTTGTCAATGTTTTACTTTTTTGACTTCTTCTTGAAAACTACAAGCCTGAATGCTTTGATACTTGGTGTATATGTACCTTGGGTAGATCTCTCTCAGATTTGTTCATTTTGTATTGATATCTTCAATTTTCTAATTTTGGTGAATATTTTTGTCATTTTTGGTAAAAAGTGATATTTTCGGCTTCTTGTTAAAAACCACAAGTCTAATTGCTTTGATATTACATATATAGGTACTACATGTGGACCACTCTCAAATTTGTTCATTTCATGATGACACTTCAATTCTCTAATTTTGATGAATATTTTTATCATTTTTAGTAAAAGTGATATTTTCGACTTCTTGTTAAAAACCACAATCATATATGGTGAAAAATGATATTTTTGAATTCTTGTTGAAAACAAGTCCCATTGCATTGATACTATGCATATTGTTCATTTTCTAATCATATCTTCTGTTCTTTAATTGAAATGTGCATTGCTAACAGCGAAGCTATCTCAACCGAGAGGCTGCTTGTTAAAAACTTCTATCTGAAAAGGGGTTTAGTTTTCTCACTTACAAATGTATTACTACAGCTGCTAACAATATTGTATAATTTTATCTTACCACTTTGTTGTAAATTCATATTTTACCCCATTTATGCATTTTATCGTTTTTTCGGACTGCTATGTTTTTAGTCCCCGTTCGGACGAAGTCCGAAAACGGGGACTTATAATTTCCGTCTGTGCGTCCGTCCAGAGTCATATCTCAGAATCCCATGGACCGATTCCGTTCATTCTTTGTATGTGCCCAGCGGTTTAGCGATTCGATTCAAAATGGCCGACTGGCAGCCATCTTGTTTTTTGAAAATGTTGTATTTTGGACATGCTTTGTCAGTTTTCATTCAAACTTGGTACATAGATTATACATGTTAGGATACATGTCCATGACGATTTATTTCACAATTGGATCAAAGATGGCTGACTGGCAGTCTTCTTGTTTTTTGAAAATGTTGTATTTTAAACATGCTTTGTCAGTTTTCATTCAAATTTAATACATAGATCATACATGTTAGGATACATGTCCCTGGCCGTCCGTGAGTTCCTGAGTCTGTCCGTCCGTGTGTCCCTCTGTCCAGAGTCATATTTCAGAATCCTGTGGACTGATCCCGTTCATTTTTTGCATGTGCCTAGTACCTTATGTGGGGCATATGCACATGCCCTGGTTTCGTGATTCGATTCAAAATGGCCGACTGGCAGCCATCTTGTTTTCTGAAAATGTTGTATTTTGGACATGCTTTGTCAGTTGTCATTCAAACTTGGTACATAGATTATACATATTAGGATACATGTCCATGACGATTTATTTCGCAATTGGATCAAAGATTGTTGACTGGCAGGCATCTTGTTTTTTTTTATGCGGTATCTTGGACATGCTCTGTCAGTTTTCATTCAAATTTCGCACATACATGTACATTGTACTTTATACATGTTAGGATGTATGTCCATGACAATTTGTTTCAAAATCTGGTAAAGGATGGTCGATTGACAGCCATCTGACTTTTTGGCCTTACTACTATATTTCAACAATTTATGTACCATTTTCATTTGTATTTGGCATACATCATACATATCAGTGTGTTTCATAATCAGATCATAGATGGCCGAATAACGACTGTTTTTATTTTTGGCCATATTACTACTACACAGAACACGTGTTTTGATGTAAATAAACAATCTGTTGTATACGCCACTTGGAACTCAAGTTTCAAGGACACGCTCGCGACAACTCTTCCGCTTTAATATGACAAGCACAAAGAGAACTTTGAAAAATTTTAGGGGGACTGTGCAATTTTCAATGACTTATTTTTAATTGCAATTTTATCATATTATTTCGTAGTCATTTTATTTTATACCCTATTTATGCATTTCTTTATTGTGTTCTCGTCATTTTTGCAGTGGATTGTTCAATTTTATGTAAAATTTTATATCTATATGCTGTGCATGAAAAACCATTTATGGATGTACTGTTTTAAATGAATAAATTACAAATTACAATTACAAATTTTGACCTCAAAACAAATCGATTTGTCCATGGTGTCAGCGATTATTTCCCCCAGCACATTTATCATCCCTATCCAACCACATCTGGTCTACTGGTAACTTCACTGTCCCTTACATGTGTTTAACCATTACACAACATAATTTTCAATACGCCACTATTAAACATCTGAACTCTGCCCCCCCCCCCCAACCCTAAAAAGCATGGGCAGTAGAAGCATTTTCAAACAAGAGCTGAAGAAAATGCTTCTCAGTGAGTGATATTTATCTATGTACATAGAGCATATTCATTTTAAAAGTATGCAAATTTGAATACTCTTATTAAATAATTTTAATATCATTCATTCATTGTGATGATTGATTATACTATTTACTGGTTGATCTCATTTATTTAATTCATTACTTTTATTTGTTTACTGTGACTTTTATGACGACTTAATTTTTTTATTTAATATTAAGCGCCATGGACTAGACTAGTCCATGTGGACTATTTCCTTGGTCCCCACCAGTATTATACAATTTTGTCCCGTACATGAACATGTAAATATTTTGTTTGTATACTGGTGAAATAAATAAATATAAATATAAATCTAGAACCAGTGATCATATTCAGACAAAACTCGGCAATCGGATAGTATGGAACAAACGAAAGGTTTTGTTACAAATCTGTGCATATTTAATCAGGAAAATTTGCATTATAATGAATTCTTCTGGTGCTAATATCTCAAAACAAAATCGCCACATACAACCAGAACACTGAAAATTATATTTCTAATATCCAGATGAAATCACAGATAATTTAAGGCACTTATATAAGATCTAACTACAATGTAGTTGTTGGTGTCAATCTGTGCATCATTAATTCACTTTAACTTATAACTTTTTTGTATGAATAAATTCTTGTTCCAATTGTACCTTGATAACTAATCTTAATATTTAAGTAGTAGATATGCAGTAACCGTATGTCAACAAGCTATTCTGATATCTGCATTAGGAGCATATATATTGCATGTTTTATATTATATATTTACTTCTCAAGAAAGCTGGCACAAAATAAAATGTTGTAGTATATTTCTGTACGGTTTAAATTAAGGTTCATTATACATTTCTTTTTATTCACAGGATAAATGCAGTACACCAATTAACTAAGGAGTTGTAATGAGGACCGGATTGGTGGAAATTTGTCAGATCCTGACCCTCCTGAACCTTGCATACATGCAACCTGATATTATTGTTTTGTTTTGCAAATGTGTGTTTAATGTTAACTTGAATAAATGATTTTCTCAAATGATACATTTTAGGTGTTTTGTTTCCCCGTCTACTTCACGAATAGTTCAATAATTTATAAAACATGATGTTCAAAAGTGCCCTCAATAAATGTCTACTAATGTTAATTATAAATAAATGGAAGTTCAAAAGTATCCTATTTACATTCAAAAGTATACTGGTAATATCTTACAGTTAGGTAAGAGAAGATTTCAATAAATGTCTACTAATATTAATTATAAATAAATGGAAGTTCAAAAGTATCCTATTTACATTCAAAAGTATACTCATAATATCGTAATGTTATGTATTAGAAGATTTCAATAAATGTCTACTAATATTAATTAGAAATAAATGGAAGTTCAAAAGTATCTTATTTACATTCAAAAGTATACTCGTAATATCTTACAGTTGTTTAATAGAAGATTTCAATAAATGTCCACTAATATTAATTAGAAATAAATGGAAGTTCAAAAGTATCTTATTTACGTTCAAAAGTATACTGGTAATATCGTAATGTTATGTATTAAAAGATTTCAATAAATGTCAACCAATATTAATTACAAATAAATGGAAGTTCAAAAGTATCCTATTTACATTCAAAAGTATACTCGTAATATCTTACAGTTGTGTAATAGAAGTTTTCAATGAATGTCTACTAATATTAATTATAAATAAATGGAAGTTCAAAAGTATCCTATTTACATTCAAAAGTATACTCGTAATATCTTACAGTTGTGTAATAGAAGATTTCAATAAATGTCTACTAATATTAAATAGAAATAAATGGAAGTTCAAAAGTATCCTATTGACGTTCAAAAGTATACTCGTAATATCGTAATGTTATGTATTAGAAGATTTCAATAAATGTCTACCAATATTAATTATAAATAAATGGAAGTTCAAAAGTATCCTATTTACATTCAAAAGTATACTCGTAATATCTTACAGTTGTGTAATAGAAGTTTTCAATGAATGTCTACTAATATTAATTATAAATAAATGGAAGTTCAAAAGTATCCTATTTACATTCAAAAGTATACTCGTAATATCTTACAGTTGTGTAATAGAAGATTTCAATAAATGTCTACTAATATTAAATAGAAATAAATGGAAGTTCAAAAGTATCCTATTGACGTTCAAAAGTATACTCGTAATATCGTAATGTTATGTATTAGAAGATTTCAATAAATGTCTACCAATATTAATTATAAATAAATGGAAGTTCAAAAGTATCCTATTTACATTCAAAAGTATACTCGTAATATCTTACAGTTGTGTAATAGAAGTTTTCAATGAATGTCTACTAATATTAATTATAAATAAATGGAAGTTCAAAAGTATCCTATTTACGTTCAAAAGTATACTCGTAATATCTTACAGTTGTGTAATAGAAGATTTCAATAAATGTCTACTAATATTAAATAGAAATAAATGGAAGTTCAAAAGTATCCTATTGACGTTCAAAAGTATACTCGTAATATCGTAATGTTATGTATTAGAAGATTTCAATAAATGTCTACCAATATTAATTATAAATAAATGGAAGTTCAAAAGTATCCTATTTACATTCAAAAGTATACTCGTAATATCTTACAGTTGTGTAATAGAAGTTTTCAATGAATGTCTACTAATATTAATTATAAATAAATGGAAGTTCAAAAGTATCCTATTTACGTTCAAAAGTATACTCGTAATATCGTAATGTTATGTATTAGAAGATTTCAATAAATGTCTACTAATATTAATTATAAATAAATGGAAGTTCAAAAGTATCCTATTTATGTTCAAAAGTATACTCGTAAAATCGTAATATTATGTATTAGAAGATTTCAATAAATGTCTACCGGTACTAATATTATAAATAAATGGAAGTTCAAAAGTATCCTATTTACATTTAAAAGTATACTCGTAATATCTTACAGTTGTGTAATAGAAGATTTCAATAAATGTCTACTAATATTAATTATAAATAAATGGAAGTTCAAAAGTATCCTATTGACGTTCAAAAGTATACTCGTAATATCGTAATGTTATGTATTAGAAGATTTCAATAAATGTCTACTAATATTAATTATATATAAATGGAAGTTCAAAAGTATCCTATTTATGTTCAAAAGTATACTCGTAAAATCGTAATATTATGTATTAGAAGATTTCAATAAATGTCTACCGGTACTAATATTATAAATAAATGGAAGTTCAAAAGTATCCTATTTACATTTAAAAGTATACTCATAATATCTTACAGTTGTGTAATAGAAGATTTCAATAAATGTCTACTAATATTAATTATAAATAAATGGAAGTTCAAAAGTATCCTATTGACGTTCAAAAGTATACTCGTAATATCGTAATGTTATGTATTAGAAGATTTCAATAAATGTCTACTAATATTAATTATAAATAAATGGAAGTTCAAAAGTATCCTATTTACGTCCAAAAGTATACTCGTAATATCATAATGTTATGTATTAGAAGATTTCAATAAATGTCTACCAATATTAATTATAAATAAATGGAAGTTCAAAAGTATCCTATTTACATTCAAAAGTATACTCGTAATATCTTAGTTAGGTAGTAGAAGATTTCAATAAATGTCTACTAATATTAATTATAATTAAATGGAAGTTCAAAAGTATCCTATTTACATTCAAAAGTATACTCGTAATATCTTAGTTAGGTAGTAGAAGATTTCAATAAATGTCTACTAATATTAATTATAAATAAATGGAAGTTCAAAAGTATCCTATTGACGTTCAAAAGTATACTCGTAATATCGTAATGTTATGTATTAGAAGATTTCAATAAATGTCTACCAATATTAATTATAAATAAATGGAAGTTCAAAAGTATCCTATTTACATTCAAAAGTATACTCGTAATATCTTACAGTTGTGTAATAGAAGTTTTCAATGAATGTCTACTAATATTAATTATAAATAAATGGAAGTTCAAAAGTATCCTATTTACGTTCAAAAGTATACTCGTAATATCTTACAGTTGTGTAATAGAAGATTTCAATAAATGTCTACTAATATTAAATAGAAATAAATGGAAGTTCAAAAGTATCCTATTGACGTTCAAAAGTATACTCGTAATATCGTAATGTTATGTATTAGAAGATTTCAATAAATGTCTACCAATATTAATTATAAATAAATGGAAGTTCAAAAGTATCTTATTTACATTCAAAAGTATACTCGTAATATCTTACAGTTGTGTAATAGAAGTTTTCAATGAATGTCTACTAATATTAATTATAAATAAATGGAAGTTCAAAAGTATCCTATTTACGTTCAAAAGTATACTCGTAATATCGTAATGTTATGTATTAGAAGATTTCAATAAATGTCTACTAATATTAATTATAAATAAATGGAAGTTCAAAAGTATCCTATTTATGTTCAAAAGTATACTCGTAAAATCGTAATATTATGTATTAGAAGATTTCAATAAATGTCTACCGGTACTAATATTATAAATAAATGGAAGTTCAAAAGTATCCTATTTACATTTAAAAGTATACTCGTAATATCTTACAGTTGTGTAATAGAAGATTTCAATAAATGTCTACTAATATTAATTATAAATAAATGGAAGTTCAAAAGTATCCTATTGACGTTCAAAAGTATACTCGTAATATCGTAATGTTATGTATTAGAAGATTTCAATAAATGTCTACTAATATTAATTATATATAAATGGAAGTTCAAAAGTATCCTATTTATGTTCAAAAGTATACTCGTAAAATCGTAATATTATGTATTAGAAGATTTCAATAAATGTCTACCGGTACTAATATTATAAATAAATGGAAGTTCAAAAGTATCCTATTTACATTTAAAAGTATACTCATAATATCTTACAGTTGTGTAATAGAAGATTTCAATAAATGTCTACTAATATTAATTATAAATAAATGGAAGTTCAAAAGTATCCTATTGACGTTCAAAAGTATACTCGTAATATCGTAATGTTATGTATTAGAAGATTTCAATAAATGTCTACTAATATTAATTATAAATAAATGGAAGTTCAAAAGTATCCTATTTACGTCCAAAAGTATACTCGTAATATCATAATGTTATGTATTAGAAGATTTCAATAAATGTCTACCAATATTAATTATAAATAAATGGAAGTTCAAAAGTATCCTATTTACATTCAAAAGTATACTCGTAATATCTTAGTTAGGTAGTAGAAGATTTCAATAAATGTCTACTAATATTAATTATAATTAAATGGAAGTTCAAAAGTATCCTATTTACATTCAAAAGTATACTCGTAATATCTTAGTTAGGTAGTAGAAGATTTCAATAAATGTCTACTAATATTAATTATAAATAAATGGAAGTTCAAAAGTATCCTATTTACATTCAAAAGTATACTGGCAATATCTTACAGTTATGTAATTTAAGATTTCAATAAATGTCATAAATAAGTTTACATTGAAATTCTTATTTTTCAACGAAGTTAAAAAGCATCATTTTTTGGCGTTCTAAAACCTCGTAATATCGCAAGTTTAACAAATCATAGAAAGGGTATTGAGACCAGAAATAAAAATCTTGTACTGAAGCTCAAAAAATTACAGTTGTACCAAATATGTCAAAACTCAAGATTGTTCTAGTTAGCTCATTGATATACTTAAAATAAAATATTCAGATATGTTTTTCATGCATAGTTTATCTCTAGAAAATGGGGGAAACATTTATCATTCACCATTTTTCATGAAATTAAACAATCATTAGTATTGTAATTTGCATATTCAGATAATTACCACTAGTAATATGGATGCAGACTGCATCAATGTATGTGCCTATCATATTTCGTCCAAATCTGTCGAGTTGTTGAGATAATCCATATTTAGTAATGTGCAAATGAAGCAATTTACATATGCAAATTATCTCTAAAAGTAGGGGCCATAGAAATGATTTAAATGTATATCCCTACCAAATTTAGTTCAAATCTGTTGATGAATGAATCCAAACTTAGTGAAAAATGCAAATTGGCTAATTTACATATGTAAATTACCCAATAGTAATATTGCCTGCAAATAACATCAATGAGCGCCCGTATCAAATTTGGTTCAAATCCGTTGAGTTTTCATGAGATAATCCCAATTTACTAAAGAATGAATATGGAAATAGTCTAATTTACATATTTAACATGAACAGATTTTGTATAAGTATTCATATTTCTTTTCAAATGTCTTCAAATTTCATTTATCTTCCTTTTAGACAACCTCAGAAAGTGAAGTTTATGTGTAAAACGCCTGCATTTGTGGTGAGCAGGCAGTAACATGAATTAAATATGCTATCAGACAGTATCTATGCAGTACCACCTAAGCTTCTGTTCATTGGGACATGGGACCCTTTTGAATGCAAGGACCCTTTGAACTCCTAACACATGTCGATTGTGCACGTAGAGGGCGGCACATCAGCTAATTAATGCTACTGACTCGGGGGAATATAATTATTAATATTGAGCAAAACATATAGCGCATTACCATTGTGTATACATTTACACCGTTTTAATAATTTTTGTTGACTATAGTCTATGCAACATGTAATTAATACCTCATATTTAGGGAAAACGACGTGCTCAAAAATTAGGTGATATCAGAAAAAACAAGATTTATGACCCCGGTGGGGGGGGGGGGTACATATAACTTGCCTAAGAACTTGCCCCTGAAATGGGTCTCGTTTTTTGGATTTTAGGTATGAGTATCGGTCTTATTTCTGGTCAAGATCGGTAATAAATATGCTCTTATGTGTAAGTGACAGAAGTGTTTCTATGGTCAAAATACATATTTTAATAAATCAATATACAATGCAACTGTTGGCTTACATGTGCTTCTATTGGAGATGCTCTTCTAATAGAGCAAATTTTATTTGGAATAAACAGTGATGACAGAAATGGTACTTTGGTATAAATATGGGTATAGATTTTGCCACTATCCAGGTATAACAATGGTCACACTTTTGAGTACTCAGGGGCACCTTCCTACCCAGCTATGTATCAACTGCCCCTCCCGTGTTTATGACTTCAAAAGTGTTCCTATAATACATTTTCTGTGGGACACGATTGCCACATAATTAAAAGAATAGTTTATGAATCAAGTTGTTAATATTTATATTATGCACAGTACTGAACTGCGGTCACGTGACTTATTAACGAGTATAAGTTGTGCTATTTAATTGTAATATGCGTGGCTGCAGGGTTAATACTAGAAAGTATGTACACTCTGAGATTGTACTGTATTTACTACAGTAAACTGCAGGCACGTTCAGTGGTTTCCCCTGATATAGTTTAAAAAGTTCACAACCCTGTGATCGAATTTCAAATAGGTTTTTGGTTTGACAGATCAATGATCGGATTGGGTTATCATTTTCTTCTAAACTCTGTTAAATATCTCATTCCCCACTTTTTTCTATCACTTTCTGTTTGTAGTTTGGCGTCTGTCAAGTCAAGTTGTTTACTTGAGTTTACATAGAATGCAATGATTTTTCATTTAGCAATGGCTGCAGTAGAGTACAGTCTTGGGAGCATACTGTAAAAAATGTCTTTTTAGCTAGCATGTTATTTTAGCTAATTTAGCTAATCTGTAATTTTGCTAATTCAAGATGTCACTAATTTAAAATAAACTATATTCTCACATGAGATTCTTGATACTTTAGCTAAATTAAGATTCAGTTAATTCATGTATTGAGTCAAATTCGCTAAAATGGAGTATAGCTATTTAAACATGTTTTACAGTTGTGGCTGTACATCCATGGCATCCTTTACATTTTTGTGGGACTGCAAGCTCTCATTCTTCTTGTGCTGTCTTGCCAGTTATTCCGCTACATAAATCTATCAATCAATCATAAACATTTATAATGCACTGGAATGCAAAACTCATTGGCGGATTTAGATGGGGGCCGAGCCCCCCTATTTTTAACAACCAACAGGGCTTCGCACCATCGACGCATGCGAACTTGGCCTTAGGCTAACTTATCGCCCCCTATTCCAGAATCCTAGATCCGCCCCTGAAACTAATCTCTGTTCAATGACTTTTTCTAAATAAGTTGACATCAGTGACATGAGGCATGTCAGATGGAAGGATGTTCCAAAGTTGAAAAAGCATGTTCCCATGTTTTCAATTTATATTGAAAGAACGAAGAACGAAACGCAGGAGTATATATAAATACAGGACACAGAAGTAGTTTGGAACAAGGCCGTACAAGCAGAATAAATTTGTACTCGATACTGTGATGAGTTTTTGTAAAGCTGGGAAAATATGCTCAGATTTTCTAGTACATGTGATGATTCTAGGAACCGTGATTTGGGTTATTTGAAGTAGTTTAATGTTATTTTCTGTCCAAATAAATGTAAATTCCCATAATTAAGTTTGGCAGAGAGTATTGCATGAATTTAAGTGTGACACAAGCCATGTTTACGTGTAACACCACTCAAATAGATAGATTTATCCTGATCACTCCACATGTTCACCAAGTGTACTGCTCAAAATCAGCCTTGTGACCACTCCCGGGTGTCCACTCAGTAAATTTCTCGTGTACAATGTTCAGTTTTCCTGGTGGCATTAGTCCCCAAATGCGAAACACTCTTTCTGTCCTAACAATGATATTCATTGTTACTATGTGATCCGACTAGGAAGTGCAATTGCTGCCTGGGGAGCAGAGAACAGAGGCCGAAAGTGCAAGGCAGAGGTAAAAGCTCAATGGTAAGCCCATTGCTAATGAAGGCAACTCGAAAATGCGTATTATATTCTGTACCACTGTTATTAGACTGTCGACAGTTTTCGGGCCTAATAAAGATTCACTTATTTTCAATCGCGGGAGGCGTGGTAACGATATGCCGAAGCCATTTCAAGTGAGGGCAGTAATGCCCGAGAGACTGTTATAGCATGTATCGCCCTCATGCGTCATTACGTGAAAATTGCCCGGTGACGTTCCTGCTGAGACTTGTCACTCAAACTACGTCATACACCGACGAACCAATCATGAGCGAACGGGTCACCAATAAACAGTAGTAGTAGTTCTACACTCGCTATTTAGAGGGGAGAAAAATGACACATTTTTACAGTGTACGAAAAAAATATTTGATTGATTACGTTTAGCCTGTGATTACAGAATTACGGAATTTATTTTTTCAATTTACGTTGTACGAACAAAAAAATATTGTAATTACGTTGAACGAAAATAACCCTTGTCCCCCTATTTAGTTGTGAATTGACGAAAATGCACGGGATTTCAACCTAGTTACAGTGAAACATGTATGTTTTAATACTGAATCTCTTGTCAGAGGTGTAGCAGTCTGTACACTGATTAGCCATAGAATGGGAACTTACTAGTATTTGTTCCAGGCCGATTATAGTCAGAATGGGGGTGAGGTAATAAAATAAACAAAAGCCAACTTAATCTCAAGGTTTATTTTTTGCACAATACACTTAAATAATACACAAATGCTTAATGTCACAATCGTTCTATACAAAATATAACAAATAAACAGGTCTCGGTACAAAAAATGGAGTATGAAGAAAAATAAGTAGCTCAATAAAATCACTGATTTGGAATACAGTTTAGGTTAAAAGAAAGTTTATTCAGGGGTAATTATTTTTGGAACATGATAAACAACTTGTTTATAAAGAACAGATTTGCAAATAAAAACTGTAGCATCAGTATACTATAATGGTTACAGGGCCGGGCGATCTCTCGATCCCTATTGTATATTTCTTTTATTATCAGAGAAACATACCGAGCACCTGTAGCATCAGTAACAACACTTGCTAACCCTGTGTTCTTCTCAACTACTGTGACACTTATTTCAATCAATCAATAAACAAACTTATAAATAGACAAAACAAACATATACAAAGTATAACATGGTTGTTCACAACACTACACTGTGCTTATAAATAGACAAAACAAACATATACATAGTATAACATGGTTGTTCACAACACTGCACTGTGCTTATAAATAGACAAAACAAACATATACATAGTATAACATGGTTGTTCACAACACTACACTGTGCTTATAAATAGACAAAACAAACATATACATAGTATAACGTGGTTGTTCACAACACTACACTATGCTTATAAATAGACAAAACAAACATATACATAGTATAACATGGTTGTTCACAACACTACACTATGCTTATAAATAGACAAAACAAACATATACATAGTATAACATGGTTGTTCACAACACTACACTGTGCTTATAAATAGACAAAACAAACATATACATAGTATAACATGGTTGTTCACAACACTACACTATGCTTATAAATAGACAAAACAAACATATACATAGTATAACATGGTTGTTCACAACACTACACTATGCTTATAAATAGACAAAACAAACATATACATAGTATAACATGGTTGTTCACAACACTACACTGTGCTTATAAATAGACAAAACAAACATATACATAGTATAACATGGTTGTTCACAACACTACACTATGCTTATAAATAGACAAAACAAACATATACATAGTATAACATGGTTGTTCACAACACTGCACTGTGCTTATAAATAGACAAAACAAACATATACATAGTATAACATGGTTGTTCACAACACTACACTGTGCTTATAAATAGACAAAACAAACATATACATAGTATAACGTGGTTGTTCACAACACTACACTATGCTTATAAATAGACAAAACAAACATATACATAGTATAACATGGTTGTTCACAACACTACACTATGCTTATAAATAGACAAAACAAACATATACATAGTATAACATGGTTGTTCACAACACTACACTGTGCTTATAAATAGACAAAACAAACATATACATAGTATAACATGGTTGTTCACAACACTACACTATGCTTATAAATAGACAAAACAAACATATACATAGTATAACATGGTTGTTCACAACACTACACTATGCTTATAAATAGACAAAACAAACATATACATAGTATATCATGGTTGTTCACAACACTACACTATTCTTGCAAGTTAAAATATCTTGATCTCTGATTCTAGAATATTTGAAATCACAAGTAATGCCACTATTGAATAGAAGGACATTTTTTTCTCATTCTGTATACCATTTCATTTGTTTCAACATTTTTTTTTTAATAGTTGAAGGAAGGGTATTTGAAAGTGCCTGTCAAGTATATGCTAAAAGAATAAATTTGGGCATTGGACAAAATTGTCAAAGAACAGAAAAAAAAAACAGAGAAAAATAATAGTCAAGTTGACAGGCTGACAGGTATGTGGTGAATACACTGGTTGAGGATTCACTTGTGGTAAATGAAATGAAATCAAACAATCTGTTATTGTAATGTAGTGGAATATATTAGGTGATGACCAAATAAACCAGTGGTTTCGCATTTTGAGCACCATTGTCAAATTTTGGTTCCATCTACAAAATAGTTTTGTCCAGTTTGCTTCTCCCCAACAAAGAATGTTGGTAAAAATTGACAAATCTTTTGATCAAAAACGAAAAGCAATATCTAAAACTGACTGTATGGTCCAAAATGATAAAATTTACTGAAAATTTTACAAAATGTGAAAATATTTGCACTGAATTGTTGGCAGGGAAAATAGCAAGTTTGAGCTGAATTCAATTATAGCACTACTTGTTAGCAATGTTTCAATAATTAAGATTTAAGCCTTTTTTGAGATATTATCTCACAGTAGAAACAAATGACATTTTGAACTTTTGCATTTTGAAAATTTGTTCGGTGACCCAGATTTTTTTGTGTTTAATTTTCTGTATCGTCATGGCATAAACCCACAAGTTCCCTCTTTCATTACAAATTCACAAAATACTGTAAAAAGGTTAATTATTCACTGGGTTTTAATTTTGCTTATTTCCCTGACTGGAAAATGCACTATATTAAAACCCAGTGAATATGTAAAATTTAGCACAGAACACATTATCTAAATGATAAAACCATGAATTTAAAACCCACTGAATATGCCTGAAATGCTAAATCAGCGAAATTTAAACCCAGTGAAAATTAGTCATTTTACAGTAGCCCGTTTATAGCCTACACTTTCCTTCAGAAGATTGAAGCAAAAATAACCAATTTTTTTGAGTAAAAACTGAAACTTGACTCAAACTAATTAAATTAGGGTTCGTTTCCAGAAACATTGAAGAATATGAGAAAAAAGTGCAGAAAAATTTTGGGTGAGGAAGTCTGGTGGTGAAAAGGTTCAAAGATTATTTAGCATGAAGTGCAAATATAGAAATTGTGTTTAGTACAGCAGTGCTGAAACTAATACTTTCAAATCCAATATTTATGAAAAAATATCTAATGACTTTAAAAATGATGAACTGTGCAATGTCTGGTTAAGTGCCATGTTACACCAGAACGTGTCATTCCAAGCAACAATTCTCTCATAGCAGTATTCACATTTCCCATCTCTGGGGCATTTATCAATGTTCAGTCCACTGTCAATAAAAACTAATATTGTTTCTTCGAAAAATATATTCCTACATGTACATGGAATTAGAGTAACATCAACAAACCAGTGACAGAATAAATTAACATACACATTGAATAAAACCAACCTGAGCTAAGAACAGACATTATCATAAAATAAAACAGAAACACATGTTATATTTGTGCCCCTAACACTGAATATTCAAAACAAAAATAACTAATTCCAAGTCAATGATTTCAGCAATAATAAGCTAATATATAACCAGCTGAAAATAAGTTTCAATTTTTTAATGTGACACCAAAGGAAAAGGGTCCTTAGCTAACACTAGTATTTTCAATATTCTTAAAAACAAGATTCAAAGCCAAATTAAAGTTTTGCACAACTGAGCATTTTACTGTGAATATATATACATTGCATTATGGGAGATAACTTCCCATTGTATACGAGTATGTACATTTTATCTCATGCCCCCAAGAAAACTTTGAGATATAAATAAATAATGTCACCATAGAAACCAGTGTAAGAATTTGGAAAAAACTACAAAGAACCTACATCAAATAAACATTTTTAAGTGATGTTGACAACCAATACAACTCTTTAGCAATTGGTTGGTAAACTAATGAAACTCTTTTTAGCAGTTAAATGTTATCGGGATATAACAAATACAACTTTTTTATCCATCAAATGCACCAAAATAACCCTTTAATATATTACTATTCATCAATTCAGACTGCAGACAAATGTAAAAAAAAACTTGTGACCTTTTCACCACCAGACACCAAATTTGTCTGCACCTTTTTTTTATATCTTCTTCAATTTTTTTGAAAACGAACCTTAATTTTAGAGCCAACAGACAAAATTTGAGTAAATTTTCAGTTTTTACTCAAAAGAATTTGGGCTATTTTTGTCCAAATCTTTTGAAGAAGAGTGGAGAATATAAATGGGACTATTTTGTGATGAAAAGAGGGAACCAGTGGTGAAAAGATTAACAATATTAAAAACAATAGAACCCAATATAATAGCTGCATGCTGTGAACAACATCATTTTTTTTGTAATAAAATATAATCAAAGAAAGCTTAGAAAGAACTCCCATGTGCTGAGAGTATTGGATTCACATTAAATATAATTTGAAATTACTTAGCTGAAAACTAATTATGCAAATCAGAAAATTAATATGAACAGATTTGAGTGTAAAACTAATGAGGTCTGTGCAATGTAACAAAAACTCTATTTACCAAGTTCAATTGAAATGTGATTAGAACCAAAAAATTATGAATTATTATGCTAATTAGGGAATTAATATGAACAGATTTTTAACCCAAACTAATTAGGTTTGTACATTGTCCTAGGGCATTTTTGTACTAAGTTTCATTAAAATGGAATAATTAGTACTTTAGATATCAGTGTGAAAGCTTAAAATTGGTTAATTATGCAAATTGGGTAATTAATATGTTCAGATTTTAACCCACAATAATCCAGGTCTGTCTATTTTTCTACAGCATCCATGTACAAACATTCATTGATATGTGATGATTAGTACCTGAAATATCAGTGTGAAAGTTGGAAATTAATTAATTATGCAAATTAGGTAATTATATGTACTGATATTACCGTAAAAACTATCAGGTCTGTGCAGTGTCATATGACATTTATGTACCAAGTTTCATTGAAATGTGAGGATTAGTATTCGAGATCATAGTGGAAAAACCGAAAATTGACTAATCATTATGCAAATTAGGTAATTAGTATCCACGGATTATTACCAAAAACTAATCAAAACCTAGCATCAGTTCAGAGCATCTATGTACCAAGTTTCATCAAAATCCAATGAGTGGTTGTTTAGATATCAGTGGAACAGTCATGGAACCACTAAAAATTAGCTAATTATCATGCAAATTAGGTAATTAACGAGTATGGATTTTTACCAAAACCTAATCAAATCTGCGCATTGGCCCACAGCATCTATGCACCAAGTTTCATCAAAAACCGATGTATGGTTCTTGAGATAGCAGTGGAACAGTCGGACACACATACACACACACACACACACACACAGACACACTAACTGCAAAGACTCCCATTTTGTGCTTCAATAAAACACTATCACTACCTCCATCTTTGCAGTCAAATACTGTCAACCAATACAACTATGGAATGTTAGCTCTCAATTTTGTTTATAGACAGAAGAGGTCTATAAAACATACCCTACTACCATGGGAAGTTTTTGTAACAAATAATCGCATACATAATTCCTGAATTTACATTTTAGAAATGACTGTAATATATACTACATTAATATACTTTGACAGTGATCTTTGGTATATAAATAGGAAATTGCTTTAAAACTGCGACACCTTAAAGTAGAAACCTGCTCATAAATTTTGGGAAAGTTGGTCAATGTTCATTAGTTTATTATGTGAAATCATTGGGCTATTAACTCATGGTGCATGTTACAATGATGTATTTTGAGAAAATTGCATTTTTTGACACTTTTTAAAACCCAGATTTTTCAAATAATGCAGTATAAAAAGTGTCTGATCATTCAAAATAAATGATTTTTTCAGTAACATGCCTTGAGATATGACATAATATGCCATAGAAACCTGTAGTAGAAGCTTATAATACTGACAAAATGGCAAAAACTCTTTTTTTAAATTGAAATATCTTGTGTTGCCCGGGAGTATAATTTATTGGAAAATGAATAAATTCTGGGTAATTGCATTTATGAGTAGGCTTCTACCTTAAAGCGCGATAGTCGCCACGCTGCGCATGTGCGACATTTGTGTTGATAAACATTGATTTTCCCACAATCCAATCCTGGGCGCGACTTTCACTGATTACCGCCGGTGACTCCTTCGATATCTTTCAATAACATGAAAATTACTTAATTAAAACTTGGTAACGTCCCAGTTTGTACTCGTTGATCTGCGCAACAGTCAAGGTCGCCGTAAATCTACCACACTTCAAGTTCAGAGAGCTGGTGAGTTATAAATCTCCTACATCTTGTGAATCAGTTTTGAAACACAAAATGTTCACATTTCTACAGTTATTCAGAAGACCACTAGAAACTGATGAATTTTCGGTATGAGAAATTTCAATTTAAGGGTGCTCTAATGATTTGGAGTTGACTCTTGACAAGAAAAGGAGTTCTACTGTGTATAATCTGACACTGCAATCTAGAAAAACAGTTCCTATTTCGCAGCAAAATGTAAATGACTATTATCTTCTATATATATATACATATATAAAGAATTTTTTGTTTTTTACAAAATAAGAATAACACTGATACAATATTTATACAATACGAAAATCAGTCTTGTACATAAATTAATCATATTTAGTAAATAAAAAAATTTCCTCTTTCACTGTTATCATGGAAACCCTCCCGAGATTCAGCATAATGACTTGAATGAGCAGCACACTCTGCCTCTCTGAAATTACAAGACATATAGTTTACATGTAACATACAAAGTAGCAGTCTGCTTTGGTTTTCAGAAACAAATCTATTAATGGTAAGTCTGAGAAAAAAATATCTCTGTTTCTCGTTTCCGCGCGCATTCCAAAATGCACTTGTCTCAAATTCCCCCCATATTAGCTCAGTATTCCAAAAAAAAAAAAAAAATTGCATCGCCGCCTCATTTTAAAATTTCCATGAAACGAGAAACAGAGAATTTTTTTCTGCTGGCCTAAAGTGTTTACATGTTAACAAGATCAGGTGTGCTGTACAATATTGAACTGAGCCAAAAATAAAGAAATTGGCAATTTTAGTTCAGATCACAATTTGAGATGCAAAATTCCAAAGGTGCATTTCTAAAAAGAAATGTTCAATGTTTGTCGCATGCTGTTTCTAGTGTCTTTCTCATCTCAGATTGTAATATGTGTTTAACTGCCTTTTTGAATATATGCTAATAACCTTGCCCATCTTTTTTTCATGCAATCAAACTTTTTAAGTGTGCACTGCACTGGTCAATATCAAACCATTTTGTACACATTTTATGCTGATGTCTTCACCACATTCAATGATGTCATCAGAAATGAGATACTTACCCTACAAATACACTCTGAACAGGAACCATCATTCATCTCCCACCTTTCACCTTCATAATAAATACTAAATACCATTTTGTACACAGTTAATGCTGATGTCATCACCACTTCTAAATGATATCATCAGAAATGGCTATACTGCATATATCTTCTAAGCATATTGGACAGCACTCTCCAACTGTACTAACTGTAGTTTCACAGTTTAACTTCGGGCAGCGTTTCTTTGTGCACTCAATTCTTCCATTCTATGAACAAGTATTAATAAAATTTTATTAAAATTAAATATGTTTTTAAAATATAAATAGAGTAACATGGAGTTCTACATTCCCCAATATGCTATATTGTATAAAACTATGAAGTGATTACTGAAACATGAAAACTTTATAATAAGATGCGTTTAGATATAATGCATTATTTAATATACAAATAAGCATGGTGTATTATTCACACTTTGTACACAATGACTGGTTATAATAATATATGATTCTCCAGACATTAGAAAGCAGGTAGCTATTACTATCTCTACAGTCCCGCTTAAGGGAAGAACGAGCTGTATTTGGCCAGTCTGTTGGACGTCAGTATGGCCAGTCTGTTGGACGTCAGTATGGCCAGTCTGTTGGACGTTAGTATGGCCAGTCTGTTGGACGTCAGTATGGCCAGTCTGTTGGACGTCAGTATGGCCAGTCTGTTGGACGTCAGTATGGCCAGTCTGTTGGACGTTAGTATGGCCAGTCTGTTGGACGTCAGTATGGCCAGTCTGTTGGATGTCAGTATGGCCAGTCTGTTGGATGTCAGTATGGCCAGTCTGTTGGACGTTAGTATGGCCAGTCTGGCCAGTCTGTTGGATGTCAGTATGGCCAGTCTGTTGGATGTCAGTATGGCCAGTCTGTTGGATGTCAGTATGGCCAGTCTGTTGGATGTCAGTATGGCCAGTCTGTTGGATGTCAGTATGGTCAGTCTGTTGGACGTCAGTATGGCCAGTCTGTTGGACGTCAGTATGGCCAGTCTGTTGGATGTCAGTATGGCCAGTCTGTTGGACGTCAGTATGGCCAGTCTGTTGGACGTTAGTATGGCCAGTCTGTTGGACGTCAGTATGGCCAGTCTGTTGGACATCAGTATGGCCAGTCTGTTGGACGTTAGTATGGCCAGTCTGTTGGACGTTAGTGTGGCCAGTCTGTTGGTCGTTGGTATGGCCAGTCTGTTGGATGTCAGTATGGCCAGTCTGTTGGACGTTAGTATGGCCAGTCTGTTGGACGTTAGTGTGGCCAGTCTGTTGGTCGTTGGTATGGCCAGTCTGTTGGATGTCAGTATGGCCAGTCTGTTGGATGTCAGTATGGCCAGTCTGTTGGACGTCAGTATGGCCATTCTGTGGGACATCAGTATGGCCAGTCTGTTGGACGTCAGTATGGCCAGTCTGTTGGATGTCAGTATGGCCAGTCTGCTGGATGTCAGTATGGCCAGTCTGTTGGATGTCAGTATGGCCAGTCGGTTGGACGTCAGTATGACCAGTCTGTTGGACGTTAGTATGGCCAGTCTAATGGACGTTAGTATGGCCAGTCTGTTGGACGTCAGTATGGCCAGTCTGTTGGATGTCAGTATGGCCAGTCTGTTGGACGTCAGTATGGCCAGTCTGTTGGACGTTAGTATGGCCAGTCTGTTGGACGTCAGTATGGCCAGTCTGTTGGACGTCAGTATGGTCAGTCTGTTGGACGTCAGTATGGCCAGTCTGTTGGACGTCAGTATGGCCAGTCTGTTGGACGTCAGTATGGCCAGTCTGTTGGATGTCAGTATGGCCAGTTTGTTGGACGTTAGTATGGCCAGTCTGGCCAGTCTGTTGGATGTCAGTATGGCCAGTCTGTTGGATGTCAGTATGGCCAGTCTGTTGGATGTCAGTATGGCCAGTCTGTTGGACGTCAGTATGGCCAGTCTGTTGGACGTCAGTATGGCCAGTCTGTTGGATGTCAGTATGGCCAGACTGTTGGACGTCAGTATGGCCAGTCTGTTGGACGTTAGTATGGCCAGTCTGTTGGACGTCAGTATGGCCAGTCTGTTGGACGTCAGTATGGCCAGTCTGTTGGACGTCAGTATGGCCAGTCTGTTGGACGTCAGTATGGCCAGTCTGTTGGATGTCAGTACGGCCAGTCTGTTGGACGTTAGTATGGCCAGTCTGTTGGACGTTAGTGTGGCCAGTCTGTTGGTCGTTGGTATGGCCAGTCTGTTGGATGTCAGTATGGCCAGTCTGTTGGATGTCAGTATGGCCAGTCTGTTGGACGTCAGTATGGCCAGTCTGTTGGACATCAGTATGGCCAGTCTGTTGGACGTCAGTATGGCCAGTCTGTTGGATGTCAGAATGGCCAGTCTGTTGGATGTCAGTATGGCCAGTCTGTTGGATGTCAGTATGGCCAGTCGGTTGGACGTCAGTATGGCCAGTCTGTTGGACGTTAGTATGGCCAGTCTAATGGACGTTAGTATGGCCAGTCTGTTGGACGTCAGTATGGCCAGTCTGTTGGATGTCAGTATGGCCAGTCTGTTGGACGTCAGTATGGCCAGTCTGTTGGACGTTAGTATGGCCAGTCTGTTGGACGTCAGTATGGCCAGTCTGTTGGACGTCAGTATGGCCAGTCTGTTGGACGTCAGTATGGCCAGTCTGTTGGACGTCAGTATGGCCAGTCTGTTGGATATTAGTATGGCCAGTCTGTTGGATGTCAGTATGGCCAGTCTGTTGGATGTTAGTATGGCCAGTCTGTTGGACGTTAGTGTGGCCAGTCTGTTGGTCGTTGGTATGGCCAGTCTGTTGGATGTCAGTATGGCCAGTCTGTTGGATGTCAGTATGGCCAGTCTGTTGGACGTCAGTATGGCCAGTCTGTTGGACATCAGTATGGCCAGTCTGTTGGACGTCAGTATGGCCAGTCTGTTGGATGTCAGTATGGCCAGTCTGTTGGATGTCAGTATGGCCAGTCTGTTGGATGTCAGTATGGCCAGTCGGTTGGACGTCAGTATGGCCAGTCTGTTGGACGTTAGTATGGCCAGTCTGTTGGACGTTAGTATGGCCAGTCTGTTGGATGTTAGTATGGCCAGTCTAATGGACGTTAGTATGGCCAGTCTGTTGTTAGTTGGTATAGCCAGTCTGTTGGATATTAGTATGGCCAGTCTGTTGGACGTCAGTATGGCCAGTCTGTTGGATGTCAGTATGGCCAGTCTGTTGGACGTCAGTATGGCCAGTCTGTTGGATGTCAGTATGGCCAGTCTGTTGGACGTCAGTATGGCCAGTCGGTTGGACGTCAGTATGGCCAGTCTGTTGGACGTTAGTATGGCCAGTCTGTTGGACGTTAGTATGGCCAGTCTGTTGGATGTTAGTATGGCCAGTCTAATGGACGTTAGTATGGCCAGTCTGTTGTTAGTTGGTATAGCCAGTCTGTTGGATATTAGTATGGCCAGTCTGTTGGACATCAGTATGGCCAGTCTAATGGACGTTAGTATGGCCAGTCTAATGGACGTTAGTATGGCCAGTCTGTTGGTCGCTGGTAAGGCCAGACTGTTGGATATTAGTATGGCCAGTCTGTTGGATGTCAGTATGGCCAGTCTGTTGGATGTTAGTATGGCCAGTCTGTTGGACGTCAGTATGGCCAGTCTGTTGGATATTAGTATGGCCATGTACTAATTACATGCATCCCAGGGCTGACGAGAAATGTGCTAATTACATGCTTCGCAGGGCTGACGAGAAATGTTCTAATTACATGAAACCCAGGGCTGACGAGAAATGTACTAATTACATGCATCCCAGGGCTGACGAGAAATGTTCTAATTACATGCATCCCAGGGCTGACGAGAAATGAACTAATTACATGCATCCCAGGGCTGACGGGAAATGTATTAATTACATGCATCCCAGGGCTGACGAGAAATGTACTAATTACATGCATCCCAGGGCTGACGAGAAATGTACTAATTACATGCATCCCAGGGCTGACGAGAAATGTACTAATTACATGCATCCCAGGGCTGACGAGAAATCTACTAATTACATACATCCCAGGGCTGACGAGAAATCTACTAATTACATGCATCCCAGGGCTGATGAGAAATGTACTAATTACATGCATCCCAGGGCTGATGAGAAATCTACTAATTACAAACATCCCAGGGCTGACGAGAAATCTACTACATGTAATTACATGCATCCCAGGGCTGATGAGAAATATACTAATTACATGCATCCCAGGGCTGACGAGAAATCTACTAATTACATGCATCCCAGGGCTGATGAGAAATATACTAATTACATGCATTCCAGGGCTGACGAGAAATGTTCTAATTACTAGCATCTCAGGGCTGATGAGAAATGTACTAATTACATGCATCCCAGGGCTGCTGAGAATTGTACTAATTACAGGCATCCCAGGGCTGACGAGAAATGTACTAATTGATGCATCCCAGAGCTGACGAGAAATCTACTAATTACATGCATCCCATGGCTGATGAGAAATGTACTAATTACATGCATCCCAGGGCTGACGAGAAATGTTCTAATTACATGCATCCCAGGGCTGACGAGAAATAAACTAATTACATGCATCCCAGGGCTGACGGGAAATGTACTAATTACATGCATCCCAGGGCTGACAAGAAATGTACTAATTACATGCATCCCAGGGCTGACGAGAAATGTACTAATTACATGCATCCCAGGGCTGACGAGAAATGTACTAATTACATGCATGCCAGGGCTGACGAGAAATGTACTAATTACATGCATCCCAGGGCTGACGAGAAATGTACTAATTACATGCATCCCAGGGCTGACGAGAAATGAACTAATTACATGAAACCCAGGGCTGATGAGAAATGTACTAATTACATGCATCCCAGGGCCGACGAGAAATGTTCTAATTACATGCATCCCAGGGCTGACGAGAAATGAACTAATTACATGCATCCCAGGGCTGAGGAGAAATGTTCTAATTACATGCATCCCAGGGCTGACGAGAAATCTACTAATTACATGCATCCCAGGGCTGATGAGAAATATACTAATTACATGCATCCCAGGGCTGACGAGAAATGTTCTAATTACTTGCATCTCAGGGCTGATGAGAAATGTACTAATTACATGCATCCCAGGGCTGTTGAGAATTGTACTAATTACAGGCATCCCAGGGCTGACGAGAAATGTACTAATTAATGTATCCCAGAGCTGACGAGAAATCTACTAATTACATGCATCCCAGGGCTGACGAGAAATGTACTAATTACATGCATCCCAGGGCTGATGAGAAATGTACTAATTACATGCATCCCAGGACTGACGAGAAATCTACTAATTACATGCATCCCAGGGCTGACGAGAAATGTACTAATTACATGCATCCCAGGGCTGACGAGAAATGTTCTAATTACATGCATCTCAGGGCTGACGAGAAATGTACTAATTACATGCATCCCAGGGCTGACGAGAAATGTTCTAATTACATGCATACCAGGGCTGACGAGAAATGTACTAATAACATGCATCCCAGGGCTGACGAGAAATGTACTAATTACATGCATCCCAGGGCTGACGAGAAATGTACTAATTACATACATCCCAGGGCTGACGAGAAATCTACTAATTACATGCATCCCAGGGCTGACGAGAAATCTACTAATTACATGCATCCCAGGGCTGACGAGAAATGTTCTAATTACATGCATCCCAGGGCTGACGAGAAATGTACTAATTACATGCATCCCAGGGCTGACGGGAAATGTACTAATTACATGCATCCCAGGGCTGACAAGAAATGTACTAATTACATGCATCCCAGGGCTGACGAGAAATGTACTAATTACATGCATCCCAGGGCTGATGAGAAATGTACTAATTACATGCATCTCAGGGCTGACGAGAAATCTACTAATTACATGCATCCCAGGGCTGACGAGTAATGTACTAATTACATGCATCCCAGGGCTGACGAGAAATGTACTAATTACATGCATCCCAGGGCTGACGAGAAATGTGCTAATTACATGCATCCCAGGGCTGACGAGAAATGAACTAATTACATGCATCCCAGGGCTGACGGGAAATGTACTAATTACATGCATCCCAGGGCTGACAAGAAATGTACTAATTACATGCATCCCAGGGCTGACGAGAAATGTACTAATTACATGCATCCCAGGGCTGACGAGAAATCTACTAATTACATACATCCCAGGGCTGACGAGAAATCTACTAATTACATGCATCCCAGGGCTGATGAGAAATATACTAATTACATGCATCCCAGGGCTGACGAGAAATGTTCTAATTACTTGCATCTCAGGGCTGATGAGAAATGTACTAATTACATGCATCCCAGGGCTGTTGAGAATTGTACTAATTACAGGCATCCCAGGGCTGACGAGAAATGTACTAATTAATGCATCCCAGAGCTGACGAGAAATCTACTAATTACATGCATCCCAGGGCTGATGAGAAATGTACTAATTACATGCATCCCAGGGCTGACGAGAAATCTACTAATTACATGCATCCCAGGGCTGACGAGAAATGTACTAATTACATGCATCCCAGGGCTGACGAGAAATGTACTAATTACATGCATCCCAGGGCTGACGAAAAATGTGCTAATTACATGCATCCCAGGGCTGACGAGAAATGTTCTAATTACATGAAACCCAGGGCTGATGAGAAATGTACTAATTACATGCATCCCAGGGCCGACGAGAAATGTTCTAATTACATGCATCCCAGGGCTGACGAGAAATGAACTAATTACATGCATCCCAGGGCTGACGGGAAATGTACTAATTACATGCATCCCAGGGCTGACAAGAAATGTACTAATTACATGCATCCCAGGGCTGACGAGAAATGTGCTAATTACATGCATCCCAGGGCTGACGAGAAATGTACTAATTACATGCATCCCAGGGCTGACGAGAAATGTTCTAATTACATGCATCCCAGGGCTGACGAGAAATCTACTAATTACATACATCCCAGGGCTGACGAGAAATCTACTAATTACATGCATCCCAGGGCTGACGAGAAATATACTAATTACATGCATCCCAGGGCTGACGAGAAATGTTCTAATTACTTGCATCTCAGGGCTGATGAGAAATGTACTAATTACATGCATCCCAGGGCTGTTGAGAATTGTACTAATTACAGGCATCCCAGGGCTGACGAGAAATGTACTAATTAATGCATCCCAGAGCTGACGAGAAATCTACTAATTACATGCATCCCAGGGCTGACGAGAAATGTACTAATTACGTGCATCCCAGGGCTGACGAGAAATGTACTAATTACATGCATCCCAGGGCTAACGAGAAATGTTCTAATTACATGCATCTCAGGGCTGACGAGAAATGTACTAATTACATGCATCCCAGGGCTGACGAGAAATGTTCTAATTACATGCATTCCAGGGCTGACAAGAAATATACTAATTACATGCATCCCAGGGCTGATGTGAAACGTACTAATTACATGCATCCCAGGGCTGACGAGAAATGTACTAATTACATGCATCCCAGGGCTGACGAGAAATGTACTAATTACATGCATGCCAGGGCTGACGAGAAATGTACTAATTACATGCATCCCAGGGCTGACGAGAAATGTACTAATTACATGCATCCCAGGGCTGACGAGAAATGAACTAATTACATGCATCCCAGGGCTGACGAGAAATGTGCTAATTACATGCATCCCAGGGCTGACGAGAAATGTTCTAATTACATGAAACCCAGGGCTGACGAGAAATGTACTAATTACATGCATCCCAGGGCTGATGAGAAATGTACTAATTACATGCATCCCAGGGCTGACGAGAAATCTACTAATTACATGCATCCCAGGGTTGACGAGAAATGTACTAATTACATGCATCCCAGGGCTGACGAGAAATGTACTAATTACATGCATCCCAGGGCTGACGAGAAATGTTCTAATTACATGCATCTCAGGGCTGACGAGAAATGTACTAATTACATGCATCCCAGGGCTGACGAGAAATGTTCTAATTACATGCATTCCAGGACTGACAAGTAATGTACTAATTACATGCATCCCAGGGCTGACGAGAAATGTTCTAATTACTTGCATCTCAGGGCTGATGAGAAATGTACTAATTACATGCATCCCAGGGCTGTTGAGAATTGTACTAATAACATGCATCCCAGGGCTGACGAGAAATGTACTAATTACATGCATCCCAGGGCTGACGAGAAATGTACTAATTACATACATCCCAGGGCTGACGAGAAATCTACTAATTACATGCATCCCAGGGCTGACGAGAAATATACTAATTACATGCATCCCAGGGCTGACGAGAAATGTTCTAATTACTTGCATCTCAGGGCTGATGAGAAATGTACTAATTACATGCATCCCAGGGCTGTTGAGAATTGTACTAATTACAGGCATCCCAGGGCTGACGAGAAATGTACTAATTAATGCATCCCAGAGCTGACGAGAAATCTACTAATTACATGCATCCCAGGGCTGACGAGAAATGTACTAATTACGTGCATCCCAGGGCTGACGAGAAATGTACTAATTGCATGCATCCCAGGGCTGACGAGAAATGTTCTAATTACATGCATCCCAGGGCTGACGAGAAATGAACTAATTACATGCATCCCAGGGCTGACGAGAAATGTACTAATTACATGCATCCCAGGGCTGACGAGAAATGTACTAATTACATGCATCCCAGGGCTGACGAGAAATGTTCTAATTACATGCATCTCAGGGCTGACGAGAAATGTACTAATTACATGCATCCCAGGGCTGACGAGAAATGTTCTAATTACATGCATTCCAGGACTGACAAGTAATGTACTAATTACATGCATCCCAGGGCTGACGAGAAATGTTCTAATTACTTGCATCTCAGGGCTGATGAGAAATGTACTAATTACATGCATCCCAGGGCTGTTGAGAATTGTACTAATAACATGCATCCCAGGGCTGACGAGAAATGTACTAATTACATGCATCCCAGGGCTGACGAGAAATGTACTAATTACATACATCCCAGGGCTGACGAGAAATCTACTAATTACATGCATCCCAGGGCTGACGAGAAATATACTAATTACATGCATCCCAGGGCTGACGAGAAATGTTCTAATTACTTGCATCTCAGGGCTGATGAGAAATGTACTAATTACATGCATCCCAGGGCTGTTGAGAATTGTACTAATTACAGGCATCCCAGGGCTGACGAGAAATGTACTAATTAATGCATCCCAGAGCTGACGAGAAATCTACTAATTACATGCATCCCAGGGCTGACGAGAAATGTACTAATTATGTGCATCCCAGGGCTGACGAGAAATGTACTAATTGCATGCATCCCAGGGCTGACGAGAAATGTTCTAATTACATGCATCCCAGGGCTGACGAGAAATGAACTAATTACATGCATCCCAGGGCTGACGGGAAATGTACTAATTACATGCATCCCAGGGCTGACGAGAAATGTACTAATTACATGCATCCCAGGGCTGACGAGAAATGTACTAATTACATGCATCCCAGGGCTGACGAGAAATCTACTAATTACATGCATCCCAGGGCTGACGAGAAATCTACAAATTACATGCATCCTAGGGCTGACGAGAAATCTACTAATTACATACATCCCAGGGCTGACGAGAAATCTACTAATTACATGCATCCCAGGGCTGATGAGAAATATACTAATTACATGCATCCCAGGGCTGACGAGAAATGTTCTAATTACTTGCATCTCAGGGCTGATGAGAAATGTACTAATTACATGCATCCCAGGGCTGTTGAGAATTGTACTAATTACAGGCATCCCAGGGCTGACGAGAAATGTACTAATTACATGCATCCCAGGGCGGATGAGAAATGTACTAAATACATGCATCCCAGGGCTGACGAGAAATGTTCTAATTACATGCATTCCTGGGCTGACAAGAAATGTACTAATTACATGCATCCCAGGGCTGACGAGAAATGTACTAATTACATGCATCCCAGGGCTGACGAGAAATCTACTAATTACATGCATCCCAGGGCTGACGAGAAATCTACTAATTACATGCATACCAGGGCTGACGAGTAATGTACGACTGAGCTCCTACAATTTCACGTTCTTTCTGCCTGAGGAGTCTTCACTGAGTTTCCTCTTTGTTTCAATAGGATCCGTAAAGGTATCGTGATTATTTGTGTTAACTTTATTATTCTTTTTGACATAAATCTGTCATTTATTTGGTTGGTTTTAATTTTTGGTTGTGACTGAGTCACGCCGGCAGCCAAACCAAGATGGCTGCCATCACGGCGAGCCAACGTGGCAGCCCTTTTCAGGGCTTGACTCGCAAACATGGCATTAGGTGTCAATCAATTTATGGGGTTGCCATAGAATCATATGTATCTAGCATTGCTGAAATTGTTGATGCTAAAAATATTGTTGCTGCATCTCGTGCAAATGGAATGGTTTTGTGTTTTTTAGACTCAATTGCGTCTGTTGAAAAGGCGTGCATGCATGGCTGCACGATTGCCGACATGCATGTTGAGATCGAACCACTGGTTAAACCGGCAACAAAGATAATTTTATCTGGCGTACCACCCTTCATACCAGACTATACTATTGAAGCCGAATTAAAAAGATATGGTCGAGTGGTTAGCTCAATTAGAGTCATTCTCGGCTGTTAAAAACCCACGTTTAAGACACGTGAAATCATTCCGTAGACAGGTATATATGATGTGCGATGACAAAATAGAAGGCGCACTAAATGTTGTGCATGAAGAAAGAAATTACCGCATATACCTGTCTACGGACGAAATAATATGTCATAAATGCGTCAAAAAAGGACATATACAGCGTAACTGTAGGGAACAAGACACCTCATTAACTGATAAACGACCAAGTACACGTGGCGATCAAAACGATCAAAACATAAACAAAACTAATAAAACTGGTGACAACGAAAAACGTGATGAAAACGATCAGTCGAAAACAGCAATCAATATCGATGATGAAAACAACATGGAAATCGATAACACTACAGTAACCACAGATAATGATGAAAACGAAACACAAACCGGAATAGCGAAAAACCCAAACGATGTTATTGAAGTCTCGACACGTCAAGATCACTTTCATGCAAATAACCGTAATATAGAAAACAAAGTAGGTACTGGAAAAAGAGGCAATTATGACGTAACTCAAGATGAATCTGCAGCTGTTGTTAAAAGTTTTCTCGATGACGTCCTTGACAAAGCTACTAAAAAAGATAAAAACAACGATGAGGAGAAGGTACTAACCCCTCCCTCAACTTCAACACCTTCGGGTAATACCTTTATCTCTTCTTTCCCTTGTTCTCCTACTACCTTCGTTGATCCTTTTGATTCTTTTGATCGACTGCGATTCAACAACCCTACTGAACAAAATGAAGACATGGATGAGCGAGAGTCTGTTGCGTCAGACATTTCTGACCTCTCTCAAATACTACCTGATGATATTAAATCGCACGGCAAGATGCTTTCGAATGAATCCGTTTTATCTTTCCTGAAAAAATCCTTTCATTCTAAACGAATAGTCGAACATGCCACTGCCTTCTGCCCGGACCTGAAAACACTTATTCGTTCCATTAATCACGTGCGTAAGAACACCGAGATGCCACATAAAGAAAAGATTCGAGTGCAACGCATGACTGCAAAGCTTGTATCTCACCACCTTAAAATATCACAAAAAGAAGAAGATAATACTGACGAAGCTACTGAAAACCAAGTGCTAGTATATTAAATAAAAGACGTGGCATTCCAAAACTGGTAAAGAAGAAAAAGACATAATGCTGTTTGTAACGACTTGTATTAATAAAATAAACATGGCTATATTGCATACTTATTTAGCATCTTATCATTCATGTGTGATTTTTTCACCATCTATGTCAAGAAATAAAATTATTTTAAATAAACTGACAATGTTCTTCTCATCATGTCTGTTCCTCGTATTTTTCGAGTAACTAATATCTTACACATGAATAATTTATTAATAAAGTATATTATAACTTACCTCTTTTTTTTCATATGGTCAGCAATTATGGCTCCGTTGGTTTTTTGCGATGATTGGTTATGTTTTTCTCACTTTGATTTCCCTGGTCTTTTTCTTACTTGGTTTTCAGAAACGGGCGTAAATATGTCTTGTGTTTTCTTGCCAAAGGTGCACGATATTTACTTTTCTCTTAATCATGACTAATTTCTCTGGTTTGACATGGAACGTTCACGGATGTTGGAATTCCTTAAAAAGATATCAGCTTTTTGAGTTTCTGAAAATAAACCACCAATGTGACTTCTACTTTCTTCAAGAAACTCACACGACCCGCACAGATGAATCAACATGGCAAGTAGTATGGAGAGGACAATCCTTTTTCTCACATGCTAACTCTCACTCGGCGGGTGCCGCCATTCTGTTCAATCCTAATAAACAATTCCGCATTATTGATCATAACAATATTGTACCTGGACATATGCTACATGTACATGTACATATTGACGGGACACCTGTTCTTTTAATAAACGTGTACACTCCCACAAACGGAAATGAGCGTCTGATCTTTTTTAAAACTCTAAAACATTTCTTAAACAGATTAAATAATGATCCTGTTATTATTGGAGGGGATATAAATTGCACTCTAAATCATCTACTTGATATAGCTGACAGCCCCGAGCCCCACCCTGCTTCGTCAAAGTTTCTTTCAGGTATCTTGTCTCGCTTTAAACTCACCGATTCGTGGCGTTACTTAAATCGTAGTTCTCGTCAATATACATGGTCAAGAAATGACAGTAAATTGCGCATTGATACCTTCCTTGTCTCAAAGTCTATAATTTCCCGTGTTAAACATTGTTCAATTTATCCACATTTTAATTTTTCTGATCATCATATTGTTAAAATTTGTATCTCATTTAAACACATAAATACACGTAATCCTGTATGGTGTCTTAACACCAGTTTACTTAACGACAATGATTACTGTGACATTATTGACAAATACTGGCAACACTGGAGAAACGAAAAATCACGATTTCAAACAATACAACAATGGTGGGACATTGGAAAGCACAATATCAGAGAGCTGACGAAACAGTACAGCACAAAGCTTAGTGCTAACCTTAAACATATTAAACATGATCTTCACAGCGAGATTAACAATATTGAACGCGAAGCTGAACAAGACCCGCTATTACATGACATTTTACAAGAAAAGAAATCAATACTCGAAAAAATTATTAAATCTGAAGCGAAGGGCGCAGCAGTGAGAGCACGACACAGATACCTCAATGAGAGCGACGCCCCTACTGCTTTTTCTATGACACTGAAAAGCAAAAAGGAAATCGAAAAGCTATAAGTCAGCTTGAACGAAATGACGGGTCATTGACAGAGTCTCAAATTGAGATCAGAAAAATGGTCCGTGATTTTTATTGTAACCTTTTCTCACCTGATACAATATGTAGCGACTCTCAAAATAAAATACTTTCCCATCTTCCTCAACTCCATGAATCCATGAAAGATGACCTTGATGCCCCCCTCTCTCATGAAGAGTTAACCATTGCCGTAAAACTACTATCTAACGGTAAAACACCAGGAATAGATGGGCTCCCTGGAGAATTTTATAAACGTTTTTGGAACGTCCTTGGCAATGATCTCCTTGAAGTACTTTCAGCTTCGATCGAAGACGGTGAACTGCCATTATCGTGCCGCCGGGCTGTAATATCTCTTCTGCCTAAAAATGGAAACAATAACCAACTAAAAAACTGGAGGCCCGTAAGTTTATTATGCGCAGATTATAAGATACTTACCAAGGCATTATCACTCAGACTCAGACCTGCATTACCAACTATAATACATGAAGATCAGACATATTCCATCACAGGGAGACAAATATTTGACAACATCAATCTCGTTCGAGACGTAATATCTTATACCAATAGTAATAACTTGCCTCTCGGTATCGTCTCGCTTGATCAGGAAAAGGCATTTGATAGGATTCACCATGGATACCTAATTAACACCCTGCAAGCCTTTGGCTTTGGAGATCAGTTTATCAGTTACATCAAGCTGATTTATACAAATACTCAAAGCTTGGTCAGGATTAACAATGCACTTACCAGCCCTATAGACTTCAAACGCGGGATACGACAGGGATGCTCATTGTCTGGTCAATTATACTCAATCGCAATAGAGCCCCTGTTACATAAAATTAGAACAGAAAGCGATATCCGAGGTATCAACGTCTGAAACTCTAATGGTAAATGTGTCATTATGACTGCTTATGCGGATGATGTGAGCTTTTTTCTCACTGAAAATGACGATTTCGCCAAGCTAGACAAATGGTTACGAGTGTACCAAAATGCGAGTAATTCGCGTGTCAACTTTCTGAAATCAAAAGGCCTTTGGGTTGGAAGATGGAAACAACGTACTGATCTTCAAACTATACTGCTAAACTTTTTCTGGCAAGGACGTCATTGGGTTTCGTCAGTTTCTGTGTATATGATACCGAGTGAGGGCGGTCATGGATTAATACACTTGCCTACCCGCATACTAGCTTTTCGTCTCCAATATATCCAAAGATACCTTTATGCTGGGTCAAAACATCCATGTTTCACCCTCACGGATTATTTTCTTAAAACTATTCATGGATTGAATTATAATAAACAAATGTTTATTATTGATATTCCTGTTTTCAACACTGTTATTCCTGACTTTTACTCTAGTCTCATAAACGCATGGTCATCAATTAACACAATTAGAAAAGACGAACCAGACACATACCAGGATATTTCCCAGGAACCACTTTTCTTTAATTCACTTGTTTTACATCCAGTTCAAAACAGGCCGCTTGACCTGCTTCACTTCAGCCAGTCTGGAATTACAAAAATCGGCGACCTGCTAGGATATGGTGGAAACAACTGGTTAGAAATTGACGAACTCCACGAAATTGTTCCTATCTACTCTAAACGAGTTCTTGCTATAGCTCTAGATTTGATAAGAAAAGCTATACCCCAAACGTGGATAACCATTATTAATCAATCTCTTCCTTCTGATGACATATGTATTGAATATCGCAACTACTCTCTAGAGCTTGTTTATCGAGACGATGACAATGACATCCTTTTAAATTGTGCTCTATACAAACAAGAAAAAGGTGATATTTATAAATTCCTCACAAGGAAAAATTACTATATAAAATATGTAACACGCCATGAAACTGTGTGGAAAGACATATTGGCTCTACATCCAACTGAAAAGCCCAATTTTCTTCATTGCTATCTTACACCAACTACAAAAAAAGATGGTGATCTCCAGTGGCGGCTACTCCATGGAGCGTATCCTACAGGCGGCTTCTTATATAACTCTGGTTTTCAACAGTCGAATAAATGCGTATTTTGCAATGACCTAGATGACCTAGTACACATTTTCATGGATTGTCCAAGACTTGGGCCTGCCTTTTCACTTTTCAAAATATTTGCAAACAAACTTTTATCTCAGGATACTACCTCACTGATACATTATATTCTAGGACCAACGCTAAACAAAAAACCCTCCATAATTCACCGATTATACTGTTATGTGCTCACACTTCTAAAATCTGCTATACATGTAACTCGTTACAACAAAATTAAAGACCTATCACAAACTGATGTCCTAGAATGCTACAAGGCTCGAATCAAATCGTGAGTAACATCCGAGTATAAATACAGTGTACTTACCCGGTCATTGAATATATTCAAATCCCAATGGTGCGTAAATGACGCCTTGGCAACGCTTGGTGAACAGCAAGAACTTGTCTTCCCAGACTACATTACCTAAGCCGACATGGAGCCACTACTGGATTAACCTGGAACTATACATATGAACACTGAGGAACATGCAGTTAACCGGAACGATAATCATTAAAGACATCAAAATATTTTATTATTTCATTTTATGAATATAACATTATAATATCATGACTATTCCGAATTGCTGACTCGAGTCATATTCCTTTTTTAAATGTAAATAGAAATTGTATATTATATTAACTGAGAATAAAAACAAATATCACTAATTACATGCATGCCAGGGCTGACGAGAAATGTACTAATTACATGCATCCCAGGGCTGACGAGAAATGTACTAATTACATGCATCCCAGGGCTGTCGAGAAATGTACTAATTACATGCATCCCAGGGCTGTCGAGAAATGTACTAATTACATGCATCCCAGGGCTGTTGAGAATTGTACTAATTACATGCATCCCAGAGCTGACGTGAAACGTACTAATTACATGCATCCCAGGGCTGACGAGAAATGTGCTAATTACATGCATCCCAGGGCTGACGAGAAATGTACTAATTACATGCATTCCAGGGCTGACAAGAAATGTACTAATTACATGCATCCCAGGGCTGATGAGAAATGTACTAATTACATGCATCCCAGTGCTGACAAGAAATCTACTAATTACTTGCATCCCGGGGCTGACGAGAATTGTACTAATTACATGCATCCCAGGGCTGACGAGAAATGTGCTAATTACATGCATCCCAGGGCTGACGAGAAATATTCTAATTACATGAAACCCAGGGCTGACGAGAAATATTCTAATTACATGAAACCCAGGGCTGACGAGAAATGTACTAATTACATGCATCCCAGGGCTGACGAGAAATGTACTAATTACATGCATCCCAGGGCTGACGAGAAATCTACTAATTACATGCATCCCAGGGCTGACGAGAAATGTACTAATTACATGCATCCCAGGGCTGTCGGGAAATGTACTAATTACATGCATCCCAGGGCTGACGAGAAATGTACTAATTAACGCACGCACGAACACACGCACGCACGCACAGAAGCATGGAAGCACAGCGCACACACAGAGGTCAAAACATAGGTCCTCATTTTTGGACTGCGTCCAAACAGGGAATAATAACGTTATAATGTTTAAAAAAATAACTAAGTAATCTACAAAAATGATGATAGTACCAATACATATAAAGGACAAGGGTAAAGGTTTTAAACACTGCAGCTATTTGAGAAGTCAAATGTTGACAAATGTGTTTGAAAATAAACTTTGAACAGATCTAATTACCATACAGTGATTTCACACAAAGGTTAAATATTAACTGGAGTAACAAAATGATGGGCATCAAGGTCCTATAATGTCTAATGTATATACCAAGTTTGAACAAAATCCATCTATAAACAGCCGAGAAATGCTTGATTTTGATGATTTTTTGCACAAAAATGGCCACCATTTGGCCATCTTGAATCAGATCGTGAAACAAATTGACGTGCATATGTATAGTATCATGTATGATGTATGTGTGAAGTTTGATTGTGATTGGTCCAGGCATTTCTAAGATACTATTTTACTATAAGTAATTTTACTTAGACTTTAGTTATTTATGTATTTTCTTTGTCTCGTGTGTGTACTTGTGTTTTATTATATTTAATGTCTTTTGACCACAGATAATGTAACAAAATATATTATTTAGTGTCAAATAAAATATACTATACTATACTACAGGTCCGGACGGACGCACACACACTCAGACGCATGGACACACTGAGGTCAAAACATAAGTCCCCGTTTTCGGACTACATTCGAACGGGGAATAAAAACAAAGGCATTTTTCTATAATGAACTTATGATGGCACTGGTTCCAAAAAGACGAAAATGTATAATGTAATCACACAACAATGGAAAATTCCAAAGGATTTCAAAACTATTACACCATAGATTTTCAGGTTAAATCCTGATACAGATTAGGGAGATTGAATTTCAGAACATTAAAATTACTTTTCTTCAACTAAAAAAAGCTTTCACAATAATTATTTTTTAACTGCAAAAAATAATTGTTAAGGCCAAATCAACATTTTGTGTATTTAATTGCTTTTACATTCTTTGTATTTACTGCATGCTATGCTATATTATATTCATTGCACACTTAGACAAAACCATGTGGTGAATAGCGCCACCAAGAGTTATCGGCTTGGACAATACTAGTGGAGAATAGCGCCACCCAGAGTTATTGGCTTGGACAAAACTAGTGGAGAATAGCGCCACCCAGAGTTATTGGCTTGGACAAAACCATGTGGTGAATAGCGTCACCAAGAGTTATTGGCTTGGACAAAACCATGTGGTGAATAGTGCCACTAAGAGTTATTGGCTTGGACAAAACCATGTGGTGAATAGCGTTATTCAGAGTTATTGGCTTGGACAAAATCATGTGGTGAATAGCGCCCCTCAGAGTTATTGGCTTGGACAAAACCATGTGGTGAATAGCTGCCACCAAGAGTTATTTGCTAGGACAAAACCATGTGGTGACTAGTGCCACTAAGAGTAATTGGCTTGGACAAAACAATGTGGTGAATAGCGCTATCCAGAGTTATTGGCTTGGACAAAACCATGTGGTGAATAGCGCCACCCAGAGTTATTGGCTCAATTGATGTATGCGCACGCTATATACCTCACGAATAGAACCTCACATATACGACCTCACGAATAGGACTCAGGAAGTGACGTATTGATTGTTCAATGGCATTGTGGCACATTATAATTTAACGTTGCCGGGCCCATTAGTATCAATATATTTGGTATTTCGTAAATAGAACCTGAGCTCGCGACGTGGACTCGGGTCGCACACAGTCGGACAGAGCAAGGGAGTGTTTGGTTATTGAATGACCCTTGGTTTGCGGTGCTACTATTCGATGACTCGCGATGTAACGATTGGTACTGTGACTGATTCAAACGCCGTGTGCCGTTATATTCCTGGGCATAGAATGTGTTTTGAGGCCTTCGAGTTCCAGTTCATAATCTTCAACTTACCGGTAGTGATGTTTTCAACAATTAAATTTTTCGGTACTTTGTAGAAGTTGGTCATGGAGAGCGACATGTTTACTATAGAGTCCTGTAGGTCCTAGTGAAGTACTCTGATGACAACAAACAATGATGCTTGCAAGATAATTCTAAAATTAAACAGCGTTTGCTTATAATTATAAATGTGTGGGTTGAATAGAACTGCGGTGCTATCTAAACTTAGCTTTGAAAAACAGATTTCCAAATAATCTGGGTGACAGGAAACTCAATCTATTACATAAAATATACATGATTCGTCTTCATAGACTAAAAAAATATTTGACCCATTATTTGAATTGACCATTAGCACTAAGTTTCATGTTTTAATGCTGTAATGGAATTATTTACGTTCAACAAACTTATATAGAACTCACGGTTTCACGTTTTGTCACAGTCCGTGCTATTACAGAGAATGGCATTTTCCAGTACACTAATAACGCTTTATAAATTCTCTCAGAGTGCAAATTTTATTTCAATGTGATGATACCATTCAAGCGAATGTTTTATTTGCAAAATCAATGTCGAAATATGTAAGATGGTATGTTTTAATAGGTGTTCTAAACTCCACTTCTTATTTATATTAGAAAAGGTCTTAAAACTCAGGCTTCATTTTGAGTAAATTGTACTAAAATGGATATTCAAATTTCGACATTTTGATGAAGATGTGTTGTCATAATAAGACATAGTTCTACATTACACTAAAAAGAGGGCTTAAACAGTTTGAAATGAGAACTCTGTAGCGCAGAATGTACCTATACCTCTCAAACACAAGGAGCTTCAACTTGGCAGTGAACCCCTTCCATTCACGGTGAATCGTCATTTAAGGATGTAACCCTGCATATTGTCTGTCTTTCTGTTGTCTAATAAGTATATTAAATGAGATTGGGTAATGTCAAAGAAATATTATTTTCTATTGCTATTTTGACAAATTATTATACTCAGTTTAGGTGATGAATTCCACGTCTTTGTTTCACTCATTTAATGAAATATACATTGCACTTACTACTAAATCAGAAAATACAACAACAGTTACATAAAAAAAAACAATATAGAGTACAGATGCCTTTCATAGAAATGTAGATGTTTTAAGAATTATCATATTTCAACCGTTAAATGCGATTTCAACTTGTTCATTACGGCTCAATGCAATTCATATTCACATAACTGACTTGCAGTTGATTGCCGAATGCACTGTGAATCAAAACTGTGTTGGAATCCACATTTAAAAGATGCATAAACTAACCACTGAGCTTAATGTTTCATTTCGCCACGGTTTCGAGAATATGGGCTACTGGCAAGAAGCCCCTGCAAAATTCGCCGATTGGCTTTAATACTAACCTCAGAGTATGCAATGTTATTTTTCTTTTAAGGGGCAGTTACACGTGATTCTTTGTGAACCCTGTGACAGACTCATCAAGGCATAAAAGACAAAATATTCGACATGTACATATAATACACATCCATGTGCTACTAGTATATCACCTCAACCATTCGACTACACTACACATATCCATGTGATACTAGTATATGACCCAACCATCCAACTACAACTACACATATTCATGTGATACCAGTATATCACCTCAACCATCCGACTACAACTACACATATTCATGTGATACCAGTATATCACCTCAACCATCTGACTACAACTACACATATTCATGTGATACCAGTATATCACCTCAACCATTCGACTACAACTACACATATTCATGTGATACCAGTATATCACCTCATCCATCAGACTACAACTACACATATTCATGTGATACCAGTATATCACCTCAACCATCCGACTACAACTACACATATCCACGTGATACTAGTATATCACCTCAACCATCCGACTACAACTACACATATTCATGTGATACCAGTATATCACCTCAACCATCCGACTACGACTACACATATCCTCGTGATACTAGTATATCACCTCAACCATCTGACTACAAATACACATATTCATGTGATACCAGTATATCACCTCAACCATCCGACTACAACTACACATATCCATGTGATACTAGTATATCACCTCAACCATCCGACTACACTACACATATCCATGTGATACTAGTATATCACCCAACCATCCAACTACAACTACACATATCCATGTGATACTAGTATATCATCTCAACCATCCGACTACAACTACACATATCCATGTGATACTAGTACATGTATATCACCCAACCATCCAACTACAACTACACATATCCATGTGATACTAGTATATCATCTCAACCATCTGACTACAACTACACATATTCATGTGATATAAGTATATCATCTCAACCATCCGACTACAACTACACATATCCACGTGATACCAGTATATCACCTCAACCATCCGACTACAACTACACATATCCACGTGATACTAATATATCACCTCAACCATCCAACTACAACTACACATATTCATGTGATACCAGTATATCACCTCAACCATCCGACTACGACTACACATATCCTCGTGATACTAGTATATCACCTCAACCATCCGACTACAAATACACATATTCATGTGATACCAGTATATCACCTCAACCATCCGACTACAACTACACATATCCATGTGATACTAGTATATCACCTCAACCATCCGACTACACTACACATATCCATGTGATACTAGTATATGACCCAACCATCCAACTACAACTACACATATTCATGTGATACCAGTATATCACCTCAACCATCCGACTACAACTACACATATTCATGTGATACCAGTATATCACCTCAACCATCTGACTACAACTACACATATTCATGTGATACCAGTATATCACCTCAACCATTCGACTACAACTACACATATTCATGTGATACCAGTATATCACCTCATCCATCAGACTACAACTACACATATTCATGTGATACCAGTATATCACCTCAACCATCCGACTACAACTACACATATCCACGTGATACTAGTATATCACCTCAACCATCCGACTACAACTACACATATTCATGTGATACCAGTATATCACCTCAACCATCCGACTACGACTACACATATCCTCGTGATACTAGTATATCACCTCAACCATCTGACTACAAATACACATATTCATGTGATACCAGTATATCACCTCAACCATCCGACTACAACTACACATATCCATGTGATACTAGTATATCACCTCAACCATCCGACTACACTACACATATCCATGTGATACTAGTATATCACCCAACCATCCGACTACAACTACACATATCCATGTGATACTAGTATATCATCTCAACCATCCGACTACAACTACACATATCCATGTGATACTAGTACATGTATATCACCCAACCATCCAACTACAACTACACATATCCATGTGATACTAGTATATCATCTCAACCATCCGACTACAACTACACATATTCATGTGATATAAGTATATCATCTCAACCATCCGACTACAACTACACATATCCACGTGATACCAGTATATCACCTCAACCATCCGACTACAACTACACATATCCACGTGATACTAATATATCACCTCAACCATCCAACTACAACTACACATATTCATGTGATACCAGTATATCACCTCAACAATCCGACTACGACTACACATATCCTCGTGATACTAGTATATCACCTCAACCATCCGACTACAAATACACATATTCATGTGATACCAGTATATCACCTCAACCATCCGACTACAACTACACATATCCATGTGATACTAGTATATCACCTCAACCATCCGACTACACTACACATATCCATGTGATACTAGTATATCACCCAACCATCCAACTACAACTACACATATCCATGTAATACTAGTATATCATCTCAACCATCCGACTACAACTACACATATCCATGTGATACTAGTATATCACCCAACCATCCGACTACAACTACACATATGCATGTGATACTAGTATATCACCTCAACCATCCGACTACAACTACACATATCAATGTGATACTAGTATATCACCAACCATCCGACTACAACTACATATATCCATGTGATACTAGTATATCATCTCAACCATCCGACTACAACTACACATATCCATGTGAAACTAGTATATCACCCAACCATCCGACTACAACTACACATATCCATGTGATACTAGTATATCGTCTCAACCATCCGACTACAACTACACATATCCATGTGATACTAGTATATCACCCAACCATCCAACTACAACTACACATATCCATGTGATACTAGTATATCACCTCAACCATCCGACTACAACTACACATATCCATGTGATACTAGTATATCACCTCAACCATCCAACTACAACTAGACATATCCATGTGATACTAGTATATCACCTCAACCATCTGACTACAACAACACATATTCATGTGATACCAGTATATCACCTCAACCATCCGACTACAACTAGACATATCCATGTGATACTAGTATATCACCTCAACCATCCGACTACAACTAGACATATCCATGTGATACTAGTATATAACCTCAACCATCCAACTACAACTACACATATCCATGTGATACTAGTATATCACCTCAACCATCCGACTACAACTACAATATCCATGTGATACTAGTATATCACCTCAACCATCTGACTACAAATACACATATTCATGTGATACCAGTATATCACCTCAACCATCCGACTACAACTACACATATCCATGTGATACTAGTATATCACCTCAACCATCCGACTACACTACACATATCCATGTGATACTAGTATATCACCCAACCATCCAACTACAACTACACATATCCATGTGATACTAGTATATCATCTCAACCATCCGACTACAACTACACATATCCATGTGATACTAGTACATGTATATCACCCAACCATCCAACTACAACTACACATATCCATGTGATACTAGTATATCATCTCAACCATCTGACTACAACTACACATATTCATGTGATATAAGTATATCATCTCAACCATCCGACTACAACTACACATATCCACGTGATACCAGTATATCACCTCAACAATCCGACTACGACTACACATATCCTCGTGATACTAGTATATCACCTCAACCATCCGACTACAAATACACATATTCATGTGATACCAGTATATCACCTCAACCATCCGACTACAACTACACATATCCATGTAATACTAGTATATCACCTCAACCATCCGACTACACTACACATATCCATGTGATACTAGTATATCACCCAACCATCCAACTACAACTACACATATCCATGTAATACTAGTATATCATCTCAACCATCCGACTACAACTACACATATCCATGTGATACTAGTATATCACCCAACCATCCGACTACAACTACACATATGCATGTGATACTAGTATATCACCTCAACCATCCGACTACAACTACACATATCAATGTGATACTAGTATATCACCAACCATCCGACTACAACAACATATATCCATGTGATACTAGTATATCATCTCAACCATCCGACTACAACTACACATATCCATGTGAAACTAGTATATCACCCAACCATCCGACTACAACTACACATATCCATGTGATACTAGTATATCGTCTCAACCATCCGACTGCAACTACACATATCCATGTGATACTAGTATATCACCCAACCATCCAACTACAACTACACATATCCATGTGATACTAGTATATCACCTCAACCATCCGACTACAACTACACATATCCATGTGATACTAGTATATCACCTCAACCATCCGACTACAACTAGACATATCCATGTGATACTAGTATATAACCTCAACCATCTGACTACACTACACATATACATGTGATACTAGTATATCACCTCAACCATCCGACTACAACTACACATATCCATGTGATACTAGTATATCACCTCAACCATCCGACTACAACTAGACATATCCATGTGATACTAGTATATAACCTCAACCATCTGACTACAACTACACATATACATGTGATACTAGTATATCACCCAACCATCCGACTACAACTACACATATACATGTGATACTAGTATATAACCTCAACCATCTAACTACAACTACACATATCCATGTGATACTAGTATATCACCTCAACCATCTGACTACAACTACACATATCCATGTGATACTAGTATATCACCTCAACCATCCGACTACAACTACACATATCCATGTGATACTAGTATATCACCTCAACCATCCGACTACAACTACACATATCCATGTGATACTAGTATATCATCTCAACCATCCGACTACAACTACACATATTCATGTGATATAAGTATATCATCTCAACCATCCGACTACAACTACACATATCCACGTGATACCAGTATATCACCTCAACCATCCGACTACAACTACACATATCCATGTGATACTAGTATATCACCTCAACCATCCGACTACAACTACAATATCCATGTGATACTAGTATATCACCTCAACCATCCAACTACAAGTACACATATCCATGTGATACTAGTATATCACCCACCCATCCGACTACAACTACACATATCCATGTGATACTAGTATATCACCTCAACCATCCGACTACAACTACACATATCCATGTGATACTAGTATATCACCAACCATCCGACTACAACTACACATATCCATGTGATACTAGTATATCATCTCAACCATCCGACTACAACTACACATATTCATGTGATATAAGTATATCATCTCAACCATCCGACTACAACTACACATATCCACGTGATACCAGTATATCACCTCAACCATCCGACTACAACTACACATATCCATGTGATACTAGTATATCACCTCAACCATCCGACTACAACTACACATATCCATGTGATACTAGTATATCACCTCAACCATCCGACTACAACTAGACATATCCATGTGATACTAGTATATAACCTCAACCATCTGACTACAACTACACATATCCATGTGATACTAGTATATCACCTCAACCATCTGACTACAACTACACATATCCATGTGATACTAGTATATCACCTCAACCATCCGACTACAACTACACATATCCATGTGATACTAGTATATCACCTCAACCATCCGACTACACTACACATATCCATGTAATACTAGCATATCACCTCAACCATCTGACTACAACTACAATATCCATGTGATACTAGTATATCACCTCAACCATCCAACTACAAGTACACATATCCATGTGATACTAGTATATCACCCACCCATCCGACTACAACTACACATATCCATGTGATACTAGTATATCACCTCAACCATCCGACTACAACTACATATATCCATGTGATACTAGTATATCATCTCAACCATCCGACTACAACTACACATATCCATGTGATACTAGTATATCACCCAACCATCCGACTACAACTACACATATCCATGTGATACTAGTATATCGTCTCAACCATCCGACTACAACTACACATATCCATGTGATACTAGTATATCACCCAACCATCCAACTACAACTACACATATCCATGTGATACTAGTATATCACCTCAACCATCCGACTACAACTACACATATCCATGTGATACTAGTATATCACCTCAACCATCCAACTACAACTAGACATATCCATGTGATACTAGTATATCACCTCAACCATCTGACTACAACTACACATATTCATGTGATACCAGTATATCACCTCAACCATCCGACTACAACTAGACATATCCATGTGATACTAGTATATCACCTCAACCATCCGACTACAACTAGACATATCCATGTGATACTAGTATATAACCTCAACCATCCAACTACAACTACACATATCCATGTGATACTAGTATATCACCTCAACCATCCGACTACAACTACAATATCCATGTGATACTAGTATATCACCTCAACCATCCGACTACAACTACACATATCCATGTGATACTAGTATATCACCTCAACCATCCGACTACAACTACACATATCCATGTGATACTAGTATATCACCTCAACCATCCGACTACAACTACACATATCCATGTGATACTAGTATATCACCTCAACCATCCGACTACACTACACATATCCATGTAATACTAGTATATCACCTCAACCATCTGACTACAACTACAATATCCATGTGATACTAGTATATCACCTCAACCATCCAACTACAAGTACACATATCCATGTGATACTAGTATATCACCCACCCATCCGACTACAACTACACATATCCATGTGATACTAGTATATCACCTCAACCATCTGACTACAACTACACATATCCATGTGATACTAGTATATCACCCACCCATCCGACTACAACTACACATATCCATGTGATACTAGTATATCACCTCAACCATCCGACTACAACTACACATATCCATGTGATACTAGTATATCACCTCAACCATCCGACTACACTACACATATCCATGTAATACTAGTATATCACCTCAACCATCTGACTACAACTACAATATCCATGTGATACTAGTATATCACCTCAACCATCCAACTACAAGTACACATATCCATGTGATACTAGTATATCACCCACCCATCCGACTACAACTACACATATCCATGTGATACTAGTATATCACCTCAACCATCCGACTACAACTACACATATCCATGTGATACTAGTATATCACCCACCCATCCGACTACAACTACACATATCCATGTGATACTAGTATATCACCTCAACCATCCGACTATTTTATAAAGTTTATTCATTATTGTGGGTTTTAAGCGTTCAGTCAAGTGAGAAAGTAAACATTATTCCGTGCAAAATCCGCTATTCTTATGATGATGCACAGTCCCTCTGATGATACAAGGGTTCTTCAGCTTTTTAAATAAATTTCAATTATGTACACAATTTTTTAAAAACAACAACAACAACAACAAAAACATTCAATTAACAAAAACATCAAAAGCATACCCTATTGGCGTAATTTCAACACATCAATAAAAACGATTGCCCTGTTAGCATTTTGCCCATCTTTATTCTAAACACCGAATATACATGTTCCCGAATGAGGTTTGCACATCCAACATTAGCCGGCCAAAAAATGAAAGTATACTTCTATGAAATCCAGAAATATCATTTTGAAAAAAAATATAATTCATCATACCACCATCATGATATAATTCAGTGTTTGGCTGAACTATTCATTACAAATTAACTCACATCAAAATGTATCATACGCCTTAACGATTAGATCAACTAAGTTCTGTATTCAGGAAGGAAATTATACATATTTATGCAGTTAACACGTCAGTCTCTTCTTCGCGATTATTCAGGGCGGGGGAATTCTGAACGTCACGTACTACTAAGTATACCTTACCGGAGATTCGCTGGTAGGTTCGCCGGAGAGATTCACAGAAGAAATTACAAAAATATAAAACGTGAAGATTGATTAGTAACCTCTTTTCCGTTTATCTTATATGTCGGAAAAAATATAACTGTATTTTGTTTTCTCGATTTGAATAACCCTACGTGTAGACATTACTTTCTATTGCATAACCACATTCACGGGCATGCACGCGGGGGGGGGGGGGCAGTTGATACATAGCTGGGTAGGGAAGTGCCCCTGAGTGCTCAAAAGTGTGGCCAATTTTATAACTGGATAGTGGCAAAATCTATACCCATATTTATACCAAAGTACCATTTCTGTCCTCACTGTTTATTTTGAATAAAACAGTTACCTAGGGATATGAGGCCGGGATCTGAGGTGGAGATATTCGCTCATATGTCATGAATTTGTTTTTGCGTATCTGTTGACAGACTTAATTAGCTGATTATTAGCTGAATTGCTGTGTTATGTCTGTCATCGTTTAGGCCTATTTGAAGTTTTGGACGGAACTTGGCTCAGTGATTTGGAACTAATTACGAGATAACCGCCGCTATTCTGACAGTTGGTTTCCATAGTTATTAATGTAGTGAACGTTTAATCAAAAGATATGACGTATTCAGTACTTAGTATGATTGGCTTTATGATTGAAAGTTACGCCCTAGAGTCTTTTTACTGTTTTGTAATTGGTTAGAGTTGTGAAAATGAATATAAAGAGAGTTTGAGTTGGTCTTGGCAAGTACTCCAGAACAGAGGCAGTCCTGGATATTTTAATATCAGTGACATTTTCCATCAACTGTAAATTCTGCAGTACTGGTAGTACCAGTAGCATTGGAAATGATGGGAAATGTTCTTAAGAAATATGTTGCTAACATAAACACTGTATTTGCTGTTTAATCTGTTTATGAAAATGATTGGTCAAACTACTAGTTGTCCTAATCAATATGGAACTCATGACATACACAATACGTGTAAAATACACATTTGTTTACAGGGAATGCGTAGCAACCACGCTTTAATGACCATGAATACATTAAATACAATTATTTAATTGTAAATATGGCACTGCCAAACTGTGGTTATATTTATTCCCACTTTTAAGAAACTTTGTGCATGCAAATTTATGGGATCTTCGTTGATTTTATTATCAGGAACTACATAATTTAATTTTCAAGATCAAAAGGTAAAATAATCAAAAAACATAATTCTACGAGCATGCAACACAAGCTATTATATATTATTCCCTATTTTGAGTGATGTATCACCAAGAGTCCACAAACTTCAGATCTTCTGTGCAAATCAAAGACTCAGATTCCTATATTTCACATGGATGTTACCATAATATTCAAAACTTGTAATGGTTGTCGTTTATAGATTGCATATGTGATTTGATAGCATAACATGTACACAGTGATGATTTGTGTTGTGAAAAAAATTCATTAATCTACTGAAAAACAAGTCGAAATAGGTCCGCTGTCTTCATTATCATGGAACAAGAATCAGTGAAGTGGCATTGTGGTTGTAATATTCATAGTCAGTCATTTAGAAAACATTGCAGTTGCAGTTTTTTGCAGTTGCAATTATGAACTTTTATAGTGTTCATAAGGATAGTGCATTTCATTGGACAAACATCATTGAGGCTAAACTTAAGAAATCATGGATGTGCAAAAACCTGCGAAATAGTCGAGAAAAAAAAAAATGTTTTTGTTTGAAAATTGTGGTCATGTTTTTGAAATGTTATCTTTCCTGATACGTTATACATATACGTAATTTTTTTGTTACACCCAAGAACAAATGTTCAATAAATCTGTGCAGTAATAATCTTATGATCAGGTATAAGAAAGTCAATTACTCCAGTTTTACATAAGACATTGCTGAATGCAAGATCAATTGTTGTGCCATATATGTGGTGGCTTCTGAAATGAGCTGAGAAGATCTAAAAGTTGTTTCTAATGACTGTATCAATGTTCTATTTATAATGACCGTCCAAATTATTATGTGTGCAATTTAAGGGACCTGATATAAGCAGAATAATCATCGCATTTTTCATCAAAAATACCAGTTACTTAACTCACTTGTGCTATTACATATTCAAAGTATACTTTAAAGCTGTATTATGTTTTATATTTAGTTGAAAGCCCTCTGTAAATAGGGCTTACGGTTTTGAACCAGTTGTCAAAAATAACATTTTTTACCAAAAATGAGAAAAATGTTCACTAAAAATCCAAATTTGCTTATTTTGACACCAGTTTAACAAATCTGACCATCCAACGTATCATTGCTGGAAATATGAAAGCATTTGGACTTACGGTTTCGAACTAGTTGTTGAAAATAACATTTTTTACCAAAAATATTCACTTAAAATCTAAATTTCCATATTTTTACTCGAATTTAACAAATCTGACAGATATATATATATATATATATATATATATATATAACAAATTTTTTTTAGATGGTGCCGAGCATTTATTTTTTTTTCAATTCTGACACCTCTTAAGGTAGAGATGCAGTTTGTTTTGCAAATTTTGACAAATTTCACTTTTTTTTAATTTTTTATGGCATTGTATGAACATCTGTATTCTGTGAAAATTTGAAATTAAAATCATTAGTGGAACTCTGTTAAATCCAATAGCAATGTAAATCAGCATATATTTTTACTTAACTATAAAAATTAGCAATTATCTCTTATAAACTTTACGCTTTGACCTTTTGTTTTGAAATTTTCACAAATGATTGACAATGTGTTTATCTTCAAAACGCCGTCGGGGCATTGTTTTTGGTTGAACAGTGTTACAACAATCGTACAGACAACTAGCCTGGGCGTTTATGCATAAACTTGAATTAGTGAAATTTGAGCTGCTGCCCAGGTAGACAGTTTTCAAGACGAAACTTTCTTCATAGTAAACAGATGTACCCGTAAACCAATTTTGACAGGAAACAGAGACATGGTTTAGAAGCGAATTTGTTTTAAATCACTTTTGACCAAAAAAAACAAACATTTTTGTGCATATTTCAAACTACAATGTCCATAAAAAAAATACTTACAAAATTTTAAAATTCATACAATAAGCTTTCTGAAAATACATGTATATAGTTATGTGGACAAGGGAGGTCATCTTGGTTGCCTAATTAACTAATTAAAATACCTGTCTGGTAAACTGCATTAAATATCAATTGGCCCAAACCTAATAATCCCCTTATATACCGATAGCTACAATGGTATGTTAATGATTCGTAAACACAATCACTTTTCTATTTCAAAACAATATTCCTTCCATGAGAAATCTCAACCCAGGCATTTGGGATGTGGGATTCAATTAGTCTCAAAAATTGAATAATGCTGCCTAGCACAAAGGGATGGCTGGACAAATGTGAACAATAAGATACAATATTGTATTTATATATGCAATATTATGCAATATTCAAATGCTGCACCTTTCACAATATGAATGATTAAAATATTAAATAAATGAATTTTCAGGACAGCTGATTCCAAAACTGTGGTGCACACAATATATTAAGGCATGCCTGAAAAATGATATTCTTCACTTCATGATTTTAAATGGTGGAATTTGAACAAGGTGGAACTACATTTACAATTATCAGACATTAATCTTTCTTGAACTTCTAGAAAACTAACAATTGCTATGCAATCTTCAATTTCAATTAGTTCAAATTATATTGTATCTTTCTCCAAGCAACCCATAGAGGGCAGTGTGTATTTAAAAAACATTCACTGGTTTGAATTCCAGTGGATACTAAATAGAAATATTCATTAGGTTAAAAATTCACTTGTTTGAGAAAGGAAACTATACATTCTACTGTTAAATCATGGACCATTTTATTAGGTTCATACTGTCTATCAGCCATCCAAATCAGCTACTGGTAATAATTTAATCTGATTTATGTACATGCAGTGGTAAATTTGATAAAAATCATTAGCCACATTTTATTTATTATAAGTAATAGAGATGACATCTATTAGTAAAATAATTTGATTTTCAATAAACACAAATTAGAAACATACATTGATCATTATTGAGAACAAAATTGTAGCACCTGATGGTTACCAAAAGAAAGTTGTTGTAAAATACATTGCAGTAATTAGCCTGTAGTAAGCACACCAATCACTGTCTTTCTTTTATTTTAAGGAACTATTCAACATCATGAAAAATGTTTATTCCAATCACAGTTTTGAAATATAGGTTCTGTCTTGTGTATGGGAATGGGATTGAATGTTTTGATCACTGAAGCAATATAAGACCAAACATGCTAAAACAGAAACATGTTATGTTCTAAGATATCAAATTTATACTGCTCCTTGTACCGGGGTATAAACCACTACTATACCACGATAATAATTTTTAAAAATTACAAAGGTATGAAGTGTTGTTTTAACAACAACAATAATACACAGTCACCTGAGTTAGCCAGTGAAATTTGTTTACGTCTAATGTGGAAAGAATATTACCCAGTTCTTTAATGCTGTGTTCCCCAATCTTAGAAAAAAAATTTACCCAAAAACACTCAGGTCTAGAACAAGTAATATCAGGATAACCTTACATTTATTGAAACATGTCAAATTCCTGGAGAGGAATTAAAATGGTTTTATACAATTGTACCAGTTAAATGCTACAAGCTAACATACTAGATGTTAAATAGTACATTGGAACAGTACATGCTTCAATGCCCCCAGACATCACTACCTCAAACAAGGATTAGCTGAATTAAAAAATAAATTAATTTGTCAAATAATTTATTTATTCAACACTAAAACGAACTACAGTGAGTTGTTCTATGGTCATATAACAATAAAAATAGATAAGATAAAATAAAATAAACTACACTAAGATACAGTAATGTTAATCAACTACACAGAATGCTAAATAAAGCTAAATAATATTACAAACACGCAAAAGATCATAATAAACTTATACGGTACAATACAATACACTAGCTAATATTATTAAGAGGTAATAAAATCACATTAGAGTCATAATTATGGTGGAAAGAATATTTTTAATTTTGGTGGAGCTGCTCACATCTCATTTGCATACATTTTTGTATGTATTGTGCAGTTCTTATTCCTGAACAATATTTCATGATTGCATTGAATTTTTCTAGTTCATTTAACTTTCTAAAACTTTGTATAATTTCCTTACAGTACTTGAATAATTCAATTCTGTGTGTATTGTACAGACTGCAGTCCATAAGGAAATGTATCTCATCTTCAATCTGCTTTTTATCAGTGTTTACATACCCTTTCATTCCTTGGAGTTCTGCAATGCCTGCCAGTTTCAATATGAAGTTTGTGATCAGAGATTCTGAACTGGCATAGGGCGTGTCTCAGTTTAATATTACTCATTGTTATTAAACATTTTTCCATTTTAAACTGTGTTTTGAATGTTCTATAATTTGCCAATTTGTTTGTTCCACCATTTGCTCTGTTGTCATCAAATAGAGCTTCTTTCCATTTTATTTTATAATTTTTTTTCAGTAAAGCAGAGATAGTCTTGGTTTGGTGTGGTTTCTTTTTTTTTTATTTGTTGTTTTATTGCCTTATGTCACTGATTATTTTGTCGACATTTCTTGTCCACCTAGTTTTTACTGTATTGACTTCATCAAAGGTGCTTTTTATTAACTTGGGCGTCTATGGGAGTTTTGATCTGAGCCAGAATTTAATTATTTGTGTGATAATTTTTATGGCAAGAGGGTATCTTCCCATTTCCACTAAGATTGCAAGCTTAGTAGCATTTTTTTAACCCTCAGGAGTAATCAGAAGAAAGAATAGTTAACAGTTTCAATAATATCGCTATTTTTAGTGACTTCCTCTCCCCGTACTTCACACCCATAGCTAATGATGGGTGCTATCAATTTATCAAATAGGTTTAGAGCTATGCTTATTTTGAGGTTTGAGACAGAATTGAGTGTTTGTTTTAGTACGAACTTGTACTAGTGTACGTTTGTTTCAGTAATAAGCCTTCTTCCCTATACCCCCTCTAGATAACTATAGGTGTCCTTAGAAGGGACATACGCAATTAAATTGGGCTAGGAGTGGTATGGGGTGGTGGTTTTGGTACAAGAGAACCCGTCTCTATTGGCTTGGACAAAACCATGTGGTGAATAGCGCCACCCAGAGTTATTGGCTTGGACAAAACCATGTGGTGAATAGCACCACCCAGAGTTATTGGCTTGGACAAAACCATGTGGTGAATAGCGCCACCAAGAGTTATTGGCACGTACAAAACCATGTGGTGAATAGCCCCACCATGAGTTATTGGTTAAAATTATTCATAGTGTCAAGCTTAGTTCTTATCTGAGATTAAAAACAGATGGGTTGGCAGTGTGACTCAACCAACTGCAGGTACAAATGTACGCCTTTGAGATCCATCAATATCTTGCTATTGCAAACCGTTTCACTGGGAATTGATTGCCTAGGAAGGTTTACAAACATGGTGAGTGTTCAGTGATTTCACACATGTTCTTTTTACGGTTTAATTTTAGTGCCAGTATGGTGTAAATATAGCATACACTTACTACGATCACGTTACAGGATCTCGGCACGTGTCGATATTTTTAATCCTTTGTGTTTGCAGATAGATTACAGCAGTTGTGTTCACGTTATTCGGGACCCACTTAGGACAGACTCAGCTTGTGCCCAAATCACGCCCTTAATCGTTCTATCTGTTATTTGGCCCAAACATGGAAAACAATATGCATATGATTATCATAATAATTGCTCTACTGAAATTAGATCCATTTGTTCACAATTATTTGTTCACATCAATGTAGCATTGCGAGAAAATACCGGTTGCAGCAGCACATAAATATGTGTCGCTGACGACGGTTTGCATTCATTACTACAGCTTTCATTACTTCTAGCCATATACTAGTAAATCTGCGTTCCTGTCATCATCATTTCATACTAGTATGAATCAGCATATGTTCTCTTAAATTTACCACTGAAGGCGTGATTGCGGTATGTGCCGAGCGTTCAGGCAGCAAATCTCGGCACGTTCTGAGTTTAGGTCCCAAGCATCTATCAGTACCAAGATCAAGTGCCGACTCTGTCCCTTGTCTCTTGTGCCGAGATCTCTAACGTGAACGAAACTACTGTTTACTGCTCCATTCATTGATTTCAAGTGAGAACAACTTCACTATAGCCAGAACAATCAAGACTTCAGTGTAGATTTAAATAAGTTTGATTATACTTATTCATTTATTTTACATAGTATTATGTTAGAAAACTATGTTGGTTTCAGTAGAACCATTGTGTAATAGTTGTACTGTATTTCTCAGAGCTATTTATAGAACTTACACTTGTCCATGCATGCATATGGATATTATGTTACTTGGAAGAGACATTCTACATTTACTTTATTTTATTATTATATATGTATTTATTATTGTGTTTGTGTTACATTTCAGTTAATCGTCATTCTACATTCTTATATGGAATAAAGAGTCGTGATTCAGAAAACAGACTTTTGTTCAATTAGTGTGGAAGGACGCATTGACGAGAGGATGACTTCCTGGAGTAATCTATTTACTGTGTCAGCCATTAATTAGGCGATTTACGGGACCTGTAGAACTTGAAATTTGTTTGTGCACTACAATAATTACTCCATAATTATGCATGTAAAGTGCACCAATATTGAACTTTGTTATCCTTACACTTTTGTTTATAACATATATAAATTTGAATCTGATAGGGTACAAATTACTCGAGTTAATGTGCCCACAAGTAATGCCAACAACAACGGAGACAATGCCAAAATCTTCCCCTTACTATACCTTACATTTCGTTTACACTACGGGCAAGGCAAAAATATAAAATGTTGACGCCAATCAGTAATATGAAGAGCTCCACGTAGTTGACTTTGTCAACAGCAGAGCTAAAAAAGTGACTTGCAGTTTAAGACTATGTCCGACAGGGACATATAAAGTTAATTTTGTACTCACCATTCTGTTTTTTCTTGATTTCCCTATTGTAATGCACATTGTGGACGATTGCTGCAAGAGGGTTTCTTGCTCTATAAACTGGGAGGGTGTATACATGCTAACCATTTACTGGCATATTGCAATATCTCCCTGTAAATGTAGTAAAAAAAGTGATTTTAGTTTCATACTTTCATCAATACAATTTCCTTTTAATAATGTATAGACCTGTTCAAAATATCTTGATTGTTAAGCTCACCTAGCATTCAAGTAGTAGGGTATCTTCTTCAAATACAATATGACACAATGCATCAAGTGCCTTGGTTCCTCTCTGCAACCACTCGCCATCACCACTAGCTTCTTCTGTTGAGGGGACATGGTGGCACTCATGTCAAGGTCCCTCGTGTTCATTGCCTACATGATGTAATATTCCCTGTAATGAGAACAATTATAAAACTGTCTGTAATTTTTGTCTTTATTTGGATGCATTCCCATTTCAGGGCACAAAAAGGAGAAGTAATGTCAAGGAGAAGTCATTGAAACAAAGTATTACCATGCACATTAAACCATTATTGAATGTTTGTATTACCGGTAGGATGAGGATATCATTGCATAGATAGGGCAGATCGCAGTATAAGATGGGAGGGTAGAGATTTCAGCATGTGGTTGGAAGATCATAGCATAGGATGGGGGAAGGTCATCTATGTATATACTAATATCTGTAAAATTTTAATCACTTAATTAGAATTGGATCTAGTATAATATATGTGTAAAGTTCAGCCTAAGCATGTTGGAGATATGGCTTGATACAGATGCACGCATACACAGACACAAACATGGACTGCCCTTGTGAAAACTGATTGATTAGTAAAACTATGTAAATTAGCTAATTAACATGCATAGATTGGTACTAACATCTACTTATTAAAGCCATGTGATCATGATATAGCAACTGTGCTTCAAGTTTCATGGCAATCCATCCTGTGACTTAAAAGATAGTGGTTGAATGAGATTTGGCACGGACGGACGGACGGACGGACAGACAGAGACAGAAATTTGTACTAGACTACCTACTTTGATAATTTTCTTGTTAAGAATCTTAGCAGTATGCCATATGCTTTATTTCTGAATATATATTGTCTGAAAAAAATTAATTAAAAAGTAAGATTAGTTTATTTTCATTAAAACTGAGACAGCATGTTACAGTGATATGATGAGGCCATCATTCAAACTAACTATTTATAACAATGTAGGATTCAAACAAGTTTCATAGGAAAATATAGTGCAAGAAAAGCATTGTGCCTTAAAAGCAATACTATATTTTTTATAATAATGTTACCAGGTAACAACATCATACGAGTAGTTTAACTGGAGGGTCCAACAACATGGCTTGCTAGTTTATTTATTCAGCTTTGACTAGATTGCTTTGAATACAGAATTGAAACTGCAAGCCACCTAAAACTGTCCCCGCCAACCCATGTAAAAGCATAAATAATATGTACCTGTGATGGTAGACAATACAAATAACATTTAGATCAACAATCAGTTACTTGACAATATAAACAGCAAAAACAGAGTATTCTCATCTCAAACACCAAAATTAACACAGATACATGCTTCAAACTTCAAAAAACATGTCAGTCTATGGTCGGTTTGGGCCACAGTCAGCAGGCGCACACGTGATAATAAAATAAATACTATATTTCCAGGGGTATTTAAAACTAAAAATTGGCATTCCAGCTCAGCAGCCAATCAGCGACGGCCTAACGCTTAGATGACAATTTCGGTTTCAAATACCCCGGTTCAGTGTTCTCTGTTCTTCGCGTAATTAGGTGTTCGTATGCAAGGGATTTTTCAACACAAAAATGACGAATTTTGTTAACGGTTGGCTTAATATAACCCCAACGGACCGTATTTTTGTGAAAGATTAGTATTTTTGTCCTGATTTGTAGGAATCTGAAAAACGCATTTCACAACTTGTCTCTTATTTAGTTTTATGCGTCATTCAAGATGGCGGCCCCCATATAGTAAATACCGTATTTATTTTATTATCACGTGTGCGCCAGCTGACTGTGGTTTGGGCAGTCGCTCAATAGACCACTACTGTCCTGTCGGTGTCGCATATTTCGGTGACAAGCAACTGGCAATTTATTAAAGAACGCTTAAAACTCTTCGGAAGGAATTAAAATAGTTACATAACAAAGAAAACATGCACTCACTAACAAAACTCACAACAATATACGAACATTAATTAATATAGTATAGTATAGTATAGTATATTTTATTTGACTCAAATAAATGAATTGGGAATACATTAACCATGGTCAATAATCAAAAACAACAACAACACAATAACAAGAAATACAGATATAAAAAATACAATAAAATGTTAAAACAGATAACACTAACAACTATTAGGTATTACATTGTAAAATTGTGTTAATAAACTTTCCTAGACTATTGGCAATGAAACTGTCTTTTATTCCCATAATATGCACAAACATATCTTCTTTTGGTAATTTTAAAATATTATCATTGTATAATGATAGAGTATTCCAAAAGTAGCTACGTGCCTTTACAATTTCATCCAGTTTGCAGTCAAAAAGAGCATGCATTTCATCACCAACAGACTGATCAGAACACAGTGTGCAAAATCTTTGCTCTGAGGGTATTTTTTGGTATCTTAATTTTTCAATTGGTAATTTATGTGCTGAAATTCTAAATTTGGTTACACTTACTCTGTGATTTAAATTATTAATTTTATTCAGATATGGTTCAAATTCATAATCTGATTTGTATTTATTGTAAATACGTAGTTTATTATGTTCCTTTTTGGATAGAGTTGGCAACCAAATTTTTTCATAGTAAATTCTTTTAAGATTGTTTCTAAAAATGTTTCATTTAATCGAGTTATTTCAAGTAGTTTGCTAACAAAGTTTGCCCATGAATTACTATTGATTGTACACTCTGACTGATAAGCACAATGTACTATATTACTACATTCGTTATTTTTTACTCTGAACCAAAACTTGTACATTTGGGTACAAATTTCAGTAATTAGGGGATAACTACCAAGCTCTGCTCTAACAGCAATATTACTTGCTCTTTTGTGAACACCAAGTAGTTGTTTGCAGAATATATATATATATATATATATATATCAGTAATTTTAATGAAAAAAAAGTACATTTATCTTAGTAATAGTGACACCTGTTGTTTAGTGTGATGAACCCCCACGGTTGGGTACAGGAGCATAGAAGTTTTTAATTAAAATTGTTTTCCATAAGAAAAATGAAACCATCATACATGGCCTTATAAACAGCCTTTTACTTCATAGTGGGGTGGGTGGAGTAAAGCTGTGATTATTTTTATTACTTTCTGACCATCTAGTTTGCCATTTACCATGTCCATATAAACTAAAGCTCCAGCCAATATCAGATTTGACTACTTGTTTCAAGCTATGGCACTTGGAAATGAGTGTTGTGACATGTGGCAAATGTCCAACTGTCTTGGTTAATAAGATTGGCTATATTTCAACTAGAAACAGGTAAACCAGTATACCTGTATGTACGAAGCCAGTGATCGTTATTCAAGCCAAAGAAACTGCATCTATTTATATAAATACACATGGACAGAGAATATTTTCTTGGAGCACTAAATGTGACAATTGCCCTACTGTCTGTGATAAATATACCACACCAGCTACATAGTGCCCGACGAGGAGTTGGGTAGGTAGTGAAGAAAAACATTGACTGAAGCCTGGCAGAGGACTGAATTGTTGTCAACAGCAACAAACATACTGGGAAAGTCAAAGACAGTGAAAAAACAAACAAACAAAAAACACACAGGCATATAAATACTAACTTTCTAGGATCTTTATTGACTCCAAGTAATCCAGAGTAGAACGAGATGAATCAACGCTATACTCCGCCATCTTTATTTTAATATTAGATGCAACCATTATTCTGTAGGGGACAACGGGTCATAACTTGAGGGGAGTTAACACCCATGATTTTTAAAATGCCTTGATCAATAAGAGTCTAAGTTACAGGGAACATTATTTTCATTTTTCAGTGGACCAATAAATGCATTTGACAGGAAAATAGAAAAACTCTACCACAACAGCAATTAGAACAGCTTGCTGCATTATAAGTATCACTTCCCTGTCAAATTAGTGGTTCATGCTTATTTGAATCTGAACATAACAGGCCAATTCTATCACACCTTGCTAGGCTTGAACTTCCATCCAATCAGAGCATTCCAAATGAACATGATTCTCCACAAAACTAGAGGGCGCTCTGACCAAAAAATTGCCATGATCTAAATAAAAAGAACTGATATATATATATATAATTAGTCAACTTACCGATCCATAAAAAAATCTTCCACTACCCCAAATTGGTTTGCAAATTCACTTCTGACCTATTCATGGCCCATCGCTCTATGTCGTCAAAGATATTTATTTTCTTGACATTCCTTCTCGCGATGGTGCGTTTTTAACGGACTCATTACGAAAGGCCATCCTTTAGTTTTCTGCAGCGTGGCCATGTTTGCTCCGAATGTGGTAATAACGCATGCGCATTATCAACCTATGACGCTACATTTTTTGTATTTACATTGATTTTGCCTGTACGTACAATATCAAACCGTAGAATCGTGTTTTGTTGTGTCACTGAACGAATATTATTTAGTGCGTTACAAGAGTTATGCTTTTAGATTCTGATAAATCACATTACAATCTCTTCTATAGCATGTAATATCAAACGACCGTGAGAAAAAATCAATTTCTCGTCCATATTACATCTTTAATAATACCGGCACGGTTACTAAAAAAGTAACCGTGATACCGGTAAACAAAATTACGAAGAGTTACAAACAGATTGATTTATAATTATTTTGTGGAATGCCAAGAATGATTCTATTGAAAATCACATGTAATATGTCACACCTCTCGTTTCTTTCCTCTGCTGTTGGTGTAGGGCCAGCTAGCTCTGGGACCCCACTGGTGAGAGTATACGATAGAATTTTATCTTCAGGGGCGATTCGTGGTGTCACGAGTCGGTATTCAAAAATGCTTTGATGGGTTGAGGTGATGACTCAAAACAGATACAGGACAGCACAGGAAGCAATAGGCTGACAACAAAATCTCAGTTACAAGTCAACATGAGCATTTAATAAATAAGGCAAAATATCAACAAAATGTGTTAAATTTCATACACAATAGTACACAAACATTGTATAAAAATGCACAGCAAAACTCAGCTCATAGCTAGATACTATGCAGCAGTCAATAATAACTATGTTGGCAATATAATATAACAATATAACAACTATCCAAGTTCAATATCACCGTAAATGCACTTCAACAAGCCTTGCACTGCTATAAGTACATAACACAGGTGACAATATAATGAGAAATACACACTAAAGGTACACAATAAATTGGCTATATTCAATAATATCAATGTAGGCAAGGTACACATAAATAGGCTATGTTCAGACTAGTAAACTTGCCACACTCGAATGAAATACAATTACTTTTGTGTCAATAAATAAAGGAAATCACACTATTTAGAATAGCGTGCAACCTGTTGCCACTCACTCACACATACGGGTAGTCTTGCTACGTATAATGTCAGCTGGCTAAAAGTGGAATCGATAAACGCAAAAGGAAATTCGCGCGGCACAGAAATATATTAAGAGAAACCCAACTAAACACAAATGGGTAAAATTTCCTCAAATACTGTCACCACCTAACACAAGTGACCCCAAATATTAGTACAACGTCTAAATGCAAGCAATAAGAAACAACAAACTGACATTTGAGCTAACAAGACACTGACGTCTCTCACGCGCATACACAGATACACACAGTGACAAATAAAAAAGGGGAAATAACCCAAGAAAAGTCTGAATAAACAGAAATAAGTGCACTGATAAATAACTCACAAGTCAATGTTCACTATTCGGTCTTTAGCTGCTTTTCCACGTCAGAACACATAAACGGCGATTTCCTGGGGGATTTCTGTCACAGCGAGGCAAAACAACAATATACGGCACCACAGGAACAGCAAGATTTCACACACTAGACTTCATACACACGTACTGTACATACGTTGCGCTGTATTACAACCAAGTCCGACTCAATTTCCTACAAGCACTTGTCGCAAACAATACAAATCATGTACTGCGCAGTGTTCGTGTCACGATAAGCCTGTCCAACACTCACTCTTCCCCACAGCCTTTCCGTTGCTACCCGTCCTTCCACTGTTTTTGTACCCGTTCCCCCCGTCCTCGCGCTGTTTCTCCTGTTTCCTCCTCCTCGCGATGTTCGTTCCTTCATTCTCGCGCTGTTCGTCCCTCTCGCTAAGTTCTGATCTAGCGTTGAAGCGTACTCAGCCCATTGCTATGCGCGAGTCACATCATTCATAACAACTTTGTACAGATTCCACTGTTTCCTACGAGGTTCGCCATGATCACATGACAGTGTTCTAGAAGTAAACAACCGATGATGGGCGAGACCATTCATGAAAACGGGGGATGTCACTATCACACAAGGTTGAGCACAGCATACAAACTTACAAACAATGTGGCAACAACTTACACAATCTCACAACAAGGGACAGGAAGCGACTGTTGCCCCAAAGTTTACAAGAGAAAACTATGGGTGCGACACTCTCCTCCTCCAAACCCAAGGTCGTCCCCGACCGCATTAATCTTTGACAAAAAAAGTCAAAGACCATCGATCGACAACTCTCACAGAGAAAACAACTTTGTTCTTCATCACCACTATCTTCTCATTTTGCCATTGACTAGTTATCTTCATGTCAACTTCATCTTCACACTGACGGCTAGACCTTTTGACTTAATTATATAAAAAAAACTAACAATATCTCCCCAACAGAAGCTAATTTACATACAACAAAAATGCAAATATCAACACCATATACTTCCAAGTGTGCTAAATTTGGTATTTTAAAGTAAAAGGAACTGGGACCCCCTTCTTCATCTTGCTTCTCCGAAGTTCCACTTCCATCTACTTCCAGAACATCCTTTATCCCATCTACTTCCAGAACATCCTTTATCCTCTTCTCTCACATAAAGAGCAGATGCCAAACGACAACTATGGTGTCTCAACTAGAAGCATGATGAGAGCCTTAGCCTTTGACTCACTGAGTAGTGACACCAAACCACTGACTCACTTGCGACAATACATTCCTATGACTAGATTCCAACACTGGCACATGCATGATGGATTCAGTTGCGCTTGGAACTACATCTCCAACTTTGGTCTTACGACATGCCTCCAATTCAGACATCAGCTTACAAACTTGCTTCTTACAGTCCTCAAGTTCACCTTTAATAACCGCATATTTCTCTGTCTCAGATGGCTTCGGCGCACCATCACACCGCTGTGTACTGGCTATAAACTCATCATACCCATATCTCACAGGTGGTCTAGGTGCTCTCTTTGATCTCCTCACACTCTGACCCACAAATGGTACATCACTGGCTAAATCTCCATCAGGTGCAGGTTCTTCAGCAGTGGGCTCCTCCCTACTACCACTTGACTGGATCAGACCAATCTCCTCAGTTTCACATGACAATGGTTCAGACTCGGCCATACCTCTACAAGCTTCAGATTCTGCCAGCTGGATTTGTCCTTCTGCTGCTTTATTGGGATAGTTCTCCCGGGCATGCACTCTATTTGGAACCACCACCCACTCGACTGAGTCAGAATCAGTTTCATCTCCATCACTAGAACTGCTGTCTTTCTGCCTTGAGCGGGTTCTCACTACTCTTTGCCTGGGTAACTTCTGTTTTGACTGACGCATGGGTCTATCAGGATACTGAACTGGCAAGGAGTGACACGGGAGCAACATATTACGATGTAGAGTTCTATGGTTACCACTACCCTCGGGTCGCAGTTCATACACAGGAATGTTTGGACTTGTCTGTCTAATGACTATGTAGGGTTCTTTCTCCCATCGGTCTGCAATCTTATGTTTTCCTCGCACCGACAAATTCCTGACCAAGACCCTATCTCCTGGTTCCAAATCAGCTGTTCTTGTGTGTTTATCATATCGCTTCTTATGTTGAGCTGCTTTCTTGTCTGCATGCTCAGATGCTAACTTGTATGCCTCTGCCAGACGCTTGCGTAGATGGACAGCATACTCTGCAGCGCTCTCTACAGCATCCTCCTTAGTCTCAAGCCCCAGGTACACATCAACAGGCAATTTGGGGTGCCTCCCATACATCAAAAAATATGGAGAGTACCCCGTAGCATCACTTCTCGTGCAATTGTAGGCATGCACAACTGGTCCAACATGTTGCCTCCAATTCTGTTTCTGTTCCTCAGTAAGTGAGCCTAACATTCCAAGCAATGTCTGATTGAATCGCTCACACTGTCCATTCCCTTGCGGATGATAAGGTGTTGTCCGAGACTTGATAACACCTGTCATTTCACACAGATGGCGTATCACTCCACTTTCAAAGTTGCGACCTTGATCTGAATGAAGCCTAGCCGGGAAACCATAGTGATTCATAAAATGATCTACAAGGGCTTCTGCAGTGACCTTTGCTGTCTGATTTCTTGTGGGGATAGCTAATGCATATCTAGTGAAGTGGTCAGTTGCAACCAATATATCTTTATATCCCCCTTTAGATGCTTCAAGTGTAAGATAGTCAATGCACAACAACTCCAGTGGCCGTGTAGTTTTGATACTAACCAATGGAACCTTGGTTCTCCCCTCAGCAGTCACCTTGCGTCTGATACAGTTGTCACAGGACTGTACTTTCTTTACTACATCACCTGCCATCTTTGGCCAATAAAACCTGGCTCTCATCAACTCAAGTGTCCTGTCTTGTCCCAGATGCCCAACATCATCATGCAGTGCTTCAAGGGCAGTGCCGCGAAACCTTTTTGGCAAGAACAACTGATACATCATATGGCCGTCAGCATCTTTCCTCTGTCTGTACAGAACGCCCTTCCTCACACACAGTCGACTCCACTCCTTGAGGGCATCTAGCACCTCAACAGACTCAGTTTCGCGTTCCCTCTTGTTGGGTTTATGTCCTCTCAGAAAAAGCTCATGCACTCTTCCAACGACTGGATCCTTTAATTGCTCTTCTCGCCACATCTCAGGTGTCATTTCTGGAAGTGTCCCTTGACATACGTCAACACTTGGTTCACCTAGTGCCAAAGGCACAGCCGTTGATGCAGCACCAATCACCTCTACACAGGGAATTGTGTCAGCCATTTGAGCTCGACAAACAGCTGATACTTCTTCAGATGTCATGACTTCACTATCACGTTTTGTAGGTGGGCACCAGTCTAACCAATGAGGTTTCTCCTTCCTGTCTGTTGAGTACCCCTGCTGCGGTCGACGTGACAAGGCATCAGCATCACCATTCAATTTTCCTGGTCTGTACTCAAGTGTGAAATCATGCTCTGCAAGACGCGCCAACCACCGATGCCCCGTGGCATCCAAACGTGCTGATGTCAGGATGTAGGTCAGAGGATTGTTGTCTGTGACCACTTTGAATTTGTTTCCATACAACACATCCCTAAATTTATCACTGACTGCCCATTTCAGTGCTAAAAACTCCAGCTTGTGAGCTGGATAATTCTTTTCACTCTTGGAAAGCCCCCTGCTGGCATATGCCACTACTCTCTTCACTCCGTCATGGTCTTGATACAGGGCCGCACCCAGTCCTATTTGACTAGCATCTGTGTGCAACTCAAATGGTTTCTCGTAGTCAATATAGGCCAACACTGGCGGTGTTGTTAGACGATCAATCAATATTTCAAAAGCAGCTTGACATTCCGCAGTCCATTTGAACTCAGGAAGTTCTTTTCTGCCACAATATTTCTTCTTATTGTTCTTTCTTACATACAAACCCACGGTCAGTTCATTCAGTGGTTTTGCTATCTTTGCAAAATCCTTTACATAGCGACGATAATACCCAGCAACTCCCAAGAAAGTCTTCACTTCCTTGGCACTTCGTGGAACTGGCCACATACGCAGGGCTTCTGTTTTGGCAGGGTCTGTGCGTACTCCATCTTTAGAAACAATGTGTCCTAAGTATCTCACTTCCTGTCTGAAGAACTGGCACTTTTTGGCAGTGACCTTCAACCCATTGTCACGCAGCTTCTTCAGCACTTCTCCTAGCCTCTCAAGGTTTTCACGAAATGAAACAGAGTAGACAATCACATCATCCTGATAAACCAAACAGGTCTTAATGGCTAAGTCGCCTAGACATCTCTCCATAACTCTCTGAAATGAGCTGGCACTACCAGAGAGCCCCATAGGAAGCCTATTGCACTCATAGTGACCAACTGGTGTCACAAAAGCAGTCTTCTCTATGTCACGTTCATCCATGCTCATTTGCCAGTACCCACTCTTCAAGTCTATGGTTGAGAACCACTCTGCTCCCTTCAATGCGTCCATGCTTTCCTCTATTCTGGGCAGTGCATAGGCATCTCGGATGGTTTTCGAGTTCAATTTGCGATAGTCGATGCAGAGTCGCTTACTCCCATCCTTCTTCGCAACCAACACAATGGGAGCAGCATAAGGGCTGTTTGATTCTCTGATGATTCCACCATCTAGCATCCCCTGGAGGATTCTCTTTAGCTCACTGTACATTGAAGGTGGCACCCTCCTGTGTCTCTCTCTAACTGGAATATCATCAGTAAGACGTATCCGATGTTTCACTAAATCACACTTGCCTAGATCATTTTCATGCTTAGAGAAGGAATCAACATGATCTCTGAAAAAGTTCTCAGCCATCTTCAACTCGTGCTCATCAATAGGTGCACCATGCAGATCAAACTGGACTCCATCTATTTCTAAACAATGTGGTTCATTGTCAGCAAAATCTGTCCCAGAAAAATGTGACTTCTCCCCAGTACTACTCACTTCAATCACTGCGGTTGCTCTCCCAATCACACATCCTGGCTTGACAGTGATACTTTTCAGTGAAGTGTTAGATATTCTCACTGGAACCCTTGACTTCTTTCCCTCACATTCCAACACAGCTACTGCAGGCTCTGCTTCTATGGGCGCCCATGAGTTTCCAGTTGGCTCTACAGCCACCACATATCTGTCCCTTCTAGTGCCACCTTTAACCTTGCCCCATATGATTTGGCAGTCATCAGGACGAATCATCACTGGCTTGTTTATATCAGCCCTCACTTCTCCTACTTGACCTTTCGGCCCTAGGAACTTGTCTCGTGCATCCAAGTCACGCTGCACCAGTCTAGCCGCTGTTGACCTCATGTATCTAGCAGCACCACTGTATCCATGACCACTGCCACTGTTTTCATATGAGCGGTGACATTGATCTAAGACATTTGTGCCAATGGTCACAGGAGTCTTTAGAGTGTAGTCATTGTCTGGCACAACGAGAGCTACTGCATCATGATTCTCTGTTCTACCAAACACCCTAGCTGGAAACTTGACAGTCACCTCAATGTGCCCCAGAAAAGGTACTTCTTGGCCACCAGCACCAGTAACAATAAAATCCTCCTCCATTCTCAGCATTGGGCAAGACTTAAGGTGCTCCTTATAAAAACGTTGCCCAACTGTTGTCACTTGTGAACCAGTGTCCATCAAACATTTGCTTTGTTTGCCCTCAATAAAGACAGTCTCCTCACGGGCAGATCCAACCATTCTGTTCCACACCACAGACTGCAGCATCATTGGCTTGCCTCCATCTTGAGCCATGTGTGCATCTTCTGAAGAACAAGGTTTTGCATTGGGCTTCCCAGACCTCCTGTGTCCTCTAGATATTCTACTTGTTGCACAGCGAGAACCTGATCTCCCACCAGACCCATCCTTCTCTTTGTCCTTTCTTTCAGGGCAGTTTCTGGCTATGTGGCCAAATTTATCACACTCACGGCACTGTATGTTCCGTTTATCACACTTTATCTTGCGTGGACAATCTCTTGAGTAGTGTCCAACCTCTCCACACGAGTAGCATGCATTGCCTCGAGGCTTGGTGTCAGCGCCTCTGATTGGTTGCTCTTTGTCTGCAACCTCACACTGCTTCAGTCGGGTTTCAACTGCCTCAATGCGAGCCACCAATGACTCAAGTGGTGTCAGCACTTTCTGTAATGCTTTGACATGTGCAGAACCAGCTGGACTATCCTCATCGCACACATCCTCACCAGACAATTGTTGCGATTTGGCACCAATCAAACGCTTTGGCTTGGCCAAAGCCTGAACCTGTTCTCTCACTTCTTGCTCAGCTTCTCGGGTCACACGCAACAACTCATCGTAAGTGCTGGCCCCATGGTAGCCATGGCGAGCTATGGACTTCACTTTTGCATCAGAAATGTTGCGCCAGAACACTGTTCTCAATGTCTTGTCTAACTGACTAGAGTCAATGCCACCCCGCTTCCTAACAGTCTCCAATGCAAGTTCCAATCGGTTCCCATACTCAACTATGGATTCACTCTCCTTCTGCTGACTGTTACTGTAGAACTGGGCCAGCAGGGTCTCTCCAGTCTCAACTTCGCCAAACCTGCCTTCTAACTTCGCTATGATCTCATCAGCGGTTACACCCATGTCCATATACATCACCAATCGAGCTGCACTACCATGTAGAGAGGCTCGAATAGCTTGTAGCACTATCTCTGGAACCTGCCAGTTTGTTTCCCGCAGTAGTTGAGCTTCATACTTCCATACCTCAAAGACTACATCTCCTTTTCGACCAGGGTCACCTGAGAATGAAGACAACCTAGGCCTCTGCTGCACATATGTCGGCCTAGTCCACTCACGCTTACCATAGTGCTCAGGTTGAACTTCTGGTGCTCTCACAGGAAGGCTATCACCAAACCCTCTACTCCTGATCTTGCCTGCATTGTCCATCTGGACACCACGTTCAGACAGGAACAGGTTCTCTGACTCTCGCTGACGCAGTCGCTCATTACTCTCTCTCAGCTCCTGTACCAACTTACGTGACCGCTCAATCTCTTCTTCTAACTCACGTTGATGAGCCACAGTATGCAACTCAGACACTCCTGAAGCAGGAGTTCCATCAAGTTTAGGAACTTCGTCATCACTGCCACTAGAAGCCATGTCTACTGATTGCTGAACCACTGGTTACTGAGCCAAAAAAACAAGCCGCAAGGGACCACAATTGAAACCTCCACTGTACAAAGTATATCACAAATCAAAGCGTCACCGACACGTACTTCGTAATCGTAACACGCCGCCCCACGTTGGGCGCCACTGTCACACCTCTCGTTTCTTTCCTCTGCTGTTGGTGTAGGGCCAGCTAGCTCTGGGACCCCACTGGTGAGAGTATACGATAGAATTTTATCTTCAGGGGCGATTCGTGGTGTCACGAGTCGGTATTCAAAAATGCTTTGATGGGTTGAGGTGATGACTCAAAACAGATACAGGACAGCACAGGAAGCAATAGGCTGACAACAAAATCTCAGTTACAAGTCAACATGAGCATTTAATAAATAAGGCAAAATATCAACAAAATGTGTTAAATTTCATACACAATAGTACACAAACATTGTATAAAAATGCACAGCAAAACTCAGCTCATAGCTAGATACTATGCAGCAGTCAATAATAACTATGTTGGCAATATAATATAACAATATAACAACTATCCAAGTTCAATATCACCGTAAATGCACTTCAACAAGCCTTGCACTGCTATAAGTACATAACACAGGTGACAATATAATGAGAAATACACACTAAAGGTACACAATAAATTGGCTATATTCAATAATATCAATGTAGGCAAGGTACACATAAATAGGCTATGTTCAGACTAGTAAACTTGCCACACTCGAATGAAATACAATTACTTTTGTGTCAATAAATAAAGGAAATCACACTATTTAGAATAGCGTGCAACCTGTTGCCACTCACTCACACATACGGGTAGTCTTGCTACGTATAATGTCAGCTGGCTAAAAGTGGAATCGATAAACGCAAAAGGAAATTCGCGCGGCACAGAAATATATTAAGAGAAACCCAACTAAACACAAATGGGTAAAATTTCCTCAAATACTGTCACCACCTAACACAAGTGACCCCAAATATTAGTACAACGTCTAAATGCAAGCAATAAGAAACAACAAACTGACATTTGAGCTAACAAGACACTGACGTCTCTCACGCGCATACACAGATACACACAGTGACAAATAAAAAAGGGGAAATAACCCAAGAAAAGTCTGAATAAACAGAAATAAGTGCACTGATAAATAACTCACAAGTCAATGTTCACTATTCGGTCTTTAGCTGCTTTTCCACGTCAGAACACATAAACGGCGATTTCCTGGGGGATTTCTGTCACAGCGAGGCAAAACAACAATATACGGCACCACAGGAACAGCAAGATTTCACACACTAGACTTCATACACACGTACTGTACATACGTTGCGCTGTATTACAACCAAGTCCGACTCAATTTCCTACAAGCACTTGTCGCAAACAATACAAATCATGTACTGCGCAGTGTTCGTGTCACGATAAGCCTGTCCAACACTCACTCTTCCCCACAGCCTTTCCGTTGCTACCCGTCCTTCCACTGTTTTTGTACCCGTTCCCCCCGTCCTCGCGCTGTTTCTCCTGTTTCCTCCTCCTCGCGATGTTCGTTCCTTCATTCTCGCGCTGTTCGTCCCTCTCGCTAAGTTCTGATCTAGCGTTGAAGCGTACTCAGCCCATTGCTATGCGCGAGTCACATCATTCATAACAACTTTGTACAGATTCCACTGTTTCCTACGAGGTTCGCCATGATCACATGACAGTGTTCTAGAAGTAAACAACCGATGATGGGCGAGACCATTCATGAAAACGGGGGATGTCACTATCACACAAGGTTGAGCACAGCATACAAACTTACAAACAATGTGGCAACAACTTACACAATCTCACAACAAGGGACAGGAAGCGACTGTTGCCCCAAAGTTTACAAGAGAAAACTATGGGTGCGACAAATACAATATGAGTTTTGATTGGGAACAGCCAAGTGATTTTTCAACAACTTGAATACAACATAATACGGGCAACAATTATTTAGCATGAGCGTGGTAGTTGTATGACAATAGTAAATAGTAAAACAGTAATACTCACCGTGTCCTGCTGTCCCCCAGCTGCTCCTACGGATGTAGAAGCAGCAGCGTCGTCTACTCGTGATCCATTGTAGTAATTGTATGTCAAATTAGTAATAGTAAGCCGAATCAGTAGTCGTATTCTTAGCAGTCGTATTCTTAGTAATCGTATTCAAAGTAATCGTAATCGCATGCCTAGTAAAAGAAGAAAAAAAATATGCATTGAATATATGTAATACGTGATAAATAAAACAAAACAAAAATACAATATGGAATAGATGTGATACCAATTACCCAGACTAAATATTGTGCGACCAGATGCGACATTTTGTAATACGAGTAGTAATCATATTAGAATTGTGTACACTTTACGCATAGATTACATGCAGACATTTTACATGATGTAATTTTGTGCTGGTTTTTATTCAGTTGTTGTCTTCCATCAAGTCAAGTTTGTATTAGAATATAAACCAATCACATAGCTCTTCTTTTGTCGGTCGTCAGTCTTTGTGATGGTATTTTAGTAATTTCTGATACATTTTGTGTCATTACATTTGCTATTTTCAGGCATTATGATTTTGTATCGACACAAAAGAGCGATGATTACTCCCACAGACTTGCGTAACACAAACGTGCGACGCCAAAGGTCATCGCAAATAAAAGTCGATAAAAGTACACTATTTTCATATAGCAGGCAACATAAACTATAACCGGTCGATAGTATGTTTATTAAACACTCACCAGGAGGAAAACCGTGACAGAAATCTATTTGTTTTTTTCGGAATTTAGCTATTTTCTTGAGGTCGAACGACGACAACATTATTTAGCTAAATGATGTCACTGTATTAGAACTTTCCTTATAAAGTGAAACAGTTAAAACGGCAGGAAATAGTCGTCTTATATTTTAAAATTGACTTCGTGGTATTTACTAATGTTTTCCCTGCATCCTGCGTGCATGGAAAGACATTCTTTTGTACATTTCTCTAAAAAAAAAAACTGTGGGCACTACGCATACATCTGAAGTTGACGACGACGAGTAGTTCGCTTTACGGGAGTGTCCAACAAGATATGGGCAATACCTAACTCTAGTGACATCGTATTGTTCTCGTTCGACCTGGAGAAAATGGCTGCCGCCGGAGTTACTTGTGGTCCTCAGCACTAAATCCGGGAACATTTTAATAATCATATTATCGATTGGCCTTAGCTTGCTTTTATCAACTTTTATTTGCACTGCTATTTGGGATCGCAAGTCTATATTACGAAAGTCTATAGCCTAGAATAGAATAGAAATATTTTAAAATAAATTACAATTAAACTACACATACAATACAATAACAGATTTCAAATAAACTACAACTAAATCACACTGAAAATATAGCACAACAATACAATAACAGATTTAAATAAACTACAACTAAATCACACTGAAAATATAGAACAACAATAGAATAATAGATTTAAATAAAAAACAACTAAATCACACTGAAAATATAGAACAACAATACAGTAATAGATTTCAAATAAACTGAAACTAAATCACACTGAAAATATAGAACAACAATACAATAATAGATTTAAATAAACTAAAACTAAATCAAACTGAAAATATAGAACAACAATACAATAATAGATTTCAAATAAACTACAACTAAATCACACTGAAAATATAGAACAACAATACAATAATAGATTTCAAATAAACTACAACTAAATCACACTGAAAATATAGAACAACAATACAGTAATAGATTTCAAATAAACTACAACTAAATCACACTGAAAATATAGAACAACAATACAATAATAGATTTCAAATAAACTACAACTAAATCACACTGAAAATATAGAACAACAATACAATAATAGATTTCAAATAAACTACAACTAAATCACACTGAAAATATAGAAAAACAATACAATAATAGATTTAAATAAACAACAACTAAATCACACTGGAAATATAGAACAACAATACAATAATAGATTTGCAATAAACAACAACTAAATCACACTGAAAATATAGAACAACAATACAATAATAGATTTCTAATAAACTACAACTAAATCACACTGAAAATATAGAACAACAATACAATAATAGATTTCCAATAAACAACAAAATCACACTGAAAATATAGAACAACAATACAATAATAGAGTTCAAATAAACAACAACTAAATCACACTGAATATATAGAACAATACAATAATCGATTTCAAATAAACTACAACTAAATCACACTGAAAATATAGAACAACAATACAATAATAGATTTCAAATAAACTACAACTAAATCACACTGAAAATATAGAACAACAATACAATAATAGATTTAAATAAACAACAACTAAATCACACTGAAAATTTAGAACAACAATACAATAATAGATTTCAAATAAACTACAACTAAATCGCAGGGAAAATATAGAACAACAATACAATAATAGATTTCAAATAAACTACAACTAAATCACACTGAAAATATAGAACAACAATACAATAATAGATTTCAAATAAACAACAACTAAATCACACTGAAAATATAGAACAACAATACAATAATAGATTTCAAATAAACTACAATTAAATCACACTGAAAATATAGATCAACTATGCAATAATAGATTTCAAATAAACAGCAACTAAATCACACTGAAAATATAGAACAACAATACAATAATAGATTTCAAATAAACTACAACTAAATCACACTGAAAATATAGAACAACAATACAATAATAGATTTCCAATAAACTACAACTAAATCACACTGAAAATATAGAACAACAATACTATAATAGATTTCAAATAAACTACAACTAAATCACACTGAAAATATAGAACAACAATACAATAACAGATTTCAAATAAACTACAACTAAATCACACTGAAAATATAGCACAACAATACAATAACAGATTTAAATAAACTACAACTAAATCACACTGAAAATATAGAACAACAATACAATAATCGATTTCAAATAACCTCCAACTAAATCACACTGAAAATATAGAACAACAATACAATAATAGATTTCAAATAAACTGCAACTAAATCACACTGAAAGTATAGAACAACAATACAATAATAGATTTAAATAAAAAACAACTAAATCACACTGAAAATATAGAACAACAATACAGTAATAGATTTCAAATAAACTACAACTAAATCACACTGAAAATATAGAACAACAATACAATAATAGATTTAAATAAACTAAAACTAAATCAAACTGAAAATATAGAACAACAATACAATAATAGATTTCAAATAAACTACAACTAAATCACACTGAAAATATAGAACAACAATACAATAATAGATTTCAAATAAACTACAACTAAATCACACTGAAAATATAGAACAACAATACAGTAATAGATTTCAAATAAACTACAACTAAATCACACTGAAAATATAGAACAACAATACAATAATAGATTTCAAATAAACAACAACTAAATCACACTGAAAATATAGAACAACAATACAATAATAAATTTCAAATAAACTACAAATAAATCACACTGAAAATATAGAACAACAATACAATAATAGATTTCAAATAAACTACAACTAAATCACACTGAAAATATAGAACAACAATACAATAATAGATTTCAAATAAACTACAACTAAATCACACTGAAAATATAGAACAACAATACAATAATAAATTTCAAATAAACAACAACTAAATCACACTGAAAATATAGAACAACAATACAATAATAGATTTCAAATAAACTACAACTAAATCACACTAAAAATATAGAACAACTATGCAATAATAGATTTCAAATAACAACTAAATCACACTGAAAATATAGAACAACAATACAATAATAAATTTCAAATAAACTACAACTAAATCACACTGAAAATATAGAACAACAATACAATAATAGATTTCCAATAAACTACAACTAAATCACACTGAAAATATAGAACAACAATACTATAATAGATTTCAAATAAACTACAACTAAATCACACTGAAAATATAGAACAACAATACAATAACAGATTTCAAATAAACTACAAATAAATCACACTGAAAATATAGCACAACAATACAATAATAGATTTAAATAAACTACAACTAAATCACACTGAAAATATAGAACAACAATACAATAATCGATTTCAAATAACCTACAACTAAATCACACTGAAAATATAGAACAACAATACAATAATAGATTTCAAATAAACTACAACTAAATCACACTGAAAATATAGAACAACAATACAGTAATAGATTTCAAATAAACTACAACTAAATCACACTGAAAATATAGAACAACAATACAATAATAGATTTCAAATAAACAACAACTAAATCACACTGAAAATATAGAACCACAATACAATAATAGATTTCAAATAAACAACAACTAAATCACACTGAAAATATAGAACAACAATACAATAATAGATTTAAATAAACAACAACTAAATCACACTGAAAATATAGAACAACAATACAATAATATATTTCAAATAAACTGCAACTAAATCACACTGGAAGTATAGAACAACAATACAATAATAGATTTAAATAAAAAACAACTACATCACACTGAAAATATAGAACAACAATACAATAATAGATTTCAAATAAACTACAACTAAATCACACTGAAAATATAGAACAACAATACAATAATAGATTTCAAATAAACTACAACTAAATCACACTGAAAATATAGAACAACAATACAGTAATAGATTTCAAATAAACTACAACTAAATCACACTGAAAATATAGAACAACAATACAATAATAGATTTCAAATAAACAACAACTAAATCACACTGAAAATATAGAACAACAATACAATAATAAATTTCAAATAAACTACAACTAAATCACACTGAAAATATAGAACAACAATACAATAATAGATTTCAAATAAACAACAATTAAATCACACTGAAAATATAGAACAACAATACAATAATAGATTTCAAATAAACTACAACTAAATCACACTGAAAATATAGAACAACTATGCAATAATAGATTTCAAATAACAACTAAATCACACTGAAAATATAGAACAACAATACAATAATAAATTTCAAATAAACTACAACTAAATCACACTGAAAATATAGAACAACAATACAATAATAGATTTCCAATAAACTACAACTAAATCACACTGAAAATATAGAACAACAATACTATAATAGATTTCAAATAAACTACAACTAAATCACACTGAAAATATAGAACAACAATACAATAACAGATTTCAAATAAACTACAAATAAATCACACTGAAAATATAGCACAACAATACAATAATAGATTTAAATAAACTACAACTAAATCACACTGAAAATATAGAACAACAATACAATAATCGATTTCAAATAACCTACAACTAAATCACACTGAAAATATAGAACAACAATACAATAATAGATTTCAAATAAACTACAACTAAATCACACTGAAAATATAGAACAACAATACAGTAATAGATTTCAAATAAACTACAACTAAATCACACTGAAAATATAGAACAACAATACAATAATAGATTTCAAATAAACAACAACTAAATCACACTGAAAATATAGAACCACAATACAATAATAGATTTCAAATAAACTACAACTAAATCACACTGAAAATATAGAACAACAATACAATAATAGATTTAAATAAACAACAACTAAATCACACTGAAAATATAGAACAACAATACAATAATATATTTCAAATAAACTGCAACTAAATCACACTGGAAGTATAGAACAACAATACAATAACAGATTTAAATAAAAAACAACTACATCACACTGAAAATATAGAACAACAATACAATAATAGATTTCAAATAAACTACAACTAAATCACACTGAAAATATAGAACAACAATACAATAATAGATTTCAAATAAACTACAACTAAATCACACTGAAAATATAGAACAACAATACAATAATAGATTTCAAATAAACTACAACTAAATCACACTGAAAATATAGAACAACAATACAATAATAGATTTCAAATAAACAACAACTAAATCACACTGAAAATATAGAACAACAATACAATAATAGATTTCAAATAAACAACAACTAAATCACACTGAAAATATAGAACAACAATACAATAATAGATTTCAAATAAACTACAACTAAATCACACTGAAAATATAGAACAACTATGCAATAATAGATTTCAAATAAACAACAACTAAATCACACTGAAAATATAGAACAACAATACAATAATAGATTTCAAATAAACTACAACTAAATCACACTGAAAATATAGAACAACAATACAATAATAGATTTCAAATAAACTACAACTAAATCACACTGAAAATATAGAACAACAATACAATAATAAATTTCAAATAAACAACAACTAAATCACACTGAAAATATAGAACAACAATACAATAATAAATTTCAAATAAACTACAACTAAATCACACTGAAAATATAGAACAACAATACAATAATAGATTTCAAATAAACTACAACTAAATCACACTGAAAATATAGAACAACAATACAATAATAGATTTAAATAAACAACAACTAAATCACACTGGAAATATAGAACAACAATACAATAATAGATTTGCAATAAACAACAACTAAATCACACTGAAAATATAGAACAACAATACAATAATAGATTTCTAATAAACTACAACTAAATCACACTGAAAATATAGAACAATACAATAATAGATTTCCAATAAACAACAAAATCACACTGAAAATATAGAACAACAATACAATAATAGAGTTCAAATAAACAACAACTAAATCACACTGAATATATAGAACAATACAATAATCGATTTCAAATAAACTACAACTAAATCACACTGAAAATATAGAACAACAATACAATAATAGATTTCAAATAAACTACAACTAAATCACACTGAAAATATAGAATAACAATAGATTTAAATAAACAACAACTAAATCACACTGAAAATTTAGAACAACAATACAATAATAGATTTTAAATAAACTACAACTAAATCGCATGGAAAATATAGAACAACAATACAATAATAGATTTCAAATAAACTACAACTAAATCACACTGAAAATATAGAACAACAATACAATAATAGATTTCAAATAAACTACAACTAAATCACACTGAAAATATAGAACAACAATACAATAATAGATTTCAAATAAACTACAACTAAATCACACTGAAAATATAGAACAACAATACAATAATAGATTTAAATAAACAACAACTAAATCACACTGGAAATATAGAACAACAATACAATAATAGATTTGCAATAAACAACAACTAAATCACACTGAAAATATAGAACAACAATACAATAATAGATTTCTAATAAACTACAACTAAATCACACTGAAAATATAGAACAATACAATAATAGATTTCCAATAAACAACAAAATCACACTGAAAATATAGAACAACAATACAATAATAGAGTTCAAATAAACAACAACTAAATCACACTGAATATATAGAACAATACAATAATCGATTTCAAATAAACTACAACTAAATCACACTGAAAATATAGAACAACAATACAATAATAGATTTCAAATAAACTACAACTAAATCACACTGAAAATATAGAATAACAATAGATTTAAATAAACAACAACTAAATCACACTGAAAATTTAGAACAACAATACAATAATAGATTTTAAATAAACTACAACTAAATCGCATGGAAAATATAGAACAACAATACAATAATAGATTTCAAATAAACTACAACTAAATCACACTGAAAATATAGAACAACAATACAATAATAGATTTCAAATAAACTACAACTAAATCACACTGAAAATATAGAACAACAATACAATAATAGATTTCCAATAAACTACAACTAAATCACACTGAAAATATAGAACAACAATACTATAATAGATTTCAAATAAACTACAACTAAATCACACTGAAAATATAGAACAACAATACAATAACAGATTTCAAATAAACTACAACTAAATCACACTGAAAATATAGCACAACAATACAATAACAGATTTAAATAAACTACAACTAAATCACACTAAAAATATAGAACAACAATACAATAATCGATTTCAAATAACCTCCAACTAAATCACACTGAAAATATAGAACAACAATACAATAATAGATTTCAAATAAACTGCAACTAAATCACACTGAAAGTATAGAACAACAATACAATAATAGATTTAAATAAAAAACAACTAAATCACACTGAAAATATAGAACAACAATATAGTACCGTAATAGATTTCAAATAAACTGAAACTAAATCACACTGAAAATATAGAACAACAATACAATAATAAATCTAAATAAACTAAAACTAAATCAAACTGAAAATATAGAACAACAATACAATAATAGATTTCAAATAAACTACAACTAAATCACACTGAAAATATAGAACAACAATACAATAATAGATTTCAAATAAACTACAACTAAATCACACTGAAAATATAGAACAACAATACAATAATAGATTTAAATAAACAACAACTAAATCACACTGGAAATATAGAACAACAATACAATAATAGATTTGCAATAAACAACAACTAAATCACACTGAAAATATAGAACAACAATACAATAATAGATTTCAAATAAACTACAACTAAATCACACTGAAAATATAGAACAACAATACAATAATAGATTTCCAATAAACAACAAAATCACACTGAAAATATAGAACAACAATACAGTAATAGATTTCAAATAAACAACAACTAAATCACACTGAAAATATAGAACAACAATACAATAATAAATTTCAAATAAACTACAACTAAATCACACTGAAAATATAGAACAACAATACAATAATAGATTTCAAATAAACTACAACTAAATCACACTGAAAATATAGAACAACAATACAATAATAGATTTCAAATAAACTACAACTAAATCACACTGAAAATATAGAACAACAATACAATAATAGATTTAAATAAACAACAACTAAATCACACTGGAAATATAGAACAACAATACAATAATAGATTTGCAATAAACAACAACTAAATCACACTGAAAATATAGAACAACAATACAATAATAGATTTCTAATAAACTACAACTAAATCACACTGAAAATATAGAACAACAATACAATAATAGATTTCCAATAAACAACAAAATCACACTGAAAATATAGAACAACAATACAATAATAGAGTTCAAATAAACAACAACTAAATCACACTGAATATATAGAACAATACAATAATAGATTTCAAATAAACTACAACTAAATCACACTGAAAATATACAACAACAATACAATAATAGATTTCAAATAAACTACAACTAAATCACACTGAAAATATAGAACAACAATACAATAATAGATTTCAAATAAACTACAACTAAATCACACTGAAAATATAGAACAAAAATACAATAATAACTTTCAAATAAACTACAACTAAATCACACTGAAAATATAGAACCACAATACAATAATAGATTTCAAATAAACTACACCTAAATCACACTGAAAATATAGAACCACAATACAATAATATATTTCAAATAAACTACAACTAAATCACACTGAAAAAACAGAACAATACAATAATATATTTAAATAAACTACAACTAAATCACACTGAAAATATAGAACAACAATACAATAATAGATTTCAAATAAACTACAACTAAATCACACTGAAAATATAGAACAACAATACAATAATAGATTTCAAATAAAAAACAACTAAATCACACTGAAAATATAGAACAACAATACAGTAATAGATTTCAAATAAACAACAACTAAATCACACTGAAAATATAGAACAACAATACAATAATAGATTTCAAATAAACTGCAACTAAATCACACTGAAAATATAGAACAATAATAGATTTAAAAAAACTAAAACTAAATCAAACTGAAAATATAGAACAACAATACAATAATAGATTTCAAATAAACTACAACTAAATCACACTGAAATTATAGAACAACAATACAATAATAGATTTCAAATAAACTACAACTAAATCACACTGAAAATATAGAACAACAATACAATAATAGATTTAAATAAACAACAACTAAATCACACTGAAAATATAGAACAACAATACAATAATAGATTTCAAATAAACTGCAACTAAATCACACTGGAAGTATAGAACAACAATACAATAATAGATTTAAATAAAAAACAACTAAATCACACTGAAAATATAGAACAACAATACAGTAATAGATTTCAAATAAACTGAAACTAAATCACACTGAAAATATAGAACAACAATACAATAATAGATTTCAAATAAACTACAACTAAATCACACTGAAAATATAGAACAACAATACAGTAATAGATTTCAAATAAAGTACAACTAAATCACACTGAAAATATAGAACAATACAATAATAGATTTCCAATAAACAACAAAATCACACTAAAAATATAGAACAACAATACAATAATAGAGTTCAAATAAACAACAACTAAATCACACTGAATATATAGAACAATACAATAATAGATTTCAAATAAACTACAACTAAATCACACTGAAAATATACAACAACAATACAATAATAGATTTCAAATAAACTACAACTAAATCACACTGAAAATATAGAACAACAATACAATAATAGATTTCAAATAAACTACAACTAAATCACACTGAAAATATAGAACAAAAATACAATAATAACTTTCAAATAAACTACAACTAAATCACACTGAAAATATAGAACCACAATACAATAATAGATTTCAAATAAACTACACCTAAATCACACTGAAAATATAGAACCACAATACAATAATATATTTCAAATAAACTACAACTAAATCACACTGAAAAAATAGAACAATACAATAATATATTTAAATAAACTACAACTAAATCACACTGAAAATATAGAACAACAATACAATAATAGATTTCAAATAAACTACAACTAAATCACACTGAAAATATAGAACAACAATACAATAATAGATTTCAAATAAAAAACAACTAAATCACACTGAAAATATAGAACAACAATACAGTAATAGATTTCAAATAAACTGCAACTAAATCACACTGAAAATATAGAACAACAATACAATAATAGATTTCAAATAAACTACAACTAAATCACACTGAAAATATAGAACAACAATACAGTAATAGATTTCAAATAAACTACAACTAAATCACACTGAGAACAACAATAAGAATACAATAATATATTTCAAATAAACTACAACTAAATCACACTGAAAATATAGAACAATAATAGATTTAAAAAAACTAAAACTAAATCAAACTGAACATATAGAACAACAATACAATAATAGATTTCAAATAAACTACAACTAAATCACACTGAAATTATAGAACAACAATACAATAATAGATTTCAAATAAACTACAACTAAATCACACTGAAAATATAGAACAACAATACAATAATAGATTTAAATAAACAACAACTAAATCACACTGAAAATATAGAACAACAATACAATAATAGATTTCAAATAAACTGCAACTAAATCACACTGGAAGTATAGAACAACAATACAATAATAGATTTAAATAAAAAACAACTAAATCACACTGAAAATATAGAACAACAATACAGTAATAGATTTCAAATAAACTGAAACTAAATCACACTGAAAATATAGAACAACAATACAATAATAGATTTCAAATAAACTACAACTAAATCACACTGAAAATATAGAACAACAATACAGTAATAGATTTCAAATAAAGTACAACTAAATCACACTGAAAATATAGAACAATACAATAATAGATTTCAAATAAACAACAAATAAATCACACTGAAAATATAGAACAACAACACAATAATAAATTTCAAATAAACTACAACTAAATCACACTGAAAATATAGAACAACAATACAGTAATAGATTTCAAATAAACTGAAACTAAATCACACTGAAAATATAGAACAACAATACAATAATAGATTTCAAATAAACTACAACTAAATCACACTGAAAATATAGAACAACAATACAATAATAGATTTAAATAAACAACAACTAAATCACACTGAAAATATAGAACAACAATACAATAATATATTTCAAATAAACTGCAACTAAATCACACTGGAAGTATAGAACAACAATACAATAACAGATTTAAATAAAAAACAACTACATCACACTGAAAATATAGAACAACAATACAATAATAGATTTCAAATAAACTACAACTAAATCACACTGAAAATATAGAACAACAATACAATAATAGATTTCAAATAAACTACAACTAAATCACACTGAAAATATAGAACAACAATACAATAATAGATTTCAAATAAACTACAACTAAATCACACTGAAAATATAGAACAACAATACAATAATAGATTTCAAATAAACAACAACTAAATCACACTGAAAATATAGAACAACAATACAATAATAGATTTCAAATAAACAACAACTAAATCACACTGAAAATATAGAACAACAATACAATAATAGATTTCAAATAAACTACAACTAAATCACACTGAAAATATAGAACAACTATGCAATAATAGATTTCAAATAAACAACAACTAAATCACACTGAAAATATAGAACAACAATACAATAATAGATTTCAAATAAACTACAACTAAATCACACTGAAAATATAGAACAACAATACAATAATAGATTTCAAATAAACTACAACTAAATCACACTGAAAATATAGAACAACAATACAATAATAAATTTCAAATAAACAACAACTAAATCACACTGAAAATATAGAACAACAATACAATAATAAATTTCAAATAAACTACAACTAAATCACACTGAAAATATAGAACAACAATACAATAATAGATTTCAAATAAACTACAACTAAATCACACTGAAAATATAGAACAACAATACAATAATAGATTTAAATAAACAACAACTAAATCACACTGGAAATATAGAACAACAATACAATAATAGATTTGCAATAAACAACAACTAAATCACACTGAAAATATAGAACAACAATACAATAATAGATTTCTAATAAACTACAACTAAATCACACTGAAAATATAGAACAATACAATAATAGATTTCCAATAAACAACAAAATCACACTGAAAATATAGAACAACAATACAATAATAGAGTTCAAATAAACAACAACTAAATCACACTGAATATATAGAACAATACAATAATCGATTTCAAATAAACTACAACTAAATCACACTGAAAATATAGAACAACAATACAATAATAGATTTCAAATAAACTACAACTAAATCACACTGAAAATATAGAATAACAATAGATTTAAATAAACAACAACTAAATCACACTGAAAATTTAGAACAACAATACAATAATAGATTTTAAATAAACTACAACTAAATCGCATGGAAAATATAGAACAACAATACAATAATAGATTTCAAATAAACTACAACTAAATCACACTGAAAATATAGAACAACAATACAATAATAGATTTCAAATAAACTACAACTAAATCACACTGAAAATATAGAACAACAATACAATAATAGATTTCAAATAAACTACAACTAAATCACACTGAAAATATAGAACAACAATACAATAATAGATTTAAATAAACAACAACTAAATCACACTGGAAATATAGAACAACAATACAATAATAGATTTGCAATAAACAACAACTAAATCACACTGAAAATATAGAACAACAATACAATAATAGATTTCTAATAAACTACAACTAAATCACACTGAAAATATAGAACAATACAATAATAGATTTCCAATAAACAACAAAATCACACTGAAAATATAGAACAACAATACAATAATAGAGTTCAAATAAACAACAACTAAATCACACTGAATATATAGAACAATACAATAATCGATTTCAAATAAACTACAACTAAATCACACTGAAAATATAGAACAACAATACAATAATAGATTTCAAATAAACTACAACTAAATCACACTGAAAATATAGAATAACAATAGATTTAAATAAACAACAACTAAATCACACTGAAAATTTAGAACAACAATACAATAATAGATTTTAAATAAACTACAACTAAATCGCATGGAAAATATAGAACAACAATACAATAATAGATTTCAAATAAACTACAACTAAATCACACTGAAAATATAGAACAACAATACAATAATAGATTTCAAATAAACTACAACTAAATCACACTGAAAATATAGAACAACAATACAATAATAGATTTCCAATAAACTACAACTAAATCACACTGAAAATATAGAACAACAATACTATAATAGATTTCAAATAAACTACAACTAAATCACACTGAAAATATAGAACAACAATACAATAACAGATTTCAAATAAACTACAACTAAATCACACTGAAAATATAGCACAACAATACAATAACAGATTTAAATAAACTACAACTAAATCACACTAAAAATATAGAACAACAATACAATAATCGATTTCAAATAACCTCCAACTAAATCACACTGAAAATATAGAACAACAATACAATAATAGATTTCAAATAAACTGCAACTAAATCACACTGAAAGTATAGAACAACAATACAATAATAGATTTAAATAAAAAACAACTAAATCACACTGAAAATATAGAACAACAATATAGTACCGTAATAGATTTCAAATAAACTGAAACTAAATCACACTGAAAATATAGAACAACAATACAATAATAAATCTAAATAAACTAAAACTAAATCAAACTGAAAATATAGAACAACAATACAATAATAGATTTCAAATAAACTACAACTAAATCACACTGAAAATATAGAACAACAATACAATAATAGATTTCAAATAAACTACAACTAAATCACACTGAAAATATAGAACAACAATACAATAATAGATTTAAATAAACAACAACTAAATCACACTGGAAATATAGAACAACAATACAATAATAGATTTGCAATAAACAACAACTAAATCACACTGAAAATATAGAACAACAATACAATAATAGATTTCAAATAAACTACAACTAAATCACACTGAAAATATAGAACAACAATACAATAATAGATTTCCAATAAACAACAAAATCACACTGAAAATATAGAACAACAATACAGTAATAGATTTCAAATAAACAACAACTAAATCACACTGAAAATATAGAACAACAATACAATAATAAATTTCAAATAAACTACAACTAAATCACACTGAAAATATAGAACAACAATACAATAATAGATTTCAAATAAACTACAACTAAATCACACTGAAAATATAGAACAACAATACAATAATAGATTTCAAATAAACTACAACTAAATCACACTGAAAATATAGAACAACAATACAATAATAGATTTAAATAAACAACAACTAAATCACACTGGAAATATAGAACAACAATACAATAATAGATTTGCAATAAACAACAACTAAATCACACTGAAAATATAGAACAACAATACAATAATAGATTTCTAATAAACTACAACTAAATCACACTGAAAATATAGAACAACAATACAATAATAGATTTCCAATAAACAACAAAATCACACTGAAAATATAGAACAACAATACAATAATAGAGTTCAAATAAACAACAACTAAATCACACTGAATATATAGAACAATACAATAATAGATTTCAAATAAACTACAACTAAATCACACTGAAAATATACAACAACAATACAATAATAGATTTCAAATAAACTACAACTAAATCACACTGAAAATATAGAACAACAATACAATAATAGATTTCAAATAAACTACAACTAAATCACACTGAAAATATAGAACAAAAATACAATAATAACTTTCAAATAAACTACAACTAAATCACACTGAAAATATAGAACCACAATACAATAATAGATTTCAAATAAACTACACCTAAATCACACTGAAAATATAGAACCACAATACAATAATATATTTCAAATAAACTACAACTAAATCACACTGAAAAAACAGAACAATACAATAATATATTTAAATAAACTACAACTAAATCACACTGAAAATATAGAACAACAATACAATAATAGATTTCAAATAAACTACAACTAAATCACACTGAAAATATAGAACAACAATACAATAATAGATTTCAAATAAAAAACAACTAAATCACACTGAAAATATAGAACAACAATACAGTAATAGATTTCAAATAAACAACAACTAAATCACACTGAAAATATAGAACAACAATACAATAATAGATTTCAAATAAACTGCAACTAAATCACACTGAAAATATAGAACAATAATAGATTTAAAAAAACTAAAACTAAATCAAACTGAAAATATAGAACAACAATACAATAATAGATTTCAAATAAACTACAACTAAATCACACTGAAATTATAGAACAACAATACAATAATAGATTTCAAATAAACTACAACTAAATCACACTGAAAATATAGAACAACAATACAATAATAGATTTAAATAAACAACAACTAAATCACACTGAAAATATAGAACAACAATACAATAATAGATTTCAAATAAACTGCAACTAAATCACACTGGAAGTATAGAACAACAATACAATAATAGATTTAAATAAAAAACAACTAAATCACACTGAAAATATAGAACAACAATACAGTAATAGATTTCAAATAAACTGAAACTAAATCACACTGAAAATATAGAACAACAATACAATAATAGATTTCAAATAAACTACAACTAAATCACACTGAAAATATAGAACAACAATACAGTAATAGATTTCAAATAAAGTACAACTAAATCACACTGAAAATATAGAACAATACAATAATAGATTTCCAATAAACAACAAAATCACACTAAAAATATAGAACAACAATACAATAATAGAGTTCAAATAAACAACAACTAAATCACACTGAATATATAGAACAATACAATAATAGATTTCAAATAAACTACAACTAAATCACACTGAAAATATACAACAACAATACAATAATAGATTTCAAATAAACTACAACTAAATCACACTGAAAATATAGAACAACAATACAATAATAGATTTCAAATAAACTACAACTAAATCACACTGAAAATATAGAACAAAAATACAATAATAACTTTCAAATAAACTACAACTAAATCACACTGAAAATATAGAACCACAATACAATAATAGATTTCAAATAAACTACACCTAAATCACACTGAAAATATAGAACCACAATACAATAATATATTTCAAATAAACTACAACTAAATCACACTGAAAAAATAGAACAATACAATAATATATTTAAATAAACTACAACTAAATCACACTGAAAATATAGAACAACAATACAATAATAGATTTCAAATAAACTACAACTAAATCACACTGAAAATATAGAACAACAATACAATAATAGATTTCAAATAAAAAACAACTAAATCACACTGAAAATATAGAACAACAATACAGTAATAGATTTCAAATAAACTGCAACTAAATCACACTGAAAATATAGAACAACAATACAATAATAGATTTCAAATAAACTACAACTAAATCACACTGAAAATATAGAACAACAATACAGTAATAGATTTCAAATAAACTACAACTAAATCACACTGAGAACAACAATAAGAATACAATAATATATTTCAAATAAACTACAACTAAATCACACTGAAAATATAGAACAATAATAGATTTAAAAAAACTAAAACTAAATCAAACTGAACATATAGAACAACAATACAATAATAGATTTCAAATAAACTACAACTAAATCACACTGAAATTATAGAACAACAATACAATAATAGATTTCAAATAAACTACAACTAAATCACACTGAAAATATAGAACAACAATACAATAATAGATTTAAATAAACAACAACTAAATCACACTGAAAATATAGAACAACAATACAATAATAGATTTCAAATAAACTGCAACTAAATCACACTGGAAGTATAGAACAACAATACAATAATAGATTTAAATAAAAAACAACTAAATCACACTGAAAATATAGAACAACAATACAGTAATAGATTTCAAATAAACTGAAACTAAATCACACTGAAAATATAGAACAACAATACAATAATAGATTTCAAATAAACTACAACTAAATCACACTGAAAATATAGAACAACAATACAGTAATAGATTTCAAATAAAGTACAACTAAATCACACTGAAAATATAGAACAATACAATAATAGATTTCAAATAAACAACAAATAAATCACACTGAAAATATAGAACAACAACACAATAATAAATTTCAAATAAACTACAACTAAATCACACTGAAAATATAGAACAACAATACAATAATAGATTTCAAATAAACTACAACTAAATCACACTGAAAATATAGAACAACAATACAATAATAGATTTCAAATAAACTACAACTAAATCACACTGAAAATCTAGAACAACAATACAATAATAGATTTAAATAAACAAGAACTAAATCACACTGGAAATATAGAACAACAATACAATAATAGATTTGCAATAAACAACAACTAAATCACACTGAAAATATAGAACAACAATACAATAATAGATTTCAAATAAACTACAACTAAATCACACTGAAAATATAGAACAACAATACAATAATAGATTTAAATAAACAACAACTAAATCACACTGGAAATATAGAACAACAATACAATAATAGATTTGCAATAAACAACAACTAAATCACACTGAAAATATAGAACAACAATACAATAATAGATTTCAAATAAACTACAACTAAATCACACTGAAAATATAGAACAACAATACAATAATAGATTTCCAATAAACAACAAAATCACACTGAAAATATAGAACAACAATACAATAATAGATTTCAAATAAAAAACAACTAAATCACACTGAAAATATAGAACAACAATACAGTAATAGATTTCAAATAAACTGCAACTAAATCACACTGAAAATATAGAACAACAATACAATAATAGATTTCAAATAAACTACAACTAAATCACACTGAAAATATAGAACAACAATACAGTAATAGATTTCAAATAAACTACAACTAAATCACACTGAAAATATAGAACAACAATACAATAATAGATTTCAAATAAACTACAACTAAATCACACTGAAAATATAGAACAATAATAGATTTAAAAAAACTAAAACTAAATCAAACTGAAAATATAGAACAACAATACAATAATAGATTTCAAATAAACTACAACTAAATCACACTGAAAATATAGAACAACAATACAATAATAGATTTCAAATAAACTACACCTAAATCACACTGAAAATATAGAACAACAATACAATAATAGATTTAAATAAACAACAACTAAATCACACTGGAAATATAGAACAACAATACAATAATAGATTTCAAATAAACTGCAACTAAATCACACTGGAAGTATAGAACAACAATACAATAATAGATTTAAATAAAAAACAACTAAATCACACTGAAAATATAGAACAACAATACAGTAATAGATTTCAAATAAACTGAAACTAAATCACACTGAAAATATAGAACAACAATACAATAATAGATTTAAATAAACTAAAACTAAATCAAACTGAAAATATAGAACAACAATACAATAATAGATTTCAAATAAACTACAACTAAATCACACTGAAAATATAGAACAACAATACAATAATAGATTTCAAATAAACTACAACTAAATCACACTGAAAATATAGAACAACAATACAGTAATAGATTTCAAATAAAGTACAACTAAATCACACTGAAAATATAGAACAACAATACAATAATAGATTTCAAATAAACAACAAATAAATCACACTGAAAATATAGAACAACAATACAATAATAAATTTCAAATAAACTACAACTAAATCACACTGAAAATATAGAACAACAATACAATAATAGATTTCAAATAAACTACAACTAAATCACACTGAAAATCTAGAACAACAATACAATAATAGATTTAAATAAACAACAACTAAATCACACTGGAAATATAGAACAACAATACAATAATAGATTTGCAATAAACAACAACTAAATCACACTGAAAATATAGAACCACAATACAATAATAGATTTCAAATAAACTACACCTAAATCACACTGAAAATATAGAACCACAATACAATAATAGATTTCAAATAAACTACAACTAAATCACACTGAAAAAATAGAACAATACAATAATATATTTAAATAAACTACAACTAAATCACACTGAAAATATAGAACAACAATACAATAATAGATTTCAAATAAACTACAACTAAATCACACTGAAAATATAGAACAACAATACAATAATAGATTTCAAATAAAAAACAACTAAATCACACTGAAAATATAGAACAACAATACAGTAATAGATTTCAAATAAACTGCAACTAAATCACACTGAAAATATAGAACAACAATACAATAATAGATTTCAAATAAACTACAACTAAATCACACTGAAAATATAGAACAACAATACAGTAATAGATTTCAAATAAACTACAACTAAATCACACTGAGAACAACAATAAGAATACAATAATATATTTCAAATAAACTACAACTAAATCACACTGAAAATATAGAACAATAATAGATTTAAAAAAACTAAAACTAAATCAAACTGAAAATATAGAACAACAATACAATAATAGATTTCAAATAAACTACAACTAAATCACACTGAAAATATAGAACAACAATACAATAATAGATTTCAAATAAACTACAACTAAATCACACTGAAAATATAGAACAACAATACAATAATAGATTTAAATAAACAACTACTAAATCACACTGAAAATATAGAACAACAATACAATAATAGATTTCAAATAAACTGCAACTAAATCACACTGGAAGTATAGAACAACAATACAATAATAGATTTAAATAAAAAACAACTAAATCACACTGAAAATATAGAACAACAATACAGTAATAGATTTCAAATAAACTGAAACTAAATCACACTGAAAATATAGAACAACAATACAATAATAGATTTCAAATAAACTACAACTAAATCACACTGAAAATATAGAACAACAATACAGTAATAGATTTCAAATAAAGTACAACTAAATCACACTGAAAATATAGAACAACAATACAATAATAGATTTCAAATAAACAACAAATACATCACACTGAAAATATAGAACAACAACACAATAATAAATTTCAAATAAACTACAAATAAATCACACTGAAAATATAGAACAACAATACAATAATAGATTTCAAATAAACTACAACTAAATCACACTGAAAATATAGAACAACTATGCAATAATAGATTTCAAATAAACAACAACTAAATCACACTGAAAATATAGAACAACAATACAATAATAAATTTCAAATAAACTACAACTAAATCACACTGAAAATATAGAACAACAATACAATAATAGATTTCCAATAAACTACAACTAAATCACACTGAAAATATAGCACAACAATACAATAATAGATTTAAATAAACTACAACTAAATCACACTGAAAATATAGAACAACAATACAATAATCGATTTCAAATAACCTACAACTAAATCACACTGAAAATATAGAACAACAATACAATAATAGATTTCAAATAAACTACAACTAAATCACACTGAAAATATAGAACAACAATACAATAATAGATTTAAATAAACAACAACTAAATCACACTGGAAATATAGAACAACAATACAATAATAGATTTCAAATAAACTGCAACTAAATCACACTGGAAGTATAGAACAACAATACAATAATAGATTTAAATAAAAAACAACTAAATCACACTGAAAATATAGAACAACAATACAGTAATAGATTTCAAATAAACTGAAACTAAATCACACTGAAAATATAGAACAACAATACAATAATAGATTTAAATAAACTAAAACTAAATCAAACTGAAAATATAGAACAACAATACAATAATAGATTTCAAATAAACTACAACTAAATCACACTGAAAATATAGAACAACAATACAATAATATATTTCAAATAAACTACAACTAAATCACACTGAAAATATAGAACAACAATACAGTAATAGATTTCAAATAAAGTACAACTAAATCACACTGAAAATATAGAACAACAATACAATAATAGATTTAAATAAACAACAACTAAATCACACTGGAAATATAGAACAACAATACAATAATAGATTTGCAATAAACAACAACTAAATCACACTGAAAATATAGAACCACAATACAATAATAGATTTCAAATAAACTACACCTAAATCACACTGAAAATATAGAACCACAATACAATAATAGATTTCAAATAAACTACAACTAAATCACACTGAAAAAATAGAACAATACAATAATATATTTAAATAAACTACAACTAAATCACACTGAAAATATAGAACAACAATACAATAATAGATTTCAAATAAACTACAACTAAATCACACTGAAAATATAGAACAACAATACAATAATAGATTTCAAATAAAAAACAACTAAATCACACTGAAAATATAGAACAACAATACAGTAATAGATTTCAAATAAACTGCAACTAAATCACACTGAAAATATAGAACAACAATACAATAATAGATTTCAAATAAACTACAACTAAATCACACTGAAAATATAGAACAACAATACAGTAATAGATTTCAAATAAACTACAACTAAATCACACTGAGAACAACAATAAGAATACAATAATATATTTCAAATAAACTACAACTAAATCACACTGAAAATATAGAACAATAATAGATTTAAAAAAACTAAAACTAAATCAAACTGAAAATATAGAACAACAATACAATAATAGATTTCAAATAAACTACAACTAAATCACACTGAAAATATAGAACAACAATACAATAATAGATTTCAAATAAACTACAACTAAATCACACTGAAAATATAGAACAACAATACAATAATAGATTTAAATAAACAACTACTAAATCACACTGAAAATATAGAACAACAATACAATAATAGATTTCAAATAAACTGCAACTAAATCACACTGGAAGTATAGAACAACAATACAATAATAGATTTAAATAAAAAACAACTAAATCACACTGAAAATATAGAACAACAATACAGTAATAGATTTCAAATAAACTGAAACTAAATCACACTGAAAATATAGAACAACAATACAATAATAGATTTCAAATAAACTACAACTAAATCACACTGAAAATATAGAACAACAATACAGTAATAGATTTCAAATAAAGTACAACTAAATCACACTGAAAATATAGAACAACAATACAATAATAGATTTCAAATAAACAACAAATACATCACACTGAAAATATAGAACAACAACACAATAATAAATTTCAAATAAACTACAACTAAATCACACTGAAAATATAGAACAACAATAGAATAATAGATTTCAAATAAACTACAACTAAATCACACTGAAAATATAGAACAACAATACAATAATAGATTTCAAATAAACTACAACTAAATCACACTGAAAATCTAGAACAACAATACAATAATAGATTTAAATAAACAAGAACTAAATCACACTGGAAATATAGAACAACAATACAATAATAGATTTGCAATAAACAACAACTAAATCACACTGAAAATATAGAACAACAATACAATAATAGATTTCAAATAAACTACAACTAAATCACACTGAAAATATAGAACAACAATACAATAATAGATTTAAATAAACAACAACTAAATCACACTGGAAATATAGAACAACAATACAATAATAGATTTGCAATAAACAACGTCTAAATCACACTGAAAATATAGAACAACAATACAATAATAGATTTCAAATAAACTACAACTAAATCACACTGAAAATATAGAACAACAATACAATAATAGATTTCCAATAAACAACAAAATCACACTGAAAATATAGAACAACAATACAATAATAGATTTCAAATAAAAAACAACTAAATCACACTGAAAATATAGAACAATACAGTAATAGATTTCAAATAAACTGCAACTAAATCACACTGAAAATATAGAACAACAATACAATAATAGATTTCAAATAAACTACAACTAAATCACACTGAAAATATAGAACAACAATACAGTAATAGATTTCAAATAAACTACAACTAAATCACACTGAAAATATAGAACAACAATACAATAATAGATTTCAAATAAACTACAACTAAATCACACTGAAAATATAGAACAATAATAGATTTAAAAAAACTAAAACTAAATCAAACTGAAAATATAGAACAACAATACAATAATAGATTTCAAATAAACTACAACTAAATCACACTGAAAATATAGAACAACAATACAATAATAGATTTCAAATAAACTACAACTAAATCACACTGAAAATATAGAACAACAATACAATAATAGATTTAAATAAACAACAACTAAATCACACTGGAAATATAGAACAACAATACAATAATAGATTTCAAATAAACTGCAACTAAATCACACTGGAAGTATAGAACAACAATACAATAATAGATTTAAATAAAAAACAACTAAATCACACTGAAAATATAGAACAACAATACAGTAATAGATTTCAAATAAACTGAAACTAAATCACACTGAAAATATAGAACAACAATACAATAATAGATTTAAATAAACTAAAACTAAATCAAACTGAAAATATAGAACAACAATACAATAATAGATTTCAAATAAACTACAACTAAATCACACTGAAAATATAGAACAACAATACAATAATAGATTTCAAATAAACTACAACTAAATCACACTGAAAATATAGAACAACAATACAGTAATAGATTTCAAATAAAGTACAACTAAATCACACTGAAAATATAGAACAACAATACAATAATAGATTTCAAATAAACAACAAATAAATCACACTGAAAATATAGAACAACAATACAATAATAAATTTCAAATAAACTACAACTAAATCACACTGAAAATATAGAACAACAATACAATAATAGATTTCAAATAAACTACAACTAAATCACACTGAAAATCTAGAACAACAATACAATAATAGATTTAAATAAACAACAACTAAATCACACTGGAAATATAGAACAACAATACAATAATAGATTTGCAATAAACAACAACTAAATCACACTGAAAATATAGAACCACAATACAATAATAGATTTCAAATAAACTACACCTAAATCACACTGAAAATATAGAACAACAATACAATAATAGATTTCAAATAAACAACAAATACATCACACTGAAAATATAGAACAACAACACAATAATAAATTTCAAATAAACTACAACTAAATCACACTGAAAATATAGAACAACAATACAATAATAGATTTCAAATAAACTACAACTAAATCACACTGAAAATATAGAACAACACTACAATAATAGATTTCAAATAAACTACAACTAAATCACACTGAAAATCTAGAACAACAATACAATAATAGATTTAAATAAACAAGAACTAAATCACACTGGAAATATAGAACAACAATACAATAATAGATTTGCAATAAACAACAACTAAATCACACTGAAAATATAGAACAACAATACAATAATAGATTTCAAATAAACTACAACTAAATCACACTGAAAATATAGAACAACAATACAATAATAGATTTAAATAAACAACAACTAAATCACACTGGAAATATAGAACAACAATACAATAATAGATTTGCAATAAACAACAACTAAATCACACTGAAAATATAGAACAACAATACAATAATAGATTTCAAATAAACTACAACTAAATCACACTGAAAATCTAGAACAATAATACAATAATAGATTTAAATGAACAACAACTAAATCACACTGGAAATATAGAACAACAATACAATAATAGATTTGCAATAAACAACAACTAAATCACACTGAAAATATAGAACCACAATACAATAATAGATTTCAAATAAACTACACCTAAATCACACTGAAAATATAGAACAACAATACAATAATAGATTTCAAATAAACAACAAATACATCACACTGAAAATATAGAACAACAACACAATAATAAATTTCAAATAAACTACAACTAAATCACACTGAAAATATAGAACAACAATACAATAATAGATTTAAATAAAAAACAACTAAATCACACTGAAAATATAGAACAACAATACAGTAATAGATTTCAAATAAACTGAAACTAAATCACACTGAAAATATAGAACAACAATACAATAATAGATTTAAATAAACTAAAACTAAATCAAACTGAAAATATAGAACAACAATACAATAATAGATTTCAAATAAACTACAACTAAATCACACTGAAAATATAGAACAACAATACAATAATAGATTTCAAATAAACTACAACTAAATCACACTGAAAATATAGAACAACAATACAGTAATAGATTTCAAATAAACTACAACTAAATCACACTGAAAATATAGAACAACAATACAATAATAGATTTCAAATAAACTACAACTAAATCACACTGAAAATATAGAACAATAATAGATTTAAAAAAACTAAAACTAATTCAAACTGAAAATATAGAACAACAATACAATAATAGATTTCAAATAAACTACAACTAAATCACACTGAAAATATAGAACAACAATACAATAATAGATTTCAAATAAACTACAACTAAATCACACTGAAAATATAGAACAACAATACAATAATAGATTTAAATAAACTAAAACTAAATCAAACTGAAAATATAGAACAACAATACAATAATAGATTTCAAATAAACTACAACTAAATCACACTGAAAATATAGAACAACAATACAATAATAGATTTCAAATAAACTACAACTAAATCACACTGAAAATATAGAACAACAATACAGTAATAGATTTCAAATAAAGTACAACTAAATCACACTGAAAATATAGAACAACAATACAATAATAGATTTCAAATAAACAACAAATAAATCACACTGAAAATATAGAACAACAATACAATAATAAATTTCAAATAAACTACAACTAAATCACACTGAAAATATAGAACAACAATACAATAATAGATTTCAAATAAACTACAACTAAATCACACTGAAAATCTAGAACAACAATACAATAATAGATTTAAATAAACAACAACTAAATCACACTGGAAATATAGAACAACAATACAATAATAGATTTGCAATAAACAACAACTAAATCACACTGAAAATATAGAACCACAATACAATAATAGATTTCAAATAAACTACACCTAAATCACACTGAAAATATAGAACAACAATACAATAATAGATTTCAAATAAACAACAAATACATCACACTGAAAATATAGAACAACAACACAATAATAAATTTCAAATAAACTACAACTAAATCACACTGAAAATATAGAACAACAATACAATAATAGATTTCAAATAAACTACAACTAAATCACACTGAAAATATAGAACAACACTACAATAATAGATTTCAAATAAACTACAACTAAATCACACTGAAAATCTAGAACAACAATACAATAATAGATTTAAATAAACAAGAACTAAATCACACTGGAAATATAGAACAACAATACAATAATAGATTTGCAATAAACAACAACTAAATCACACTGAAAATATAGAACAACAATACAATAATAGATTTCAAATAAACTACAACTAAATCACACTGAAAATATAGAACAACAATACAATAATAGATTTAAATAAACAACAACTAAATCACACTGGAAATATAGAACAACAATACAATAATAGATTTGCAATAAACAACAACTAAATCACACTGAAAATATAGAACAACAATACAATAATAGATTTCAAATAAACTACAACTAAATCACACTGAAAATCTAGAACAATAATACAATAATAGATTTAAATAAACAACAACTAAATCACACTGGAAATATAGAACAACAATACAATAATAGATTTGCAATAAACAACAACTAAATCACACTGAAAATATAGAACCACAATACAATAATAGATTTCAAATAAACTACACCTAAATCACACTGAAAATATAGAACAACAATACAATAATAGATTTCAAATAAACAACAAATACATCACACTGAAAATATAGAACAACAACACAATAATAAATTTCAAATAAACTACAACTAAATCACACTGAAAATATAGAACAACAATACAATAATAGATTTAAATAAAAAACAACTAAATCACACTGAAAATATAGAACAACAATACAGTAATAGATTTCAAATAAACTGAAACTAAATCACACTGAAAATATAGAACAACAATACAATAATAGATTTAAATAAACTAAAACTAAATCAAACTGAAAATATAGAACAACAATACAATAATAGATTTCAAATAAACTACAACTAAATCACACTGAAAATATAGAACAACAATACAATAATAGATTTCAAATAAACTACAACTAAATCACACTGAAAATATAGAACAACAATACAGTAATAGATTTCAAATAAACTACAACTAAATCACACTGAAAATATAGAACAACAATACAATAATAGATTTCAAATAAACTACAACTAAATCACACTGAAAATATAGAACAATAATAGATTTAAAAAAATAAAACTAAATCAAACTGAAAATGTAGAACAACAATACAATAATAGATTTCAAATAAACTACAACTAAATCACACTGAAAATATAGAACAACAATACAATAATAGATTTCAAATAAACTACAACTAAATCACACTGAAAATATAGAACAACAATACAATAATAGATTTAAATAAACAACAACTAAATCACACTGGAAATATAGAACAACAATACAATAATAGATTTCAAATAAACTGCAACTAAATCACACTGGAAGTATAGAACAAAAATACAATAATAGATTTAAATAAAAAACAACTAAATCACACTGAAAATATAGAACAACAATACAGTAATAGATTTCAAATAAACTGAAACTAAATCACACTGAAAATATAGAACAACAATACAATAATAGATTTAAATAAACTAAAACTAAATCAAACTGAAAATATAGAACAACAATACAATAATAGATTTCAAATAAACTACAACTAAATCACACTGAAAATATAGAACAACAATACAATAATAGATTTCAAATAAACTACAACTAAATCACACTGAAAATATAGAACAACAATACAGTAATAGATTTCAAATAAAGTACAACTAAATCACACTGAAAATATAGAACAACAATACAATAATAGATTTCAAATAAACAACAAATAAATCACACTGAAAATATAGAACAACAATACAATAATAAATTTCAAATAAATTACAACTAAATCACACTGAAAATATAGAACAACAATACAATAATAGATTTCAAATAAACTACAACTAAATCACACTGAAAATATAGAACAACAATACAATAATAGATTTAAATAAACAACAACTAAATCACACTGGAAATATAGAACAACAATACAATAATAGATTTGCAATAAACAACAACTAAATCACACTGAAAATATAGAACAACAATACAATAATAGATTTCAAATAAACTACAACTAAATCACACTGAAAATCTAGAACAACAATACAATAATAGATTTAAATAAACAACAACTAAATCACACTGGAAATATAGAACAACAATACAATAATAGATTTGCAATAAACAACAACTAAATCACACTGAAAATATAGAACCACAATACAATAATAGATTTCAAATAAACTACACCTAAATCACACTGAAAATATAGAACAACAATACAATAATAGATTTCAAATAAACAACAAATACATCACACTGAAAATATAGAACAACAACACAATAATAAATTTCAAATAAACTACAACTAAATCACACTGAAAATATAGAACAACAATACAATAATAGATTTAAATAAAAAACAACTAAATCACACTGAAAATATAGAACAACAATACAGTAATAGATTTCAAATAAACTGAAACTAAATCACACTGAAAATATAGAACAACAATACAATAATAGATTTAAATAAACTAAAACTAAATCAAACTGAAAATATAGAACAACAATACAATAATAGATTTCAAATAAACTACAACTAAATCACACTGAAAATATAGAACAACAATACAATAATAGATTTCAAATAAACTACAACTAAATCACACTGAAAATATAGAACAACAATACAGTAATAGATTTCAAATAAACTACAACTAAATCACACTGAAAATATAGAACAACAATACAATAATAGATTTCAAATAAACTACAACTAAATCACACTGAAAATATAGAACAATAATAGATTTAAAAAAACTAAAACTAAATCAAACTGAAAATATAGAACAACAATACAATAATAGATTTCAAATAAACTACAACTAAATCACACTGAAAATATAGAACAACAATACAATAATAGATTTCAAATAAACTACAACTAAATCACACTGAAAATATAGAACAACATTACAATAATAGATTTAAATAAACAACAACTAAATCACACTGGAAATATAGAACAACAATACAATAATAGATTTCAAATAAACTGCAACTAAATCACACTGGAAGTATAGAACAACAATACAATAATAGATTTAAATAAAAAACAACTAAATCACACTGAAAATATAGAACAACAATACAGTAATAGATTTCAAATAAACTGAAACTAAATCACACTGAAAATATAGAACAACAATACAATAATAGATTTAAATAAACTAAAACTAAATCAAACTGAAAATATAGAACAACAATACAATAATAGATTTCAAATAAACTACAACTAAATCACACTGAAAATATAGAACAACAATACAATAATAGATTTCAAATAAACTACAACTAAATCACACTGAAAATATAGAACAACAATACAGTAATAGATTTCAAATAAAGTACAACTAAATCACACTGAAAATATAGAACAACAATACAATAATAGATTTCAAATAAACAACAAATAAATCACACTGAAAATATAGAACAACAATACAATAATAAATTTCAAATAAACTACAACTAAATCACACTGAAAATATAGAACAACAATACAATAATAGATTTCAAATAAACTACAACTAAATCACACTGAAAATCTAGAACAACAATACAATAATAGATTTAAATAAACAACAACTAAATCACACTGGAAATATAGAACAACAATACAATAATAGATTTGCAATAAACAACAACTAAATCACACTGAAAATATAGAACCACAATACAATAATAGATTTCAAATAAACTACACCTAAATCACACTGAAAATATAGAACCACAATACAATAATAGATTTCAAATAAACTACAACTAAATCACACTGAAAAAATAGAACAATACAATAATATATTTAAATAAACTACAACTAAATCACACTGAAAATATAGAACAACAATACAATAATAGATTTCAAATAAACTACAACTAAATCACACTGAAAATATAGAACAACAATACAATAATAGATTTCAAATAAAAAACAACTAAATCACACTGAAAATATAGAACAACAATACAGTAATAGATTTCAAATAAACTGCAACTAAATCACACTGAAAATATAGAACAACAATACAATAATAGATTTCAAATAAACTACAACTAAATCACACTGAAAATATAGAACAACAATACAGTAATAGATTTCAAATAAACTACAACTAAATCACACTGAGAACAACAATAAGAATACAATAATATATTTCAAATAAACTACAACTAAATCACACTGAAAATATAGAACAATAATAGATTTAAAAAAACTAAAACTAAATCAAACTGAAAATATAGAACAATACAATAATAGATTTCAAATAAACTACAACTAAATCACACTGAAAATATAGAACAACAATACAGTAATAGATTTCAAATAAACTACAACTAAATCACACTGAAAATATAGAACAACAATACAATAATAGATTTCAAATAAACTACAACTAAATCACACTGAAAATAAAGAAGAACAATACAATAATAGATTTAAATAAACAACAACTAAATCACACTGGAAATATAGAACAACAATACAATAATAGATTTCAAATAAACTGCAACTAAATCACACTGGAAGTATAGAACAACAATACAATAATATATTTAAATAAAAAACAACTAAATCACACTGAAAATATAGAACAACAATACAGTAATAGATTTCAAATAAACTGAAACTAAATCACACTGAAAATATAGAACAACAATACAATAATAGATTTAAATAAACTAAAACTAAATCAAACTGAAAATATAGAACAACAATACAATAATAGATTTCAAATAAACTACAACTAAATCACACTGAAAATATAGAACAACAATACAATAATAGATTTCAAATAAACTACAACTAAATCACACTGAAAATATAGAACAACAATACAGTAATAGATTTCAAATAAAGTACAACTAGATCACACTGAAAATATAGAACAACAATACAATAATAGATTTCAAATAAACAACAAATAAATCACACTGAAAATATAGAACAACAATACAATAATAAATTTCAAATAAACTACAACTAAATCACACTGAAAATATAGAACAACAATACAATAATAGATTTCAAATAAACTACAACTAAATCACACTGAAAATCTAGAACAACAATACAATAATAGATTTAAATAAACAACAACTAAATCACACTGGAAATATAGAACAACAATACAATAATAGATTTGCAATAAACAACAACTAAATCACACTGAAAATATAGAACAACAATACAATAATAGATTTCAAATAAACTACAACTAAATCACACTGAAAATATAGAACAACTATACAATAATAGATTTCAAATAAACAGCAACTAAATCACACTGAAAATATAGAACAAGAATACAATAATAGATTTCAAATAAACTACAACTAAATCACACTGAAAATATAGAACAACAATAGAATAATAGATTTCCAATAAACTACAACTAAATCACACTGAAAATATAGAACAACAATACTATAATAGATTTCAAATAAACTACAACTAAATCACACTGAAAATATAGCACAACAATACAATAACAGATTTAAATAAACTACAACTAAATCACACTGAAAGTATAGAACAACAATACAATAATAGATTTAAATAAAAAACAACTAAATCAAACTGAAAGTATAGAACAACAATACAGTAATAGATTTAAATAAACTACAAATAAATCACACTGAAAATATAGAACAAAAATACAATAATAAATTTCAAATAAACTACAACTAAATCACACTGAAAATATAGAACAACAATACAATAATAGATTTCAAATAAACTACAACTAAATCACACTGAAAATATAGAACAATACAATAATAGATTTCAAATAAACTACAACAAAATCACACTGAAAATATAGAACAACAATACAATAATATATTTCAAATAAACTACACCTAAATCACACTGAAAATATAGAACAACAATACAATAATAGATTTCAAATCAAAAACAACTAAATCACACTGAAAATATAGAACAACAATACAGTAATAGATTTCAAATAAACTGCAACTAAATCACACTGAAAATATAGAACAACAATACAATAATAGATTTCAAGTAAACTACAACTAAATCACACTGAAAATATAGAACAACAATACAGTAATAGATTTCAAATAAACTACAACTAAATCACACTGAAAATATAGAACAACAATACAATAATATATTTCAAATAAACTACAACTAAATCACACTGAAAATATAGAACAATAATAGATTTAAAAAAACTAAAACTAAATCAAACTGAAAATATAGAACAACAATACAATAATAGATTTCAAATAAACTACAACTAAATCACACTGAAAATATAGAACAACAATACAATAATAGATTTCAAATAAACTACAACTAAATCACACTGACAATATAGAACAACAATACAATAATAGATTTCAAATAAACAACAACTTAACACACTGACAATATAGAACAACAATACAATAATAGATTTCAAATAAACAACAACTAAATCACACTGAAAATATAGAACAATACAATAATAGATTTCCAATAAACTACAACTAAATCACACTGAAAATGTAGAACAACAATATAATAATAGATTTCAAATAAACTACAACTAAATCACACTGACAATATAGAACAACAATACAATAATAGATTTCAAATAAACAACAACTAAATCACACTGAAAATATAGAACAACAATACAATAATAGATTTCCAATAAACTACAACTAAATCACACTGAAAATATAGAACAACAATACAATAATAGATTTAAATAAACTACAACTAAATCACACTGATAATATAGAACAACAATACAATAATAGATTTCAAATAATCTACAACTAAATCACACTGAAAATATAGAACAACAATACAATAATATATTTAAATAAACAACAACTAAATCACACTGAAAATATAGAACAACAATACAATAATAGATTTAAACAACAACTAAATCACACTGAAAATGTAGAACAACAATACAATAATAGATTTCAAATAAACAACAACTAAATCACACTGAAAGTATAGAACAACAATACAATAATAGATTTCAAATAAACAACATCTAAATCACACTGAAAATATAGAACAACAATACAATAATAGATTTCAAATAAACTACAACTAAATCACACTGACAATATAGAACAACAATACAATAATAGATTTCAAATAAACAACAACTTAATCACACTGACAATATAGAACAACAATACAATAATAGATTTCAAATAAACAACAACTAAATCACACTGAAAATATAGAACAACAATACAATAATAGATTTCCAATAAACTACAACTAAATCACACTGAAAATATAGAACAACAATACAATAATAGATTTAAGTAAACTACAACTAAATCACACTGATAATATAGAACAACAATACAATAATAGATTTCAAATAAACTACAACTAAATCACACTGAAAATATAGAACAACAATACAATAATAGATTTCAAATAAACTACAACTAAATCACACTGAAAATATAGAACAACAATACAGTAATAGATTTCAAATAAAGTACAACTAAATCACACTGAAAATATAGAACAACAATACAATAATAGATTTCAAATAAACAACAAATAAATCACACTGAAAATATAGAACAACAATACAATAATAAATTTCAAATAAACTACAACTAAATCACACTGAAAATATAGAACAACAATACAATAATAGATTTCAAATAAACTACAACTAAATCACACTGAAAATATAGAACAACAATACAATAATAGATTTAAATAAACAACAACTAAATCACACTGGAAATATAGAACAACAATACAATAATAGATTTGCAATAAACAACAACTAAATCACACTGAAAATATAGAACAACAATACAATAATAGATTTCAAATAAACTACAACTAAATCACACTGAAAATCTAGAACAACAATACAATAATAGATTTAAATAAACAACAACTAAATCACACTGGAAATATAGAACAACAATACAATAATAGATTTGCAATAAACAACAACTAAATCACACTGAAAATATAGAACCACAATACAATAATAGATTTCAAATAAACTACACCTAAATCACACTGAAAATATAGAACAACAATACAATAATAGATTTCAAATAAACAACAAATACATCACACTGAAAATATAGAACAACAACACAATAATAAATTTCAAATAAACTACAACTAAATCACACTGAAAATATAGAACAACAATACAATAATAGATTTAAATAAAAAACAACTAAATCACACTGAAAATATAGAACAACAATACAGTAATAGATTTCAAATAAACTGAAACTAAATCACACTGAAAATATAGAACAACAATACAATAATAGATTTAAATAAACTAAAACTAAATCAAACTGAAAATATAGAACAACAATACAATAATAGATTTCAAATAAACTACAACTAAATCACACTGAAAATATAGAACAACAATACAATAATAGATTTCAAATAAACTACAACTAAATCACACTGAAAATATAGAACAACAATACAGTAATAGATTTCAAATAAACTACAACTAAATCACACTGAAAATATAGAACAACAATACAATAATAGATTTCAAATAAACTACAACTAAATCACACTGAAAATATAGAACAATAATAGATTTAAAAAAACTAAAACTAAATCAAACTGAAAATATAGAACAACAATACAATAATAGATTTCAAATAAACTACAACTAAATCACACTGAAAATATAGAACAACAATACAATAATAGATTTCAAATAAACTACAACTAAATCACACTGAAAATATAGAACAACAATACAATAATAGATTTCAAATAAAAAACAACTAAATCACACTGAAAATATAGAACAACAATACAGTAATAGATTTCAAATAAACTGAAACTAAATCACACTGAAAATATAGAACAACAATACAATAATAGATTTAAATAAACTAAAACTAAATCAAACTGAAAATATAGAACAACAATACAATAATAGATTTCAAATAAACTACAACTAAATCACACTGAAAATATAGAACAACAATACAATAATAGATTTCAAATAAACTACAACTAAATCACACTGAAAATATAGAACAACAATACAGTAATAGATTTCAAATAAAGTACAACTAAATCACACTGAAAATATAGAACAACAATACAATAATAGATTTCAAATAAACAACAAATAAATCACACTGAAAATATAGAACAACAATACAATAATAAATTTCAAATAAACTACAACTAAATCACACTGAAAATATAGAACAACAATACAATAATAGATTTCAAATAAACTACAACTAAATCACACTGAAAATCTAGAACAACAATACAATAATAGATTTAAATAAACAACAACTAAATCACACTGGAAATATAGAACAACAATACAATAATAGATTTGCAATAAACAACAACTAAATCACACTGAAAATATAGAACCACAATACAATAATAGATTTCAAATAAACTACACCTAAATCACACTGAAAATATAGAACCACAATACAATAATAGATTTCAAATAAACTACAACTAAATCACACTGAAAAAATAGAACAATACAATAATATATTTAAATAAACTACAACTAAATCACACTGAAAATATAGAACAACAATACAATAATAGATTTCAAATAAACTACAACTAAATCACACTGAAAATATAGAACAACAATACAATAATAGATTTCAAATAAAAAACAACTAAATCACACTGAAAATATAGAACAACAATACAGTAATAGATTTCAAATAAACTGCAACTAAATCACACTGAAAATATAGAACAACAATACAATAATAGATTTCAAATAAACTACAACTAAATCACACTGAAAATATAGAACAACAATACAGTAATAGATTTCAAATAAACTACAACTAAATCACACTGAGAACAACAATAAGAATACAATAATATATTTCAAATAAACTACAACTAAATCACACTGAAAATATAGAACAATAATAGATTTAAAAAAACTAAAACTAAATCAAACTGAAAATATAGAACAACAATACAATAATAGATTTCAAATAAACTACAACTAAATCACACTGAAAATATAGAACAACAATACAGTAATAGATTTCAAATAAACTACAACTAAATCACACTGAAAATATAGAACAACAATACAATAATAGATTTCAAATAAACTACAACTAAATCACACTGAAAATAAAGAAGAACAATACAATAATAGATTTAAATAAACAACAACTAAATCACACTGGAAATATAGAACAACAATACAATAATAGATTTCAAATAAACTGCAACTAAATCACACTGGAAGTATAGAACAACAATACAATAATAGATTTAAATAAAAAACAACTAAATCACACTGAAAATATAGAACAACAATACAGTAATAGATTTCAAATAAACTGAAACTAAATCACACTGAAAATATAGAACAACAATACAATAATAGATTTAAATAAACTAAAACTAAATCAAACTGAAAATATAGAACAACAATACAATAATAGATTTCAAATAAACTACAACTAAATCACACTGAAAATATAGAACAACAATACAATAATAGATTTCAAATAAACTACAACTAAATCACACTGAAAATATAGAACAACAATACAGTAATAGATTTCAAATAAAGTACAACTAGATCACACTGAAAATATAGAACAACAATACAATAATAGATTTCAAATAAACAACAAATAAATCACACTGAAAATATAGAACAACAATACAATAATAAATTTCAAATAAACTACAACTAAATCACACTGAAAATATAGAACAACAATACAATAATAGATTTCAAATAAACTACAACTAAATCACACTGAAAATCTAGAACAACAATACAATAATAGATTTAAATAAACATCAACTAAATCACACTGGAAATATAGAACAACAATACAATAATAGATTTGCAATAAACAACAACTAAATCACACTGAAAATATAGAACAACAATACAATAATAGATTTCAAATAAACTACAACTAAATCACACTGAAAATATAGAACAACTATACAATAATAGATTTCAAATAAACAGCAACTAAATCACACTGAAAATATAGAACAAGAATACAATAATAGATTTCAAATAAACTACAACTAAATCACACTGAAAATATAGAACAACAATAGAATAATAGATTTCCAATAAACTACAACTAAATCACACTGAAAATATAGAACAACAATACTATAATAGATTTCAAATAAACTACAACTAAATCACACTGAAAATATAGCACAACAATACAATAACAGATTTAAATAAACTACAACTAAATCACACTGAAAATATAGATCAACAATACAATAATCGATTTCAAATAACCTCCAACTAAATCACACTGAATATATAGAACAACAATACAATAATAGATTTCAAATAAACTGCAACTAAATCACACTGAAAGTATAGAACAACAATACAATAATAGATTTAAATAAAAAACAACTAAATCAAACTGAAAATATAGAACAACAATACAGTAATAGATTTCAAATAAACTGAAACTAAATCACACTGAAAATATAGAACAACAATACAATAATAGATTTAAATAAACTAAAACTAAATCAAACTGAAAATATAGAACAACAATACAATAATAGATTTCAAATAAACTACAACTAAATCACACTGAAAATATAGAATAACAATACAATAATAGATTTCAAATAAACTACAACTAAATCACACTGAAAATATAGAACAACAATACAGTAATAGATTTCAAATAAACTACAACTAAATCACACTGAAAATATAGAACAACAATACAATAATAGATTTCAAATAAACAACAACTAAATCACACTGAAAATATAGAACAACAATACAATAATAAATTTCAAATAAACTACAACTAAATCACACTGAAAATATAGAACAACAATACAATAATAGATTTCAAATAAACTACAACTAAATCACACTGAAAATATAGAACAACAATACAATAATAGATTTCAAATAAACTACAACTAAATCACACTGAAAATATAGAACAAAAATACAATAATAAATTTCAAATAAACTACAACTAAATCACACTGAAAATATAGAACAACAATACAATAATAGATTTCAAATAAACTACAACTAAATCACACTGAAAATATAGAACAATACAATAATAGATTTCAAATAAACTACAACAAAATCACACTGAAAATATAGAACAACAATACAATAATATATTTCAAATAAACTACACCTAAATCACACTGAAAATATAGAACAACAATACAATAATAGATTTCAAATCAAAAACAACTAAATCACACTGAAAATATAGAACAACAATACAGTAATAGATTTCAAATAAACTGCAACTAAATCACACTGAAAATATAGAACAACAATACAATAATAGATTTCAAGTAAACTACAACTAAATCACACTGAAAATATAGAACAACAATACAGTAATAGATTTCAAATAAACTACAACTAAATCACACTGAAAATATAGAACAACAATACAATAATATATTTCAAATAAACTACAACTAAATCACACTGAAAATATAGAACAATAATAGATTTAAAAAAACTAAAACTAAATCAAACTGAAAATATAGAACAACAATACAATAATAGATTTCAAATAAACTACAACTAAATCACACTGAAAATATAGAACAACAATACAATAATAGATTTCAAATAAACTACAACTAAATCACACTGACAATATAGAACAACAATACAATAATAGATTTCAAATAAACAACAACTTAACACACTGACAATATAGAACAACAATACAATAATAGATTTCAAATAAACAACAACTAAATCACACTGAAAATATAGAACAATACAATAATAGATTTCCAATAAACTACAACTAAATCACACTGAAAATGTAGAACAACAATATAATAATAGATTTCAAATAAACTACAACTAAATCACACTGACAATATAGAACAACAATACAATAATAGATTTCAAATAAACAACAACTAAATCACACTGAAAATATAGAACAACAATACAATAATAGATTTCCAATAAACTACAACTAAATCACACTGAAAATATAGAACAACAATACAATAATAGATTTAAATAAACTACAACTAAATCACACTGATAATATAGAACAACAATACAATAATAGATTTCAAATAATCTACAACTAAATCACACTGAAAATATAGAACAACAATACAATAATATATTTAAATAAACAACAACTAAATCACACTGAAAATATAGAACAACAATACAATAATAGATTTAAATAAACAACAACTAAATCACACTGAAAATGTAGAACAACAATACAATAATAGATTTCAAATAAACAACAACTAAATCACACTGAAAGTATAGAACAACAATACAATAATAGATTTCAAATAAACAACATCTAAATCACACTGAAAATATAGAACAACAATACAATAATAGATTTCAAATAAACTACAACTAAATCACACTGACAATATAGAACAACAATACAATAATAGATTTCAAATAAACAACAACTTAATCACACTGACAATATAGAACAACAATACAATAATAGATTTCAAATAAACAACAACTAAATCACACTGAAAATATAGAACAACAATACAATAATAGATTTCCAATAAACTACAACTAAATCACACTGAAAATATAGAACAACAATACAATAATAGATTTAAGTAAACTACAACTAAATCACACTGATAATATAGAACAACAATACAATAATAGATTTCAAATAATCTACAACTAAATCACACTGAAAATATAGAACAACAATACAATAATATATTTAAATAAACAACAACTAAATCACACTGAAAATATAGAACAACAATACAATAATAGATTTCAAATAAACAACAACTAAATCACACTGATAATATAGAACAACAATACAATAATAGATTTCAAATAAACAACAACTAAATCACACTGACAATATAGAACAACAATACAATAATAGATTTCAAATAAACTACAACTAAATCACACTGAAAATATAGAACAACAATACAATAATAGATTTCCAATAAACTACAACTAAATCACACTGAAAATATAGAACAACAATGCAATAATAGATTTAAATAAACTACAACTAAATCACACTGATAATATAGAACAACAATACAATAATAGATTTCAAATAATCTACAACTAAATCACACTGAAAATATAGAACAACAATACAATAATATATTTAAATAAACAACAACTAAATCACACTGAAAATATAGAACAACAATACAATAATAGATTTAAATAAACAACAACTAAATCACACTGAAAATGTAGAACAACAATACAATAATGGATTTCAAATAAACAACAACTTAATCACACTGACAATATAGAACAACAATACAATAATAGATTTCAAATAAACAACAACTAAATCACACTGAAAATATAGAACAACAATACAATAATAGATTTCCAATAAACTACAACTAAATCACACTGAAAATATAGAACAACAATACAATAATAGATTTAAGTAAACTACAACTAAATCACACTGATAATATAGAACAACAATACAATAATAGATTTCAAATAATCTACAACTAAATCACACTGAAAATATAGAACAACAATACAATAATATATTTAAATAAACAACAACTAAATCACACTGAAAATATAGAACCACAATACAATAATAGATTTAAATAAACAACAACTAAATCACACTGAAAATGTAGAACAACAATACAATAATGGATTTCAAATAAACAACATCTAAATCACACTGAAAGTATAGAACAACAATACAATAATAGATTTCAAATAAACAACATCTAAATCACACTGAAAATATAGAACAACAATACAATAATAGATTTCAAATAAACTACAACTAAATCACACTGACAATATAGAACAACAATACAATAATAGATTTCAAATAAACAACAACTTAATCACACTGACAATATAGAACAACAATACAATAATAGATTTCAAATAAACAACAACTAAATCACACTGAAAATATAGAACAATACAATAATAGATTTCAAATAAACTACAACTAAATCACACTGAAAATATAGAACAACAATACAATAATAGATTTCAAATAAACTACAACTAAATCACACTGAAAATATAGAACAACAATACAATAATAGATTTCAAATAAACAACAACTAAACCACACTGAAAATATAGAACAACAATACAATAATAGATTTCAAATAAACAACTACTAAATCACACTGAAAAAATAGAACAATACAATAATAGATTTCAAATAAACTACAACTAAATCACACTGACAATATAGAACAAGAATACACTAATAGAATTCAAATAAACAACAACTAAATCACACTGACAATATAGAACAACAATACAATAATAGATTTCAAATAAACAAAAACTAAATCACACTGAAAATATTGAACAACAATACAATAATAGATTTAAATAAACTACAACTAAATCACACTGATAATATAGAACAACAATACAATAATAGATTTAAATAACTACAACTATATCACACTGAAAATATAGAACAACAATACAATAATAGATTTCAAATAAACAACAACTAAATCACACTGATAATATAGAACAACAATACAATAATAGATTGAAATGAACTACAACTAATTCACACTGATAATATAGAACAATAATAGATTTAAATAAACTACAACTAAATCACACTGAAAATATAGAACAACAATACAATAATAGATTTCAAATAAACAAAAACTAAATCACACTGATAATATAGAACAACAATACAATAATAGATTTAAATAAACTACAACTAAATCACACTGATAATATAGAACAACAATACAATAATTGATTTCAAATAAACTACAACTAAATCACACTGAAAATATAGAACAACAATACAATAATATATTTAAATAAACAACAACTAAATCACACTGAAAATATAGAACAACAATACAATAATAGATTTAAATAAACAACAACTAATCACACTGAAAATATAGAACAACAATACAATAATGGATTTGAAATAAATAATAACTAAACCACACTGAAAATATAGAACAACAATACAATAATGGATTTGAAATAAATAATAACTAAACCACACTGAAAATATAGAACAATACAATAATAGATTTCAAATAAACTACATCTAAATCACACTGAAAATATAGAACAACAATACAATAATAGATTTCAAATAAACTACAACTAAATCACACTGACAATATAGAACAACAATACAATAATAGATTTCAAATAAACAACAACTTAATCACACTGACAATATAGAACAACAATACAATAATAGATTTCAAATAAACAACAACTAAATCACACTGAAAATATAGAACAATACAATAATAGATTTCCAATAAACTACAACTAAATCACACTGAAAATGTAGAACAACAATATAATAATAGATTTCAAATAAACTACAACTAAATAACACTGAAAATATAGAACAACAATACAATAATAGATTTCAAATAAACAACAACTAAATCACACTGAAAATATAGCTCAATACAATAATAGATTTCAAATAAACTACAACTAAATCACACTGAAAATATAGAACAATGCAATAATAGATTTCAAATAAACACAACTAAATCACACTGAAAATATAGAACAACAATACAATAATAGATTTCAAATAAACTACAACTAAATCACACTGAAAATATAGAACAACAATACAATAATAGATTTCAAATAAACTACAACTAAATCACACTGAAAATATAGAACAACAATACAATAATAGATTTCAAATAAACTACAACTAAATCACACTGAAAATATAGAACAAAAATACAATAATAGGTTTAAATAAACTACAACTAAATCACACTGAAAATATAGAACAACAATACAATAATAGATTTAAATAAACTACAACTAAATCACACTGAAAATATAGAACAACAATACAATAATAGATTTCAAATAAACAACATCTAAATCACACTGAAAATATAGAACAACAATACTATAATAGATTTCAAATAAACTACAACTAAATCACACTGACAATATAGAACAACAATACAATAATAGATTTCAAAAAAAACAACAACTTAATCACACTGACAATATAGAACAACAATACAATAATAGATTTCAAATAAACAACAACTAAATCACACTGAAAATATAGAACAATACAATAATAGATTTCAAATAAACTACAACTAAATCACACTGAAAATATAGAACAACAATACAATAATAGATTTCAAATAAACTACAACTAAATCACACTGAAAATATAGAACAACAATACAATAATAGATTTCAAATAAACAACAACTAAACCACACTGAAAATATAGAACAACAATACAATAATAGATTTCAAATAAACAACTACTAAATCACACTGAAAATATAGAACAATACAATAATAGATTTCAAATAAACTACAACTAAATCACACTGAAAATATAGAACAACAATACAATAATATATTTCAAATAAACAACAACTAAATCACACTGATAATATAGAACAACAATACAATAATAGATTTAAATCAACTACAACCAAATCACACCGATAATATAGAACAACAATACAGTAATAGATTTCAAATAAACTACAACTAAATCACACTGAAAATATAGAACAACAATACAATAATAGATTTAAGTAAACTACAACTAAATCACACTGATAATATAGAACAACAATACAATAATAGATTTCAAATAATCTACAACTAAATCACACTGAAAATATAGAACAACAATACAATAATATATTTAAATAAACAACAACTAAATCACACTGAAAATATAGAACAACAATACAATAATAGATTTAAATAAACAACAACTAAATCACACTGAAAATATAGAACAACAATACAATAATGGATTTCAAATAAACAACAACTAAATCCTACTGAAAGTATAGAACAACAATACAATAATAGATTTCAAATAAACAACATCTAAATCACACTGAAAATATAGAACAACAATACAATAATAGATTTCAAATAAACTACAACTAAATCACACTGACAATATAGAACAACAATACAATAATAGATTTCAAATAAACAACAACTTAATCACACTGACAATATAGAACAATACAATAATAGATTTCAAATAAACTACAACTAAATCACACTGAAAATATAGAACAACAATACAATAATAGATTTCAAATAAACTACAACTAAATCACACTGAAAATATAGAACAACAATACAATAATAGATTTCAAATAAACAACAACTAAACCACACTGAAAATATAGAACAACAATACAATAATAGATTTCAAATAAACAACTACTAAATCACACTGAAAATATTGAACAATACAATAATAGATTTCAAATAAACTACAACTAAATCACACTGACAATATAGAACAACAATACAATAATAGAATTCAAATAAACAACAACTAAATCACACTGACAATATAGAACAACAATACAATAATAGATTTCAAATAAACAACAACTAAATCACACTGAAAATATAGAACAATACAATAATAGATTTAAATAAACTACAACTAAATCACACTGATAATATAGAACAACAATACAATAATAGATTTAAATAAACTACAACTATATCACACTGAAAATATAGAACAACAATACAATAATAGATTTCAAATAAACAACAACTAAATCACACTGATAATATAGAACAACAATACAATAATAGATTTCAAATAAACAACAACTAAATCACACTGACAATATAGAACAACAATACAATAATAGATTTCAAATAAACAACAACTAAATCACACTGAAAATATAGAACAACAATACAATAATAGATTTCCAATAAACTACATCTAAATCACACTGAAAATATAGAACAACAATACAATAATAGATTTAAATAAACTACAACTAAATCACACTGATAATATAGAACAACAATACAATAATAGATTTCAAATAATCTACAACTAAATCACACTGAAAATATAGAACAACAATACAATAATATATTTAAATAAACAACAACTAAATCACACTGAAAATATAGAACAACAATACAATAATAGATTTAAATAAACAACAACTAAATCACACTGAAAATGTAGAACAACAATACAATAATGGATTTCAAATAAACAACAACTAAATCACACTGAAAGTATAGAACAACAATACAATAATAGATTTCAAATAAACAACATCTAAATCACACTGAAAATATAGAACAACAATACAATAATAGATTTCAAATAAACTACAACTAAATCACACTGAAAATATAGAACAACAATACAATAATAGATTTCAAATAAACTACAACTAAATCACACTGACAATATAGAACAACAATACAATAATAGATTTCAAATAAACAACAACTTAATCACACTGAAAATATAGAACAACAATACAATAATAGATTTCAAATAAACTACAATTAAATCACACTGAAAATATAGATCAACTATGCAATAATAGATTTCAAATAAACAGCAACTAAATCACACTGAAAATATAGAACAACAATACAATAATAGATTTCAAATAAACTACAACTAAATCACACTGAAAATATAGAACAACAATACAATAATAGATTTCCAATAAACTACAACTAAATCACACTGAAAATATAGAACAACAATACTATAATAGATTTCAAATAAACTACAACTAAATCACACTGAAAATATAGAACAACAATACAATAACAGATTTCAAATAAACTACAACTAAATCACACTGAAAATATAGCACAACAATACAATAACAGATTTAAATAAACTACAACTAAATCACACTGAAAATATAGAACAACAATACAATAATCGATTTCAAATAACCTCCAACTAAATCACACTGAAAATATAGAACAACAATACAATAATAGATTTCAAATAAACTGCAACTAAATCACACTGAAAGTATAGAACAACAATACAATAATAGATTTCCAATAAACTACAACTAAATCACACTGAAAATATAGAACAACAATACTATAATAGATTTCAAATAAACTACAACTAAATCACACTGAAAATATAGAACAACAATACAATAATAAATTTCAAATAAACTACAAATAAATCACACTGAAAATATAGAACAACAATACAATAATAGATTTCAAATAAACTACAACTAAATCACACTGAAAATATAGAACAACAATACAATAATAGATTTCAAATAAACTACAACTAAATCACACTGAAAATATAGAACAACAATACAATAATAAATTTCAAATAAACAACAACTAAATCACACTGAAAATATAGAACAACAATACAATAATAGATTTCAAATAAACTACAACTAAATCACACTAAAAATATAGAACAACTATGCAATAATAGATTTCAAATAACAACTAAATCACACTGAAAATATAGAACAACAATACAATAATAAATTTCAAATAAACTACAACTAAATCACACTGAAAATATAGAACAACAATACAGTAATAGATTTCAAATAAACTACAACTAAATCACACTGAAAATATAGAACAACAATACAATAATAGATTTCAAATAAACAACAACTAAATCACACTGAAAATATAGAACAACAATACAATAATAGATTTCAAATAAACAACAACTAAATCACACTGACAATATAGAACAACAATACAATAATAGATTTCAAATAAACAACAACTAAATCACACTGAAAATATAGAACAACAATACAATAATAGATTTCCAATAAACTACATCTAAATCACACTGAAAATATAGAACAACAATACAATAATAGATTTAAATAAACTACAACTAAATCACACTGATAATATAGAACAACAATACAATAATAGATTTCAAATAATCTACAACTAAATCACACTGAAAATATAGAACAACAATACAATAATATATTTAAATAAACAACAACTAAATCACACTGAAAATATAGAACAACAATACAATAATAGATTTAAATAAACAACAACTAAATCACACTGAAAATGTAGAACAACAATACAATAATGGATTTCAAATAAACAACAACTAAATCACACTGAAAGTATAGAACAACAATACAATAATAGATTTCAAATAAACAACATCTAAATCACACTGAAAATATAGAACAACAATACAATAATAGATTTCAAATAAACTACAACTAAATCACACTGAAAATATAGAACAACAATACAATAATAGATTTCAAATAAACTACAACTAAATCACACTGACAATATAGAACAACAATACAATAATAGATTTCAAATAAACAACAACTTAATCACACTGAAAATATAGAACAACAATACAATAATAGATTTCAAATAAACTACAATTAAATCACACTGAAAATATAGATCAACTATGCAATAATAGATTTCAAATAAACAGCAACTAAATCACACTGAAAATATAGAACAACAATACAATAATAGATTTCAAATAAACTACAACTAAATCACACTGAAAATATAGAACAACAATACAATAATAGATTTCCAATAAACTACAACTAAATCACACTGAAAATATAGAACAACAATACTATAATAGATTTCAAATAAACTACAACTAAATCACACTGAAAATATAGAACAACAATACAATAACAGATTTCAAATAAACTACAACTAAATCACACTGAAAATATAGCACAACAATACAATAACAGATTTAAATAAACTACAACTAAATCACACTGAAAATATAGAACAACAATACAATAATCGATTTCAAATAACCTCCAACTAAATCACACTGAAAATATAGAACAACAATACAATAATAGATTTCAAATAAACTGCAACTAAATCACACTGAAAGTATAGAACAACAATACAATAATAGATTTAAATAAAAAACAACTAAATCACACTGAAAATATAGAACAACAATACAGTAATAGATTTCAAATAAACTACAACTAAATCACACTGAAAATATAGAACAACAATACAATAATAGATTTAAATAAACTAAAACTAAATCAAACTGAAAATATAGAACAACAATACAATAATAGATTTCAAATAAACTACAACTAAATCACACTGAAAATATAGAACAACAATACAATAATAGATTTCAAATAAACTACAACTAAATCACACTGAAAATATAGAACAACAATACAGTAATAGATTTCAAATAAACTACAACTAAATCACACTGAAAATATAGAACAACAATACAATAATAGATTTCAAATAAACAACAACTAAATCACACTGAAAATATAGAACAACAATACAATAATAAATTTCAAATAAACTACAAATAAATCACACTGAAAATATAGAACAACAATACAATAATAGATTTCAAATAAACTACAACTAAATCACACTGAAAATATAGAACAACAATACAATAATAGATTTCAAATAAACTACAACTAAATCACACTGAAAATATAGAACAACAATACAATAATAAATTTCAAATAAACAACAACTAAATCACACTGAAAATATAGAACAACAATACAATAATAGATTTCAAATAAACTACAACTAAATCACACTAAAAATATAGAACAACTATGCAATAATAGATTTCAAATAACAACTAAATCACACTGAAAATATAGAACAACAATACAATAATAAATTTCAAATAAACTACAACTAAATCACACTGAAAATATAGAACAACAATACAATAATAGATTTCCAATAAACTACAACTAAATCACACTGAAAATATAGAACAACAATACTATAATAGATTTCAAATAAACTACAACTAAATCACACTGAAAATATAGAACAACAATACAATAACAGATTTCAAATAAACTACAAATAAATCACACTGAAAATATAGCACAACAATACAATAATAGATTTAAATAAACTACAACTAAATCACACTGAAAATATAGAACAACAATACAATAATCGATTTCAAATAACCTACAACTAAATCACACTGAAAATATAGAACAACAATACAATAATAGATTTCAAATAAACTACAACTAAATCACACTGAAAATATAGAACAACAATACAGTAATAGATTTCAAATAAACTACAACTAAATCACACTGAAAATATAGAACAACAATACAATAATAGATTTCAAATAAACTACAACTAAATCACACTGAAAATATAGAACCACAATACAATAATAGATTTCAAATAAACAACAACTAAATCACACTGAAAATATAGAACAACAATACAATAATAGATTTAAATAAACAACAACTAAATCACACTGAAAATATAGAACAACAATACAATAATATATTTCAAATAAACTGCAACTAAATCACACTGGAAGTATAGAACAACAATACAATAATAGATTTAAATAAAAAACAACTAAATCACACTGAAAATATAGCTCAATACAATAATAGATTTCAAATAAACTACAACTAAATCACACTGAAAATATAGAACAATGCAATAATAGATTTCAAATAAACACAACTAAATCACACTGAAAATATAGAACAACAATACAATAATAGATTTCAAATAATCTACAACTAAATCACACTGACAATATAGAACAACAATACAATAATAGATTTCAAATAAACAAAAACTAAATCACACTGAAAATATTGAACAACAATACAATAATAGATTTAAATAAACTACAACTAAATCACACTGATAATATAGAACAACAATACAATAATAGATTTAAATAACTACAACTATATCACACTGAAAATATAGAACAACAATACAATAATAGATTTCAAATAAACAACAACTAAATCACACTGATAATATAGAACAACAATACAATAATAGATTGAAATGAACTACAACTAATTCACACTGATAATATAGAACAACAATACAATAATAGATTTAAATAAACTACAACTAAATCACACTGAAAATATAGAACAACAATACAATAATAGATTTCAAATAAACAAAAACTAAATCACACTGATAATATAGAACAACAATACAATAATAGATTTAAATAAACTACAACTAAATCACACTGATAATATAGAACAACAATACAATAATTGATTTCAAATAAACTACAACTAAATCACACTGAAAATATAGAACAACAATACAATAATATATTTAAATAAACAACAACTAAATCACACTGAAAATATAGAACAACAATACAATAATAGATTTAAATAAACAACAACTAATCACACTGAAAATATAGAACAACAATACAATAATGGATTTGAAATAAATAATAACTAAACCACACTGAAAATATAGAACAACAATACAATAATGGATTTGAAATAAATAATAACTAAACCACACTGAAAATATAGAACAATACAATAATAGATTTCAAATAAACTACATCTAAATCACACTGAAAATATAGAACAACAATACAATAATAGATTTCAAATAAACTACAACTAAATCACACTGACAATATAGAACAACAATACAATAATAGATTTCAAATAAACAACAACTTAATCACACTGACAATATAGAACAACAATACAATAATAGATTTCAAATAAACAACAACTAAATCACACTGAAAATATAGAACAATACAATAATAGATTTCCAATAAACTACAACTAAATCACACTGAAAATGTAGAACAACAATATAATAATAGATTTCAAATAAACTACAACTAAATAACACTGAAAATATAGAACAACAATACAATAATAGATTTCAAATAAACAACAACTAAATCACACTGAAAATATAGCTCAATACAATAATAGATTTCAAATAAACTACAACTAAATCACACTGAAAATATAGAACAATGCAATAATAGATTTCAAATAAACACAACTAAATCACACTGAAAATATAGAACAACAATACAATAATAGATTTCAAATAAACTACAACTAAATCACACTGAAAATATAGAACAACAATACAATAATAGATTTCAAATAAACTACAACTAAATCACACTGAAAATATAGAACAACAATACAATAATAGATTTCAAATAAACTACAACTAAATCACACTGAAAATATAGAACAAAAATACAATAATAGGTTTAAATAAACTACAACTAAATCACACTGAAAATATAGAACAACAATACAATAATAGATTTAAATAAACTACAACTAAATCACACTGAAAATATAGAACAACAATACAATAATAGATTTCAAATAAACAACATCTAAATCACACTGAAAATATAGAACAACAATACTATAATAGATTTCAAATAAACTACAACTAAATCACACTGACAATATAGAACAACAATACAATAATAGATTTCAAAAAAACAACAACTTAATCACACTGACAATATAGAACAACAATACAATAATAGATTTCAAATAAACAACAACTAAATCACACTGAAAATATAGAACAATACAATAATAGATTTCAAATAAACTACAACTAAATCACACTGAAAATATAGAACAACAATACAATAATAGATTTCAAATAAACTACAACTAAATCACACTGAAAATATAGAACAACAATACAATAATAGATTTCAAATAAACAACAACTAAACCACACTGAAAATATAGAACAACAATACAATAATAGATTTCAAATAAACAACTACTAAATCACACTGAAAATATAGAACAATACAATAATAGATTTCAAATAAACTACAACTAAATCACACTGAAAATATAGAACAACAATACAATAATATATTTCAAATAAACAACAACTAAATCACACTGATAATATAGAACAACAATACAATAATAGATTTAAATCAACTACAACCAAATCACACCGATAATATAGAACAACAATACAGTAATAGATTTCAAATAAACTACAACTAAATCACACTGAAAATATAGAACAACAATACAATAATAGATTTAAATAAACTACAACTAAATCACACTGATAATATAGAACAACAATACAATAATAGATTTCAAATAATCTACAACTAAATCACACTGAAAATATAGAACAACAATACAATAATATATTTAAATAAACAACAACTAAATCACACTGAAAATATAGAACAACAATACAATAATAGATTTAAATAAACAACAACTAAATCACACTGAAAATATAGAACAACAATACAATAATGGATTTCAAATAAACAACAACTAAATCCTACTGAAAGTATAGAACAACAATACAATAATAGATTTCAAATAAACAACATCTAAATCACACTGAAAATATAGAACAACAATACAATAATAGATTTCAAATAAACTACAACTAAATCACACTGACAATATAGAACAACAATACAATAATAGATTTCAAATAAACAACAACTTAATCACACTGACAATATAGAACAATACAATAATAGATTTCAAATAAACTACAACTAAATCACACTGAAAATATAGAACAACAATACAATAATAGATTTCAAATAAACTACAACTAAATCACACTGAAAATATAGAACAACAATACAATAATAGATTTCAAATAAACAACAACTAAACCACACTGAAAATATAGAACAACAATACAATAATAGATTTCAAATAAACAACTACTAAATCACACTGAAAATATTGAACAATACAATAATAGATTTCAAATAAACTACAACTAAATCACACTGACAATATAGAACAACAATACAATAATAGAATTCAAATAAACAACAACTAAATCACACTGACAATATAGAACAACAATACAATAATAGATTTCAAATAAACAACAACTAAATCACACTGAAAATATAGAACAATACAATAATAGATTTAAATAAACTACAACTAAATCACACTGATAATATAGAACAACAATACAATAATAGATTTAAATAAACTACAACTATATCACACTGAAAATATAGAACAACAATAAAATAATAGATTTCAAATAAACAACAACTAAATCACACTGATAATATAGAACAACAATACAATAATAGATTTCAAATAAACAACAACTAAATCACACTGACAATATAGAACAACAATACAATAATAGATTTCAAATAAACAACAACTAAATCACACTGAAAATATAGAACAACAATACAATAATAGATTTCCAATAAACTACATCTAAATCACACTGAAAATATAGAACAACAATACAATAATAGATTTAAATAAACTACAACTAAATCACACTGATAATATAGAACAACAATACAATAATAGATTTCAAATAATCTACAACTAAATCACACTGAAAATATAGAACAACAATACAATAATATATTTAAATAAACAACAACTAAATCACACTGAAAATATAGAACAACAATACAATAATAGATTTAAATAAACAACAACTAAATCACACTGAAAATGTAGAACAACAATACAATAATGGATTTCAAATAAACAACAACTAAATCACACTGAAAGTATAGAACAACAATACAATAATAGATTTCAAATAAACAACATCTAAATCACACTGAAAATATAGAACAACAATACAATAATAGATTTCAAATAAACTACAACTAAATCACACTGAAAATATAGAACAACAATACAATAATAGATTTCAAATAAACTACAACTAAATCACACTGACAATATAGAACAACAATACAATAATAGATTTCAAATAAACAACAACTTAATCACACTGAAAATATAGAACAACAATACAATAATAGATTTCAAATAAACTACAATTAAATCACACTGAAAATATAGATCAACTATGCAATAATAGATTTCAAATAAACAGCAACTAAATCACACTGAAAATATAGAACAACAATACAATAATAGATTTCAAATAAACTACAACTAAATCACACTGAAAATATAGAACAACAATACAATAATAGATTTCCAATAAACTACAACTAAATCACACTGAAAATATAGAACAACAATACTATAATAGATTTCAAATAAACTACAACTAAATCACACTGAAAATATAGAACAACAATACAATAACAGATTTCAAATAAACTACAACTAAATCACACTGAAAATATAGCACAACAATACAATAACAGATTTAAATAAACTACAACTAAATCACACTGATAATATAGAACAACAATACAATAATAGATTTCAAATAATCTACAACTAAATCACACTGAAAATATAGAACAACAATACAATAATATATTTAAATAAACAACAACTAAATCACACTGAAAATATAGAACAACAATACAATAATAGATTTAAATAAACAACAACTAAATCACACTGAAAATGTAGAACAACAATACAATAATGGATTTCAAATAAACAACAACTAAATCACACTGAAAGTATAGAACAACAATACAATAATAGATTTCAAATAAACAACATCTAAATCACACTGAAAATATAGAACAACAATACAATAATAGATTTCAAATAAACTACAACTAAATCACACTGAAAATATAGAACAACAATACAATAATAGATTTCAAATAAACTACAACTAAATCACACTGACAATATAGAACAACAATACAATAATAGATTTCAAATAAACAACAACTTAATCACACTGAAAATATAGAACAACAATACAATAATAGATTTCAAATAAACTACAACTAAATCACACTGAAAATATAGCACAACAATACAATAACAGATTTAAATAAACTACAACTAAATCACACTGAAAATATAGAACAACAATACAATAATCGATTTCAAATAACCTCCAACTAAATCACACTGAAAATATAGAACAACAATACAATAATAGATTTCAAATAAACTGCAACTAAATCACACTGAAAGTATAGAACAACAATACAATAATAGATTTAAATAAAAAACAACTAAATCACACTGAAAATATAGAACAACAATACAGTAATAGATTTCAAATAAACTACAACTAAATCACACTGAAAATATAGAACAACAATACAATAATAGATTTAAATAAACTAAAACTAAATCAAACTGAAAATATAGAACAACAATACAATAATAGATTTCAAATAAACTACAACTAAATCACACTGAAAATATAGAACAACAATACAATAATAGATTTCAAATAAACTACAACTAAATCACACTGAAAATATAGAACAACAATACAGTAATAGATTTCAAATAAACTACAACTAAATCACACTGAAAATATAGAACAACAATACAATAATAGATTTCAAATAAACAACAACTAAATCACACTGAAAATATAGAACAACAATACAATAATAAATTTCAAATAAACTACAAATAAATCACACTGAAAATATAGAACAACAATACAATAATAGATTTCAAATAAACTACAACTAAATCACACTGAAAATATAGAACAACAATACAATAATAGATTTCAAATAAACTACAACTAAATCACACTGAAAATATAGAACAACAATACAATAATAAATTTCAAATAAACAACAACTAAATCACACTGAAAATATAGAACAACAATACAATAATAGATTTCAAATAAACTACAACTAAATCACACTAAAAATATAGAACAACTATGCAATAATAGATTTCAAATAACAACTAAATCACACTGAAAATATAGAACAACAATACAATAATAAATTTCAAATAAACTACAACTAAATCACACTGAAAATATAGAACAACAATACAGTAATAGATTTCAAATAAACTACAACTAAATCACACTGAAAATATAGAACAACAATACAATAATAGATTTCAAATAAACAACAACTAAATCACACTGAAAATATAGAACAACAATACAATAATAGATTTCAAATAAACAACAACTAAATCACACTGACAATATAGAACAACAATACAATAATAGATTTCAAATAAACAACAACTAAATCACACTGAAAATATAGAACAACAATACAATAATAGATTTCCAATAAACTACATCTAAATCACACTGAAAATATAGAACAACAATACAATAATAGATTTAAATAAACTACAACTAAATCACACTGATAATATAGAACAACAATACAATAATAGATTTCAAATAATCTACAACTAAATCACACTGAAAATATAGAACAACAATACAATAATATATTTAAATAAACAACAACTAAATCACACTGAAAATATAGAACAACAATACAATAATAGATTTAAATAAACAACAACTAAATCACACTGAAAATGTAGAACAACAATACAATAATGGATTTCAAATAAACAACAACTAAATCACACTGAAAGTATAGAACAACAATACAATAATAGATTTCAAATAAACAACATCTAAATCACACTGAAAATATAGAACAACAATACAATAATAGATTTCAAATAAACTACAACTAAATCACACTGAAAATATAGAACAACAATACAATAATAGATTTCAAATAAACTACAACTAAATCACACTGACAATATAGAACAACAATACAATAATAGATTTCAAATAAACAACAACTTAATCACACTGAAAATATAGAACAACAATACAATAATAGATTTCAAATAAACTACAATTAAATCACACTGAAAATATAGATCAACTATGCAATAATAGATTTCAAATAAACAGCAACTAAATCACACTGAAAATATAGAACAACAATACAATAATAGATTTCAAATAAACTACAACTAAATCACACTGAAAATATAGAACAACAATACAATAATAGATTTCCAATAAACTACAACTAAATCACACTGAAAATATAGAACAACAATACTATAATAGATTTCAAATAAACTACAACTAAATCACACTGAAAATATAGAACAACAATACAATAACAGATTTCAAATAAACTACAACTAAATCACACTGAAAATATAGCACAACAATACAATAATAGATTTAAATAAACTACAACTAAATCACACTGAAAATATAGAACAACAATACAATAATCGATTTCAAATAACCTCCAACTAAATCACACTGAAAATATAGAACAACAATACAATAATAGATTTCAAATAAACTGCAACTAAATCACACTGAAAGTATAGAACAACAATACAATAATAGATTTAAATAAAAAACAACTAAATCACACTGAAAATATAGAACAACAATACAGTAATAGATTTCAAATAAACTACAACTAAATCACACTGAAAATATAGAACAACAATACAATAATAGATTTAAATAAACTAAAACTAAATCAAACTGAAAATATAGAACAACAATACAATAATAGATTTCAAATAAACTACAACTAAATCACACTGAAAATATAGAACAACAATACAATAATAGATTTCAAATAAACTACAACTAAATCACACTGAAAATATAGAACAACAATACAGTAATAGATTTCAAATAAACTACAACTAAATCACACTGAAAATATAGAACAACAATACAATAATAGATTTCAAATAAACAACAACTAAATCACACTGAAAATATAGAACAACAATACAATAATAAATTTCAAATAAACTACAAATAAATCACACTGAAAATATAGAACAACAATACAATAATAGATTTCAAATAAACTACAACTAAATCACACTGAAAATATAGAACAACAATACAATAATAGATTTCAAATAAACTACAACTAAATCACACTGAAAATATAGAACAACAATACAATAATAAATTTCAAATAAACAACAACTAAATCACACTGAAAATATAGAACAACAATACAATAATAGATTTCAAATAAACTACAACTAAATCACACTAAAAATATAGAACAACTATGCAATAATAGATTTCAAATAACAACTAAATCACACTGAAAATATAGAACAACAATACAATAATAAATTTCAAATAAACTACAACTAAATCACACTGAAAATATAGAACAACAATACAATAATAGATTTCCAATAAACTACAACTAAATCACACTGAAAATATAGAACAACAATACTATAATAGATTTCAAATAAACTACAACTAAATCACACTGAAAATATAGAACAACAATACAATAATAGATTTAAATAAACTACAACTAAATCACACTGAAAATATAGAACAACAATACAATAATCGATTTCAAATAACCTACAACTAAATCACACTGAAAATATAGAACAACAATACAATAATAGATTTCAAATAAACTACAACTAAATCACACTGAAAATATAGAACAACAATACAGTAATAGATTTCAAATAAACTACAACTAAATCACACTGAAAATATAGAACAACAATACAATAATAGATTTCAAATAAACAACAACTAAATCACACTGAAAATATAGAACCACAATACAATAATAGATTTCAAATAAACAACAACTAAATCACACTGAAAATATAGAACAACAATACAATAATAGATTTAAATAAACAACAACTAAATCACACTGAAAATATAGAACAACAATACAATAATATATTTCAAATAAACTGCAACTAAATCACACTGGAAGTATAGAACAACAATACAATAATAGATTTAAATAAAAAACAACTAAATCACACTGAAAATATAGCTCAATACAATAATAGATTTCAAATAAACTACAACTAAATCACACTGAAAATATAGAACAATGCAATAATAGATTTCAAATAAACACAACTAAATCACACTGAAAATATAGAAAAACAATACAATAATAGATTTCAAATAAACTACAACTAAATCACACTGAAAATATAGAACAACAATACAATAATAGATTTCAAATAAACTACAACTAAATCACACTGAAAATATAGAACAACAATACAATAATAGATTTCAAATAAACTACAACTAAATCACACTGAAAATATAGAACAAAAATACAATAATAGGTTTAAATAAACTACAACTAAATCACACTGAAAATATAGAACAACAATACAATAATAGATTTAAATAAACTACAACTAAATCACACTGAAAATATAGAACAACAATACAATAATAGATTTCAAATAAACAACATCTAAATCACACTGAAAATATAGAACAACAATACTATAATAGATTTCAAATAAACTACAACTAAATCACACTGACAATATAGAACAACAATACAATAATAGATTTCAAAAAAACAACAACTTAATCACACTGACAATATAGAACAACAATACAATAATAGATTTCAAATAAACAACAACTAAATCACACTGAAAATATAGAACAATACAATAATAGATTTCAAATAAACTACAACTAAATCACACTGAAAATATAGAACAACAATACAATAATAGATTTCAAATAAACTACAACTAAATCACACTGAAAATATAGAACAACAATACAATAATAGATTTCAAATAAACAACAACTAAACCACACTGAAAATATAGAACAACAATACAATAATAGATTTCAAATAAACAACTACTAAATCACACTGAAAATATAGAACAATACAATAATAGATTTCAAATAAACTACAACTAAATCACACTGAAAATATAGAACAACAATACAATAATATATTTCAAATAAACAACAACTAAATCACACTGATAATATAGAACAACAATACAATAATAGATTTAAATCAACTACAACCAAATCACACCGATAATATAGAACAACAATACAGTAATAGATTTCAAATAAACTACAACTAAATCACACTGAAAATATAGAACAACAATACAATAATAGATTTAAATAAACTACAACTAAATCACACTGATAATATAGAACAACAATACAATAATAGATTTCAAATAATCTACAACTAAATCACACTGAAAATATAGAACAACAATACAATAATATATTTAAATAAACAACAACTAAATCACACTGAAAATATAGAACAACAATACAATAATAGATTTAAATAAACAACAACTAAATCACACTGAAAATATAGAACAACAATACAATAATGGATTTCAAATAAACAACAACTAAATCCTACTGAAAGTATAGAACAACAATACAATAATAGATTTCAAATAAACAACATCTAAATCACACTGAAAATATAGAACAACAATACAATAATAGATTTCAAATAAACTACAACTAAATCACACTGACAATATAGAACAACAATACAATAATAGATTTCAAATAAACAACAACTTAATCACACTGACAATATAGAACAATACAATAATAGATTTCAAATAAACTACAACTAAATCACACTGAAAATATAGAACAACAATACAATAATAGATTTCAAATAAACTACAACTAAATCACACTGAAAATATAGAACAACAATACAATAATAGATTTCAAATAAACAACAACTAAACCACACTGAAAATATAGAACAACAATACAATAATAGATTTCAAATAAACAACTACTAAATCACACTGAAAATATTGAACAATACAATAATAGATTTCAAATAAACTACAACTAAATCACACTGACAATATAGAACAACAATACAATAATAGAATTCAAATAAACAACAACTAAATCACACTGACAATATAGAACAACAATACAATAATAGATTTCAAATAAACAACAACTAAATCACACTGAAAATATAGAACAATACAATAATAGATTTAAATAAACTACAACTAAATCACACTGATAATATAGAACAACAATACAATAATAGATTTAAATAAACTACAACTATATCACACTGAAAATATAGAACAACAATACAATAATAGATTTCAAATAAACAACAACTAAATCACACTGATAATATAGAACAACAATACAATAATATATTTAAATAAACAACAACTAAATCACACTGAAAATATAGAACAACAATACAATAATAGATTTAAATAAACAACAACTAAATCACACTGAAAATATTGAACAACAATACAATAATAGATTTCAAATAAACAACAACTAAATCACACTGACAATATAGAACAACAATACAATAATAGATTTCAAATAAACAACAACTAAATCACACTGAAAATATAGAACAACAATACAATAATAGATTTCCAATAAACTACATCTAAATCACACTGAAAATATAGAACAACAATACAATAATAGATTTAAATAAACTACAACTAAATCACACTGATAATATAGAACAACAATACAATAATAGATTTCAAATAATCTACAACTAAATCACACTGAAAATATAGAACAACAATACAATAATATATTTAAATAAACAACAACTAAATCACACTGAAAATATAGAACAACAATACAATAATAGATTTAAATAAACAACAACTAAATCACACTGAAAATGTAGAACAACAATACAATAATGGATTTCAAATAAACAACAACTAAATCACACTGAAAGTATAGAACAACAATACAATAATAGATTTCAAATAAACAACATCTAAATCACACTGAAAATATAGAACAACAATACAATAATAGATTTCAAATAAACTACAACTAAATCACACTGACAATATAGAACAACAATACAATAATAGATTTCAAATAAACAACAACTTAATCACACTGACAATATAGAACAACAATACAATAATAGATTTCAAATAAACAACAACTAAATCACACTGAAAATATAGAACAACAATACAATAATAGATTTCAAATAAACTACAACTAAATCACACTGAAAATATAGAACAACAATACAATAATAGATTTCAAATAAACTACAACTAAATCACACTGAAAATATAGAACAACAATACAATAATAGATTTCAAATAAACAACAACTAAACCACACTGAAAATATAGAACAACAATACAATAATAGATTTCAAATAAACAACTACTAAATCACACTGAAAAAATAGAACAATACAATAATAGATTTCAAATAAACTACAACTAAATCACACTGACAATATAGAATAACAATACAATAATAGATTTAAATAAACTACAACTATATCACACTGAAAATATAGAACAACAATACAATAATAGATTTCAAATAAACAACAACTAAATCACACTGATAATATAGAACAACAATACAATAATAGATTGAAATGCACTACAACTAAATCACACTGATAATATAGAACAACAATACAATAATAGATTTAAATAAACTACAACTAAATCACACTGAAAATATAGAACAACAATACAATAATAGATTTCAAATAAACAACAACTAAATCACACTGATAATATAGAACAACAATATAATAATAGATTTAAATAAACTACAACTAAATCACACTGATAATATAGAACAACAATACAATAATAGATTTCAAATAAACTACAACTAAATCACACTGAAAATATAGAACAACAATACAATAATAGATTTAAATAAACAACAACTAAATCACACTGAAAATATAGAACAACAATACAATAATGGATTTCAAATAAACAACAACTAAATCACACTGAAAGTATAGAACAACAATACAATAATAGATTTCAAATAAACAACATCTAAATCACACTGAAAATATAGAACAACAATACAATAATAGATTTCAAATAAACTACAACTAAATCACACTGACAATATAGAACAACAATACAATAATATATTTCAAATAAACAACAACTTAATCACACTGACAATATAGAACAATACAATAATAGATTTCAAATAAACTACAACTAAATCACACTGAAAATATAGAACAACAATACAATAATAGATTTCAAATAAACTACAACTAAATCACACTGAAAATATAGAACAACAATACAATAATAGATTTCAAATAAACAACAACTAAACCACACTGAAAATATAGAACAACAATACAATAATAGATTTCAAATAAACAACTACTAAATCACACTGAAAATATTGAACAATACAATAATAGATTTCAAATAAACTACAACTAAATCACACTGACAATATAGAACAACAATACAATAATAGAATTCAAATAAACAACAACTAAATCACACTGACAATATAGAACAACAATACAATAATAGATTTCAAATAAACAACAACTAAATCACACTGAAAATATTGAACAACAATACAATAATAGATTTCAAATAAACAACAACTAAATCACACTGATAATATAGAACAACAATATAATAATAGATTTAAATAAACTACAACTAAATCACACTGATAATATAGAACAACAATACAATAATAGATTTCAAATAAACTACAACTAAATCACACTGAAAATATAGAACAACAATACAATAATAGATTTAAATAAACAACAACTAAATCACACTGAAAATATAGAACAACAATACAATAATGGATTTCAAATAAACAACAACTAAATCACACTGAAAGTATAGAACAACAATACAATAATAGATTTCAAATAAACAACATCTAAATCACACTGAAAATATAGAACAACAATACAATAATAGATTTCAAATAAACTACAACTAAATCACACTGACAATATAGAACAACAATACAATAATATATTTCAAATAAACAACAACTTAATCACACTGACAATATAGAACAATACAATAATAGATTTCAAATAAACTACAACTAAATCACACTGAAAATATAGAACAACAATACAATAATAGATTTCAAATAAACTACAACTAAATCACACTGAAAATATAGAACAACAATACAATAATAGATTTCAAATAAACAACAACTTAATCACACTGACAATATAGAACAACAATACAATAATGGATTTCAAATAAACAACAACTAAATCACACTGAAAATATAGAACAACAATACAATAATAGATTTCCAATAAACTACAACTAAATCACACTGAAAATATAGAACAACAATACAATAATAGATTTAAGTAAACTACAACTAAATCACACTGATAATATAGAACAACAATACAATAATAGATTTCAAATAATCTACAACTAAATCACACTGAAAATATAGAACAACAATACAATAATATATTTAAATAAACAACAACTAAATCACACTGAAAATATAGAACAACAATACAATAATAGATTTAAATAAACAACAACTAAATCACACTGAAAATGTAGAACAACAATACAATAATGGATTTCAAATAAACAACAACTAAATCACACTGAAAGTATAGAACAACAATACAATAATAGATTTCAAATAAACAACATCTAAATCACACTGAAAATATAGAACAACAATACAATAATAGATTTCAAATAAACTACAACTAAATCACACTGACAATATAGAACAACAATACAATAATAGATTTCAAATAAACTACAACTAAATCACACTGAAAATATAGAACAACAATACAATAATAGATTTCAAATAAACAACAACTAAACCACACTGAAAATATAGAACAACAATACAATAATAGATTTCAAATAAACAACTACTAAATCACACTGAAAATATAGAACAATACAATAATAGATTTCAAATAAACTACAACTAAATCACACTGAAAATATAGAACAACAATACAATAATATATTTCAAATAAACAACAACTAAATCACACTGATAATATAGAACAACAATACAATAATAGATTTAAATCAACTACAACCAAATCACACCGATAATATAGAACAACAATACAGTAATAGATTTCAAATAAACTACAACTAAATCACACTGAAAATATAGAACAACAATACAATAATAGATTTAAATAAACTACAACTAAATCACACTGATAATATAGAACAACAATACAATAATAGATTTCAAATAATCTACAACTAAATCACACTAAAAATATAGAACAACAATACAATAATATATTTAAATAAACAACAACTAAATCACACTGAAAATATAGAACAACAATACAATAATAGATTTAAATAAACAACAACTAAATCACACTGAAAATATAGAACAACAATACAATAATGGATTTCAAATAAACAACAACTAAATCCTACTGAAAGTATAGAACAACAATACAATAATAGATTTCAAATAAACAACATCTAAATCACACTGAAAATATAGAACAACAATACAATAATAGATTTCAAATAAACTACAACTAAATCACACTGACAATATAGAACAACAATACAATAATAGATTTCAAATAAACAACAACTTAATCACACTGACAATATAGAACAATACAATAATAGATTTCAAATAAACTACAACTAAATCACACTGAAAATATAGAACAACAATACAATAATAGATTTCAAATAAACTACAACTAAATCACACTGAAAATATAGAACAACAATACAATAATAGATTTCAAATAAACAACAACTAAACCACACTGAAAATATAGAACAAGAATACAATAATAGATTTCAAATAAACAACAACTAAATCACACTGACAATATAGAACAACAATACAATAATAGATTTCAAATAAACAACAACTAAATCACACTGAAAATATTGAACAATACAATAATAGATTTCAAATAAACTACAACTAAATCACACTGACAATATAGAACAACAATACAATAATAGAATTCAAATAAACAACAACTAAATCACACTGACAATATAGAACAACAATACAATAATAGATTTCAAATAAACAACAACTAAATCACACTGAAAATATTGAACAACAATACAATAATAGATTTCAAATAAACAACAACTAAATCACACTGAAAATATAGAACAATACAATAATAGATTTAAATAAACTACAACTATATCACACTGAAAATATAGAACAACAATACAATAATAGATTTCAAATAAACAACAACTAAATCACACTGATAATATAGAACAACAATACAATAATAGATTTCAAATAAACAACAACTAAATCACACTGACAATATAGAACAACAATACAATAATAGATTTCAAATAAACAACAACTAAATCACACTGAAAATATAGAACAACAATACAATAATAGATTTCCAATAAACTACAACTAAATCACACTGAAAATATAGAACAACAATACAATAATAGATTTAAATAAACTACAACTAAATCACACTGATAATATAGAACAACAATACAATAATAGATTTCAAATAATCTACAACTAAATCACACTGAAAATATAGAACAACAATACAATAATATATTTAAATAAACAACAACTAAATCACACTGAAAATATAGAACAACAATACAATAATAGATTTAAATAAACAACAACTAAATCACACTGAAAATGTAGAACAACAATACAATAATGGATTTCAAATAAACAACAACTAAATCACACTGAAAGTATAGAACAACAATACAATAATAGATTTCAAATAAACAACATCTAAATCACACTGAAAATATAGCACAACAATACAATAATAGATTTCAAATAAACTACAACTAAATCACACTGACAATATAGAACAACAATACAATAATAGATTTCAAATAAACAACAACTTAATCACACTGACAATATAGAACAACAATACAATAATGGATTTCAAATAAACAACAACTAAATCACACTGAAAATATAGAACAACAATACAATAATAGATTTCCAATAAACTACAACTAAATCACACTGAAAATATAGAACAACAATACAATAATAGATTTAAGTAAACTACAACTAAATCACACTGATAATATAGAACAACAATACAATAATAGATTTCAAATAATCTACAACTAAATCACACTGAAAATATAGAACAACAATACAATAATATATTTAAATAAACAACAACTAAATCACACTGAAAATATAGAACAACAATACAATAATAGATTTAAATAAACAACAACTAAATCACACTGAAAATGTAGAACAACAATACAATAATGGATTTCAAATAAACAACAACTAAATCACACTGAAAGTATAGAACAACAATACAATAATAGATTTCAAATAAACAACATCTAAATCACACTGAAAATATAGAACAACAATACAATAATAGATTTCAAATAAACTACAACTAAATCACACTGACAATATAGAACAACAATACAATAATAGATTTCAAATAAACTACAACTAAATCACACTGAAAATATAGAACAACAATACAATAATAGATTTCAAATAAACAACAACTAAACCACACTGAAAATATAGAACAACAATACAATAATAGATTTCAAATAAACAACTACTAAATCACACTGAAAATATAGAACAATACAATAATAGATTTCAAATAAACTACAACTAAATCACACTGAAAATATAGAACAACAATACAATAATATATTTCAAATAAACAACAACTAAATCACACTGATAATATAGAACAACAATACAATAATAGATTTAAATCAACTACAACCAAATCACACCGATAATATAGAACAACAATACAGTAATAGATTTCAAATAAACTACAACTAAATCACACTGAAAATATAGAACAACAATACAATAATAGATTTAAATAAACTACAACTAAATCACACTGATAATATAGAACAACAATACAATAATAGATTTCAAATAATCTACAACTAAATCACACTGAAAATATAGAACAACAATACAATAATATATTTAAATAAACAACAACTAAATCACACTGAAAATATAGAACAACAATACAATAATAGATTTAAATAAACAACAACTAAATCACACTGAAAATATAGAACAACAATACAATAATGGATTTCAAATAAACAACAACTAAATCCTACTGAAAGTATAGAACAACAATACAATAATAGATTTCAAATAAACAACATCTAAATCACACTGAAAATATAGAACAACAATACAATAATAGATTTCAAATAAACTACAACTAAATCACACTGACAATATAGAACAACAATACAATAATAGATTTCAAATAAACAACAACTTAATCACACTGACAATATAGAACAATACAATAATAGATTTCAAATAAACTACAACTAAATCACACTGAAAATATAGAACAACAATACAATAATAGATTTCAAATAAACTACAACTAAATCACACTGAAAATATAGAACAACAATACAATAATAGATTTCAAATAAACAACAACTAAACCACACTGAAAATATAGAACAAGAATACAATAATAGATTTCAAATAAACAACTACTAAATCACACTGAAAATATTGAACAATACAATAATAGATTTCAAATAAACTACAACTAAATCACACTGACAATATAGAACAACAATACAATAATAGAATTCAAATAAACAACAACTAAATCACACTGACAATATAGAACAACAATACAATAATAGATTTCAAATAAACAACAACTAAATCACACTGAAAATATAGAACAATACAATAATAGATTTAAATAAACTACAACTAAATCACACTGATAATATAGAACAACAATACAATAATAGATTTAAATAAACTACAACTATATCACACTGAAAATATAGAACAACAATACAATAATAGATTTCAAATAAACAACAACTAAATCACACTGATAATATAGAACAACAATACAATAATAGATTTCAAATAAACAACAACTAAATCACACTGACAATATAGAACAACAATACAATAATAGATTTCAAATAAACAACAACTAAATCACACTGAAAATATAGAACAACAATACAATAATAGATTTCCAATAAACTACATCTAAATCACACTGAAAATATAGAACAACAATACAATAATAGATTTAAATAAACTACAACTAAATCACACTGATAATATAGAACAACAATACAATAATAGATTTCAAATAATCTACAACTAAATCACACTGAAAATATAGAACAACAATACAATAATATATTTAAATAAACAACAACTAAATCACACTGAAAATATAGAACAACAATACAATAATAGATTTAAATAAACAACAACTAAATCACACTGAAAATGTAGAACAACAATACAATAATGGATTTCAAATAAACAACAACTAAATCACACTGAAAGTATAGAACAACAATACAATAATAGATTTCAAATAAACAACATCTAAATCACACTGAAAATATAGAACAACAATACAATAATAGATTTCAAATAAACAACAACTAAACCACACTGAAAATATAGAACAACAATACAATAATAGATTTCAAATAAACAACTACTAAATCACACTGAAAATATAGAACAATACAATAATAGATTTCAAATAATCTACAACTAAATCACACTGAAAATATAGAACAACAATACAATAATATATTTAAATAAACAACAACTAAATCACACTGAAAATATAGAACAACAATACAATAATAGATTTAAATAAACAACAACTAAATCACACTGAAAATATAGAACAACAATACAATAATGGATTTCAAATAAACAACAACTAAATCCTACTGAAAGTATAGAACAACAATACAATAATAGATTTCAAATAAACAACATCTAAATCACACTGAAAATATAGAACAACAATACAATAATAGATTTCAAATAAACTACAACTAAATCACACTGACAATATAGAACAACAATACAATAATAGATTTCAAATAAACAACAACTTAATCACACTGACAATATAGAACAATACAATAATAGATTTCAAATAAACTACAACTAAATCACACTGAAAATATAGAACAACAATACAATAATAGATTTCAAATAAACTACAACTAAATCACACTGAAAATATAGAACAACAATACAATAATAGATTTCAAATAAACAACAACTAAACCACACTGAAAATATAGAACAACAATACAATAATAGATTTCAAATAAACAACTACTAAATCACACTGAAAATATTGAACAATACAATAATAGATTTCAAATAAACTACAACTAAATCACACTGACAATATAGAACAACAATACAATAATAGAATTCAAATAAACAACAACTAAATCACACTGACAATATAGAACAACAATACAATAATAGATTTCAAATAAACAACAACTAAATCACACTGAAAATATAGAACAATACAATAATAGATTTAAATAAACTACAACTAAATCACACTGATAATATAGAACAACAATACAATAATAGATTTAAATAAACTACAACTATATCACACTGAAAATATAGAACAACAATACAATAATAGATTTCAAATAAACAACAACTAAATCACACTGATAATATAGAACAACAATACAATAATAGATTTCAAATAAACAACAACTAAATCACACTGACAATATAGAACAACAATACAATAATAGATTTCAAATAAACAACAACTAAATCACACTGAAAATATAGAACAACAATACAATAATAGATTTCCAATAAACTACATCTAAATCACACTGAAAATATAGAACAACAATACAATAATATATTTAAATAAACAACAACTAAATCACACTGAAAATATAGAACAACAATACAATAATAGATTTAAATAAACAACAACTAAATCACACTGAAAATGTAGAACAACAATACAATAATGGATTTCAAATAAACAACAACTAAATCACACTGAAAGTATAGAACAACAATACAATAATAGATTTCAAATAAACAACATCTAAATCACACTGAAAATATAGAACAACAATACAATAATAGATTTCAAATAAACTACAACTAAATCACACTGACAATATAGAACAACAATACAATAATAGATTTCAAATAAACAACAACTTAATCACACTGACAATATAGAACAACAATACAATAATAGATTTCAAATAAACAACAACTAAATCACACTGAAAATATAGAACAACAATACAATAATAGATTTCAAATAAACTACAACTAAATCACACTGAAAATATAGAACAACAATACAATAATAGATTTCAAATAAACTACAACTAAATCACACTGAAAATATAGAACAACAATACAATAATAGATTTCAAATAAACAACAACTAAACCACACTGAAAATATAGAACAACAATACAATAATAGATTTCAAATAAACAACTACTAAATCACACTGAAAAAATAGAACAATACAATAATAGATTTCAAATAAACTACAACTAAATCACACTGACAATATAGAATAACAATACAATAATAGATTTAAATAAACTACAACTATATCACACTGAAAATATAGAACAACAATACAATAATAGATTTCAAATAAACAACAACTAAATCACACTGATAATATAGAACAACAATACAATAATAGATTGAAATGCACTACAACTAAATCACACTGATAATATAGAACAACAATACAATAATAGATTTAAATAAACTACAACTAAATCACACTGAAAATATAGAACAACAATACAATAATAGATTTCAAATAAACAACAACTAAATCACACTGATAATATAGAACAACAATATAATAATAGATTTAAATAAACTACAACTAAATCACACTGATAATATAGAACAACAATACAATAATAGATTTCAAATAAACTACAACTAAATCACACTGAAAATATAGAACAACAATACAATAATAGATTTAAATAAACAACAACTAAATCACACTGAAAATATAGAACAACAATACAATAATGGATTTCAAATAAACAACAACTAAATCACACTGAAAGTATAGAACAACAATACAATAATAGATTTCAAATAAACAACATCTAAATCACACTGAAAATATAGAACAACAATACAATAATAGATTTCAAATAAACTACAACTAAATCACACTGACAATATAGAACAACAATACAATAATATATTTCAAATAAACAACAACTTAATCACACTGACAATATAGAACAATACAATAATAGATTTCAAATAAACTACAACTAAATCACACTGAAAATATAGAACAACAATACAATAATAGATTTCAAATAAACTACAACTAAATCACACTGAAAATATAGAACAACAATACAATAATAGATTTCAAATAAACAACAACTAAACCACACTGAAAATATAGAACAACAATACAATAATAGATTTCAAATAAACAACTACTAAATCACACTGAAAATATTGAACAATACAATAATAGATTTCAAATAAACTACAACTAAATCACACTGACAATATAGAACAACAATACAATAATAGAATTCAAATAAACAACAACTAAATCACACTGACAATATAGAACAACAATACACTAATAGATTTCAAACAAACAACAACTAAATCACACTGAAAATATTGAACAACAATACAATAATAGATTTCAAATAAACAACAACTAAATCACACTGATAATATAGAACAACAATATAATAATAGATTTAAATAAACTACAACTAAATCACACTGATAATATAGAACAACAATACAATAATAGATTTCAAATAAACTACAACTAAATCACACTGAAAATATAGAACAACAATACAATAATAGATTTCAAATAAACAACATCTAAATCACACTGAAAATATAGAACAACAATACAATAATAGATTTCAAATAAACTACAACTAAATCACACTGACAATATAGAACAACAATACAATAATATATTTCAAATAAACAACAACTTAATCACACTGACAATATAGAACAATACAATAATAGATTTCAAATAAACTACAACTAAATCACACTGAAAATATAGAACAACAATACAATAATAGATTTCAAATAAACTACAACTAAATCACACTGAAAATATAGAACAACAATACAATAATAGATTTCAAATAAACAACAACTAAACCACACTGAAAATATAGAACAACAATACAATAATAGATTTCAAATAAACAACTACTAAATCACACTGAAAATATTGAACAATACAATAATAGATTTCAAATAAACTACAACTAAATCACACTGACAATATAGAACAACAATACAATAATAGAATTCAAATAAACAACAACTAAATCACACTGACAATATAGAACAACAATACAATAATAGATTTCAAATAAACAACAACTAAATCACACTGAAAATATTGAACAACAATACAATAATAGATTTCAAATAAACAACAACTAAATCACACTGAAAATATAGAACAATACAATAATAGATTTAAATAAACTACAACTATATCACACTGAAAATATAGAACAACAATACAATAATAGATTTCAAATAAACAACAACTAAATCACACTGATAATATAGAACAACAATACAATAATAGATTTCAAATAAACAACAACTAAATCACACTGACAATATAGAACAACAATACAATAATAGATTTCAAATAAACAACAACTAAATCACACTGAAAATATAGAACAACAATACAATAATAGATTTCCAATAAACTACAACTAAATCACACTGAAAATATAGAACAACAATACAATAATAGATTTAAATAAACTACAACTAAATCACACTGATAATATAGAACAACAATACAATAATAGATTTCAAATAATCTACAACTAAATCACACTGAAAATATAGAACAACAATACAATAATATATTTAAATAAACAACAACTAAATCACACTGAAAATATAGAACAACAATACAATAATAGATTTAAATAAACAACAACTAAATCACACTGAAAATGTAGAACAACAATACAATAATGGATTTCAAATAAACAACAACTAAATCACACTGAAAGTATAGAACAACAATACAATAATAGATTTCAAATAAACAACATCTAAATCACACTGAAAATATAGAACAACAATACAATAATAGATTTCCAATAAACAACAACTAAATCACACTGAAAATATAGAACAACAATACAATAATAGATTTAAATAAACTACAACTAAATCACACTGATAATATAGAACAACAATACAATAATAGATTTCAAATAATCTACAACTAAATCACACTGAAAATATAGAACAACAATACAATAATATATTTAAATAAACAACAACTAAATCACACTGAAAATATAGAACAACAATACAATAATAGATTTAAATAAACAACAACTAAATCACACTGAAAATGTAGAACAACAATACAATAATGGATTTCAAATAAACAACAACTAAATCACACTGAAAGTATAGAACAACAATACAATAATAGATTTCAAATAAACAACATCTAAATCACACTGAAAATATAGAACAACAATACAATAATAGATTTCAAATAAACTACAACTAAATCACACTGACAATATAGAACAACAATACAATAATAGATTTCAAATAAACAACAACTTAATCACACTGACAATATAGAACAACAATACAATAATAGATTTCAAATAAACAACAACTAAATCACACTGAAAATATAGAACAACAATACAATAATAGATTTCCAATAAACTACAACTAAATCACACTGAAAATATAGAACAACAATACAATAATAGATTTAAGTAAACTACAACTAAATCACACTGAAAATATAGAACAACAATACAATAATAGATTTAAATAAACAACAACTAAATCACACTGAAAATGTAGAACAACAATACAATAATGGATTTCAAATAAACAACAACTAAATCACACTGAAAGTATAGAACAACAATACAATAATAGATTTCAAATAAACAACATCTAAATCACACTGAAAATATAGAACAACAATACAATAATAGATTTCAAATAAACTACAACTAAATCACACTGACAATATAGAACAACAATACAATAATAGATTTCAAATAAACAACAACTTAATCACACTGACACTATAGAACAACAATACAATAATAGATTTCAAATAAACAACAACTAAATCACACTGAAAATATAGAACAATACAATAATAGATTTCAAATAAACTACAACTAAATCACACTGAAAATATAGAACAACAATACAATAATAGATTTCAAATAAACTACAACTAAATCACACTGAAAATATAGAACAACAATACAATAATAGATTTAAATAAACAACAACTAAATCACACTGAAAATGTAGAACAACAATACAATAATGGATTTCAAATAAACAACAACTAAATCACACTGAAAGTATAGAACAACAATACAATAATAGATTTCAAATAAACAACATCTAAATCACACTGAAAATATAGAACAACAATACAATAATAGATTTCAAATAAACTACAACTAAATCACACTGACAATATAGAACAACAATACAATAATAGATTTCAAATAAACAACAACTTAATCACACTGACAATATAGAACAACAATACAATAATAGATTTCAAATAAACAACAACTAAATCACACTGAAAATATAGAACAATACAATAATAGATTTCAAATAAACTACAACTAAATCACACTGAAAATATAGAACAACAATACAATAATAGATTTCAAATAAACTACAACTAAATCACACTGAAAATATAGAACAACAATACAATAATAGATTTCAAATAAACAACAACTAAACCACACTGAAAATATAGAACAACAATACAATAATAGATTTCAAATAAACAACAACTAAATCACACTGATAATATAGAACAACAATACAATAATAGATTGAAATGAACTACAACTAAATCACACTGATAATATAGAACAACAATACAATAATAGATTAAAATAAACAACAACTAAATCACACTGATAATATAGAACAACAATACAATAATAGATTTAAATAAACTACAACTAAATCACACTGATAATATAGAACAACAATACAATAATAGATTTCAAATAAACTACAACTAAATCACACTGAAAATATAGAACAACAATACAATAATATATTTAAATAAACAACAACTAAATCACACTGAAAATATAGAACAACAATACAATAATAGATTTAAATAAACAACAACTAATCACACTGAAAATATAGAACAACAATACAATAATGGATTTGAAATAAATAATAACTAAACCACACTGAAAATATAGAACAACAATACAATAATGGATTTGAAATAAATAATAACTAAACCACACTGAAAATATAGAACAATACAATAATAGATTTCAAATAAACTACATCTAAATCACACTGAAAATATAGAACAACAATACAATAATAGATTTCAAATAAACTACAACTAAATCACACTGACAATATAGAACAACAATACAATAATAGATTTCAAATAAACAACAACTAAATCACACTGAAAATATAGAACAATACAATAATAGATTTCCAATAAACTACAACTAAATCACACTGAAAATGTAGAACAACAATATAATAATAGATTTCAAATAAACTACAACTAAATAACACTGAAAATATAGAACAACAATACAATAATAGATTTCAAATAAACAACAACTAAATCACACTGAAAATATAGCTCAATACAATAATAGATTTCAAATAAACTACAACTAAATCACACTGAAAATATAGAACAATGCAATAATAGATTTCAAATAAACACAACTAAATCACACTGAAAATATAGAACAACAATACAATAATAGATTTCAAATAAACTACAACTAAATCACACTGAAAATATAGAACAACAATACAATAATAGATTTCAAATAAACTACAACTAAATCACACTGAAAATATAGAACAACAATACAATAATAGATTTCAAATAAACTACAACTAAATCACACTGAAAATATAGAACAAAAATACAATAATAGATTTAAATAAACAACAACTAATCACACTGAAAATATAGAACAACAATACAATAATGGATTTGAAATAAATAATAACTAAACCACACTGAAAATATAGAACAACAATACAATAATGGATTTGAAATAAATAATAACTAAACCACACTGAAAATATAGAACAATACAATAATAGATTTCAAATAAACTACATCTAAATCACACTGAAAATATAGAACAACAATACAATAATAGATTTCAAATAAACTACAACTAAATCACACTGACAATATAGAACAACAATACAATAATAGATTTCAAATAAACAACAACTTAATCACACTGACAATATAGAACAACAATACAATAATAGATTTCAAATAAACAACAACTAAATCACACTGAAAATATAGAACAATACAATAATAGATTTCCAATAAACTACAACTAAATCACACTGAAAATGTAGAACAACAATATAATAATAGATTTCAAATAAACTACAACTAAATAACACTGAAAATATAGAACAACAATACAATAATAGATTTCAAATAAACAACAACTAAATCACACTGAAAATATAGCTCAATACAATAATAGATTTCAAATAAACTACAACTAAATCACACTGAAAATATAGAACAATGCAATAATAGATTTCAAATAAACACAACTAAATCACACTGAAAATATAGAACAACAATACAATAATAGATTTCAAATAAACTACAACTAAATCACACTGAAAATATAGAACAACAATACAATAATAGATTTCAAATAAACTACAACTAAATCACACTGAAAATATAGAACAACAATACAATAATAGATTTCAAATAAACTACAACTAAATCACACTGAAAATATAGAACAAAAATACAATAATAGGTTTAAATAAACTACAACTAAATCACACTGAAAATATAGAACAACAATACAATAATAGATTTAAATAAACTACAACTAAATCACACTGAAAATATAGAACAACAATACAATAATAGATTTCAAATAAACTACAACTAAATCACACTGAAAATATAGAACAACAATACAATAATAGATTTCAAATAAACTACAACTAAATCACACTGAAAATATAGAACAACAATACAATTAATTGATTTTCACCTTTTCTTTTCGTATTTTGTAGGATTTCTGTATGTAATTGAATAACCAGAGTAAACGTTGATGGTTAGTTGTATTTAAAATGTGTATAAATTTATCTTTGTTGTTGTAATTTTTGAAATATTATTATGATTATTATTTATATTTGAAAATAACTAATTTAATGATACAAAATATATCAGAAATGATTAAAATACCATCACAAATATTAATGATCGACATAAGAAGTGTTATGAACCCACAGATAAGAAAAAACAAGCAATCATATTGTCAAGTTTGGAAGTTGAAAAAAATCTCACAAGAAAAAAAATTATGTCAGTCTGAGTCAATTGCCATGTTGGTGGAGGAAAAACGAACAGGCGATGACAATTGAAATATTTTCTGACAGTTATTCAACAGTGTGACATTTGTTTTTAAGACCTGCTATTGGTTGGATAGATGCTGTCAGGGTGCAAATGTTTCAATTGGGTGGCAGTTGGAGTTTCAAATTTTCTCGCCGTCTACAGAAATTTTAATCGTCAGGGCTAAAAAGGAACGCTCAATTCCTTTTTGTGTGTGTTTTAATGTAGTTAATAATTGTTATGAGTAGGGTTATTGCGTCTATTGTCGGGTGATCGTTGAGTAATTGTTGATCGTTTCTCGATCACTCAAAGACCGGCTAAATAGCGTTACCGCCGAAAAATAGACTAGTCTGAGTAAAACTATGAATGCAGCTTATGTTTTCAACAAACCAAATTACGACAGTGGCTGTTCAAATGGAAATAGTTTGTCATTCAAGCCTAGGAATCACGAAAAAACACGTCTTTCACTTACCAGATAATTCGTGTAAGGGAACGACGCATGCGCGGTTATGTGTTATATAACCTCGTATACTATTAATCAAATGCCCGGAAGCAGATTTGTATCCAGTCACTAAGCCTGCGACTAATTACAACAGAAAAACTGATCTAAGTTTTAGTTGCGAAATATCCTCTTAACCACCTTACCAAAAACTTACCAAGTCGGGAAGGTTTGTTAAATAATCGTGTTGTATATTCACTATTTGCTCCAACGTTACTTACGGATTTTGTCAGTGGTTATGTAACAGTCTTTAACATAGCAATGAGAGCACCTGTGCGGACAACTATGATATCTTATTGCGTTTTCTCGGCTGATCTGCACTGGCTCGGAAGATGAATTCTGATTGGCTAAAAAAGCAAAAAACTTGTGGCGTTGAATGCACGTTCATTGTCAGTATTTTTATGCAAATTCAAACTAGCTAATCATTTACAACCTTCCGAGCCAGTGCAGATTAGCCCCGTTTTCTGTTCAGATACACAGGTATTTATAATTATAATTTGTACATTTAGTACATTCTTTAACAAAACTAGAAATGTATTGTTTCTTTACGGTAGTAGTAAAGAATTATCTTATCTTATCTTATCTTACACAGTAGTCAGTCAATGGTGGCGTAGTCGCAGGGGCCACTTTTAGAATTTTGCTCACAGTATATGCAGTATTGTATCACTAAAATCCACTAACGTCACTTACATAAGTCAGTGTCAATATTACCTCAAACTTGGTTTATATGATTCAGTCAATAAGTACATATTTGGGTTCCTGACGTTATTACGGCAAATTTGAATGAAGAAATAATCATTTTATTCTTGAAGAAAAAATCCCAAAATTCCAACAAGATGAACAGTTAGATGATACCTAGTTGCTCCACATCACGTCCCGTGTATACTGATAAACCTTTCATGTAGTCTATTTCGTGTAGTTTAGGATCTTAGAACACGGAATGTTTATTTAAAAGTACATTTAAACGTTTATGTGTTTTTATTGAATCTCCGCGATAACATCCGGGACAGAAAAGTGAATCGGAAATGATTCATTTTGTTTTGAATTAAATTTCTCAAAATATTCAAGAACTGAATATAGTTATTTGTCGCCATCTTTCCAAAATGCCCTGCGTAATCTGTGATATATTTTCAAATAAATATACAGGTTCAAGTATAGATACAAATGGACATCACGCCGGAGTGATATAGTAAAATTAGAAGTATACCTAGTATATCGCTACAAATGAACTTTTAACACCTGGAGATCATTGGTTACGTTATAAACATAGTATTCGAACTTTAGGGTCACCATTTTTTGTTGTCGGTTGCTTAGCCACTTTCGAGATTTTAATTACAAAATTCTTTTTTTAATCGTGTGTATAATGGTATTGTTTTTATCAGGATGTTGCCTTCTACGTCTGTAAAATTTGTAAATAGTGCCACCAAGTGTCAACCATTGATGAATACTTTGATTAAGTTTGACAAGTTATACCTCTTACCATGCTTCCAACAAAACACCTACATATTTATGAATTGCAATGTAGAAGGGACAGTTATGTAAAGAGTATTATAATTAGATTGCAAATTTGCTTTATTTCTAAATTAGGGTATAATGACTTAGTATTGAAGACCGCGATCGTTTTATATTGTAAATATAGCCACCAAGTGACAAATATGAATACCGCACTCGTGTTATATTGTAAATGACGCCACCAAGTGACAAATATGAATACCTCAATCATGTTATATTGTAAATGTCGCCACCAAGTGACAAATATGAATACCGCAATCATTTTGATCGTTTTATATTGTAAATGTCGCCACCAAGTGACAAATATGAATACCGCAATCGTTGAATCGTTTTTATATTGTAAATGTCGCCACCAAGTGAAAAATATGAATACCGCAATCGTTGAATCGTTTTATATTGTAAATATCGCCACCAAGTGAAAAATATGAATACCGCAATCGTACTATATTGTAAATGTCGCCACCAAGTGACAAATATGAATACCGCAATCGTTGAATCGTTTTATATTGTAAATATCGCCACCAAGTGACACATATGAATACCGCAATCGTGTTATATTGTAAATGTGGCCACCAAGTGACAAATATGAATATCGCAATCGTTTTATATTGTAAATGTCGTCACCAAGTGACAAATATGAATACCGCAATCGTGTTATATTGTAAATGTGGCCACCAAGTGACAAATATGAATATCGCAATCGTTTTATATTGTAAATGTCGCCACCAAGTGACAAATATGAATACCGCAATCGTGTTATATTGTAAATGTCGCCACCAAGCGACAAATATGGATACCGCAATCGTGTTATATTGTAAATGTCGCCACCAAGTGACAAATATGAATACCTCTCAATCGCTTTGATCGTTTCATATTGTAAATATCGCCACCAAGCAACAAATATGAATACCGCAATTGTTTTATATTGTAAATGACGCCACCAAGCAACAAATATGAATATCGCAATCGTTTTATATTGTAAATGTCGCCACCAAGTGACAAATATGAATACCACAATCGTTTTATATTGTAAATGTCGCCACCAAGCAACAAATATGAATATCGCAATCGTTTTATATTGTAAATGTCGCCACCAAGTGACAAATATGAATACCGCAATCGTTTTATATTGTAAATATTGCCACCAAGTGACAAATATGAATACAGCAATCGTTTTATATTGTAAATGTCGCCACCAAACAACAAATATGAATACCGCAATCGTTTTATATTGTAAATGTCGCCACCAAGCAACAAATATGAATACGGCAATCGTTTTATATTGTAAATGTCAATATGAATACCGCAATCGTTTTGATCGTTTTAGATTGTAAATGTCGCCACCAAGTGACAAACATGAATACCGCGATCGTTGAATCGTTTTATATTGTAAATATCGCCACCAAGTGACAAATACGAATACCGAAATCGTTTTATATTGTAAATATCGCCACCAAGTGACAAATATGAATACCGAAATCGTTTTATTTTGTAAATGTGGCCACCCAGCGACATATATGAATACCACAATCGTTTTAGATTGTAAATGTCGCCACCAAGTGAAAAATATGAATACCAAAATCGTTTTATATGGTAAATGACGCCACCAAGCAACAAATATCGATGCCTACTTCGAATGAAATTGCGTTTGATAGTTATATGTATTGCGCTTGAATGTTTTCACACCTTCAAAATTTCTTTCACATCGAATAAGAAACATCGTGAGTGCACGATGCATTGTATTTACTTTACGTGTTGGGATTTCACTAATTCTAGGTAAATACTTTAATGCCAGAACCTATCTAATTTGTGTTTGTCTTTTTGTTTTTAAATTACCAAAACATGCATGAAATAGTTTGGAGTTATTTCTAGTTTTGTTCGGGTTATTTGACCATCATGATTCAAATCCTAGTTAGCAATAAATCATTAAAATATTGTTCGATGACGCAATAATACTAGATCTCGAAAGAATTGAATATATAATTAATGAGAAAAGTTATGAATTATTCTATGCTGTGTAGGTCCGTGGCACGAAGATGATCTACAATTTACACTTTTATAGTTGTGTGGAAAGACGAAAAATGAGTTGTAATGTGGGGGAAATTAGCTGGAAAGTCGAAAATGTTAACCATCATTTCAAAAACCTAAAAAAAACATTACATACTACATTGCAGCAATGTTGTTTTTTTTCGCACAATGAAACTGACGTTTAATAAGCAAGGTGTACTCTGGGAATACCGTCATATTGTTGAACTCCGGTCATGAAGTAGTGATTTGTTTTACTTTAAATTATAGCTGGGTGGCGCCCAAACCATTCTGCATGAGATTTATACACTCGTTTGAATTCTCGGATAATACATGTCTGCGAAATAATTTTCTCTTTGCACAAAGGTGAGTTCTTTTCGTTGGAATTTCTAACGATAGAGAGCAGGAGGTAAGTTTATTACACGAAAGTTTTATTCCGAAATTAAGCGCATCGCCACACTTCTAGAACATAAAATAAACGTGCTTCAAGTTCGTATTTAATGGTATTTAGTTTGATTTGTATGGCAATCAAGCTAGTATTAATGTTTTCCACGCCGTATTATTAATTATCAGGAATTTTGATTTCTCTTACGAAGATATTCGGTATGTAAGTGTCCGTAAATTTAATATTTCATTCAAATTTAATTGAAATGTGTGAATCGTATAACTATCGAGTAGTACGGCCTCTACATTGCGCAAAAGATTTAACCAAAGTCGCAGACAATATAAATAGTTTGTTGGTGTTAGGGGGCGCACTTCAAATTAGATTATAATATCTTTTCCACGTTGACGCCGCAGCCTGAGGTCGGCGTCCTTCCTATAGCGCTTCCTGTGACGACACAACGATATTCTCCCCGGTGACTAACGATTGTTTACCCAAGTCTCAGCATGAGAATAGACGCACATGGCCGCAGTATTCGTCCATGTTTCATTGATGTCACCCCCTCCCCCGGGGGCCCCTTCGGGTATTTGCAAAAAATACTGACAGGGGTGTGTAGCTGGCGGTTTGAAACCTCTACCCCTTATCAGACAGAAATAAACTCAAATTGCCTACCCCCTTTCAGACAAACTGTGGATATTTGACACCCCTTTCCAGACAGTAAGCACAAATGGTACCAAGGGAAAAGCAGGTGGACTCCCGGGGATGAACTTTGACGATTGAAATGAAATTACAGAAACTTAAGAAAAAATCAGCTTCATTTTCCTGATTGTTGGATTACTCAAGCTCTAGAGACAGTCTTTGAAAAATATGGATCCCTTTTTCGACAATGAAAAAAGGATACCCCTTTTCAGACAGACAGGGTTAAATAACATACCCTTTTTCAGACAGACAGGGTTAAATAACATACCCCTTTTCAGACAGACAGGATTAAATAACATACCCCTTTTCAGACAGACAGGGTTAAATAACATACCCCTTTTCAGACAGACAGGGTTAAATAACATACCCCTTTTCAGACAGACAGGGTTAAATAACATACCCCCTTTCAGACAGACATGGTTAAATAACATACCCCTTTTCAGACAGACAGGGTTAAATAACATACCCCTTTTCAGACAGACAGGGTTAAATAACATACCCCTTTTCAGACAGACAGGGTTAAATAACATACCCATTTTCTGACAGACAGGGTTAAATAACATACCACTTTTCAGACAGAAAGGGTTAAATAACATACCCCTTTTCAGACAGACAGGGTTAAATAACATACCCCTTTTCTGACAGAAGTGGTAAATTTGGGACCCCTTTTGGCGGCACATATACATATGTATAGAAAACAAAAATTCTAAATGGTTTACAAAAGATATCAATAATATGAAAAAAGAAATAAAAAAAATATCATTCAACACTCAGTCAGCATCCATACAATAAACAACTTAGAATAACATGCTATAGTCTCAAGCGAAATTACAGACGGCTCCTAAAAAAAACGTAAGAGAGATTTAAAAAATGACATTATTAATAAACTAGACACAATGAGAAAATTTAATCCAAACAAATATTGGGACCTAATTAAACAACTACAAGGTTCTGAACAAAATGTAAATAAAAATGATAGCATCCCAGATTTTATGTGAATGATCAAGAATTAGAAAGAGCATCCTCATCTTGGTATAAAACTAAATACCACTGAGAACCTAGATATAGCACAAGTAGACTTGAAAAACCGGGCTCTGAAGGCATTTTTGAAATTGAAGCAGATGCTCTACTCGGGAACACAAGTTCCCATCAAAATCTATCTGAAAATGTTTGACACTATGATCAAACCAATACATATTGTGCAGAAATTTGGACATGTGACATAATAAAAAATAAAAACTATCTGATGCACTTATTGTCACCAATGGAAAAAATGCACTTAAAACTGTACATACTGAAAGTAAACTGCAGGATCACAAACCTTGCCTGCTTATTAGAATTGGGACGATACCCCCTAATAACTACATGTATCAGACAGATGTTTAAATATTGGTTGAGATTGCGTAATATGCCTGAAAACAGCCTCATAAATGAAGCATACAGATTGGCAATCCATATGGATAACTCAGACAGCCAAAATTGGGTCAATTGTATTACAACAATTCTCAAAGACTTTAATATGGAACATGAGTGGGAAAATATAAAGATTAATGAGAACAAATACCTAATAAATAATGTTACTACAACACTTGAAACAAACTACAAAATAAACAGTAGGGATTCTCTAAACAATGACAATAAAGGTATTAACCACAGAAATAAACTACGTACTTATAGAAAATTAAAAACTGAATTTGGACTTGAAAATTATCTGCTGACAGTAAATAACCCACTACAAAGATCATCAATGACCAAACTAAGATTAAGCGCACATGTTTTACAAATTGAAATGGGCAGATACCATAAAATTGACATTACCGAAAGAAGCTGTCCTGTATGCAATACAAATGATATTGAAGATGAAGAACACTTTCTGTTAAAATGTCAGTTATACAAACGTGAAAGACAAATCCTTCTCAACACATTTAGACAGTGTTCTGAGGGCAACACGGATACAAGCTTTATTGACATACTAGGCACAAAGAATACTGTCATGCTAAAATGTCTAGCAAAATATCTATACGAATGTTTCAACATAAGAGAAAGCAAATTAAAAAAAAAAACAGCTGCCTCACAGATATCTAAATAAGTAATCCTAACATTTACTTAATTAATTTGCATTTCTAACCCACTTCCGGGAAAGTTTGTTGTTTTAGTTGTGTTTAGTTTAGTTTTTTTATACTAGTGTATCTTCTAGTGTATCATGTTTCTGACATGGAATGACAACCATGCTTTATTGTACTTAGATCTATGTCCATTTTTAGGATACGACTTCAATAAAAACTATTACATATAGCACTTCAATGTGAGTACCCCCCCTCCCCGGTGTCAAAAATATATTCACTATATTAAACAAGAATCCTTCTAGCTTGTTAACCACACTCTAGGGCCAATCTTCAATTTCACCAAGATTACACCCGGAGACGTTACTATCGGATTATCGTTGTAAACCGGGGGGTTACTCGGGGGTTGTTCTTATTTCGTTAGTACGGAACAATTTGATTTGCAATACAACTGATAGTAGAATTTTATTTTTCGGAAGATTTTGTTGCGTAAAACTAAATTGTTTTAAAAAGGGGCATTATAAACATATATCTACATTGAAGTGCTATATGTACATGTGCCGACAAAAGGGGTCCCAAATTCACCACTTCTGTCTAAAATGGGGTATGTTATTTTACCCTGTCTGTCTGACAATGAAGCTTATTTTTTCTTTCCGTAACTTCATTTCGATCACCAAAGTCCATCCCCGGAATTCTACCTGCTTTTCCCTTGGTACCATTTATGCTTACTGTCTCGAAAGGGGTGTAAAGTATCCAGTTTGTCTGAAAATGGGTAGGCAATTTCAGTTTATTTTTTTCTTATAAGGGGTAGGGGTTTCAAACGACCAGCTACACCATGTCAGTATTTTTTTGCAAGTACCCCCGGCCCCGGTGGAGTCCGGTCAAACCCTTGTGGCAGCCATGCTTGTTTTTATTATTAAAGGACGCTTACTCGCGTAATCATTCCATATTTGGAATTCGCATTTCCTTATATGGTAGGATTACGGCACGCTGTAACTTATGGCCTCACGGTGACAGATGTATTATTTTATGCATTATTCTGTATTATGTTAATGTTTAGTTTAGAACACGTCACTCCTAACACACGTTACACATATTCACACTCAGGTTTGTTAATCAGATATAAATATCGACGATTTTAATTTTAACAAATGCATTCAATGGTTTTAATGTTAACAAATTAATGTCAAACAATAATTTAAAAGATTTTTTTCTATTGCGGAAATTTGGTAATTTGATGCATGTTATTTCTCCCTCACATCTGATTTATATTTTCCGACTTACGACTATAATAACGGGGGGGGGGGCGTGCCATTTTCAATAACTTGTGTAGATGTAGTATTACTATTGTAAATTTAATAATTTTGAATTGCGTGTGATATACGACTGAACAATGTACTAGATACTGCAAATCATTTAGTATCGTTTTGTTTCGTCTTCTCAAATAGTCATCCGGTGGATTACTAGTGTTACATTACTAATACTATTACTAGAATTACGGCTATACGAAGCACCATGCCTCGACTTTCCTGTTCAAGGCTTGTACATTACTATGGGAATGAAACTTTGTAGTTTATTTGTTTTAGCATATTATTTTGTGTAAAAAGTACAGACTAAAGTTTATAGCGTCTTCTCAACACGAATCAACATTGCAACGCAACTTGAGTGGTGTGCATGATCAGAATACATTTTTACAAGAACAATATTCCTCGAATGTATTAACATCAGCTACCAATTTATTATGATTCAGTATCTTCAAATTTAAATGACACATTCGGTCCAGAAATACTGCAACCTGCGCAAGATTTGTTAAATTTTCAACACTAAGACCCATAGTTCAGGTTTTATGGTTGCGTAGTTATGTTCGGAAACGCTTTTGCTAAACCTTCGATCATAAGATGGAAAGAGGTCTTGCAATTCGCACGAAGAACATAAAAAATGGTGCGTATTTTCCCTTGGAGATTTATGTTCAGACCTATCTCCCAAACTATTAATTACAGAAAACGTATCGCTCTTAACAAGAATTTATAAATTTCTGAATGGAAAACCACTCTGATTGGTCAGTACTGATACACTGGTGAAAATTGTCACGCGTGGCTCATTCAACATAAGTTATGGATTGATAATAAGGAATAATTATCATTTATTAATAATACATGCCTAACATAAATTATCATCGTACTGTGAGTTGGTTCGACGAAAAAATTAATAATATTGTTCAAGGAAACATTATGATCCGTGCATTCGTGCAAGTCACGTACTGCACATACGTCAAGTTATCTACGACACGTGACACGTATTGACAAGTATTTTCATTCATGTCAAGTAACCAGGAATATGAGAATTCAATTTGAACATTTGGTGTCGACTAGAACCGGACCAAGAACTCACCTACAAACCATGTTAGCCAATAACAACGACCTGGGCGCCTCTACAGAATAGTAAAACGGCCACGGTCTGAAGCAATTGAAATTCGTATCACGGATAAAGGTTTGGCAAATAAACTAAATTCATCTGAATTTATCAATTATATCTATAATTATGATTATGATGCTATTAGAAACATGGGCAGAAAACCATGACCAATATAATACCCAGTTTCCACTGTTTTCAGCATTTCAAGACCTAGATCTCCAAATCGTGGGCGATTTGCGAGGGGAGTATGTGTATTAATGAAGGACTGCATATCAAGCTGTACATGTAACATTGCACGATTGTGTTATTTTATTGTTCAAGGGGCAGTTGTTCAACACAGAGAAAGATATCCTCTCTTGTAGTGTTTATATACCGCCACAAACATCAACAGTCTACTATCAGGGGGAAATCTCTCTCTCTCTGGGTTCTCCACACTTGCCAGGGGGGAATCTCGTCTCGTCTCTATATCTCGTCCCCTTGAGGTACGGGATCGGGAAAGTCACTTTAACTTTACAGTCAAATAATACACACACAACGGAATACGTTTCAGCTCTCGTCTTAGTCGATTTTTTGGAGCACTCTATAAGACACAGCGCCCTGGGGAAAAGTCCCCAAGACTCTCACAAGGCTGAACCAAGACTCGCCCAAGACTGGACTGCCTCAAGGCTCGCCCCTGGACTCGACTCTCGACTCTCCAGGACTGCACTCTCTCTTCTGCGTCTATCGTGCTGTGCTCCCCAAGACCAACTCAAACTCTCTTTATTCATTTTCACAACTCTATCCAATTACAAAGCAGTAAAAAGACTCTAGGGCGTAACCTTCAATCATAAAGCCAATCACACTAAGTACTGAATACGTCATATCTTTTGATTAATCGTTCACTACATTAATAACTATGGATGTAAACTGTCAGAATGAGTAGTCTAAAAAGCGGCGGTTATCTGGTAATTAGTTCCAAATCACTGAGCCAAGTTCCGTCCAAAACTTCAAATAGACCTAAACGATGACAGACATAACACAGCAATTCGCTAATAATCAGCTAATTAAGTCGGTCAACAGATACGCAAAAACAAATTCATGACACTACCACAGTTTGAACACTAACAATGGTAACAACTATAGAGTTTGAACACTCCCCCCAGGACGCAGCTGAGAAATGTCACATGATTAGGTCGAAAAAAGTACTAAGCGTGATCAGCCAATGTGGTTTGATACAGAATGCACTTCATATAAAAGGAAACAATATAAGCTTGTAGCGTAGATTTCGCCAAACAAATAATTTAGACCATTTACGCAGGATGTTCATAACAAATTCAAAAATATATGCAGGACCAAAAAAACGTTAATATTTGGAAAACCAAAATGCTAACCTTATATCGCCTCAAACAAATTCTAAGCCTGTTTGGTCAACAATTAGACGCAACAGTTCAATCAATAATAATTTCCCACCGGCTATACAAGCAAGCCAGTGGCATGACGTCTTTGAAACCCTCTTTTCTTGTGCACCTATAAGTAATGAATTCGTATATCAGATCAAACTGTTAAGTTACTTGGAGTCCGCGAAGGAATTTAGATATGCAAATGAATGTAATGTTAATAGCAAATCGTTTTGTAAGCCCTGGCTCTCGAAAGGTCTTCTTATTTCAACTAAAACAAAACACAAATTATTTTCTAAAATGAAAAGGTCTCCCAACAATATTCAAGTTGGTAACAAGTACAAGATATACCGAAACCTTCTGACAAAACTGCTCAAAAAAGCTAAAAAAAACTATTATTCAGCCAAATTCCAGTCTTTGACTGGAAATACTAATAAAACCTGGAAAATTATAAATAGCATTTTAAACAATAATATTTCTATGTCTCCAAGACAGGTTATTAAATCCAATACGGGGGAAGTTTTGTCAAAGGATATCGATATTGCACAGAATTTCAATGATTTTTTCACTGATGTTGGACCAGCCCTAGCTGCTCAAATCAATTCTCCTGAACATTTTACAAACTACCTTTTTGATAATCATTACACAGCTTCTTTCTTCCTGCGTCCAGTTAGTCAAAATGACGTCATTAATGAGATCGGGCGTTTAGATCCCAGCAAAGCTATGGGCCCAGATCATATTCATCCAAAAACAATAATCCATGCTGCCCAACACATTGCTAGTCCCCTAGCCCATATCATCAACCTATCCATTACTACAGGTATTTTCCCAGATCTACTAAAAATCGCTAAAATTACCCCCATATATAAAAAAGGTTCACCTTTAGAAATAAGCAACTACAGACCCATTTCCTTATTGCCAATTCTAAGCAAAATTATTGAATCTGTTGTTAAATCCCAACTTTTAGCGTTCCTTGATAAATTTAATATTCTTTTGCCGACTCAATATGGTTTTCGCAAACATTACAATACCAAACTTGCACTTGTAGATCTAATTACTGACATCACAGACAAAATGGACGCAGGTTACATCACATTTGGTATATTTATAGATTTAAAGAAAGCATTCGATACAATTGACCACCACATTTTATTACAAAAATTAGAGAATTATGGGATTCGGAGCCTGTCACCTAAATGGTTTCACAGTTATCTAGAAAATCGTCTCCAGACAGTGGATGTCAATGGTACCGTATCACCCCCAAACCAAGTTAAATGTGGAATTCCCCAGGGTTCAATACTCGGCCCTCTATTATTTCTTCTCTATATTAATGATATTAACTCCAGTACCAATGCCTTTGATTTTTGTTTATTTGCAGATGACACTAACCTATTCAACTCACATAAATCTAACCAAATTGATCTTAATACTATTAATACAGAATTTAAAAAAGTCGATGACTGGTGTAAAGCTAACAAACTAACAATTAATGCCAACAAAACAAATTATATGGTAATTAAAACTCCACAAAAACAAGTTCATATTAATGGATCCCTAGAAATTGATAATGTACCGTTAGAGGGCGTAACATCAGTATCTTACTTGGGTGTCAATATAAATTCGTCTTTGAACTGGAAATCTCATATTAACAAAGTCACTAACATACTTAGCTCTAAAATTGGTATAATCTCACAAATTCGACATTATGTCCCAAAGTATATTCTTATTCTATTATATAATACCCTAATTCTTCCACATTTAACGTACTGTGTTGAAATATGGGGAAACGCTTATCCTACCCTTCTTGAACCGATTCTACGACTCCAGAAAAGACTTGTGCGGCTTATCATTTTTTTCAAAATGGAACTCGCATTCTGCAACACTGTTCCGTTCTCTTCAAATTCTGGACATTCACAAACTATGTAAATTCCACTCTTGTCTATATATTTTCGATTTAAATAAAAATCGTTTCGCACGCTGTCCTGATACCTACATCAACACTCCTTCTCATAATTATGCCACTAAAATAAATAGAAGTGGCAGCCTCTCTATACCAAAAACAAAACTTTCTATAACCCAGCATAACATAAAGTTTGCATCAATTAAGCATTGGAATTCACTAAGACCAGAACTACAAAATGCCAATATTAGTAGATATTTTTTTTAAAATTGTCTGAAAGCTGAACTTATATCTGAATATTCAGATTAATTATACGACTATTGGTTGACAACTCACTACAGACTGACTGATTAACTGATTGACAAGCCGACTAATTGACTGGTAGTTTGTACAATGTGATTGATTGTTTTGCGATTAGAAAAATATTAATTTATTTATTTTGCAATTAAGTGACTTATTTATTCTGAATCAATTGAATTATGATTATTCTCCATATCAGGATAGAGCATAAAAATCACATATACATATATATGATTACCTTTTGATATTTGTTTCATTGACAGACTGATTGTTTGCTTGATTTTGCAGTTTAGTGATTAGTTTATTTTGTAGAAAATGATTTATTAAATTTAGTGATTTGTTTATTGTGCGACAAAATAATGTTCATATTCACTCAGCAATTTCAATGACTTATTTATTTAATTTTGATATTTAGTAATTGAACTATAATGTTGCGCCACTTCACGATAAAAATATATGTATATGATAAATTTATGATAATCCGCACGTCAGTACAGTATTATTTCTTATTCCGGGTCGAGGACTCGACTAGCTCAAATGAACTATTTCCATGACCCACACCAGAATCCTTTGCAGTGGTAAAAAGGAAAAATTAATTGTGTTATGTATATTTTCTTTTTCTGGTGTAAATAAATAAATACAAATACAAATACAAATTGACTGAGATATACTAAATGGCCAAATTACTGAAATAGAAATAATTGAGAGCATCAAACGGCTCAAGAATGATAAATCACCAGGACTTGATGGTTTACCGGGGGGGGGGTATTTTAAATCTCCTGTTCATATACTTTTGCCATATCTACACATCTTGTTCAATAAGAAGTTCGATTCTGCCGAAATAGTAATTGACTGGTCCTGACGATCCAGTAAGCTATAAGGCAATTTCACTACTTGAAACTTTTGGGGAAATTTTTACATCAATTCATAAAATGTACGTTTAACTTTTTTGGGCAGATAAAAATAAATAAACGAAGAACAGGCTGGTTTTCGTCATGGACAACATTCGACAACATATTTATCCTTCAGGCAATTGTTCAAAAATATATAACCAAGAAACGGGGACAGTTATACTGCGCCTTCTTGTATTTCTCCAATCATTTGATAATGTGGAGAGACAACGTCTTTGGTATGTCCTACTAAAAGAGTGAGTAAATGGAAAGATGTTTGAGATATTACATAATATCTATATATGCAAATGTAAAATCTTGTGTCAAAACTTTAAACGGATATACTGAATACTTCCAGTGTCCTATGGGTGTTCGCCAGCGTTGTATGTTAAGTCCATTCATATTCTCCTTCTTTATTAAAGAATTATGTAAAGAGCTGAATAATTCGGAACACCACGGCGTTCAACTGTCTTCTGATTTAATCGAATTATTCCGTCTTCTATTTGCTGATGACGTTCCAATTCAGTTGTCGGGCTCCAGAGATTACTTGATAAACTAGAATTGTATTGTGAGCGCGCGAGTATGTCTGTAAACTTGGACAAGACCAAAATTATTGTTTTCAAGGGTAGGGAACGTTTATCAAAGAACGAAAAGTGGATTTATGAAGGGATGGCGGTTCACACAGTTTTATACTACAAATATCTAGGTATTATGTTCTTCTGTAGACTCCACTAGTCAATGGCGACACAGTTATTGGCGCAGCAAGCGAAAAAAACAAAACTTTTTCTGTTAATTTAAAGCTTTGAACTGTTTACGCCCTCTATCCTACATAACCTACTTCCAATATTTACGTATGGGGCGGAAATCTGGGGCTTTGGAGAGTGTAAACATCTGGAACGAGTTCATTATCTTGCCTGTAGAGTGTTTCTAATATTATATCACCCAATAGTAGTATTCTAGAAGAATGTGGGGTATATCCTATCTATCTATACTCAGCAAAACGATGCATTAAATATTGTGCAAAATTAATTTCCATGCCAAATTCAAGGTACCCCAAGAAATGTTACAATATGCTATACAATATCGAAAGTTCGGGAACCAGAACAAAACACACCTGGATCAATGACATCCAAAATTTACTTTCAATTTGTAATATGAATTATGCTTGGCTCGCATAAAAAGTTGGAAATGTTAATGTGTTTATAAATACATTTGTGGAACGATTCAAACAGAATCTTTCCTAGGTATGGCGGGCTGACTTGTGTACTTTAGACAAGTTAGATAATTACTGTCAATTTAAAACTAGCATAGAACCAGAAAGATATTTGTTTTCTGTTCATATTCAAACCCATATGCAATCACTATCTCGGCTACGATGTTCATCACATTGTTTACGAATTGAAAAAGACAGAGGTCACCCAGAAAGAGATCAACGCATGTGCGAGCTTTGCAATATGAATTCTATTAAAAATGAGTTCCATTTTTTATTAGTTTGTAAGTTTTATAATCACATTACTACTGCACCCCACCAACTGTAAATAAGTTTCTTGAATTATTCAAAATGATGTACTTCTACATTGCTTAGCTGCGTTTGTATTTAATGCTATGAAACGTAGGAAGGAAGCCGCCGAATATTGTGAATAATTTAATTGTTTACTGTTTTGAGCCGATGGCCATGTATCAGTTAATAAAGATCATATAGTAGTATTTCAATGAACGTAAATTGAAACAGTTATGATCACTTACATAACGTAATTTACGTTACGCAAAATTGCATTTACAACACACCAATCTATGAACCTCTGCATATTTCAGTTTTGTGTTCCACGTACCATCAAGACCGACTCCACGGTGCAATTATAAAATTTATCCGCCTTTATTTCTAATTAACGTTAACATTACACAAGCAAATTTATATTTTTAAATTTGAGAATAGGTGAGTTTACAAAAGTAGACCTATATGCAAAAAACATGGACCATATATGTAGTTGTTTTCTAGCTGAGCTCTCAATCATTTAAGTTTCACACAATTAGATTTAATATTCTGCAATTCTTGAATTACAGAAACTGCTTCTCGATATTGGGACATGCAGTTTCTGTGATTTTTTTACAGAGTGTGAGCTCTATACATTTATTTATTTCTACAGAGCTGAAAGCAAAGAATACACGAACATTGACGAGAAAATTCTTTACTATGGCACTTAAGATTACGAATAACGATTACATGACACGGGTGCGTTATTCTCGGCTACAATACGAGTTTCAGTTTTGGTTAAGTGAGAGCATCTAATTCGGCTATATATCTGTTTTGGCTGGAATACCAATTTCCCCTGGAATATTTGTTCATCAAGAAGAGACTGCATGCATGATATAAAATTACACAATTGTTTGGCTCATGGTTCTGTGCTAATTTTTAACAAGCAGCCTATCGGCTGAGATAGCTCCGCTGTTAGCAATGCACATTTCAATTAAAGAACTGAAGACATCATTAGAAAATAAACAATATGTATAGTATCAAAGCAATCGGACTTAGTTTTTAACAAGAAGTCGAAAATATCACTTTTTACCAAAAATGACAAAAATATTCACCAAAATTAGAGAATTGAAGATATCATCACAAAATGAACAAATCCGAGCGAGGTCCACATGTAGTACCTATATATGTAATATCAAAGCAATCAGACTATTGGTTTTTTACAAGAAGTCGAAAATATCACTTTTTACCAAAAATGACAAACATATTCACCAAAATTATAGAATCGAAGATATCATCACGAAATGAACAAATCTGAGAAAGGTCTACATGTAGTATCTAAATATGTAATATCAAAGCAATTGAACTATTGGTTTTTAACAAGAAGTCGAAAATATCACTTTTTACCAAAAATTACAAAAATATTCACCAAAATTAGAGAATTGAAGACATCATCAGAAAATGAACAAATCTGAGAGAGGTCCACATGTAGTACCTATATATGTAATATCAAAGCAATCGGACTTGTGGTTTTTAACAAGAAGTCGAAAATATCACTTTTTACCAAAAATTCCAAAAATATTCACCAAAATTAGAGAATTGAAGATATCATCACGAAATGAACAAATCTGAGAGAGGTCCACATGTAGTACCTATATATGTAATATCAAAGCAATTGCACTTGCGGTTTTTAACAAGAAGTCGAAAATATCACTTTTTACCAAAAATGACAAAAATATTCACCAAAATTAGAGAATTGAAGATATCAACATGAAATGAACAAACCTAAGAGAGGTCTACCCAAGGTACATATACATCAAGTATCAAAGCATTCAGGCTTGTAGTAATCAAGAAGAAGTCAAAAAAGTAAAACATTGACACGGACAACGACGACGACGGACAATCACTCATATGATAAGCTCCGCTCGACAAAGTCGACAGCGGAGCTAAAAATGTTTACGGAAAATACTGACAAAGCATAGTTATATGATTTTACAAGAAGTTTCATTGTCACGAATAACGTTAAACAATTTAGAAGATAAATAAAAAGTGCCAATCACAGGTTACGAGAAACCATCCCCCTCCATCTTAATACCTTATTTTTTAAATTTTTTTACTGCTATGTAATCAAAATTGAAATGGAGATACAAGTTCAATAAATATTCTTATTATACTGTGCAGGTAATGTTTATATCTTGTACATACATTGCAAGTTACAGACCATTCCATCAAAGCCAGTTTAATATCATTCTATCAATGTCAGTTTCAGGTTACTCCCTCACCGTCAGTCTTGGGACATTCCCTTAATGCAAATTTTATGTCAATCCCTAAAAGACAGTTTTGTGCAACTCCCTAAATAACAGATTCAGGTCTTCTACCTTAACGTTAGTTTCAGATTATCATGGCTAATCCTGAGTTGGGTATTGAAATACTGATTTCTTAACTTGGAATAAACACTACACATTTTAAGTAGAAAAATAGTTGTATATATTTACAATTCAGTCATATCAATTAAATACAATACCTATATAAATAAAGTCTGTCTGAAACTGATCACAGCCACCATAAATAAATAACCTTTTACCAGTCTATTAATATCATACTACAATAATTAACATAGCTTAAAATTTGCATAGACATTCAAGATGAATGCTGTTATAGCTTGTCTGTATGTCCCTCAAAAATATCCCGATATTAGTTGTGAATTCAAAGTCAATTTATTCCAAGTTTGTTTTGAAATTACCAAGTTCAAGTGAAAATTGTGCACAACAAGGCCAAATACAAGAGTAGATGTTTTGGGTTACACAGCCATGTTTATATTGTCCATGCCCACACTATCTTTGCATGACAACACTTGAAAAGTGGCCACTGAAGAAAACATTTCCTGTTTGTAATTGCATGCCGGACAATTTCCTCACACCTGTATTGTTATGTATTGAGAAAACTTATTTTCAAAATGATCTGTACAACATTATGGTGCAACATGCCCGGCTGCATCATGTTGACAACAATTACAATAATTTAAATAAAAAAAAAGATATGACAAATTAAAAAGTTATTCCTATCTAACCTATCTTCATTTTCAACACAAAATTGATCTATCAAGAAAATTACTGTAAAATACTTAATTTTTGCTTGTAATTAATTTTCACTATTTTCGCTGAGGGATGACTCAGTGAAAATAAAATTCAGCAAATATACTTTTTTTGTATGTTTACATACAACTTATGAAAATTCAGCAAAAATAAACTCCATACAAAAGTCTTTTCAGTGAAAATAAATTTTTTAAATAATTGCATGGTAAATTAATTAAAGTGGGAATGTTTGCACACACACTTACATATCAACTTGAAAACTTTCATTGGTGTTGCATGCGTCTCTGTCATTTACATTAAGTGTATTCACTACTGATTGGCAAATACAAGTGATTTTACTTAAATTCTTGCAACACATAAAATTCATTCACGTTTTACAAATTTTCTTACAAGATTTGAATGAGCTGTTAATAATAAAATGATGATTGAATAAACTATGGTCAACATGCCCTCATACATCAGTTTTGGAGAAAATACACTCCAAACAAACAGGTGATATCTCTGACATGAGATGAGTACAAGATAGACTGCCACAGGAAGTGCCCGAGATACAGCAATGGTGTAACAGATGTAAACCAGTGAATCTTGGTACCTGAGAAAAGATACAATCATAGCAATCTTATTTTCTTACACTAAAATAGTAATAAAGCACAATAATATGACACACAAAATCTTTCCGGAAATTACATTTTTAGATTAATACCCTGATATTAGTCACGATTTTTTACAATAACTGATGAAAATGTCAACCCATGTTAACTACATAGGGATTGATTGAAACAATGATATTTCCTCATATTTCAGTTTATAATTATGAATTGAAAGATAAATTTAATCCATAGCTAAATTTCATAAAACTTGGAATGCATGGTGTATATCATAATGTATATGAAAGCATTAAAAACATCAATCTGCTGAAACAATTTATATTGGCCGAATAATTGGAAAAGGACATCATTCATCTTAAACAGGATCCATGGCAACAATAAAGATGAATCTACTAAAGGGCAGATAAGAACTGGCAATATACAGACAATCTTGGTATAGAATCTGGAAAGAGTTTAAGTGCTACTACTAGTGCTACTTTGTTTCACAGTGTAGGGTGTGGGTCCCATACAACGCATATAAAATAGTTTACATGAAATACAAACATGAACTACGTAAAAACTGTTGAGCTTTAGAATATTGACAAGCACAGTGATGTGTGCGGTTGATGAATGAATTAAATCTTGCCAATGAAAGGGATACAAATTTGGTTTCTCATCATTGAGGCTGTGAGAATTTTAAATATTGCATCTCTGAATTGCGAGAATAAAAACAATTTCACTGATTGGTGGGAATCAATATCAGGTTTCATTAAATATGAGAAACTATCAGTTTGAAATTTCACACTTTTTTTTTCAATAGTGTTTCTTTTTTAAAAATGTGGACCATAGTATGGTCATTAGAACCACTATGTTCCTGTCAATATTCCTTGCAATATTGAAATATTCCTTGGCAGTGATGTTTGTTATTACTTTGTCTTGAATCATTAAACAACACTTATTTGCATATCAAAATTTCTACTATTTTTGAAAGGAATGTTAGAATTTAAAATGAAATGAGATGGAATAGTTGTGATTAAATAATATTTCATTGCGTAAAGTGTTTCCTCAACTTGTTTATAAAAATGGTTGTCATAGTGTTAAAGTCAAGTGCTGAAGTCAAACCATGGACAATGTTGTGAGTAATATTACAATGTTGCAAGGAGATTGATGGGGTTTTCCTGATCCATGAATGTATTTCACTGCCAAGGGGAAAACTATGCAAAATCCTTTTGAGTTGATTTCTTACCTATCAGCATAATGCCTAGCTGTATACGTAACAAGACTAGTGATAAATATAAATGGTCCAGTGTAGGTGGACATTAGAGTTAGAATAAACACAATGGCAGGTATGTACGAGTCCAATCCAATGTAACCAGCAGATATATCAACATTAGCAGTACTATTTGAATTGCCCTGTAATCAAAAATAAAATAAAAGTCAATACATTTTTGGATTGTTATAACTTTTGCTTAAACCTGTTACTGACTTCATATCCTAAGTAGCAGTTGCATTTGCTAAAATATATTTGCAATAAGTGTTCAATTATTTTGGGGACAAATAAAAGACGGCCGTCTCCAAATACCGATACAGATATCACCAACATCAACATTTTATTAGTCAGATCCAAAAAATAATAATTTTACTTTCAGAAAATTATTTTTGACCGTTTTATACCACAAATAGCTGAAATGATGGAAAAAATAATGTGTCTGCAGGCCATATTTTAAAGCCAGTTGTCACTTGACCTGGCCAAACTTCTTCACAGAATGTGAGACCATAGTACATTTATCAAAACGCATGTTCAAAATTGTGCAAAATTTGACAAGCATTATTGACATTTTGTTTAGACAGTTATGTTGTAGGTATATGAACTTGAGCATTAGAGTTTAAATGCAGTACAATATACACAATACCAATATTATTACTGTTTACTGTGAACAACCCAACCAGCAGTACTGTAATATATAACAAATCACCAGTGTTGAGGGACATATAGTACATAATATAAGGTTATTACGAGAATACCTCAAAGTATGCACAAAGACAGTACAGTTGGAGTATCGACCGATATGCAGCGGAGGTCGATGCGGTGGTGTACTGTCTGATTGCATACTTTGAGGTATCCTCGTAATAACCTTATTATTATACATCTTTTCTTTTCAATGATACATCACAGGAATGCCGAAATCCAAAAAGTTTAGAACAGAATCAGCGAACTTCTTTGTGTGGAGTCCGGTCAAACCCTGGTAGCAGCCATGTTTGATTTTTAATATTAGAGAACGCTTACGCGCATAATCATTCCATATTTGGGAATTCACATGGTAGGATGAAAATACCCTGTAAAATACCGTAAAATTACGGGCACACTGTAACTTATGGCATTGAAAGATCGTAATCTTAGTCCTAAGTAACTATTAAAAATAGCTAGACGTTTTGAGCAATTGCTCTATATCGATAGCATTTAAATGTTGAAGGACAGTGGTTTAATGTAACAGTTTGCAATGGTCAGCTGCAAAAATATTGCTACTTTGTTAGCAAAACACAGAGCTGTATTGCGAGATGACTGGTTTTGTACATGTACAAACATGTTTTTTTTTTTTCAAATCAGAGACTGTAACCATCACAGCATGACCAAATCACTGACCTGTGTGAAGAAAGCAGCTGATCCAAACCACAGATGTAACAATGTTATAACCCATAAAGGAGACCTGGACAGATAAGCTCTCCACAAGACTGTAGTCAGAAAATGTTCCTCTAATACGAGCAATGACAGCACTGCACTATTATGAGGTCTGAGTAACAAAGCTGATAACACTATTAGTGCTGTTAAGATACATTCCAGTGTATCAACTAAGGTCTGTTTATATGTGTTTATATTTTCATCTGTCTTGCGTGTTTGCATATAAGCGATATAAATAGCTCTAAAAATCTGAACTCCAATCACGGCATACACAAACCATGCCTCGTACACACCCCTGAAACAAAGAAAAACAAAATATTTGTTTATATCATATTTGAAGGAAAAATTTGTTTGTTCCAGTGGATCTGCTTCATATACTGTAACCATGACAAAAATAATCTTTCCTTAGAAATCAGTGTATAGCTATATAACAATAAATAAATAAATACAATAGTTAAAGGAAAGACTTCAATATTACAAATGAGGAGTATGTTTATTTCTTGTAATCACCCATATAATTGTATTTTTGTGTCATTGAACTACTGTCTTGGATTTTTTTTTAAATATAATATTTAATAGAATCTTCTTTCAATGGATTTGATATTTCAGACATTTTAAAAAGAGGTATTTCATTTTGTAATATTATGCAAGGAACAATGTCTACAAATCTAATTTTCAATTCAATGTCTACAAAATTCTTTTTTTTGTTTGCCAAATTGAGAATTCTTTTTACAGACACTTACTTCACCGTGTCAACGTTTGTACATTTTTATGAAAGTAAATTCTGTACATGGTGGCAGTAACAATGCAATATAGACAAGAGAAAGTCAGAATCTTGCTAAAAAATTAATCACTTACTTGCTTGGTACTGTTGATCCCCATGGTAACAAAATGATACCAGTCACAGCTCTGTAGTAATATACACCGATCAATGCCAACACAAGTAATAAACTAAACTGCCTTCTAAGGTGTCTGACAATGCAGATCACCACATGACTCACTATCACCATGCCGGAAAGATAAATTTTGTTTTCAGGTCTGTAAACAGAGTTTAAAAATGGATATACTTTATATACTGTAAAATGACTAATTTTCACTGGGTTTAAATTTTACTGATTAACCATTTCAGGCATATTTAGTGGGTTTTAAATTCACGGTTTTATTATTTAGATAATGTGTTCTATGCTAAATTTTACATATTCACTGGGTTTTAAAATTAGCGCATTTTCCAGTCAGCGAAATCAGCAAAATTAAAACCTAGTGAATAATTAACCCCTTTACTGTAATATACACATACCAACCAGCCATGAAAATAAAAGCATGTCTGATTTATTTTGAGTGAATAAAGCTAACATTTTTGAACTGAATAAATACAGATCAAAATCATGTTACTCTCATTTAATTGTCAGAATTTTTCCAGGACTCACTGACTTCTATTTCAGGAGGAGTAAAATTTATATTCTAATAGTCTGGAACTGGTGTGCTGGCCTGAAGTTTCACCCCTTGAGAGGAAAATGTACAACTCTTGTACATACTTTGAACTTAACATAAAATCCATTGAAAACACAATACACATAATATATATAATACAAACATTTTTATGTTTGGCGATGTACTTGACAAACTGAGATTTTGGAAATGTCTGGTAACTCACCTAACAAACCAGTCTCCAATGTCAGGTCTATCAGCCCACTTCATACCAGTTTGATTCCAGGCTCTCATAAGGCGTCCACAAAGCAAGACTATTAAAACAGCCACCACGGTTCTCATATTCCCTACAAACACTTCATCGGCTGACATTGCACATTTGTCTAACTCATCTGATTTCCCACAATGCATTATGTCATTATTACTTGCTGCATCACTCACAAATACTCCGGCTGATAAATCATCTTCTCCACATCTTTTTGTAATCAACTCATCATACTTGCAATCAGACTTGTCTATTTTTGCTGAAGATTTTGAGCCAATTAGTAAGCTTTTATTTAAAATTAATGAAAATGTTTTATAAAAAAAGTAAAAGTTTATCGTCATGGTAAAAAAATACCATGTTTGGTGCTCTTCTTCTACAAAACTACTGGACACAAGACTGAGAGTATGTAGAACTGAACCACCAATCAATGTCCACTGTCCTGTCATCAGTTGTGTAGTCTGAAACTGGAAAAAAAGATAATAATTACACTAACATCAGTCAAATCACAGTTTATGAATCACATTATGTGGTTAATTACTCATGTAGTTCTTCTAGTCACACAAAAAAAAGAAAAAAAAGAAATGGAATAGTGACAGATATATTTAAAACTGTTGTGGTATTCAGGCAATGGCAACACAGATGAGATGAAATAAAAAAAAAACAATATGAGAAATAAGAGTAACCCAATAAGATGATGCATGAGTGAGCCAATAAAATGAGAAATGAGTGAGCCAATAAAATGAGAAATGAGTGAGCCAATAGGATGATGCATGAGTGAGCCAATAAAATGAGAAATGAGTGAGCCAATAAAAGAGAAGAAATGAGTGAGCCAATAAAATGAGAAATGAGTGAGCCAATAAAATGAGAAATGAATGAGCAAATAAGATGAGGAATGAGTGAGCCAATAAAATGAGAAATGCGTGAGCCAATAAAATGAGAAATGAGTGAGCCAATAAAATGAGAAAAGAGTGAGCCAATAAAATGAGAAATGAGTGAGCCAATAAAATGAGAAATGAGTGAGCCAATAAAATGAGAAATGAGAGGGAGCCAATAAAAAGAGAAATGAGGGAGCCAATACAATGAGAAAAGAGTGAGCCAATAAAATGAGAAATGAGTGAGCCAATAAAATGAGAAATGAGTGAACCAATAAAATGAGAAATACCGCAACGGTAAGCAAATAAGATGAGTAATAATGAGGAACAAGGGTGAATCAATAGATAGAGCCATTAAAATGCAAGTAAGCAAAGATGGAAAATGAGAGTGAGCAAATAAAACATTGAACAATAAAAGTGAGCCAATAAAATATTGAGAAATGGGATTTAGCAAATAAAATAATGAGAGTGAACAAATAAAGGTGCGATATAAGAGTGAGCAAATGTGAAAATGAGAAATGTGAGTGAGCTAACAAAACGAGAATGTAGAAAAAAATTCAATACATGTGATATACATGCCTACCTGATGCTTTGGTATTTTTCCAAGTTGACCAATCAAAACAGTCAAAGTGAAAGATGAACTGACAATGAAAACAGTGGACAAACATATTGCTGGTATTGACATGTTACATAACACCTCACTTGGAGTCCCTGTTGTGTCTGTACATATGTTAATATGCACAGAAGTGGTTGCTAAGCAACACGCAATTAGGATGAATATGGAAGACTGTCCACCAATAGGAAGACTGATGCTGGTCATGTGACCTCCATTCAATTGCCAAGCACCATAGAGAAAAGAAATCAAAACCTATTTGATGAGATACAAAATATAACTGAGAATTACTAGAAGTTCATTCATACTTGGAATGTAAGTGACAATATCTTTCCATCTTATACGTAAATCTAAATCATAGTTATTGAATGCAAATACTGGCAATAATTGCATTTTGAAAGTCCAAAGGTTACCATATTAGATGTACAATACTATCATATAAATGTTATTTTTGTGTTACCTGCCAGAATAAGACGGTCCCAATGACCATGGCATATTCATCATATCTTGCTAATGAGGCAGATATACGATTACTCATTTCTATAATGGCAGTATTGTACTGGGTAATGACCTTCTTTCCTAATACATTGTGGTTGATATTGTCTGCTTCTTGTAAGTATGATTCAAGCCAACTTGCATGTAACTGCACAGATCTGTTATACTTCAAATAACTTGGCTCTGAAAAGAAAAATATTGAGATGAATTTGCAGGGTTAGTTAACAACTTCAAATAATGAATGAAAGTAAATAATTCCTTATCTTTATGTTATCCAATCAATTAAAATATAATATTTGTTCTTGTTTCGTTTTTTTCAGTTTAAATTTTTGATTGATTGATTTTTTAGCTATTATTTATTTGCAGGAATATTTTTATTTTTTTTTTATTTTTGTTGTTGATCAAACTCAAATGTGAATTCTTCCATTCACTTGATCACTAAGAAAATTTCTCGACCAATCACAGGATGCCTTACAAACGCATTGTGCATATGCAAATGATACAATTTGATTGTATGCTTATTTTGTTAGCCAATGAAAGTGACTGAAAGATAACAAAAGATTTGGAAACAAATCTCAAACAAACTTATTATCATCAGATGGCTAATTATCAAACTACAAAAAAATAAAATATAAAACTTGATAACCACAAGGCATTTGTTGTGGATACATGGCATCAAAATTGGCAGACATACAGTTTTTGGTCAATTATTAATAATTTTCAGTGTTTTCTTCAACCAATTCACAGAAAATAGACAAAATCACCTATTCTATAACAAATTTATATTTCTGTATAAATTCAACAACATATCCATATTTATGAATAGTACCTGTGTATAATGAGTTGACATTTGTAGCCAGGACATTCATCAGTTGATTTGCATTTAACTGCAGTGCTCTGAGTTGTTCTCGAGTTGTCATGGTGTTAATTGCATCAGTTATAATTCTACCTAGACTGTTCTGTGGTATAGGAACACCTAATAGCAATGATAACGTACTCGCAACATCAATCTGTTGTATTTCACTTGCCGTATATGGCAGACCTGAAATTAAGTTTATTTGAGGGTCATCAGCTAGACTGAAACTACATTCAGGAATTCCATTACAAATTTGTTAAAGTGTCTCTGGATTAAAGCAATCACCACTCAGTGAACGTTTAATTATTGTAAACAATGTACTGTAAACGCATTAATTATTATCTGGATTTTAATTTTGCTATTTTCGTCAATAAGTAAAACCGCTAAATTAAATCCATGAGATTTAAACAATAAAACTTTCCTGCCAAGTTTGTGAACTTAAAACTCTGTGAAATTTGCCTAAAACATCAAAATAGGTAAATTAAATGCATGCGTATTGTGTATGCATAGCATGTACCCATATTGAATATGGTGCATTACATCAACTGTGACTATTTAAACATGTGGTAACTTACCAAACTTATCATAAAAAGTACTCATCATTACCAATGGGGTTGTAGTCTCACCAATCGACGCACCACCGTGACTACCAATATTACTCATACCATGGTCACCACATAAAATTATCAATGTTGGCAGATCACTAGTTTTATCCTGTGAAAATATAATCTTATTAGCTCAGATCAATGAGTCAGTATTTTACCAAATACTTGATTTAATAATATGATAAGACAGGAAGCTCAGCTAAGCTAGCTTAGGAGAAATTTCCTTGTGGGAGAAACTACTGCTATAAGGGAAAACTGCTTGGGTTTCCTTCTCTGACAGATATCTAGCTACCTGTGGCCCAGTGCATAAACGTCTGTTAAAATCATATTCTTTTGTACATTTAATTCAAATATGCTTAATTTAGAGGAGCATTATTAAAGACATTATTTTGCATATCTATATTTAAATTTCACTTTGAGTTCCAAGCAAATTTTCCATCAGTGCAAATAAAAAATGGCCTCCAAGAACAGGACCACAGCAGGAAAAATTAGAGAATTAAATTTGCCTGTCTCATGATCTCTAGATATCTTTATCACTCTAAATCCATGCCCTTATATTATCTGCCTTTGATTCAACTAAAACTGAGCAGTACCTGTTTTGTAACCGATGAGTAAATCTTTTCAATAACTTTGTCCATTTCTTGTAATTTGGGGCCAACCAGAGGACTTGTTGGTCCAGCTAAATGGCCAATATGATCTAACCCCAGGTAGTGTAATATCATTACACTCCAGTCTGTATTCTCTAACTCGGGGTCCACATGCCTTGTAACATTATTATCAACCTGCAAATTATACAATACAGTTTTAAATTGTGTATATGTATGAAAGGTACCTTCCACGGTACCGGTATATGTATCGGGGGTAAATGAATCAAATCTCATACAAATTGTGGAGATAACTCAATTTCTAAAATCTTGGTCATTTTGACTACTGCCATAAACTACATTGTACATATATATATAACCAACTACCTATGCACACAACAGTCACGGTTTCATTAGATTTACCGGTACTAACATTTTTGTTTGAAGTCTTATATACAACACTGTACTGTATTACCGGTATATACAATAGCTCTGTGTTTCACAAGACATCTGACTTGCCAATATCCAAACATCACTGTGCAGTTCCGTAACTTCTGTTGTTATTGAGTTTTTAAAGCATCTTCAGATGTCATACAGGATTCTTGTTTGACAATCAAATATTGATTATATTACAAAATCAATAATCAATGTGAAGCATTAGTTGTGTTCACGTTACACGAAGTACGGGCTAATATTTAAGCTGATTTAGGCTTATCTGGCATATTTGCATTTCGGCTAGATCCAATTGCGTCCACGCACAGGGAGGGCCAGTCGTTAGCACGGGCTAAGGGGTGCCATCAGTTGGTGACCTTTGGCAAGCCGAACGAAAAATGGAGACACGCGCGAGGTTCTATTTCTGCTGCTGACATGTTTCGTTCTAATTTTGAAGCGACATGCACAGGAACACGAGAGAAGACGGACCCAACTTATTTGGATGCACAGAAACAATATACAACGGCGTAATAGAATACAGAGTTTTATTAATACATGTCGTAGACAGCGAACCAAATTTATTTTGTCTACGATTGGAGCTGCTGTACGCTCTACTACAGCATGGATGTACTAGTACATCCATGACTACAGCGACCCGATCAGTGTGGAAGCGTGTACACTGAGCTCGGTTGCCATTTTGGGAATGAGAAAGTTGGATATATTTGATCACGTGCATATTGTTCACATCCAAAGGTCGCTGCAGAGGGCGCTTAGCCCTGGGCTAAGCGTTCGTGCACACTTCGTTAGCCCGTGCTAAGGGTCTAGACCGCGTCTTAAATTCGGATCAGATTTAACCCGTACTTAGCATTCCTTAGCCCGTGCTAAGCGTTCATGCACGTTTTGACCTCTTAGCCCGTGCTAAGGAGCTGTGCGTGAACGCAACTATTCTTATTTAGATTAGTCCTAGACAACACGTGAGCTCTTTCCTGTATCGCCATTAGGCTCCTTCCAATTTAATTTATAGGAAAATTATTTATACATGTATATTCCCACTGCATACTAACAAATGCCAAGCATTGAATATTAAATATTTTCTAGGTAAGTTGTGGTTTGCAAGGTTCCAAAGAAAAGTTCAAACATCAATGCATGATTGACTGTAGTGCGTCGGGTTTCAATCAATATAATTAACCAATGCCAATTTACTCAAAATTTAAATGACTTATAACTAGGTTTTGCCGACAATAAAACTATAATAAGATGAGCAAAACAAGTTTACGAGTGTCACAGATGGGAAAAACAGTGACAAAATATAATTTTCATACCTCAGTGTAATCTGCAACAAAGAACGACGTGGTTCCATCAGTTCGTCTAAAATGATTGGGAAATAGTTTAATCCATGTGTCATCCCCATAGAATACTATAGATTTATTTGCACTATATAACTGTGATATAAGATTGTCTTCCAACAATGCACTGGAATCCACATTCAATACAATGTCAATAAAGCCAGGTATTCCTCCAGTTGTGATTGCCTGCATAAATTAAGTCATAATTGTACAGTGAAGGGCATAAAGCCGTGTTCGTTTTATAAATTCACGTTTTTATTATCAAAACGAAAGATAGAATATTTTACAAATTGACCAATCTTGGAATTTATTGTGACATCAGTGTTAGTTCTAATTGATATTAATAAGGTCAATATTATCTAATCAGCAAGTGCCTCATTTTGAATATATGAGCAGTTGTAGTAGCTATGTAACACGATGGCATGCACACACTTTATGGGTGTAGAAAATATTCAGATATTGAGTCAATCACTATAAAAAATTTCAATGAAAGCTGATGACTGGCATTTACAAATTTTTATAAATATGTTTATAAGCAAAGCCTCAGCTTGGCGCCTTTCACTGTAAATGTGACATCACTTTGAAGTGAAGTGAAAGGTGTAAAGCTGCAGAAAATTCACAAATATGTCAAATATTGTATAGACCAGAGGAGAACACCATTTTGAATAGATCATATACTGTCTCCCTGAACCTTCCAAATATCATCATTTCATGAGGTTTCCAAAACGTAACTCTGAAAATAGCTTTTCACAAGGGATGGTATACTTGTATTTTAAACTGTGCATTCGAATTACACTCATTTTTGGAACTTTCATCAAGTGATAATGCTGTTTACTATTTGATTTTTAAAAGTTGTCATCTTTAAAAATTTTGAATACTTGACTGTGTGGAATAAAGCTCTCCTTACCAAGTTTTTACATAGTTGTCTACAAGAGCTATAGTTCACATTTAAACGAAAAGACTGTTTTTTAAATATACAAAATCATATATACCTTTATCCTTGGCATAGTAACAGTTGGTGGGTGTGCCTTTGCTATAAAACTAAGAGTTTTGTCATCTTTGATTAACTGACTAGTAAAAGGCATATGCTGATCTGCCTTGTTACCAAACACAAAGTCAGCCCGCAGCGCATCCACAAGTACGATAACCAGACGACCAAACACTGCCTTAGGGGGTTCATTTTTCATTTTCATTGAATGTGGCAGCGGTTCTGCTGGAAGGTTATTGAACGTTGCTTTCCCCGGAATGGCACTTTTGACTGGGAAAAATCCTTTGAAAAAGATGTAAAATGCGAGAGACTGTACAGCCAAGCATAGGATGAGGAAGCAACCATGGGGAATCCTCATCTTTACACTTTGTAACTATAGCAAGATGATGATAAGAATTCAGTATTCAGAAAGTTGTTCCTGTCTGTAAAAAACAAAATAACAATCAATGGCAAGTGCGAGGGCAGTGTTTCGCATAACTTAATATTGTGCCGTATGACATGCTATAGAAAAGTGACCGAGGCTTTCCCAGACCGAGAGGCTGTTCCTTGTTAGCAAGACAGTGGTTCTGTGTAACCAACCATTTTATCATTCTTATGTATGCGACTGATGATCTATTGTTATCGTACATAGGTCGTGTCTGATTCTTAGCAAAAAAAAGACACGTGATTCATGTGACCCTTGGACGCACAGCCCCCCAGATGCATTGACGTGATCAAAATGTGTTGGAACGGTTCAGACAATCATGAAGCCGCTACCGATGTGGGAAATTTACATATATTACACTACTGCTTTTACGATTTACTTTCAAGGCCTCAAACGAGATACTTCTGAAAAATATACCTGAACGATGAAAACACAAACTTACGTGATGGGGGCCGCCATGTTGAGACCCTCTATGGTGACCATTAATAGGTAGAAGTGACATTCCATTTTGCTAAAAAACTTCGTTCATTGTAAACTCATCAAAATATGTACCAGATATAAAAAGTACTAGTATCAATTACATATGGTTTTAGTTGACAAATATATTGTTTTATTTTGACTCGAAATACTTCAAAGCAGCCATATGGAACTATTCGCATGGCGATAAGGGTCCCTATCATTCAACGCCAGCAACATGGAAGAAGAGTTGACGATCAACACGAGTTACGCTAAAAAATACAACCAGTGGCGGCGAAAAGAAGAACTACAGAAGTGTGAGTTTGTGTGGGGATTACATTATTACTACTAACACATTTGGTTTAATGCTGTTTACGATTTGTCGACATATTAGGATTCCTTGTCATGGTCATGCGTTTTTGAAGGTTTCACTCCACATGGAGCTGAAAAAAAAATGTGGAATTTATAAATATTTATAAAGATGAAGGGAATGCCTTTGTTGCACCAAGAGTAACAAAGTGGTTGTTTCAAACCCATAATCGATTAGAATCGGAATTTAAATCCTTGCAGGGGGAGTGTGCGGCTGAACCAATCCACTGGTGTAGATTCATTCAATTAATATGGTAAAATAAACGGAATATTAAAAATAAGAAATATATAGGTGTGTCAATAATCAAAATAAGTCATATTTTAATGATCCAGTAATACATCTAGATGACAAATGGTAGTCCAAATTGGCAATGCGCCAGTCAATGTAAACCCTGACCCAGAGGAGGAATCACATGTGAGGGCGCTCTTCTTTCAACATAGTGTATTATGTCTCATTACCGATTACATCGTGTTGGAAGTAGCATCAGGCCCATGGCTAGTGCATTGTTTGAACACATACATCTGTCCCACAACCTGTATGCACAGCTTTACTGGCGTTTTCTACAGAGGTATTATTTAAATCATCGACGACCTTCCTCTTCGTTTTGGGGTTGTCCTGATCGAGAGCTATGACAAAATTTTCTCTTGTAGCTATTTTGGGTCAGCGTATTAGGCATTGTTATTAACGAGTACAACATTGTCAGCCTATAATCATCGTTGTTGAGAGCTACAGACGATATTAGACCAGATTTTTCATCCCTGTCATATGTCTCGTTGCTAAACTACTAGTACACCACTAAACTAACTAAACTAATAATTATTAATAAATATATTCACATGTCAAAATTCTTGACGGAAATAAATTATGATTCTACTTACCCGTTCTCATCATCTTTATTAACAGTGAAAGCGCGCTATGGAGATGTGAATCTATCCGATGAGGAATCCTCAAGCTCGTCAGAGTTTGAAGACGAGGATGCCGTGGTGAGTAAAAACATGAACAAGATAGAAGTATCACTAATATAATACTGAGTACAAATATTTATCCCATATATTAAGGCAGTTTAGCATAATAAAGCAGACACTGCTTTAAGCAGTGTTATAATTTTTCTACAAATGTATATCTCTGTACTAAAAAAACTTTGGTTGGTCCATTCAGGCAGATTCAAATCTGCTCAGATCAAATGAAAATTAATACACGTGTTCCAATAAATCTAATGTTGTACAGTCACAGTATTCTCTATAATATATCTCTACATGTATTCATATGCAAGATAATGCATGAATATTTTCTGTTTCTCTGTTTCATGTGAATTCACTCATTTCTCAATTATTTCCGAAAATGTCAATCCATGTGCTTGCCAATATGGAGTGTGTTCATGATAATCCATAGTTATTGGGCTGTAAGTAACGCTGCATGCAACCTTCTGATGGACCATAAATTAAATTTGTCTGTTTATTGTGTGATGTCGTCATGGTGATTATTGTCTATGGTTAAAGTATTTCATTATAAAAAAATGATGAAATAGCCTTGTACTATAATACATGTGAATCCTTACATAGTTGCAAATATTCACAAAAATTTAATTTAAGCAATTAGCAATTATATATATGTTTCCAATTATGAATTGTTTTTCTCCCATAATGCAATGTTCAGAAACATTGTGATTGGATGCAAATTTGTTTGTTATATCTGACTACCATATTGGTTCTATTAGAAGGACATCTCCAATAGAAATGTATATAAATCCCAAATTGAATTTAGTACATATACTGAATCGTTAAAATACGACTTATTTTGACCTTGAATCACCATTGTAAGTTACATTTAGTATATGAGCTAAATAAAATAAATTGAAATGGCGTGAATCTTTCAATTGTACAAGACTGTGATATATATGACTTGTCTTGTTTAATGCAGGCTTTAACTCCGCAAGTTGAGAAAGATTTTTTTCGTGCTTTATCTGCCGTCAAATTCAAAGATCCCAAAATTTATGAAAAAGATGTCAAGTTTTATCACAGTGGTGAAGGTAAGTTTTTTTTCACCTTGGCATGCTTTATTGTATGAAAAAGATGGATATACCATAGTTGTCCGGGTAAGCACCCAGGGAACTGAACATGAAAAATTGCCAAAAAATAGTGGTAGGCGAAAAAACGAAAATTCAAACAAGCCCAATACACGTGAACTCAATATAAACTAAAATGTTCAATGTTAAACTGCGTAAAAGTATTTCCGGTTTTAACAAATACTTGATCAATAGTAATAATTTATGAATTTACACAGTAAAAATTACGATAGTTCATAGTTGTTTGAAAAAGACTTCTCTGATCTCCATTTGCATGTTCATTGCCGTCTTCGTCAAAGTCAAAACCCTCAAAGTCCTAGTCAGCGTCACTGTAGCCGTCGAACAAAATCCCTACAACTTCATCCTGAAGTTCGTCGATGTCGTTGCACACAATTGGGACTTAGATTAAAAGTGCTGTCTGTCAGCTTGGCATGGGGTCTCATGCAAACGACTCTGCTCTATCATTTTTGACCTTTAAGCATCTGCTTTACTGATTGGCTAAGAATGACATAACTACTAGTGTTTCATTATAGAGGTCAAGTCATTGTCGTGACAACTACGGTAATAAGCAACTGTAAAACTTGTTATTGTCACTTATTTAGCAAAAGGCAATTGCGATTAAAACTGAACTTTGAAGGTTTTGTGCTACAATTAAACTATCCATGTAGTCAAGGACCCTGAATTTTAATTAAATTATGAGTGGTACATGTATGTCTGATATTAGGGTCAAATACATTTATTTTAAAGTGTTGCATCACAACGATTGAAGGGTCTGCACAATGAAACCGTATTTTTACCACATTATCACTGGCAATATCAGAAATGTTCACTCTTCTGTGTATTGCTTCTGAATGTGCCAGTCAAGCATTTTAAAACTGGTTAGTTTTTACTGAAATTACATGTACACCAATGAAATGCATTGTATAAGGCTTATTCTAGATTGATGTTCAAGCAAGCCTGCCATATTTATTTTTATAAAATAGAGGCTAAATAAAGATCATATTTATGGGGGCCTATGTGACCCTGCTCTGTCATACAAATTACATTTTTCGTGTAGAACAAAAATATAAACTGCAAGTTAAAATGGGTAGTGTTGTGAAAAAAAAGTTTCTTGTCCACAAAATGAAAAGCTCGGGTTAACAATAAAATAAGATAACAAAGCAGTGATAATATTTTTTTTTATCTACAAGATGGAAATAATTTATCAGCTGATGATGATAAACAAAAAGTCAAGAAGAAAACAAAGTCCACAGATAAACCTTTTCTTCTTCGAGACTACGAAAGAAAGGTGATGCTTGAGAAAGGAGGAAAATTTGAAGATGAGGATGATAGTGAAGATGAAGAAGATGAGGAGATGAATGCAAGATGTGCATCACCATCGTATATGGAGGAACAACAGATCTTGAAAGATAGGTGAGTGTTGTCACAATGGACAGATGGAATTGCAAGGTTTGAATGTAGTATTTCTGAAAAATACCGCTCTGGTAATTGGTTGATTAACACTAATGGTTGAAATTAAAAATTTAAGGATGCTTGTTCATTGCACAGGTGAGTGAATAAAACTGCCTGAGCTAATTGATGATGTACTCGACCAAACTGATTGTTTCCATTCATAAATAGCACATTTAAATATAAACCTATTTCTTTAAGTTTTAAAGGAGCATTGGATAATAGTGAAAGCGAAGAAGATGAAATTTTAACTAAAAGAGTGAAGAGTAAAGAAGAACTTGTAAGTTTCCATACTTCCCCTGTCAATATGCCCAGGGGCCTCAACATTCGTTCAACTCACCAGATTAGAAGGAATATTATGTTTTTTTTGGCATTTCGGAAGCTTCCTGCTTCCAATCACTCAAAGAGATGAAGTTCACTTCAGTATTACAACATTACATTAATCGTGAGTAACAACATAAAAGCACAAACCAAACGGCTCTTTCCGGACCACTATACACTCCAGAATGAAAACTACTGTATCAATCATGATTTTCAATTAATGAAACACAATTTTACATGCTTATCAACATCTTTATTTTTAAGATTAAACACAGTGCCCTGTATGAAACACCCTGAGCAAATAATTGGGGATTCCGTTAGTTTGTTAAATGTCTAAAAAATAAAGGCTGGATTTATACCAACAGTATGCCAGCAGTTTGTACATTGTATGATATTAATTACAGCCAAGGGCAGAATAGTATGTATATTGCGTGTCCACTGTTAGTCACAAGCTGTCACTACTGTATCTCTTTTCATATTTATTACCACCTCTCCATTTTGTGGCAGCATGTTTTTATAGTCCCTTTTGAGGATAGCGTAACCTTAAACAAAATTAGCACATGCAAAAACATTTGATTTGCTGAATGCAGTTTGACTGAATGCAACACTATTTTCAAAATTGCATATTTCTACTTAAGACATCCACATTTTCTGACATGCGTAATTTGAGCTGCCTTCGTTATTGTATTTTTATATTGACAAACTTCACAAAAGTTTTAAAAGTTCTGATTATATTTTCGACAGAAATATTTTTAATTTTAATACTGAAAAACACTTTATTAATTGTATTAATTTTTGCTGAAATTTTTTTTGGGTGTTTTGTATGAAATTGTTTATTTGTACTGATTTTGACAGGTTGAATATAAAATGTAGGAAAAAAGATATATTCGCTGGATTTTATTTTCACTGAATCATTCCTTCAGCAAAAATTAGTTGCAAGCGAAAATAAAGTATTTTACAGTAGTACGATTAATTTATTTGATAATGACAAATGATTGCAAGATTTTGCATAAAATATTTACTGTAAACCGCTTTAATTTTGTGAGACAAAAATTTCATGAATTTTTTAAGCCAAAGAAGAAGACATAATATCCCAGTGCTCATATCACAGGGTTATTAAAACATAAACTACATGTATGTGTTTTTTCGCGAATCTTTGTCTCTTTGACTGTTCTTCAATCAACAAAGCTGTGAAAATAATTTTTGTTTATTTTTCTTATCTACAATTCATTCATCTCAGGTTGTTTCATTCATTATGATTAAAAAAAATTTTAATTTTATTTTTTAGGTGCAAGACGAAAAAGATTACATTCAATGGTTGAAGGGTCAGAAAGAAGATGTCGGTCAAAACAAAGACTTGTCACAAATGGTCAGTTGAATGATCAACGTTTTGATGGATTCTAGTACCAAGATAATATAATGTCCCATAAAAAATGATAACCCTGAAACACTTTCTAAAATCAAACAAAAATAAGTAATTTGTAACCTTTTTTATTGGCATTTTAACTTGAGAGTAAAGTATGCCCTCTATGGTAAAAATGTTAGCTCGTTTGAGGTCGCTGGTGTACACTTGGGTACATGTACTGCAGTTTTTCATTGTGAATGTCAGTGGTTCTATATGGGTCTCGCACAACATATACAACACCTGTAAAATGCCAATAACATTGCCCGACGACCACAGCTTTTTAAAATTTATTTGAGGTTATTGTTTTTAAAAGCATTTTTATTTTGTAAAATCAAATTACCCAAAACCAAAAATGTTTCTTGTTCTCTAATTGTACTATTTGTTGGTACACTTCGTTTCATGAAAGCGTGAATATTTTTTATAGAAAATGTTTGTTATAAATTGCAAATGTCAACTGAAATTCACCTGTCCAATCATAGCACAGTAACGGTTGCATGGCAGTAAATTGACCAATGACGAGCCAATGCAAGCATCTTATTTGGATTTGAATGAAACTTGAACATCTTCTGGAATAAATGTTTTAACAATGTTTATAAATTTCCATAAAAGCCATTTATGTATTTATAAGGTACAATGTGTATTTTGTTTTGTTTTATCAGGTAGCGCTTAAAGAGTTTTGGACCGATCCAAAATTAGATGAAGGTGAAAAATTCTTGAGGGATTATATTCTCAATAAAGGGTATAAAGATAAGGATGCAGAGAGGTAAGTATTGTTAGACCAAGTATGGTTATTACGGGTCACTGGCAGCATATTGGTTGTCATGTCAGACTCATGATCGGTAAACCCAAGTTCAAATCCTACCTTAGGCTAAAAAATCATAGGGTCGACCCCTACCCTGGGTGAGTGTGCCACAGACTCAATGGGCAGGCCAATGCCACTGGCTGAGATTCATTCACTAACGAATGCGACTTTGGGAGAACCTTGGTTAAGATCACATTCAAAGTCCAGAACCGTCGCCTGGCACAAAAAACATTTAAAAAAACAAAGTATGGTTATTACCATGGTTAAATTGTACTGTATGCTGATGGCTGTTGGCAATGGGGGTAACTTGGACATCAGTGAAAGGTTAACAGTGTATCTTCATTTACATGGCTATAATGAAGGCTTCAGTGGAGACCTGGTATATTTTTTTACTCTGGTGGGTTGCAGTAGTGAATTCACTTTACTGTTTTGGATATATTGTTCTAAACACCAAAATAGCTTTACTGCCACCTAAAGTTGCTGGCTGGTTTGCCATGCACTTCCCAAGATCCTTGCATGATTTGAACTGGTTAGAACGAACCAATTTTACAAGGTTACACGTATTTCAAATGGCTAATGTAATATCAAATAGTTACTGTCCAAATCAGACAGTATATTTCGTTCCAAATACAAACAATTTGTAAATGTTTTCCTGGAATGGTAACGATTTCCCAAGTAATTTCTTTTAATATCTAGGATACCTACTTATGGTGAGATAGTTGGTGAAGATGAGGAGGACACTGATTACTCAGAAGAAGAAAGACAACTTGAGAAAGAAGAAGAATTTGAAAGAAAATTTAATTTTAGATTTCAAGAACCAGATTCTGATTTTGTAAGTTCTTATCTTGGTAATAATTTATTATTGAATTGATCAGTTCACAACACTCATTTTTAGTCTCAATCGGAAGTAGTTCAAAACAGAATCCATGTTTTGTCTGTGCGTCCATATATTGTTATTTCTTGGACATGCTTTTACCAATTTAGATAAAAATTGGTACAGTTAAAAATCATAATGGGAGATACATGTATGCTTGTAGATTTCTTTATTAGATTGATGACATTCTATGTTTCAAAAAACACTTAAAATTTAAATTAGGGCATGTCATGTCATCAACTGTTTCTTGGCATGCCTGGGCAGTTTTCATTCTAACTCGTAATTGCCATAACATGGTGGGTTTAATGATGCTCACTATTTTGTTTTGTGATTTAATTTAAAATGGCTGACTGGCAGCCATTTAAGAGACGCTTTGACATATTCTCTTTAAATTAGTGCAATGTCAAGACATAATTGGTTTTATTTAACTGATGGCCATCTTAAATGACTGAATTTGTTCAAAGTTCAAGTAAATTCAAGATATATTGTATACATGTATGATTTTTGGCTCTGCTGTTGACATATTACTGATAGTCTGTCATCACTGTCCATCTTTGTCAACTTTACATTTTCAACTTTGTCTTGACAACTGTTAGCTGAATGGGTTTCATATTCCCACTACAAATGTACTCTGGTAGTTCCCAGATTTGTTCTTTTTGTGACAAAAAGTTTAAAAAGAGACGAGAAGCCATTTATTTTTAAGAACATACCGTATATTTGTCCATTGCACATGATGTCTTCTCAATGTAATATAAGTTTATTATTAAGTAATGTTATATATTTCATTCCCAGATTAAAAGATATCCTCGTACAGTTGGAGAGTCAGTGAGAACAAAAGACAACAAAAGAGCATCCAAACGGTCAGAAAGGAAAGATAGAAAATTACAGGTAACATAATCAGTATATTTGATTGCTTCTCTCTCTCTATTCATAGTACTTGATAGTACTTGATCAATGCACTGTCAACATTTTATTTTGTTTTTTCATGTTATTTGACATACTCAGTATGTGCGCTGTTTTGGTATTTGGTATTTCACCAGTTTGTAAATACATTTCTTGAATATTGTCAAGACCAAGTTTGGTACATGAAGATTAATTTGAATGGGAACTGTGTCATTTTCAATGAATTGTTTTCACAATATAAGGAATGAAATTTTGATATAATGTAACAATAATCCATAGAAACATTTTTCATTGATGTTTTATGCGAAAAATTGCAGGAAAAAGAAAAGAAAAAGGAAGAGCTGAAACAGCTGAAGAACATCAAAAAAAAAGAAATTCTGGAAAAGATTGACAGAATTAAAGAAGTTACTGGAAACAAAAATGTGGCATTCCATGATGGAGATCTGGAAGGAGATTTTGATCCTCAGGAGCATGATAAAATGATGCAGGTTAGGGAGTTGTATTCAAAATAGTATGTAAATTAGGGAGTTATATTCAAAATAGTATGCAAATTAAGGCATTATATTTAAAGTAATATGCAGTTTAGGGAGTTATATTCAAAATAGTATGCAAATTAGGGAGTTATATTCAAAATAGTATGCAAATTAGGGAGTTATATTCTAAATATTATGCAAATTAGGGAGCTATATTCTAAATATTATTCAAATCAGGCAGTTATATTAAAATAGTATGCAAATCGGGGAGTTATATTCAAAATAGTTTCAGATTAGGGAGTTATACTCAAAACTGTATGAAGTTTAGGGAGTTATATTTAAAATATTATGCAGTTTAGGGAGTTATGTTGAAAATAGTATGCAAATTAGGCAGTTATATTCAAAACAGTATGTAAAGTCTCCAGAGTGCTCAGAGCTGTACAATCAAGAACAGAATGGCATGATGGTTGTACATAGATGCTTTTTTGTTTGTTAGATCAACCTTGGTTGATTCTTTGCATAGTAATTCATATGAAGCATATCAAATTCAACAGTGTTGCAGATAAAATGACAGTATTGATAAGCTAGTTATTACTCATCTTCAACTTTGCAGTTCTCATACATGGTATTATGTTCTTGATTGCATATTGATAAACAACTGCTGTAAACAACTATTTTAAAATCACTTGTCAGCAGCTGTACTTCATTGCTTATATTCAAAATAAATTCTTTGTAGAATCTTCTGGGAGATGACTACTATTCAGGGGAGGAAGACGATACAAAGCCTGAATTTTATGATGAAGATCCTGTTGAAGGTTTGTTTTTTGAGGGGCTTCCATCTTCATATTATTTGTTTTCACAAAACAGGCCACTTTTGTTCTGATGAAACCCATCGTGGCAAGATACGTGTTTTGTCATGTGCAAACGAAGGGAAACAAGTAAGCAGAAATGTGTGTTTGGTTCTGTTTCTCATACCCTACTAATATGAAAATTAAACTTTTTTTTAATATTTCACAGAAAATTGGGATGACTGGACAGGAGAGGATGGGGAGTACCATGATGGAGACAATTACTACGTTGATAATAATTTACACTGTGAAGATCTTGGTTTTGTTGTGAGTCATTAGATTAATTAACTCTTAAATTTTAATCACTTTCAAATAATTAGTTTAGAATACAATTTTAAAAATTAGTGATTACAAAAAGATTAGATGTTGTCAGAGAAGCAACATTTCTGTCAAAAAACAATCACTTGATGTTTCATAGCCACAAATTAAAACAGACCATTAATATAATTGAGGTAAAATCAGAAGTACATTACTTGGGGTTTGCAACTACAGTGACTAGACACCAAAATCCTGTTTCAATCTCGCTCTCGCGTATTCTGATTGGTTGAAGGACACCATAGTAGGTCAACTTAGAATAAAAAAAAACATGTTGAATGCAGTCAGAATGTTCTAAAACATTTGTTCACGATAATACAAACTTGAAGTTTACATATACTTCACAGCAAATAATATTTTTTGTATCAAACTATGACTAAATAATAAACAACCTTGAATATTAAATGTAATAATTTGTAAGATGTCGATATTCTTCCGATGTTCATAACACCAACTGTAGTCAGCTCAAATGTTTTGATTTCATTAATTAAAGCCTAAATTAGAGTCTGTCTATTGTTTCATGAAAAAATTAGATGAACTTTGATGAACTTTGATGAACTTTGCACAATCACAAAAACAGCCAATAAATTATGAAAACCCGCTGAAGAATTACGTTGTTGAATTTTTAGAGTAGACAATATTTTATGTTAGATAGTTTTTATGAGTGCTAGATTTCACCAAATGTTTTTATGTCCCAAATTATTTAGTTCAACTTAAAATTAGTTGTATTTTTGCTCATCTCGTAAAAAATACTGGCTACTTAAGGACTACCAACCTTAAATAAACTAAACAAAACTACTTTTCTTTTAATATTTGTGAATGTGACAGATGCAGGGTTAGTCACTAAGAGATGCTTTATGATGTACCAATTGATTCACTAAGATTTTATATGTTGCATCAAACATAAAAACACACAGGTGTTGGAAGTTAGTCTTTGAAGTGATCCCATTATTAGAAATACAACATGGTGAATAAGAACAGTGCTCAAAACTATGTTGTTCATTTCAGATGGATGCCGATTATGATCCATCACAAGATAAAAAGAAAACAAAGAAGAAAATTATGAATGAAATGGTAGCAATATCAAGGAAGAAGAAAAGACGATCTAAATTTGCGGAAGCTCTTGAAAGAAAGAAACCAGTATTTGATCCCGGTATGTTAATGATTTATTCCTAGCCAGTTAGGATGCTGATAAACTTTAGGTTGTTTCATTTTATAATGCCAGTCGGGCATTATATTTTTAGCTCCGCTGTCGACTTTGTCGAGCGGAGCTTATCATATGAGTGATTGTCCGTCGTCGTCCGTCGTTGTCGTCAGTGTCAATGTTTTACTTTTTCGACTTCTTCTTGAAAACTACAAGCCTAAATGCTTTGATACTTGGTGTATATGTACCTTGGGTAGACCTCTCTTAGGTTTGTTCATTTCATGTTGATATCTTTAATTCTCTAATTTTGGTGAATATTTTTGTCTTTTTTGGTAAAAACTGATATTTTCGACTTCTTGTTAAAAACCGCAAGTGCAATTGCTTTGATATTACATCTTATAGGTACTACATGTGGACCTCTCTCAGATTTGTTAATTTTGTAATGATATCTTTAATTCTTTAATTTTGGTGAATATTTTTGTCATTTTTGGTAAAAACTGATATTTTCGACTTCTTGTTAAAAACCGCAAGTCCAATTGCTTTGATACTACATATATAGGTACTACATGTGGACCTCTCTCAGATTTGTTCATTTCGTGATGATATCTTCAATTCTCTAATTTTGGTGAATATTTTTGTCATTTTTGGTAAAAATTGATATTTTCGACTTCTTGTTAAAAACCGCAAGTGCAATTGCTTTGATATTACATATATAGGTACTACATGTGTACCTCTCTCAGATTTGTTCATTTTGTAATGATATCTTTAATTCTCTAATTTTGGTGAATATTTTTGTCATTTTTGGTAAAAACTGATATTTTCGACTTCTTGTTAAAAACCGCAAGTGCAAATGCTTTGATATTACATATATAGGTACTACATGTGGACCTCTCTCAGATTTGTTCATTTTGTAATGATATCTTTAATTCTCTAATTTTGGTGAATATTTTTGTCATTTTTGGTAAAAAGTGATATTTTCGACTTCTTGTTGAAATCTGTAAGTCCGATTGCTTTGATATTACATATATAGGTACTTCATGTGGACCTCTCTCAGATTTGTTCGTTTTGTGATGATATCTTCAATTCTCTAATTAATTTATTTTGGTGAATATTTTTGTAATTTTTGGTAAAAAGTGATATTTTCGACTTCTTGTTAGAAAACTGTAAGTCCGATTGCTTTGATACTATTCATATTGTTCATTTTTAGCTCCGCTGTCGACTTTGTCGAGCGGAGCTTATCATATGAGTGATTGTCCGTCGTCGTCGTCGTCGTCGTCGTCCGTCGTCGTCGTCCGTGTCAATGTTTTACTTTTTCGACTTCTTCTTGAAAACTACAAGCCTAAATGCTTTGATACTTGGTATATATGTACCTTGGGTAGATCTCTCTTAGGTTTGTTCATTTCATGTTGATATCTTTAATTCTCTAATTTTGGTGAATATTTTTGTCATTTTTGGTAAAAACTGATATTTTCGACTTCTTGTTAAAAACCGCAAGTGCAATTGCTTTGATATTACATCTATAGGTACTACATGTGGACCTCTCTCAGATTTGTTAATTTTGTAATGATATCTTTAATTCTTTAATTTTGGTGAATATTTTTGTCATTTTTGGTAAAAACTGATATTTTCGACTTCTTGATAAAAACCGCAAGTCCAATTGCTTTGATACTACATATATAGGTACTACATGTGGACCTCTCTCAGATTTGTTCATTTCGTGATGATATCTTCAATTCTCTAATTTTGGTGAATATTTTTGTCATTTTTGGTAAAAACTGATATTTTCGACTTCTTGTTAAAAACCGCAAGTGCAATTGCTTTGATATTACATATATAGGTACTACATGTGTACCTCTCTCAGATTTGTTCATTTTGTAATGATATCTTTAATTCTCTAATTTTGGTGAATATTTTTGTCATTTTTGGTAAAAACTGATATTTTCGACTTCTTGTTAAAAACCGCAAGTGCAATTGCTTTGATATTACATATATAATTACTACATGTGGACCTCTCTCAGATTTGTTCATTTTGTAATGATATCTTTAATTCTCTAATTTTGGTGAATATTTTTGTCATTTTTGGTAAAAACTGATATTTTCGACTTCTTGTTAAAAACCGCAAGTGCAAATGCTTTGATATTACATATACAGGTACTACATGTGGACCTCTCTCAGATTTGTTCATTTTGTAATGATATCTTTAATTCTCTAATTTTGGTGAATATTTTTGTCATTTTTTGGTGAAAAGTGATATTTTCGACTTCTTGTTAAAAACCGCAAGTCCAATTGCTTTGATACTACGTATATAGGTACTACATGTGGACCTCTCTCAGATTTGTTTATTTCGTGATGATATCTTCAATTCTCTAATTTTGGTGAATATTTTTGTCATTTTTGGTAAAAAGTGATATTTTTGACTTCTTGTTAAAAACCGCAAGTCCGATTGCTTTGATATTACATATATAGGTACTACATGTGGACCTCTCTCAGATTTGTTCATTTTGTGATGATATCTTCAATTCTCTAATTTTGGTGAATATTTTTGTCATTTTTGGTAAAAAGTGATATTTTCGACTTCTTGTTGAAAACTGTAAGTCCGATTGCTTTGATATTGCATATGTAGGTACTACATGTGGACCTCTCTCAGATTTGTTCGTTTTGTGATGATATCTTCAATTCTCTAATTAATTTATTTTGGTGAATATTTTTGTAATTTTTGGTAAAAAGTGATATTTTCGACTTCTTGTTAAAAACTGTAAGTCCGATTGCTTTGATACTATTCATATTGTTCATTTTCTAATGATGTCTTCACTTCTTTAATTGAAATGTGCATTGCTAACAGCGGAGCTATCTCAGCCGATAGGCTGCTTGTCTAATGATGTCTTCAGTTCTTTAATTGAAATGTGCATTGCTAACAGCGGAGCTATCTCAGCCGATAGGCTGCTTGTTTTAATAGTCCTACTCGTTTCTCTGATACACTTGACCAATTGTGGTTAAATTTGGTACAAATATATAGTTACATATTCATGTCCATTTCTTTGCCATCCATGTTTTCAAATGTAAATAGGAATACAAAGAGGGACTTTATCATTGGCAATGAATTTTACATACTGAATTTAAAAAATGCCTTTATTTCAGAGGAGAAGAATTTTGGAGAATATTTTGATGAATATTACAAACTGGATTATGAGGACGTGATTGGAGATTTACCATGTAGATTTAAGTACCGTAACGTTATAGCCAATGATTTTGGCTTATCTATGAATGAAATACTGGGTGCGGAAGATAAAGAATTAAACCAGTGGTGTTCATTGAAGAAAACCTGTCAATACAGGTGAGCAGTTTGCTATAACATTGAATGCAGCCCAGTATCACTGAACAACAACATTCCACCAAGGTATCTAGTCTAGAGATGGAAAATTAGCAGTGTAAATTGTGAAAATATTTTTCTTTCTTCCTGATCAGACAGAGCCCTTAGAAAAAACTTAGAACTTAGAAACTGAATTTGTTGTGCTATTCCACAGTTTTGCATTGATAACTTCTTTCAAATCTGCAGTTGGTACAAAGACAGTTATTGTGGTCCATGGTGTTAACAATTACCCTCAAAGATTTACAATGTACTTAGTATATTCTTGTACAATTTTTTTAGTTGAAAAAATCATCAAGCTTTTACAAAAAAATATAAAATTTCTTTTTTTTTGTATTTTCCAAAAATCAATAACAAATTTTAATTATAAATTAAATATGCAGGCAAATTTGCAAAATGTTCCACCAAATGCTTTAGCGGGGCAAACTGTCAAAAGCTTAAAATCAATTTGCAATTCATTGTAGGCCAGAGGATGACGAATGGAATGATGTGAAATTTTACAAGAAAAAGGGAAGGAATCTAATGAAAAAGAAGAGAGTTCTGCGCACAGTTTACAATGAAGCGTAAGTATGAAAACAAATTACCAGTGATCTTGTTACCATGGTAACAGTTTGTAACTATGAAAACAAAAGAAAGCGTGCACTGTTATCGAGAGGGATAATTTACTTTTTTTTTTAATTATTTTTTTTTATTATATAAGGCCAAATTTCATTATAAAAGAAAAGTAATATATATATATATGTATCTGCTGACATTTTTGTTTTCTGTGTTTTCCTCTTTTCACTAATGTTTTTCAACTCTTATTGTAGAACGGAAGAAAAGAAGGAATTGAAAAGTATAGATAAACTAACAAAAAAACGAACAACTCAAGAGCCCCAGGAAACAAATACTGATGCAGATCACCAAAGGAAAAAACAGAAGCTAGACATAAAGAAGAGAGAGAACAAATCAGATAAACAAAGACAAGATGTCTCCGATTCGAAAGATACCAAAGAATTCCTGGTATCAAAATCAAATCCCAAGTCACTTACCGAAAGCAAACAATACACCAAAATGAAAAAAATACTCAAATCAAAACAAAAAATACTAAAAGTGAAAAAACAACATACAGACAATACAAAGTTATCTATTGTTGGTCATCGGAGGAGGCAAAGGAACAATAGACGATCATCATACCAAGTAATGATCAGTGATCAAAGATTAAGGGCTTATGGCATCAATCCGAAGAGAATTAAATTTGAAAATATCGAGAAACAAAAACAAAAAAATAAATCAGGAATGAAAAAGAAACTAAAATCAGAATGATTTAAATAATTTACATGCTATAATATTAAATCTGAAATAAATATTTTTATTACATCATGTCAATGAATAAATTTTCTCTGTGTTACAGAAGTGCATTTGCAAATTACATTTTGAAAATCTATCATTGAAACCTTTTACAAGTTGATTGAGATTGTACATGTTCAGTCATGCGAATGGGCTGTTTGAAGATTGCCAAAAAAATGCCTATGAGAGGTTCTGAAGTCCAAATTTCGAAAGCTGGGGACAATCAGAATATTGAAATGCATTGAAATGTATTAATTAATTGTATGTGTGCAAGTATCTTCAACATGCCTGAACTGACTTCACTCTAACTTCATACATACATGATGAATCTTGCAATACATATGCACGTCCATTGGTTTCTGATTGAAAATGGTTATTTTGTTATTCCCTGTTCTGATAAAGTCCCAAAACAGGGTGTTATGAATTGATCTCTGTGCATCTGTTTGTATCCATCCATATCTCTCATGGTATGCAGGTTCTTTGGTTCAGTTCTTCAATTTGTTAGGCAAATATTTTTGGTAAAAAACTTTTTTCAAAAACTATGAGCCGCATTTTTATATTTAAATTCCTTGCTAGAACCTTTATATATATAATTTGTTCATTTTGTGCTGTTATCTTCAATTCGTGTCAAATGTTTTTTGTAAGAAAAAATGTAAGGATTGATATTAGGCAGACCACATGGACTTCCACTTTGATAACCACTAGAATTCTGGAGATGGAGTGTCAAGGGGCTCCATTAATGCAGTGGCTATGTGAGAAAATGGAGCTGTAAAAACTAAGTGTTTTTGTATGTATGTGTGTCTGTATGTGCGCGTCTTTGACCTTTCCACTGATATCTAAGTGTTTTTGTATGTATGTGTGTGTCTGTATGTGCGCGTCTTTGACCTTTCCACTGATATCTAAGTGTTTTTGTATGTATGTGTGTCTGTATGTGCGCGTCTTTGACCTTTCCACTGATATCTTAAGAACCATATGTTGGTTTGCATGATAATTCACCGATTTTTAGTTCTTTCATAAATCTTCCACTGATATCTAAAGAACCACTCACTTGATTTTATAGATCATTTATTTATCTATAGATGCTCTGGGACAATGTGCTGACCTGATTAGTTTTGGGTAGAAATCCCATGCAAATTAATTGCCTAATTTGTAAATTTTCGACTTTTCTACTGATATCTAAAGTACTAATAATCATCACATTACTGTGAACTTGGTACATAGATGTCATAGGATATTGCACTGACCTGATAAGTATTAGATTAGTATTCTTGCATATTAATTGCCTAATTTGTATAATTATTAAATTTCAAGGTAAGATGTTTCAAGTCTAATAATACATTTCAACTTTATACATAGATGCTCCATGACTATTCACAGACCTGATTGACTTTGGTTTAAAAACCATGCATATTAATAACCCTAATTTGCATATTGATTAGCACACTTTAGACATTTACATTTGTTTCTCAACTACCATTCAGCATATTTTGATGATACGTGGTACATAGATGCCCTGGACTAATGTGCAAACTGGATTAATTTGGGGTTGAAATCAATGTGATGTAAGTACTGTTGCTGATAGGGACATGCAACTGGTGCTATAGTTTTGTCTGACAAGATATATGACCAAAATATTAAAATAATAAGTTATCTCATATGGCCATTATTATTATATTTGTAATTGTTATACCTACTTGGAACCCCCTTGATCATTGCTTGTAGTATATATTTTTTTAATTCTGTATTTGCTCCAATAGAAGCACATGTGCTAACTTCTTGCCTCAAATACCTTCAACACACAGGAGTTTTTTAAGCTTTCATTGATTATGGCTTATCAACCATCTTCTTGACTTTTCAAAAATCATTTCTGTCGACCATTTTTTCATTTATCTAAGAATATTTCACTACCAAAAACATTTTTTTCGACTCTCCAACCACAATATTTTATATTTATTCAACCTCATCGATCTAGCCACTTTTCAGAATTTTTCTAGCCAAATCTTTTACCTTTCTTTCCATCTTCATCAATATTATCTAGCGACCATATCACTAATTTCAACTATTTCCAAACAGCTTTCAAGACTTCCATCCACATTGCTCATGCACGACTTCTCCACCACTTTTTTTATGACTTCATTACCATTTTTTCGACTTTAAAGTAAACTTTTACGATTTTCTAGTCCTCGTCTATTAATTTTCAGCAAATTCTATCAGTTTTTAACCATCTATATCGACTATCCTATCAAAATTTTCGGCTTTCAATCAACGTTTTTGATTTTCAACCCAACTTATTGGACTTTCTATTCAACTTTCCCAAATTCTAGTTACCTTTTATGACTTCCAAAATATTTTCCGCCTTTCCATTAACTTATTCGATTGTTAACCACATTTCAAAACATTACTACAACCTTTAACAATTTTCTCTAGTCTTTCTAACAAAATTGTCAAAACTATTTTCCATCCAACGTTCACAATTTTCAAACCGCCTTTATCAGCGACCCAGCCTTACTTTTCGGCATGTCAACAAAACGCGTTTCTCAGTACCTTTAACGGCTTTTAAATTAACTTTTATGTCTTTTAACAATTAACGACATTTTTTACAAAAAGGGGTAAAGCCCAACTTTAACACCATTTTACCGCATTGAATCCAACTTTCCACTCTTAGTATACATCCCTATACCTTTCACGGCTAATCAACGTTTTTGGCTTTTCAAAAGAATACTTTTACTTTTACAGACTAGTAGTACAGCAGACTCGCAACGCGGCGTTTTCTTTTGAAGTAATGCGTGCCTCGTTTGTTTAGGTTATCAATTCTTATCTACTGAGTAAACGTTGCCAAGAAACAAGATTATCATTAGATCTCACAAAATAACGCGAGATCTATCATATTACAGTCAACTATCGAGACATAAACACAGTAAGTGGCATAAACGACAGTAGTTACAAGTCTGAGGTTAAACTGTCTCGACTTTTTGACATTACTACTGTCAAATAGTATTGCATTCATTAAACTTTCTCGAATTGTTTTACATTACTACTTGAAATTGGCCCGTATACATCTACCATTCTTTATCAAAATTAAATATTCATTATGTCACGGACCATTTTACCCTTTATGAATTATTTTGGAAGGACTTGCCGAACCCATTTGTAGAGGGATATTTTTCTGGATTTCTTCTTCGTTCAGAAAGTAGTTTTGAAGTGGTCGAATTTCCACACGACTGGGTTGTATTTTATCAATTAATCTTTGACTGTCTTACTGTCAAATGTGCTTACTCTTTTCACTTGAATTTGTTGATACAGTTTCAGTGAATGATGGAAATACGCATCGATTTTTTTATGATTCTCCGATTAATATCTGATAACTTGCATTTATTGTGATGTGATTTTTTGAGTATATTGTTTTCTGTTTGATCTATTTAGATCATTGGATACAGTACGATACTTTCCCATTGCGGGTTAGAAGTCGGGGAGGTTAAAAACAACATAGTGAGTGACCAATATAATATAGGTGGCTAAAATTGTTAGAATTATTCAATTACTTGGAAAAAATCACGAATTTTTTTTATTCTCTTCAATATCTAAATTGAAAATAAGCTGAAAACAGGGCAAAATCTTTTACTACATTCCAGACAAAGCATTCTACCAGTCTCAATACTGGTTACTCCTGAACAATCAATATTGCAAAGCATAATATAGCATTCTTAAGGATAGCGAATTTTAGACATTTTTTTAACTGAATAGTTAATACCCAGTTTCGCTGTTTTCCGATACCTAAATAATAACGACACGCTAACAACTGGATGCGTTCGAAATTAGCATAAAGCTTGAACCCCGAGATCGAGGCACCGTATGTTTATTACATTCAATATTTGGAATACGTTGTGAATTTACAAAGAAATGTCAATGCATAATTATTTACACGACTATAACTTGCAGCATGAGTGAGACACTGTTATACATTGAAATGTGTCGATGTCCATTCACAACATTTGTAGTGCTCTGAATCATTTAGAAGAAACAAATGGTTTACATGCGTCATGCACAGTGGTTCTCGTTAATCGTTAGTAGTTGGTATCATTTTATCTTAATTTATTTTTCTAAAGTAAACGTTGATCAAAATTATAAAGAGTTATAATGAAATAAAAAATAATATGCATATTTTTAATGGTCTGTTGACCTATTAAGCGTGTTTTAACATATTAAGCTTTAATTCGCTGAAATGTGGTTGTTTTCGATCCAGTATACTAACTAATATTTGTGTCGTTTTCTATTGCACATTAAGTCACCTTGTTTAACATAGTGACTTCAATGAAGTGATCACTGTGTATTAAGTGACTGTTTATTTAGTCGTCAGTGAAAAGTTTATTTTTATAGGTGACTTTTCATAACCTCTAAAGGTCACTCATTCTGCTGTCTTTGTTGGTATGAAAATCAAAAATGAATACATGATATCGATATTTCATCACAATTTCCTCCTAGTTTAGTAACTTTTTTTTCTGTTCACAAAAACAAAACACAGTAAAATGGCTAACTAGTTATAATTATGATGTTATCATACCAACAAAAGTACTTGTGGAGTCATGAAAAGTGCGTATTCGTTTATGAATGATGATACAAGTATGTTTAGACTCGTTCGAAGTGTTTTTCTAAAAAGTACATTAGTGCTTATAATAATTGCAACTTTATTTTCCCAGGATTACATCATACTTTGACCAAGTATTTACCTGTCTAGCTATTGTGTGATATTGCGATATTTTGATGAATATTTTAATAATTATGACATGACTAGGTACGAACAAGGAAACTATGACGTAGCCAATGACGTGGTCGAGTAATACTTTAAAAATCACCAACAACTGAAGATAGTCCATTGGTTTTTCACATTATTTGTATGACCGGTAAGTAATTGTTTTCTTTCCTAATTATTCTTTTCTAGTTATTTGCGATTGGATCTTGTTATTTGTACACCATTGTCGTCAAAATTGTTAGTCATGAATTTGGCAGAAAATAATAACATGAAATAGTCTAGGATGTGGTACATATCGGTGCTATATTTTATCAAAGTAGAGACTTGTCCCGGATCATTTTTCAATGCATTCATGATTCCCAATTGGAAGGTGCTTTGCAGCAAAACTTCTATGTATCCAAAATTACTCCCGTACAATTCCCATCTTGGCGACGGTAACCCATTCCTAGTCTAGTACACAAAACTACCAATTTATATTGGGAGTGTAGTTTGCCCATCAGTAGCATAATATTATTACTTCACCCTTACTGTAACCGTCATTGATGACGTACCCTATTCCACATACACACCAATCGAACGCATGCCAAACAAAACCAATAGCACCACGGGAAGCATTGAACGCCTAGAAATGTTCGATAGCGCAAACAAAAATGAGCGAAAGTCTAGCTGTATTCGAAAACGCACTTAATACATACACACTTTGCAAATAGAAAAATACACAAGAAAACAGACGAACATTAAACAGTTCTTCACAGACTCACTCATTTGCATTAGTATTTTAGTGAATCCTATTCAATCCTATCATCCGTTTACACCCCAACCTTATAATATGATCTTCATTTAAACTTACAGACGTTAACATTTTGATACCATGGAAACGACACAGGCATTATATATATGTTTACTGTTGGTGGTTGTTATTCATAGTATCAATACGGTATGTGCTTAATTAATTGGTGTGTCATGTGTATTCATCATGTGGCAATGGGTGATATCATTACAGTCGTGATGTTTAGTGTGAAATAACAATATCTTATGTGGTATCATAAACGTCGCAATATTTACGTTAAGTGTTATCAATTTATGCATGTTCTAACTTTGAATATCAATAATTCATAATCAGTAACTCGAAGTAATATCATCTAGAAGCTTAACTCGAGAATATATTAATAAAATGCGTCCACGAATGCGTTCAGATGTCATGCCATATTGGCATAAATTAACATATTATAAGTATGCATAGTTCCATAAAAATATATATTTATCTTTTTGGCACTCAACAAGGTCATTACTTGATGACATTTATTCATAGAGCTGACTGTCACCGGTCGCGACAGGATTGCTTTATCAACTCATCTTTGGCTCTTATGTCATGAATTTGTTTTCGCGTATCTGTTGACCGACTTAATTAGCTGATTATTAGCTGAATTGCTGTGTTATGTCTGTCATCGTTTAGGCCTATTTGAAGTTTTGGACGGAACTTGGCTCGGTGATTTGGAACTAATTACCAGATAACCGTCACGATTCTGACAGTTGGTATCCATAGGTTACGCCCTAGAGTCTTTTTACTGTTTTGTAATTGGTTAGAGTTTTGAAAATGAATAAAGAGAGTTTGAGTTGGTCTTGGCGAATACTCCACGACAGACGCAGTCGAGAGTCCAGTCCAGGGGCGAGCCTTGAGGCAGTCCAGTCTTGGGCGAGTCTTGGTTCAGCCTTGTGAGAGTCTTGGGGACTTTTCCCCAGGGCGCTGTGTCTTATAGAGTGCTCCAAAAGATCGACTAAGACGAGAGTTGAAACGTATTTCGCTGTGTGTGTCTTATTTGACAGTAAAGCTTAAGTGACTTTCCCGATCCCGTACCTCAAGGGGACGAGATATAGAGACGAGACGAGATTACCCCCTGACAGTGTGGAGAACCCCGAGAGAAAAAATTTACCCCTGATACTTACATAATACTAGCTATAGTATCACTCATATCAACCAGCTTTACGAACAAGTGGTCTTTTCACTTTTCATGCAGTGTTATATATTCAATATAACTCAGAAATACGATATAAATTATATATATATAGCGTTTCGTAGCGATATAGCGGAAATATGACATACAAAATACATATAGTTTTCAAAACAAAAACAAATTAACAATTGCCTGGTGTAATGAAAGGTGTAAAACGCCACACATGATATATTGATTCAGTCATAATTTGAAAGTTATATCCCAAATAAAAACAAATCTTTTTTTGCATTGTTGTTCCCGGAAATTAGTTTTCACTTGTAGAGTGATTGCTTCAGAAGATTTTCCAGCCATGCGTCCTTTCATGTATGCACTTGTATTTCCAAACTTCAGTTAGGTCCCATTGAAAGCGAGTATACTGCCTGGAACGTAAATGTACACTTTTATAATACTGTCTTCTTTATTATAAAACAACCCACATTTGTTTTTTCTAGGTGAAGGTGACAGGTTCGTGATAGAAAGAGCTACTGGGAACGTGTATCCTGTCTGACATTCCCAGCATACAGTGCGGTAGCAGGACACACATCAAGAATAAATTTTATAAGAGATAGCAATTAGTATGTAGTCGTATTTACATTACCCTATACAACATTGGTGCTATTAATATCCTCTAACATTAAACATTATAGCAAGTGAATAGAAATACACACCTACGTATAAATGTTGGGTCGCCATATTAGTGATAAAATATAGATGTTTAAATTGCTGAAATCTTATACAAATTAATTTGTTAGCAGAAATATTCCAATTTATATGTATATTTAAAACTGATATTTTCTGCGTATATTTATTAGATTGTGTACGGATTGTGTGTTTCGAAGATGTAACCACAGACAAGGCAATAAAAACCATCGAAGGCACAAATGCACGACTAGATGGTTTATACACCTCTCGAGAAAATCCCTTGTGTGCTGACGTAGCTGGTGACCTTTGCTATAAAATATTTGTTTTGCAAAACGGAGGTTGGTGTGCATCTGCTGTGGAAACATTTGCTAGACATGGCGCTTCTCAAAATTGCAATGCTGATGGCGAACGTTTACTAGGAGCGAATGATGTATACACATTTACCAATCGTAGAGGTGAGTATAGTAGCCGATTATTGTTCTATTTTCACGAATTTGTTCCCACTCAATGAGGTAGCATCATCATCACAATTTGATCCTTCGCAATAGACCACAGTTAAACAACACACATCGTCTCTGGAATTGTTGAGGAGCGGGAGGGTATTATGACTAGTAGATGTGTGTATAAACATGAGAAGCCAAATGTTATCAGTTTTCATAAAATAAAATCACATTTTTTAAACATTTTGATCAAACGTTTTAGCTGTAATTAAATTATGTTTATTTCGCCCAGAATAGATGAACACGTTTATATAAAAACATACAGGAAAGATGTTGACATTGAAAGGATTATGAAATTCTAGAATTTTTGACATTCCATTAAAAAAACATTTACCATCGTAATTTTTAGTGTTTGCGGGCAAATATTGAATTATGTTACTTTGCATCCAAGTTTCAATTAACGTCTGTCATACCAAATAGACGAGTTGAATTTTAACAAAATCTTATTCAGGAAAATGAAAATCATTCTACTGTATCATAAAGTCATGTAGTTTGAATAAATGTAATGTGATCATTCAAAAGCAAGCATATATCACATAAGTATTGCTGTAATGGCAAATGATAAGCACATAATGCTGATAAATGTAGGGTAGTGAACTATTTACTTTTACTCAAAATAATTTAACATTTGCATTTCATAATATTTGTCTTCAGTATACACTAGGCTTAGGTGTTGTAATGACAAGACAGAAGATAGAGCAATACCAACTCTTGATGGTCGTTTGGACGGAGCCTAGTGTTCACAGGTAGCTCGTGATCGTGGTTACAAGGTGTTTGCGGTCCAGAATGGAGGTTGGTGTGCATCCAGTGCCACTGCCATTGACATGTGTGATATGTACGGAACATCTACAACATGTAACAAAGATGGGGAAGGTGGACCATCTCCAAACGTAGTGTACATATTCATTTACTGATAAACCAAGTGATTATACGTTTTGATGATCACTACATAAACGTCTATATTAATATGTTACGAATATTGATGTTAGGATGTCAACATACTAACCCCAACTCGTTTCTCTTTCAGGACATGTTATGTATGGTGTATTGACGGCCGTTCCATTAGTTCAAGCACCTGATTTCATTGTCTTTATTTCAGTACTTTGGAATTGGCTGTAAGTATTAGCTTGCATTTTGAAACATCGCATTAGTATACACAGATGGGATTCCAAAGTACGTAACATAATATCTTAACACATCTCGGCTTGTCGTGATTTCATAGGTGCATGCTAGTCTTGCTTAATTTCTTGGTACAATAAAATATGGTAAAGCACAAGTAATAGAGTCCAATTTATATATTTATATATGAAATATCATTTATAATATGGGGTTATTTGAAACTCGTAGCTGTATTTTTTTAAAAGTAACACCCGGTTTAAATATGTACATGTGTTATGAACACTGTTCAAAGCTACGACAAGGTCAGAATACGTTTCCACGCCCTGGCACCGCAAATAAGTGTTATACCAAATATGTTTTGAACAAAATAATATAGAGAAACGTCCGGCAATCCCCTAGAGACACAGCAGAATATGTCGATTCTGTTTTTTTTTTGCATAGAGCAATTAAGTATAATCAATGAATTCACTGTAAAACACGTTGAAATAGCTGCATACAATTTTAGCGGATTTGACTCTTGGCATGAAATAACAGAATCTTAATTTAGCTAAAGTGTCGACTATCTCTCTGTGAGAATATACTTTCTGTTAAATTAGCTACATCTTAGCAAAATTACAGATTACTATTTAGCTAAATTAGCTAAAATAACATGCTAGTAATCGGCGAGGATCGGTGAGGGAGAACAAATCATTTTAATTTTTGAATGTGCAATTGAAGGTCAGCTTCTATTTCCATGTAGTTTTATGGTCATATACTGAAATAACTCGAAATTGATGTAAAGAATCATTGGCAATATAAAGTCCCGTGTTGTTTTTGTTTTTATAATGTTCAGAGAAAAAATCACATGTAGATTTGCATTTTTACCTATGAACTCAATGCATCATGTGTATGTTAATTTTAATACAGTGTGACTGGAAGTGCTCAACAATTTTCTACCAAAGTCGGCCATTTTTTTTAAACCTCGAAAAAATAAGACGCGCACCTGTAAACTAATATGCACGACCATGATACAAATTTTGATTGAAATCACACCGTTCATCTCTGAACAATACAGTGGCATGAATCATGAACAAAATAACCCGAAATAACGCGCATATATGAATGAGCAATATAAGTAGAGGGCGCCTTAGTTCTATAAAATCAGATATGAATCATATACAACGAAAATAGAGGACATTATGTTAAGTAAACATATAACAGATATTAATGTTTACATATTGGAGCTGTTGTTGTCCTGATTCATACACATATAACAACTTAATTCGATGTGCAGCTAATTAACATATGCTGATGTATTCAAAGTCGTCACGTCTGTGTCGTTTCACTTTACCTAAAGCCTCATTTCAAGATGGCGGGTTTAAAATAAAGTCTATCACAATGTGAAACCATTAAAATCAATGTCACCGTCGGCTGATACGACACTCTCCTAATACGCGAGACTTTCACTTGCATTTTATTCACTTTTCCTACTTTATAACTTCACGGCTAGACATGACAATAATAAAAATACGAAACAATGCTTTATTTCTTTTTTCATGTTTGTGACGAAGGCAAGAACAGTATTAGGGTCATTTGAATTTTATTCGAATTGGCGGCCATTTATTGTTTGGAAATGTTTCAAAATTGCATTCGTTTGCACTCGTGTCTTTCATAAGTTGACCTATGACCTCTACGGGTAAATATCCCGAATGAAGCTACCAACTTTGCAATTGTTTTTCACCACTTTGTAGGCAGTTTTTTGTCGATTTTTCGGTTGACTGTTGTGATAATCTGCTCATATGTGAGTGTCACACGCAACGTAATATTACCGTAATTGGTGTAGTACATGTGTGATGGTTCAAATACCAACATGGCAATAGTAACAGAAGACTTCCCTGGCGGCGATGATAAAATACGAACACGGAGCCAACAGATGAGGTTTCAACTGGTACTGGTATTATTATACTCTGCAAACATCAAGTACAATAACGCGGTAAAACTCCACTACTCCAATGACTAGATACTTAAACTCCAATACAATTCAACGAGATCTCCGATCTGATCTCAGTGCTGAACAACTCCCCTATATATACCCACACTGTCTATAAATAGACCATTACATCAGCATACATAATGAGTCTGGAACTTACTACAAATTTCTAGAATGTTCCATTACCTTCTATTGCCTCCTACAGTGTTCTATTACCTATTCAACCAGTTTCTAAAAATTCCACCCTGACACAGTACGGTTCTAGAACATTCTCAGTCACACGGAAGTGGTAAACAAGTCGTATGCGACAGTGAGGCATTCTCGGAACATTTACTTAATATTTTCGAAATTTAACTGCGGGGTTGTCATGACAATGACTTAGGTTAAATATACAAGCAATTCCGCCAACATTTCCTTCGTTTTTTCCAACTTTGCTCGCTGTTTTCTTAAATTTTACAGTCAGCTGATATGCTATATGCTGATTTCAACTGGCTTTTATTAAATTTTATTAAATGTTATCAGTTTTCATAAAATACAATCACATTTTTTTAAACACGTTTTTAAACGGCGGTAATCAATGCAAGTCGCGCCCAGGTCAAACCTCATACTTGTGATTTCCATTTGAAGAGCGCATTGGATTGTGGGAAAATCAATGTTTATCAACACAAAAGTCGCACGCGACGCGACGACTACCGCGCTTTAACTATGGGACTTGTTAATATGATATGACAGGTAACAATCCCGATCCACAAACTTCAAAAACCTAAGTAATCAACATGACTTTCTCCTATAAATGTTTGACATCACAGCAATAAAAAATGGACAACAAATTTTTTTGTGTGTGCCGAAACCCCAAAAATGTATATTTTTCCACCTGGTTTGCTCAGATTGTCTCCCATGCAAGTACTATCCATACTCGATTGATCTTAACTTTTGTTAGACACCGATGACGAGACCACTCAGCTATGTATTCATTTGAATTTTATCCAAATTAGCGGCCATTTAATATTTAGAAATGTTTCAAAATTGCTATCGTTTCAACTTGTGTCTGTCGTCAGTTGACCTACGACCTCTACATGCATACGGCAATAGAACGGCTATTTAATTACGACATATTTATTCACATTTGCGAACATTTAACGATGGATCTCGATAGTATGACAGCATAGGTCACATTTCCATGTAAATTTGCAAACTTTGCAATCACTTTTCACAACTTTGTAAGCAGTTTCTTTATTATTTACTTTTTGATAGTGGTATAATCTCCTGATAAGAGGGGATTTTTCCAAAACGTTTACATACATTTCTCAAAATTTTACTGCGGCGTCGATATGATAATGACTTCGGTCAAATATATATGCCAACCCACCAACTTTTCAATTGCTTTTCATATCTTTTCATTTTAGACTGTTTTTGCACATGTTACTGTCAGCTCATATGACTGTCCGCTAATATTAGGGCTTTCACTTGGATTTTATTCATATTTTTACTGTATAACGTCACGGTTCGATATGACAACAACTTACTTCAAATATATACCCAAATCTACTAACTTTACAATCGCTTTGCACAACTTCGCACGCTGTTTTAACAGCTCAGGCCATCATGCGGCGACTGCAAAAACTAATTGTTCATTGAAAATTCATACAAATTTTAATCCGTTTCATAAACTTCAAAAACCTAAATAATCAACATGACTTTCTCCTACAAATGTTTGACATCACAGCAATAAAGAATAGACAACAAATGCTTTACGCCTTTTTCTTGTGTCTGTCGCAATCAAAAAAAAATATATTTTTCCTCCTGGTTTGCTCAGATTGTCTCCCATGCAAGTATTATCCATGCTCGATTGATCTTAACTTTTGTTATGGACCGATCACCTGAACACTCAGCTATGTGTTCATTTGAATTTTATCCCAACTAGGGGCATTTAATGTTTAGAAATGTTTCAAAATTTTTACCGTTTACAATTTGGGAATAGATGGAATATTTGAACTAAGTACCAAGACTGAATATTGTGCACATTTCGTAATCTATTCTTTACATTAGTGGTAAACATTTTGTATATTTACGTATTGATTACATACATGCAGACGTTACATGGAATTTCGTGGGGTATTTTTTCAATGATTTACATCCAGGGCTTACAGAAATAAATATGCTAATTACATGTATTTGTTGAGTTCCACGTCTAATGAATGCCCAATTAACAGTTTCAATATTCAATATATGACAATTGTCTCCATAAAGTTTTGATGCATTCAACCATATTGCCCAATTTGGATTAGAAAATCGATCAATCACATAGTCAAGTTAGCATTAAAAAATCAACCAATCAATCATCTTGTCAAGTTTGAAATACAAAATCAATCAATCACATTGCTCAGTTTGCATTAGAAAATCAACCAATCACATTGCTCAGTTTGCATTAGAAAATCAACCAATCACATTGCTCAATTTGCATTAGAAAATAAAACAATCACATTGCTCAGTTTGCATTAGAAAATCAACCAATCACATTGCTCAATTTGCATTAGAAAATAAACCAATCACATTGCCCAGTTTGCATTAGAAAATCAAACAATCACATTGCTCAGTTTGCATTAGAAAATCAACCAAATCACCTTGCTCAGATCGCATTAGAAAATCAACCAATCACATTGCCCAATTTGCATTAGAAAATCAACCAATCCCATTGCTCAGTTTGCATTAGAAAATCAACCAATCACATTGCTCAGTTTGCACTAGAAAATCAATCAATCACATTGCCCAGTTTGTATCAGAAAATCAATCACATTGTCAAGATTACCTTAGAAAAAACAACCAATCACATTGTCAGGTTTAGATTAAAAAAACAATCAATCACAAACACAAACGTGGGACGCCAAAAGGCGATAAAAGCCGATAAAAGTACACCATTTTCATATCGACAGTATGTTTATTACTCTCACCATCATATTGTTCCGAACACCAAAATTGCCGGATATGTTGGAGATCATTACGCGATTAGAACAAGTTGGGTTAGTCCTACCTGAACATGAAACGTCAAACTAATAGTGGGTGACACAGAATCTATTTTATTTAATCTGACACATTTCTATATAATAAATGACAAAGTTCTGTATATACAGAGTATGAAATGTCTGGACACAGGCGATGGTGTGTCTGGTGTGACATTTTAGCCGAACCGTGCACCCTCGTAAAGGTGGATTGGTATAACAAACCAGTCAGCAACTTAGCTTGCAATGTTGATGTGTTGGTATGTGGAACGATATGGCGGTGATAGTAAACACTCACCAGCGTGAAAACCGTTATAACAATTATCTGTTTAAAATTGTTTTTCCTGGGATTTAACTAGCTGAACCGTACGTAATTCTGAAAGCAGCAATTTTCTTGAGTCGAATGCAAAATGATGTCACTGTATTATATATATGTATGTATGCTTTCCGCCGAAAGTGCAACAGCTAATGAACTGGACAGAAATTACAGGGGGGAGAGGGCCGGTGTTATTAAGGGGAGGGTACATATTTTTCACGTAAGCGATTGGGGAATGGTAACTTTATTTTGTGCACACATAGAAGTAGGGTCATTGTTTCTGTGCATTAAATATAATAATTATAATATACAAAAAATGCAATACAAACATTGTGTAAATTTACCAATTTTCATAAAACAAAAGTTCATGTAAGTATTGTCGCTTAAATGAAACGACTATATAACAGTCATGACTCAACATAAACATTACTAAAATAAGTGGTGTTGACCAATACCTATGCAAACACTAAGTGGTACAGCATAATTATAAGAAAAACAATGTAAATTACGCCTCAGTAATCACTGCTTAAAAATAGAGACTGGCAGACATGCAAAGCCAAGAATGTCAGTCAGTGCTAGGATTCATAACAAAACATGCAACATTTTTGAGCTTGCTAATTTCCTCAAAATATTAGTCAAGACAAATATTTTTTTGTATTTTTATTAGTTATTATTTTCTTAATTTTTTTCCCACTTTTCTACTTTATTTTATAAGCAGGCCTTCTAGCCAGAAACAGATGTTTTATATCAGACAAACAAATTTTATTTCCTACTTGAACTGTTTTTTTAGAAAAATTGTTTTTCTTTCTTTAATTTTGTTTTGCATTTTAGTTATATATATATTGTTTTTAATTCTTTGTTAATATTTTCGTGATTATGTGTATTCTTGTGACCATTTGCCTTCCCCCTGGGGATTGAGTTAGTGTCAATACAGTTATTGTTAATCTGAATCACTCTCTTCCTCTAGGTTACTGTTTTCAGTATCTCCCTCTGTGCCACTATCTTCTGGCTGTTTCTCCATATCACTGTTATCAGTCTCCTCCTCCTCCGTATCACTATCTTCATCAAATACTTGGGCAAGATCTTCAATTTTTAAGATAAGCACATTTGTAAGTTTGTTTTGTTTCTTAAGTTGTCTTGTTTTTTGTTCAGTATTAACCCCTTCACGATGTTTATTTTGCTTGATTTTATGGTTTTTATTTATTATTTTTTATTTATTTTTCTGTTTTTTTGTTCTGAGTGCCCAGCAAATTATGTACCTCTGTATTTATACTGTCAGTGTTAGTTAGAAAGTCAGTATTATATTACGCTGCAAATTCACAACCCGATTTTATTTTCCCTGTTTTTGTGTACAGTAACTCTTAAATTAGGTCTTTCTCATACTCAAGTATAGTTTCTACAGAAACACAAGCGAAAACATATTATGACGTTGATTGGCTAGGCTTGTATAAAATGAATCAACTGAAAAAGCAAAAAGTTGACGCCTTAAACAAATACATCATTGTCGCATACGACTTGTTTACCACTTCCGTGTGGCTGAGAATGTTCTAGAACCGTACTGTGTCTGGGTGGAATTTTTAGAAGTTGGTTGAATAGGTAATAGGACACTGTAGAAGGCAATAGAAGGTAATGGAACATTCTAGAAATTTGTAGTAAGTTCCAGACTCATTATGTATGCTGATGTAATGGTCTATTTATAGACAGTGTGGGTATATATAGAGGAGTTGTTCAGCACTGAGTTCAGATCGGAGATCTCGTTGAATTGTATTGGAGTTTAAGTATCTAGTTATTGGAGTAGTGGAGTTTTACCGCGTTATTGTACTTGATGTTTGCAGAGTATAATAATACCAGTACCAGTTGAAACCTCATCTGTTTGCTCCGTGTTCGTATTTTATCATCGCCGCCAGGGAAGTCTTTTTGTTACTGTAGCCATTTTGGTATTTGAACCATCACATCTGTACTATACCAATTACGGTAATATTACGTTGCGTGTGACATCTGGGGGCTCGTCCGGGAACAGTGAAGACATATAGAAGACAATATGGCCAGCGAGATGAAAGATATGTCGAAACAAGAGTTGATGGAATGGGCTGATGAACTGGGAATGACTGGAGAAGACAAAAGGAAATTTATTTTGGAGCAATTGAGTTCTCAGCGGGCTGACAGACAAGCGGCGAAGGAAGAGAGAAAGGCAAAAATGAAAATATAAGTAGAGGTGAGGAAAATGGAGATTGAGGAAAGAAAGGAAAGGTTACGCCTGGAAGCGGAAGCAAAACAGGGAGAAAAAGAAAGGGAGATTGAGGAAAGAAAGGAAAAGTTACGGCTGGAAGCAGAAGCAGGCGAAAGAGAGAAATTGCGAATGGAAGCAGAACAGCGAGAAAAGGAAAGGGAGATTGAGGAAAGAAGGGAAAAGTTACGATTGGAAGCGGAAGAAAAGAAAAGAGAATTTGAGTTGAGGAAATTAGAGCTGCAAGCAGCAATGCCGGGGTTTCAACAGGCTGATTTTGGTGGTCAACGAAATGTGATCAGTGATGCACAGTCACCAAAGTTGCCTGCATTTGTTGATGGTAAGGACGAACTTGATAGTTATTTATTGCGGTTTGAGAGGTTTGCAACGAATGCGAGTTGACATAGAGATGAATGGGCCACAAAATTGAGTGCGCTGTTGACTGGTAGAGCACTGGAAGTATATTCCAGGATGTCCAACACTGATGCAGTTGACTATGATCGTGTGAAGGTGGCGCTGTTGACAAGATACGATTTTATAGAGGATGGGTACAGGAAGCTATTCCGTGAAATTAAACCTGAAAGTTCTGAGAGTCCTGACCAGTTAATTGTGCGGCTTAAGAATTATTTTGCTAAATGGGTTGAGATGTCAGGTACTGCAGCAACATATGATGGTGTTACCGACTTGATGGTGAAGGAGCAGTTTATTGGTGCCTGTACAAATGATCTTGCAGTTGATCTTAAAGAAAGAGCACCCACAGATTTAGATGAGTTGGCAGTAATAGCAAAGCAGTACCTAGTGGCACATGGTCGACAGTTATCCACAAAGGACCAGGTGAGGCGTAATGATAATAAGACGGCCATTAGAAATACTGATGTGGGACAGGGTAGTAGTATCCGGTGTTATGTATGTCGGGGTGTTGGTCATCGAGCAGTACAATGTCCAACCCGCGTTACTGATGTCAACCATGACAAAGTTGGACAGTGCCTTCAGTGTGGTGCTATAGGACATGTGGCTAAGTTCTGTCGTAGTGGACAACACAGGGGTCAAGAAAGAAAGAGTGTCAAACCCAGCACTACTACTGGTGCAGCTGCAGTGGTTAAAAAGGAGTCTAATATCAGTGCTAGCTGTGCTGTTCAAATTAACAGCGATGTGCCTAAAATGACTGAGAAGGACCATTTGTTGTTAGCATCGGGGGAGCAGTTAAAGGTTGTGAATGGTGCATGTATGGAACGGAGTGGCGTTGTGGAGGACAGGACTTTGCCTGTGGGTCAAGGGAAGGTTGGTGACACAGTTGTGACAATGTTGAGAGACACTGGGTGTAATGGCATTATAGTCAAGAAGAGCTTGGTACCAGATGACCAGTATACAAAAAAGATGGGTCATATGTTGATGGTTGATCGTACTGTAAGAAGGGTTCCAGTCGCCATGGTGGAAATTGATACGCCATATTTGAGAGGCACGGTTGAAGCATTATGTGTGCAGGACCCAATCTATGAGTTAATTGTTGGGAATGTGCCTGGAGCAAGACCACCAGATGACCCGGATCCAGTGTGGAATGTGAGTGGAGCAGTAACAACCAGAGCGCAAGCGAAGAAATCTGGTAAGGTGAAGCCGCTCAAAGTGTGTGATGTAAAGACTGGAGCACATGTAACAAAAGACAAATTAATCGAGATGCAGCAAGCAGACACATCGTTGAAGAAATATTATAATAAGAGAGAACCATAAGTGAGAGGGCACCATACAACCGAGTTCCAGGTATATGGAGGCTTGTTATATCGTGTGTACCGGGATCGTTCAGTTCCAGGAGGCAAGACGGTACGTCAAGTGGTTGTGCCGAAACTGTTGAGGACTCGTGTTATGGAGATTGCCCATGATTCAATATTTGGTGGACACATGGGGGTAAAGAAGACAGAAGACCGGATTGTGACTAGCTTTTATTGGCCTAGGCTACATCAAGATGTTACCAGTTTTTGTAGGTCGTTGTGATGTGTGCCAGAAGACTGTTTCAAAGGGATCAGTTGTGAAGGCCCCATTAGGTAAGATGCCTTTAATTGATATGCCATTCAAGCGTGTCGCTATAGATTTAGTTGGACCAATTACACCAGCCAGTGACGGGGGTCATCAATACATCTTAACTATGGTGGACTATGCTACACGGTATCCAGAGGCCGTTCCACTTAAAAATATAGATACGGAGACTGTAGCCGAGGCGTTGATTGACTTTTATAGCCGATTGGAGATTCCAGAAGAAGTACTAAGTGACCTGGGGACTCAGTTTGTGTCAGAATGCATGCAAGAAGTATCAAGATTGCTCAGCATTAAGAGACTGACGTCTACGCCCTATCACCCCATCTGTAATGGACTGGTGGAAAAGTTTAATGGTACGTTGAAGAAGATGTTAAATCGGTTGTGCCATGAACAACCAAGGCAATGGCATCGGTATATTAGTGCTTTACTCTTTGTGTATAGAGAGGTACCACAGGAGTCAACTGGTTTTTCCCCATTTGAGCTGTTATATGGTCGAACGGTTAGAGGCCCAATGAAGATCCTTAAAGAGTTATGGACCGAAGAGAGCGATACTCCTCAGATAGTTAATAGTTACCAGTATGTGTTTGAGTTGAGAGATTGGTTAGAACAGACTTTAGAGATTGCTCGAGAGGAATTACAAAAGGCACAGAACCGATACAAGTGTTACTATGATCGTAAAACGAAGAAGCGAGTGCTTAAGGAAGGAGATAAGGTGTTAATTTTGCTGCCAACTGACAACAACAAGCTATTGATGCAGTGGAAGGGTCCTTATGTGGTGGAGCAGGTAATAGGCGAAAACGATTATCAAGTGAGGGTAGGTGACAAAGTGAAGACGTATCATGTAAATATGTTAAAGTTGTATGTTGAGCGGGAGACGTCACCTACCTGACTACCTGAACTTTTGAACAGTATAGTAGAATGTTATTCGTTTATGACTGTATTTCATATTTTATTATATTCTACTGTATGTGATTTTCGAATTTTTGTACTCAGAGCTTTATTCAGTTGGATTTGATATATTGTATTGTTGTTTTATTTGAAATTGTTATCGTATTCGTATCATTGACGTCGTTGCTAGTCATGTAATATTATATATTATAATATTCTTGAGAGGGGAGGCATGTCGCATACGACTTGTTTACCACTTCTGTGTGACTGAGAATGTTCTAGAACCGTACTGTGTCTGGGTGGAATTTTTAGAAGTTGGTTGAATAGGTAATAGGACACTGTAGAAGGCAATAGAAGGTAATGGAATATTCTAGAAATTTGTAGTAAGTTCCAGACTCATTATGTATGCTGATGTAATGGTCTATTTATAGACAGTGTGGGTATATATAGAGGAGTTGTTCAGCACTGAGTTCAGATCGGAGATCTCGTTGAATTGTATTGGAGTTTAAGTATCTAGTTATTGGAGTAGTGGAGTTTTACCGCGTTATTGTACATGATGTTTGCAGAGTATAATAATACCAGTACCAGTTGAAACCTCATCTGTTGGCTCCGTGTTCGTATTTTATCATCGCCGCCAGGGAAGTCTTTTTGTTACTGTTGCCATTTTGGTATTTGAACCATCACACCTGTACTATACCAAGTACGGTAATATTACGTTGCGTGTGACAATCATATGCAATAAGCTTGGTTGTGTGAAGCAATTACTGAAAACAGACAAGTTAAAACTGAGTAATTCCCATATTGCACAAACATCAATTAACACATGTAAGTGTAATAAGAGAAGACATAAGACAAAACTAAATGTTAGTGATAGCACAGATGAAGGAAATGAGGTGCAGAGCAGTGCAGATGAAAGTCCCAAAACGTCCGCCTGAACTTTTCCAATGGGACTTACCCGCCACTTCCAACACGAGCATACGGAGAAGGCTTATTGTAATAATAATATTTAATACGTATATGGCTCGTTTCG